>NC_141691.1:623778544-625181271 GCF_964263255.1 Lissotriton vulgaris | reverse complement strand
AGTATCCCTCAGAAAAGCTCCTTCTGAAGTCAGGATGACGTGATCCATGAGATTATGCAGCCCAGAGTACCCTGTAGATTATCAAGGCATTTCAGAGGCAAAGCAAGACTTAAAATGTCATTATTAAATTGCAACAAACTGTCTTAAATATGTTTTCAGTTGCCCCTTAAGCACTTCTCAAATGCTGTGAAACAGAATAAGATTTAGAGATACTGAACCTTAAGGAAGGTTAATGGATCACGTCTTGCTTCTCCCTTCACAATTGATTTTTTGTATATAAGCAGCGCACAGCTGTGGGAGTAAAACCGCCAAACAAGTCTACACTGAAAATTAAGGGGGACTCAACATGGCAGAAAATCTTGGCTTAAGATACTCGACTGAGGAAATAGATGCAATACTCGCTCGACCACCACTCCTACTGGACAAGAACCTCACCCAAACCCTGGCAAATACTAATGACTGGGACGAATTAACGGAAATAAAGAGAGAACAATTCAGAACAGCAGTTCTTGGGATCATCATGACTGAATACTTAGGAGTCAATGCAGCACCCAAAGGACTTTGGGTAACCAATGCACCGCAGATTTTTCTAGAAGGTCTCGCCTTTGGGAAGGATTGGTCGGCCATTTCATGGAAATGCACCAGGGACTACCTTGTACTTATAATTAAAACACGGACCAGACTCATCGATGAATTAACAATAAGAATTCAAGTCATTGAAACTAAACTCAACAATATGGTTCATGTCACAGTGTACAAAAAAAGACTAGAAGAGATAAATAAAGAGATGAGTGAAACGCAAGAATACTTAACCCAATAAAAATTACAGAAACTGGGTAAGGAACTCAAGAAATTCTTCCTAGAACGGATACATCCATATAGCCAAAAAGACTACACCACAAATGATAATGGCTCCAATTACAGCTCCAACAGCGGGTCATCGACTGATGGATCCGATTGGAGTGGTGAGGAATTCCCTACACATGGAAGGGGTAGAAATCAGAACAGAAGAAACAATCGGAGAGGGCGGAATATGTGGCACACCCCGAACTACCAAATGAACCCAAATGGGATGCCATTCCAACCATTTAATACACATTTTCATGGTTGGGTCAATCCATATTTCCAAGGACCACCACCTATGAATCCTCAAATGCAACATCAAACAGGACCAAATTATCAACTAAGGCTCCTTTTTTTAGGGAGAGGCCAGGTGAACCAGAGATCGAGACAGAAAGGGGTGACCTGGTCAGACCAAGCACGCCAGGTCCACACCAGGAGCATGACCAGAGCAAAACCGGGAACAAGCACAATGCCCCCATAGTAAATCTCACAGACAAAATACTTACAGAGGATCAAGAAAAAATTCTTAATAAAGGTGTGGGATATGTTCCAACACCAAATATGGATATTTTTAAGATCAAATGTGAGATTGCAGAGTTCTGCCGAAAATTGAAACTGAAGGCTTTTTTCAACAATCAAGAAATCCCCACTCCGGATGGAGATACCACGTTACGGAGAACGTCTAAATTCTGCCCTCTGAACTCTCAAGTCCCAATAGAGATAATTACTTTCAAACAAGCAATTATGAAAGAAATTGATGAACTGAGAGACACAACAAAGAATCCTTTCCAGAATGTATCTAAAGCAGAGAAAAAAGCCCTTGATGATCTAAGAAATGATGGGGAGATCATAATAAAACAGGCGGATAAGGGTGGCGGCAAAGTCATCCTGAGCAAAGAGGGATACAACCAACAATGTATGGACCTCCTCTCTGACCAGAAGTTCTATAAAATTATCACTGTGGACCCCACACCAAGACTACAGAGGACCATTGCACTGATGGTAGAAGAGGCAGAGACAAACAACTGGATTTCTAAGAAAGAAGCAGAGTTTCTGGAGACTAAAACCCCAGTAATACCATATTTTTACTCGCTTCCAAAGACTCACAAGGCAAGCAATCCACCACCCGGAAGACCCATAGTTTTGGACATTGGTTCAATTCTTGAACCATTGTCCCAGTTTGCTGATCAATACCTTAAACCCATCACACAGAAAACACCCACGTATCTAAGAGATACTAGGGACCTCTTGAATCTCCTTCGAGATATCAACTATTCAGAAGAGAGCATGATCCTGGTGGGGCTAGATGTAGAGAGCCTCTTTACTAGCCTCCCACAACAAAAGACCTTGGACACTCTTGAAACACTACTTTTCAACAATGAGTGGCATTACAAAACACCAAGGCATTTCGTGCTGGAGTGCTGCAGGCTAGCCCTTACAGAAAACTATTTTCAATACAACGACACCTTATACCACAGTGCCATGGCACGACGATGGGGAGCACATTCGCTCCAAGCGTAGCAGTACTATACGTCAGCAACTTTGAAGAACAACATGTCAACAACCCCAACAACCCCTACCAACAAAGGATTTTATGCTAGCGGTGATACATAGATGATATCAATGTCATCTGGGAAGGAGACATAGTAAGTTTTCAAACCTTCTACGAATGGATCAACACAAGAGATGAATGGTTAAAATTCACGTACACAGCAGACAAAACAAAAAATTGACTTCCAGGACATCACCATCTACGCAGAAAATCACGCCCTACAGACAAAAACATATTTCAAACCAACTACAAAAAATAGCCTTCTCTCATGCCAGAGTTTCCATCCTCATCCCCTTAGGGAAAATCTTCCCTACAGCCAATTGCTCAGATTACGTAGGAATTGCAGCAAGACCCAGGAATACCAAAGGCAAGCGGCTGAACTCTGCGAGAAACTAAAGGATCGTGACTACCCCCCAAAAGTGATCAATAAATGCAAGAAAAGAGCAAGAAACCAAAATAGGGACAGCCTGTTGGAATCAGCACAAAAACTGCCTGAACCAGACCTTATGACATGCGTCACTACCTACAGTACTGCTTCAAACAATATCAAGAAAATAATCAACAAAAATTGGAGAATCTTAACCTCTGCAAATATCAAATGGATAAAACCGAGATTTGCAAACAAAAGAACTTGTAATCTCAAAGACATTCTGGTCCACACAAGACCCCCACCTAGAAAACAGAGATCTGAAGTCCCCTGTTTGTGGGATTACCCCCCAGTGACTTGACATTTCCCCTGTGGGTCTTGTTCAGTTTGTGCACTGACCAAACCAGTGAAAGAAATACAACTATTAACAGACTTCAAGTGGACAATAAGAAATCATACCGACTGCAATACGAGTCATGTCATCTATATGATCACATGTCCTTGCGAGAAGCGCTATATTGGTATGACATTCAGAAAGGTAAAACAACGCATTTGCAAACATCGCAGCAATGTGAAATGCAAAAAAGGCACCATAAAAATGTCTAGCCACTACATTGAGGCAGGCCACACAATAGGAGATCTGAATTGGATTATACTTGAAACCTTGACCAATAAAAATCAGAATGCTGAAAAAATCCTCTTCGAGAAAGGGCAAAGAAGGGTGCATAGACTCAAAACGGATTCTGAGGGATTGAATGACAATATCCCTTGGTTGAGCCTGAACAATTAGATATCACACAGGTATTGGACTACTTCTGAAAACATAATTTCGAGTGCTGCAACTCAATTCCAGCAACAGAACTACGTCTAAAAATAGAATTACCAGTACTGCACGGTGACTAAAATACCTATAGGAATAATTCAATTGACATGTTAAAATTCACACTCTGGAATAAAAGATAAGCAGTCCAAAAAGCCCATTACAAAAGACCAATGCCACGATACTTATGGTCCCTGTTACACAAAATGCAGAAGATACTGCAATAACTGACTAAAACCTCTGCAAATCATTTGATTTTCGACTTTCATATTTAATTAGATATAGTATTGAACACTTAAGAAAAACAGACTTTACACTCCAAGTCTTTCTTCGTACTTTAACAACCTCAGCAGCATGATTTAAAGGGACCCGGAAGCAACTCCTGTTTCCCAGGCCCTGTGAGGTAGAGTCAGCACAAGTCGTGCACGGAGGACGCAGGTAGCAGAAGGACGAGCCAGAAAACGCTGCAAAAACCGTAACGTATTACCGTACACTTCTCTAAATTTCTATAAATTATCCCAGTAGGTCTCCTCGACTCTCATGAGGGACCTGTTGAGGCACGAATTGAAATCCATAAAGGTACGTGCACTATATTGCCGCATAGACAGCTTGGACACTAAATACAATGCGATCACTGAAATTACACTTGTCGCCCCGCCTAAAAAAAGCCTGTATTGAATCATCGGGTGATGGGGGCACCGCGCATTATCTAATTAAGACCGTGTGTGAGTATGTGACCACTTGTCATATTTAATGAATGGCTGTGAGTTTAAACGTAACACTGCATGTTTGTGCTTATCGATACCATTAACCCTGTGTAAGCCGACAATGAAATGATCTAATTATGATCTTATGATCTTATGTGACCACTCGGCAAGTTTGGGGAATGGTTACTACCTGACGCTCAATACGGCACTTCGAAAATTACCTGAATGAGATTTATAAACAAAATATTAAGAATGCTAACAGAATGAGTAGAGAAATGTTGCCAATAGTTTACGATGAATCTCTAAATATACAAGAATAGTATCATGGAATTAGTGAGTCATTCTTTACCATGGTGATGTGTGTTCTATAGAAGTATTGCCATTTTCCAGTTGCTGTACAGATTAGTTTGAAACACAAACAGAAAATTTCTGTATACAAGTCCTAAATAATTCCCCACTACCCCTCCCTCTGTATGTCTGTCACTTTATTTTTATTGTTTTTGTTCAAAATGATTTTATTGAATTTTTGCAGAGAAAAGACACAAAGAGACAGAACAGAAAAATACAAGTCAAATCAGTAAATTACAAGCAGTTGATCAAGAACAATTATAAATAAGCAGTCATAAAAAAGTACAATACAATGCAGAATAGTCAACCAAAGGAGAAACCAAAATCAGGAAAGGAAGGAAGGAGGGGAAGGGAAGAAGGGAAAGGAGTAGAACATTTCATAGCATAATAAAGTTAATAAATAGAGTTACCAATAATAAGCTAAAAAAGAGTATAATAATCAATAAATAGGACAGTAACAATGAAAAACATGAGTCACAACATTAAATATGAATCAATAGCAGACCAAAAAGATTGAAAATGCATAGAATTATGATGAACACCTTGTAACGATAATTGAGCACCTCTTCTTGTAAAGATAATCCAAGACCACCCAGCATGAACTGAAAGAGAAGTAGCATCCTTCCAACAAAAAGTAATCGACTTTAACGCAGCTCAAACCAACAAATTAAATAACTTTGCCTCAGCATCTTCAAGAGGGTGTATCAAAACAACTGATTTGCAAATTAATAATTTATAAGAAAGCAGATCAGAAATAGGCAAAATTTTCAATATTACATTCCAAACTTCAGACCAAAATTTCATAATAACAGGACACTCAAATAACATGTGACGTAAAGATCCAGGATACAATTTACAGTGCCAACAGAGGTCTGATGGTAATAATTTAGCACGAAATAAACGGAGTGGGGTCCATAAAGAATTAAACAAAATGTATGCATTAGTTTGATAAAGTGATACTTGTAACCATCCAGAAATACTATTGGTCCAAATTAATGACCAAGAGTCAACAGATAGGGAAATGGAAAGTTCAGCATTCCAAAAAGTTGAAATTACATCAATATTGGAGCTCAATTAAGAGGTAAGTTTTTTTTTACAAAATACAGAAACTGCTTTAGAAGATGCAGAAACAGTATTGAGGTAAATTAAAAAATCAGCTGAGGACATATATGGAATACCATTTGGAAAGGAGTCTAAAATGGAGTTACACAAAAATTGGTATTTTAGCAAATGGGACTTTGGCAAGCTGAAGTGTAATTGGAGTTGAGCAAAGTAAATAAATGCACCATCAGAAAAAACATCTTTAAGATAGAAAATGCCTTTGTCAATCCATGAGGACCAAAAAGTGACATTTCTATTTAATTTTATTAAAGCAATGTGCCATAGTGACAAATGTACCATAGAAAGTAAAGGAGAGGCAAAATTAGAATCAAGATCATTAAAAATTAATCTGGATGCTTTGATTATGGACGAGTAATGTACAACCTTAGAGGTATGAGACATAGTTAACAAGGAGGGTAGTGGAAAAGGTTTTACAAGTGATTTTTCGATATGAAACCAGATAGGAGGTTTAATAACAGGTGAAATTTTAAACCACAATGAACTCTGTTTTAAGATAAAGGCCTTATGGTACAGATAAAAATCCGGGAGGGCAAAACCAGCTTGGCATTTAGGAATCTTCCATTTTTTATAAGCAATACGAGGAGGTTTATTATTCCAAAGAAACGTGGTCAATAGTTTATCAATGTCTTTATAAAATTTGAGCAGGAATCGAGTGGGTATCATGGCAAGGGAATTAAATATTTTAGGGGCAATATTCTTTTTTATAGATTCCATTCTCCCCCACCCGGAAAGATGAAGGGAAGACCATTTAGAAGTTTTCTGCTTGACATAATCAAATATAAAATTACAATTTAATTTTAACGTAGCATGTAAGGAGGATGAAAATAATATGCCAAGGTATTTCAACTTGCTTTTTTGCCAAACAATATCAGGTGAAGGTAACATATCGGGAGTACAAAGCATATTTAAAGGGAAACATTCAGTTTTACTAACATTTAATGTATACCCTGAGACAGCTGAATATTTGGAAATAATGTCAAGTAAAAATGGAACAGACGAAATAGGATTGCTAATAAACAATAAAACATCATCAGCATATGCTAAAGTTTTAACAGTAACATCTTTGATGGTGATACCCTGAATATCCTCACACCTACGTATGAAATTAAGAAAAGGCTCTATTCCTAATAAAAATAAGAGAGGGGAGAGGGGACATCCCTGACGTGTGCCTCTAAAAAGAGAAAATTGAGTAGAAATTTGACCGTTAATAAACAATCGGGCAGTGGGAGCATGATATAAAGCCGAAACCATATGAATAAAAGAGGGGCCAAAATTAAAAGATAATAAAGTTTTAAATAAAAACTGCCAATGGATTTTATCAAAGGCTTTCTCTGCATCCAAAGCCATAACACCAGCAGGGACAAGGAGTGTAGAACTCTGTTCAATGACATGTAATAATGTTCTAGTGTTGTTAGCTGAGTATCTATTCTTCATAAAACCAGATTGATCTGGGTGAATAATGGAATGGAGGATAGGAGCTAATCTAGAGGCAAGGTTTTTAGCATATAGTTTACAGTCTTGATTAATTAAAGAAATGGGACGGTAATTAGAAACAAGGGTAGGATCTTTATCAGGTTTAGGGAGTACAATAATTAAGGCTTCTGAAAAAGAGCCCGAAATGGTACCTGAGGAACCAAAATGCGAAACAATTTGGTACGAATGAGGCAATAGATGAGATTGGAATTCTTTGTAAAATTCAGCAGGGATGCCATCAGGACCTGGAGATTTATTCTTTGGGAGTGATTTGATGGCATTCAGGATTTCATCATTAGTAAATGGTAAATCTAACCCAAGTCTGTCAGAAGGAGAAATGTGAGGTAAATGAGATGTGTTTAAAAAAGCATCAATTAAAGAATTATCACAAAGATATCACAAAGATAAGTTGGAGTAGAAGTGTAAAAATTCCTGAACAATATCATATGGGAAAGTGCAACGTTCCCTTGAGGGCCCCGAATGGAAGCAATTTGTGTTTTATCCCTTTTAATACGCAAATGATTTGCGAGGAGTTTCCCAGACCTATTAGAATTAAAGCGAAATCTAGCATTGGATTTAGAGAGTTGGACCCCAGCCCTAGTACTAAGGATAGCATTAAACTCATATCTATGTTTTTGTAGTTTAAGTTTATATTGAGGATCATTGGAAGTAATAAATAAACGCTCAAATTTAGCTATTTGCTTCTCAAGAAGTTTGATGTTAGAGTTAAATTGTTTATTCTCATGGGCCATAATAGAAATTGTGGAACGTCTAATGTAAGCTTTAAACGAATCCCATCTATTAACAATAGACGTAGAGTCTTCCGGATTGAACATAAAGTAATCCTGAATCGCTTGTAATAATTTAGGCTTATGAGTGTCATTGAGGACAATGCCAGTATTCATACGGCATCTATTTTGCTTAGCAAAGGTGGACGAAACATTGAAAACAAAAGAAATCAAGGCATGGTCTGAGATATCAATAGTACCAAAGATAGGATTAGTTGCAGATTGAATAAGAGAAAGGGAAAGCAAAAAATAATCAATTTTGGAATGGGAATTATGAGGGTTGGAGAAAAAAAGACAAATCTTTACCAGTGGGAAAGTGTAATCTCCAAATGCCAGCTAATTTGGTGGCATGAAGAAAAGCTTTAAAAGCATGGAAAACCCTGGACGGTCGAAATCGAGTGCTAGATAACCTGTCTAGCAATGGGTCAGCAATAACATTAAAATCCCCTCCAACAATCAATGGAACTTTTCCCAACTTTAAAACTTCAGTAGTAATAGTAGCCCAAAATACTGGATCATCTGCTGTAGGGCCGTAAATATTAAACAAAAAGAAAATAGAGTCATGAATTTTGATTTTAACTATAATATATCTCCCTTCAGAATCTGAAATCTTACTGAGAATTCAACAATGTAATCTTTTAGCAAAGAAAATAGCGACCCCATTTTTCTTACCTTTGGCAGGCAAGGAGACAATAGTATCTACCCATTTTTTATTCATGTACTGTAGGATCTTATCTTCAACATGTGTTTCTTGAACAAAACAAATATCGGCTTTGCAACTAACTAGATAATCTAGAATTTTTCGTACGTTTTATTGGATGTCTCAAACCCTTTACATTAAGAGAAACAATTTTAATAATATGAATATTAGCCATTAAGACTTAGAAGGAAGGAAAGAAAGGAATCAGAACAAGAAGAAGGAAGAAATAGCCAAGTTAAAGGAGTAACTCTATATAGAAAATATGAAAGGGAGGAACAGAAAAGAAAGAGGAAGGAACAAACAAGAAACATAAATAGAAGCAAGGAAACGCACACCCGTTCCACAAGTATGGCCAGGAACCGTTGAAGCCCGTGAATATAAGAATATGCAAAGATGTGACAAGTGAAGTCAGACTAGACGAACTCAAGTATTAGGATCATGAGTGTCCATAGATGGAGGAGCTTGCTGGTCAATAAACAGCCGAAGATCTTCAGGTCATTGGAAAGATTTGGAGACATTGTCTTTCCACACACGTATCGTAGAAGGATCAAAGAGTCCATATTTGAATCCAAGGCTTCTCAGCTGCGGACGAAGGGTAGAAAACTCTTTACGAATAGCCACAGTTTCTTTAGCAAAGTCCTGGTGAATAAAGATTTTGGTTCCATCCACCAATAATGAAGGAATTTCTCTCGCAGCCTTTCGAATCAGAACCAGATGATGATGAAGCAGGACCTTGAATATCATTTGCCTGGGTTTAGTATGTCGAGGATTCCGATGCGAAGGGTCTCTATGGGCTTTGTCAATCTCAAATTTTTCTACGAATTTAATATTCAAAAGACCAGGTAGAAGACATTCAAGATATAATCGACAATTTGTCCCCTCAACATCCTCAGGCAAATTAAAAATACGAAGGTTGTATTGCCTATTACGATTTTCCATGTCCAACAGTTGAGTATGCATTGGAACTATTTTGGCCATTAAAGGAGAGAAAGCATCAACTTTATTTTTATTATCTTGAATTTTAATGGCATTATCAGAAACCTTCATTGACATAGAGGCCATATCTTTACGGACGTTTTTGACTTCTGAGGCAATAGTATCAGTATTTAGATGCAATGCTTTAATTTCCTTCAAAATTAGTGCAAGAGAAGGTTCTGAGGATTCCACAACCTCAGATTTGGCTGGAGGAGGAGAAACCTGCTGCTTCCTTTTATTAGTAGTTGAATTCTTGTAATCCATTCTGAGGTGAAAAAATTCTCAACAATACGTAAAATTAATAAAGTGAAGAAAACAACCTCAAAATGTGAGAAAAATGATGTAATTATTGAAGAAAACACCAAAAATCTCTTCAAAACTACAGGTGAAGCTGCTAAATTGGACTGTAGGCGTGGCTAGGCCCAAGCAAGGCTCTGTCATAGATATTACTCCGCCCCTAGGCACTCAAAGCCGGTGATACCTGCAGGTGAAGCTGGGAGCAGGAACCATGGAGCCACGAAGAACACTTCCGTCGGAGGAAATCGTCCAAAAAACACTCCACAGGTAGGAGTTAGCAAGTAGAGGCATGCGCCCCTATTTTCGCCGACTTCTTGACACAAAATTCGTCGTTACAGGAAAATTCGGTCCGTAGTAATCACGGAGCTCCGGTGGCGGCGGCCATCTTGGTTGACGCGCTCGCACGTCTCCCTGTCACTTTATTTTTGAGGTACATTGAGACCTAATCATGAGAAGGATTAATATATCCGTCTTTTCACTTTTCCACATGAACAGCCAAAACTATTTATAGGAGATTACGCTCACTGAGACGCCCTCGGTCTCTTCTCACCCTTCACTTGGTCCTGAAGAAAGCCCACTTGACCCCACCAGGCAACCAAGGGCTGAAACATTTCGACCTTTTTTAATCAATAATCATAGTGTGTGAGAGCCCTAATCACTCTCCTACACACACCAACGAACTTTTTAATACCAAACTCAATTCCAGATCCATTAAAGACATTTATCTGGCTGTATGAGTACTTTTAGTAAGACATACCCCACACATCACTGATCACTACTGTTTTAACCAGGGGTAAACCTCCGGCTGGAGGATGTATAACTACTAACCCTGTGATTATGCCAACACAGGATTTAGTAGCGGAGAATCAAGATATACCGCTGTAACGTAAGATCAAACACGTGTATGAGGGTTTTTAATTTGGGATAAATCGGTTCGCAACCAGCATACCCAGGTTATGCAGGACAAGTGATCCTTCCCCATCTGATTTAGAGAACAGAATAATATACAATGTATCTGGTAAGCAATACTGGTTGAATAAATCACTTGTTTCAATGATTGCCAAGAAATGTATTGAGAGAAGTCAAATAACCATTATTTATATATTGAATCGAGTATACTACAACATGGCCAACAGCACAGCACCTTTAAGATCATTAGATAAAACCTCCTCTAGATTTGATTACACTCCTAAATTACCACAAAGATTTTCTTTAGCATTTAGTGCATCCATGGCACGTGCATTGCAAGAGCAAAGAACACATTCAACTGTTCCTCAAGGCAATAAAATGATAACAGTATTTTAGTATTTTCATCAGATTACAACCCACGTTTTGGATAAAGGGCTAAAGTAATCATAGGTTACAAATATTTTCCAATTTCTCTGTTATGTCCTTGATAAGGACATTTACAATGTAAAAAAAATCTGGACTTATCACTATGGGGCTATTACAGAACAAAAGGAGGGAATTGAAGAAATATGCCTAGAATTTGCCACGATTTATAAATTGTAGGAATTTTCACAATTCTTAGGAGCCCTTAAATGTTCTTGCATATTTTTTTATCCCATAACCTTACGTCGGATCGACCATTGCATCGATAATTCACAGGATTCAATTTGACAGAAATGTATTCATGCACATTTCATTTTTCTCTAGTTTGGGGTATTTTCCCATCCACTTACTACAATGATTTACAGTACATAGACTCCTGGTGGCCCCCCGCCCTGGGCACCGCACCCAAACCGACTGACCATGCACGAAACCTGGGCGTCATCCTGGACTCCTCCCTCTCCATGACCAGGCAAGTCAACAACGTCTCCTCGGCGTGCTTCAACATCCTACGCATGCTACGGAAGATCTTCTGGTGGATCCCCACCGAGACCAGGAAGACCGTCACCCAGGCCCTCGTCACCAGCCGACTGGACTACGGCAACGCCCTCTACGCCGGTACCACCGCCAAGCTCCAGAAGAGACTCCAGCGGATCCAGAATGCCTCAGCCAGACTCATCCTCGACATCCCACAAACCAGTCACATCTCCGGACATCTGAAAGACCTTCACTGGCTCCCCGTCAACAAAAGAATCACCTTCCGCCTCCTCACCCACGCACACAAAGCCCTACACGACCAAGGCCCGAGCTACCTCAACAGCCGAGTCAACTTCTACGCTCCCAAACGCCACCTCCGATCAGCCAACCACGCCCTCGCCGCCGTCCCCCGCATCCGAAGAGCGACTACAGGAGGAAGGTCCTTCTCCTACCTGGCCGCCAAGACCTGGAACTCCCTCCCGACCGACCTGCGCCTGACCCAAGACCACCTCTCCTTCAGGAAGAAGCTGAAGACCTGGCTGTTCGAGCAGTAGCGGCACCCCCCCCCCCCGCGCCTTGAGACCCTACGGGTATGTAGCGCGCTTTATAAGTGTCAATGATTGATTGATTGATACATATGTGTGCAAATAAGATAGGGAATGAAATGGAAATGATTTTGAATACCTGCAAAGAAACAACTTTGAATGATTCCCCTGTGTAGACAATCGCCACTTACGTAGAACAACTCCCCCCCCCCCACCTTTTATAAATTACCTTTGCAATATTCAACCAGCTTGGCAGATTTTCTGCATCACTGCTGAATTTGGGGCACGAAAATTATTTGAGGTCTTGGAATGTTAATCAACATTTTGGAATTCCAGCATTTGCAGTCACAAGTTACACTTTAGTCATACAACTTTAACAAATCGGCCAATGTTTCTGTGATCTCAAGCTCCAATTTCAAACTTTGATTCTAAGCACCCTTTTCTAAAAGTCTCCTAAACATTTTCTAACTAATTATTATCTCAGCGGGACCCACAAATAGGCTGCTTAGCCTGATATTACATTTACTATTTCAAAGCTGGACAGTGCTTAATTTGAGCCTGTGGTTTCTGGTGCTCAGCACCTGCACGTAATCATCAACACCAGTGCTCTTCATAAGTACCAGTTAAGGATACATTTATTTATAGGGAGATTAAGCAATTTTCCCAGATTCACAGGATTTTGAGCTGACTCAGAGACTAAATCCTCGTTCCCCAGCTCTGAAGTCTGCCGCTCTGGTCATTAATCTACATCCTCTTCCTACTTTAATGGTCAGTAGTTGGATCTGCTTTAGGCAGCTCTAACAGGAGAAATTAGCTGGTGCAAGCTGCCTCCTGATGAGAGCACCAGCACTTTTTTTTCCAAATGAATCACTGAAGCTGGGTAAATGTTTTCCTCAAGAACAACTAAAAGTATGTGATCTTACTATCTAATCCATCATCACAAAAATAGGATTTAAGATATCATGCTTTTTCGTTTGAGACAATAGTAATTATGCACCAAAATGCTTTCCAGCCCTAATTCCAAATGCTCCTGTTTCATGATGTCTGGGAATATATGTTCCTCATTTTTTTTTCTTGCACAATTTTCGGCTGATAAAACTAAGCAGAATATGTCATTAAAAAAATTCTACATTCAGAGTTTTGCACCTCAGAATGCAGAAAAACACATGGTATTACCATTTGATCTCCTATTTTGACATGCACGGCACAAAATGACGTGGTATTACCCCAATCTCCGTTAATTGCCTCAACCCACTTTATCAGAATATGCTGGGTATGGGGAATTTCTGTACAAAAATTATGATTTTACTGCAATGAGTGTCAAAATGTGAGATTCTTATGGAAGTATATGTTGGAGCCCTGGTTTCATACGTTGGGCCTGATTCACAAAGGTAACTTACACTTTGAGTAAGTGTACATTGTTTAGTAGGTTTAATACTTTTCAGTGTTCATAAACTGTACTTTTGTAGTAACTTACACTTTTTTAGTAAACTGAGCACTACACATGGCCAACCACTGGTACTGCAACACCCTCCAACAGAAAATAATGGAGGTAGGGACTTACTACCAAAGCGTAAGTTTTTTTTTCTTTGCCGTAGTTTTATATAGCGCAAACTTGACCCAAAGGTAGCAGAGCGCCTTACATGAGCACCAGTTGCGTTACACAAGGACACATGCATGGGGAGATTAAGGGGCAGATTTGCAAGCCCCTTGCGCCACTTTTGCGTCACTTATCCCATGTTAAAAGTGGCGCAAAAGTGGCGCAAGGGGTTTGTAAATCTGCCCCTAAGTGATTTGCCCAGAATCACAGGATGATGAGCGTCATTGATGAGACTCGAAACCGGTTCCCCAGATTTGAGATTGACCACCCTTGCAGTTAGGCTACATCCTCTCCCCAAGTCCTAAAAAGTGCAATTATTGAATTCCAAACAGTAGTACACGTACACAAAAGTGTAAATTGATACAAAAGTGCAATTTGTGATTAACAGCTTGTTGTACATTTTTGTAATACTACTTACTATTCTACTACAAAACGGTACTACTGTTGTGCTACAAGAAGTACAATATAGTGCAATTTGTGAATGAGGCCCACTAACTATGTAACACCAATGTGATCTTCACAGCTTAAAAAGAATCCCAGTTCCCTTATTGCTTAACATGGCAGCATGCAAACATTTATAAAAATTATTTTTTGAAGTCCCTCACCATTTCTCTTCAGGAGGCTGCATGCAAAAGAACAGTGAACTAGTCATACCTGGTTTCTAAATTCAAAGTGGTACCATATACCGGTGGCTGCCTAAGTGGCAGCAGGAAATGTGAAATTTACAGTATGGTGCCCAGAACAATGACACTGTTGTCTAATCAGCTGCATGCATCAAACTACCTTGTATTAATACTTCTTTCTCAAAACCAGGTTTCTACTGCTCTAATTAATTTTACATGAATCACTCAGACAAGCACAAGCCTAAGTTTAATGGGGCTGCCGGTTTCCATGGAACCGGTGCCTACAGATCTTTTATGATTAATAGAGCTCTAATAGGAATGAAAGCAAAAGTTAAAGACTGCATGATGTAATCACTGAAAGCACCTCTGTCCAAGCAGTTTTCAGTCTAACCATTAGGCAACATCTCGGTTATTATGTGGTGGCTGTACAGTGTGGAAAGTGACTAAGTGAAAGGTGGGTTCACTGGGCATACTAAAGGTTTTACTTGCCACACAGCATAATGGAGAGAGAGACAACTTATCGTTTTGAAAGAACAACTTTTTAGTTTGGTATATAATATAGCACCTACCTGGGCTCCAGGAGCGGCAGAAGGCTTTACAGTGGACATTTTTCTTGCAGTTGAAGCATTTCCACCATGTGGTGCTGTGCCCTGAGGACTATATTTGTGTTTGAGACAGTTATTTCTGAAATAAGAAGAACAGTTTGTTTTGGGGCAGTGGGAACATTTTGCAGCGTGTTTGCATTTCACATCAGTATTACGCTCAAGTATATTAAGTTCCACATTCACCATGATTTTATGTCAGGGTTGCATCACATTTGTGTCGCAGCCTTGAGCCTTAATCCTTTTTGGCATTTACCAAGCTGAGTGGCTTTGCGAGGTTTACTAAATAGAGAGGGGCAGATTTACAAGCCACTTGCTCCACTTTTGCGTCACTTTTCCCATGTTAAAAGTGACGTAAAAGTGGCGCAAGGGGCTTGTAAATCTGCCCCAAAGTTACTCAAGGTAGCGCATAAACTGTTGTGCTTTACGTTGCACAGGATAGGCAATAAATAAGGGGTGACATAGGCTATCCCATGCATTCACCAATGTATGTTGACACAAACCATAATTCTCAAAGACTTCTAAACCTAGGTCTACCCCAGAATGGTGCACCTACCCGAGAGAGGCATAGCGAGGAAAATATGTTTATTTCTCCTCATTATTTCCTCCTTACACATGTGCTGCATTCTGCAGCACACATGAAAAGAGGAATAGGCCTATAAGGGTTGTTTTTGCGCAGGAAGATGCGCTTTCCTGCACAAAAACAATCCTATCCGTAACACGGGAACCCTTGCACTATGGTACAGGGGTGCCTGCATTGGTGCTAGGCAATATACAGTGCGGCCAGCGAAAGCATGGAGCTGAATGCTCCATGTCTTTGTAAATATGGAGCATTTCTGCTCTCTGTCTTTAACGAATTGCTGTGTCGCATTGTGGGAAATATTAGTAAATGTGCCCCTAAACTATTGAATTTTTAAGGTATAATGCAACAAGCTGAGTTCTACAATCAGCACCTCTCCTCTCCAAAATATTCTTACAAAAAATATACGTGCATCCTCGCCATGTTGCTTTGATTTGTTAGTCCTCTGTAACACTTCTTTGAATTTTGTTCGTGCTCAGTAACATTTTCCGTAAATGGTTTTACCATCGTGGGTTTCTCAGTGTTAATGCGATTTTAGAGGAACATGCGAGTGGCCTCTCTCACAACCTCAATGTAACATTCTAGGGCACTCACAATGTCAAGGAGGTAATTCTGGAGGTCTGCAAAATTACGGAAGCTGACTATTCAATATTTGGCAGTTTTATCCCACGTGCAGTAATACCGCATATCTGGCAATTAAGCATTCAGCAAACTTTCTAGATTTTAGGTGCATTAACAATACCTGAAACTCACACATTTATGTATATAAAATAACACCAAAAAGAAGGTGTTTAACTCATACCATCACTAAAATTGATGCGAATGTTCCTCAGTTCTTTTATTCTGGACAGCTGTCGGGAACACCCTGGGAGTATCAATGCCCCTCCGGCTTCCCCTCACCTCCTCCATGATCCTCCTCCACGACATTGGAGATTCCCCAGGCCTCTCCTGTCCGCAGCGCTACATCCTCCACACAGTGCTAGCCAAGGCCAAGATATGTATGATCCGCCAGTGGAGGTCGCCCACGCACCACTCTCTGGAGGACTGGACAGTGGCAATGATCCATGCAGCTACTCACAGTCATGTCATATACAACTTGCAGGACCAAGCTGCGGTGGTCATGCAGACACGGGCACCTTTCCTTCAGGTAGCCCCCCTGCAAAGTGCCCCCCACTACATCATCTCACCTCTAGCTAAGTGCTGCGACCACTTGACACCTGCAGGCACTCCTTGCTATGGAACCAGGAGGCCCTGTGCCGTCCTGGCCCTGACACCCGCACAATGCCTCTCCCACCTGCCCTCTCCTCCCTCCCTCCCCCCCAAAGTGATGCGCAAACGCCTCCCTCATCTTCCCCATTCCTTTGGCTTTCTCCCTCGCCACTTCTAGTGCCTTCCCTCCCTCTTCACCTGGCCTCCCTTCTCCATGTCCTCTCCTCCACCCCTGTACCCCTCCCTGCCTCTTCCCCTAAGACATGTGTGTGTGCAGAGCCCCTCAGCACTGTGGAACCCTGATGCTACATCCACTACTTATCATAAGTACAGACGGGCACACACCCCACCCTGTTGAACGCCATGGAATTAATTGGCCCAACAGCATGCAGACCCTCCCAAACCCCCCAGCGCTCGCTCCTTCTCCCACACCCGTTGCTCCCCTCACCCCCTCAAGGGCCTTTCTTTCCCCCCTTCTTATCATGGCTGATTGTCAGGCCCCTCATCCCCCCGTTTCGGGGGTCATTGGTTTACTAGCTCTCTGACATCTGCTACCAGCGGTGACATAAAACACAGGGAACGTCGGCACATGTGATCCTTTCCATTGATCCTTCTTTTTCACTCCCCCCTCCTCAATGACACTTATAGCATATGGTGTTCTGTTCCAACCTGTGCAGGTTATGTGATTTCGTTTTCAATAAAAAATTACAACACAAAAAACTGAATCGCACACATGACCATGCTGGTGGCAGTAAATGTCACTGATGTAAAAAACTTAACTTTTGAGATTTTTGCATATGGTGCTGCAGGGCACTCCTATAGGGCATGGTCATAAGGAAGCATCACCAAAGCATATGCTGCCATTATTTCATCCATTTCACGTCCATCCCAGGGCTCTCTGCCTCACTGGAAACTGGTCAAAAGGTGCTTGTGCAAAATGTTTTTATGTTTATTTTCACCAACCTATGAAAAAGAAAGATTGCCAAATGATAAAATATAGTGATACCGGATTACTTTAATTACACGGATGATGGAGCTTTTTTGTTTGATAGCATGATACTTTTGCATCACAATTTGAACTGACCCACTAGTACAAAATAATTGCATTTATCGATCAGAGCAAGAACAGTTGCACTAATTGCAAATTGAATTTTGCACCTGTTTTAGCAGAGCAAATACTGACTCAAGGTCACCTGATCACGGGTGCAAAATGGTCTATTTTGGCTCTCATGACAAATAGCCCAGGATATGGGCCGATATTTCCCCACCCATGGGCGGCAAGGAAAAACTTCTGTGAGTTGCACCCTGATGGGCCAATAAAAATATGAAGAATTGCGGAGGAAATCATTAATTCTGATTTTCCCAGTAATTGCTTGTTTGTACTTACAGGTGAAGATGTCATCTGCCTTCAGGAGCATAAATCTCAGAGTGAAAGCAAACAGATCCACCTACCGGTTCCCTCGGATTTCATCATTCTGATGGGGCTGCATTTACTAATTATACATAATGAAAGTCTTAGCGGTTCAAAGAATTTGTGTCACTTTTATTGCTTGCAAAAAACACTATCCAATAATTATACAAATGATTCACAAAAAATAATATCATGTTCCACTACAGGAAAAACACCTTTGTTTGGAAACATTCTTACAATGTTGAACTCCTATCATTGAGCCTTATTTAGAGTTTGGAGGTAACTAAAATGACTACATTTTCTGAAAGAGGCTCCAAGTATGGAATAGAATGCAGTGCTCAGTTTTCTCCACCATATGATTTTATACTTATGACTATATTCCACATTGTACTCTAGGGCTTGTTTCTATGACTCAAACTGTTTTTCGTCTCCAAAGACCTTGTGATTCACATCTCCTTGAGAGTGATGTTGTGTGATCCCATTGCTTTGTAAGTGTTGAAGGCACACATTATTTTATTAGTGAGAGTAAGGTTTAAAAGCTATTGATCCCATTATATCAACGGGGGACATTTTGAAAATGGATTTTATATGAAGCTTTCCAATAATGGTGACAACCTATACATGGGGAGAGTAGAAAGGTATATATGCATGGCTTTTTACTGTGGTTTGTAGCTCTTCCTCTGACATGATTTTGTTTGGACACTATTCTGATACCTGACACGAACTTGCTCTTGCATGGGTGTTGTGGTTGAGATGTCAGTATAGGAACTCGTCTGCATGCATGAGAGTGGTGCTTTCCTGTAGCTTTGTAGTTGCCTCCTTATTATATTTACCCCCTAACAAACAGAGATAGTGGCTTGTTTGTTGTGCTAACCACTGGGGCTGAAAAGTAGTTGGTACTGACACCTTTGATTAACCCTCCTAGCATGCTGTGGCAAGCGTCTCTTCCAGTGGTGTGGATGGGATTCAGTGATTGCTCCATCTTCCCTGCCAGCTACCTCTGCTCTTTTAGATGACAGTGTTTCCTTGGTACAGTATCTCAAATCATATACTTCCTTATTTCGTGTTTGGTCTTGATAGCCAACCAACAACATTAATGCAACTTTAGAAACACTCGCAAATCAGCTTTTTATGGCCTCTTGAACATATTGTAGAGGATTAACAAAGCAACATGCTCCTTCCAAAGGATTGGATGTTCAGCATCACAGAACATGTCATTTTAAATCTCTGCATTGTGGAGGAGTGTGGCTCAATGGTTAGAGTGGCAGACCCTGATGCAGAGTTCTGGCCAGGGACCAGGGTTTGATTCCTACCTCAGCTGGGTCTCGGGCTCAATTTCCTCAGACCTGTTAATTCCTGCCTCGGTGCCTATTCTAATCACGAGCCCCCGCTGCAACTCTGGGAAATAGCTTGCTTAGCCTCCACACCGACCCCAACAGCGCTAAGGATGCCTGGCTTCACCCTGGGAGTGCCCAGGAGTGGACACTTCACAGGGAAAGCCAGGAGGGGTTCCACGGCGGTATGAGTATCAGTGCCAGGAAGCCGAATAGGCAACACTGCAAGGTGACCGTCTGGTAACAGTGCGCTCTATAAGTACCATGACATTTACATTTACATTAGCTTCCCTTAAATGATCAAGGTTTCTACTCCCCATCTCTCATTTTACTCTACCCTATTCAGTCCCCTTTTTACTGTCATCAGAGTCCGTGGGTGCAAAGCTAGTAATTTGTAAATTTGCAATTTAGTATTTTGTAATTCCAAATCTCATTGATTTGTTATCTTTATATAGGTTACATTAGTACATCGCTTTTGCAGATCCCATTTTTTGAGTCGTTATTTTTCACAAATTGGGATTTGTATATTCTGATGTTGTTTTTTAGGCCCATTGTTCTGTAATTGCCTCTACCAAATGCAGTTATCAAAGATCCCAAATTATTTTCAACGAGGGTGGATCTTTCATTTGCTTTTTACTAAATGCTTTCTTTGTCGCAGCTTGAAGCAGGGACCTGGAAAATGAAAAGGAAGAAAGAAAACTCACGGATTGCGAAGAAAACTCCTTATGCATCGGAGATTGTAAGAACTTCTTGCTAAATATGTGTAGTATCCAATTAGTCATTTTGCAGGCTGCTACTTTCAATCTCATACCATTAGAAATCAATTTATTGCTAATTAAGTTAATCAAAATAAGGGGGGGCGTTGTCTCGGCACCCAGCCAAGATGGCGTGACGGCACGGAGCTCCGGCGGACCGAGGAACCTTTTCATGGTAGGAGACCGCTTCCAGCACTCGCCCAGGGACGAGATTTGCGGCATCTCTCCCTCACAATGTGGTGAGTTGCTGGAGCTGTTTTCATTTCTACGCTGCAGCGCTTTCAGTGCCATAATGTCTCTGAGGTATTTCTCCTCATCTTAAAGCGGCGGCTGCCATTTTGAATGCCGAGACCTCTTTTCCTTCTCAGATGAGGCAAACCTTCTCAAATTTACAGTCCTCCTTTAATTAATGCTTCCTTATTCAGAATGTTTTGAGGCCTTTTCCCAGCGCTTTAGTTTTCTCTCTTCTTGTACGCAGTTGGCATACTTATTTTGTAAAAGAACATGTTTATTTCTCAAAGTATTTAATTTTTGAGGAGCAATTTCCTAATTATAAGTCAGAGAGCTTAAATACTCTCATTATGTGAACATTACTCTCTGCTATCCAACTTATAGTAATTCTATTGGATAAGGAGGTGGACCCTGCAGTTTTCTGATACATTCCTCTGTGCTCTGCTCTTTTAGAGTTAAAGTCTTCTCCTCACAGAGTGCCTGATTTTGCTGTACTTCTTTTGAAAGTTCAAGTTAAGCACCGTTTACAAAACTTCTCTTTTTCTTTTTCTTTTTTTAGGGGAGACTAAGAAACCTTAAACTCTCTACTTCCTCCAAGCATACTGCGCACTCAGACTCAGAATCTACTTACAATGAAATGGAGGTTATTTCCCCTCAGACATCTGACCATACACCAGGCACCATCTCAAAAACTCAGCTTTCATAGAAGATATTTGTGATAGCCACCAAACGACCGAAAAAAGACTCCTGTCTTCAGTGAATTCTTCATCAGCCTCCATGGTTGTAATTCTTGAGGAAATTCTGGCTTTGAAACCCTTTATGGAGGTAACCAATAAAACTCTTCAACATTTGGATGACTAGTGGTCTTCATTAGAATTGCGTGTACTCGTTGTGGAACAGAGGACAGATTCTTTTCAATCCTCATGCTCGGCATTTCATTCCTAAAATCTGAAATACCTCTCCTCAAAAAGCACACTGAAGATATAGAAAATCGAAATCTCAGGAATAACCTCCAAATTCATGGTCTCCTAAAAAAAATAGAGGGTTCCAATGCGACCGTTTTTTCTCTGACATTTTGGCATAAGCTCCTGGACATATCTGCTACTTCTCCAATTAACACTCAAGGAACTCATAGACTTGGTCTCAAGATATCTGCAAAACCATCTGGACACATCATGTTCTTCCTGCAATACACTGACCTCCTACAAGTCTTGTCTGCTGTCAAGTCCAAAAAACACATCTCTCAGGATGTGGCTAAAGTTACAGCAGATTGCCAGAAAAAATTCCTCGATCTCTGCCCTCAGTTGCGATCTATTTATGGCAGATTTGGACTAATGCATCCCTGCCTTTTCAAAGCCACCTGAAAGGAAAAGACTACCACTTTTGAGGAACCAGATGCTTTTCAGGAATTTCTTCATCAACATTGAGCTGATGTAATTGATACTTCAAAATCGACTTGATTTATTATTTTTCTTCGTCCTGTTAAGCTGCTTTCTTGTCTTTGTAACTCCTTGAATATTGTTTTGCTTGTGTTTAATTGTGTAATGCTCAAGCTTTAAATCTATTCTCTTTCTTATCCCTCTCTTTTAGGGTAATATCTTATTTATTCGTAATGTCTTCTTTCCTCCTTATACAGGTGTATTTTCCCACAATCCGTTTCCCATATGGTCTTACACATATGTTGACATCCTTATCCATCCATGGTACCCCTGAGGTTCGGTGGAGTTCGAGTGCTGTTGTCGTTTTCTTGTGTCACCATCCCCCATTTCATTTTGTGTTTTGTTGGTATGTTCTTCAGTTGTCATTTGTATGACTTGTACTGTTTTTTTGTTCTCTGTTTTATCTTTCTTCTATTCAGTGTTCTCTTCTATGGTTTCTTTTCATCATTCTCTTTTTAATTTTCTTTTTTTTCTTCTTCCTCCTTTATGCTTTCTTTCATAAAACAAATGTCTAATTTAATTCACTTTTCTTCCTTATATCTATCTTATTCTAACCTTATTCTTGCTCTTGTAAGCATATTGTCTGTTCATGCTCTTATCATTAAGTTACATTTCGGGTTACTACCTGGAATATTAAAGTACTAAGCAACCCTATTAAAAGGCAACAGGTGACATCTCATCTAGCTATATTAAAAACTGATATGTCTTTGAGACAAGAATCTCATATTTCTGAAGATGAAGCTGCCAAGCTGGAGAAATGTTGGGTGGGTCATGTGTTTAACTCTCCAGCTTTAGGTAAGAAAAATTGGGTTTTGGTCTTATGTCATAATAATTACATGTCTCTCTTGTTCAGCAGGAATCTAATACAAAAGGTCGTTGGGTTTTTGTTAAGCTTCTTATAGATAAGATTTCTTTAGTTATTTTTAATGTATATGGTTTTACTTTGGTTGATAAAGTTTTCTGGACTAATGTTTCTGACAAATTGCTTTTATATGACGATGGCTATATTATATTTGGTGGTGACTGTAACCAAATTCATGATCCCATATTACACAGACATTCAAAAGTTAAGTTTATTCCCTCTAAAATGCATTCACAATTCACATCCACAATGCGTCGCAAATCGTTGGTTGATATTTGGCGACTGTGCCAGCCTGATCTTCAAGAGTAAGTCTTTGGCCCAACATGCCATTCAATCCGAAATTGGATCAATTTTAATCTCAGATCACTCTCCTGTATATGTTGATAAAGACCTTATCCCTTTTTCTCCCCACCCAGGAAGATAGTGCTTTACTAATTCCCTACTTCTAGTTCCTAATTTCGGCCAATAGTTCAATTCCTTTGCCTCTGAATTTGTTACTATTAATTCAACCCCAGAATCTCCTTTTGTTATGATATAGGATTCCTTTAAACAGCCACCAGCACTTTGTATCTCAAAAGAAAAAATCCCTAGAGGCCCAATCCACTCAATTACTTAATAAAATTAAACAGTTCGAATATACATACTATCAATCTAAAAGTGAGTCTTCCTTGAACATTCTTATAGATGCTAAACTTACTTACTGAAAAGTAGCTCTCGCTATTAATGGGATCAAAACAAAATGGGGAAATTGCTGCCTAACTATTTAAATGTAAGAAAGGAAATAACTAGAATAGAATCTTTAGATGGCACTACAGGTACTCCTATTTTTAAAGATAATGATATTTTAAATGAATTTGAAAAATTTGATAAGAATTTATATTCACCTGCAACTCTACCAGAACAGTCTGATCTTTCTACTTATTTTCAATCCATTGCTTCTCCTCCTTCTAAACACATTGATCCCTTGGGAATAGATATTTCTTTAGCAGAAATTAAAATGCAGTCTCTGTGTTACGACGCGGGAAAGTACCTGGGCTAGATGGCTTTACTATTGAGTTTTATGATTATTTTGCTAAACTCCTCTTACCTAATCATTTATTTTTATTTAAATCTTTCTCTGATAGTGGTTCATCCCATGACACATTCCACAAAGCCTTGATCTGCTTAATTTCAAAGGAAGATAAAGATCGCTATCTTTTTTAGAATTATCGTCCCATTTCCCTAGTTAATACTGACTACAAGATCTTTGCAAAGAATTTGGCACTTTGTATTGATGCCATTCTATCTGATCTGATTGACCCAGAACAATCCGGCTTCATTAAGGGAAGACTAGCCCCTGACAATGTTCAAGTCTTTATCAATGTCCTCAGCAAAGCCTCATCCTAAGATTACCCTATTGCTACTATCGCTTTGGACACTGAGAAGGCCTTCGATAGGATTAGCTCAAACTAAAATGGGATGTCTTTCCCCCTAAGTTGATTGCTTTTATTCCTTTGCTATACTCAGGCCCCCAAGCTTCAATATTTGTCAATTGGAAAACCACAGATTACTTCCCATTCCTTTGAGGGGTACGACAAGGGTGTCCCTTATCACCTTTGGTATTTGTTAAAGCGTTAGAACCCTTTTTCACCAAGATTAGGCATGATGATCATATTTCAGGATTTCAATTTGGTCCACACCAGGTCAAAATGTCAGTTTACGCCAATGACATTCTCTTATACTGCTCGAACCCTGCAACCTCCCAACCACTTTTTCTTCAACAAATGCCCTCCTTTTCTCAACTTTGAGGATATCACCTTAATGCAGACGAGTGTGAAGTCTTACCTTTAAATGTTTTCGACAAAACATTTCTTTGTTCAGTCCGGTTTTTCATGGCAACCATCTAAAATAAAATATTTGGGCTTATGGTACGCCCTTAATTTCTGAAACACTAAAATGTAATTTTGATTATATCACCAAAAAATGAAATGACACTATTACATATTGGTTCCCCCTTTTTTCACTCTTTGGGGCCGATTGGACTAAATTAAAATGATGCTCTCTCCTCTTATATTATATATTATCTCCATGATTCCAGTGCACATTCCTGGGTATTACTTTAAGAAAATTGATTCTACCTTAATATAATTTCTATGGAAAGGCAAACCCCCTCGTATAGCTTTGTCTTCTTTAAAAAAGGATTGATCTAGTGGAGGTCTTAGGTTTCCTGATTTCAAAACGTATCATTCTGCTTTCTCCTTAAAACAAGCTGCTCATTGGCTCTCTTTGGAACTCCCTATATATCCATCATTGTGGATAAAAATAGAGACATTTCTTATTGCCCCTTTTGATTTTCGGGAAGTCCTTGTTTTTACTACTAACATTTCATTTTTGCGTTCTCCTGTCGTTTCTCACTCCCGTAAACTCTTGGACCCTTTCTTAGCCATCATCATTTCCCTCAACTAACTCATATCAACAACAACCCATTTGGCATAATAAATCATTACAAATCCATAATTGCTTTATAGATTGGAAAACTTGGCATTCTAAGGGCTTACGTTGGATATCTCAACGTCTACTGGATGATCAACCCCTTTCTTTTACTGATCTCCAAACTAAATTTTCCTTACCAGCGCCCTCTAGATTGCAATATGATCTTATATGTCCCTCCCTCAACCAATATCTTCTTACTTTACCAAGTAATTCTAACCTTTTTGCAATTTGCAAAAACCTATCTTCAATATTGCACACTTCCCCTGCTGCATCTACTATATACAGATCTTTACAACTGCCCCCAGACAGACTCAAATCTAAGATTGAATTGGCTTGGGAAAAAGATTTATCTCATAGTTGGCCAATCACTACATGGGACAACTTATGGTCTAAGCTTCACAAAACATCTCGAGCTGCGAATACCACACAAACCCTTTACTTCATTTGTCAACGAGTGCTATTTTCTTCAGTGATTCGAGCATATTTCTCACCAGATTTGTCCTCTACATGTTGGTCCTGCCCTTGTCCTTATGGTGACTTAAAACACATATTATTTGAGTGCCCCCTATCCACCAATTTTGGCAGTTGGTTTGGTCCCAAATTAGGATTATTTTCAAACTTAAGGTCCCTTTTTCGTTAATGAATGTATTCCTACACACTCTATCATCCCAATGGCCCCAGTCACCACTGAGTTTTAAACTTTTAGATTTATTGTTCGCTACTGCTTTTCATTTAATAACCTCTAATTGGAAGCAAGCGGATAAAGTCACTTTCAGATACTGGTGGAAGGCTGTATGTTTTCATCACCGACTAGACACTAATTATGTTTCCCCTATATCCCTAGCAATTAAAAGAGGTCTTTTATGACTTCCATTAACAAAATATTTATCTTTATCTGCCTCTTCTATGGTTAAAGTTACAAATGTATCAGATGATGTACAGAAGCCACCTTAACTTTTCCCTTTGCCTCTCTATTCCTAGATGATTAGAAGATGTTTACACTCCCATGTTTATACCATGTTATTCATTCTTCGGTATTGTTATGCTTACAATGTTAAATTATTTATTTCTTATGTCTTTTACTCTTAATTTTTACACATCATTTACATATTGCTCCCCTTCCCTTGCCCTCTCCCCTTATTGTTTATATTGTATATATTTCTTTTTGTATGGAGCCTGATAGTTATATCCTCATATATTCTTGCATCCCCTACAAACTTTATATGTTTAATATGATTTGTTCTATTCATTTTATTGCTGGATTTTTCTGGTTATTCTTTAATAAACTCAAATTTTTTTTAAAAGTTCATCAAAACAAAGTATGCAGCCTCATGCAAAGGATAGTCCTCTATCAAGCTCATGCCATGATATTTCAAGATAATTGATTCATTCATAATAACACAAGTACTTCCAAACGCACACATAGGAATCTCACAGCAGCGGCACCATGCCCACATAAATAACTCTGGATAAACCTCCCCGCTAAACACACAGAGTCAACTGCTGGGGCTGCCAGTTCCGGAGGTGCCCCAGGATATTGTGAGGTTAGCCATCAGGATACAAGGTTCTGGTACTTGGATACCAGTGCCTTTAATCTGCCCTGCTGTGTGCCACAACCAGCACAACAGGGCTGTCACTTTAGGAGCCCATGCCTTAGTATCAGGGCAAGGGGCAAGGTGGCCCCAACAGGCTGAGGATCAGTCCAAGAGGGAGAGACATACGGTATTAGCAATTCACCAATAAATAGGGAAGCAGGTTCAGCGAATTCAGGAAGCACAAAAGAATCAACGCCCACAGTAAGTCAGCCACAAGCAGGAGCCAGACAACTGGAATCAAATCCTATTGACACTGCAATCCAGGCTGTAACTTTTAAGCCATCACATCCCCAGTTGCACCCAGACTGAGCTATCACATCTATTGCACTGGACACATAGGTTGCAACAAGCAGTACTATATTTCTACCTTAATACAAGTATAAAGGGCGAACCAACATTTTAAATACACTGAACCTCTTGTGCTTATTAACAGCAATACACAGTCTGGAGGATCTAAAATCATCCAATCTGCTATCAGGTGAGTTTATAAATGATAACAACCCTCATGACAATGAAGCTACAAAAGCCACATGGTCATCAACTGATATAGCCTGAAAGGTCTTGAACGGACACACACAACTCAAAATCTGAGGGATAAAACTGTCACCTTCTTATACTCCAGGCTGCCCACTTCTACTGTTAGGCGCAAGCAAAGTAAGGCCAGGGAGTGAATACACCAAAGCCACCTACTCAGTACTCAAAGGCGAGGTGAGTGTAACCCCATCAGGAAGAACTCATTTAAATTCCCAGCTACCCACAAACTTACAGACTGAAGACACAGTAACACAAGATGGCGGAAAAAGTATTTACAAACAAATACTGTAAACCAATAAATGCCAGCAAGCAGAGAAAAAACACATTCTGGAAAATAAATGGCCTAGGAAGTAAAACAGCTGATGTTCAGTTTTTACATTATCTACAAACTTTTGATTGTTTTCTTTTACAAGAGACGTGGCTGGACAATCCATTCCATATACATATTATCTCCCACATAGCAAAGGGGCCAGATGTGGCCACCTTGAAGGCCTTTCAATCTTTTCATTTATAGCATTATTGGCACTGTTAAAGAGTTGCCTCTATAACTAATGTATTTAATGCGATTAGAGCCTCAGTTAGATGTGTAAATAAGTACTGTCAGCTGGGGATAATAAACATATCCCTGCACCCAAGGGAAAATGCCAAAGGCTTTAGTCTAGTGGTAGGTGAAATAACAAGGCTCCTAGGAGAGGAACAGACCCCAACCTTCTTACTTACAGGAGATTTTACCTTGCACTTATTGGGATCATCAGAGGAAGGTGACCTTTTAGTAGCCCAATTGTCACAATCGGAAATTCCGCATCTGGCAGACAACAAGATGGGTAGGCAAAATAAAACAGCTGAGAAGCTCATAAAGAAAGTTTAGCATCTCAGCTTCCGGGCTCAAATGTCCGATTACCTGAAGACTGCCCACAAGCTGCAATGTTCCACACCACACCACACTTGTGGGACACCCCCGCGCCGCACGGCCACCAGCTGCTGCGTGTGTTCCCCTCTGCCTGCCTTCTGCCTCGCTGACGCCGTGGTCGCTCCCCTCTGGTTTCCCAGTTGTTTTGCCCTAAATTTGTGCTTGTCTGTTTCTGCCGTCTGCTCGCGTATTTTGCCGTTTTTCCTTGTTTTGCCCTAAATTTGTGCTTGTCTGTTTCTGCCGTCTGCTCGCGTATTTTGCTGTTTTTCCTCGTTTTGCCCGTAATTTGTGCTTGTCTGTTTCTGCCGTCTGCTCGCGTATTTTGCTGTTTTTCCTCGTTTTGCCCGTAATTTGTGCTTGTCTGTTTTTGCCGTCTGCTCGCGTATTTTGCCGTTTTTATTTGTTTTGCCCTAAATTTGTGCCTGTTAATTTCTTTGTATCCCCTGTGCCGTGTCCAGTTTCCTTCCTGATTGGCCGCCTACCTCGCCGCCCTCCGCTCTCGCTTCCCGCCACCGACATTGGCCCCGCCCCTTTTTCTCTTCTGTTCCCTCCCCGCTCCCGCCTCCCAGCTGCTCCGCCCACCCGCGCACTTGGCCTTAAATGGCGACCGTGCAGCGCAGGTGAGTGTGACCCACTTGTGGGACACCCCCGCGCCGCACGGCCACCAGCTGCTGCGTGTGTTCCCCTCTGCCTGCCTTCTGCCTCGCTGACGCCGTGGTCGCTCCCCTCTGGTTTCCCAGTTGTTTTGCCCTAAATTTGTGCTTGTCTGTTTCTGCCGTCTGCTCGCGTATTTTGCCGTTTTTCCTTGTTTTGCCCTAAATTTGTGCTTGTCTGTTTCTGCCGTCTGCTCGCGTATTTTGCTGTTTTTCCTCGTTTTGCCCGTAATTTGTGCTTGTCTGTTTCTGCCGTCTGCTCGCGTATTTTGCTGTTTTTCCTCGTTTTGCCCGTAATTTGTGCTTGTCTGTTTTTGCCGTCTGCTCGCGTATTTTGCCGTTTTTATTTGTTTTGCCCTAAATTTGTGCCTGTTAATTTCTTTGTATCCCCTGTGCCGTGTCCAGTTTCCTTCCTGATTGGCCGCCTACCTCGCCGCCCTCCGCTCTCGCTTCCCGCCACCGACATTGGCCCCGCCCCTTTTTCTCTTCTGTTCCCTCCCCGCTCCCGCCTCCCAGCTGCTCCGCCCACCCGCGCACTTCGCCTTAAATGGCGACCGTGCGGACGCGCAGCGGTCACGCGCAGCGGGCGCGCCGATTGTGCGCCGAAGGCGCGCCAAAGGTAAGCCCGTCTACGCCCGTCCGCGACCGGATCGCGACCAGCGCCAGGACCCCTGGCCCACGAAGACCCCGACCGACCCGCCTGACGTACTCCGCCGCCACCCTCACCGCTCTCAACACCGGCCGACTCCCAGAATGCCATCAAGCCTCTCCACGACGTACCCACGGACCCTTCAGCTGCCACGCCTGCAAGTTCACCTGCATCCGGTCCTGCCTCGCACCAGCACCCACCAAGCCGAACACCAGCAGTACCCACCTCAAGTGCATCCTGCTCAACACCCGCTCCATCCACAGACATGCCATCGAACTCTGGAACCTCCTCGACACCACAGCTCCAGACGTTGCCTTCCTCACGGAGACCTGGATGAACGCCTCTTCAGCTCCCGACATCGCCATCGCCATCCCAGAGGGCTACAAGATCGTCCGGAGGGACCGAAACGCCAACCAGATGGGAGGAGGCATCGCCATCATCCACAGGAGCACCATCCGTCTCACGACCAGCACCGACAACTCCCTGACCACCGCCGAACACCTGCATTTCCAGATCCACACCAACCCGAACACCACCCTCAGAGGCACCCTGATCTACCGACCCCCTGGACCACGCACACAATTCAGCGAGGACATCGCCGACTTCGTCAGCCCACATGCCCTCCCCTCCGCTGACTACATCCTCCTGGGAGACCTCAACTTCCATCTGGAGAACAACAACGACCGCAACACCAGCACCCTGCTCGACAACCTCACCAACCTGGGACTCAAGCAACTGGTGTCCACCCCCACCCACCTCGCCGGACACACACTCGACGCTGTCTTCTCATCCAGCAAGGACATCAACTTCAGCCACACCACAGAGCTTCAATGGACGGACCACAGCTGCGTCCACTTCACCTTCAAGAAAACAACGACCCACCACCACCAGCAACAGACCGCCCGCAGAAGCTGGAACAAGATCACAGCAGACCAGCTCGCCACCTCCCTGAGCCAGCACCCTCCTGCCAGCTCAGCGAACCCCAGCCAGGCCGCCGACAACCTCACGAAGTGGATCAGCAACTGCGCGGACGAACTCGCCCCACTGAGGACCCCGCCCAGCAGACCCGGCAGCAAGAAAGCCCCATGGTTCACCGACGAACTCAAGAGCTCCAAGAAGAACTGCCGAGCCCTCGAGAAAGTCTGGAGAAGGGAACCGACACCGGACAACAGGACGTCCTTCAAACTTGCCACCCGGAAACACCACCAGCTGATCCGCGCCGCCAAGAAAACAGCATTCAAGGACCGGTTGGACAACAACGCACACAACTGCAAGGAACTCTTCAACATCGTCAAAGAGCTTTCCAACCCCAGCGCAGGAAACAACGACATCACCCCATCGCAAGACCTCTGCAACTCCCTGGCTTCATACTTCCACAACAAGATCGCGGACATACACAACAGCTTCAACAACCAACCAACGCACACCATGACCGAACAACCACCCCCCACCACCACCCTCCGCGCCTGGACCCCGATCAGCACCGAAGACACCATCCGCACGATGAACTCCATCCACTCCGGATCACCGACTGACCCCTGCCCTCACCACGTCTTCAACAAAGCCGACGCTGTCATCGCACCCCACCTGCGAGACATCATCAACACATCCCTCGACACCACCATCTTCCCCGAGAGCTGGAAACACGCCGAACTCAGCGCCCTACTCAAGAAACCAACAGCGGACCCCACCGACCTCAAGAATTACCGCCCCATCTCGCTCCTCCCGTTTCCAGCCAAAGTCATCGAGAAGACCGTCAACAAGCAGATGGCCGCTTTCCTCGAGACGAACGGATCCCTCGACCCCTCACAGTCTGGCTTCCGAGCCAACCACAGCACCGAGACCGCCCTCATCGCCGCCACCGACGACATCCGAGCCCTGATGGACAATGGAGAAACAGCGGCCCTCATCCTCCTAGACCTCTCCGCGGCATTCGACACGGTCTGCCACCGCACCCTAGTACGGCGCCTCAGCAACGTCGGAATCCAGGACAAGGCGCTGGAGTGGATCACCTCCTTCCTCGACGGGAGAACACAGAGAGTCCGCCTACCACCGTACAAGTCAGAGGCCACCGAAGTCATCTGCGGCGTCCCCCAAGGATCATCTCTGAGCCCCACCCTCTTCAACGTCTACATGAGCCCCCTCGCGGCCATCGTACGCAAACACAACCTCAGCATAATCTCCTACGCCGACGACACCCAGCTGATCCTCTCCCTGACCAACGACCCCGCCGCCGCCAGAGCCAACCTGCACGAAGGGATGAAAGAGGTAGCCGAGTGGATGACGACCAGCCGCCTGAAACTGAACTCGGACAAGACGGAGGTCCTCATCCTGGGCTCCTCTCCCTCCGCCTGGGACGACTCCTGGTGGCCTCCCGCCCTGGGCACCGCACCCAAACCGACAGACCATGCACGCAACCTGGGCTTCATCCTGGACTCCTCCCTCTCCATGACCAGGCAAGTCAACAACGTCTCCTCGGCATGCTTCAACATCCTACGCATGCTACGGAAGATCTTCTGGTGGATCCCCACCGAGACCAGGAAGACCGTCACCCAGGCCCTCGTCACCAGCCGACTGGACTACGGCAACGCCCTCTACGCCGGGACCACCGCCAAGCTCCAGAAGAGACTCCAGCGGATCCAGAACGCCTCAGCCAGACTCATCCTCGACATCCCACGAACCAGCCACATCTCCGGACATCTGCGAGACCTTCACTGGCTCCCCGTCAACAAAAGAATCACCTTCCGCCTCCTCACCCACGCACACAAAGCCCTACACGACCAAGGCCCGAGCTACCTCAACAGCCGAGTCAACTTCTACGCTCCCAAACGCCACCTCCGATCAGCCAACCACGCCCTCGCCGCCGTCCCCCGCATCCGAAGAGCGACTACAGGAGGAAGGTCCTTCTCCCACCTGGCCGCCAAGACCTGGAACTCCCTCCCGACCGACCTGCGCCTGACCCAAGACCACCTCTCCTTCAGGAAGAAGCTGAAGACCTGGCTGTTCGAGCAGTAGCGGCTCCCCCCCCCCCAGCGCCTTGAGACCCCACGGGTATGTAGCGCGCTTTATAAGTGTCACTGATTGATTGATTGATTGACAAGGGCCAGTTCAACTTTGGATTATACGTTTGTCGCCCTTTCCCTCTTTTGCAAAATTGCTAAATATCTTTTAGGAGAAAAAGAAAATAGCGACCATCTTCAACAAGAATTCATGTTCAATGTGACCCCCTCAGTGTTTGGTCAACCAATAGAGGCTCCTCGCTCAGTCTATTCTGTTGATAATAAAATTATGAAATACTTCCATTTCCTATTAAACAACTTGCTGGAGTCTGACAAAAATATAATGCAACAGGAAATGAGTGCTATCCCGGTGGCTTTTTTGGAGGCCTTTACAAAGGCACTACATGACATCCATGCCACCCTGGTAAAACCTATGGCCACCTTTCAGAAAGGAACAAAGCAGAGGAGGCACACTACCTCACAAAAAGAGCACTGAAGGTGTTTTAAGAAATCATAAATAAACCACTAAGAAAGTTTCTCTCTCTCCCACTAGATGTCAACGTGCACATCTTAGGATAGGGCTAAAATAAACTTCAATGGATCCTAAAAAAGCAGGAAGAAGAATCATTTTGGGCCAAGTTACTTTATGACGCTAAAAGCAATAACAGCATACGTTTTTGAACCACAAAGAATACTCTTTAACCACATCGATGCTAGTGTTATTTTTCTTTTATGCTGGATCTTCTCATTTCCCATTGTTCATGACGAGCTCAGCTCGTCATGAGTGTATGGAGGTGTACACCATGACGAGCTGAGCTCGTCATGAGCGTCCAAGGAGTTAAAGGCCCGCATGGTGCAGCATCAGTTCACGCCTCAGAGAGGAGACCTGGGCAGTATTCTTGAGACAGCTCTTTAACTGTGAAATTGAATCAGATACCCGAGCAAGAACATTATTGGTGAGCCAATCAGACAATACCAACTGTACAATATACATCAATAATGCAGGAGGAGAGGCCAAATATGTGACAAAAGCTCATGAACTACATTCTGGCTCTCAAACATCAGTCAGACAACAGTCAGATAATACCAACTGCACAATATACAGCATTAATAAAGGAGAAGAGGTAAACAAAGCGACAATCGCACATGAACTACATCCCCGCTCTCAAACATAAATTCTTGAACTCTCTGCATGACAAATTATGAGAAAGATATGAAAAGAAAAGTGAGAGAGACCCCCGGCCCAAATGGTATCCCTCCACCCATAGCAGAGGGGACAATGTTGGCTTCTTGGAAGGGATCAATGATATAGCATATCTATAAGCAAGGGGGTAAGAGTAGTGAGACAAATTACAGATTGGTGGCTTTAATTGACAACGAGGCAAATTATTTTGCTGGGATCATCTTAGAGGAGTGATCATCTTGGACTACAAATGACTCAATTATTCCTCTTAGCCAGACAGGTTTCTATAAGCAAACGGGCACTATTTTGAACATTTGGCCCCTCTTTGCTAATGATTGCTGCGAAAGGGGCAAAGACACCTCTGTTCCACTGCTTTATAGATTATCGGTCTTCTTTCGACCATACAGACTGGGGCAAATTGTTGCAGAAATTCAATAACTGGAATGCACCACATGCCCTTCAGAAACAACTTATCATGCTGCATACAGATGCCTGGGTACAGGTCAAGCTGGGGGTAGGAACCCATATTTTCAGACACATTCCAGTCTCTAAAGGGTTAAAGCATGGGTGCACCCTGGTGCCCACTTTGTTTACTCTTGTCAATGTGGATCTAATGCCGAGGCTTAATTGCTGCAACTCCCACGATTGTAGCTGGGGGCATAGATGTTTCAAATCTCCTATATGCTGATTGCTTGGTAGTTATAAGTCGCTCTCCGGTTAGTCTCCAACGATTGCTAGATACCACCCAATCATAGTCATATGAAACTGGCCTGAAAATCCACCTGGAGAAAACCAAGATCCTGTTGTTAAATCAAAGAAAAAAGGGCCCCTAGAGGGCACTGGGCCACCCAACCTTTTGGTGATGGTAGAAGAATATAAGTAAGTAAGAGCGATAATGGACAGCAAGGGCTAATTATATCCTCAGAAAGAAGCCTTGTGGAGGAGAGCCAATGCTTTAGCTTTTGTGCTAAAAGATTGGAAGAGAAATGCTGTTAGCTCCAGCTTCACTCAATTGCTCCGGGTGATTCAGGCAAAACTTGTCCCAATAATAACTTATGGGAGCGAGTAATGAAGGACATAGACGGGGTTTTCCTGGATAGAATAACAGCAGGTGCATTTAGAATGATTTTCAGTCTACCTAAATATATGTCATCATCCTAGCTATGACTGGAATTGGCCTTGCAGAAACAGACATTGATTACAAGGGGCACATATAACAACTGCTGGTACAAGATCAAAACCATGCAACTAAACTATTTAAATGCCATCTTTGGTGAAAGTTGACATCAAGAAAATGCTCCCTGGAGAGAATATATCTCTATGGGTTAATCAAAGAATTGGGCCTTTAGGACTTGCGACTGTCGACAGCAACTCATGCCAGCTTGAAATGCCCTACAAATAACACTTTGGCAGACAGAACTCGCGGCTGGTTAATTTTTCACAGATATGTGAAAACAGCTCCACAACCCTATCTCAATACAGGTTTCACTCAAGCTGTGAAAGAGAAATATTTACGTTACTTCCTCAAAGTACTGCCCTCGTTATTCCATCTACCACCTTGGAAACGCAGCCCAGAAAAGACCAACTGCCATCTGTGCAAGGCAGGGAGTTAAGATGTCTTGCACTTATTATGCATCTGCAAAGAACTCTTGGCCGAACAAAAAGCCTTGCTTTGCCCACTCGTCAATCAAAGAGGCATTCGATCCTGTAGGAAAGCAGTCATGGCATGCTTTGCCAAGGACGACCTCCAGTAAAATTGCCACCTTATGAAATATCTAGCAAAGCAGAATGGAAATTGTCAACTAAAGTCACCTCTGCAGGGGAGCAGGAGGCCTAAGGACAACTGTGTGGGACTGCATTGCCACTCAGCCAACAGGAGCCTGCCTATCAGAGATCAGCCAACGCTAAGGTGAGCTGGATATGGAATCTCCATTGCATCAACGCTGTGCCAACAAAGCCCACTTGAACAGGAGCTTGTTAAGGCTCAGGAGACTTGTCTCTTACTTATTGCATATACAGACTAGACTTGAGTGTAATGACAATCATTGCTATGGTTCCTTGAAAGTATATTAAAGTGCACAGACAAAGCAACTTTTGAACGGATGCCAATATCCCCCTTGATCGTATTAGATAAAGAAATGCAAATTACACCAGTATTAAAGTTCAATAAGACAGTAAATCCTTCTTCAATTACGTGTAATAAGTGCATAGACAGAGCAACATGGTGACCAGATAACAATATCTATCATGATCGTATTAGATGATGAAATGCAAATCACATCAAAAATAAAGTGCAGTAAGACAGCAATCATTTTTCATCAAATATAATAAAGTGCATTGACAGACCAAGATGGTGTCTGGATACAAATTTCCACCATGATCATAGTAGATGATGAAATGTCAATCACAACAGCAATAAAGTGTGATAAGACAGCCATCTGTGGTGTTCTGGGCCCTAGGCTCACATGCTGATAAAGTCATGACACAGACACTGGATGTAAACTTAGGTAACTGGCCCAGAGCAAGTGCACCCGCCCCCTATTATTAGCAGGGTTACCTGACCTGTGACACCTGTGATGGGTAGGTATACAGTGGGAATACAGCACAAGGCTGATCACTAGAACATTTCCAGCAGGACAATACATCCCACCCAAACTTTAATGGAAACAAAACAAACAAAAGTCCAACCTATGGGAAAACACACATAATCATACACAACACCATTCAGTCTCTTCAGGCCATCTGCCTGGCAGTGCTGGATCTCTGGACCGCACAGTCAAACGGTTTTAGTCTACCTTAGTGATGTTGTTCAGGCCAGCCTGGTCTCATGGTGTTGGACTCTATTTACACAGTTTAAAAAGGGTGTACCTGGAGTGGTGGTGAAGTCCATCTTGGAGATCTTCTTGAGAGCGCTCAGGCTTCGGTGGACTGCAAGCCGGCAAAGACTGAGGAAGACCTGAGTGCCTTCCTCAGATAGCCATGGGGTGACAAGTCTACATCTGTGACCTACATGCTTTCCGGTGCCTGTCGTGGAGCTGCTGCAGACGCATTCTCTGATTGGTATTCCCCTATCACCGGAACTCCATTTAGGCCCTTACTCCTGGATTGCCACATGACTGCGTGGGCTGTGCAGGCCTCTCATAGGCCATGCTGAGGGGTAGCTGCGGAACTCCCAACAAGGCCATGGCTAAGCCTCGTGCAACTCCAAGGGTGGATAGTCCAATGGTAGAGTATTCTCTTTGTCACCAGGCCTCTGGGTTCCGGGGCACAAAGAAGGTTCCTGGGTGGCTAGCCTCCCACGGCGCCAGGAGTGTCTAATTGAACTCCGGATGTCTTGAGCAATTGGAACCACTCTGGTGGTGCGATGCTCCTTAGATGTTCTTGGTGGTGCACATGGGTAATAAGAAAGATTATCTTAGTACACTTGGGCGACAGTTGGCGATATTTTGCTTGAGTCGATATCTTGGAGTGTGGAGGACTGGAGGAACTTCGTGGCCACTTGCAGTTCTCATGTGGTAGGTTGAATTATAGCCAGGATGCCAGAGATACCAAACAGCGGTGACAGGTGACTGGACGGTTGCACTGTGAAGGGTTGTGCCTTGATGCAGATAGCGCTTGTTAGCGGCTTACGGTTGGTCTTCCCGTGAAGCTGTCTCCATTGACGTCCCTGCACCCCGATAGCTGGCTTGTGTGGATGAACCCCTACTCTAGTGCTGGCACAAGTCCTCTGTCTTATCACTCTTCTCCAGTTTCTCTTGCACATCTGTGGTGGTTGTTCCCCCTGTGGCATCATTCCACACTTCTCCTCCTTTGCGATGGGGCGTCCTGCCATGCTCTTTTCCTCTTCTGACCAGGTTTCTCACCCTGATGTGGCGTTGTGATATATATGTCTCATGCTCACTCCACATGAACATTTCGCTTGTTGTATCCGGTTCTTGCGATAGGGTCTTTCTTTTGTCTTGCACGGGACCTGTTGCAGGTCTGCCATGTCCGTAGGACATGCTCCTAATTCTCGGGTAATACTTGAGGCCCCCATTCCCTCCTCAGGTATTTTTGAGGTGTTCCTCTGCGAAGATGGCAGGTTACCTTCTTCGCTTGCAGGCATCCTGCTTGTGCCTCGAGCCTGCACAGTCTCTGCGCTTGCTCCTACCTTTCTTCAGGCATGCTTGGCACTGTCGGTCAGTTCATGTAACATGCTCCTTGCTTGAGGTGCAATGTGGCATCCGCCCATTTGTTGTGTGCCTTTGGAGCACATGTTGCGGTGGCAGCTTGCCACTGAGAGTATGCGACTCTCCTCTTGCCTGTCTTGGGCCACTGGCGACTCTGTCTTGAGGCAGTGTCAGGGAAGACACTCTTTTCTGTCTTTGGCCCACTGCAATGCTTCGCTGGAAAAGTGGAGATGTGGATGCTCTCCTTGCTGCCTTAAGCATTGCTTCTTCTCTGTGCAAATGTCTCTATCTTCCGGGTGCCTGCCTATGCTGTCAGGTTCGCTGGTGCAGCCTTTGGCGGTCCTCTGACATTGTGTGCTCCGTCCTCTTCTTGGGCGCCCTCTTCTGTCCCTTGGTGTGCCCACTCTTCTTTCTTTTATGGTGACCATTCACCATCAAGGGCTTGTGTCGCAGTGTCCTTGCTTCTGATGGCATCAGACAGCCACTGAGGGCTGCGCGTGCAGCGCACATTCTCCTTGCACCTTTATGGGGCTTACTGCCTTGGGGTCTTTCACACTGGACTATTCATGGCGGCACGTGGCTTTACAGCCTTGGCTTTTGATGTACTTCTGCCAGTTTTTTTGGCAGGGGCTCCGTGCAGCGGTAAGCACCCTCTTCCTTTGGCCTTTGTCTGGGGTGTAAAGTGGTGAGTTGCTACCCAGGGATGCTGCAGCCATACCCTTCAGTGCAGGGTGGGTGATTAGAGTTCACCTTTTATCTTGAAGTCCTTTTACCTTTATTGTGTGTACAGTCTGCATGAAAGACTTTATTGGGGACTTGCCTCGCTCCGTTATGCTGATGGGTGTTGATTGGTCCTGCATCAGGATGCCTATGCAAGGTGCCAGTGTTCCTTTGAGGGATACTTATTTCTAGATTGTGTTTTTGGTTCTCCTGGCTCGTGGTCGTTTACCACTGGGAGCGTGCAGCACAATCTCTTTGCTTGCGGTAGTGTCAGGCAGCCACCGGGGGTGCACGCTTTGTGCATGTTCTTCTTGTACTTCATGTGGGGCTTGCTGTCTTCTTGGCTATTTGACACTTGTGTGGGTTGGTGCAGCTTTGGTCTTCTCGGGACTCTTGCTGGGGTGTAACAGTCTTTCCCATTTCAAAGCAAAGTCAGCCCTTTGGGGGTGTATGCACTCTCTTAGCCAGTCTCTTTCTTCTGGTGGTGGAGCAGTAGTGGATGCAAACATGGGGTTGTGCACTATTCAGCTGCTTCAGAGAAGAATGTTCAATGGTCCTGGAATCCCTTCGGCTGGGAAAAAACTCAAACACTTGCTCTCTGTGCTTCCCCTGTCCTGGTGCAGTCACAGGGCACTGCAGGCCTTGTGTACATGCCGGACGGCATGTATCTTTAAACCTGCTTAGACATGGGCTGTGTTGTGTCGGGTGATCTACACTCAAGGGGCATCTAACCCTGACTAGGCCTAACACGTGGCCCTAGAATAAACTCAGCCGGACACTGGGAAATAAGGTTGCTTGTTCGGTCGGCGCGTGTCTCTGAACGCCCTCTCACGTGCTCGACCTCTTTTTATTATAGGGCGGTCACGTGACCAACTTGTCCGCCCCTCCGGACCTCGGGGGCGGACCCTCGGGGACACAACATTCCTCCTAAAACAAGAAAAACAACAAAACCAAAAACATACTGCAACATTGCAAACATGGTCTGATCGAGCCCACTGTCTCATTAGCATCGGGACTGATACCTTCAGCGTCTTTCACAAATGCTAGCGCATTCAGTTCAAATATGGCGGGCACACGTATAAATTAGAACAGTCTTACGTAAAGTAGTCTCTCAGCCAGCTGGAGGGGGTGGGGTTAGCACGTAGCTGGCGCTGGGACCCTCGCTGAGTCATCGGCTCTGTTCCAGTCTCCACCTCTTGGCTTGGCGCCTCATTGTCGGCCCCCTCCGGATCTGGGGCCTCATCCAGGGCCTCCGAATCTCCTCCCACATCCTCACCAGGACCCGGCTGCTCGGCACGTGGCCGGACCTCGTGCTGGGATGCTGATTCACCAGGCGATAACATAGTTGCAGTTTCGGTTTCTCTGTCGCCTTGCTGGCGCCTTGGCTCGCTGCTCGCCGGGTGGTAGAGTTTGAAATGAGATACGTTGCGAGTTACCTTGTCTCGTCCTCGAGTAGCTGTGATGCGGGTGCCCTTCACACCACTGACTCGCCATGGTCGTTTTTCATAGCTGAGTTTGAATTTTCCCCCAGTGGCCCGATTTTTTATGAGCACTAGGTCACCTCTTTTGAAATGGGGGGCCACAGCCCTCCGCTTCTTGCTGATCTGATCATAAGCGGCCCGCCTCCTCATTTCTACAGTCTGTTCCTTTATCAGTTCAGGTGCCCACTGGGGATGATGAGGAATGGAGTCCGTTATTACTCGCCCTAGGAGAAGATGTGCAGGAGCTACCCCCGTTGTAGAGTGAGGGGTCTGGCGGTAGCTACGGAGAAAGGTGAAGATGGCCATCTCCACGGACTGTCCTTTATCATGTGCAATGCGGATTACTTTGTTTAATGTCCTCATGAACCGCTCGGCCTCTCCGTTGGCCTGAGGCCACCTTGGGGTGATGCGCCTGTGGCGCGTTCCTAGGGATGAGAGATAGTCTGCAAAGTCTTGGCCTTGAAATGGCGGTCCATTGTCCGTTCTGAGTTCTTCCATGGCTCCGTGCGTGGCAATGATTTTCTCTATCTTGGGAATCACACAGTCGGCACTGGTGCTGGTGATGATTTCGACTTCCGGGTACTTGGAGTGATCATCGATCATCACTAGCGTGTGCCGTCCATCCGGAAGGCTGCCAAAGTCCATGCTGACCCTTTCCCAAGGGCCTCGGGGCCTGGGTTCCACAATTATGGGTGCTTCGCGGGGGCTGTCACCTGTGGTTTGGCAGGCCGTGCATGTGCGCACAGCAGTTTCCACCATGTCGTCCATTAGCGGGAACCACACCTTGGTCCGCAGCCGGGCCTTTGTTTTAACCATTCCCTGGTGCCCTACATGCGCCAGCTGAACTACTCGGCTCGTCAAAGCCGTCGGGATCACCAGACGATGCCCTCGCAGGAGGCACCCCGCCTCGTCTTCGTTCAGTTCAGCCCTCACGTGGTACAGACCGTCCATGATTTTCTGGGCCTCGGGGGTGAGTACCTTCCAGCTCTCCCTAGCTTTCTGCCAGTTGGCTGTCCGGAGCAGATCTTTGGCCCGCTGTATGCAGGCGTCCTGAGCCGTGGCGCTCACCACTTCTTCCAGGGATATGGGGCGCGGGCATGATCTGGCCACGACCCATCGCACATAGGCCTCCGTCTCTTCAGCTTCCTCCATCTCCTCTGGGGTGGCCGCCCGGGGGTGTCGTGACAGATAATCCGCCGGATTCTTTGCCCCTGGCTGGTACTCAATGGTACAGTTGTACTCCTGTAATTGCAAGATCCACTTTTCAATTCTGGGGGGTGGTTTGGATGAGGTACCTGAGAACAGCGACAGCAGTGGCTTGTGGTCCGTTACTACTGTGAAGGGTTTGCCATATACATACAGGTGGAAGTGCCGGCATCCCCAATGAATCGCGATGGCTTCCTTTTCAATTTGGGAGTACCTTTGTTCGGTGTCCGTGAGGGACCGGCTGGCAAAAGCGACGGGGGCCCAGTCTATCTCGTCTCGGGCTCTCTGCATCAGGACAGCCCCCAATCCCGCCGGTCCAGCATCTACTGCAATAAGAGTGAAATGTCTGGGGTCAAAGAACGCCAGCGTGGTGTTGCTGGACAGCGCACTCTTGATGGCTTGGAACGCTCTCTCCTGCTCCGGTCCCCAGTTCCATGGCGTGGAGTCTTTAGTTAGCTCACGTAGGGGGAGGGTCAGGTTAGCTAGGTCCCTTATGAAGCGACCACAGTAGTTCACCATCCCGAGGAAGCTTCGGACTTCCGTGACAGTCGTGGGCGGGGGTGCATCTTTGATGTCTTTGACATTGTCCGGATCAGGATTAACGCCATCGGCCGAGAATACATAGCCGAAGAACCCCAGCTTGGTCTGAAGGAACTCGCATTTGTCTCGGTGCAGAGTAAGCCCAGCGCTGCGGAGCCTGCGGAACACCTGTGCCAAGCGTTGGTTGTGCTCGGGAATCGTCCTTGCGTGCACCATGATATCGTCGCTGACATTGATCACCCCCGGTATGCCAGTAATGAGCTCTTGGATGAGGTTCTGGAATACTTCGGCAGCACTGGAGATCCCGAAGCTCAGTCGGGTTTACCTGCGCAGTCCGATGTGAGTGGAGAACGTCGTGATGTTCCGGGACTCTTTATCCAGCACGAGCTGATGGTACCCCGCCCTGAGGTCCAACTTGGAAAACCACCGGGCCCCAGCCATCTCTCCGATCAGGTCATCGATCGTGGGGGTGATGTGTCTTTCCCTTTTGATGGCCGCATTGGGGAGGCGCATGTCCACGCATATCCGGACCGCTCCCGGCTGCTTGGGTTTCCGAGTGACCACGATGGGCGATACCCAGGGAGTGGGTCCGGACACCTTTTCAATGATGCCCGCTGTTTCCAACTTCTGTAGCTCTTCTTCAACCAGTGGCCTCAGATGAAACGCGACCCGCCGGTGTCGCAGGGCCACCGGTTGGACAGTGGGGTCCACATGCAGGTGTATTTCCCGGCCCTTGAATCGGCCAATCCCTTCGAACAGGTCCGAAAAGTCTGCGATCAGTTGCTGCACTGATTCCTCGTGCACCCCAAACGCAAAAGAGACCACTCCCAGGTCTTCTGCCGTCCGGCAACTCAGGAGCATACCTTGGCCTTCCTCCGACACGAAGATGTTGGCACGCGTGATCTTATCTCCGTGCCGGACTGCTGCTTTGAACTTTCCTCGAATACGGAGGGGCACGTCCTGGCCATAGGCAAAAACGGTGATCGGAGTGGGGCGGAGGTCGGGTGGAGTAGCCATGTCTCCATAGAGGGACGCACTCATCAGATTTATTGAGGCGCCCGTGTCCACCGTCGCCATGATGTCCTGATCAGCCACTTGTATTGCGCACTGTGGTAGTGTCATTGTGCGTCGGGTGGCTGTGCCGATCATGTGCACCTTGTGTGGGGACCTTTCCTCTTCGTCGTCGTCCATGTCGCTGTTGCTGGGTCCTCCTTCCGCGCCTTCAGGCTCCGCCACCGGGTGTACTGTCTGGCGGGGCTTGCTGAACTTTTTGGACCGACACACCTTTTCAAAATGGTTCATTTTCCCGCACCCGGAGCATATCTTGCCCCGTGCTGGACATTCTGGCGCCGGGTGTCTCGGGCCTCCACAGTAACCACATGATTGCGCCGAGGCTCCGCCCTGCGGAGTTGTTGTTCTCTTCACCCATTTGGGCTGTGGGCGGACCTGCAGTTTGTTCACCGGTTCCACTTTCATATTGGCCTGCAGAGCTGCTTCCATGTGGGCTGCCCTGGCCTTGGACAGCTCCTTCGTGCGGCCCAGCGTGAGAATGTCTGGGAGGGGTTTCCCCGACTCCTCTAGTATTCTCTCGCGCAGTTTAGCAGAAGCGCAACCCTGAATGATCTGGCCTCTGATTTCCTCCGTGACATCCTGAAATCCACACGTTAGTGCCTGTTTCTTCAACCGAGAGTGATAGGCGTCCAGCGATTCCTCTGGTAGTTGCCGCGCTTGTCTGAAGATGAACCGTTCATAGTCTTGGTTGGCCATGGGTTCAAAGTGCGCATTGAGTGCATTTATGAGCGTGTGGTGGGTTTTAGGAGTTGCTTCCGTAAGGGTGCGGGCGATGGAATGAATGTCCTTGCCACCAAGATGGAGGATCATGGCACGCTTCTGTTCCTTATGGACCTTGGTGGCCTCAAAGAATATAAATAGCCTGTCCACCCATTCTTTCCATTTCGGTGCTAGAGTGGATGGCGCACCTTCCACCACAAACGGCTCAATGGGCGGAATGTTAGCCATCGCTTTGGACGCCCGGGAGGATGTCCGTGGGCGGCCGGGATGTATTCCAGCGGCAGCCGGAGCGCCGGACACCCCTCGCGCGACCAATCACGCTCCTGCGCGCTGCAGATAGATGCAGGCCAGCGCTGCTCACCTGAAGAGAGCCAGGGATCAGAGTATTTCCTCCAGGCAGGCAGAGCGGGGGGTGTGTGGGGGCACGGCACGAGCACCGCGGACACGTGGAAGTGCCCGCAGCCGCCTCACCCCACCAGGGACACACACACGCACCCCGATCGGGGAATCGATCACCACCCTCGTCGCCAATTGTTGTGTCGGGTGATCTACACTCAAGGGGCATCTAACCCTGACTAGGCCTAACACGTGGCCCTAGAATAAACTCAGCCGGACACTGGGAAATAAGGTTGCTTGTTCGGTCGGCGCGTGTCTCTGAACGCCCTCTCACGTGCTCGACCTCTTTTTATTATAGGGCGGTCACGTGACCAACTTGTCCGCCCCTCCGGACCTCGGGGGCGGACCCTCGGGGACACAACAGGCTGCTCCAGGTATTTATTCATTTCGTTATTTCGTAATGCTGTGTAGTGAAAGCGGCAGCCAGGTGGCACTGCCCGTGTTACCATTCAACCCCCTGCAGCCGAAGTCTTCTCTGGAACCGCAGGCCGTGCAGGGTTAAAAGTGCAGGATGGAGCTTGACCTGCAGGTGTGGCAAATGTTTTATGTTTACCCCTGTCGGGGATTTCGCTGCTCCGCGGACCTGTCTCCCGTCTTTGCTCTGCTCCCACTATGACAGGGCCAGGTAGCTTTCTATCAAGGCAGCCTTGCACCACGCTGTAAGCCCGTTTGTCTCTCTCGGCCACAAGAGGCATTATTGGAGGCTGCAGCAGCTTCCCGTCATGATGTAGGCCTCGCTGCAGATGACTTCACTCGGCTCCTCATCTCCATGGCAGACTGCAATCGGCAGATCAGCAGGGATCACGCAGCTAGTGCGGCTTGAAAGCCGTCCATCCATTAAAGTCAATGTCTGCCGGGACGGCGCACACGAGTGGCTTAGGTAAGTGGTGCTGCCTCTTTACCTAGAGGACACGGCAGCTTTCCTACTGCAGCGGGCCATGCTTACAGTGGTGGGCACTGTCACCATCACTGTCTAGGGGTGTTGCTCATGCTGGATGCCCTTAGACTGACGTGGGTGATGATGAACAGGGCACTGTAGATGTGGAGCGTTTACTGGTTGTCTTGTCTGTGAGTACTGGAAATTTCGGAGTGGGGGAAGTCTTGGTGCGGCCACTTTACCTCTAGGCCTGACACCAACTTCACTCTGTGGGACGGTTCTCGCCCAGGCTGCAGCACTTCTTCCCCGGTACATATGGTGGCAGGTTTTGGGTGTGTTGGAGCTGCTTTGGCATGCAGTCTTCTTCATTGGGGCGAGTGCTCCTCCCTTTTCACACTGGTGGAAGTTCACTCGTGTAGCATCATGCAGGGGAGATAGTACTGTGTGGGCCTATCATACTTCTGTTGTTCTTGGCCCACCTGTTTCAACAGCTTCCCGTGCAAACACTATACAGGCTCGGACCAGGGTTCGATTCCCGGCGCGGCAGGTTTCTGGACCAGGGTCAGCGGACTCGATAATTCTCTCGCCTCGGTGCCCACTCTGATCAGCGATCACACTCGGCAACTCTGGGCATTAGCTTGCCTCATCTTCACTAACGGCCCCACCAGACCGCCGGGGATGCCTGGTCTCACCCTGGAGATACCCATTAAGGGACCATCTCTCAGGGAAGCCAGGAAGGGTTTCGCAGCGGTCGAAGCGCCTTGGGACCCTACGGGTAAGTAGTGCGCTATATAAATGCCAATACATTTACATTTACATTTACATTCATGTTTCACACCAGTCCGCCCAGCCACGCAGAAGGTGGACGGCAGCTTGGCATCCTGCTCTATGGGATGAACAGTCTCTTCTCTACCACCTCAGGTTCGGGTAGGACAGCATGCGGCTGCAGGGCACCAACAGCTAACTCCTTGAGATTCCCTTTCTGGGTCTTCTTGCCCTGTCTTACCTTTTGTGCTGGCACACTGGCAGTTGGAATGGGGGAGTGGCATACTCTGGTTACTTTTTTCTCCTGGAGGAATGGTGGTGTATTTTTTAGCAAACACATGGGGTCAGTTCCCATTGTCACCATTGTGGTGCTGTGAGCCCTGGACCCACATGCTGAAAAAGACATGACACAGACACTAGATATACACTTAGGTAATTGTCCCGGAACACGTGCGCCTACCCCATTTTATTACCAGGGCCACCTGACCGATGACACCTGGGATGGGTGGGTGTACAGTGGGATTACAACACAAGGCGTAACACTAGAATGTGTCCAGCTGGACAGAAAACAACCTTAACAACATGGTCAAAACACTGCAATGCATTTACATTGATGCTTTTACAACGCAAGTCGTTACAACGACTTGTGCTGGATGGCGTATAGACTAAGGATTTTCTGTTTACTATTCCAACACCTTCCCTACAGTTACGTAGGCTGGAGTTGGAATAGTAAATCCTACTATTCCTAAGTCCAGCACCCTCCAGTGCAAGTCGTTGTAACAACTTGATTGTAAAAACAGCAATGTAATGTACCACGATCTAAATTATCGTGTTGTAACATCATACATCCAGCAGGGCACTACACCACCCTTTTCAATCACAGTTGATTGGGTCAACTACTCAACCCTATAGCATAGTACAACTTTACTGTAACTTAGCCCTAGAAGACATGGAGGAAGATTCACCGTAAAGGGATCTCAAACTATCCTGAACCACAGAGCCATGATTTTTGATGAGATCGAGATACTGTCAAGACGCATTGAATCTCTTTAAGCCGCCAACCCTCTTTGTGTATGCTTCCTCACATTGCTTTGTTCTAATCTATTTATTCAGCCATTCTTGATACGCTAAGAATATGCTCTTGACAAATACCTAGATTGACTGTAAATATCATAGCCATCTCTCCACAAGAGCCCAATGAACTCTTACAAAATTTTCTGCATGCAACCACATTAAAATGTTAATCAAGCAAATGAAAAACAGAGATAGAGATACTTTCTCGAGCACTTCATATTTCTCTACCAATAAATGGAACCTGAACACCTGATCAATAGCACTAATCCCTTTTAAATTTCTGCCTGCAATTAGATGTTATATCATTAGAATTGACCCATTCTTGAATTTAAGGTAGTAACATATGGCAATAGATTTGTTCAGTGTTATATGAAAGGCTCCTGGCCTGTAATAAGTTGGGTCACTCCCACATCCCTTTTTGAAGAATGGAACAATTTCTGCACCAAGACAGGTGGATGGAACTGAGCCAGTTTTTGTATCAGCACTGGCCATGAAAGTTAGGTATGGAGCCCAAATAATGAGTTCCGATTTAAAGAGGTCTGCCGGGATCTTGTATAACCCAGAAGCCCAATCACTTGTTAGAGTACATACATGCTTAGTTGTTTGATTGATGTGAAAGGCGTAGTAGTGGTAAAAGGTGACCAGCTAAAGTCTGAATTACTTGTACTCCCTTCAATACCCTATGTATCATCCATTCGAAGGGCTGAGAAGTTGCATAAAAAAGACCAGAAAAGTGTCTGAACCATTTATCTTCAATGAGTATTTCACCAAAATGTTATGTTATGTTATGTTAAAAGAACTTATATAGCGCTCGGCTGCCCCAGCAAAGCGGCGTCCTGGCGCTCTTAAAGACAAAAGGTGTAGCTGCAGATGGAACTAGCAGTGAACATAACAATACCAACTTAGCAGAAGAGGTGGGTTTTCAATGCCTTTCTAAAGGATAGAAGATCGTTCAGGCCACGGATCTGGGGAGGTAAGGCATTCCAAAGCTTGGCCGCAAAATATCGGAAGGAGCGACCACCCATCCAGGCTAGCTTAATGCGGGGGACATTTGCCAAGTGCTTGCCACTGACTGGTGCCGGGGAATGCCGGTCAGCGCTCTGGCTGCCGCATTTTGGACGCGTTGCAGCCTTGTTTTCTCCGCCAGATTTGCTCCTAGGAGCAGGGAGCTCGCGTAGTCCAGTCGAGAAAGGACGGCAGACTGAACCACTATCTGCCGGGTTTTTGGGTCAAAGAACTTTAGGATTGGCCTGAGATTTCGCAGAATCCCAAAGCAGGTGGCCGCGACCTTTTTTGTCTGTTGGGTATAATTCAAGGCAGAGTCAATCCAAACTCCGAGGTTTTTTACGTGGTTTTTGGGATCTGGTAGATTGCCAAGAACCTCAGGCTACCATTTGGCGTCCCAGGTACTTACTTCTTTGCCTACCAACAGTACCTCTGTCTTAACAGTACCTCTGTCTGAAGCCCATGCTTCTTTAGCTCTGGGTATGATGATGTGTCAAAATTCCCAACCATCGTTCACCTTAGGTGCCTCAAATAACTCTTGCCATTGATGTTGTAATCATTCTGCACTGTTACCCTTGTCGCAATGTATTTGTCTGTCTTACATATCAAGATCATATGAGATCTAGAGTTGTTCTAAAAGTATTCTAAGAGAACCTTTTTCCTAAGCCTACATCCTGTGTCATACCATCTGGGTGTGCCTAAGATTATTGTAAATCAGGTTGGAATAGAAATTCTCTTAGTCTACCATCGTCTGGTGCAGAAGAAAGTCTGCTGTTCACTCTTGTTTATTTTGAAATACAGATTCAAGGAGAAGTAAAATACTTGATTACAATTTAGGTAGTTGATTTTGCATCATCCCATTTTACCCTTCTGTAAGGAAATGCCTCTGTTTGCATGATAAACCCAAAGGTTTTGGACCTATGCTGTTGAGAGTGCACTGAGGTCTGCTAGCCAGGCCTCAGTGCCGAAGCTTTGACTCTGAAAATGTGTATGACTGATTGGCTCACCCACAAATGACATAAGTTAACTTAGTTATAGGTCCCTAGTATATGGTATGGGGGCACAGGGCCTGTTATTTAAAGTGCCCCTTATGGACTGTAACACTTATTGTGCCAACACGAGTGTGACCAAGCAAAGCAGGACTCCCAGCCTGACATTGCTGGCTGGCTGAGTTTTCTATCAGCTAACTTCACTGTGCCATCTACCTAATGACAGAGTCCAGACCTTCCTATTTAATATACATAATGCACCACTAAGGTAGGCCTATAGAGCCCTAAGCCCGGGTGATATATATCAAAAAGTAGGATATGTTTTTATGTGTTCCAGCAGTAAAAACCCTAAATAGTCATTTTTACTGTAGAAAGGCTAGTAGTCCCATTGCCGAGTACATGGTTACACGCTGATAACTTTAAATGGGACTACTAAAATTGTTACTTCACGGCATCAAAAGAATTGTTACAGTGCATCCAACATGATGCCCAAGTTGAATTTAATGTAGCTGGTAACTTTTTGAAAGTTGCTTTTCTGTTACCTAAGTTTTCCAGTGACCTTTTATGGTTGCTGGCAATCTGACAGCCTTCTGCCCCCAAGAGGGAAGGGGTGCTCAAGTCTCAAGAAGGAACAGAAAGGGTGTGCCATTAAAAGAGGTGTTACCTCTCCCTGGCAGGAAGGCTAAAAAGGGTGTGAGCCCAAAAGGCAAGCTTCACATGGCAAATGGCCTTTATTGGAAATTGCCATCTCTGTAGGGTCACCCTCAAACTTTTTGCCTTCCTCGTCCTACTTTTTGCTGAATTCATTTTTGTTGGCCTTAGGACTCTGTGTGAATTACCACTGCTAACCAGTGCTAACGTGCTTTACTCTCTCTCTCTAAAACACAGTAAAATTTGTTTACCCCTGTCTGGCATGTTTCATTGACCTGTAAGTTCATTGTAGAGTGGTATATCGCATACGCAGGGCCTGTAAATTAAAAGCAACCAGTGGGCCTGTAGCACTTATTGTGCCACCCAGTGGAACTCTAAAACCTCTCCCAACCCTGCCATTGCAGCCTGAATTCAGTGTCATACGGCCATGTCAGCTTGGTATTTAAGCCCCCTTACCAAGCCTTAAAATTCCCTTTTTTTTTTAAATTATTTTTATTGAGAGTTTATAAAGACAAAATCAACATTACAGAATACATTTGTAAAAAGCTTTAGTGCAGCACTTGGCATATAAGTATAATTAAATAATCGACGATCAGATGTCCATAACATGATTATAAAGTGCAAAGAGTGATTATAAAGTGCAGAGGTGCAAAAAAAGTGCATATAGGCAGACATGTCATTATGAAGTTATCTTTTACAATTCAAGCACACTCCAAAACTTTTCATATTTTTTGAGCGCCCCTGATCTAAGCGCATATTTTCTTTCCCTGCCCTGGATTCGTAATAGTTTAGCCTTCCATGCCTGAAAGGCCGGTACTTGATTGGTTTTCCATGACTGCAGTATAAGTGATTTAGCTATTAAAGAAGCTATGAAAAGAAATTCATCGTATTCTGTGTTGGTCGCTGAACAACCCAGGACAGGGATTAGATCATTGAATATTATAGGTGCTTTAAGCTCAAGGGAGAGGTATTTTTCAATTTCCTTTCAGAGTGGTTGAATTTTGGGACATTCCCAGACAATATGTTTCCAATTCCCTTTTTCCTCACAACGGAAACATTTGTCAGCAACTAGGGGGAAGACAATATGGAGATAAGAGGTGGTTCTGTAAATCAACCATTTATTATAAAATTGCATGCGTTTGAAATTAGCGCCGCAGAAGCTTGTTTTATTAAATTTATTTATTTTATCCCAAACTTGTTGATTGATTTCAATGTCCTCCCTTTTTTTTCCACCTCTCGATAATCTTACTAGAGGATTCCTGCTCCTTATCCTCCTTTAGTATTTTAATCCAAATATTCATCTTTTTTGAGTTTTGTTATTTAGTGCTGTAGAGATAGTTTCCTTAAAATAAAGGTTTCCTATATCCAGCTCCCTGAGTATTGGATTCAGCATAAAAAAAGACCATTTCAGAATGGAATGAGAATGGCTCACCTGACTGTCTATTTGGTCCCATGACTTCCACCTGTTGCCGGCCAGGAATTCATCAATTTTCTCAAAGCCATTATCTTTCCAGAGGTTTATTATTTTACTGTCCATACATCCCCCCTCCCCTAGGTTGAAGTTGTTCAAATCCGTTGTGTTACTTATTCTAGGAATAGAGTGGAATTTCAAAAACTGGGTTTTCTGTCTGAAAATCCACTGAAGGGACTTGTACCAAATTTTCTTTGGGTCTTTAGTGACTCTAATCGGGTCTATTATTTTTACCTCTGACAACATCTTCTTCATAAAAAAATTGTCTGCCTCATTCGTGTCTAAAAAGAAAAACCTAAAACTGTGATATGCAAAAGACGCAAAATAATATTCTCTTATATTTGGGAGGGATAACCCTTCTTGTGCAACTGGGAGATATAAAGTGCTGAGTTCAAGCCTAGGAGACTTTTTAGCCCAGAGAAATGAAGATATTAGGGAATCCATTTTTTTAAAGAAGGAGACCTGGATAATGCAAGAAGCTGCATTAAATAGAAAATTAAAAAGAGGTAAAATCGACATTCGTATCAGTGCTACACGGCCCATTATAGACAGGGGTAATAGATTCCAGCGTTCTAGAAGGGACTCAACCTTTTTTAGCAGTGGAGAATAATGGAGCGAGAACAAATCATCTAAATTGTCCGATATAAATATACCCAGATATCTCTTCGGCATTGGATTATAAATTTGCCTAAATTCTGTTATTAAAGTGTCTACAGTGCAGTTTAATACTATAATTTCCGTCTTGTTAGCATTAATTTTATACCCACCTAGTTTTTGAAAGTCAGAATATATTTTTAAAATTTTCGCTTGACTTTGGGGGGTAGAATCTAAAAACAGGGCAATATCATCGGCATATAATTTCATATTAGTCATACCAGCCACCGGGACTGTATTAGTTTGTGTATTCCTAATCGCAATCGCCAGAGGTTCAATAAATAATACGAATAGCATTGGCGACAGTGGGCAGCCTTGTCGGGTACTTCTAGTGACCTGGCATGTCCCAATGTTAGAATTGTTGATGATAATTTCTGCCCTAGAATTTAGATATAGTTGTATTGAAAGAGAGATAAAAACAATCGGGAAGTTAAAACTATGCAGAAATGAAAAAAGGCAGTTCCAGGACACTAGATCGAAAGCTTTCTCCGCATCTAGGAACCAGATTTGGGCCTTCACTTTATTAGTTTAAAAAAAATCTAGTGCCTCCAATACGAACTTTGTATTTAAATGGAGGTGCCTGCCTGCAATAAAACCACACTGATCATTAGCTACCAGACTTCCCACTATTTTATTCAATCGGTTTGCTAAAAGTTTAGTAAAAATGTTATAGTCTGTGTTTAATAGACTTATCGGTCGGTACGAGTTTATGTTCTCCCTGTCCTTTCCTTTTTTTAAATACTAACCAAAACAGCTGAGTGGAACGAGTCCGGGGGGGATCCTCCTTGGAGCAAATTATTTACTAAGATTAAAAGTTCTTTACATAGAGTTTCTCCAAATGTTTTAAAAAATTCATTCGGGAGACCATCGTCCCTGTTGGCCTTACCATTTGGGAGGGAACCGATCACCTCGTCTAATTCGGACTTTGAAAAGGTCTCAGTGAGGCATTTCTTGTCTTCGTCATCTAATTTGGGAATTGTGAGTTGGGCTAAAAACTCCCCTATTAAATCAGATGGGGCCTCTTCTGTTGTTTGATAGATTCCCTCATAATGTTTCAGGAACCACTCGCCAATTGAGGCTGTTGTCTTGACGTGTATTTTAGTGATTGGGTCGGTTAGTTGATCTATTCTGTTGCGAGCCTGTTTTTCTTTAGTTTTCCAGGCCAGGAGCTTCCCTGTATACTCGCTTGCCTCACACAACCTCTGAGCGTAGAAATTGCTGTTAGTTTCGCCCAGGTCGTAGTAAAAGTCCCTCATTCTATTCTTAGCCTCGGATAGTTTTAGCCTAGAATGTGTTGATCTAACTCTGTAGTGTAATATAACAATTCGTAAGAGAGGGTCCGAGGGAGGTGTTTAACGACCCAACAGGCTAATACCCCCTGTGTAACTACTCAAATAACAACAAAGCCTGTAGGTCAAGTGGTGCTGAGATATATCAGTTAACACTGGTGTAATTGCATAACAGAGTGAATTAAACAAAGACTATCAACTGTTGTTGATGAAGTCCTATCAGCCCACCATGTGGCGGAGCCTCATCATGTAGGACTTCCGAACCTCAGTCTGTGTGCGGTCGCCCGGTTGTATTTTAGCGACGCATAACAGAACTAAGGTAAGGTCACCACAGTTGTTAGTACATAGGGTGGGGCTGATGTGTGCAGTGCAAAAATATAAAGTGAAGTGAAGTGTATTAAAATGGCTATCAAAGCAAACAATGACCTTTATTAGTGTTTGCCTGGACGTCAGATTAAAAAATAGTGTGAAGAACAGTGTGAAAAAATCACTGTTGGACTTGCTTGGTAGAGATCCAAAGCGATCTAGAAAGGGGCCAACATGTTTCTGCCTTACTGTGAAAAGTCACTGGCATTCGTCAGGGCCAAGCTCATAGCTGCTACTGCAAGGACACTATCATGCGTGATGAAATAATGAAAAATAAAGATAAGAGTGATCAGTCAAGACCATCCTACCGCATCTTCATGGTATTGCTCTATTGATGCAATAGGACTTTCCTATAGAAAAGCGTGAAAAAAGGAAGAAAACATTGTAGACATTACATATGTATCATCCTCAACTTTACATTTACATTAAGTATTATGTAAAAATTATGCAAAACCAGTGAAAAAACAAAATAACCTCAGACTGGACCATCGCTGTTGTGTGATGGTCTTACACATAGTGCATTATGTCACCAAAAGAATAATTAATATACAAAAGTATTAACACTTACCCAACAGTGTGTGGGAAGTGGACCTCACCTCACCCGGCAACTGCTCGGAAGAATAAGGCACCGCTCTAAACATGTAAAGACAATCTCTATGATAGTTGCATGTCTTAAGGATATGACCTCAGTATACTGTTAAAAGGTTCGGAAGTCCTACATGATGAGGCTCCGCCACATGGTGGGCTGATAGGACTTCATCAACAACAGTTGATAGTCTTTGTTTAATTCACTCTGTTATGCAATTACACCAGTGTTAACTGATATATCTCAGCACCACTTGACCTACAGGCTTTGTTGTTATTTGACTAACTCTGTAGTGTTCTTGGGTTGCCTCTATAAGATCTATTTGTAATCTGCTTTTCTCTTCCTTTCTTGCCTTATGTTTTGGTATATTTTTAGATGTAATTAACCCCCGTAGGGTGGCCTTGAATGCATCCCAAATCGTGTTTAATGGGGCTGTACCTCTATTTCGTGTAAAGAACTCCTCAATTAATTCTTCAATTTCTGCGCACCATTGAGGATCTAAAAGGTTAGATTTATTAAAAAATCATCGCTTTATAGGGCTTATGTCTTGTGGTCCCACATTTACCTCCATGGAGACTGCCGCATGATCAGAGAAAGCATTAAATAGATAAACATAATTATGTAGCTTAAGCTCATGGGAGGTTAAAAAGAAATCCAATCTTGAAGCGGAATTGTACTTTGCCGAGAAACATGAATATTCTAGTTTGAGAGGATTATTATCTCGCCAATAATCCATAATATCAAGCTCTAATTTACAACTTTGAATCGCCAAAGCAGGTTGGGGTTTATTCTGACGGCGATCTTTTTTAGACGAGTCCAATACAGTATTTTGCAAAAAATGTAAATCACCTCCCCATACTATTAAGCCAGGAAGGCCAGTTATAGCATTTTTTACCTGTAGGATTAGCTGAAAATCGTCTAAAATGGGGGCATAGATTGTAGCCAGAATTATGTTTACGTTGTATAGTTTTCCATGGGCGACTGCACATCTACCTCTGGGGTCTGTGGCTGTACCTGCCAGATTAAAGCCTAGATGTTTTCCTATCAATATGTATACTCCTCTCTGTGACAGTCCAGCTGAGGAGGATATCGTATGCTCAGCCCAACTCTTAAATATTTTATCTGCGTCAACCTGGTCTCAATGGTGGGTCTCTTGTAAATAGATAATGTCAGGGTTTAGATTTTTCAACCAACATTCAATAGCGTTTTTTTTTTTACATTGTTCAGACCATTTGCGTTAAAAGAGATAAACTTCAGCATGCTATCTAATTTTTTTTTCAAAAAGGCAATAGTCAAAAACATACTAAAGAGTGGCTATGATAAATACGTATGCCAAAATAATTTTAACAATACAGTAATATAATAAGTGTCAAAAACTTCTTTTTGTGCAAATGGGCAAGTAGGCAAATAATCTATGTACATCAATAGGTAAATACTCAGTGCAAATATAATAGCAGCAGATATAGGTAGGAGCAACCTTACTTTGTGCAAAATAGGCAGATAAGCAGTGCAATACAGTTAAATAATACATATCAGAGAAACCTCTCTTTGTGCAAATAGGCAAATAGGCAAAGACTCTGTGTATGCCAATATGTAAATACCAGTGCAAATGTAATAGCAGCAGATATAGGTAGCAGCAAACCCTGGCTTTGTGCAAAAAAGGCAAATAAACAGTACTGATATTAATAGCAGCAAATCCGTTATTTGTGTATACTAAACAGAGGAGCAGCATACAGATTAATAGCAGCAGTATAGATCTTCCCATGTAAGGAAACATAGAAGGGTAAAACATAAGGGCCTCAGCCATATCCCTTTTGCATAAATGCCGAAACCTTATCCACACTAGGACCATGTTAAGGACAAATAATCTTGTCTAAGCCATGTCTGAGCTAGTCTTGATAATAGACCAAACAATTCTTCAGTACATGAACTCTCTTTTTTCCCCCTGCAACACCTCCCTTCACCACACCACCCCCCCACCCCTCCCCCCTCCTAGAGTGGACGGGACCCCCCGTGTTCCACTTCCGTCCTTCTCTTAAGTTTCTTCTTTTTGGATGCCATTTCATTGCATCCTTGTGTGCTTTCTGTCGTCACCTTAGCCCCGCCTTACAAATCAGAACAGGGAACAGCTATAGGCTATACTTCTAAACCTACTAAAAAATGCAAAGCAAAAAATGGAAATCAGCTATAAACTATACTCCTAGACTCCTAGGCCTTCTAAGAAAGTCTGGGCGTCGTGTACATTTGTAAAAATAGAGAACTTCCCTTTGGCCAGTACTTTGAGTTTTGACTGCTTCACAATCATAGCTTGTGCTCCCTTGCTTTTAAAAGAGTCAATCATCTTAACAAAGTCTCTGCGTCTGTGAGCAGAAGCCACCGACATATCTGAAAAGATTCAAAAATTATTTACACCTTCCGCGTTGAATGATTTCTTAGAGTATGCAGTATTTAAGATTCTCTCCTTCACCCTGAAATCAGAAAAATTAAGCAGAATTGTACGCAGGTATTTCAGATTATTGGGTTTATATGCCAGGACTCTATATGCTCTTGTAATTGGTAAATCCCCTTGGAGCTCGGGTATAGCTTTTTTCAAGAGGGAGTCTGACAATTTGACTACGTCCTTATCTTCCAGTCCCTCTGGTATTCCTACCAACCATAGATTTGACCTCCTGTTATAGTTTTCAAGGTCCTTCAGTTTTTCTGCTAACTGGGCTCTGTCTCTATTGGCTACCAACAAGTCTTTCTGTATTGCTGATAATAAATCCTCCAAGGATGATATCCGGATTTCTGCTTCGGTGACCTTTAAAGGAAGGTTCCCAAAACAATCTTCCATTTTTGAGAGCCTACTGTGCAGTTGTGCAATCTCCTGGGCCTGGGAGTGTTTGAAATCTCTTAACTCCTGGAGAATGGTTCCAAGCAATATTTCGATGGAATTTGTTTTTGTAGTATTTGGAAGGGAAAATAACCCGTCCTCTTGAGATGCCTGAGGTGTCTGAGATGCTTGCAGGCTTAGCTCTTGGCTAGGGGATTCCATGATACACTTGTGACTTGGGCTATTGTCCAGAGCCGATGTTATAGGTACCATGGGAGCCGCAGAAATTACTTCCTCAAAGTCCTCCTGAACTGCCCCTGCCAAAAGTGCTGTCTCTGGTAGCTCTGGTAGCTCTGGTAGTTCAGGCGTAATGGAGCTAGCTGACACCCCTCCAGCACTTAGGTCCTCTTGTACCAGCATGTCACTTTTCCCCTCCTGATTCGCTCCCCCCCGCATAGGGGTGCTCGACAGATGCCCCTGTTGCCCCTGTTGGAGGAGGGGTTTTGAGAGAAGGGGGTGCTGCTTTAGTTGATTCCCAGTCCCAGATGTCTTGTTTGCCACTGTATCCACCTGGCCCATCTTAGCTCCTTTGTTGTTCCTTTCCATATTCACCTCGCTTTTCTCACCTTTCTTGTCTTTCCCGGCGCCTTTCTGAATAAGCATCGGCAGTGACAGCGGCAGCGGAGCTTGATACTACTGAGTGGTCAGGAAGGGACTGATTTTCAAGATTTTCAGGATCTTCATCCCCCTCTCCCTCGCCCATGCCCTCATCCTGGTCATCTTCGTTGACCTCTCCATCTTCCTCACCACGTTCTCTTAGAACATTATATTTGTTTCTATCTGGTTGCATCTCTTTGTCCTTCTGTCTCAGGGCGCTCTTTTGGTGGATTGTCTATATTTTCTCTCCCCTTGGACCACAGGCGGGGTTTTGTTAATAGATTTCAGCAGTTCCTTTACCTGTTCCACCTTGGCCTGCTTGCCCTTGTTCCTTACCGACATGGCGGGGTATCAGCTGCGTGGTTGTTACTATTGTTACTGTTTTTATTTAGGCACCTATCTTGCTGATAATGTCTGCAATACCTCTGTAAAAATGTTCCCCCCTTTGACGTGGCGGAGGGACAGGTATGGAAGCCCGAGCCTTCTGGACACTGTGGTCCCCCCACTCGGCGGCCGCTTGATGACTGTATAGGCGGCGGCGGAGGGAACCAGTCCAGCACAAATCCAGCACAAATCCAGCACCTGGGGAGCACTGCACCGTGCAGAACTAGGAGAGGCAGCGAAGTGAGAGAGTTCACTTAGTCGCTTTCACGGAGCTCATGGTGCAAGAAACCAGCAGCAGGGTAAAGGTGAGCTAAGGTAAGTAGATGCTCTGCAGAATGCAGACTGTCTAATGTATTCAATGTATTCAAAAGTTAAGACTCACGTTGTAGGAAGGCAGAGAGAAGGAAAACAACATGGAAAATCCAAGGCGCCGGCAGTCCCCCAGTAGCAGTGCCTCGATAGCTCCTCGATCTTTGCTCTGAACTTGCTCTACCGTCCAGTCTCCCCATCCATACCAGCCGTACCGTTGCCCGTTTACCAACCAGCTCCTGCTCCTGTACGATCGTAGGTCGCGGCAGCGGCAGCTTGAAATCACCGCCCGGCTCCGAGGTAGAGAAAGTGAAGGGTTTAATCGGCGGTTTCATCGGCGGCCATTAAACAATAGCAGCAGCAGCCGGACTGCGTCTCGGTCAGCATCGCTTCGTGGGCGGGGCCTCAGTGCGGCAGGAAGCACAACGGCACCGTGCGTGGATCACGTCAGCCGCATCCCTCGCCTATGAGTTTGTTGAAGGTTGGGAGTGCCTTGCCTCACCCTCCCTAGGGACCAGCCCCTCAAAGGTTGGGAGTGCCTTGCCTCTCACCCTCCCTAGGGACCTTTTGTTACATATTTGTCTCGCCATGGTAGGCCAGAAGGCAGAGTGCTGTGTAATTAAAAGGTTAGACATGTACCTTTAAGTTTTATATGTCCTTCTGATGAAAAACTTTGACAACCGTTTTTCACTACTGTTACTCATACCTCTCCCACAGGATAACATTAGGGTTTTCTTATTACATTTAATCAGCTGTAATTCCTAATTGAGAGGAGGTAGATAGTTCACGTCTGGTACCTATGAACTTGGAATGATAATCCCGCTTTAATGATAAAGTCACATTTATCATTGCAATTTTTAAAATACCACTTTTAGAAAGTACCACTTTTTGAAGATAGCATTTCCCTGCCCTCAGCCCTTTGTGCCTGGAGCCTGTCGTATGTCACATGACTGGGTGTAGCTGGCAGTTAGACATGGTGAATTCCTCTCAGACAGTTACACACTAGTGGGTTTAGCTGACCCTCAATGGGCCATCAACTTGTAAGATGACTAATGAGGGAACTGAGCATAGCCTCACTTGCAACTGAATAAGCTATGTCCTGTCTCCTCACAATAGGCCTAATGGCCCTGTCTTGTCAGTGCAACCAGCTTGGAGCTGGGGTGGGGAAGGCAGGAAAATTCCAGAACTACAAAGGACCTTTACATACACTTTCCCCACCTTCTGAGAGCAGGGCACCAGGGTATAAAAATAGGAACTTCAGACCCACTCTTCAGTTCACTACTGGACCTTGGGAAGGACTCTTAGAGAACTGCCTGCTGCTGTGATCTGCAGGGCAGTCTGCTAGACTGCTGTTATAACTCAAATGACTGTTTTGCAGCCTGTGACCCTCCTTGAACCCTCAGAGGCCAGCCCTGCTGGTGAGCCTTGGATTTTTTCTTGCCATAATTGACTCCAAGGGCTAGTTTGCTGGCCTCCTGTTCAGAGCCTTAGGGACATAACACGCTCTCGCCATCTTGAATTCACACCTGGACCCAGCTGGAGTGAGTCCTGGATTTCCATGACTTCTCCATCCACACCTTGAACCTTGGTTGTACTGTTAAATGTGCCCAGATGGCCATTTCCCAAAACTGAGGACAGGCAAAAATAGGCCCAATAGTGCTCTGAGAACTAGGAAGAGACCAAGAACAACCTCTTTGCCTATACGCCTGAGGTGCGTCGCAGGTCAGATTGATTTTCAGCTTTCGCTGCTACATTCTTCTCTGCAGCAGCAAATCCATTTCAGTGGTCCTTAGCCAAAGAGGTATCCGACCTCGTGGAACTGACTTCAGCTACAGCCTCCTGCTTCGTCCTACTGGAGATTTTTGACTTTCATCTCAAAGGCTAAGTCCGAAGGTAAAAACCTTCTTCACAGCTTCGCCCCATAGCAAACTGACAATGACGCTGCCTCCCAGGATACTTCTGCAACCTTGCACTGCTGGACTTCTACCTTCTCAGTCACTTAAAAAAAAAATCTATGACCGAAGTTAAGAGCTGACCGGGCCCAATGCACTTCTTGTATCTGACCCATGCTCCATCACATTCGACCTTAACGTTTGACTTTAAACCGGTCTAGCGCAATCAGATGTCCCCTTTTGGAGCTTTTATCTTTTAGGTGCTATTTTACCATTTATTCTTTAGAAGTTCATAACTCAGGTTCTACTGATTAAATTTTTGTCAATGTGGTGTCAAATAATGAATTACAATTTGCTCTATTCTTCTAAATTGGTTTGGGATTTTTCTTATGTTGTGTTTTCACTTTATCACTGTTTATGTGCTGCATGAATATTTTGTACATTGCCTTCTAGTTAAGCCTGAGTGCTTTTTGCGGTTGGCTCTGGAAGGGATTCTGGCTGTTGCTTGACCAGGGCTCACCCCCATCAAACTGCAACCCAATTTCTCGCAACCTTTGAAGGACAAATAGTTGTAACAAAAGAGGGGCTGATCTTTTGTTCTGGTAGACAGGTTGGTGTAGAGGACAAAGAGGGGGAAACAGTTGCCAAAACAGTTTTCCTGTGCCCATGTAGCCCTCAGGTAGCCACACCTCTAGGAGTTGCTACCAAGTTCCAGAAACCAGGAGAGGGGTTCTGCCATCTTGGGAGGGGGCAGAGAATTGCACTCTGAGACAGTTAAGTGCCACACCATGCCGATAATGAACAAGACTCCTCCATGCTAACTAGTTACGCGACCCCCAGCATGTGTAACATGAATTATTGGTTTGAACTGAGACCGCTTTTGTTATATATCGTTCATTGAATTTGTACTAACGTCTGATATATACATGTTTTTACTGTCACGATCCCCTTTCTACACTACCCTCACAACTGCACGTCCCCCCTTTACCTCCAGGGGCACTTATACAACTGCAATATTTGAAATTATTATTGTTGCTTTTTCCCTATAATGTGAATTAAACATTATAGATGTAATTTTGTTTATTTGTTTACTCAATTGGTTGCGACAATATACATCCCTCCTTTACTGGGACCCCTTTCCTCTTAACACCATGCAGGAAGTCATAATCAGTGGGAAGGGACCTATAATTCCATTGGCTAGTAGTACATCCCTGAGGACAAGTTCTGGGCATAAAAGAGGCACCCTTGTCCCCCAGAGGTCAGATCACATCTGCAAAGGAAAGAGGAACAAAGAAGTACTGCCCTGCTGTTCCCTGGACCCGCCAAAGAGAGGCTGCACCAAAGACGACTACTCCGGCTGATCCTTGGGCTAGCAAAGAGAGGGCTGTACCTGTGGTGCTCTGCTCAAGCAAAAGTCATCCCCATGCCCCAAAGAGAAGAGGTAACTACAAGCGTCTGTTGGCTCACTTTCTGTTACAACTCCAGGGTCACAAAAGCAGGAGAAGCCTGCCTTGGCAAATTGATCGCCACAGTTGCTTGACTGCCACTAACCACCAAAGCACAGCCCCATGGGCCAAGTCCTGATGCTCAAATGTTGTACCCAAGTTTTCTGGCCCTTTGAGAGTCATCAGAGTGCAGTTTCCTCACACAAGAAGGACACTAGTCTCAGTTAAAGGCTTTGCTGTAACTGCCAACTAACAGACCTGTGGCAACTGGTTTTTGGCTGGACTTCAACTGGACTTTGATGGACATCAACCTCTGCAGCCAGAGTCACCGCTCCCTGTTCTTATACTAAGGGGAGGTCCCAGGAAGATTCCATCACCAGATTCGTATCCACAGCATCCTTTAGCATCTTCAGCATCCTGTAGCTGCTGCATCAGCTGTCCGGTAGATTTGGCTACTTTTGATATCTACAAATTCATAAAAATTAGAGCTATTTTTATATATTGGTGCCTGATTTTCTCTATGTCTTGTTTATTTCTTATTAGACTGTTTTGGTACTTCTCATTGCTTTGCACTTGTTCCTTTGACAAAGTCTGACTGCTCAAAGCTACATCTGCCTAAGGTCTTGCAAACTAACCATACTGGACCCACGAGGGCTTTGTGGGTTTATTACACAATGAGGTCACATAACCACATCATATAATAAACTGCCTTCCTCAGATTGGTGGCAGTGGTGGGATCCAAAACGTGTGTTTTGTAGTACTATATGATCAATGTCAGAAATCCACAAAGTCAACAACTAAAAGCAAGTTCTTGTTATATTCAACTAAGTTGCAAAGTTATGAAGAGGAAGATCAGCTAGGGAGGTTCAGCAAAGAGGATCCAGAGATAGCCCTCAGAGCCTGAGAAGAAGCCTGTAGAGCCCAATCCCTTTTGAAGAAGGAGAGCACCGGAGACATTGGGGAAAAAGAAGATGGCAGGAAGGTCATCAATTATGTGAATGAAAGAAATGATAAATCCTTGTCCCCCAGAATCCACCAGAGGCTGCCCTCAATATCTGGCACTGAGGGGAGCATGATGTCAGAGAAGTGGCCAACAATCCCCATGGCCCAAGTAAGCCTCCTAGAGCTTGAAGAAAGGAGAATGGCCTTAGAGGAAAGGAGACTAGCCTTTGGTGGCAGCAACAAAGACACTAAGGTAACTGGAGGGTGTGCCTATGATTCTACATTGACATAAACAAGCGACTGGCATCTAAGAGAGAGCTTTAAGAATGAGAAGGGTTCAGGTCTAACGATGGGGGTCTTTTCTATGGGAACTAGTTCCAGTGGTGGAGAGAGATAGGCTTAAGACACTATAGCTAGTTAGTCTAACTGTCAAAGAATATTGACACAAGTTTATAAATGCACATAGGTGGATGCTTCAGAAAAGTCATGGGATGGCTGCACCAAGGGTAACAAAGTGGATTACTGTGAGGGTCAAGGTGCAAAGTCTTAAATCATTTTCCTCAGAAAAGTTACACTAGCCCCTGGGAGATTCTAAGCTGTCTAGCCTTAGAGAGTTGGGCATGATGGCTGATGATTGGGTATGCCCTAGGGTGCTTCATAGGTCCCTCAGAGATGATCCTGAAGAAAGGAGAACAGAATTACCTTCATGGTAAAGAAGTGGGTAAAGATAAAAAGAAAGAGACCCCCTAACGAGCCCCAAAAGAATGCCCAATTCCCACCCCAAGCCAAAGACAAGGGTGTGTTATGACTATTAGCAGCTAGGACACAATAGGGGAAACTCTCTGTGGACAAGAAGTCACCCACTGGTGACCATATCAAGGGTACTGCCATTGTAGGGATGGGGTGGAATTTGTCCCTAGCAATTCCAGAATGTACACTGGGGTCACCCTGGTTTCAGTGGGTGGGCAGGAAATTGAATCCTTGGCTCACTGGCTGCCAAATATGGAAAAGTATAGGCAGCTGCAAGAATTTAATGGAAGTGAACTGAAGGCTCTGCGGGATACAGGTGCCAACAAATACATGGCCATAGCTGAGCTAGTTTCTCCAGATAATCTCCAAAGAGGTGCACTAGTTAGTCAACTCTGACAATGATACACAGTCATATTCCATTACTACGGTGGACTTTGAGTGGGTATGGGTTACAGGCCTAAGGAATCCCCTGCTATTCCATTTTAATGTCTGCTGGAAAATTACCTGAAATTTCTACCTGTGCTCATGTAGCAATGCTGGGCCTCTCTGAGTAGGTGTGTGTATCAACTATAGCACACAAAGCCTTACAGGGAGGCCAATGGAATCTGGAGTCTGGTAGAGCTACCAAGAGAAGGGCAGGAAGACCGGTCAGCTAGCCTACCAGAGTCCTCAGGCCAAGAAGGAGCCTAACCCTAAGGGGAAGGGGTCAGTGTCTGAAGAGGAGGATTTTCCTTGGACCTAATTGACATAATTAGAAAAGCATCAGGAAGCAGGTGAACCTTCCAAAGAGGACTTGAGCTATGGTCAGAAAACTTAGCTCACTCTTGAAGGTCTGAGGCAATCAGCTGAAAGGTAAGAACAAGGGGATATTTGTGGTACCCATTAGGTATACTGGTAGACTGTAAAGCTGCACAGTGAGGAACCCTAAGCCAGGGACAACCAAGAGAATGATGGTCCCCCAGCAGTATAGATAATTATTCCTTAACCCAGCCCTAACATTACTTTTGCTAGCCATTTGGGGCAGATAAAAACTTGGAAGAAGTTGGTCAATCACTTTCATAGGTCCAGATTCAGAGGAAGTGAGAGAGTTCTGTCACTCCTGTGTCACCTGAAAAGACAGTGGCAAGACATTGGTGAAGCCAAAGGATCCCTTCATACCACTTCCTGTGGTGGAGACTCCCTTTGAAAGGTTAGAGATTGACATTAATGGTCCCCTAGATTTATAGACTGAATCCATAAATAGGTTCTTCTTGGTGGTAATGGACCAAGTCAGCAGGTATCTGGAAGTTATTCCACACAGAACGTTGACTGCTCCTGCTGTGGCCAGGAACCTGCTTGGTATACTCACCAGAATAGGTTTACATAAAGGAAGTTGTTAAAAATAGAATTCCTAGTTGGCTGAGAGATGCATCCGGGCCACGCAGTAATCACCACTCTAGTCAGGGTAAGCTAAGTACACACTAAAATATAGCCTTTGCTCACCCTCTGGTAGCTTGGCACAGAGCAGTCAGGCGCATCTAAAGAGGCACTGTGCAAAGTATTTGTGTAACACACATACACATAGTAATACAATGAATACACAACAAAAAAAAATCCACACCGGTTTCGAAAAAAAGATTATTATATTATGAACATAACAAGACCAAAATGACAAAACTCCAATTTATAGAAGTTGAGATATTGAATTTCAAAATAATAAATGCAGTGTAGAGCTTAGAAGCAAGTAGCATTAAAGAGGGTTATCTGGTCACAGTAGAGAGGTGCAAAGTCAAAGATTGGTCAGACCTCGATGGAGCAAAGGCTGGCTACAGGACCCATACCCAAACCCCAATGAACAAAGTACCTTTCCTGGTCGAAACATCGTGAGATGCATCAATGCGGGTCCTGCAAGGAGAGGATGCATCAATTTTCTCCACTGAATGAAGGAGATGCGTCGGTTCCATAGACAGGTGCAGAAGTCGAGAGGCGTTGAATGATGAGTAGGGTTTCTCTACGCAGTGGAGGGAATGCGTTGAACGCTCCAAGCTGCAGCAGATGTGATACACTGTCCGATAGATTTTTCTTGGGAGGCAAAGGGCTGGTTCCGATGAGATGTGCCGATTCCACTCCTGCAACTGGGTCAATGCATCAGTTCTGCTACACCCAAGCAGGAGATTCGTCAAAGTCCATGTTATGTTATGTTATGTTATGTTAGGGTAAGTTTTATATAGCGCTCAGCTACTCTGAGGAGTGTCCCGGCGCTTCAGACCTAAAATGGAAAAGGGACAGGCAATGGATGACAGGACTACTGAACAAACAGCCAGGACTTAAGATCTTTCCTGAAGGCTAGCAGATTGACATTCCTTCTCAAAGGCACTGGCAAGGTGTTCCACAGCTATGGCGCCAGGCGTCTGAAAGAACAGCCTCCAATGCGCGCTCTCCTAATACCAGGGACAGATGCCAAGGCCAGCGAAGCTGACCTAAGTGATCTGGAAGGCTGGTAAAAAGCCAGCCTCCTTCTGATATATTTAGCACCGGTATCATGAAGAGCTTTGAAGGCAAGTGTGAGCGCCTTGAAAACAATTTGTTTCCGAATTGGGAGCCAGTGAAGAGTTTTCAAAAGATCAGAGGCTCTGGCTCTCCGATGGAGGCCAAAAATGGCTCACGCGGCCGAATTTTGGACTATTTGCAAGCGTGAAAGGAGATACTCCGGAAGCCCGAGGTAAAGCACGTTGGCATAGTCCAAGCGAGAGCCTATTAGTGCCTGCACAGTCATTTTTCTGTGGGCCTGAGAAAGCAAAGGAAGAAATTTCCTGAGCATTTTGAGGAGGCCAAAGCATTTACCTGCTAGGCCGAGAATCTGGGGCTTCAAGGAGAGGCAATTGTCAATCTTTACTCCAAGGTTCTTGGCCATGGATGAAGCAGCAGAGGGAGGGTACATGGCGGAAGGCCACCAAGACTGCCACCTAGGGTCAGAAGGGCAGCCAAAAAAGAGCACCTCGGATTTATCAGAGTTGCACTTGAGGCTATTACGCTGGAACCAATCAAACACAGCCCCAAGGCAGCTTCTGATACTCTCCCCATTGAAGTCAGACCCCTTTCCACAGGTGAAGAGGAGCTGGGTGTCGTCAGCGTAAGACACGATCTGGGCACCATACGACTCTGCCAGTGCCGCCAAGGGGGCCATATATATGTTGAAAAGGGTAGGGCAACCATGTTGCAAGTATGTGGGTCACTTCCAGTGAACCAGGCACAGGAGCAGGGTTGGGGACTTTGATATCCCTTAGTCTCAAGCAAAAGGAGGCAAGACAACAAGCCTTTGAGCACCCTTGGGGTCATATTTAAAAGGAGGTTGCGTCACTGCTGTGTTATTTTTTTATTTATGCAGAGGTGCCATTGTCATTACTTCATATTTACAAGGTGGTGTAACTAGTCTGATGTGTCACTTTTCATTGGCCTGCGTTGTTTATGCCATACGTCTATGTAAGGTAGGAGTTACCACCTAAAATCCTCCACAAACTGACACAAGTGGTATTTATGATTTTGTCCCAAAGTAACACATCTTCGGGAGGCAGGCAGCTGAGCTTGAGCTGCATGCCAATTCCTATGGCTCTAAAATACAGGCGTAGGAATGACACATTGGCTCTGTTAGAGGAATTTGACCATAGTAATCTGCAATTAAGTAACATGCCCTTGACATGTAAGCGCAAATAAAATGTAGGTAACACAGTAAATCACACATTACACATCAATAATGATTTATGCCACACATATGTAGACATAGTGGTACACATAAGCACACTATGTCCATTTGTATGTGTGACATCCAGGACCAATGTAACAGAGTGCAAGGTGAGTTTTTCACCTTTGGACACTCCATTACTTTTGTCCCCATACAGTATGCTACTTGCGTCAGTCAAAAAGGATGTATTGCCTCGTTTTTTTTTACAATTGCTGAAGTTGAGTCAGTTTGATGACCAACTACAGCAATGTGCCGCTTTTGGGCCAGATGCCATGCGGCATCCTTACCACTGATACATCAGAATTTCTGGGGCATACTTGGGACCTTGCACCATGCATGCAATCCATGGGGTGATAAGGATTTTTCAAATAGGGGCAGAAAGTTTTTGACGCATCCCTGTCTTGGTGCATTGATACCTTATTCCTTGTTATTATGCCCCTTGGAGTACAGCCAGAGTCTAGCTTTCCTTCAGAAAAGTCCCAGAGCAGCAGGCAGCAGGACAACAAGCATAAAGGGAGGCCTTCCTGTTCAGCAGTCCAGTTGAGTGCTTTAAGCAGCACAGCGGTTCTTCTGTCATAGTTTTCGTTACAAGTCCAGTAGTGTCTGATTTTAGGGGATCAGAGACCCAGTACCTATACCCAAAAATTACTTTAATGTAGGGGTGACTTCAAAGCAGCTCCTTGAAGTGCACAGGTCCTTCTTCCATTCCAGACCTGCCTGCAAGGCTACCTATGGAGGGGGGGGGGGTGTTAAATGAGCCCTTTGTGAGGGGACAGGACACTACCAATTCAGTGAAGTGGTAGCCCTTTCCTTCCATTCTCCACAACCACGGAAATCAGAATTCAGATTATGTAGATGGATACTCAGACACACCTATCTTCGCACTTCGAACACGGAGACCCGGGAGAAGAGGAAAATAACAAGACGCTTACAGACACCAAGTCCGGAACAGGCTACGGAGCAATCTTATTAATCGAGACACATCGAAATTTCAGATACAAAGTGATTGACAGCTACACCTTCCCCCGGGCGACCCACAACAAGCGCATTACGCTTGCAAGCCATTGCACTTTACTTCTCAGTATTGATTGGATGGTCTTGGGCCCTTCCGGGTCGGAATTATCACCGGAAGAGCGACCGTATAGTCCAAACACAACCAATGAAGCCCTGAAGATTCGCGAGATGCGATGAAACACGTGTCGGCTGGTTATTCACATGCTGTGTTGGAATAAAACAAGGAGACCAAGACTTCTTTATTGACACTTATTCATTTATTCACATCAAGTTGCACAATATTGTTGTTTCTCTGCATTATCGTACTTTTACATCTGGACATTGTATCCATTTTTTTTACCTGTCAAGTGTGTGCATAGGGTATGTTTTCTTTTACACCTATCTTTCTTGTCTTTGTGACTGTCTAGAGGGAATAAACAAAGTGTTGCTGTCACCCACCACAGACATGTATATAGAGAGAGGCACATAGAGCAGTAAGTGCAGAGACATGTCCACTTTCTAAAAGGAGCCTTTCTAAAACAGTAAGGAGGAGCTATCATTACCGTTCCAAAGATAAAAAAACATGAAGTGGCTACTCCTTTCTGATCAAGAGTGTCCACTTAATAGTGTATAAGGGAATTCCCAATGCTAACCTATGAGAGAAGTGGGCCTCATAGTACTGAAAAACGATTCTAACTGTTTGTCACTACCAGAATATGGAAAACATAAAGGTACATGCCCTATCTTTTACTTACATAGCACCCTGCCCTTAGGGCTATGTAGGGCCTTCCTTAGGGTGACTTATATTTAGTAAAAGGGGAGGTTAAGGCTTGGCAAGTAGTTTGAAATGCCTGATAGAAATGGCAGTGAACTGCACATGCAGACCCTGCGATGGCAGGCCTGGGACAGGTTTGAAAGGCTTGCTTGTGTGGGAGGCGTAATCAGTGCTCCAGGCCCACTAGTAGCAGTTAACCTACAGGTCCTGGGTATATGGTATACCGCTTTTACTTTAAAAGAGACTTACAGGTAAAATAAATATGCCAGTCGTATATACTCCAAAGGTTTAGGGAAGAAGCACATGCGCTTTAACACTGGTCTGCAGTGGTAAGGTGCTCAAAGCCATAAGGCGAACAAAAAGATTCAGCAAAATGTGAAGTTCAAAAATAAAAAATTGGGGGGCATGCCATCCAAAGGATGACAGGTCTAACAGAAGTCATTTCAGAAAGAGGCGCTAACGTTTTGTCTGCTTATCTGAGAGCAATGTGGAATGAGTGAGGTGGGACTTATAAGTTCAAACCCCCCCATCATTCCCATGGTAATGGTCTGGTTGGGAAATTTAACAAGACCATTAAAGTTATTATAATCCGTTTACCAGAACAACTCAGAAGGAGATGGGATCCCCATCCACCTCCAAACATCTACATCCCTCACCGAGTTCAGGAGCGGACTCAAGACCTGACTTTTCGAATAGACTCACATCACACAGGCGCCTGGATACCCCTTGGGGTGATTAGCACTCCATACAAAACTCTGATAGATTGATTGATTGATGTTCTCCTACCATGTCTTCTTTTGCCTACAGGGTGATAGCCCAAAAATAAGTGGGCTTCCGCCCCATTTAACTCCTCTTTGGTCTCCCTGTGAGAGGTCTACTGAGTTTAGTGGGAGAAAGATGGGAGAGGCCCATCAAAAAATCTAAACAGGACTTTATGGATTATATACTAGGCCTTAGTTCCAGGATGGCAGAGTACATGAAGAAGTTAAACAGCAGTTTAAAGGCCAGCCAGGAGCTTGTCAAACACTGGTATGGCAGAACATCCTCTCTGGTTGATTACCAACCAGAACCGTTGTGCGGGTTTTAGAGCTTTTAGCTCCTAAGGTCCTCCAGGATAAGTTGAGAGGCCTGTGTTCATTTTTTTAAAAGAAGGGGTAAGTGTACTTAGGCACCCCAAGACACCCTCACATGGCTATCTATGTTAAAAGGCTGAAACTTCACCATGACAAAGCTGGCGTGACCATGCTCATGATGACAGATGGAGGAGAAGAAAAGGAAAGAAAAGCACTCCTCGCCTACTGTCAAGCAATGTCAAAGATGGCTTAGTGGATAGAGTAGTCCTCTCCTCCACTTTGACAGATCAACAATGAATGAAGCAGAATTTATAACTGCGCAACTTAGCCCAGTGGGCGTCAAGGCAAAAGGACTGTTGCAATTTGTTGAAGCAGTTTGCTTGCATGTTTTCCTGACCCCAGGCCTGACAACCTGGTGTATCGATGATGTGGACATAGGTGACAGCTTTCTTGTCAAAAGCAAGATTTATAGGTGCAGGTGACAAAGCCAAACCCTAACGGTGGTACACTACATATGAGATTCTGTGTGGACTACATAGGACTAAATGCAGTCTCTAATATAGGCGCTCACCCCATACCAAAAGCTGATGAGCTCATTGATAATTTGGGGGCTCCCAAGTGCCTAAGTGCATTTGATCGAACTTTGGGTTACTGGTAGATATCCTTCACACACAGAGCTAGGGAGAGGTCTACCTTTTCAACTCCCGAAAGCCACTTTTAGTTCAAAGTGATGATCTTTTGGCTGAAAAATGCACCTGCCACCTTACAAATGTTAGTGAATAGAGTTATGTCTGGTTTGTAAAGTTTCAGGGCAGCATATCAAGTTGATATTGCTATATTCATTTCCACCTGGGAGGAGCATCTGATCAATCCAAAAGAAGTGCTTCAGGCCCTGCAGCAGGCAAGCCTGACCATCAAACAAGTAAATGACAGCTAGGGCACTGCTCAGTTGTGAACCTGGGCAACCACATAGGTGGAGGTCATGCAACCTCTCTAACCCAAGATCCAAACCATTCCGGTCTGGGAAGCTCCTAATATACAGACCCAGGTCAGAGATTTTCTTGGCCTGACTGGGTCTCATAGGAGGTTTGCAAAGGTATATGGTACAATTTTCTAACTGTTTAGAGAAGTGACTTCAAAGATGCAGGACAGAAAAGTTATCTTGGCTAAGCAGTGTCAAAAGGCCTTCGCTAACCTAAAGGAAGCTTTGTGCTAAGCTTATGTATGTCTGAAAGGAACCTGACTTTTGTAAAGAGTTTATTGTCCAGAAGAATCTTAAGATGGGATTGGAGCAGTGTTTGCACAGGGAAATGACGAGGGCCAGGATCAACCAGTTGCCGTTAGTAGTAGGCAACTCCTCTCCAGGGGGCATCATTGGAGTGCCACTAAGAGGAAAGCTTTTGCTGGGAATTGGTCCCTGGAGATGCTGAGTCCCAGCGTGTTCAGGACTCACTTCAGAGTTCTCAGTAGGCTGATACATATGAGAGGAGAGAATCCCATACTGTTTATGTGGTCCATTTCCCTTCAGGGTTTGGACTGTATAGTGAAACACAGACCTTGTAGTGACCATTCCAAAGTAGATGACCTTTGCAGATTCTTCTACTTAGATGACTAGATGATAAAAGTTTCTTATCACTTTTCATCTGGAAGGAGGCCATGTATTGTACTGGAGAAGGGGTTTGTCTTCACACTGTGTTAAGTTAGCATGAGCTTGTTAGAAATTTAAACGCCATTTTTCCTTTCTGCTGCATTTCTGCACACGGCACATATTGTTATTAATGCTTTGAGCCTAGTAGAATATTTTGCTTCACACAAGAATAATATGTTTTCCTATTGTATCAGCTTTGCTCGGTAAGCTATGTCTGAACAGTGAGTGCCAAGGCCTTCAAGGTTTTTCAACACAAAGGTTTTTGTTCGGTCTGATCAGCGCACGTCCTAGACATAACACATATGCAGCTGTGGCCAACTCTGGTTTTGGTGCGTTTAATAATGCACTGCGCAGAGCATGCAAACACACTTGATGAATATTTGCATGCAGAGAGCTGGTGTAAAAGATGATGTGATCCCTTTCTACAAAGACCATAGGCATGGGGCCGTCCTTGTAAACCCAAAGAGACCTTCTGTAGATATTATATTATATAGTAGCAAGGGAGGGTAAGACTGAGGTGTAATTTAGCCTTCTTCCCTTTAGCATTTTAACAAGCTTTCTCCCTTTGTATTATATGGAATAGTAACTATGCTGATAACCCTGTTGCTTATAATATGTTTGCTTGTATTAGCTAAGATACTGCGCTTGAGAACACGGCACTAGAAATAAATATTTAAAACTTGCACGTGTCTTCATTTACTCCTCGTTTTGGACTGGTATGATAGTATAACGAAAGAGTGTTCATGTGTTCCACGTTACCTGAGGTATTCTAAGTTCATGTTCTGGGTTGTCTAATCATTGGGGGTATGGAAGAACCAATGAGACACTGATTGCTAGTCTGGCAGGGGATTTTGGATACTAAGGTGAGTATCCAAAGCACACCCTAAATCACTGAGGTTCCAAGTCTCTATGCACAGTTCTGTGTAGGAGCAGAATCCCTTCGACATGGCGCCCAACCAATGGTGGTCTTATTACATGACACTTGAGTAATACTTCATTTAGGGCCATATGTATCAAGCTATTTAGCATTCGCAAAGGCCGAAATTCTGCGAATTTCGGCCTTTGCGAATGCTAAATACCTAAATGGTATGTATCAAACATTTTTGCATAAAAATAAGGAATCACAAAATTTGCTATTCCTTATTTTGCGATTGCACTTAAGGAATCGCAAATTTTGCGATTCCTTAAATGCAATGTATCAAAGAAAAAAAATGCAAAAAATGCCATTAAGGAATCGCAAATTACCACCAACTTCTAGTTGGTGGTAAGTTGCGAATTCTTTTAATAATGCTTTTTTCAAACAAACCAAAGGTGCCATATGACGCCCATACATGCCCTTAGGGCATGTATGTGCGCCATATGCCCCCAAATGTCTTTTTCAGGGGTGCAGCAGGGTGTTCTTGAGACACCCCTGCACCCTTGAAAACATTCCTAATTTGCGATTAGCTAATTGCTAATCGCAAATTGCACCTTCATTCCTATGGGCCTCATGGCCCATAGAAATGAATGGGTAATTTGCGATTAGCAATTTGCTAATCGCAAATTAGGAATGGTAAGGAATCGCTATAATAAAGCGATTTTGTACATACATACCGTTTTGCGAATTCCAAATAGCGATTCCTTAAAATTCGCTATTTGGAATTCGCAAAACGGAACTATGATACATATGGCCCTAAGTCCTTAACCCCTCCGCTACTGTTTCCGGATAACAGTGGTGTCGGACAAGCCTACCTATAATTAAATAGGTCTTTTCAAGCTTGAATCTTTTCAAACTGTTTCCTTTTGAATTGCTACCCAGTTGTGCTACATAGGCTTTTCGTTGTACCACTTTCTTACTGTGTTGTTATGGGTGACGTTGACATACCGGAGCATAGTCGCATTGCGGTCCGCAATCATTTGCAGGCTTATACTGTCACCCTGGAGGGCATGGCAGTTATCATGGTTGTGAGTGCGGAAGTAGCTTACCCTTTTGAGATTTTCTACTCGTGGGTGACCTTCCCTGCTGTGAACGCAAATACTGGTGTGTTCGACACGTATACTCACACAGTCATGCCCAGTAATATGTTCCCTATAGGACACAGGAAGTTCCAATTAATGCTTGGCAGCACCGAGTTTGGTTTAATGGCGCCATACCCCACTCATTAACAGTAACAAGATTAGGTCCATTGTCCATTCCAGGAGCAACTTGGCCTGTTTTGGCTGGATTTACACCGCATCCTCAAGCAGGAGCATGTCCCCTTGCTGATCTAAGATGACTACATAAAGTCGCGATTGCTGTTATTAGGTTGTTAGTACAGTACATTACCCGCAATCTCCCGGGTGGGGCTCCGGGTGTTGCGGCGCTTCTAGCCGGACCTAGCTGAATGAAGCTTAGTCCCGTGATGGTCAACGCAGTGATAGGCAAGCGTCCCCAGGATAAGGATGATATGCCTTTCTGGCTTGCCGAGAAGTTTGACCAGCTGGAAGCGGTATTTCCTAACACGACTCCTGTTGAAAAACACAGGATTCTAACAACTAGTTTGCCTAAAGACTTGATACCAGAGGCTGGTGACTGTGAGTCTTGGGGTAAGATTTTTGCGGCGGTGTATACAAGATGCTTCGGCACTCCGTCAATAACCGTCCTTCCCTCGGTCATCAAACGTGTTTAAGATGAGCACGGACCTGAGGCAGCGGTTAAATTGGGAATGAGGCTATGCGGCACTTTTGACGTAGTTTCTGATCTCGTACTTGCTAATGTCAAGGGAGATGCGGTAAGCTTTCAGGTGTCTAATGCGTTGCAGGCTATTCCCGATGCCGATAAACCCCGACAGTTACAGAGTATTATTATGGCGGTGTTACAATGAAGAAAGATCCATAGTCTGTAGGTAAATTAGGATCAAAAGTATATTAGAGATAATCAAGAGAGAATCAAGAGACCCCACCAGGAGCAGTCCCACTGCTCAGCCCTTCACGCCAACTGACATCTCCTTACTGTTTAAGCCACCCAACATTCCAATGACATCATCAAGGGCCAAGCAGTGCAGCAGGGGAAAGCATAAGGGGATGAACAAGACATGTTACATTACAACACATCCCCCTTTTATCAAAATCAACAAAAGAATTATAAGCAGATATGCAAAACAATTCACAAGAAAGTAAAAGTGCAAAGATGTAAAAGCACAAAGAGATTGAAAAGAAGATTAAGAAACAAAGAGCCAAATAACACAGCGATTCAGCAACAAAGAACTAAATCTTCCAACACTCCAAACACATATAAATAAAAACAAGGTCTAGATTTTACAGACACAACAACGGAGGCAAACCATCCTCACCCCACCTCCTTCCCAAAGGAAAATACAAAAAAAAACAAAAATTAGGGAAACACCTCCCCAAAACCTAGAAACAACTGCTCCTGGTGGGGTCTCTTAATTGTCTCTTGATTGTATCCTGATTATCTCTAATAAACTTATGATCCTAATATACTTACAGACTATGGATCTTCTTTGATTGTAACACTATCCCATCCTCGTCGCCAGTGTTACAATGAAGAAAGATCCATAGTCTGTAGGTAAATTAGGATCATAAGTTTATTAGAGATAATCAAGAGAGAATCAAGAGACCCCACCAGGAGCAGTCCCACTGCTCAGCCCTTCACGCCAACTGACATCTCCTTACTGTTTAAGCCACCCAACATTCCAATGACATCATCAAGGGCCAAGCAGTGCAGCAGGGGAAAGCATAAGGGGATGAACAAGACATGTTACATTACAACAGGCGGCTTATAAAATCGGGGGCCATAACAGTTTGGGTGTCAAGCCTTTCTCTACTAAAGAGGAGAAGCAACCCCAAGGGCAAAAGTAAGAAACGGACGAACACCCCAAGGCTAAAAAGCAAAATTGACCGAGAGACAAAAAACAGGGTAAACAACAACAACAGAAACAGGCGTCACGTCCTGCATCTTCTGTGCCTACACCTACAGAACGTGTTTATGACTTGCGCGATCGCGCAACAATAAAATCACCTGATAGATTTCAGGCTCTCCTTGTTCTTTTCAGGACTCATCGGCCTCATCGACCGGTGGTGGAGGAGGCGACAGAGGTCGTGGTGGCCTGCAGGGACATGACCAGCCCGCTCAAAAGACAGTAAAGGCAAGCAGGATGAAACAACACCAAAAAGACCCCAGTTTCAAAAGAAAAAGGTTGCCGCTTTAACAGCGAGATATGCCACAAATAGTGAGAACGCAGCTTCAGAATCAGACATGGGCTCTGACTTTGCTGGACAGCGCAGCGGAGGTTACCATAGTGCGGGCGGCCCTGCGTCCACTACTGAAGGTGACAGCGACTGACCGACATGTTGTTGTGGAGACAGCTGATACCAGAGTATCTCCCCCTGATAGACTTTATAACATAGTCCTTTTAATTGAAGGTGACATACAACGTACCATAAAAAAGGGTATTTTGGGAAAATCTCACAACTACCTATGACATTTTGTTAGCGGAGGCTGACTGGCCTCCACCTTTTGTTCTCGCGGCTCTGAGAGGGAAGGAGGTGATCCTCCCTAGTTTCGCGCACACAGTCTCGAAGGAGCATGTGCTGAATTTTGCAGAAGAGTGGGCTAGGGCCCTTGCACTGGCTCTGTACCGTACACATTGTGGTTGGGATAAATTTTCCCCACACCACTTGATTCTCTTGCGGTCTCTGCCGCAGCCTCAACCTCAATATCCCATCCGACGTGAAGCTAAGGTTTCTTTTGCAGAAATCCTTGAACAATTAGAATATCAAGGTTTAATTTAAACTTGTGTGTCACCAATGAATAACCCTCTTTTTACTTTGACCAAGCCGGACAGTTCGTACCGTTTGGTATTTTATTACCGGCAATTGAACTCGCATTGCCGTACCTGTGCAGTACAGAATACCCACGGCACTGCTTTAGTGGATGGTCTTGTGTGAAAATGGTTAAAAACCACACGTGAAATATCTAATGTTTATTTTGCCCACAATTTAGATGGTCTGAGTTCCCAATGCACCAGTTTTACCTGTGACGGCAAACAACGTCAATTTAAACGCCTGGCGATGGGCTACAAAAATAGTCCAGGTGTGTTTGCTGCCCGTATTGCCTCTCTCTTGGAGAGAGTTGACTCAGATGTGTGTTCGCATGTGGATGATATCTATCTCACAGACGACGAAATTTGGGCACATCTGTGTTGCGTTGACAGCATAATTTGTAACTTTGCGGACTTCGGTCACAAGTTCAAATTTGCAAAGTCTCACATTGCAGAGTACACAGTGTTGTTCCTGGGCTATGAGCTCAACAATGAAGGTCGAGGATTGGCTCCTCACTTCTTGGAGAAATGCGCACAGTTGGCCGCTACGACAACACTGAAAAAATTACAGTCCTTGCTGGGATTTTTGAATTTTGGGCGTACTTACATTCCGGAATATGCCCAGCGTATCAAGCCTTTGTATGCTTTGAAACAACCTATTTTTACCAAACCGTGTTGGCTGCCGGAATATTCAGCCATTTTGCATTCTTTGCAGGCTGATCTTCTAGAATCTAAATTCTAACTGACTCGTGATAACCACAGCAACCTGGTGATAAGAATCATCCCTGGTGCGGTGCGTTTCACTTACCTTACTTTAAACGAAGGAGACACAGTACCTATTGCTACAAGCCACACTTGTACACTTCGGCTGAAATGCGTTTTTCCACTGGGTGTCTTTGTAATGATTTTTGCCTGTGGTACCTTCCATTCGGATCAGGGTCCGGCTTTCGCCTTTAAGGCGTATAAGGATGCCATGAATTCGTTGGGGGTCCAAGTCAAGTTTTCGTCTCCATACAGACCTGAGGGTAATAGTGTTGTGGAACAAATGAACCGAGATTTAAAACAGTCTTTGACAGCTAGAGTTATAGGGACTGGCAGGAACTGACTGGCCCACCTCAATAGCGTGCAGCGTGCTCTTAATAATCTCCCTAGAAGGTCTCTGGGTGGGCGGACCCCATAGGAAATGTTCTTTGGTATCAAGATGTTTGTCCCGGACCTTGACGGTCTAGACTAGGCGGCTGTTGCTGCCTCCTTAGACGTAGATGAACATTGCAATGTTTTACAGGATCTACAAAAGACGAGAGACAGTCTTGCAAACGAACATTTGTCCTCCACCTCGGATGATGCGTTGCAGATCCTGGTAGTTGGCTGGCTACCCCAAGTTGGAGAACTGGTTCGGGAGAAGATCTAAAACAAAAAAAGAATTTGGGGGCATATTACCAAGCAATAGCGATCATTATCGCTATTGCTTGGTTAGAGACAAAAATTTACAGCTGAGCTGTGGCGATTTTTATCGCAGATAAACCTTGGTATTACCAAGGTTTATCGCAAATGCGATAAAAATCTGCCGCAATGCATGAATATCGCTGAAAAGTCAGCGATATTCATGCAATAGCGAGCTAATGCTCTTAGCCATGTTATCCACCTCCCATTGGATAACATGGCCAAGAACTGCTCAGGGCAGGTGTTATCATTTGGAGATTTTCGCGCTTAGCGCGAATATCTCCAAAAGTTGGTAATAGGAGATAGCGATGTTAGCGACTATTTCCAGTCGCTAACATCTTGGCACGCCCACTTTGCATGTCATTAGTGATAAATATCACTAACATGGCAAGTGGGGCCCAAGATGGTAGCTATCTCCTACTAGCTGTCGCTAACTGGTGTTAGCGACAGCTAGATAATAGCAAGATAATTTTATCTCCGCTTTCTTGGCTTTTAAAGCCAAAAAAGCGGAGATAAACCCCTTTGATAATATGCACCTTGGTCACTCTTATAGAGCTCCTGTTCTGGTGCTTGGCGTGAAGGGCAGAAGAACAGTCATTTTACCTCCACTTCCAGGTTGTAAGGAAAACTGGTATATCTCCATAGACAATGTCAAAATACACAGAGTGGCCGATTCTTCTTAGTATGACACCAGCAGTCTCATGTCCTTCGATTTTGAGAAATTCTGTTTTGGCCCAAGCTTCTAATCCAAAGGCTGATGTTGCACTCGAGATGCCTGCAATTTCGAGTCCTTTATTGAGTACACTTCCTGGTACTCAACTTGATGAAACAGACTACACTTGGGTACAGAATCCAGATTTTCTTTTGACTCTGATTTACACACATCGAAGAAACCTTCAAAAATTTCTGTTTTGGCAAGAATATTTAAGAACCATTTTTTAATTCCCCCCTTGACCTACATTTGGCTGGTGCTTTTTTCAATTTACCTTTTCATACCAATTGGCTTTGTGGTGTATTTTTTTCGACTTGTCAACGGACACTATGTCGAGGAGAGAACATGCATTTGACATATCAATGGAACATTGGCTCCCCATTCCTCATCACACAGATTGAAGAGGGACCTGGCTTTTGTCAATATCACTGCTGTCTTAGATGGGATTGTATGGGATGCTGTTTGATTTCAAATCCATGGGCCCACTGAGGTTATAAATGTCCTTAATGTGCTTAGAGTATCCATGGGGGATGTAATTAAACAAAATATACGTTCTGATGATTGGGCTGTGCAGGCCGTAGAAGCTTTGTTTTCTGATTTGAAATATTATGCTGCCTTTGATGCTGAAGATTTGTATTTAGAATCTGCTAATTACGGTTATTTATATCGTTACCAACATTCTGGCAATCATTACCTCCATAAAGCTAATACCAGGAGGAACACTGTCAATTATATGCAATGGGAACATTGCCCAGCTCCTATACAAGGCATTTCTGCTTCCTTTTTGAAAAGGTTCCCTTACTTTACAGATTTTAATCAGTTTAATCACAATGCATTTTATTTTAGAATGACTGAAAAGTCCATATCCAAAGTTAGACTTACCGATACTTAATCATTTTATTCAAAGTCCTTTCTTGACCAGTTAGCTGTTGGGGGCTACAAGTTGTGGAAGGATACCATTGACCTTAAATCAGTTTGGGGTTCTAAAAGCTGGCAAGTGCAACGCACTGAGGCTTTGCACCGTGCATGCCTCATCCCGAACCATATGTTGTTTTTGAATTCTACAATTTCACAGACAACTTGCTTTGGATTGGCTACTACTAAAAAATTAAATGTTCCTTCTTTTCCTGAATTAGAAGAATATTCTGGTTAGAGTAATGCCACTAAGTTTTCAATCAGAGAATTCCAAACTCTGTTGCTAAATACCTCCTTTAACATATCCAGTTTGGATCCCAAAGGCTGGCTGCTCTGGCACAGAAGTGCTGACTCTTGCCAGCATCATTTTCTGGGTTTGGCTCATGGCTTTACACAGGTCAGGGTAGATCCCCGTTTTGAAAGTGGCCATTCTGTGACTACCTATTTTGTAGGCAAATTATGTCAGAATTGGCTCAAACATTCTACCTTGGCGTCAGTTAAACTGCATTTGTCTAAACTGACTGACGATGTTGATCTGAATGATTTTATAAAGGGCCCGGCTAATGGCAGATCTAAAAGATGGATATATGCTATTTACAACGAAGTCTAGAAAACGTCCCAGATTAAGGCAGGTACCCGCATTGAAGCTATAGATCAGGCTAATTTAGAAAAGGTACTAGCAGTTGTAGATAATAGCATAAACACGCTTTATTCCCGCATTTACACGTTAGACAATATTGTATCATCTGTTGTTGATATTGTGCAAGATGAAGTGTCTATTTTGTACCATGGTCAAAATCAATTACGTTCTATTATGCAGTTTGCATGGACACTGCAGACCTTGAAAGCGGGAAAAATGCCCTGGCGTTGCATGAATACGTCATCCTTGTTTGCCCCGTTTAATTTGACTGACAAGCAACAGTTACTGTCAATGAAAGATGCATCTTTTTCTATGTTACACATTGAAATGTTGGAACCTTTACCGTTTTCTGTGGCTGAAGCCAATACAGCTACGTGGCATATTCATGGGTTAATAACTCTCCTGTTTCCTTTATTCAAGTTTGAGGCGTGTATGAAGTACTTTGCTATTGGTAGATATGAGCCTCTTGGCAGTGCTTAGCTCCATGAAACTTGGCCGCTTGCATTTACCTATAGATGCCTTAGGGAGGGTAAGTAAGTTTATTTTAATGGTGAAGATTGCACTGAAAAACCAGATCACTCATTGATGTGTAGACTTATCCAATTACATGGCTCCTGTAATTAGAATGAGCCGAATTTAGCCTGTATTTTGAAAAGTACACCTGTGCCTGCTATCGTACCCACATTCACATTACTGGCAAATGGGAGTTATTTACTTTTAAATAATGAAGATTGTTGTGGGTTAGTAGCGGGAATTGCTTATGTCGTTACCGTCAGTGCGCGTGTGGTTTGCTGTAAAAATTTAATGTATCCTCCTCTGCATGGGAAGCTTGATGTTTCCATCTGGCCCAAGATTCCGACCTTGAAAGCAGAGTTCACCAAGATGAGTCACATAACAGCTCTATTGTCCCAGAAAAAAGTTGCCCTCACATCTGCTCGTGAAACATTCGTCCTTCACGTGGCTAACACCCGCACAGAAGTGCATGCCTTATTGAATACTGATTTGCCCTTGCATTTTGGTGAATTAATTCACACTATTTTTAATGTATCCTCCACCACAGGGCTGGCTCACTTTTTTAAAGTTGTAAGCAGTGGCCTTGTGAATTCTTTTCAAACTATATTTGGTGTGTTCCCAGCATTTTATCATTCTATTTTTTCCAGCCTGTTTGGTGGATTTCCTTTACTGCTGGCTCTGGCTGCAGGCGTGCTATTACTGTTTTTTGTGTTTAAAAATGGATGCACAAACTATGTTCAAGACGAGCTGTCATGGCTGGGGCTGCTTCGCACCCGAATGCTTAAGTACTATGGAGCGCTGCCTCTTGCTACATTGAGTGCAGCTTATGGATTATCATTTTGATTTTCCTACCTTACATGCATCCAGCCTGTCTTTCATTGCCTGAGTTGCGATTTCGAATGGGTCCTGGATTGGTGTCTCTGCAATACGGTGTCTCCCGATGCGGATTATAATCAACTTATGAGCCCCTTAGTTGCTCATGAATTGCTTTGTTCTGATAGAGGGATTATGGGCTTTGCAGCGATGCATGGAGTACTGGGTCGTTGGAATGTGTTCGCAGTGGCGCAAGATTTCTTGGCACGCAGCTTCATTGAAAACCCAACGAGTTGTCCTCTGATGGGGCTAGAGGCTCCGGTAATTGAGGAACATGTATGTTCTTTCCCTTTGTTAAATATTTGGCGTGGTCGTGGTTAATCCGTACCCGATCACTATTGGCTACTGCATTATAATGTAATTATGTATATCCATAAATTGTCTTATTGCGACATACAGCATGTTTTTTAACCTATGGAATGTGCCCTTTTAAATTGTAATAATGTGTTGTAATCTTATGACCTTTTACTATGTATTATTCGACATTTAATGTTTAATATGTATTTTTAGAAGTATTTTTATAAGTAGTATTTATTGTATAGGGTTAGGTGAATGCTTTTATGACAAAATGTCGAATAAAGCTTATAAATTGAATTGAAAAAAAAAAAAGTTAAATTGGATGGCCGAATTATTTTCAGATGAGAACAGTGACTTCCTGTTGGAGGCTGTTGCTGCATATTTTGCATATTCATTATTAGGATGAGATATGTCTTCGTCTCTCTTCCATGACCAATGCCACTTATTGGACATCGGATATTTTTTAATTTTTCATCAATTTTTTTGCCCAGACCTATTGACATCACTATGTCCAAAGGCTACATTTAAAAAAAAAATTGAACTATTGACGTACCATGAGGTTTTTTCTTCAAAAATGTTTTCTCGCCTCCTTTTGCAAATTGGAGACTTGTTCTGACTATTGTTCTTGAACTCTGCATTCCTAAATTTGCCTCTTATCTTATTTTATCCATGCTCGGATCAAGGGAGGGTGTCATGAAGATGGGCTTTGTCTTCACACTGCGTTAAGTTAGCATGAGCTTGTTCGAAATGTAAACGCCATTTTTCCTTTCTGCTGCATTTCTGCACACTGCACATATTGTTATTAATGCTTTGAGCCTAGTAGAATATTTTGCTTCACACGAGAATAATATGTTTTCCTATTGTATTAGCTTTGCTTGGTAAGCTATGTCTGAACAGTGAGTGCCGAGGCCTTCAAGGTTATTTCAACACAGAGGTTTTTGTTCGGTCTGATCAGCGCACGTCCTAGACATCACACATATGCAGCTGTGGCCAACTCTGGTTTTGGCGCGTTTAATAATGCACTGCGCAGAGCATGCAAACACACTTGATGAATATTCGCATGCAGAGAGCTGGTGTAGAAGATGATGTGATCCCTTTCTACTAAGACCGGAGGTATAGGGCCGTCCTTGTAATCCCAAAGAGACCTTCTGTAGATATAATATTATATACTAGCAAGGGATGGTAAGACTGAGGTGTAATTTGGCCTTCTTCCCTTTAGTATTTTAACATGCTTTCTCCTTTTGTATTCTATGGAATAGTAACTATGCTGATAACCCTGTTGCTTATAATATGTTTGCTTGTATTAGCTAAGATACTGCGCTTGAGAACATGGCACTAGAAATAAATATTTCAAACTTGCATGTGTCTTCATTTACTCCTCGTTTTGGACTGGTATGATAGTATAACGAAAGAGTGTTCATGTGTTCGACGTTACCTGAGGTATTCTAAGTTCATGTTCTGGGTTGTCTAATCATTGAGGGTATGGAAGAACCAATGAGACACTGATTGCTAGTCTGGTAGGGGATTTTGGATACTAAGGTGAGTTTTGGCACACCCTAATTCACTGAGGTTCCAAGTCTCTATACATAGTTCTGTATAGAGTGTAGAAGCACTGTGATCTGTGTAGGAGCACAATCCCTGCAACAGTATTTAAATGGCTTAAATCCTCATGATCACCCCTAAAGTTTTGAACTGATGCAGCTGACTTTTGCGAATCTGAAAGTGCAGTGAGGCCTGCTAACAAGACCTTGGTGCCAGTGCTCTGACCCTGAAAAGGTGTATATATGATTGGCTCACCCACAGTTGGCATTAGTTCACTTACTTATAGGTCCCTCGTATAGGGTACCACTGGCTCCCAGGGCTTATAAGGTAAAGTGCCCCTCATGGCCTGCAGCACTTATTGTGCTATGAGTGGGACAAAGCAAATCAGGACTCCCAGCCTGCCAATATTGGCTGGCAGAGCAGTTTTTGAACTGCTAACTCGACATTCCATTTAAACTAATGACAAAGTCCAGACCAGGGACCAGGGAGGTTGCTGTATATTAAAAAGGAGGACATCTGCTTTTCTATGTTCAAATACTACAAATACCAAATTTTCGTTTTTACTGTCGAAAGTCCAGTAGGCCCATTTGTGACTACAAGGTTACACGCTCACAACTCAGGCATGCTAACTTCTGAATGGGATCTCTAAAGTTGGTTCTTCAAGGTATCAAAAGACTCATTACAGAACACCCAAGTTGAATTTAATGTAAGTTTTAAGTAAATGGCAATTCTAGATAGTTGGGGTGCCGCTCGCAGCCGTAGTGCCGACATTCGTGTGTGCTTGCCGCCTTGGAAGGAGATTTAATTCTACACCGAGGACCTTTGGGAGAGACTTGTGACAGCTTGAATTGTGGGTGTGGGACTGCGAGTCCCAGCAGGAATCGCGCAACAGGCACCAGCGCACCTGCGGCTCTTCCCACCCCACTCCTCCCTCATCTGCTTAAAACGGCTTGCGGCCCCCGCTTCGCGGGAGCCGCTCGCAGCCGTAGTGCCGACATTTGTGTGTGCTTGCCGCCTTGGAAGGAGATTTAATTCCACGCCGAGGACCTTTGGGAGAGACTTGTGACAGCTTGAATTGTGGGTGTGGGACTGCGAGTCCCAGCAGGAATCGCGCAACAGGCACCAGCGCACCTGCGGCTCTTCCCGCCCCACTCCTCCCTCTGACGTTACAGACATCTTGTATATGACCCCCCTCCTTCCCGCAAACGCGGGACGCGCGCGGGTTGGAGCAAAGCCCGGGCAAAGGGCGGGCCGTTGTGCGGCCGTTAGGTGGCTGTGGGAGGCTGGCCTAGGGCCCTTCCCCTTTCTTTCCCTCTTGTACAACCTCGTTTAGCTGTTTGTGTCTGTTGCGCCTACATTGCTGCGGGACTGGTATCTGCCCGTGGTATAGTGTCTGGCCATTGTACTCTTTTTCGCATTTATATCCCTTTGAAGTGGTGCTGCTAAATTACGATTTATTTTCTCTTTGTACTTGTTTTAATTTATTGCTCTCCCTGGTAGGGTTAATGTGCTAATTTATTAGAGCTTTACCTATTCTGTTATTAGATTAGTCGCCCTGCAGTTACTATCATTGACTTTTCTCACTCTAGCAGCGCGGGGGGAAACTCTAGTAAGGGTACCCTAGATAATTATTTTAAAAAGTCCACCTCAGAACTAGACAGGGAAGACGCATTGGCTGAAAGAAGGGTGGAGCGTTACCGCTCCATTGAAGGTTATAAAGCCAGACTTTCTCTGACATCAGTCCCGCTCACCTTATCCCCTGGTCCAGGGGTGGTTCCATCAACCGAGGACCCTTTTGCCACCCAGGGTATTCCGGTACTCTTAAGGGATACCTCTCCTCCACCCTCCCCAACAGTGGCCTCAAATAGCATCCCCATAATCTCTACTACAGCTTCAGGTAATCTTGGCGCAGGGATGGAAGTTGCATCAGCTGCCCTGCGCATAGCCAAAACCATTGCTAGAAATAAAACTAGAAAATCGGAAGTCCCAAAAGTTCATGGTCCTCCCCCTAATAAAAGAAGGAAGAGGGGGGGCTCACTCCAAAAAGGTAGGATCAGTCATTCTGATTTTGGTAAGGGGAAAGAGGGGAATTTAGTTTCTGTTCCCTAACAAAGGGAAGATTTAAGAACTGAAAAAACTCCAACGACCCCTCAAGAAATACTATCATCCCCCCCTATCATCTCACCCAACAACTGGTACAGATTCCTTGAGTGACAGATCGACTGTTTTGCAGCCGTCTGTTCCCACCCCTGACCTTCTTGAGCATCTATTTAGGACGTATACTTTTCCAATCCTAGAAAGATTAATGGGTATAGAGCAGCGACTGGGAAAACTGGAAATGGCAATTTCCAATAAAGTGGATCCTCAGAAAGTCCCTGTTAATCCAACCCCAGCCTCGGCTGGAGCTGGATCTCTTGTTATTCTAAACCCAACTCCAGGCCCAGCCGCTGTAGTTGCATCCTCCACTACTTCATCTGACACAATTAAAGTACCAAATGCACCTAGTAAGATAGCGAGTCGAAATCCACATGGGGCCAAATCTTCCACCACTGCACCCCGCCCAGCCATGCATGTTGCAGGCGCCATCCCGAAGGGGAGAAACAGCCCGGCTGCAAAAACTTTGCGGCAGGTTAGAGGGAGGGAACCCCCAAATAGAGCTGAACATCGAAGGGGCCGTCAGGTTGAACTCCCCCCGGAAGCAGTTCCCTATGTGGTGGTGCTTACGGGTGTTCCTACCCTAGAGCCTGACAAGCGAGAAGGACCCCTACAGCTCAAAAATAAAACCATGCATTGGCTGACCCGGAATAGACCACTCCCCGGTAATATCAATGGGGAGATTGTGCATGTACGCCGACTCCCTTGGCTGGGGGGCCGAGAAAAAGACATCAAGGGTGATCTCATTGTGATCAACTTTAGAGATCCTGAAGCGGTTAGGCACATCCTGAGTTGGATGCCTGGGATCCTAGGTAAATCAATCATGCCCTGTGACCTCACCTACTTTTACCCAAGAGCCCTAGTGGCTCCCATGTCATGTCCCTGGCCTCCCCTTGCCCAGTTGAGCAATCCAGGTTTTAAATTTAACAACTAATACTTGCCCTTTGTGTCTGGTTCCATGGCCCCAAAGAATGCACCTGGGTGGGAAACCGTTCCCCAAAGGGGCTATGGCAGCAGCTCTGGGAGGCTGGATCACCCATGTGAAATAAGGGGGATGGAACATCTGCTCCCCTTTACTCCTTTGGAAGTTAATAATAGATTTGAAGCTTTCTCAGGACTTGATTTTTGCGACTGACGTTTGGGTATTTGCTGTAACCCTCCGCCCTCTTCTAGGCGCATTAATAGCAATATGCAGCTTAGTTGTCTCAAACAGACCTGCCCAATTAATAATGTGCAGGGAGGTAATGGGAATGAGGGAGGTAATGTAGTTAGTATCATTGGTGAAAACAACATGCTGCAGACAGATAATCTAATTCTGTGTAGCACGCGGGTTAAAGATAATATCATCCCCGATAGTGTATACCTCCTTCCACAGACTCCCCATGATCTGCCTGACTTGACCTCAACTCTCTTAGTCCCACCTAACCAGGATCCAACATTTACAATCGGGTCCCTTTCACCGTATGTGGGCAATGATCACGCTAAAGCTTGGACACCGGGCCTTAAATCCAATGCTCCCCCTAAAGCCCTGAAGGTCATGTCATGGAACGTTGCAGGCATAGCCAACAAACTATATACAGATGATTGGGACTCCATAGTAACAAATAGCGATGTTTGTCTCTTTCAAGAGACTTGGGCCAGGGAATCCCTGTCAAGAACGGGATACGCAGTTTTTGAAATTAAGGCCAGTTGGAGTGGCAAGGGGAGGCCTTCGGGTGGTTTGGCGGTGTGGGTAGCTAGCCACATTGGATGTACTGCGGAGAATATAGCTACATTCTCCCAGGACATACAGTGTGTTATACTGAAGTGGCCCAACGCTATCAAGCTAGCAATCATAAATGTCTATTCCCGTCCTGTTGGCCCAACCATGGAGTCATCTACACTCGAGGATCTTTCGTCCTTCTTGGGTCAGTTACCGGATGACTACAAGATAGTGATGGGTGGAGACTTCAATTGTCATTTCGAACCATTGGAGGGGCTAAGGGAAGGGGCTAAGGGAAGGGGCACTCACTGCCGAAGATGACTTTTGGGGCGTTCCGGTGTGTCAATCGCCCCACCCTAAATCCTGGTCCCCACTAGCGGTACAAATCATGTCCCTTACCCTCAATTTTGCGCTAAGGGCATGTAATGGGCGAACAATCTCAGATACTCCCTCACAATGCACTTCAATAGGAAGGACCATGAGTCGCGATTAGACTACATATTCGTAGATATTAGTTTGTGGCCTAAGGTCGAGGATTTTAAAGTGGTCGAGCGACCATAATGCACTTTTACTTCATCTGGTGCATTCTGCATTAGCTCCTGGCCCTCAGCCTTCTGACTCCAGGGATGAATCAGGCAATCTGGTACTGACTTTCAATAGGCGTAGGGTAAGATGGGAGAAACTGTCTAACTCGAAAGAAAGTATGAAGAAAATGTACGAGCTAACACGGCCTAAATTTGAGGAACTGGATAATCTAATCAACCAACCCAGACCTCAAGACTTTAATAAGAGTTTAGCTCTAATTCATGAAGAGGTAGTGGGAGTTCTGGGTGAGGTCCTCTACCCGGAGGTAGCGAAGTGTAAGCAAAAGACCCGAACTTCTTCTTGGTACAACTCAGAATGTAAAAAGGTTAAGTCTGAACTAGTTGCAGCAGTTAAAGCAGGTATAGACAGGACTAGGGTGGCCGAGCTTAGGCGTCAGTATAAGGGTGTAATGGCCCAGGCTAGGTCAGACTGGGACTGGGACAGATGGCAGGACCTCTCTTCTGCCCTTGGAACTAAGGACTCTAGGAGATTCTGGTCATTAGTTAACACTGGCTCAGGTGAACCTAAAGATGCAGTAGAGCCAAATATTGCACCTTCTATGTAGGAAGCCCATTTTGGTAACTCTATGAAGACAGCTCTGATGATACCAATGATGTGGCTTCCACCCTACTATCCCTTCCGAGTGACAGATTGGAGTTTAGTGTCGGGGAGGTGGTCAGTGCTATAGATAGATTGGCGCTGGGCAAAGCACCGGGACTCGATAAATTGCCTGGTGACCTTTTTAGGTCCCATCCTGAGATTTGGGCCCCATACCTTCACATTCTTTATAATTCCATTGCACGAGGCATGGCGATTCCCTGTACTTGGCTGGGGGCTGAGATAGTTCCTATCCTCAAGAAGGGCTGTCCTCTCCTCCCAGCCAACTATAGGCCAATCAGCCTTATAGACGTGCCTCAAAAACTTTTTTCCCGCCTTATACTGGACCAACTCCTGGACTGGATGGAGGATAAAGACATTCTAAGCCCCCTTCAGGCTGGCTTCAGGAAAAACACGTCCACCATGGACCAGATCTTCCGCCTCGTACTCCTCTACTGGAAATCTGTGAGGACTGAGGGCGGGAAGCTGTATATGGTGTTCGTGGACCTGAAGTCAGCATTTGACCTGGTACCCCGGAAAAAACTTTGGGAGGTTTTAAATGAGATGGGAGTTCCCACCCATCTTGTACAGGCTATAATTAGACTCCATGAGGGCAATTTTGCCCAGGTTCGGTGTGGGAGGGGTGGAGTTTTGTCAAAGAGGTTCCCTGTCCTAAGGGGGGTAAGGCAGGGTTGCGTCTTGGCGCCAACACTGTTTTGCCTTTACGTTAATAATGTCCTAACCCATTGAGTAACATCAGGGACAATGATGCCCCATTTTTGGCGGGCAGGAGGGTGCCGGCTATTATGTTCGCCGACGTCACCATCCTGCTCTCCAAATCCCCAATGGGAATACAGCGGATCCTGGACGGATTTGGTCTTTTCTGTAGACAGTATGGTCTAGAGATCAATACAGGGAAGACCAAATTCATGATATTCAACCCCTCCCCTACGACAAGACCAAACCCTTGACTGAGCTCAGTAACCTTGGAGGGGTAAAAACTTTCCAGTATTTGGGTGTAACATTGCACGAGAATTTAGCTTGGGAACCACAGATCTCAAGCTCTCGATTAAGGCTGTCACAACTGTACGGGGCAATCTTGAAGGTCACGAACACTTCTACCTACAAACCTATAGCTCCTGCTGTTGAAATGTATAAAACTCAAGCCAAGTCGGCTGCAATATATGGTAGTGAGTTATGGGGGTATAAAGCTGGAAAAGAGTTGACGAATGTTGAAAATAATTTTTTGAGACGTCTTTTGGCCCTTCCGCGTGGTACACCTCTCCTTCCTTTACGATTAGACTTGGGTCTACCTTCTATAGGGGAGGATCTTGAATTAAAACCGTTAAGATTCTGGCACAGGCTATGGTCTACCGATGAGCTTAAGCACTATAGGCAGGATCTTATCCATGTTATGAACTTAAATCACTCCGACAAAATTCCCTGGTTATCCTTTGTAAAGCAAGAATTGTATCGGCTGAGGCTCCATGAGCTGTGGGAAGCTCCTGAGTTAGGCTGTCAAAGGGTTTCCCGGAAAAGACTTGTAGAACTTCAAAAGGAAAAAAGTCTTGCTTCTCTTGTGCTTGCACCCCGCATTGGGATTTTAACTGAACGTTTCCTGGACTCCAAAAATTCTTACTATTTTGAAAGTTTTATGGACATCATCTATCTTTTATGGCCTAAACGGCCGAAATAAAGAATTTTTGGATTGGATTGAATTGGATAGTTGCCACTCTGCTGCCCAACTTTTCCAGTGACCGTTTACGGTTGATGGACATGAGTCAGCCTTCTGCTCTTGTGGGGGGTGATGTGAGTGACTCTCAGGAGGAAAACAAAGGCTTTGCAGACGGCACAGATGTTACGATTCCCTGGAAAGAAGGCCAACAGGGTGTGAGCCTAAAAGGCAAGTTTCAAATGAGAAGCTACTTTTGAAGGGGAAACGGTGGCAGGTGCTGCTGTTTTGTTCTGGTAGACAGGTTGGTCTCAGGTTCAGAGAGGTGGAAATGTTTACAGAATCTGTTTTCTGTCTGTGTTTAGCCCTCATTTAGCCCCACTTTTATGGTGGAGTGCTAAGCTTCGCTCCACATACCAAGAGAGAGGTTCTGCCATCTTAGGAGTGGGCAGAGTATTGCACTCTGGTATAGCTAGATGGCACAGTATGGGGGAAGTCATAATCAGGTGGTAGGAGACATGGTAGCGCATTGACTTGTAGTAACCTCATCCCCTGAGTGCAAGTGCTGGGCAAAAAAATGGCACTCCTGGTACCCAGACCTCGGATCACTTCTGCACTGGAGAACGGCCTGAAGAAGGACTGCCCTGCTGTTTCCTGGACCCGTAAAAGAGAGGCTGCACCAAAGACTAGACTGCACCTGCTAATCATTGGGCTAGCAAAGAGTGGACTGTGTCTGTGATGCCCTGCTCAAGGAAAAATCATCCCTGAGCCCCAGACAGAAGAGGTGTCTGACTTCTTGTACAGCTCAAGGGCCACAAAAGCTTACCCTAAATAATGAGCCAGGTATTTATTCCTTTCCACTGGGTAAGCTACATATAATATATTGGAATGTCACAGTGTTGGCATGAAAATTCTTTGACCCAGAGTTTTTTTTAGGTATATAGTGAATCATTGTTCACGAAAAAGAGGACCAGATGAAATTTAAAGACCAGTAGGGGCCGGTTCCCTATTCATACAACAAAAAAACACAATAATGGGCCCCTGGGTCTAGTTGGCTGGTGGGGTGCTTGAGTATCCCTTTCTTAGGACGACTCCCCTTACCCAGCCTTGGGTGGCATGCTTCATCATCTGGGATCTCCTCACAACACAAACCTAGTTATAGTGCAGGCTATACCCCCTCACTGAGAGGGAGAAGTTCAGGGATGTTTTAATGGAGATAATGAGGTATACTAAACCTCTCAATGAGCAGGGTGTGGAGAAAGGTAGGTAAAACAAGTGTGTGAGTGACTAAAACTACGTCTATGATATCCTGAACAATTTTAATATGGCATTCATAGGTTAGGACTAAAAGGTAAAGCTTTTAAGTGACATACAAAATCCACTAGGACTGCCGTGATAAGAGATATCTGGTGCACATTTTTACATTATTGGCAAACATTTTGCTTCTTCTATCTCCAGTCAGCCAATCAGCTTTTGATGCTCTCCTCGGAACAGAATCACTCTTCTTCTCATCTGAATACAATAGTCCACAGAAAACAATGCTACATTTGCAAATGAGTAATATCATTTCTAAGTTCATGTGGGTCATTAACTCATTCAGTTCTGATTCCCGCATATAAAACTACATTTCCTACCTTCTGATATATCAATTTTATTAACTTGTTACCAATTGTCTACGTAGAAGCTGAAACAGCTGTGTTAACTAAAAGAAAACATTAAGCACAATAACTTTTTATAGTCTTAAAAAAATGTTGCACCTTCATGGATGAAATTCCTCATTAAATGATAAACTAATTGAGTTAATTGTGATTGTTGTGTAAGTAGGACCATTTTGTAGAATTATATAAAAACATGTATGCAACTATTTATTATGAAAAACATGTTCAAGCTTGCACATTTATTGTGCATGTTTCTGATAAACAAAGTTCTTGATATTTTTGTAACACACCTTCAATTCCTCCATCTGATAGTTATCTAACAATTACATTTTCTTCACATAATCTTTGGAGTTCACCCTCATTCTAGGTTGAGATAGGTCTTTTACTTTCCAAACCTTGAGTTTCTTTCAACCTTTTGTATTCTAGATTGATGTGATAGTTTAATTCCAATTACCTCTTTATCTGCCTGTTTCTGACTCTGATCTTTCTTCCATTGAAATAATATCTACAACTTTTGTAAAAAGCAAGCAAGTTCAGTAACACCCTACTGTTAATACTGGCAGAAAAATAGTGCTCAGAATTCCTACTCCCGCAGTAACAAGCCAATTTCAGTTGTAGAAATTCTCCTTTTTTCTACAATCACAGGAGTTTCTAAAGGTTCTAATTCAGTCTATAGATCAGTAATATTCTTTGTGAATTCTTGAATTTTCATACTTTTGTCCAACATATATGAACAGCAATGCTGAGCTTTCAATATTTGGCAGAGTTTGCCTTTCTCTATTTTTTTTTTAAATTTATTTTAGAACCAGAAGCAGCATAAGACAAACAAAGGTAAATTTGCACAGTAAATAAAAGAGAAAAAAACTGTTAATAAAAAAAAAAGAGTCAAGAATAGATACATTATACATACATTTAAGAACTGTGGCGCTGAATAATGAGACTAAGAGCTACTAAATAGCATAACAACGGAGAAATGATAGCAAAGCTAACAAACAGAATCTTGTATAAATCACCCAATTCCACTAGGGATTATACCAGCTTTCCATTTTGAGACTGGCCGCCAGGTTGCCTCCCCTCGTAGCCTTGCTTTAAAACATCTAGTAGCAAATGTGGCGGATTCGTAGCTGTACACCGCTAAGAAACGGGCTAACCACATCTGAAAGCTTGGTGGGGAAGCTTCCTTCCAACGGGTGGATAAAATTAACCTCAGTACAGCTGTGCTAATAAACAACAATCTTTCTTTGATTTTTGAGAGTTTTAAAGAGTTGTCAAAACCTAAAACAAATAGGGTATCAGACTCGGGGAGTTTATGACAAAATAATTTTTCCCAAAAAGAAGCGATCATACTTTTTATAACAATGAGCTCTGAACAGTTGCTAAACATATGGGCAAGAGTCGCGGGTCCTTGTGAACATCGCAGACACAAATCACTCTCTCTTTTGCCCCGCGCAAAAAGTTTGGCCGGGGTAAAATAGAGATCGAATACTGTCTTGAAAAGTTGTGCTTTTAGGTTACTGGCCATAAATAATTTATGGCTCAACTCCAAGACTCTGTCTATATCAACATCTGGATTATTAAGTATCGCCGCCCATTTGGTTTCCGTTTGTTCTATATCGTCCTGTGTTTCAGTCAAAAGGGTGTCATAAAAAGTTCCTATCCTGGTATTTGGTCTAACCATTACCTCAATTATTTCAACTTTTGAAAGACACATTATAGTTTGCCTTTCTCTGCAAGTAAAATGTCTTTGTGATTTGGAAAACCCATTGATCTAATAGCCACTAATGATGTATTTATAGCTAATAAAGCTCCAGAAGTACTAGTTTGCAATTTGTCAACAACTGTTGAAAATGTACTAATCTTCTCATCATTCAATATAATCCCCACCGGTGGTATGATTGCTCCAAAAGAATCTCCCTCTATATGTGTTCAATCACCTATTTTACATGTATCTTTGTGTGATGGTGTCATTGTTAGTGCATCTATACTACATACATGATACATTTTAGGGAACAGCAAAGCTAAGTAGCAAATACCCTTTCAATCAACTGGTAAGTGAAAATGCGCATCCTGTCCACATACAAAATAAACTCCAGGAATGATTCTTCTCTGTGTAAAATTTGCCATGTATGCCCATAATTTCAAATGTGTGTTAACAACTACTATGTTCTATTCTGGTTTGGGTTCTATTTCTGTAAGCACATACTTTACCCTTTTGTCTCCTGTCTAATTTTAATTTAGAATGGATAATTTTTTTCTTAAATTTATTTTCTTTTTTCTTCCAAACGTTTTTTTTTCAAAATGTCTTCTAACGTTATGATGAATACATTCTATAAAGGTCTTCTTGCAATTGGGATTGGGTTATGTAAAATCAGTATGCCCAGATTTTTAGCTTTTTAGATCACCCAGTTTTGAAATTTTTACCGTGGGTGAGTCTCATTAAATGTGTCTCACTATCCGAAATCATATGGCAAATAAAATGTGCATGTTTACCGCCAGTGTCTGCCTTTTAAGATAAGGCTGATACAGCAAGGGTAAGGGGCACTTGGCTGGTTACACATAAGAACATGTGCACACGTGTGCACATGGGTGTGGGCTGCTCATGGGAGACTACTGTCATGCACAGCCCAGTAACTGCACAAAGGTAGCATGGTGAAATGGGGACTATGCAGGAGGCCTTATAATGTTAGTTCACACTAATAAGGAAAGTCAGTGTGAATTACTGTTTTGTCTATAGTGACACTCTATTATAGAAATAGGGAGAGAACTGCTTTAGAGTGCAGTGTTAGGCCCCTTTTGCCTATAGACACTATTGATGTCTTGAATTGGGGCGTAACATGTGCAGGAAAATAAATTGTGTAACTCCCAAAACAATATCGGTACACTTTATGGGTCATCCAGAGTTTCCATATTTCCCTGTCTAAGCTCAGTATCAGAGTCCAGGCTTTTTGTCACCTGCTGTCTCCGGTTAATTGTATTTCTCCCCACCAGCAGGAACAAAGGCAGCCCCACATAAAAGGAGCATTCAACAGTCCTACTCCCAGCTCCTGAGGAGGAAAGGGGTGTGGCTGAATGATCTGCATCAATCACGCAGCTGTCACACTGCAAAAAGAATGGGCCTGCCCAAGCCCACTGAACGAAGGATATCTTTTAACTTCTAGTGTGGCAGTCCCTGGCAGTGATGTCAACAAGGGGCGGAGCAGAGACCCCAGGAGTTGATGCAACCAGTGTCTCCCGGATGATTCCATTTTGAACTGCCCCAGCATGCTGTTATGTTATGTTATGTTATGTTATGTTATAGTAATTTTATATTGCGCACAATTACTCGTGAGTATCCTGGCGCGTAAAGTTACCATGGCCTGATGGGCAGGAGTTTAAGCCAGCTGGTTAAAGAGGAAGGTTTTAAGTTGTTTTTTAAATGGCCTAGAGTCCTGAATAGAACGGAGTTCCAAGGGGAGAGAATTCCATGCTGTAGCTGTTTTCACGGAGAGGGACTGACCTCTAAGCCGCATCCTATGGAATCTGGGTATCACCATCCGACGTTGGGTGGCTGAGCGCAGAGACATAGCAGGAGCATAGAAAGCAAAACGCTTCCTGAGGTACATTGGTCCAAGACCATGCAGGGCTCTGTGGGCCAGGGTGAGAGCTTTGAATTGCACTCTCTGGGCCACAGGAAGCCAGTGTAGATCTCAAGGGTGCTGCCTTACGCTTGTTCTTCTGGAGATGTTGAACAGAAGTCTAGCCGTGGCATTCTGTGTGGTCTGCAGTTTTTTTACAAGATAGCACGGGATGCCAATGTGCAGGGCGTTGGCATAGTCAATGCGAGAAAGAATAAGAGCCCGGACGACCATTTCCTTAGCTGGCCTGGGAAGCAGGGGGAGAAATCGTCTCCGTGATTTGAGAGTGCCGAAGCACACTCCGGTGAGTTTCTTAATTTGCACAGAGAACTGAAGATCTTCTCCAAACCATAATCAACTTATGAGCCCCTTAGTTGCTCATGAATTGCTTTGTTCTGATAGAGGGATTATGGGCTTTGCAGCGATGCATGGAGTACTGGGTCATTGGAATGTGTTCGCAGTGGCGCAAGATTTCTTGGCACGCAGCTTCATTGAAAACCCAACGAGTTGTCCTCTGATGGGGCTAGAGGCTCCGGTAATTGAGGAACATGTATGTTCTTTCCCTTTGTTAAATATTTGGCGTGGTCGTGGTTAATCCGTACCCGATCACTATTGGCTACTGCATTATAATGTAATTATGTATATCCATAAATTGTCTTATTGCGACATACAGCATGTTTTTTAACCTATGGAATGTGCCCTTTTAAATTGTAATAATGTGTTGTAATCTTATGACCTTTTACTATGTATTATTCGACATTTAATGTTTAATATGTATTTTTAGAAGTATTTTTATAAGTAGTATTTATTGTATAGGGTTAGGTGAATGCTTTTATGACAAAATGTCGAATAAAGCTTATAAATTGAATTGAAAAAAAAAAAAGTTAAATTGGATGGCCGAATTATTTTCAGATGAGAACAGTGACTTCCTGTTGGAGGCTGTTGCTGCATATTTTGCATATTCATTATTAGGATGAGATATGTCTTCGTCTCTCTTCCATGACCAATGCCACTTATTGGACATCGGATATTTTTTAATTTTTCATCAATTTTTTTGCCCAGACCTATTGACATCACTATGTCCAAAGGCTACATTTAAAAAAAAAATTGAACTATTGACGTACCATGAGGTTTTTTCTTCAAAAATGTTTTCTCGCCTCCTTTTGCAAATTGGAGACTTGTTCTGACTATTGTTCTTGAACTCTGCATTCCTAAATTTGCCTCTTATCTTATTTTATCCATGCTCGGATCAAGGGAGGGTGTCATGAAGATGGGCTTTGTCTTCACACTGCGTTAAGTTAGCATGAGCTTGTTCGAAATGTAAACGCCATTTTTCCTTTCTGCTGCATTTCTGCACACGGCACATATTGTTATTAATGCTTTGAGCCTAGTAGAATATTTTGCTTCACACGAGAATAATATGTTTTCCTATTGTATTAGCTTTGCTTGGTAAGCTATGTCTGAACAGTGAGTGCCGAGGCCTTCAAGGTTATTTCAACACAGAGGTTTTTGTTCGGTCTGATCAGCGCACGTCCTAGACATCACACATATGCAGCTGTGGCCAACTCTGGTTTTGGCGCGTTTAATAATGCACTGCGCAGAGCATGCAAACACACTTGATGAATATTCGCATGCAGAGAGCTGGTGTAGAAGATGATGTGATCCCTTTCTACTAAGACCGGAGGTATAGGGCCGTCCTTGTAATCCCAAAGAGACCTTCTGTAGATATAATATTATATACTAGCAAGGGATGGTAAGACTGAGGTGTAATTTGGCCTTCTTCCCTTTAGTATTTTAACATGCTTTCTCCTTTTGTATTCTATGGAATAGTAACTATGCTGATAACCCTGTTGCTTATAATATGTTTGCTTGTATTAGCTAAGATACTGCGCTTGAGAACATGGCACTAGAAATAAATATTTCAAACTTGCATGTGTCTTCATTTACTCCTCGTTTTGGACTGGTATGATAGTATAACGAAAGAGTGTTCATGTGTTCGACGTTACCTGAGGTATTCTAAGTTCATGTTCTGGGTTGTCTAATCATTGAGGGTATGGAAGAACCAATGAGACACTGATTGCTAGTCTGGTAGGGGATTTTGGATACTAAGGTGAGTTTTGGCACACCCTAATTCACTGAGGTTCCAAGTCTCTATACATAGTTCTGTATAGAGTGTAGAAGCACTGTGATCTGTGTAGGAGCACAATCCCTGCAACAGTATTTAAATGGCTTAAATCCTCATGATCACCCCTAAAGTTTTGAACTGATGCAGCTGACTTTTGCGAATCTGAAAGTGCAGTGAGGCCTGCTAACAAGACCTTGGTGCCAGTGCTCTGACCCTGAAAAGGTGTATATATGATTGGCTCACCCACAGTTGGCATTAGTTCACTTACTTATAGGTCCCTCGTATAGGGTACCACTGGCTCCCAGGGCTTATAAGGTAAAGTGCCCCTCATGGCCTGCAGCACTTATTGTGCTATGAGTGGGACAAAGCAAATCAGGACTCCCAGCCTGCCAATATTGGCTGGCAGAGCAGTTTTTGAACTGCTAACTCGACATTCCATTTAAACTAATGACAAAGTCCAGACCAGGGACCAGGGAGGTTGCTGTATATTAAAAAGGAGGACATCTGCTTTTCTATGTTCAAATACTACAAATACCAAATTTTCGTTTTTACTGTCGAAAGTCCAGTAGGCCCATTTGTGACTACAAGGTTACACGCTCACAACTCAGGCATGCTAACTTCTGAATGGGATCTCTAAAGTTGGTTCTTCAAGGTATCAAAAGACTCATTACAGAACACCCAAGTTGAATTTAATGTAAGTTTTAAGTAAATGGCAATTCTAGATAGTTGGGGTGCCGCTCGCAGCCGTAGTGCCGACATTCGTGTGTGCTTGCCGCCTTGGAAGGAGATTTAATTCTACGCCGAGGACCTTTGGGAGAGACTTGTGACAGCTTGAATTGTGGGTGTGGGACTGCGAGTCCCAGAAGGAATCGCGCAACAGGCACCAGCGCACCTGCGGCTCTTCCCACCCCACTCCTCCCTCATCTGCTTAAAACGGCTTGCGGCCCCCGCTTCGCGGGAGCCGCTCGCAGCCGTAGTGCCGACATTTGTGTGTGCTTGCCGCCTTGGAAGGAGATTTAATTCCACGCCGAGGACCTTTGGGAGAGACTTGTGACAGCTTGAATTGTGGGTGTGGGACTGCGAGTCCCAGCAGGAATCGCGCAACAGGCACCAGCGCACCTGCGGCTCTTCCCGCCCCACTCCTCCCTCTGACGTTACAGACATCTTGTATATGACCCCCCTCCTTCCCGCAAACGCGGGACGCGCGCGGGTTGGAGCAAAGCCCGGGCAAAGGGCGGGCCGTTGTGCGGCCGTTAGGTGGCTGTGGGAGGCTGGCCTAGGGCCCTTCCCCTTTCTTTCCCTCTTGTACAACCTCGTTTAGCTGTTTGTGTCTGTTGCGCCTACATTGCTGCGGGACTGGTATCTGCCCGTGGTATAGTGTCTGGCCATTGTACTCTTTTTCGCATTTATATCCCTTTGAAGTGGTGCTGCTAAATTACGATTTATTTTCTCTTTGTACTTGTTTTAATTTATTGCTCTCCCTGGTAGGGTTAATGTGCTAATTTATTAGAGCTTTACCTATTCTGTTATTAGATTAGTCGCCCTGCAGTTACTATCATTGACTTTTCTCACTCTAGCAGCGCGGGGGGAAACTCTAGTGAGGGTACCCTAGATAATTATTTTAAAAAGTCCACCTCAGAACTAGACAGGGAAGACGCATTGGCTGAAAGAAGGGTGGAGCGTTGCCGCTCCATTGAAGGTTATAAAGCCAGACTTTCTCTGACATCAGTCCCGCTCACCTTATCCCCTGGTCCAGGGGTGGTTCCATCAACCGAGGACCCTTTTGCCACCCAGGGTATTCCGGTACTCTTAAGGGATACCTCTCCTCCACCCTCCCCAACAGTGGCCTCAAATAGCATCCCCATAATCTCTACTACAGCTTCAGGTAATCTTGGCGCAGGGATGGAAGTTGCATCAGCTGCCCTGCGCATAGCCAAAACCATTGCTAGAAATAAAACTAGAAAATCGGAAGTCCCAAAAGTTCATGGTCCTCCCCCTAATAAAAGAAGGAAGAGGGGGGGCTCACTCCAAAAAGGTAGGATCAGTCATTCTGATTTTGGTAAGGGGAAAGAGGGGAATTTAGTTTCTGTTCCCTAACAAAGGGAAGATTTAAGAACTGAAAAAACTCCAACGACCCCTCAAGAAATACTATCATCCCCCCCTATCATCTCACCCAACAACTGGTACAGATTCCTTGAGTGACAGATCGACTGTTTTGCAGCCGTCTGTTCCCACCCCTGACCTTCTTGAGCATCTATTTAGGACGTATACTTTTCCAATCCTAGAAAGATTAATGGGTATAGAGCAGCGACTGGGAAAACTGGAAATGGCAATTTCCAATAAAGTGGATCCTCAGAAAGTCCCTGTTAATCCAACCCCAGCCTCGGCTGGAGCTGGATCTCTTGTTATTCTAAACCCAACTCCAGGCCCAGCCGCTGTAGTTGCATCCTCCACTACTTCATCTGACACAATTAAAGTACCAAATGCACCTAGTAAGATAGCGAGTCGAAATCCACATGGGGCCAAATCTTCCACCACTGCACCCCGCCCAGCCATGCATGTTGCAGGCGCCATCCCGAAGGGGAGAAACAGGCCGGCTGCAAAAACTTTGCGGCAGGTTAGAGGGAGGGAACCCCCAAATAGAGCTGAACATCGAAGGGGCCGTCAGGTTGAACTCCCCCCGGAAGCAGTTCCCTATGTGGTGGTGCTTACGGGTGTTCCTACCCTAGAGCCTGACAAGCGAGAAGGACCCCTACAGCTCAAAAATAAAACCATGCATTGGCTGACCCGGAATAGACCACTCCCCGGTAATATCAATGGGGAGATTGTGCATGTACGCCGACTCCCTTGGCTGGGGGGCCGAGAAAAAGACATCAAGGGTGATCTCATTGTGATCAACTTTAGAGATCCTGAAGCGGTTAGGCACATCCTGAGTTGGATGCCTGGGATCCTAGGTAAATCAATCATGCCCTGTGACCTCACCTACTTTTACCCAAGAGCCCTAGTGGCTCCCATGTCATGTCCCTGGCCTCCCCTTGCCCAGTTGAGCAATCCAGGTTTTAAATTTAACAACTAATACTTGCCCTTTGTGTCTGGTTCCATGGCCCCAAAGAATGCACCTGGGTGGGAAACCGTTCCCCAAAGGGGCTATGGCAGCAGCTCTGGGAGGCTGGATCACCCATGTGAAATAAGGGGGATGGAACATCTGCTCCCCTTTACTCCTTTGGAAGTTAATAATAGATTTGAAGCTTTCTCAGGACTTGATTTTTGCGACTGACGTTTGGGTATTTGCTGTAACCCTCCGCCCTCTTCTAGGCGCATTAATAGCAATATGCAGCTTAGTTGTCTCAAACAGACCTGCCCAATTAATAATGTGCAGGGAGGTAATGGGAATGAGGGAGGTAATGTAGTTAGTATCATTGGTGAAAACAACATGCTGCAGACAGATAATCTAATTCTGTGTAGCACGCGGGTTAAAGATAATATCATCCCCGATAGTGTATACCTCCTTCCACAGACTCCCCATGATCTGCCTGACTTGACCTCAACTCTCTTAGTCCCACCTAACCAGGATCCAACATTTACAATCGGGTCCCTTTCACCGTATGTGGGCAATGATCATGCTAAAGCTTGGACACCGGGCCTTAAATCCAATGCTCCCCCTAAAGCCCTGAAGGTCATGTCATGGAACGTTGCAGGCATAGCCAACAAACTATATACAGATGATTGGGACTCCATAGTAACAAATAGCGATGTTTGTCTCTTTCAAGAGACTTGGGCCAGGGAATCCCTGTCAAGAACGGGATACGCAATTTTTGAAATTAAGGCCAGTTGGAGTGGCAAGGGGAGGCCTTCGGGTGGTTTGGCGGTGTGGGTAGCTAGCCACATTGGATGTACTGCGGAGAATATAGCTACATTCTCCCAGGACATACAGTGTGTTATACTGAAGTGGCCCAACGCTATCAAGCTAGCAATCATAAATGTCTATTCCCGTCCTGTTGGCCCAACCATGGAGTCATCTACACTCGAGGATCTTTCGTCCTTCTTGGGTCAGTTACCGGATGACTACAAGATAGTGATGGGTGGAGACTTCAATTGTCATTTCGAACCATTGGAGGGGCTAAGGGAAGGGGCTAAGGGAAGGGGCACTCACTGCCGAAGATGACTTTTGGGGCGTTCCGGTGTGTCAATCGCCCCACCCTAAATCCTGGTCCCCACTAGCGGTACAAATCATGTCCCTTACCCTCAATTTTGCGCTAAGGGCATGTAATGGGCGAACAATCTCAGATACTCCCTCACAATGCACTTCAATAGGAAGGACCATGAGTCGCGATTAGACTACATATTCGTAGATATTAGTTTGTGGCCTAAGGTCGAGGATTTTAAAGTGGTCGAGCGACCATAATGCACTTTTACTTCATCTGGTGCATTCTGCATTAGCTCCTGGCCCTCAGCCTTCTGACTCCAGGGATGAATCAGGCAATCTGGTACTGACTTTCAATAGGCGTAGGGTAAGATGGGAGAAACTGTCTAACTCGAAAGAAAGTATGAAGAAAATGTACGAGCTAACACGGCCTAAATTTGAGGAACTGGATAATCTAATCAACCAACCCAGACCTCAAGACTTTAATAAGAGTTTAGCTCTAATTCATGAAGAGGTAGTGGGAGTTCTGGGTGAGGTCCTCTACCCGGAGGTAGCGAAGTGTAAGCAAAAGACCCGAACTTCTTCTTGGTACAACTCAGAATGTAAAAAGGTTAAGTCTGAACTAGTTGCAGCAGTTAAAGCAGGTATAGACAGGACTAGGGTGGCCGAGCTTAGGCGTCAGTATAAGGGTGTAATGGCCCAGGCTAGGTCAGACTGGGACTGGGACAGATGGCAGGACCTCTCTTCTGCCCTTGGAACTAAGGACTCTAGGAGATTCTGGTCATTAGTTAACACTGGCTCAGGTGAACCTAAAGATGCAGTAGAGCCAAATATTGCACCTTCTATGTAGGAAGCCCATTTTGGTAAACTCTATGAAGACAGCTGTGAGAAGTTGGCCTGATAGGTAGTGTTTCCAATTCTGGAACCACTGGTTATCAGTCCAAACAAACCCCAAAGATGTCAGGTTGTAAGTCAACCTTGTAGACAAGCTATCCTAGTGGTAGCATGGACTAAGCAGCCTTAAAGGCTTAACTTAAGAGGTCGTGTTAAGCGAGCTGTTTTACCACATACAATCCTGTAATCAAATGAAAGGACACCACACAAGTATATATTATAAAAATATATGTATTTATTACTAAATTACTCCCCAGTACTCTTTATGAGGAAAGGGGCACAAGCGTTAAATCAAAAGCACTGTTACACATATAAAGTTGCACGTTTATGGATGAGGGCGGGTGGCCACTCAGACCATATATCAAAAAAGTGGTATAAGTAACACTTTACGAACAATGGTTAGGCCTAGGGCCTAGAGATTCGCTGGGAGCAGTCAGGACAAGCAATGAAGAAGTCGGGAGTAGCCCACAGGAGACGGATGCAGCACGGAAAGTGCAGCGCGCACCAATGCACTGTCAATGGTGCGTAAAAGTCAATTAAAGTGAATAAAAAGATACTTCCGCTGAACCTAGGAACACAAAACTTTAGACACAGACCCTAGAGGTGTGTACCAGTGTAAAGACACCGGCGTTGCAAAGTTACCTCACCCACAGGCCGTGGGTGCACAGGGTCGAAGTGGCGTCGGGTTCTGTCACGCAGGTTCTGGGTGCTTGGAGCTGTTGCAGCTGCAGGCGCTGTGAAGCAGAAGTGTCCGGTGCGATCCAAGGGTGGATCGATGTAGAAAAGTACCTGAAAGCAGAGGGGACAGAGTCTGGGTCACTCAGCAGTGACCAGGGTGGAACCAGGACGGAACCAGGCAATGTCGGGCGCAATCAGGCGGTTGTCGATAGGCTTCTCTCCACTGTCACGTGGGCTCTGGGGCATCTGCGATGTCCAGGAGCAGGTCACGATCTGTCCCACGTAGGCTCTCGCCGTCAGCACCGTCGGCTTGAAGATTGTAGCAAACAGCACTTGGCAAAAGCAATCCACGCGGAACCGGGAGATTGCTTATCACTCGAACCAGGAGGGTCAGAGTGGGTGCTCCTTTTCACAGGAGCTGGTGCAGATCTGGAGCAACCAGAAAAGCAAGTCGTATTTCAAAGTTCGTCGGCACAGGGGCCACAAGCCAGCTGGCAAGTGACCGGGCCAACGCGTCGAGCGCACACAAGCAGAAGGGCCCCACGCAGCACTCAGCGAGTGTGGAGGGGTGAGCTTTGGTGCAAGTGGAGCTCGGGGCTGGGGCTTCTCAAACCCCGGTGTACAGCTTCGAGGGTCACTCGTGGGCCGCACGGTCAGCGTCTCGTGGCCTTTTCAAGATGGCGTGCCCCACGCTTCCGGTCGCCTCCACGGGTCTCAGCTCTGCAGGGACTGTGGATCGGGCAGGTAGAAGGCAGGCAAGCTTGATCTCGTTGATCTCTGTCGCTCGAGTTCCGGCGGGAACTGCAACAAAGCAAGGGTCGAGGGCTGGATGGTGCCTGTTTGCACAGGGTGGTCACTCCTTGACCACAAGGGAGATTCTTCAGTCTTCTCACGTCGTGTAGAAAGTCGAAGGGTCCAGATTTCGTTTCTTATGTTTCTTCAGGATGATCTGAGGTCCGTTGGGACTGCTCCCCCTCTTATTCGAATCTCGGGGGTTGGACATCCTGCTAGGTCCCCTCCTATGGGTGGGACCCAGGAAGGGGGTGGTTACACCCCTCTCCTTTGATCCTGGCCGCGCTGGGACAGGGGCTGGGAGGCCCCAGAACCGGTTTGGCCGGATCCTGCAAGGGGCAGCCTTGTGCTCCCCAGGCAGTGTCTGGTTTCATTGAAACCTCCCTACTCCAATCCACTATCTCCTGTCTGGGGTGGTTTGACACCGCCCTGTGACAGGAAACTCTTTGTCCAGGCCTCCTCTGCCGGGTTTCGGTCAGCAGCAGGAGGTCAGACCCGTGTCTGTGGCAGGGGCATCCATTTTGTGGATCTGAGGCTCATTTTAAATCAACCGCGTTTCAGTAAAGTAACATGTCTTCTCCCTCTAGAAGGGTGGAATGCTACCCCCGTCGCCAGAACTGGCGAGGGGGTAGTATTCCAATTCGTATGACACCTTACACGACATGTTTTGATAAAGCCAAACCAAAGTTGCTATATAACCGCGAGGATTATAAGGCGCTTAAGAGTATATGGTATGGCATTATCCCGGATCAGCTTAGGGAGTTGTTCCCGTCAGCTGCAGACAGGCTCAGCTCATGCCAGAGCACCATCTCACATAAAACCACGCACTCTGCCTCCAGGATTGATGAGGCCTTCCATAGGAGTGGCTTACAGGCTATATATGTGTCCAGATATAGGTTTAGATATAGGTATACTATATCTAAGCAAGGGGTGATTACACCCACTTGCCCCAGCTGAGTGCTCAGCCAGTTGTGTCAATTTAAGAACCAGCCAGGGGTGGCAAAAGCTATGCTTCAGCCCCTGGTAGGCCTTGGTGGCACCTATGCCCTGGGCACCTATAGTGCATGGTACAGGGGATGACAAGGAGTCCATTTCCAATTGTGGTATGTACCTATAGCACATGTATTATGAATTTAGAGAGAGAACAGCAGGCTGGGGGTCTGATTAGCAGGCCCACAGCCTCAGTAAGTCGAAAACCAGTGAAGCAAAAAGCAAAAATTGGGGTGACCATAGGATAGCAGACCCTACTCTCCTACATAACCCCCCCCCAAACGCAGGGACATTAAACTTAACCTTGACCAGATAAGTCTTCATGTTCTAAGTGGAAGTACCGGGAGAGACCATCTGCATTACCATGGTCAGTCCCTGGGCGGTGCTCCACTGTAAAGTCCATCCCCTGTAGGGAAATGGACCACCTGAGCAGTTTGGGATTTTCACCCTTCATCTGATTTAGCCACAAGAGGGGCTTATGGTCTGTCTGAATTAGGAAGTGAGTACCAAACAAGTATGGCCTCAACTTCTTCAGGGCCCAAACCACAGCAAAGGCCTCCCTCTCAATAGCTGACCAACGTTTCTCCCTGGGGGTCAGCCTTCTGCTAATAAAAGCAATGGGCTGGTCTTGACCATCTTGATTAAGTTGTGAAAGCACAGCTCCCACCCCCAACTCAGAAGCATCTGTCTGTACAATGAACTGTTTGGAGTAGTCAGGACTCTTCAGGATAGGTGCAGAGCACATGGCCTTCTTCAGGTCATCAAATGCCTTTTGACAGCTAACTGTCCACTGAACCTTTTTGGGCATCTTCTTGGATGTCAAATCATTCAATGGTGTCACAATGGACCCATAGTTCTTTACAAATTTTCTGTAATACCCAGTCAGGCCCAAGAAGGCTCTGACTTGTGTCTGGGTAGTTGGAGGAGTCCAGTCCTGTATGGTCTGGATCTTGCTCTCCAGTGGTTGAACTTGACCCCCACCTACTAGGTGGCCCAAGTACACAACCTTGCTCTGCCCTATCTGGCACTTAGTAGCCTTGATAGTCAGGCCTGCCTTTTGCAGGGCCTCTAGAACCTTCTTCAGGTGGATCAGGTGATCCTCCCAGGTGGAGCTAAAGACAGCAATATCATCTAGATATGCTGCGCAAAAGTCATCCAACCCAGCAAGGACTTGGTTCACCAACCTTTGGAAAGTGGCAGGTGCATTCTTCAAACCAAAGGGCATTACCACAAACTGATAATGTCCACTAGGGGTAGAGAATGCTGTTTTGGCTTTTGACTCTTCAGCTAGTCTGATTTGCCAGTAGCCAGCTGTCAAATCAAATGTGCTCAGAAACTTGGCAGAAGCCAATTTATCAATGAGCTCATCTGCTCTTGGAATGGGATGAGCATCTGTCCTAGTGACAGCATTGAGACCTCTGTAGTCCACACAAAACCTCATTTCTCTCTTCCCATCTTTGGTATGAGGTTTTGGCACAAGGACCACTGGGCTAGCCCATGGGCTCTCTGATGGCTCAATCACTCCAAGCTCCAACATCTTTTGCACCTCAGCCTTTATACAATCCCTGACATGGTCAGGTTGCCTGTAGATCTTATTCTTCACAGGCAGATTGTCACCAGTATCCACCTCATGGGTGCACCAGTTAGTCTGACTGGGTGTGAGTGAAAACAAGTGTCTGTGGGCCTGCAACACCTGTCTGCAGTCCACCTGTTGCTGCTCAGTGAGGCTGCCTGCCAAGGCTACTCCATCAACTGAACCATCATCAGGGTTCTGGGAAAGCAGGTCTGGGAGAGGGTCACTCTCTTCCTCCTGTTCCCCATCTGTGGCCATGAGGAGACTCATGTCCTCCCTGTCAACAAATGCTTTCAAACGATTGACATGGAGCACCCTGTGGGGGCTCCTAGGGGTGCCAAAGTCAACCAAGTAGGTGACTTCTCCCTTCTTTTCAATGATAGGGTAGGGTCCAGTCCATTGGTCCTGGAGAGCTGCTGGCCCCACTGGGTCCAACACCCACACCTTCTGCCCTGGCTGGTACTCAACCAGAACAGCCTTTTGGTCATGCCAGGCTTTCTGTAATTCCTGACTGGCCTCAAGGTTTTTGGATGCTCTCTCCATGTATTCAGCCATCCTGGAGCGGAGACCAAGTACATAATCCACAATGTCTAGTTTAGGCTTTTTGAGAGGTAACTCCCATCCTTCCTTCACCAAACTCAATGGACCTCTTACAGGGTGGCCAAACAAAAGTTCAAAAGGGCTGTAGCCAACCCCCTTCTGTGGGACCTCTCTGTAAGCAAAGAGCAAGCAGGGTAAAAGGATGTCCCATTTCCGCCTAAGCTTCTCTGGTAAACCTTTTATCATTCCCTTTAGGGTCTTGTTGAACCTTTCCACAAGCCCATTGCACTGTGGATGGTAGGGTGTGGTAAACTTATAGTTTACTCCACACTCTTTCCACATTGCTTTTAAGTATCCAGACATGAAGTTGGTACCTCTGTCTGAAAGAACCTCCTTTGGAAAGCCCACTCTTGAGAAAACTGCAATGAGGGCTTTTGCCACCACAGGTGCTGTGGTGGTCCTCAGGGGAATTGCTTCTGGGTACCTGGTGGCATGATCCACTACCACCAGTATAAATCTGTGCCCAGATGCTGTTTGAGGATCCATGGGACCCACAATGTCTATTCCAACTCTTTCAAAGGGTACCCCCACCACAGGTAGTGGTATCAGGGGGGCCTTTGTTGTGCCACCTGACTTACCACTGGCTTGGCAAGTGACACAGGAGCGACAAAACTCCTTGACATTTTCTGACATGTGAGGCCAGTGAAAGTGTGGAACAAGCCTGTCCCAAGTCTTATTCTGGCCTAAGTGTCCTGCAAGGGGAATATCATGGGCCAAGGTAAGAAGGAAGCCCCTAAACTTCAAAGGTATAACCAACCTCCTGGTTGTGCCAGGCTTGGGGTCTCTAGCCTCTGAATAAAGGAGTCCTTCATCCCAATACACTCTATGGGTACCTTGAGCATTCCCTGCAGCCTCAGCAGCAGCTTGCTGTCTGAGGGGTTCAAGTGAAGGGCAATCTAATTGGGCCTGCCCCAGGTCTGCCCTTGAGGGTCCCCCTGTCCCCAGAAACTCAACCTGATCAGGTTCAAGCTCCTCAGAGACAGTCTCCTCTTGGACTGCAGAATCAGTTTCCTGTGAAACCTGATCCTCAACCTGGGGCAAGTGGGAAGGCACAGCCTTAACCCTCTTGCTCCTCCTCTTGGGTTGTGGTTGGTCTATTGTTTCAAGATCCACCACTGGTTCAGGAAGGCACTTCTTAGCCTGAGACCTTGTCACTGCAAGGACATGAGCTGAAATCCCTAGCATTTCTGCATGAGTCCTGTACTCCACTTCTGACCAAACTGAGCTTTCAAGATCATTGCCTAACAGACAGTCTACTGGGAGGTCTGCACTCACAACAACTTTCTTTAGGCCATCTACCCCTCCCCAGGAGAAGTTCACAACAGCCACACTATGGGAGGTAGTGGAGTTGCTTGCATTGGTCACTAGGTAACTTTCACCTAGTACAATTTGTCCAGGGTCCACAAAGCCAGGTGCCACCATTGTGACACTGGCACAAGTGTCCCTGTAGGCCTGAGCCAGTTTCTCATTAATTAAGGGAGTCTGCCTATATTTGCCCAGGTTACTGGGGCTTACTGCAGTGGGCAAAGATATGTCCACATCATATAGGAGAACTGCCTGTGTGGGGATTCTGACTAGGCCAGATTCCACCTCAGTACCCAGGGTCAACCCTACCAAACCCTTTGGCTGTGTACCACCACTGCTGACTGTACTAGGGGGTGCAGTTGCTTTAGGAGCTGCAGTGGTGGGGACTGGATTTTTCTTAGTGCATTCACTGCCCCAGTGTGAAACTGATTTGCAGGTATTACACCAAGGTTTCTTTGGGCCATCATTCTTCTTTTTCTTGTTTCCATTTTGGGAACCCCCCTCCTTATTGCTAGTTTGGGGGCCTGAAGACTTCTGGTCCTTTTCTTTATCTTTCTGATTCCCACCCTTCTGGTCTGTTTTCTTCTGGTCACCTTGGTTCTGGTTTTTCTGCTTAATCCTTGTTCTGACCCATTTGTCTGCCTTCTTTCCCAATTCTTGGGGAGAGGTCAAATCCGAGTCAACAAGGTATTGATGCAACAGCTGGTTCTGACAGTTATTAAGGATCTGTTCTCTCATCATAAGATTGTACAATCCTGTATAGTCTGAAACTTTACTTCCCTGCAGCCAACCCTCCAGAGCCTTAGTGGCACAATCTACAAAATCAGTCCAGTCCTGAGTCTGTGCTTTTTGGGTGTCTCTGAACAACAACCTGTATTGCTCAGTGGTTAGGCCAAACCCTTCAATAAGAGCACTCTTCAGAACAGAGTAGTTTTTGGCATCCTCAGGTCTAACAGTGAGGAGCCTGTCCCTCCCTTTCTCAGAAAAGGAGTACCATAAAATTGCTGCCCACTGATCCTCAGGGACCTGCTGTACCATGCAGGCCCTCTCAAGAGCAGTCATCCATTTGTGGATATCATCCCCTTCCTTGTAGGGGGGCACAATTTTTGTCAGGTTTCTATTGTCATAGGCCCTGTCTTTGTCTTTAGGAACTTTGCTGCCACCAGTGGCATCTAAGCCACTTATTTTCTGTTCCCTAGCCAAGGTAAGTTTAGCTTGAGCTAAGGTCAGTTTAGCTTGAGCCAGAGCTACCTCCTCCCTCTCTATCTGGAGTTGGACAGCCCTCATCCTGGCCCTATGCTCTTTTCTCTGGGAGGAAGTCATTCCTCTTTGAGATTCTCTTGAGGCACTAGAAAGGTGAGAGTCCCTTGACAGAGATCTCTCCCTTCTATTACCTGGGAGAATTTGGTTATGAGATCTGGAGTGGTGCTGGCCCCCTCCATTCCCATGTAGGTCCAAGTTGGCCTGGTTAAGCCTGGCAACCTGTACCTGGTTTCCCCCCTGATCCTGATCTTCAGGCTCATCTAAATCAGAGCCTTCTTCTTCTTCTTCCTCCTCCACTACATCATCTTGAAGATCCTCATTCTCAGGGGAGTTTATCCCTTCCTCTGTTTCTAAGGGAGTCTGACTCACCTTGTCTAGGTCATCCTTTTCTAGGAGAGCTACTAGGGAAGGAATGGTAGGGCCTCTGCCCTTTTTTAGCCCCCTGGCTGTGCACAAGGCACTCAGGTCTTTGTGGCTAAGGTTGTCATATCTGGATGTTGTCCCTATAGGATCAACTATTACAGGAGCAGAGCCTGAGGCTCTTTCTGTATCAGACATGACTGCTAGTGAGGTGTAAGTGGTGCACTTACCTACACTAAGTGGTTTCCTACTGTACCTTGCTAGTGAGTTGTAGTCAGGGTGTGCTAATCCCTTTAATCTACAACTACTAAGTTCAGTAGAACTTAATATGCTAAGCTTTTGATTTATATGTACCTAGAGGTACTTGATGTGATCTTTCAATTTGATAAAGATTGCAATGGTAAAACAAACAGCAAGCTCAAATCCGCACCGCTGCACACCAATGTGAGAAGTTGGCCTGATAGGTAGTGTTTCCAATTCTGGAACCACTGGTTATCAGTCCAAACAAACCCCAAAGATGTCAGGTTGTAAGTCAACCTTGTAGACAAGCTATCCTAGTGGTAGCATGGACTAAGCAGCCTTAAAGGCTTAACTTAAGAGGTCGTGTTAAGCGAGCTGTTTTACCACATACAATCCTGTAATCAAATGAAAGGACACCACACAAGTATATATTATAAAAATATATGTATTTATTACTAAATTACTCCCCAGTACTCTTTATGAGGAAAGGGGCACAAGCGTTAAATCAAAAGCACTGTTACACATATAAAGTTGCACGTTTATGGATGAGGGCGGGTGGCCACTCAGACCATATATCAAAAAAGTGGTATAAGTAACACTTTACGAACAATGGTTAGGCCTAGGGCCTAGAGATTCGCTGGGAGCAGTCAGGACAAGCAATGAAGAAGTCGGGAGTAGCCCACAGGAGACGGATGCAGCACGGAAAGTGCAGCGCGCACCAATGCACTGTCAATGGTGCGTAAAAGTCAATTAAAGTGAATAAAAAGATACTTCCGCTGAACCTAGGAACACAAAACTTTAGACACAGACCCTAGAGGTGTGTACCAGTGTAAAGACACCGGCGTTGCAAAGTTACCTCACCCACAGGCCGTGGGTGCACAGGGTCGAAGTGGCGTCGGGTTCTGTCACGCAGGTTCTGGGTGCTTGGAGCTGTTGCAGCTGCAGGCGCTGTGAAGCAGAAGTGTCCGGTGCGATCCAAGGGTGGATCGATGTAGAAAAGTACCTGAAAGCAGAGGGGACAGAGTCTGGGTCACTCAGCAGTGACCAGGGTGGAACCAGGACGGAACCAGGCAATGTCGGGCGCAATCAGGCGGTTGTCGATAGGCTTCTCTCCACTGTCACGTGGGCTCTGGGGCATCTGCGATGTCCAGGAGCAGGTCACGATCTGTCCCACGTAGGCTCTCGCCGTCAGCACCGTCGGCTTGAAGATTGTAGCAAACAGCACTTGGCAAAAGCAATCCACGCGGAACCGGGAGATTGCTTATCACTCGAACCAGGAGGGTCAGAGTGGGTGCTCCTTTTCACAGGAGCTGGTGCAGATCTGGAGCAACCAGAAAAGCAAGTCGTATTTCAAAGTTCGTCGGCACAGGGGCCACAAGCCAGCTGGCAAGTGACCGGGCCAACGCGTCGAGCGCACACAAGCAGAAGGGCCCCACGCAGCACTCAGCGAGTGTGGAGGGGTGAGCTTTGGTGCAAGTGGAGCTCGGGGCTGGGGCTTCTCAAACCCCGGTGTACAGCTTCGAGGGTCACTCGTGGGCCGCACGGTCAGCGTCTCGTGGCCTTTTCAAGATGGCGTGCCCCACGCTTCCGGTCGCCTCCACGGGTCTCAGCTCTGCAGGGACTGTGGATCGGGCAGGTAGAAGGCAGGCAATCTTGATCTCGTCGATCTCTGTCGCTCGAGTTCCGGCGGGAACTGCAACAAAGCAAGGGTCGAGGGCTGGATGGTGCCTGTTTGCACAGGGTGGTCACTCCTTGACCACAAGGGAGATTCTTCAGTCTTCTCACGTCGTGTAGAAAGTCGAAGGGTCCAGATTTCGTTTCTTATGTTTCTTCAGGATGATCTGAGGTCCGTTGGGACTGCTCCCCCTCTTATTCGAATCTCGGGGGTTGGACATCCTGCTAGGTCCCCTCCTATGGGTGGGACCCAGGAAGGGGGTGGTTACACCCCTCTCCTTTGATCCTGGCCGCGCTGGGACAGGGGCTGGGAGGCCCCAGAACCGGTTTGGCCGGATCCTGCAAGGGGCAGCCTTGTGCTCCCCAGGCAGTGTCTGGTTTCATTGAAACCTCCCTACTCCAATCCACTATCTCCTGTCTGGGGTGGTTTGACACCGCCCTGTGACAGGAAACTCTTTGTCCAGGCCTCCTCTGCCGGGTTTCGGTCAGCAGCAGGAGGTCAGACCCGTGTCTGTGGCAGGGGCATCCATTTTGTGGATCTGAGGCTCATTTTAAATCAACCGCGTTTCAGTAAAGTAACATGTCTTCTCCCTCTAGAAGGGTGGAATGCTACCCCCGTCGCCAGAACTGGCGAGGGGGTAGTATTCCAATTCGTATGACACCTTACACGACATGTTTTGATAAAGCCAAACCAAAGTTGCTATATAACCGCGAGGATTATAAGGCGCTTAAGAGTATATGGTATGGCATTATCCCGGATCAGCTTAGGGAGTTGTTCCCGTCAGCTGCAGACAGGCTCAGCTCATGCCAGAGCACCATCTCACATAAAACCACGCACTCTGCCTCCAGGATTGATGAGGCCTTCCATAGGAGTGGCTTACAGGCTATATATGTGTCCAGATATAGGTTTAGATATAGGTATACTATATCTAAGCAAGGGGTGATTACACCCACTTGCCCCAGCTGAGTGCTCAGCCAGTTGTGTCAATTTAAGAACCAGCCAGGGGTGGCAAAAGCTATGCTTCAGCCCCTGGTAGGCCTTGGTGGCACCTATGCCCTGGGCACCTATAGTGCATGGTACAGGGGCTGACAAGGAGTCCATTTCCAATTGTGGTATGTACCTATAGCACATGTATTATGAATTTAGAGAGAGAACAGCAGGCTGGGGGTCTGATTAGCAGGCCCACAGCCTCAGTAAGTCGAAAACCAGTGAAGCAAAAAGCAAAAATTGGGGTGACCATAGGCTAGCAGACCCTACTCTCCTACAACAGCTCTGATGATACCAATGATGTGGCTTCCACCCTACTATCCCTTCCGAGTGACAGATTGGAGTTTAGTGTCGGGGAGGTGGTCAGTGCTATAGATAGATTGGCGCTGGGCAAAGCACCGGGACTCGATAAATTGCCTGGTGACCTTTTTAGGTCCCATCCTGAGATTTGGGCCCCATACCTTCACATTCTTTATAATTCCATTGCACGAGGCATGGCGATTCCCTGTACTTGGCTGGGGGCTGAGATAGTTCCTATCCTCAAGAAGGGCTGTCCTCTCCTCCCAGCCAACTATAGGCCAATCAGCCTTATAGACGTGCCTCAAAAACTTTTTTCCCGCCTTATACTGGACCAACTCCTGGACTGGATGGAGGATAAAGACATTCTAAGCCCCCTTCAGGCTGGCTTCAGGAAAAACACGTCCACCATGGACCAGATCTTCCGCCTCGTACTCCTCTACTGGAAATCTGTGAGGACTGAGGGCGGGAAGCTGTATATGGTGTTCGTGGACCTGAAGTCAGCATTTGACCTGGTACCCCGGAAAAAACTTTGGGAGGTTTTAAATGAGATGGGAGTTCCCACCCATCTTGTACAGGCTATAATTAGACTCCATGAGGGCAATTTTGCCCAGGTTCGGTGTGGGAGGGGTGGAGTTTTGTCAAAGAGGTTCCCTGTCCTAAGGGGGGTAAGGCAGGGTTGCGTCTTGGCGCCAACACTGTTTTGCCTTTACGTTAATAATGTCCTAACCCATTGAGTAACATCAGGGACAATGATGCCCCATTTTTGGCGGGCAGGAGGGTGCCGGCTATTATGTTCGCCGACGTCACCATCCTGCTCTCCAAATCCCCAATGGGAATACAGCGGATCCTGGACGGATTTGGTCTTTTCTGTAGACAGTATGGTCTAGAGATCAATACAGGGAAGACCAAATTCATGATATTCAACCCCTCCCCTACGACAAGACCAAACCCTTGACTGAGCTCAGTAACCTTGGAGGGGTAAAAACTTTCCAGTATTTGGGTGTAACATTGCACGAGAATTTAGCTTGGGAACCACAGATCTCAAGCTCTCGATTAAGGCTGTCACAACTGTACGGGGCAATCTTGAAGGTCACGAACACTTCTACCTACAAACCTATAGCTCCTGCTGTTGAAATGTATAAAACTCAAGCCAAGTCGGCTGCAATATATGGTAGTGAGTTATGGGGGTATAAAGCTGGAAAAGAGTTGACGAATGTTGAAAATAATTTTTTGAGACGTCTTTTGGCCCTTCCGCGTGGTACACCTCTCCTTCCTTTACGATTAGACTTGGGTCTACCTTCTATAGGGGAGGATCTTGAATTAAAACCGTTAAGATTCTGGCACAGGCTATGGTCTACCGATGAGCTTAAGCACTATAGGCAGGATCTTATCCATGTTATGAACTTAAATCACTCCGACAAAATTCCCTGGTTATCCTTTGTAAAGCAAGAATTGTATCGGCTGAGGCTCCATGAGCTGTGGGAAGCTCCTGAGTTAGGCTGTCAAAGGGTTTCCCGGAAAAGACTTGTAGAACTTCAAAAGGAAAAAAGTCTTGCTTCTCTTGTGCTTGCACCCCGCATTGGGATTTTAACTGAACGTTTCCTGGACTCCAAAAATTCTTACTATTTTGAAAGTTTTATGGACATCATCTATCTTTTATGGCCTAAACGGCCGAAATAAAGAATTTTTGGATTGGATTGAATTGGATAGTTGCCACTCTGCTGCCCAACTTTTCCAGTGACCGTTTACGGTTGATGGACATGAGTCAGCCTTCTGCTCTTGTGGGGGGTGATGTGAGTGACTCTCAGGAGGAAAACAAAGGCTTTGCAGACGGCACAGATGTTACGATTCCCTGGAAAGAAGGCCAACAGGGTGTGAGCCTAAAAGGCAAGTTTCAAATGAGAAGCTACTTTTGAAGGGGAAACGGTGGCAGGTGCTGCTGTTTTGTTCTGGTAGACAGGTTGGTCTCAGGTTCAGAGAGGTGGAAATGTTTACAGAATCTGTTTTCTGTCTGTGTTTAGCCCTCATTTAGCCCCACTTTTATGGTGGAGTGCTAAGCTTCGCTCCACATACCAAGAGAGAGGTTCTGCCATCTTAGGAGTGGGCAGAGTATTGCACTCTGGTATAGCTAGATGGCACAGTATGGGGGAAGTCATAATCAGGTGGTAGGAGACATGGTAGCGCATTGACTTGTAGTAACCTCATCCCCTGAGTGCAAGTGCTGGGCAAAAAAATGGCACTCCTGGTACCCAGACCTCGGATCACTTCTGCACTGGAGAACGGCCTGAAGAAGGACTGCCCTGCTGTTTCCTGGACCCGTAAAAGAGAGGCTGCACCAAAGACTAGACTGCACCTGCTAATCATTGGGCTAGCAAAGAGTGGACTGTGTCTGTGATGCCCTGCTCAAGGAAAAATCATCCCTGAGCCCCAGACAGAAGAGGTGTCTGACTTCTTGTACAGCTCAAGGGCCACAAAAGCTTACCCTAAATAATGAGCCAGGTATTTATTCCTTTCCACTGGGTAAGCTACATATAATATATTGGAATGTCACAGTGTTGGCATGAAAATTCTTTGACCCAGAGTTTTTTTTAGGTATATAGTGAATCATTGTTCACGAAAAAGAGGACCAGATGAAATTTAAAGACCAGTAGGGGCCGGTTCCCTATTCATACAACAAAAAAACACAATAATGGGCCCCTGGGTCTAGTTGGCTGGTGGGGTGCTTGAGTATCCCTTTCTTAGGACGACTCCCCTTACCCAGCCTTGGGTGGCATGCTTCATCATCTGGGATCTCCTCACAACACAAACCTAGTTATAGTGCAGGCTATACCCCCTCACTGAGAGGGAGAAGTTCAGGGATGTTTTAATGGAGATAATGAGGTATACTAAACCTCTCAATGAGCAGGGTGTGGAGAAAGGTAGGTAAAACAAGTGTGTGAGTGACTAAAACTACGTCTATGATATCCTGAACAATTTTAATATGGCATTCATAGGTTAGGACTAAAAGGTAAAGCTTTTAAGTGACATACAAAATCCACTAGGACTGCCGTGATAAGAGATATCTGGTGCACATTTTTACATTATTGGCAAACATTTTGCTTCTTCTATCTCCAGTCAGCCAATCAGCTTTTGATGCTCTCCTCGGAACAGAATCACTCTTCTTCTCATCTGAATACAATAGTCCACAGAAAACAATGCTACATTTGCAAATGAGTAATATCATTTCTAAGTTCATGTGGGTCATTAACTCATTCAGTTCTGATTCCCGCATATAAAACTACATTTCCTACCTTCTGATATATCAATTTTATTAACTTGTTACCAATTGTCTATGTAGAAGCTGAAACAGCTGTGTTAACTAAAAGAAAACATTAAGCACAATAACTTTTTATAGTCTTAAAAAAATGTTGCACCTTCATGGATGAAATTCCTCATTAAATGATAAACTAATTGAGTTAATTGTGATTGTTGTGTAAGTAGGACCATTTTGTAGAATTATATAAAAACATGTATGCAACTATTTATTATGAAAAACATGTTCAAGCTTGCACATTTATTGTGCATGTTTCTGATAAACAAAGTTCTTGATATTTTTGTAACACACCTTCAATTCCTCCATCTGATAGTTATCTAACAATTACATTTTCTTCACATAATCTTTGGAGTTCACCCTCATTCTAGGTTGAGATAGGTCTTTTACTTTCCAAACCTTGAGTTTCTTTCAACCTTTTGTATTCTAGATTGATGTGATAGTTTAATTCCAATTACCTCTTTATCTGCCTGTTTCTGACTCTGATCTTTCTTCCATTGAAATAATATCTACAACTTTTGTAAAAAGCAAGCAAGTTCAGTAACACCCTACTGTTAATACTGGCAGAAAAATAGTGCTCAGAATTCCTACTCCCGCAGTAACAAGCCAATTTCAGTTGTAGAAATTCTCCTTTTTTCTACAATCACAGGAGTTTCTAAAGGTTCTAATTCAGTCTATAGATCAGTAATATTCTTTGTGAATTCTTGAATTTTCATACTTTTGTCCAACATATATGAACAGCAATGCTGAGCTTTCAATATTTGGCAGAGTTTGCCTTTCTCTATTTTTTTTTAAAATTTATTTTAGAACCAGAAGCAGCATAAGACAAACAAAGGTAAATTTGCACAGTAAATAAAAGAGAAAAAAACTGTTAATAAAAAAAAAAGAGTCAAGAATAGATACATTATACATACATTTAAGAACTGTGGCGCTGAATAATGAGACTAAGAGCTACTAAATAGCATAACAACGGAGAAATGATAGCAAAGCTAACAAACAGAATCTTGTATAAATCACCCAATTCCACTAGGGATTATACCAGCTTTCCATTTTGAGACTGGCCGCCAGGTTGCCTCCCCTCGTAGCCTTGCTTTAAAGCCTCTAGTAGCAAATGTGGCGGATTCGTAGCTGTACACCGCTAAGAAACGGGCTAACCACATCTGAAAGCTTGGTGGGGAAGCTTCCTTCCAACGGGTGGATAAAATTAACCTCAGTACAGCTGTGCTAATAAACAACAATCTTTCTTTGGTTTTTGAGAGTTTTAAAGAGTTGTCAAAACCTAAAACAAATAGGGTATCAGACTCGGGGAGTTTATGACAAAATAATTTTTCCCAAAAAGAAGCGATCATACTTTTTATAACAATGAGCTCTGAACAGTTGCTAAACATATGGGCAAGAGTCGCGGGTCCTTGTGAACATCGCGGACACAAATCACTCTCTCTTTTGCCCCGCGCAAAAAGTTTGGCCGGGGTAAAATAGAGATCGAATACTGTCTTGAAAAGTTGTGCTTTTAGGTTACTGGCCATAAATAATTTATGGCTCAACTCCAAGACTCTGTCTATATCAACATCTGGATTATTAAGTATCGCCGCCCATTTGGTTTCCGTTTGTTCTATATCGTCCTGTGTTTCAGTCAAAAGGGTGTCATAAAAAGTTCCTATCCTGGTATTTGGTCTAACCATTACCTCAATTATTTCAACTTTTGAAAGACACATTATAGTTTGCCTTTCTCTGCAAGTAAAATGTCTTTGTGATTTGGAAAACCCATTGATCTAATAGCCACTAATGATGTATTTATAGCTAATAAAGCTCCAGAAGTACTAGTTTGCAATTTGTCAACAACTGTTGAAAATGTACTAATCTTCTCATCATTCAATATAATCCCCACCGGTGGTATGATTGCTCCAAAAGAATCTCCCTCTATATGTGTTCAATCACCTATTTTACATGTATCTTTGTGTGATGGTGTCATTGTTAGTGCATCTATACTACATACATGATACATTTTAGGGAACAGCAAAGCTAAGTAGCAAATACCCTTTCAATCAACTGGTAAGTGAAAATGCGCATCCTGTCCACATACAAAATAAACTCCAGGAATGATTCTTCTCTGTGTAAAATTTGCCATGTATGCCCATAATTTCAAATGTGTGTTAACAACTACTATGTTCTATTCTGGTTTGGGTTCTATTTCTGTAAGCACATACTTTACCCTTTTGTCTCCTGTCTAATTTTAATTTAGAATGGATAATTTTTTTCTTAAATTTATTTTCTTTTTTCTTCCAAACGTTTTTTTTTCAAAATGTCTTCTAACGTTATGATGAATACATTCTATAAAGGTCTTCTTGCAATTGGGATTGGGTTATGTAAAATCAGTATGCCCAGATTTTTAGCTTTTTAGATCACCCAGTTTTGAAATTTTTACCGTGGGTGAGTCTCATTAAATGTGTCTCACTATCCGAAATCATATGGCAAATAAAATGTGCATGTTTACCGCCAGTGTCTGCCTTTTAAGATAAGGCTGATACAGCAAGGGTAAGGGGCACTTGGCTGGTTACACATAAGAACATGTGCACACGTGTGCACATGGGTGTGGGCTGCTCATGGGAGACTACTGTCATGCACAGCCCAGTAACTGCACAAAGGTAGCATGGTGAAATGGGGACTATGCAGGAGGCCTTATAATGTTAGTTCACACTAATAAGGAAAGTCAGTGTGAATTACTGTTTTGTCTATAGTGACACTCTATTATAGAAATAGGGAGAGAACTGCTTTAGAGTGCAGTGTTAGGCCCCTTTTGCCTATAGACACTATTGATGTCTTGAATTGGGGCGTAACATGTGCAGGAAAATAAATTGTGTAACTCCCAAAACAATATCGGTACACTTTATGGGTCATCCAGAGTTTCCATATTTCCCTGTCTAAGCTCAGTATCAGAGTCCAGGCTTTTTGTCACCTGCTGTCTCCGGTTAATTGTATTTCTCCCCACCAGCAGGAACAAAGGCAGCCCCACATAAAAGGAGCATTCAACAGTCCTACTCCCAGCTCCTGAGGAGGAAAGGGGTGTGGCTGAATGATCTGCATCAATCACGCAGCTGTCACACTGCAAAAAGAATGGGCCTGCCCAAGCCCACTGAACGAAGGATATCTTTTAACTTCTAGTGTGGCAGTCCCTGGCAGTGATGTCAACAAGGGGCGGAGCAGAGACCCCAGGAGTTGATGCAACCAGTGTCTCCCGGATGATTCCATTTTGAACTGCCCCAGCATGCTGTTATGTTATGTTATGTTATGTTATGTTATAGTAATTTTATATTGCGCACAATTACTCGTGAGTATCCTGGCGCGTAAAGTTACCATGGCCTGATGGGCAGGAGTTTAAGCCAGCTGGTTAAAGAGGAAGGTTTTAAGTTGTTTTTTAAATGGCCTAGAGTCCTGAATAGAACGGAGTTCCAAGGGGAGAGAATTCCATGCTGTAGCTGTTTTCACGGAGAGGGACTGACCTCTAAGCCGCATCCTATGGAATCTGGGTATCACCATCCGACGTTGGGTGGCTGAGCGCAGAGACATAGCAGGAGCATAGAAAGCAAAACGCTTCCTGAGGTACATTGGTCCAAGACCATGCAGGGCTCTGTGGGCCAGGGTGAGAGCTTTGAATTGCACTCTCTGGGCCACAGGAAGCCAGTGTAGATCTCAAGGGTGCTGCCTTACGCTTGTTCTTCTGGAGATGTTGAACAGAAGTCTAGCCGTGGCATTCTGTGTGGTCTGCAGTTTTTTTACAAGATAGCACGGGATGCCAATGTGCAGGGCGTTGGCATAGTCAATGCGAGAAAGAATAAGAGCCCGGACGACCATTTCCTTAGCTGGCCTGGGAAGCAGGGGGAGAAATCGTCTCCGTGATTTGAGAGTGCCGAAGCACACTCCGGTGAGTTTCTTAATTTGCACAGAGAACTGAAGATCTTCTCCAAACCATACCCTCAAGTTCTTAGCTGGGTTACCCACAGAAATGGGTTGGGGCAAATCAGGTGGCCACAGCGATTCTCTAAAGGCAGGAGGGAACTGACCATACAGAAGGTCCTCCAACTTGTCCTCGTTGCACTTCAGTTGGGCAAGTGCAAGCCACCGAAACACTGACGCAAGACATTTCTGGGCAGTTTCGGTCGACAAGTCAGAGTCCTTCCAGGTAAAAATGAGCTGGATATCATCAGCAAAAGCTATCATTTTTGCACCCAGCTCCTCTGCCAGAAAAATCAGCGGGGTCAGATAGACATTAAAAAGCAGAGGGATCAAAGTAGAACCCTGTGGGACTCCCGCAGATATTTTTCTGGCAACCAATGAGAAAGGTGGCGTCCAGACCTGCTGGGTGCGTTCTTCCCAAAAAGATTTCAGCCAATCCCACGTGGGGCCAGTGATCCCAATCTCTGAGAGTCGAGTAAGAAGTAATTGGTGGGGCACCGTATCAAAGGCAGCAGAGAGATCGAGAAGCACCAGAGCTGCTCTGCCGCCCGCGTCCAGACATTCCCTAATCGCCTCAGCCATTTCCTCCAGTGCAGTCTCAGTGCTGTATGACACCCTAAAGCTGGACTGTGATGGATGTAATACACCGGATGCTTCCACGTAAGCATCCAGCTGTCGGAAAATCACCTTTTCGCAGACCTTAGACAGTGCCGGGAGAAGGGAGATGGGGCGATAACTGGCCAGTTTAAATAGATCCAAGGAGGGTTTTTTTTAAAAGAGGCAGAATCTTAGCCTGTTTCCAGGTCAGGGGTACAGTAGCAGTCTGTTGGGATATATTGATAATAGTGGTAACCTCTGGAAAGACCTCCTCAGCCACCCCAGCCAGAACTCTAGCTGGGCAGGGGTTTGTTGGAGAACCCGACTTGAGAGATTTAAGGATGGCCAATGAATCGGCCCCAGTTACAGGCTTGAACTTCTTAAATGGAGATGTTAAAGGGGAGGAGGCTGAGGGGAGCCTGGGAAAAAGATCCCTTGACTCTAGGGTACCTGTCCCCGGGCTGTCTTGGAAAGTTTGTATTTTATCAATGAAGAAGGAAGACAGCTCCTAACACCATTGTGAAGAGGATGGAAGGGCTGATTGTTCAGCGCAAGGAATCAGAAAGCTTCTAACAATGGAGAAAACTTCCTTGCTATTGTTGTTGGCCTTGGCAATACATTCTGCATAAAAACCACTCTTTGCCTCCCTAATGGCTGCATAATAGTTGCTCTGGGCTTTGCGAAGAGCAGTTTTGGCCAGAGGGTAATACTCCCAATGCCAGCGGCGTTCAAATTTTTTGCAACCCAATTTAAGCTCTCTAAGAGAAGCCGAGTACCAGGGTTTAGGTAAAGATTGTCCCGGTCGTTTATTTGGTCGGAGTTTTGAGGTGGAATCATTCCCTTGGCTGATCCAGGTGGTAAAACTCTCTACCGCTCCTTCAAGACCAAAGGCTGGTGGTGGGCATGAGAGTAAAAGGACCTTAGAGAGGGCTGGAATATCCATCTTCCGAATTGGCTTACTATGGCCCGCAGCCGACGGGCCAAGAGGTTTCCCTATAGTCCAAGAGAACCGGATTAAATAGTGATCAGACCAGGTGACCTGAAGGGGGTTGTAAACTGACATGGCAAAATTGGAGCACACTAGATCCAGCATATGTCCTCCCTTATGAGAGGGAGACTTGATCCACTGGGTCAATTGTGCCAGATCGAACAGATCCCTACGATCTCTGGAATCGGGCGCCTTCGGGCGATCTAAATGGATGTTGAAATCGCCCAAGAGGAGGAAGCATGAGAAGCGGAGGGCACGGGGAACAATTACATCATCCAAGGCTTTCAAGAATGTTCCGGAAGGACCAGGGGGGCGGTAGACTAAAGTGCCACCCAGTGTGTAATGGGGGACATAACAATAGTGAAGTCAAGGGCCCCCCGATCCACTAGCCCCGTATATGGCTCGCTAGAGAAGACCCACGTGTCCCTGAACACTACTGCAATCCCGCCCCCTTCCCAATTTTACGATCTGCTCTCACAATTTTATACCCCTCAGGAATGGCTAGCTCAATCCCGGAGGCACAGTATTCATTGAGCCAGGTTTCAGTTATAAATAAAACACCAAGATTTTCATCAGAGAGAAGCTCATAGATGTCCTGTGCATGTTTCACCATAGAGCGGGAATTGATAAGAGCAGCTTGAATCCTGTTCTCAATCTCAATTCGCCACGCAGAGGCTGACGACTTGGAGAGGAAAAAAAAATTGGTACTTGGGGCAGGTCCTAATAGAACTATGGAGGACAGCCCACTGATCCCCTCTTGCACTTGGTGATATCAAGCAGCAGAAGTTCCTTACGACTGTAGGACCTCCAACCATCCTGGAGCTCCTACATGTGTTGGGCTATGTGGCTGGCGCCAGGCTCTCTTGGGACGTGGGCGGGTGCAGATGGGCTTGCCTTTGGTGCGCCTTCGGGGCGCTGGTGGAGCGCCCGCTGCACGCGTCCGCTGTGCGCTCGCTCCAGCCTCATAATTTATACAGTGAGGGCACCAACAGAGAATCAGGTGTGAGAGCTGGGAAAGCCTAGACTGCTCACCTTGACTCACCCACGATGGCGGAGTGGCACCACAGAGCGAAAAACTGGCCTCTGGGGACCACTGCTAAGCCTCAGGTAAAGAGCAGTAGGAAATGGCTATCCAGAAGAGGATCACAGTAAATTAGGAGCACTTTACATGTCAAACTAGAAATCAGCGGAACGATAAAAACAAAGTTTAAAAAAAGGCAAAGATGTGCAAAAAAGCAGCTGGAGCAGTACAATTATCAAATTTAAGTTAAAACCATTGCTAGTCTAATTGGGACAGGGGTGGAGAGGTGGCATGCACCCTAGGATTGGCCTTGGGTATCAGACCTCTGGAACCTTCCTCACCCCTTAAAAACTCGTGCACAAGGGGATAACTCTCTCTTGCCTGTGGATTGTGTCTACTGTTTGCTGCTGTCTCCTGGGACCACCATGAAGAACTGGAAGGAGGAACCCTCTGACACCCCTCAGGACCAAGGACCCTGCCTAGTTGACCCCAGGACCAGTGGGTCTCCCCAAGGGCCAGTGATGGTAGCCAACTTACACCCCTGATTGCCAGTTAGGGGAAATCCCTTGACTTTTCTGCACCCAGAAACCAAGACCAGGAGGAGAGCTGGTGTAGAGAACCAAGAGAACCAGCCCTATGAGGACAGCACCTCTTTGAAGGTAAGGAGGGTTGCTGCAACTGCACCTCATGGCTAGAGCTCACCACCAGGAGTAAAGTCAGCCTAAGCTTGTCAAAATCTAACAGGCCCAAGTTATGGTATTTTAAAGTTTGGTGATATTTGAAATTTTGCTTGGCGATGATGCTTGTGTGGCTCGGACGCTGTTTCACATCTTACTTCCAGGGTGGACGAGGGCCCAGGGGTTCATGCAGGATGGAGCTTTGGGCATGTCTGCACTAATGTGAATAAATATATGAAAGAACTAAACCTGTATTTGCAGAGTGTTTGAAAATATTCGAAAGATACTGCACAAATAGGCGGCATGCGCACTAGTAGTTACATGTTGCATTTCGATTTGAAATAATGAATAATGCTGCTTTTGCTCAAAGCTCATGCTATCAATCAATCAATCAATCAATCAGCATAATTTGTATAGCGGGCTACTCATCCGTAAGGGCCTCAAGGTGCTGAGGGGGGGGGTCGCTACTGCTCGAACAGCCAGGTCTTGAGTTGTTTCCTGAAGGAGAGATGGTCCCGGGTCAGACATAGGTGAGTGGGGAGGGAGTTCCATGTCTTCGCTGCCAGGTAGGAGAAGGATCTTCCTCCGACGGTGGATTTCTGAAAGCGTGGGACTGAGGCGAGGGTGAGGCTGGCGGATCAGAGCTGGCGGGTGGGTGTGTAGAATGTGAGGCGGTTGTTTAGGTACTCCGGGCCCATTTCGTGGAGAGCCTTGTGTGCGTGGGTGAGGAGTATGAACGTGATCCACTTGTTGACTGGGAGCCAGTGAAGGTCTTTCAGGTGGGCAGAGATGTGGTTACTGCGAGGGATGTCCAGGATGAGTCATGCTGAGGCGTTCTGGATACGCATGAGTCTTTTCTGTAGTTTGGCTGTGGTTCCAGCATAGAGGGTGTTCCCGTAGTCCAGACGGCTGGTGACGAGGGCCTGGGTGACCGTCTTCCTGGTTTCGGTGGGGATCCATCGGAAGATCTTTCGGAGCATGCGCAGGGTGTTGAAACAGGATGATGAGATGGCATTGACTTGCTTGGTCATTGTGAGGGAGGAGTCCAGGATGAAGCCCAGGTTGTGTGCGTGGTCAGTTGGCTTGGGTGCGCTGCCCAGGGCAGGGGGCCACCAGGAGTCGTCCCAGGCGGAGGGAGATGGTCCAAGTATGAGGACTTCTGTCTTGTCTTCATCCATTCTGCGACGAATTTCATACCTTCCTGGAGGTTGGCTCTGGCGGTGACGGGGTCGTTGGTGAGGGAGAGGATCAGTTGGGTGACGTCGGCGTAGGAGATGATGTTGAGGTTCTGTTGGCGGGTGATGTCTGCGAGGGGGCTCATGTAGATGTTGAAGAGGGTGGGGCTGAGTGAGGATCCTTGTGGGACGCCGCAGATGACTTTGGTGGCCGCGGATCGGAACAGGGGGAGGCGGACTCTCTGTGTTCTTCCGGCGAGGAACGAGATGATCCACTCCAGTGCCGCTCCTTGGATTCCAGTGTTGCTGAGGCGCTGTGTCAGGGTGTGGTGGCTTACGGTGTCGAAGGCTGCTGAGAGGTCTAGGAGGATGAGGGCAGCAGTTTTCCCGTTGTCGAGCAGGGACCTGATGTCGTCTGTGGCTGCGATGAGGGGGGTCTCGGTGCTGTGGTTTGCACGGAAGCCGGACTGCTAGGGGTCGAGGGATCCGTTGGTCTCGAGGAAGGCGGAGAGTTGTCTGTTGACGGTCTTCTCGATGACTTTGGCTGGAAAGGGGAGGAGCGAGATGGGGCGGAAGTTCTTCAGGCCCGTGGGGTCCGCGGTGGGTTTCTTCAGGAGGGCGCTCAGCTCAGCATGTTTCCAGCTCTCCGGAAAGGTGGCGGATGCGAACGAGCTGTTGATGATGTTCCGGAGATGGGGTGCGATGATGGAGTCGGCTTTGTTAAAGATGTGGTGTGGGCAGGGGTCGGTGGGGGAGCCGGAGTGGATGGTGTTCATCATGCGGGTGGTGTCTTCGGTGCTTACAGGGGTCCAGGTGCAGAGGGTGGAGGTGGGGGGCGTTGGTTTGGTGGTAGGGTGCATGGTCAGTGCGCCGAAGCTGTTGTGTATGTCGGCGATCTTGCTGTGAAAGAACAAGGCGAGTGAGTCGCAGAGGTCTTGCGAGGGTGTGATGTCGTTGTTGCTGGTGCTGGGGTTGGAGAGCTCTTTGACGATGATGAAGAGTTCCTTGCTGTTGTGGGTGTTGTTGTCCAGTCGTTCTTTGAATGTTGTCTTCTTGGTGGTGCGGATCAGCTGGTGGTGTTTGCGGGCAGCGTTCTTGAGGGCTGACATGTTCTCTGCTGCCTGGTCGAGGCGGCAGGCTTTCTCGAGGGTGCGGCAGGTTTTCTTGGAGTTTTTGAGGTCGTTGGTGAACCACGAGGCTGTCCTGCTTCCTGGTTTGCTGGGAGGATTCTTCAGTGGTGCGAGTTCGTCGGTGCAGTCAGTGATCCACTGTGTGAGGTTGCGGGATGCTTCGTCGGGGTCTGTCGTGTTGGTGAGCGGGTTCTGGCTGAGGGTGGTGGTGAGCTGGTCGGTGGTGATCTTGCTCCAGCTTCTGCGGGGAGCCTGTTGCGGGAGGTGGTGGGTCGTGGTTCTCCTGAAGTTGAAGTGGACGCAGCTGTGATCTGTCCAGTGTAGTCCGGTGGAGTGGCTGAAGGAGATGTGCTTGCTGGAGGAGAAGATGGGGTCAAGCGTGTGTCCGGCATAGTGGGTGGGGGTGTTCACCAGTTGCTTGAGTCCGAGGTTGGCGAGGTTGTCCAGCAGGGCGGTGGTGCTAGGTAACAATGATAGGAAATCATACACAGGTGGGAGGTAAACAGTGAGGGCTAAAATGTCATATAATTAATAAATGTCTATATTTTATGTATTTTAGTGGAGTGAAATAAAAATCATTTCCCTTATATTGGCTATTGTAAAGGGAGGGCCCTGAATGGGAGAGACAGTTATGACAAAGCAGCCGGAAACGCTGAGCACAGCAGAAGATGTCAAAAGGTTGAAGGCTGCGATACTGAATGCCTGCCGTGAGCTGTGATCAGCCTTGTGAAAAAAATTCATGTGAAAGAACTAAGAGTCAGACTATGGGAAAGGAAGCAGAACAGTAGAATAGTCAAATATAAATGAAGTAACAGTGGAATGACCCCCAACCCCAAAGCTAACCAATACCCTGTCAAGATTCGTGAAATTAGCAGCTAATGTGGGACGGACATGTAGGTTTTTAGACTATAATTAGGGTTCCTTTAGGGGTGTGGCTTTGAAGCTTAGGCTGACTGGAGAGAAGAGGGAAGATGCGTCGCTGTCAGTCAGTTTGCGGAGAGGCCTAGCTGTTTCCTATCTAATCCTGTTCTTGTTAGAGATCTTGCATTCCTGTATACCTTGGAGAAACCCTGTCATCACTTGGGTCCAGGGGTGGTTTTTATGATAGACCTTTAGGTTTGTATTTAGCTAATGTCGGTACCAGAATATCAGTTTTAATGTTATGTCTCTGAACCTTCAGTCTCTCCACCTATCCACTACGTCAACAAATTATCGATATGCATTATTTTAGATGAACCTATTGTCTCTTCATCTATCCCTCCGTTAGGTATATTATTGTTTGGCATAATTATTTGTTGAATCTATGGGCCAGATGTGGGTATCCAAATACCGGTCGGTAACGGCCGAAAATACAGATTTTCGGCCGTTACCGACCGGTATTTGGATACCTGGATATAGGGCCACCTAAAATACAGATTCAGTAATTTTACCGAATCAGTAATTTTACAGATTCTGTAAAATTACCTAATCGGTAAAATTACCGAATCTGTATTTTTAGATGTAGGTAGCACTGTAATCAGTGCTACAGGGCTTTAAGAATTCGTTATTTACCACCAACTAAAAGTTGGTGGTATATAATGAAAAGCTTTGAAAAAACATTTTTTTTGCTTTTCAAACGCTGCCATGTTGCAGACATACATGCCCTTAGGGCATGTATGTCTGCAACATGTGCCCCCATACACGATTGAGGGGTGCAACAGGGTGTCAAAGTGACACCCTGCCACCCTTCAATGTTTCCCCCAATTACCGAATCGGTATTTACCAATTCGGTAATTGCCATTCATTCCTTTGGACCTCCAGGCCCATAGGAATAAATGGCAATTACCGAATCGGTAAATACTGATTCAGTAATTACCGATTCTTACCGATTCAGTAATTTCAAAAGAGAAATTACCTACATCCCATTTACCTACTCCTAAATACCGAATCGGTATGATTCGGTATTTAAGAGTAGGTAAATCGAGATTACCTACATCTAGCCCTTTGTCTCTTATTCTATCCACTCCTTCATTGGATAATGTCATTGCATAGGGAGTCTGCAGCCATTGTAAAATAGTACCTGTCATGAGATTTCGATGCTCTGATTGAGAACAAATTGCAACTGGGCATTTAACCCTAAATTGAGATAAATTCATTTGTTAACCTTACCGAGAGTCTGTTACTAATTATGACTAAATGATTGGTAAATTATTATTATCATTACCATCAACTACTCAACTAATTGGTCCATCGACCAAATAGAGGAAGAGTTGATATCAAGATTAGATATGAGACAGATATCCCGAAAGGAACAACAAAAGAACATTTTGATGGAAAGTAAACAAATTAACACCGGCGCCTCAGGGATATTGAGTGAATGTGTATGGGCCATTGTATTATGTTGTTGAGTATCGATCCCTGATCAATTATTTGTATTGGCGCTGGATCACAACGTTCTTTTAATATCAGGGACACAACATTATTTTTAATATTAGGGAAAGCAACAGCAAAACTTGACCCAGCAGACTGTAAAACAGGTCCACAAAAAGTTAAGAACAGTTCCACACTGACCTGCAGACAGATTTCACAGGGCAGGCAGGCTTCCTGATGAGGAGGGCAGAGCGGCTTGAAGGGTGCCAACGAAGTGAAATAAACTGGTCGGCAAGAAGGGGGGAAGACTGGCCCGATCCAGGAGAGGCCCCCTGCTGCCTGTGCAGTCCTTTTGGCAGATCTGATAGAGCAGGCTGCAGGCGGCATCTTCCTCACAAAGGTAGCAGGAAGCTTGCGGAAAGGCTCCTTAAAAGTCAACTGTGAATGCATGACAGCTGACTTTTAAAGGGCCTTTGCTTCCTGCTAGTACTGTGTGCTTGTAGTCACTGAGACTTTCAGTAAACCCAAAGAGGGCCAATGGAGCATGGGCAGTTAAGTTGATATTGTGTTGCTTGAGTCGCCCTCATTTATGTTTACTGAAACCCTCTGGGGAATATCGCTGCGAAGCAGCTGTGCTGGGTTGCCCAAGCAAGAACAGGGCAATAGAAATGATCCGCAGCCCCTTAAGCAAGGTCTGCCAGGCTGCTGGGGACCCGCGGGCCATACTTAAAAAAAAAAAAAAATTATCGATTCAACAAAGTTTTAGAGGATCTCAAATTGTGATGGTTCCATGTCATCCACTGATCAAGGGCTCAGAGGCAACTGAAAGTTTTTGAGTTTCTACTATTTTTGGGGTTTTCCAGTTTTAAAAGTATTTGTGTGTCATCTGGATAGTTATAGCAGGTGAACTGAAATTCATTGATCACTCCTGTAATGGCTTCATGTAGATGTTGAAAAGCATGGCTGAGATGATGAATCCTGAGTGACTCCTGCTTTTTATGATGTAGGGTTTGGATGAGAAAGGAGTATGAATTAGATTTGTTCTATTTTGAAGGTAGAGTCAAGAGCATACCCTCTATGCCGGCTTCGTGAAGTCTGTGGCTTAGAGTGTCATGATCAACTGTGTTGAAGACAGCTGATGGATCCAAGAGAAGAAGTGCAACAACCTAATTGTGGTATACTGTGTTTTTAAGATCATCCACTTTAGCGATTGGGGCAGTTTTGGTGCCATCCATGGATTGAATTCTATTTGGAAGTCCAACACTATGGAGTTATCTTCAATGATTTGTGATAGCTGGGTGAAGACTGATCTTTCTATCAGTTTACCAAGGAATGTTCCATTTGCAATAGGTCTGTAGTGTTTGGGGTCTTGCGTGTCCAGGTTTGACTTCATTAAAAATGGGCATATATATGTTTTTTGAGTCTTTTGAAGAAACCTTTAATTGTAGAATCTGCAGAGTCACACTAATGATGTACTGTACATGATGTAGGGTCCGCCAGCAAACCACCCTGTCATGTATTTATTTTGTTCTGAAGGAACCTGGGATTAGTTGGACAAGATAGACACAATTCCCTCATCTCAGTGACTAAAAGTTAGATGTAAGAAGATCGAAAACCATGTTTGACTTTTAACCCTTCAATGTTTTGCCAACATTTTTGACATTCGAGAGTTTACAATCCAGAGGGTGTGGGGATGTTGAAACCCATGTATTTGTTCTAAATTGTTTGAGCGACCCAGTAGCTGAAAGTTTGGCCTGTTACGTTGACAAAAGCTTGGAGTCTGGTGATTTTTAAGTGCACGTCGCTCATGCCTCATGACACAGCTCAGTTAATTCAACATGGCAATTATTTTCATATGGAACGAGGGAAGTAGTAGCGTAGCTGTAAACAAATGTTCATCTTGCAAGCATTGCTGGATTAGAATGTGTTTCCTGGTACCTGTAAGAGCAGGCCTAGGGGCATTTTCTGTTGGCACAATCGAAAAGGGAGTGTTGTTAATAGCACTGCTCAAAGCTCTGGGATTTACACCTACACGAAACTGTAAGTTTATCACAACCAGGGAGAAATGTAATGGCAGAACCACAGCATTGTTTCATAGTCTGGCCAGGATGTTATTCTTCCTCCCTCTGAAGAACAAAGACATACCTAAAAAGGAGTTAGCTTCAGGCCAAGCAAAGCAGCGTAGTACATTGTTGTTGTACAGTGTCATACAGTTCACCGTGACTCTTCATTGTGGTATGAAACTATGCTGCAGACTTGGTTTTCCCCTACTTGCAACAAAGGAAATACTGTAGAAGTGCATTAATTTCTTAGTTAAGCACCCTACAATAAATACTTAAGGAATCTGAGGAGTTATCTGTGGCGATGATTTATTAAGATACAAAAAGTTATCGGAAGCAACACTCGAATTCTATTTCTTGCTAAAGAAAAGATCATATTGAAAGGGTCGCACTCACAAAATGTGGAAAAATTATTTTAAAATATGTACGGGTCAGGGTGACATGTGCGATGTGCGATATGATAAAATTCATTACTAAAAAATTAGCTTTCAAGACTTATAAACTGCGGGAAATCACAGTATCCAAAGAAAACGTATTTTCTAAGAAGACGTCTAGCAAAAACAGTGACTAGAGAAAGTAATCGAATAAGGGAAGAGTGGTCTATGCGGTCCCCTGAAATTCTGGCGTAGCTTTAGAACGTGATTGGCTCAGTGCCTCAAATATTTGCCACCTGTTTTCACAAGATACATTTATTTTTTTGGTAACAAATAAGGACTGATTTAAAAGAAATTGTTATTACATGTCCTAGGTTTCTACCTATCGGGCCCACAGGGTGATGACCAATTAGCAGACCCAAACACAAGGCTAAATATTTTGAGGGAAATGTACTCTCATTTAAGAATATCCATGTTATAATAGACTTTAATAGAAAGGGGCATTATAGCAATTCACTGACTTTTTACTAGAAACATGGGGGCATATTATCAAGGGGGTTTATCTCCGCTTTTTTGGCTTTAAAAGCCAAGAAAGCGGAGATAAAATTATCTCCGTATTACCTAGCTGTCGCTAACACCAGTTAGCGACAGCAAGTAGGAGATAGCGACCATCTTGGGCCCCACTTTGCATGTCAGTGATATTTATCACTAATGACATGCAAAGTGGGCGTGCCAAGATGTTAGCGACTGGAAACAGTCGCTAACATCGCTACCTCCTATTACCAACTTTTGAAGATATTCGTGCTAAGCGCGAATATCTCCAAAAGCTAACACCTGCCCTGAGCAGTTCTTAGCCATGTTATCCAATGGGAGGTGGATAACATGGCTAAGAGCTTTAGCTCGGTAATGCATGAATATCGCTGACTTTTCAGCGATATTCATGCATTGCGGCCGATTTTTATCGCATCTGCGATAAACCTTGGTAATACCAAGGTTTATCTGCGATAAAAATCGCCGCAGCTCAGCGGTAAATTTTTGTCTCTAACCAAGCAATAGCGATAATTATCTCTATTGCTTGGTAATATGCCCCATGGTTCTCCGGAAGTGGGGTGGACTTTGGATAGACCTGTGTAATCTTGTGGAGAAGTAAGACTTGTAGGCATGAAGGTTTCTAAAAAGGAAACATAAAGTTGTGCATTCTAACATTAGGAAACTGAATGATCAATTCATAGTTGCAGGACACGTCTCGGCAGTTTACAAACTGGAAGGAGAATCCAGAAATTGCAAAATCTAATAAATACAACATTGGCAAAATCAAAATGTTTCGGCTTACCAATGCAGTGAAGAGCTATTGGCTTTGCCCATCATTTTTGATCTGCAAGAGTGTGCGTGGTTGTTAGAAATGGGGGTCTCGAGTTGGCAGTGCCTGGCCAGAGTCCAAGTAGGGAACCTTCTTTCTAAGTGAGAGTAAGGGGGCTACACCCTTTGATAACCCCTGCTCAACCCTGTGGTAACGTAGCAAGAGCAGTTAGGCTTATCTCAGAGGCAGTGTGTAAAGCATTTATGATCATACACAGTAACACAGTGAAGAACACTACAAAGGAACACCACACAAGTAGTTATAAAAAATAAGTTTCCTTATAAATAGACTTAACACAAGACCAATAACAGTAAAAAGCCACAATACTAAAACATGGGGGTAATCTTGAAAGGCTGGAAATAGAGTTCAAAGTGTTCAAATAGGGGCTCAGTTCAAAGCAGGGGTCTCTGCGACCCTTTTACTTACAAAGTACCTGGACTTCGTAGCAAAGCAAACAAAATGACGCTACCTAGCTGTAGGGATGATTTTCCACACGCTAGGCCGGCATTGCGTTGAATCCTTGCCGCAAGGGAGGATGATGCGCCGGGCTGCGGGTGTGTGCGGGACAAAGCAACAGATTTCTTCACGCTAGGCCAGTGATTTGTTGAATCCTTGCCTCGAGGGAGGATGATGCGCTGATCCTGTTGCGTCTGCGATCTTGTTGCGATGAAAGAAAATGGCGCCCGCGAGGGAGCAATGATCCGGGTGCGATGCGAGGAAAATGACAGACGCATGGCATCCGCGCTGCGATGATCCGGGGTCAGTGAGCCTTCAAAAAGCCCGCAAACGTACGATGATCTATTGGGTTAGCGAGTACTTTGTGGCCCACAAGCGTGCAATGCGATGGTCTTTGGTGTGTGAGCGCTCGGCGGCAGCAGCGCGTGGATTTTTCTTACGCTCTTCCGCTGCAGCGGCTCGCAAGCGGGCGTTAGCGACAATTTTCAGCACTATCTTCTCGGAAGTAGAACTAGAGGCCCTGGAACTCACAGTGGCCTCACCTGCAAATAGAAATATTCATTGGGAGGAATCAGGAGGCTGGTGGGGAGTCAGTTGTGCCTGTGACTCCAGCAGGAGCAGGAGGCTAGCTCTCTTCTAGCCCTTGGGTGATTGCTTAGCAAAAATAAAAGTCTCTCAAAAGTCCTTTTCCCTCTTCTTCCAAGTCCAAGGGGAATTACTGAAGGCCAATCAAAGAAACAACACACAAGCACAAGGACAGTCCGAGCATCCCGAGCATCTTGAATATTCACCCCTACCAATCCAAAGACAGGGGGAAACACGGGAAAGTACCCAAACGGCCACCATATGGCCGCACCTAATAAATACCATGGAAACCATAGGCAGAGCAATGTCCTACCATGCAGACAAACTAGACACGCAAGTCGATCTGCTTAACATCTTGGCCATCCATGTCCAGGGGATAGAATCAAACCTAAAGGACCTCAACACCATGATAAAGAAGGTGCAACTCAACAAGGTCACCACTTTTCACACTTGCCATTGCCCCCAAATAATTGACAAACTGGCAACTGTACCTACATTGATGACACAGATATTGGGGATTGTTAAGGAACCATCAAAAGAGACCAGAATAACCACCAGCCAGGAAAGAGTTGAACATGACGGCCAAAAGGGAATTGGCAGGGCAATCGATGCCCGGAGCAATGAAGAGAGCCCAGAAATACTAGAGAAATCATACTCTCCCATTTCAGACGATATCAAGACGTCAGCAATCTTAGACGAACGAGCTCAGTCTGACACGCGAGAGGATGCACCACAAAATCAGGATTCATTAACAAAAGGCCAAATAAGACCCAAACAAACAAATTTGGCAACCTCTCTCACAAAGAGAAAAAGGAAGCGCTTGAGAAAAGCAAGAAAAACCAAATCATACATCCAAGGGCCGCCGGTAACTCATCCTCAAAAAACAAACTCTGACTCCGACGATACCAACAACAAAGCGCCGATTGAGGGTGATCCCTCTCAAAACAAAACAAAGTCAGTCAACTGACAACTCCCCAACAAAAGAAACCCACTACTCCAGATGGCCTAACTGAACTAACCAGTCCAACTCAGCAAGCAAGGAAAGTGTTCAGTTTTTTCAACTTCCCAGGAGGGAAAGCAGAACTCAAATCATCGAGCTCAGAATCATCAGATACTGAGCACAGCAATAAAGCAAACATTAACTTCTCTATCCTGCAAGTGACCAATAATAACAGACAAGTTGACTCAGATAAATTTACGAAGCCCAACGGAAGAAAGAAATGGGCTCTGCTGTCAGGTGAAATACAAGCATCACCAGTTGTAAACTCCACCGGTCCTGAGAGCAATGGTTCCCAACATCAATTTAACTCGGCCCCACTTGATCTGGAGGCTGACCGGGTAGGCACAGCCATTTCAAGCAACGGAGAGAGTAAAAGAAACAAAGACCCAGTACGATACATCCCAAGTAAAATAGTTGAACTAATCCCGCAATACAGCTCGAGAGGGCCACATGACATCTTGAACAGAGGGTCCATTTTAAAACTCTTAGAAGAATTACCAGGCCTGCGCCATATAAAATCAGGCGATTTGGAGTCAATTGAATTCAAACCACATCCTTATCAAACTCCACGATTATAAAATGGACCAAACACAACTTCACAGAACTAATCCTGCTGCATAGGGAGGAATTCACCCTAAGTGGCATAGAGTTAAAAAAAGTGGAGCCTGCACGATTCCCCAGTCCGCTGCAGAAACAAAGTCCTAAACTGATCTTCTAAAAGGTGCGAAAGGCCCAGACCAAAGAAGCAACATTGCAGAAGAAGGTCACCTATCTAGGCACATCACAATCACATTTGAAGGAAGCAGCCACACTTGAGAGGAACCGACAAGCTCCCCTGGTATTAATCCAGAGGAGCGTAGAATGAATTAACGGAAGACAAACAGCAGGAAAAGAGCAGGGCTGCAAGATCTGTTCTTGGAATGTCAATGGACTAGGCACAAAGCTGGAGGAAGATTACTTCATAGAGTTCATCACCCAATATAACATACTTCTGCTTCAGGAAACTTGGCGGACAAAAAACTCGCCACTTGTGGGATATAAAGAACATTTCATACCAGCACAAAAGGAGGCACGGCCCGGTAGGGCAAAAGGAGGCCTATCAATCTTTATATCCACTGATGTTTCCTTTGGAGAGAGACCTGTATCCAATTAGACTCTACATGGATGCAATGCATCAAAATTGAAATCTCTCCTACCATGGGTCTATTGGTTCTAAACTTATACATGCACCCGGGGGAAACATAAAGGGAAAAGGATTAAGCAACTAATAGCTGCAATCACCACACTGAAATCCACCTACCTAAGCGATAATATGTTAATAACTGGTAACTTTAACATGAACCTAATCCAAGGACGGGAAACCTAGCGAACTTTATTCGGCCACAACAGGGCAACCAAAGTAGACAAGATGCAATGAGGAAGAAATGTGCAGCAGAATTGGAAGCCCTCTTCCTGCACACGTTAAACGGAAGGGGTCCCTTGGATAGACTAGCAGCCCTAACGAGGGTCACTAGGAACACAGGCTCAACAATAGACTACACATTAGCAGATCCCGATCTATTTCCTTACATCAAAGACTTCCATATCCTGGAACGGGTGAAAGCGATCCCTATCCCCAGATATTCACATTATCAATAAAACTAAAAGAGTCTGAGCAAGCGCATCCTCTAACATTGAACACTCAACTTTTCAACTTACAAAGATTAAAATGGAATGAAGGCAACATTTCTAATTTAATGGAGACATGTCGCTTACTGCTTCCACCATCAGAAGAACCCAAAGATATAGTAAAAGCCTGGGAGTCCTTCGTAGTTAACATCAACAAAAAATACCAAATCAAGCGCTGAGGACACAAAACAACAAGAAACAGAGAAGGGAAATGGTACACGCCAAAAAATGCGTTTATTAAAAAAGCAACTCAACTCATACCTCAGGTCATTACGAAAAAAGGACCCCCAATTATCACAACAAACTCTCAAATCAATAGCAAATTTTAAAAAGGAGCTAAAATGCGAGACTAAAGCGACCAAGCAAAAGTACAAGGAAAATCTAGAGTCCACCATACTTCATGCTAGTAAGCTGCGGAATTCCAAACAGTTCTGGGCGAAAATAAATCTTATACTTTATGACAAACAGCAACAGTTCAACTCAGACATGAGAGATAAAATTTGGGGCCCACCATTGACTTAACATACAATTTCACACCGGATAAGCTCATAGATAACACACCTGCGACCCCAACAGAGTTCAAATTAACTCTCAGTTCGAGAAAAACCACAGAAGCGTGGAAACCCAGCATGCAAAAAGACTCATCCCGCACCCATGATCGGGAACTGATGGAAGCTTTAGCCTCCAACCCAGTAAAGTCTTTTCAAACCAAAGCAAGCTGCAAGCCTCCAGTTCTGGAGCATACAATAGAAACAGATCAGATTACACCAAAGCAGGTTTTACGGACTATAAACCACCTGAGAGCAGATTGGACCCCCGGACCAAATGGCCTAGCCAACGCTCTATTTGGCAAGATCCCATGTTTTGATCTAGTCACTTATCCCCCTTGTTCTGTAACAGCTTAAGGACCGGGAATATTCCTGACTCTTGGAGGGGCAGTATTCTACAACCGATTCATAAATCAGGGACTCGCTCAGACCCTAACAACTACAGGTTAATAGCCCTAATAGACGTTGAGGCCAAGATTTACGCATTCAATCTATTGGCAGATCTGGAGACTTGGGTCAGCAGTAAAAGTTGATCCCATTGACACAAACAGGTTTCCGGGCCGGCATGGGCACCCTAACAAACCTATCAGCACTAACTCTCCTAGCTAAAAAAGCAATCGACAACTCTACCACTCTATATACATGTTTTCTACACTTGAAAGCTGCTTTTGATAAAGTGCCAAGATCCAAACTATGGGTCAAAATGAAAGCTTGGGGCGCCTCTCCCAACTTATTGGGAGCAATTGCCAATTTATACTCGCATACCTGGATCCAAATAAATAAGGGGATGGTGGGTGCCTAACAAATAAATTTCTAACATTTATTGGGCTAAAGCAAGGATGCGTGCTGGCCCCCAGCCTATTCAACATCTATACCGCCGACCTAGAGCGAGACCTATGTACAATCCAGAGAGACCCACCAAAATTGGGACAAACACCCATAGCGAGTCTGCAATATGCTGATGATATTGTGCTTCTCTCACAAACTCCACTTGGCTTACAATGGCTGATTTCTCAACTTGCGCTGTACATCTCCAACGCACAATTAACAATAAACCTAAAAAAATCCAACGTCCTATGCTTCTCCAGCTCTCGAAAAAAGCAACCAAAATTTGTTTGGAGGAGACATTCCTGTACTCTAACCAAGGAGGATGCATACAAATATTTGGGAATCCTACTAGACCGTCAACTAAAGTACAAACATCATTTAGACCTTGGAAACACAAAATCAAAACAACTCCAATTTGCTTTCAACACCATTCAAAAACAGCGAAGTGGAAGTTCAACCGGTCACTTGCTAAAGGTTGTAGCAGCAAAATTTCTGCCTTCGCTCACATATGGCTAAAAAATGATGGCTACCAAGGACTCTACAGTGCTAAACCTTGATCAATCAAGATTGTTTAAACATCTCTTCTCAATTCCGCGACATATTTCACAAGCACAAATACGCCTGGAATACGGGTTAATAAATCAGATCCCAGCTAGACAAGGGGCCCTGGCAAAATACTATTGGCGCATGAGGGATGCTGAAGACAACACACTTGCCCACCTCTGCTGGGAAGAAGTCGAAAAACAGGCTAGGCAGACCAACTCCACATGCAAGCCTCTTAGGCAAGCACTTCTCTTGCTAAACCTGGAAGAAGCTTGGCATTCACCAATGTCTTACACTGCTTTTAAACAAATTACCAACAAAGCCATTAAACAAGCATCGTTGCAAATAGACATGGGCTTAGTGGCTGGTAAAAGTCATGCCTGGATTGTGATGCCAACATACAATCAACTGAAACAACAACAGTATTTGCAAGAATGCTTCAAGGATCACTGCAAGAGGAAACTAAGTCTATTGAGGCTGGGGTGGTTCCCGAGCAAAGACCTTACCCCTAAATGGTTACGGACCTGGTCAACTTTAGATTGTTGCCTCTGTGACAAGGGTGAAGAGTCGTTATTGCATCTATTATGTATTTGCCCGGCCCTACAAAATCTAAGGAAGATTCTCCTAAAACCACTCCTAAGAGAAACACAAGTCAGGACCTGCAGACGGCTGTGATAAAATGCCTCAGCGGGTCTTCAATACAACTTTCCTGCAAAACGATAACATTCCTGGCTTTTGCTGCCCAAGAGCTTGAAAAAAAGGCAGCAGCAAATGACAAACTGGGACACATGGTCTCCCCGCGGCTGGACCTGGATTCTCCTTCATTTTCTCAATAGTTACCCTCCTCCCTACTTCCCCTCTCTGATATGTTAATACACTGCAATGCACTCTATTTGGGACAAGAGGGGACAGTTACATCGATTCAAATACAAGCCCCTAAGTACGTCGCATCCCCTGTCATAACAGTCATTTGTTGGCCCCCATATTTTAATGAGATAGCCACTCCCTTACCAAGTGTTACCCCTGTTTCTTTTTTTTCTCTATGTATATCTGTGCAAAGTCGCTAAGGACATGGGGGCCTGTGTCATTTTATGTAGTTTTTATGCTGACTCAAAGATGTTGATATTTATCACAGGGTGGTAAGATCCACCCTTTTATGATTTTAACAAATCAAATAAAGTATTATATTGGGCACAAGAACAGTCCTCTCCTGCAGATTCCTTCAGTAACATGGACAGAGCTTCCTCTTGAGATTCAGGAGCAATACAAAAAATCAGGGGTTAGGGCATATATTTATACCCCAAAAGTCTTTGTTCTCAAAAGTCTCTGGTCACTGAACCCAGCCAGAACCAGTTCTGCTCAGGCCTGGAGCACTTTGTTTTCCAGGCTGCATCCTTCCTTTCAGAAAGAGGGGGTCTGCTATCAGACTCACAGTTGAAGGTGGAGCCAGCATTTACTTTGCCAGGCACGGCCCTGCTCAGATCAAAGGGTCACCCCTCCCCTACTCCAAATGAAGATCTCTCTAATCAACCCAGGTCTGACTCAGCCTGCCTTGCCCCTCTAAACCCAGACAGACAATACACATAACAGCAGAGCACACTGGAGGCTTAGGCAAGAAAATACCTACTTTCTAAAAGTGTTATTTTCAAACACAGAATATTAAAACCAACTTCACTAAAATATGCATTTAATTATTCTCAGCTAAGGCATACTAAACTCAAATTTCTACTATGTTCCCTGAGTCAGATAGGTCTATAAGATGTAATAGCCAGTCTGCCCATTCTAGCCTATGAAGAACAGGTAGCCTTGCAGCAGTGAAAAACAAAATGGAGGGTGATTCACTACCAGGACATGCTACACATATCAAGCCATGTCCTACCTTACACACACAATGAACCTACCATAGGGGTGACTGACATGATGCTAAGGGAAGGGTCACGGGGTGGGAAGTGTGGGCACATCACAGCCAAGATGTCAGTTCTGGACTGCATGCAGACACTGCAATGGCAGGTCTGAGGTACACTTTACAAGCTACTTCTGTGGGTGGCGCAAACCAGCACTGCAGGCCCGCCAGCAGCATTTGGGTTACCAGCCCTGGGCACACACAGGCCACACTACTAGGGACTAACAGGTAAACCAAATAAGCCAATCAGGGATATACCAATTCACAGTCATATTTACACAGGGAGCATTTGCGCTTTGGCACCGAATTGCAGTGGGGCAGCGCACAGATCATTTAATACCAGCAAAAATAGAGGTGACAACAGCGAAAAATGGAAGGGAGACACACGCCATTGGTGCCAGGTCTAACAGTGGTCATGAACAGCAGCCTTCTTGGAATTTCTTTTGTTATTGTTAATGATTAATTTACTATTCCAAGATGGTGGAGAGCCATTTTGGAATGGTAACATCAGAAATAAAGTATTACAGTGAAGTAAGTGGCTGGGATCAGTGTACAGCTACCAAGAACTAACTAAAATATTTACAATATAAAAAAAAGAACAATGAAGTAGGATTGGGTAGCAGAGTGACAGTAGTGCAAAAGACAAGTGTGGAAGGAAGTGGCCTAGTAGCAATATGCAGATGCGTGACTTCTGCAACAGGAAGTAAAAAAAAGCAATAGATTTTTCTTAAAAAGTTAAGTCAAAACAGGAGGTACCGGTGAATAATAACAAGCAGGGGAGAAGTAGGAAGACTGCAGTTGGGGAACTAGAGTCAATTTCTTTTTGTTGAAATCGGTAAACTATGTAGTAGATGGTGGATTAAAAAGTCAATGGGATAAATCCATAACTATACACAAAACACAGAAGAAGCAGATTTGCATAATTTCATGCATGCTGGTACCTTCCAGCTGGTAGGGCTGAGATACCGTCAGTCACATGGTCCTTAAGTATATTGAGTTATTTCCAAAAAGGTTGTTACAGCTGTTATGGCTGTGACAGAATCGGTCACATGGCATGTTGTTAGATACACTTATTTCTGCACAAGCAGGTATCTCCTAGCTGGCTAGAGTCAGTCAGATGGCCTGTAGGGATACTGAGTTATTTCAAGGCAGGTTGGGATGACTCTACTGGTTGAATTGGGGCAGAGTTAGTCACGTGTCAGGCACAGCCAGTTTCATGCCAGATGAGATGGTTCCTAATTATATGTATTCAGGGCATAGGTCAGGGGTACATGCGTGTGGACGGCATCCACCCACTATTTTCACAGGGTGAACGCCATCCACCCTGCCAAGGGGTTGGGCCCCACTGAATAATGTGCTGAACTCGTCCCGGTGTAATATCCAAACACCGGGATACTTTCAGCAGCGCCTGCACGTTGTCTGTTTTCCATCAGCAACAACAGGGGGACAGGGCTTTCTTATTTCAGACTCAGCTGGGCCCATTACAAAGGCCAAATTTGAGGGGTCATCAGGCTTCCTTTTGTTGCAGTCTCCTGGCTGGGAGCAGCCAGGAGCCTCACACCTAGATGCAAATGCAGCAGAGGGGAAGCAAAGGCTCACACCTTGTTAGCACTTCACAAATACTTAAGAAAGGCAGCTTTTCACTTTCTTCAGTCCCTGTATAGGAGATATGCATGCACTGTAAGAATATCAGATGTGTTGGTCTTTTCCAGAATCAACACAAAACAAATTGCATTTATATAGCGCTCAATGCCCCTGAGGAGGCTTTGAAATATTTAAAGAACTACTATTTTTTCTTGTATAACCCTACTCATCCCAATGCAGGTTGTCAGAGTGTTTACATCAGACGTGCATATTACATATACAATAAATTATATACGTTTGTAAATGAAAGTACAGGATGTGTTACATATAACTGGGGGATTACAAGATGTAGAAGTCACATATCATCTTCAGTAGCACACTGTGCTATTATCCTTGCAATGCGCTCAAACTTACACATTAGACCTGCTACATGCATATGCGAGGGCTTAAGATCTGATGCCACTGCTTGTGATGCCACTTCCTGTAAAATCGTGGCTTGTGATGCCACTTCCAATGATGTCAATTCTTGTGATGCCACGTGTGATGTCATGTCCATTATGTCATGCACATGATGTCACGTGCTGTGATGTCACACGATGTGTTGTCACACGACATGATGTCAAGCGTTGTGATGTCATGCACCTTGATGTCACTTGCAAAGCGTTGTGATGTCATGCACCTTGATGTCACTTGCAAATGGCCTAACAAGGCTAGCCCCCTACTTCATTTTTTAGGACTTGGGCCCTGCATGTAGTATACATTCTTTGAGACTACTAAATACAGCCTTTACATGCTGTGCCATCAGGACATCACCCTATTATGGTAACTGCAAGTCTAGCTTCTCCCTGAATATGTTTGGGGTAGTGACCTGTCAAATAACTGACTTAAAACTCTATTGACTACTTTGTTGCTGCTATGCCAAGAGAGAGATAATGTCATCTAATTTCAGCTAACCATGTCTGTAGGAGAATTTTTATATCCATATCAGGCCAAATGCTATGGGCCTAGCTAGCCGCAATCTCACCTCTATACTACTAAACAGCGAGAAAAATCTTACTGCATCTTTAGAAAATACACTGGACAGTTTTACTGTAAGAAGATAGGAGAGCCATTGCATTATCAAAATATGAGCCAATTAACACTTTGACGTAGCCCATACTAAGGAATGCACAGGCAGAAGTCGAAACCGTGTCATTTGGGGCCCCTATAGGGTTGGTGACCCTTTCACCCTTCATTAGGCCGCTGTCTGTGAATTCCAACTGCGTCCACATGAAAGCCACCTTTCACTCTGGGTTTCACTCTTCCATATGTGTACGAATGTCCTATTACTTACCAGTAATCTTCCTTACTCCTGGTCCCGTTGTCCTCGTCCCCTTCATAACTAATGAGATAGTCCTATCTCGCAGATTGAAAAAAGAACGCTGGACCTACCCCTCCCCATCCCTCTGGGAGTACATAAGAGTACAGGTCCCAGCATTCCTCCTAACAATACCAAGCCCAGATAAATCCCTGCAAGCCAGGAAGGGAGGGAGGGAAGCCATGAAGCCATGTGCCCGTTCATGTGCATTCCTTGAAGAAGTCGGCGCGTCAACAGGAAGAGGGGGCCCCGGGACGCCGCATCCAGGTAAGTGCTTTTTTCTTTTATTTTACTGTGTTTAAAAGTAAAAATACGAATGTAGAAGAGAGCGAGAGGGAGGCAGCCGGCGCGTAGTGGGGCTACTCGAAGTGTTTGGGTGGGCGAACCGCCCACCCCACTTCGCGGAACATCGCGTAACCCCGCTATGCGCACTACCCCCACCCTTAGTATGTACGAATGCCTAATATACTGAGAAAGTGCAGGTGACACATGCCATTACCATAATAACACAGCACTTTTCAAATTGCTTTTATGCATATCTTTGTACATGCAGCACTCTTTAGTAATGTAACGGAGGTTACATGTAGCTTGCATACTACAACTCAGCATTTTCTCACATTTACACAAATGTACAGCTATTTTAAAATGCATTAGGAGTTTTATGAAAAAGAACTTAATCAACATAAGCTGTGAGGCTCATGCACCCAAACCCTGCCCCTTGCTCACATAGTGCCCTGGGTGCAACAAAATGTGGCGACCTCACTGCCCCTGGCAAATAAAATGAGATAGCAAGGAGCTTCTTTTGTGTTCACACATTAATCCCTGGTTTATTTCATTAGGGTAGTGACTGCTCTCTGAACACAAACGTCTTCACACCACCCTCAATGTAAACTGATTTACCCACAATGTAGTTTATTCATGCAGAAGCCAAGTTGTTTGTTGGGCTGGGGAGATTGTTGGAATGTGGTGGCAGAGAATGAAAAGGAGATGGGAGGGCTTGAAAGTGGGATGATAGAGTGTTAAAATGGTGAACGCAGCATGCTGAAGACTACGCTTAAAAGCGCATTAAACTGAATCACAGTAGCCAAGCGTTAGGGATGCTTCTGTTTCCAGGCCTTTAATACAGACAACTCCTAGGCCTGGGCCAAGCTTTCCCATGCAAAGCTCTATCCGCAGATAATTACACTAGAAAAATAATTTGGGTGGTTGACCTGACCTCACAGGGCAGCTAGCATTTTGTGCACAGTTCAGATAAGTAAGGACATTAGGGCTATTATCCTGTTGTTTGATAGGGATGTGAAATATGTGATGTGCTCGCTAATAAAATCAGTGCTTTGGGGTTTACGTCAGCTGATTGCCTATACAGGTAAGAAATTGGCCTACTGGTTGAGGCGGGTGAAACCCTTCTCAAGTAGTAACCGCAATCCTTCTCACGGTGTAGTCAACAGCAAACCCTAAATTAACCTGTGCTTAACCCTCCAGTTGCTTGGTAAAGAGAACTCATAGGCAATGTGTAAAGTATTTGTGTAACACTTCAAACAGTAATACAGTGGAAACACAATACAAAGAAAGCCCACAACAGGATTAGAAAAATTAAGCAGTTTTTAATAAATAAGACAACACCAAAACGACAAAAGTCCAATCATTAGAATGAGAGCTATTACATTTAACAGATTTTAGTAAATATTTTGTCAAAAGGCATAAAGCACGAACTGTAGATATCTGGTTGTGCTGGACTGGGACAAAGTCAGAAGTTCAGGTCGACCTCGTTGGAGTGCGGGACGGCTACAGAGACCCAGTTGGACCTGCGGAACAAAGTACCTTAAATCCTAGTTTGTGGAGCTATGTGCGGATCCGGTTCGAAGATGTGTTGTGCTGCATCTGTTTCGAGGTGCTGCGAGGCTGCTATGCAGAGTCTGGTATTGTCATCACGGTCGCAGGAGAGATGCTAAGGCCTGCACTGAGAATTAGTGGCACAGCTGCTGTTCCGAATGCAATGTAGGCTGCAGCACCAATTTAAGTCTTTGCGAGTGGTCCAATCCACACATCAGCATAGATGTGTTGGTTCGGCTTGGGGCTGCGCCATGTAGCATAGGAAATGCTGCATTGCATTCTGCTGGATCCACAGAGGCTGGCATGCAGCATAAGCCCTCTTCCAAGGTTCCAGGACTGGAGTGACACCACTTGTCAGGGTAGACTCACAGATGGCAGAGTCCAGGTGCAAGGTTGTTGGAGCCTTCTGTCCCTGATGCTCAAGTCAGCAGGCCAGTCAACTAGCATGTAGTCATTCTGGGGTTCTGTGTTTAAGAGTTGCAGGTCCATTCCTTCTCATCCAGGCAGGAAGACAGCCGGTCATCACTGCAAGGCAGCATTGAAAGCAAGGCAGTAATCCAGCAGAATGCAGTCTAGCAGGGTGGCTATCCTTCAGCAGCACAGCAGTTCTTCTTCCTGCCAGAGTATCCAAAGGTTCAAAAGTGTACTGAAGAGTTGGTGTTTTAGGTCCAGTATTGATACCCAGTTGTGCAATTGAAGTGGGAGAAAAGCTTCTAGAGCTAAAGGGAGTATGCTGCCCTTTGTGTTGAAGCAGGACACACCCTATTCAGGTGCAAGTGAGGCTGTGCCCAGATCCTCCCTCCCATTCTGCCAGTGGTAGTCCATCCAGGCACATTTAAGCTCCCTATTACTTATGGCTGTCTAATAGTTATATACAAAGCCAAAATGTCTGCCACACTCAGTCATGTGACCACAGACAGGCTACATACACTAAGGCCCTGATTTTGATGTCGGTCGGAAAACCTCCGACCTGCAGTCGGAGGGTATCAGACGGACATCTTTGGTTTCAATTCCGGCTGCCGTATTACTAATATGGTGGTCGGAATTGAAATTGGCTGGTCATTGTGGCTGGCTTCTGATGGTCGGAACTGGCACCTAATCCCTTAGGGATGGCGTTTCCGCTGTCAGGAGTGCAATGTTGGTTTACTACAGGCTTTTTATGTCGGGCTTTACATTCGGTGCATGGATTAACAAAAACTCCCATTCTCTATAGGAGCATGGGCTGCGACCATAAAGCTCCTTCCTGCACAATCATGCCAAAAACACAGACACCCTTGCACCTAAAAAGAGAAAAGTCATATTTTTAATGTGAACCTTTGTAATAGGAAAGTAATCCTCATTATTAGGGATATACAGGCATATGCATCAAAGTAAATACTGGGAGCAAAGAGGCAGATTCTCAGAATCTGCCCCTTTGCTCCCGGTATTTTTGCATTTGGGATGCATCATCCCAAATGCAAAAATCGCAATTTAAGGAATCTCTAAATTGAGATTCCTTAAATTGCGATTGCATTTAAGGAATCCCAAATTGAGATTCCTTAAATGCAATGCATGAAAGTAAAAAAAATAGCAAATTCGATATTAGGGGAGCAAATTACTATGAAGTTGGACTTCATGGTAAATTGCTAAAACTTTGAAAAAAGCACTTTTGTGCATTTTTCAAACTTTCATGTTGCACACACACATGCCCTTAGAGCATGTGTGTGTGCAACATATGTGCATAGATAAATTTCAGGGGTGCAACAGGGTGTCATTTTGACACCATTGCACCATTGAAATTGCATGAGCAATTTGCGAGTATCTACTGGTACTCGCAAATTGCTCATGCAATCTCCAATACATTCCTATGGGCCTGTAGGCCCATAGGAATGAATGAGACAGCATTCCTTAATTGCGACTAGCAATTTGCGAGTAGCAATTAAGGAATGTTAAGGAATCGCTATTTTAATAGCGATTCCTACTAGCATAGGCTTTTGCTATTCCTAAATAGCGATTCCTTAAAAATCGATATTTAGGAATAGCAAAAGGCTACGTTGATGCATCTGCCAGATAGTGAATAACATATTCATGAGCATCCTGTTCTTCACTACCTACAGTGTCTCTTATCTAGGTAGATTTAGTGAAAAGTCATATAGGTATTCCCGTACAGCATGCCCATCTTATTTCATAAATAAGGTATTTGGCTGTTTGACCTAGTTGTAGTCCACTTTTTATCTCATTGGCCCATAGTTGTAGCCTACGTTTAGCTGCAGATGCTTCATAAATATTAGTTACATAACGAAGCCTTGTATCGAAGCCTCATGAAGAGAGGACTGCAGGCAGAGGCAGAAGGGAGAGTGAAACGTTGGGAAAGTTAAAGAGTAGAGTTGCAGATAGAAAAAGGGAGAGAGAGACAGAAGGCTCTGGGAAGGAGGTAATGTGAGAAGACAGCTCAAAGCAGAAAATCGGACAGCGGGGAAAAAGCCTTAAGAGCTTCGGTATCACCAATCTGCAGGTTGAATGAGCTTAACCACTTGGTCATGTCAGCTCTGCAAGGGTTGAAATGGAGACAAGAGATGAATGTGAAAATGCATAACCCATGAGTGTCAGCTCCTGCAGGAGTGCATGGGAACCCATGCTCTGTGCAACTTGGGGCCAGATGTACTAAATATTGGTCAAAAGATTTGCAACCGGTATTTTTGTGACCGATGTGATATAATCTACAAGCATTAGCAAAGCCAAAAGGTCTCGCCTATATAGAGCTATTGATTTAGGCAATGTGTTTTTGGCATGTTGTATACCAGTCTGCTCTTCTTCAGCATGGCTAAAAGATAGTTGAATGGAGAGTCCTAGAATGGAAGGGAGGGAGTAGAATGTCGTAGACTGGATTTGTTGGAGTAGAGTGTCATAGAGTGGAGGAGGGGGAGTAGAGTATCCTAGAGTTGAGTAGATGAGAGTAGTGACTCAGTGGCAAAGTGTGTCACAGAGAGCAGTGTCATAGAGTGCAGTGGTACAGAGTCGAGTGATGTAGAGTGAAGTCGTATAGGGTTGCATGGGGGGAAATAGGGTGAAGTGGGTTGGAGTGTATTGAGGTAGTGGGTGGATTGGATTGGAGTAGTTTGGGATGGATTGAGGTAGAGTGGGCTGAATTGAGTGGAGTGACATGGATTGGAGTGGGCGGACTGGATGCGCTGGATTGGATTGAACTGGGTTGATATGGATTTGATTAGGGTGGATTAGAGTGGGGTGGATTAGATTGGTTTGGGCTGGGTGGATTGTATTGGAGTGATACAACTGGAGTGGAATGGATTGGAGCGAGGGATTCAATTAGAGTAGGGTGGTTTGGAGTGGGATGAATTAAAGTGATGTGGAGTGGGGTGGATTAGACTGTAGTGGAGTAGGATGGATTGTACTGGCCTGGAGGGGGATGATGGAATGGGGTGGATTGGGGTGGAGTGGGGTGGGGTGGGGTGGGGTGGGGTGGACTGGATTGGAGGAGGGTGGATTGGAGTGTGGTTGTCTGGATTGATTGGATTGAGTGAGGTGGACTGAACTGGGGTGGACTTGATTGGGATGGAGTGAATGGATTGACGTAAAGTGGGGTGGATTGGACTGCGGTGGATTGGGGTGAATTGGAGTGGGGTGGACTGTATGGGCTGGGCTAAAATTCGGCGGGTGAGGTGTATTGGATTGAGATAGGTGGATAGGAGTGGGGTGGATTAGAGTGGGATGGGGTGGATTGGATTGGATTGGGTTGGGTTGGGCTGAGATGGATTGGGTGAGTTGGATTGGATTGGTTGGAGTGGGTTAGATTGCGTTAGGTTGGGGTTAATTAGAGTTGTGTGAAATGGATTGAGAGGGGTAGATTGGATTGGTGTGGATAGACTAGAGTGGGATGGACTGGAGAGGGATGGGATGGCATGGAGTGAGGTGGGATGGAGTGGGGTGGGGTGTATAGAGTGAATTGGAGTAGGGTGGGTTGTGATGGATTAGGGATGGGTGAATTGTGATGGATGGGTAGATTGAGGTGAGGTGGACTGGAGTGGGGCAGATTGTTCTGGATTGGAGTGGGGCAGATCATTTTGAATAGGCCTGGGCAGTGAACTTTGCTGTTTGCGGAGTTTGCAGAGTTTTCAGACACTCTGAGGAGCTCGCAGAGTGCAGAAAAGGGCAGATTAGAGTGGGGTAGATTGTTTTAGATTGAGTGGGGAGAATTGAAAGGACACAGATTGGAGTGGGCAGATTGTTTTGGAATGGAGTGGGGCACATTGGAGTGGGGCATGGTGGAGTGGGTCAAATGGTTTTGGAATGGAGAAGGGCTGATTAGAGTAAGGCAGATTGAAGTGGGGCAGATTGTTTTGGATTGGTGTGGGGTGGATTGGAGTGAATTGGAGTAGGGTGGATTGGGGTGTACTGCACAATTTTGTGATGAAGTATCATTTCAGAATTTACACATAAGAAAGAAACAATGTCACTTTGCATATTTAGAACAAGATACTCCTCATCTTTGGAGAACAGTGCCCATGAGCAAAAACAAAAGAAAACTTGCCACAATAAAAGAAAGCTAACTATAGAAAATAAATCTTTACAATTTTGTTTCTCAACTAGGCACATTTTTACCAGTCATATGCCATCTATTTGCAGGGCACAATACAATTAACAGAGCAAAATTCTATCTCAATCACATCGGGAGTAGTGGACAGGCACTGATTACGTTGAATCAAACAGTGATTGGTACATGCTCCAGAGAGAGGAACGGAAATGATGGTAGGCCAGCAGTGATGAATTACAAGGCTGTAAAGGAGAGTGCCATGCAAGCCAACAAATGAGTAAGCAACAAACCGGTTCTAAGCTCTCTTTGTTAACAACAGTGTCTCACAAGCAAGACCCATGCGCTAGCGCATGGTCTTGCAGGTGTGACCCTAAAAATGACCTATGTATTAATAGGTCGGTACACAAAATACGGAATCGTAGTAGGTTGCAATTTGACCACATCATGAACATTAACGCGTCAGGTCACAAATTGCCACCTACCTTCATTTTTGGTCACCACAGGGACCGTAGCCTGCTTGTGTCTGGACACATTATGTCTGTGATTGCTTTTAAATAAAGCAATTGATTCAACCCCTTTCCTTAAAGGGAAAAGAGATGTGTTTTTTAAAAAATTAAATGTTTTACGAACACTTTATAAGAGTAGGCATAATTATAATTATAAGTGCAAAAATATTGAAACCGAAATATTGTTAACACTAATATCATACAGAAATATACAAAAATATAGATTTTTTTAATATAGAGTTTATGTAGTAAATGGTAATTAGTAAGCATGGGCGTAAAATCCGTTCCGTTCGCGGAATTTGCGGATTTTCTGCAATTTCGCGGTCCGCGAATCTCGCAAAATTGCAGAAAAATCTGCGAAATCGCGTTGCGGACGGATTTTCAAAAACTGAAGTACATGAAGCACTTACAGGGTTACAGCAGGTGCCCAAGTTGAAGCTAGTTTCTTTGTAACCATTTACAAAATGGTTGCAACCAGAGGGTGGCAGTGATGAACCAGAGCGTGGCAGTGGTGAACCAGAGGGTGCTGTGATGAACCAGAGAATGGCAGTGATGAACCAGAGGGTGGCAGTGGTGAACCAGAGGGTGGCAGTGATGAACCAGAGGGTGGCAGTGGTGAACCAGAGGGTGGCAGTGATGAACCAGAGGGTGGCAGTGGTGAACCAGAGGGTGGCAGTGGTGAACCAGAGGGTGGCAGAGATGAACCAGAGGGTGGCTGTGGTGAACCAGAGGGTGGCAGTGATGAACGAGAGGGAGGCAGTGATGAACCAGATGGTGGCAGGGGTGAACCAGAGGGTGGCAGTGGTGAACCAAAGGGTGCTGTGATGAATGAATGAATTAATTAATTAATACGCTCTTGTATAGCGTATGGCTACCCTGAGGCATCCCAGCGCTGCGAGACCATAGACAGACAAATGAATCAGAGGGTGGCAGTGGTGAACCAGAGGGTGGCAGTGGTGAACCAGAGGTTGGCAGTGATGAACCAGAGGTTGTCAGTGATGAAACAGAGGGTGATGTGATGAACCAGAGGGTGGCAGTGGTGAACCAGAGGGCGGCAGGGATGAACCAGAGGGTGGCAGTGATGAATCAGAGGGTGGCAGTGGTGAACCAGAGGACAGTGATGAACCAGAGGGTGGCAGTGATGAACCAGAGGGTGGCAGTGATGAACCAGAGGGTGGCAGTGGTGAACCAGATTGTGGCATTGATGATCCAGAGGGTGACAGTGATGAACTAGAGGGTGGCAGTGATTAACCAGAGGGTGGCAGTGATGAACCAGAGGGTGGCAGTGATGAACCAGAGGGTGCTGTGATGAAAACAGAGGGTGGCAGTGATGAATCAGAGGGTGGCAGTGGTGAACCAGAGGACAGTGATGAACCAGAGGGTGGCAGTGATGAACCAGAGGGTGACAATGATGAACCAGAGGGTGACAGTGGTGAACCAGAGGGGGGCAGTGGTGAACCAGAGGGTGGCAGCGATGAACCAGAGGGTGGCAGTGGTGTACCAGTGGATGGCAGTGATGAATCATAGGGTGGCAGTGATGAACCAGAGGGTGGCGCTGCTAAACTGCTCAGGAGCCCTGTGGGTGTGCATCTCCACGCTGCTGAGCTGCCCAGGCGTTGTGAACCCACGCACTACTGAACTGCCCTGGGGCCCAGTGGGTGTGAGCCCCCGTGCTGCTGAACTGCCCCGGAGCCCTCTCAGTGTGAAAATCATTCATGCTCAATTGCCTGGTAGCCCTCTGGGTGTGAGCACACATTGTGCTAAGTGCCCCCCTGCCCCCAGTACATATATACCCATACCGCACAGCACATTTATGCTCTTGCACCATGAAGTCTGGTGCCTGGATGCTCCTGATCCGTGTAGGTGGTACCACCGTCTGGTGCAGTCAAAATGTAAAGTCATAACTTGCTACACAGCATCAATAAAAACGTGTGCCCCTGGCACCGGTATGCACATGTACCAGGCGTGGAGCACCCGCATGCCACTGCACCCTTCTGCCCAGCGCCAGCATATGCCTGTACGGGGCAGTTTAGTATGAGATGGGACACTGTCCAGCAGCAGCAGCTGCATGCACCTGAACCCACTGAGCAGGATCAGAATGGCTTTGTACCAACACGCGCAGCAGAGCTATCTTTAACATCTGAAGGATTCTGGGGTCCTGTGCCAAACTTATTTTTGCACCCATGAGTTTCCCGAGCGCCATCCCTGTGTAGCTCCTGTGACCAGGAGGCTGCTTTCTCCTCATCTGCTGCTCTGCTCAGTCTCTGACCCTTTATAAACAAGATGCATGTGAACTCGCATAGAAGCCCCACCCGTTTGGCCCCGTCCACCACACACTAGCGGTATGAAACATCTTCCCGCCCGTCCCCACTATAATGGCCAGTTCACTCAAGGGACCTTGGTGCCTTTTGGCGCGCTGGCAAAGTTACAGGCACACGTGGTCACATATTTGTGCAAATGGCACAAAAATCCGCCAGTTCGCGGAAAAATTCGCGAACTCGCTGATTTTTTTTGAAATTTCGCACAAATCTGCGGACCGCGAATTCGCAAATTTTGCCCATACTTAATAATTATATTAACATATAGATTTACCATAATGTAAATTAAACACATTCAAATAATATTTAATACTATATAACATACCATGTGTATTTATAAAATGCAGGTTCAGCCAGAAGGTTATATTGGTGCTGAATATTAGATTTTAATTTCTACCCAACTCAATGGTGCTCATTTTATTGACTTCAGAAGGATGAGACGACGCACTGGGATTTGAACCTGTGAACATGAGGTCAAACACAGGATCCTGCAGTGGATGCATCAGTCCAATAAACCACCAGAAACTGCTATAAATATGCAAATATATAATTATGTACATACACACACATACACACACACACACACACACACACACACACACAAACACACATATATATATATATATATATATATATACATATGGTTGTCTTTATTATATATATAGTGATATGTGTGCATTTATATATTTATATATATATATACATGCAACAAATACATATGTGTGTATATTTATATATATAGGATTGGCTACCATAGGAAATCCGCAACATTCTATTGGGAATAACTCTGGCCTGGTTGTGGAATTTGTGTTTAATTTTCCAAAACATTGGCCAGCCCAGTTGTGCTTCTTCCCTGAAAGTTTCGGGGGGATTCGTGAAGTGGGGTCTGAGAAAAAAGGGGGGTCCCAAAACGTGTTTTCCCCATGGTAATTTCCATAGGACGGTCTGACAAGTCTACAGCCCGAACCGCTGAACGGAATTATGCCAAACTTGGCAACATTGTAGGGACTGGTACACAGATGTGCCTTTGCTATGTTTGGTGAATATTGCTTCAGTGGTTTTTATGAAAATTAACTTCAAAAACACATATATATCTATATGCGCTCTCCGAGCGCTCACAGGTGCGCGTACTGGGGAGCGCACCCGGCGCGCTATGGGAGTGCGGGAGCGGAAAGCTGATTGGCTGTCGGGTGTCTGTCAACATTCTAAACAGTCCGGAAAGTCCGCCATCTTGTGTCTCGGTAGAATCGAGACACAAGAGGTGAAAAAGAAAGGGGGAAATAATTAAAAGGGGGCAGAGTAGACACCCCCTGATCCCCTAGGTTTTCTGAGGGGGCCTAGAAGGACCTTGAAGGGCCAATAAACTTTTTTTTTTTTTTGCGGGGTAAGCGCTGGCTGCGCTCCCAGGTGCGCGCTCCGGTACGCACACCCTGAGCGCACCACGGGGAAAAACTGTGTAAAAAAATTATGTAGAATGTTTAGAGATAAGTTAGCTCTGAAAAGAGGTGTTGTGTTAAGTAGGCGTTTTTTGTACCTACAAGTAGGTACCAATGCAGAGTCTTATATTCAAGAGGAAAACTCTATTCCCCTCATCTGTAAAATGCACACCATCTCTCCTATAGATGTCTTGCATGTTGTAACGCAAGTTGTTGTGGAAAATGGAACCCATACCATAGTCCCTGAGGTAAGCAGAAACAGATGTATTTACATGTTTCCTTGCTTTCTCAATCTGTGGACAAAATTGGTTGGACCAGTTCCATTTTTGCCTTTGGCATATATTAGAAAATACCAAGGCAGTTTTTGGAAAAAGTGACATCAATTGCCCAAAGATGTCATTTAAAAGCATTTCCAGACCTACCCCAGTCAAAGTGCCCAAGTCATTTCCACCACAGTGCACAATTATAAGGTCAGGGTGTGGTAAATGCATAAAGGATTTTACCAATGGTATCAATTGGTGACACCTCAATCCTCTATGTCCAATCCATACAATGTCCACATTTGGTAAATCAAGATTGTAAATACCTCTGTTAGCTGCGTAATTTTGACTCCAGTGGACATAGCTATGACCCACAAACCAGACTTTTGTCATTTTGAAGGTGGATGTGCTTCTAGTCAGATGAGTTGTGGAAATGAAATGGCAGTTTGATTATGAAAAAAGGTGCTTGGGAATCAGTGCAGTTGAATAACCAGAAATGATTGGTGCTTTGTTAAACATCTCCACTTAAAATTAGGGTGCATGCTTTTTTTTAGTAAGAAGTAATTTCAATGGTTGAGAAAAAGTCATTTAAAGAAACATTGTATTTCATTAGCTTATAGATTGAGAGGTCAAACAGCCTTGAAGGATTGTTTTGCAACTTAGTATGCTGAACTTGTGAACTGTGTGCTGGTTTAAGATGGAGTTACCAAGGTTACTTGGTGAATGAGTACTGGGGGGATGGGTGAATGTTATGTGATTTTTAAAGTCTTGAAATGTACAACCAATTAAAATGTGTAGTTTGGTTTTGAATTTGTGTGGGAACAATTTTTATTGGCTATGTACAAGAATATGGCTCTGAAATTAGAAAGAATCTGTGCCATTATTGAAAGGCTCCAGTGAAGGAAGCATTATTCAGAGATTCTGGTTAAGAATATCTGTTGACTGTGACTGACATTGTTTGACATCTTCCAAAGCATTTTTAAAGGTGAGTAATGATTCTTTTAAAAAAGATAGAGAGCTTAACGATTTTTGACAAGTATCATAGTGAGTGTCTGTGTGAATTAAGGAATTATATTTTTACCTTTTTCCATAATGTTAGCTGTGTGTTTATAAGGTAGACTTCTTTATAAATTGTTTTTTATGCTTGGATTCAATGCTAGGTTAGAAATTGTGTAATGGTTTCATTGGACTTCTATATATGCTCCTTTTTTTGAAGCGCCTTGTGCAACATTTAGCATGGGTGGAAGTAGTGAATGTATGGAGAGGGATAGGAATAGCAAATAGAAAATCATATGAAATGGTGTGGGAGATGCATAAAGTATTTCAGTAATGGTTTCAGTTGAGATGGAATATAAGAAAAAGACGGGCATATTTACAAGACTCTTGTGCAATTTTTCACATGGGTGCAAGCAGAAAATGCATGTAGAATAATAAAATATGCACCCAGACAAGAATATGAAATGCCGTGAGAGATGTTTAAAGCTTTTTTTTAATGGCATAAATTGAGATAGAATGTACAAAAAAAGAGAAGCATATTTACAAGCTGTGTGCGCAATCTTTGACATAGCTGTGTGTTTATAAGGTAGACTTCTTTATAAATTGTTTTTTACGCTTGGATTCAATACTGGTTTAGAAATTGTGTAATGGTTTCATTGGACTTGTAAATATGCTCCTTTTTTTTAAGCGCCTCGTGCAACCTTTAGCATGGGTGGATGCAGTGAATGTATGGAGAGGGATAGGAATAGCAGATAGAAAATCATATGAAATGGTGTGGGAGATGCGTAAAATATTTCAGAAATGGTATCAATTGAGATGGAATATAAGATAAAGAGGGACATATTTACAAGACTTTTGTGCAATTTTTGACATGGGTATAAGCAGAAAATGCATGCAGAATAATAAAATGTGCACCCAGACAAGAATATGAAATGCCGTGAGAGATGTTTAAAGCTTTTTTTAATGGCATAAATTGAGATAGAATGCACAAAAAAAGAGAAGCATATTTACAAGCTGTGTGCGCAATCTTTGACATAGCTGTGTGTTTATAAGGTAGACTTCTTTATAAATTGTTTTTTATGCTTGGATTCAATGCTGGTTTAGAAATAGTGTAATGGTTTCATTGGACTTGTAAATATGCTTCTTTTTTTGAAGCACCTTGTGCAACCTTTAGCATGGGTGGAAGCAGTGTATGTATGGAGATGGATAGGAATAGCAGATAGAAAACCATATGAAATGGTGTGGGAGATGCATAAAGTATTTCAGAAATGGTATCAATTGAGATGGAATCTAAGATAAAGAGGGGCATATTTATAAGACTTTTGCGCAATGTTTGACTTTAAAGCTGATACACAGATAGTGCATTGGTTTCATTGGCATATTTACAAGCCGCGTGTGCAATGTTTGACATTAAAGCTGATACAGAGATTGTGTATTGGTTTCATTGGCATATTTTCAAGCTGCGTGCAGAATGTTTCACATTAAAGCTGACACACCCAGCATCCATTTAAAATCAAGCTTCACTCACAGTGTGATCTTAGGCACATGTCCACGATATTACATGTAATCTACAATCTCTGTCTCTGCAAGCAGTATGTGTGTCTCTGCACAAATTATTTCTCTGTATCTACAGGCCAAAAACAGGCCATTTATATATAAACAAGAGATAACATTAATTAGTAAATTATATCTAACATTGCGGAAGCGGCTTGTAAGTATGCCAATGAAATCTTTACACTATCTCTGGACCAGCATTAATGTCAAACATTCAGAATTTATGGGAAATGTGTGACACATCTGAATGCCTTCTTGATGGAATCAAAGTAAACAAGCATTGAAAATGCAATAGATCTCGCTCTCGGTGTCAGACATACTGTTGGCAGTGACAGACATGGTACATTATATCTAAAATCCAATTAATCTGCCTAAGATTACACTGTGAGTGAAGCTTGAACTAATGAGCAACTAGAGTGCTAACACTCTAAATTTATGGCAAATGGCTGACACATCTGACTGCTTTCTTGATGGTAGCAAGGTAAACAAGCATTGAAAATGCAATAGATTTGGGTGATCTTAGGCACATGTCCACGATATTACCTGTAATCTAGCATCTCTGTTTGTGCAAGCAGTATGTGTGTCTCTGCACACATTATTTCTCTGTATCTACAGGCCAAAAACAGGCCACCTATATATAAATAAGATATAACATTAATTAGTAAATTGCATCTAACATTGTGGAAGCAGCTTGCAAGTATGCCAATGAAACCTTTACACTATCTCTGGACCGGCATTAATGTCAAACAATCAGAATTTATGGGAAATGTGTGACACATCTAAATGCCTTCTTGATGGAACCAAAGTAAACAAGCATTGAAAATGCAATAGATTCGGTGCGATTTTAGGCACATGTCCACGATATTACATGTAATCTACCATCTCAGTCTCTGCAAGCAATATGTGTGTCTCTGCACAAATTATTTCTCTGTACCTACAGTCTAAAAACAGGCCACCTATATATAAACAAGATATAACATTAATTTGTAAATTATATTGAACATTGCGCAAGCGGCTTGTAAGTATGCCAATGAAACCTTTACACTATTTCTGGACCAGCATTAATGTCAAACAATAAGAATTTATGGCAAATGTGTGACACATCTGAATGCCTTGAGGGAACCAAAGTAAACAAGCATTGAAAATGCAATAGATTTCGTTATTTTTTGTTTTCCACAGATTATAATCATCTATACAAACAAACAAAAAGATGCCTTCTAAAACAAGAAGAGAAAAAAATTATAAGAGAAAATTAAGGACTAAGGAAAAAGAAAATCAAGAGCCAACCAAAATAAAATCTTCAGAGAAAATGAAAAATGCTCCTGGTAAGCAAAGTAAAAATTTTCTCAGGAAGTTATTGAAATGTCAAGCAAAAAAAAGTTTTTTAACTATGAAGAATGAAACACCTGTAATTTGAAAAAAGACAGGATGTCCTTCTAAAAATGTTAGACGTGTAGAAGGAGACGATATCTTGCAAAGCAATAGAAGAAGCAAACAATTTTCTGACATTCGTAGACAAATGTTTTACAAAAGAATTGTATTAAATTTATTAATAAATGCAAAAAGGTATAAAAAAAGACAGCTTTTTACAAGAAAAAAAAACATAGTTAAGATCGTGGATGAAGCATTTAAAGTGAAAAATACATTGTTTTGTTTAGTAATGAATAGAATTCGTACACTTGATAAGATAATCAATGTATTTAAATCAAAATGTAAGTGGAGGAGAGTAATTAATCAAACTAATTTCTGTGATGTTTTTTCTGGAGAATGGAAACATAGTTCAAGTTCTGAGCCATTTTTTAATGAAGAAAGTTACTTTCAGGATAATGATTTGGTGCATGTAGTTGACACCAGTGGTCGAGCATATGAGGTGAAGGATGGTTGTCCGGTTGAAAAAGAAGAGATTGTGCCTAGAAATACAGAAGAGGTGTTAGCTGATGAAGTTTTATGGAAATGTTCTAAGGCTCCATGGAATATACATGGAATTGTAGTAGTATTTGTAGTGTCCGACAGGAATCAATTGATTTGTTTCGCACTTTCTTACGGACATATACTAAGAAAAGTGTGAAACAAAAAATGAAAATTTTACAAGAGTTAGACCCTTGTAGAGTGAGGGAAAAAACAGGTTTGCATGGTCATTCACTGGCTTGTCTTTCTAGAAAAGTAGGTCAGAGTGTTTTTTTACCATTTTTGGATGTTAGCAGTGCATCATAATAAAGTGAGGAAATTAGTGAGAAGGTTGTCCTATACAAAAAGTCCAGCACTTAAACTAAAACAGTTAAACAGTGCTCTTTTGCATGGAACTCAATTAGATGTCAAAAACATTTGTGATGAAATTGAATTTTGTTACTTTGGTGAAAAAGAGGTTAGTGCAGAAATTGATCCAGTAATGGAAGGTAATGTAGAAGAGAATGTAGAGATTTTAAGTACAGAAAAATTTGAAAATGAAATTATAAAGTTTAAAGTCAATTCAAGTGAAAGGCCTAATTTTTCTTCTGTTTGTTGTCGACGGACTCATTATAAGCATCAGACTAGATTAGTTGATTTATATGTAAAAAGCGAAAAGATAAATAATAATGAGTGGAAGGATTTTGCAACTTATTTGTTGGTTGAAAATTGTTTTGATTTGGACTCTGATCAACGTATTTGTACATATTGCTATAATAAATTAAATGAAAACAAAATGCCTGCTGGAGCTGTTCATAATAATCTGGAGTTGGTAGACATTCCTTCTGAATTGATGGATTTAAATACCTATGAGTCTATTCTGATTCAATGTGTGCATCCTTTTCAGGCTATTGTTCGCATGGAGCCTAAGACAGGGAAATTGCCTCCTTCAGATTTACAGAGAGGATTGAAGGGAAGAGTTGTTCATTTGCCTCTAGATTTTAAGAAAAATATTGATACAATTGGCGTTGAAAAAGTAGAAGAGGAACCTCTGGTTATTCTAGTTAATGGTGTTCCACCAAAAAGTAAGAAAATCTGGCAAGAATTAGTGGATGTTAGAAAAGTCAAAAAGGCAACGTTGTATCTGGTAAACAATAATCAGTACTATAAAAATGTATATGTGGGAGATGAGGAAACAACTGTACAAGATGACGCTGATGTCTCTGCTGGACAAACAGAAAAAGTTGATGTCTCTAGAAGTGAAGAAATTTACAAACATTATAGTGTTCATCCATTGCATTCCAAAGAAGTAATGGGGAATGCTATTGACTTGTTTCAGATGAAAAAAGCCAAAGGAAGTCCCATTAGTGTATGGGAAGAAAGTTTAGAAGCTCGTTGTTTTCCACAGTTATTTCCAACAGGTGAAGGTGGACGATATGACGACCGACCTGTTCAAATACCTGCATTTGAATACCGGACTTCAAGTTTATATGCAGAAGATTTATGGTTTCATCAATGCATTCCATATTTGTTCCATCTACTGTTTGAGAGTGACTTGTCTGGACTTTCCTATGCAGTAAACCATATACTAAAAAGTGGAACACATCTACAAAATGTTTCAGCAAGGGATTTTATGGATAAAGTGAAACTGCAAGACAGTGTTTTGGAATCTACCCTAATTAATCTCATGGCATGTCAGCGTGGTACTAATGAGTATTGGTACCGTCGTCATGGGGAATTGAAATGTATGCTAAGAAACTTAGGAACTCCTACATGGTTCCTCACTCTTAGCTGTGCTGAGTATGCTTGGGAAGACGTACTTGAATTTCTACGAGAGGCAAATAAAAACATTGAAAATATTGAATACAAGACACCTGCAGAACTGTGATCTTTGGATCCAGTTAATGTATGCTGGTATTTCAATCATAGGTTTGAAGCTATGATGTCTTTTATTACAAACAAAAAAAATCCTCCGCTTGGAGAGGTGTTGGATTTCTTTTGGAGAAAGGAGCATCAAGCAAGAGGTGTTCCTCATGTACATATGCCGCTATAGATTAAAGATGCACCAAAATTTGGAACAGATTCAGATGAGAAAGTGATCAGTTTCATTGAGCAGTATTCTACATGTGCTGTTCCAAAAAGTACAGAAGAAAACAATTTAAGACATCAGGCTCACTATGAAGGATAAACAAGGGACACATCCGGGCACCATTAAATGTATGTTACTAAATGTGCGTTCCATAGGGAAACACAAATATGAACTGGAGGATTTGATTCATGTATCCTCCTCAGACATATTATTCTTGACGGAAACATGGTCAGATAATACTTCCGCTCCCGATTGGAATATTGCAGTACCAGAGGGTTATGCCATCCTATCGCAAGATAGAATAGATGGCCGAGGTGGAGGACTAGCCATTATATATCGAGAGCATTTTAAAATACGGACTGAAGCCATATCAGTCTTGCCAGCAGAAACATTATGCTTTAGTATTAAAGTAAACAACTTTATCTCATTTCAGGGATACTTAGTATACCGCCCGCCGGGGGCAAGACAAGCTTTTACACATGCTCTTCAGACGTTGTTAGAGTCATGTATTGATGCTTTGCCTCTTACTTTTTTGGGAGATTTCAATTATCACCTAGAAGTTGTAGATACTTCGGATTCCTCCAAATTGTTAAATGCTATGGAGGCATATGGTTTTAGCCAGCTGGTCACTGGACCAACTCACAGGGCCGGCCACATGTTAGATGGCATCTTCACCAACAATCCTGATCTTGAGCTCGGGGATATAAGGCCTTTGATCTGGACGGACCACAGCGCCATTCATTTCACTTTTAGAGTTAAAAGTTTGCTCCACGAACCAGCTACCAAACCTGGCAAAGTCAAGATTCGTAACTGGAAAAAAGTTCAGAGTACTGCTTTCGAGGCAGCTCCGAGCACAGGCCCGGATATACCCACGACAGACAATGATGCTGCTGCTTCTGCGTTTAATGAGTGGATCAAGGCGGCAGCCAAGAAGGTAGCCCCTGAGAAAGAGATAACTATAAGAAAATCCAGGATATCCTCTCCTTGGTATAGTCCTCAGCTCAAGGCCCTAAAGATTGAGTTAGGAGAGCGGAAAGCCGGTGGAGACGCGGCTATAGTGAGAGTAGTAGAACAACCTATGATCTTGCACTGCTGAAATACAGGAGATAATCAAGGCCAAAGAAAAATATTTTTCTAACAAAATTACAGAGGCTGCCAACTCTAATAAAGAACTGTTTAGAGTAGTTAACTCCTTGACAAAACCTCAGCAGAAAAATGCTTTTATGGCCGACCAACAGATGTGCAATAACTTGGCCCTTTTCTTCCAAAGTAAGGTACAGACGATATATGAAGATCTACTAAAGGCACAGGGATCTCTGGATGGTACCATAGCTAACGAAGAGGGTGATCGGCCACTGATGCAATGCAAGCTATCCTGCTTTCCAGAATTGCTAGAGGAGGAGGTGCAAAAGCTGCTTCTTTCTATAAAATCAGGATCTCTATCTGACCCCTGCCCTCCCTCTATCATCCATTTAGCCCCTAAGAAGATTTGTGAAAAACTGACACGATTATTAATCTAGTACTGACATCAGGATCATATCCGGCTCAGTGGAAAGAAGTGGCGGTTAGACCACTACTAAAAAAAAACAACCTCAACCCGGAGATACTGAAGAATTACCGCCCGATTGCAGGATAACCCTTTGTGGCGAAGGTCATGGAGAAATCATTAAATATGGTGTTGAGCCAACAGGGATCATCTTTATCCCCCACATTATTTAATATATATGTGGCCCCGTTAGCAAGGCTCATCAGAAGCCATGGTTTCGTGCTAGTATCTTATGCTGATGACTCACAGCTTGTTATTTCCATCTGTAAGCAGCCAGAGACCACAGCTGTCAAATTCCACGCTTGCCTATCCGAAATCATTAACTGGATGAACCGTAATTTTCTTGAGATCAATATAGACAAAACGGAGGTGCTAGAATTTGGAGGGGGACCCCCTGTATGGGATGACACATGGTGGCCAGTGGAGGCAGGTAAATGTCCGGTTCCGGTCTCCAAGGTTAGGAACCTGGGGGTTATCTTCGATGATAAGCTTAACTTCTCAGCACAGGTCAATAGTCTGACATCGTCTTGTTTCTTCCTTCTAAAAACATTAAGAAAGATTTTTCCTTTCATTTCGCGCGACCTACAGAAAACGGTGATGGTTAGTCTTTTTCTTTCTAAACTAGACTATTGTAACGCCCTGTATATGGGCATTGACATAACGCAGATGGCAAAGCTTCAGTCTCTGCAAAATGCGGCCGCCAGACTTCTTTTGAACATCCCTGGAGGCTGTTAAACCTCTGCAGGCAATAAATCACTGCATTGGTTACCTGTGCGGCTGCGGGTTGATTTTAAGGTCCTGTGTTTGGTCCCCAAGGCACTTTATGGAGGGGGTGCTGATGAAGTCGCTAAGTTATTTACGCCTTACGCTCCCCCACGTCTTTTTAGATCTACCAATTCAGGACTCCTTAAGATATCTAGGATTAAACGGGCCAAGTGGGGTGGCAGGACACTATCTAACAGGGCAGCACACCTGTGGAATAGACTACTTCCTAGCATGAGATCTCAATCGGATCTGAGACTGTTTAGGAAGAGTCTAAAAACAACTCTTTTTGTAGCTTAGCTTGGCATAAGCTAGGGCTCTTTGGATCTGCACTCACCCACACTAGCGCCAAGACGCCACGGCAATCAAGCGCTTTATAAGTTTTTTAAAACATTAAAACATTAAAACATTTTACGCTTTCAAAGCCATCATTGTGGGAAATACTGTCGTCGAAAATACAAATCCAAGGCCAAGTTTTACACGAAATGTCGTTTTGCATTTCCACGTCCAGTAACATCGAAAGGAAGAGTCAACAATTTTATGTCTTCTCTGCGACATACTGTGACAAGGAAATCACCCGAAAATACATACAACCTAAGAAGAAATGAGGAATCCAAATACATAAATGACTACAACCCAGTCGTTTTGTCCATGTGGAATGCTAACATGGATATTCAATATGTGGCTGACAACTCTATTGCTGTGGCTCGATATGTGACGTCTTACATCACAAAATCAGAAAAGACAGAACTGAAGGAAATGTGGGAGGAAATTCCACATGAAAAGAGTCTAAGCAAGAAATTATACAGTTACAGTCTGAAGATGTTGGCGCATCGAGAAATTTGAGCATATGAATGTTCTGATCGGTTGTCATCAGCAAGTCTATATGCCAAATCTAGAACCATCATTTGGGTGAGTCTAGGTCTTGCTGCAACACAAAACCGAGTTTTGAAATCTGTACAAGAAATTGAGTATTTGGCGGAGAAAGAACCAGACAGTACAGATATTTTTTGAAGACAAACATGTTGGATACATACTATCCAAATAGAAGTACTCACCTTGAGAATGCTTGTCTCTATGAAGTTCTGCAAACCTACATTTTTAAAAAGAACGTCATAGAAGACATCAATAAAGGTGTATATGTTGTAACTGGATGTGAAGGCTGTCTAGTAAAACAAAGAAAAGGCCATTTGATTAATCATCGAAAATTGAGTTGTGATTCACCAGACAAAAGGGAATTCTATTACTTAGCTCTTTTACAACTCTTTAAACCTTGGCGTAGAGAAGAGGAACTACTTGGAGATTTTCTTACTTATGAAGATTCGTTCAATGCAACCAAGGATACCATAGAATGTCCTGTTTTTTCAAATTATCTGGAAATGATGAATGAGGAAATACAGGATGAAGCTACAATTGCAGCAGAGGTTGCTAGAGACAGTTCTCAAGACAGTCAGAGTTCTGCTTCATTGAGTCAGGATCCACTAGGAGGACCAATTATACAAAATTAAGCTGCCACTGCCATGGATGAAGTTGAAAGAGCCATGGAACAAGCTCAGGCGGATGGAGTTGACTTAGAAGATTTGGAAAAAGAACTAAACGTTGAGCAGAGACAAATATATAACCAAGTCACACAACAAATTGAGCATGGGTTATCTCATGAGAAAAAAGAGTGCTCATGTACATCATTTGTACCTATCCGACTGTATGTGAGTGGAGAAGCAGGAACTGGGAAAAGTTTCCTGATTAAAGTGATTGCAACATATTTGAAGAAAACAACGGAATCATCGCTCTTTTGTGTTGTTACTGCTCCAACTGGGTTGGCAGCACACAACATTAAAGGGATAACTTTACATCGCTTATTGATGCTGCCAGTGGAGCATGATAACAAATTACAATACCACAAGATATCTGGAGAAGCTTGTTTTGAAGTTTCAAGAGTCTTAAAGAAAATGAAACTTCTTATCATTGATGAAGTAAGCATGGTGTCAAATGTAATGCTTGCTTTTGTGCATTTAAGAATGCAAGAAACTCTTAAAACAGACTATGATGTGTTATTTGGAGGCAAACACATCATTGTTTTTGGAGATCTACTGCAACTAACTTCAGTGAAAGGACAGCCAGTGTTTAAAATGCTTACGCATGAAGATACCAGGAAGTGCTTAGGAAGCATTGGAAATGTTAACATATGGCTAAATTTTAAATATGCAGAACTACTTCAAAATATGCGACAGGCAAAGGATGAAGATTATAAAAATATTCTACTAGATGTAAGAATTGGGAAACTAACTGAGCATGGGAAAGCAGCTTTACATGCACGATTAATTTCAAATTTGTTTCCAAAAGAAAACATTCTCCCAGAGAATATTTTTAAGAAAATTCCTGAAAACAAATCTGTCATATGCTTGATGCCAACTCTGCAAGAATGTTCAATCTTCAACACCAAAATGTTAAAGTTGGAAAATCAAGAAATTGTGAAACTGGAAGCTATTGATAAAATAGAACATGAAGGAGCAAATATTATTTTGTCAGAGAAGTTGAAATCAAAATTAGATTTTTTAGAGAAGACAATATCTAAAACTGCTGGTATGGAAAAGACTCTGTATGCATCTTTAAATTGTCATATCATTTTACGACGTAATTTAGATGTGGAAAAAGGTTTAGTAAATGGAGCAATGGGTCATGTTGTGGATTTTGTGAATTACCGAAATAGAGATGGAATTGAAATTATAAAAATTAAATTTGATGGTATTGAAGAAGTACAACAAATCTGTTGTTGTTCTGCTCGTTTTTTTGCTAGTGAAAGATTTATATGTACGCAGAAAACAGTTTCCTGTTTGTTTGGCATATGCAGTAACTATTCATAAATCTCAAGGTTGATAGTACTTTGGTGAATATAGGAAATTCTGTGTTCAAGGAGGGCATGGCATATGTTGCTTTATCTCAAGTCAGAACTTTATCTGGATTGTTCTTGATTGATTTTGATGAGACAGAGATTAATGCAGATCTAAATTGTGTAAAAGAATATAATAGGTTAAGAAGAGAGTATGCTCCAAATTTACCTCAATATCCTCTGTTTGAAAAATGTGTCGTAGGCCGAAAAAGCAGAAATGAGAAAAATTGTAGTGAAGTTGTAGCAAAAAGAAAAAAAGTAGATGAAACAGTAATTGTAAGCAGAAACGAAATGGATTCAGTTAAAGATGTTGTTGGATTTCAGTTTGAAAATAGTTCTGGTGCCAACTGCTATGCTAATGTAGTGGTTAATGTTGTTTTTTTTCTCCAAACTGTAAAAGAACAGATTGCTGAAAATCGTGATCAAACACTTTGTTGTTTATTAAATTCTGTATTAGAGAAATATAGCAGTGATAGAACAAAAATACAAAGTGTTTCTGAAATTCAAAAGGTTTTAGACATATGTTCTGGTCTATATCAATTTACACAGAATATTCAGCAAGATTGTCAGGAATTTCTGATGTATATTCTGGTTATTTTGCAAGGTGAAGGTGTAGATGTAGAAAATCTTGTTGGCCTTTCTTATAAATGGCAACATGACTGTGACAATTGCTCCTTTTCAAGTAGTACTACAGTAGACACTGAAAGATTTATATATTTGACTTTATCACACTGCAAATCAGTGTCTTTTAATAATGTAGTTAGAGCAGCAAATCAAAACATGGCCTGTAGTCAATGTAAATCTGCAATGCTATCAACTTTATTTTTAAGAAGATATGGACAGTATGTTATTTTAATGTTCCAACGATGTAGACCTGATGGAACTAAATTGACAACATTAATGAAAAATTTTCTGGCTTCTCAATTATCAATTTTCAGGAAGAACCTTTACAACTGCAGCAATTATTTACCATGATGGTCCTTCAACAACATCAGGACATTACACATGCTACTTAAAATGTCAAAAAGGGTGGAAGCTCTGTAATGATACTCAATTGAGTTTCAAACAATGTTTGCCTTCTGACTTACTAAATTCTTACCTAGTGTTCTTACAAACGAAGTTTTAGGGAAGGTAATTGTTATGTTATGTTATGTTATGTTACGTGGATTTGTACTGCGCACAGCTGCCCCAGCCAAGGGGCGTCCCGGCGCATGTCAAGGTAACACGCAACAACCACAGGGATCACAACACAAAAAAAGGAGATAAAAGTTAAAACAGAAAAGTTTTTATCGCCTTGCGGAAGGAAAGAAGGTCTTCTAGCAGCCAAATCTCTACTGGGAGAGAGTTCCAGAGTTCGGCCGCTTTGACCCAGATGGAGCGTCCACCAATACGGCACAGCTTGTATCGTGGAGTGATGGAAAGAGCGTGGCCCACGGATCTCAAATGTCGAGTGGGGACATACCAGGACAGAAGACCCGTAAGAGTTTGAGGGGCCGTGCCATTTAGGATCTTAAAGGCCAAGCATAGCACTTTAAACTGGATTCTTGCTCTGACCGGGAGCCAGTGCAGCGCTTTCAGAGTACTGGACACAGAGCAAGATCTGGGAAGACCTACAATAGCTCTAGCGGCAGCATTCTGCACTCGTTGGAGGCGAGTGACTTCGGCCACATTAGCGCCAACCAGAAGAGAGCTGGCATAATCCAGGCGCGATGTAACAGTCGCCTGGATTACCAGCTGCTGCGTATTAGAGTCAAAAAACTTCAGGACTGGTCGCAAAGCCCGGAGAATTCCAAAACAGCAGGCTGCCGTTTTCTTCGTATGTCCCACAAAACTGAGAGTGGGGTCCATCCACACTCCCAAGTTTTTTAATTCCGTCACCGGTAGTGGGGCCGGCCCAAGCTCTGAAGGCCACCACCTGTCCCCCCAGAGATCCGCCCTTCTACCAACGATCATGATCTCGGTCTTCTTCGCGTTGAGCTGGAGACAGTTGGCCTTCATCCAGCTTGCCACCGCTCTAAGTCCGCTCTGAAATCTGGGAGCATCCTGGGCCGCATGCCCGCTGATGGTAACCGCTAGCTGGGTGTCATCGGCATATGACACCATTGTCATGCCCCACTGCCTGACAACCTCAGCTAGCGGTCTCACGTAAAGATTGAACAACGTGGGGCTCAGCGAGGATCCCTGCGGCACTCCCTGTTTCAGAGGATGGAAGCTGGACTGGAACGGCGGAATCGCAACGCTGAAGAGACGACCATCGAGGAAAGACTGGAACCACTGGAGGGCAGACCCCCCCCACTCCAATCTCCTCCAGGCGGTGCAACAGGATAGGATGGGAGACAGTATCGAAGGCGGCGCTAAGATCTAATAATACTAGCGCCGCCGTCTGTCCTGCATCCATCACTGTGCGAAGATGTTCAGCCATGGTGAGAAGGGCGGTTTCCCTGCTGTACCCAGCACGGAACCCGTTCTGGGTGGGGTCTAAGATGTTGGCACAAATAAGGTGGTCGGAAAGAACCTTATTCACGTGGGCCTCCACGACTATGGTCGGCCAGGGGAGCAGGGAAATAGGCCGGTAGTTCTCCGGCTTTTCCGGGTCCAAAGAGGGTTTCTTTAACATAGGAGAAACTACAGCCCGATTCCAGTTTGTTGGAACCGTACCTGAGGCCAGCGAGATGTTAATCAGGGAGAGTACCGAAGTACGATCCACAAACAGCTGGTCTCTGAAAAGGGCTGGCTTGATCGGATCGGCGGGCGACCCGGATTTCACCTGCTGCGCCAAGATGGTAAAGCCCTCGGGAGACAGCGGGGGTAACACATGAAGCAGAACATCTCCTCCAAAATTGCGCCTATGAAGATTGCAGCAGTTAATATAACTTAGGGGCATATTATCAAGGGGGTTTATATCCGCTTTTTTGGCTTCAAAAGCCAAGAAAGCGGAGATAAAATTATCTCCCTATTACCAAGCTGTCGCTAACACCAGTTAGTGACAGCTAATAGGAGATAGCGACCATCTTGGGCCCCGCTTTGCATGTCAGTGATATTTATCACTAATGACATGCAAAGTGGGCGTGCCAAGATGTTAGCGACTGGAAACAGTCCCTAACATCGCTATCTCCTATTACCAACTTTTGGAGATATTCGCGCTAAGCGCGAATATCTCCAAAAGCTAACACCTGCCCTGAGCAGTTCTTAGCCATGTTATCCAATGGGAGGTGGATAACATGGCTAAGAGCATTTGCTCGATAATGCATGAATATCGCTGACTTTTCAGCGATATTCATGCATTGCGGCCGTTTTTTATCGCATTTGCGATAAACCTTGCTAATAGCAAGGTTTATCTGCGATAAAAATCGGCGATGTGCGGCGATAATTTTTGTCTCTAAACAAGTTAGAGACAAAAATTATCGCTAGTTGTTGGTAAAGTTTGCTCTTCAAAATTACTTTCTGAATGAGAGTGATGAAGATAATAAAAAAACATGTAGTTTTCATAGAGATAGTATATTTTTATCGTATAGTGTGTGCTGTGAGTATTATACAAATTATTTATAAAAATGTAAGGTAGAGGTGGAAGTAAAATTCTTGTTTCATAATGTAAAAGGTGTTGGAGCTTTTCTTTCAGAAAGTCGGGTAAATGAGACATTAAGAAAACAGTGGACTAATGTACATAGAAAAGGACTTTCCATATACTATTTTGCCTCGTGGAAAAGTGGATGGATCAAAAGTGAGTTTAGATATGGTTTTTAAAATGTTACATTATTTAAGAAATTCTTCAATGGGTTTTTTAAACACAATCATTTTGATTGTGTTTTTTTTGCTCGCTGTTATATGATGAGTACTATTGAAGTCACTGTTTTAAGTGAAATTCAATATATTCTGAGAACAGCAAAAATAAACCATTTATTATGATGTTGAAATAACTTTGTAATATCAATTATTATTAAATATATAATATTTTCCCATTCTCTTATGCTCACTCACCTATTTCCACTCTATCACTCCTCTTAACTCACCCTCACTGGCCTTTTTTCACTCTCCCTCACCTCTCTTCTCATATTCCACTTTCCTCACTTAATCTCATTAACCACTCCTTCACTGCCTTTTCCCTCTCTCCCATTCACTACTTTCGAGCTGTCAGTGAGTCTACTTCACTCCCCTTCCCGTTGTTTTCTTTCTTTGTTTCCTCAATATTTCCCTTTCTCTCACTCACCTTATTACACTTCCCTCACTCCTTCTCTCACTTCCTCTGTCCTCTCACATCCTCACTCCCTTTCTCTCACTCCCTGTCTCTTAGTCTCAGTCTTTCGATCCTGTTATTCTTTCACTCCTCTTTCGTCATCCTTACTCCCTAAAACTCACCCACAATCCCTTACTTATCTTTCTTTGATCTCTTACTCAGTTTCTTTCTGCCAGTGTTTCCTTCACTACCTCTATGTTCTCACTCCTTCACTTCCATTGTCTCAAGCTCATTTGCTTGTATTGTAAAATATATATTATAAATATTCTAATTTTTTTGTTTTTCACAGATATAAAATTTAATGGAAATATAATAATAAATTTACATTACTTATAAGGTATGTTTGATGTACAATATTTATTTTCTCTATACTGTTTTCCATAACCTCACTACTCTTCTTTGATACTCCCACACCTCTGTTCCCTTATTGCGCTTGCCTCACTTATTCTGAATCCCCACATGTACTCTCTTTTTTCACACTCTTCTCTTACAGTCACCTTCTTTCAGGCCTTCTCTTTTACTTTCTTTCCTCTCTCTTCTTGTACTTCTTTGTTTTATTTTTTTCCCTTCCTTTGCTCTCCTTACTCCACTTCATTAACTCCTTCTCTTACTCCCTCTGTCCTCTTGGTGCAGGTATAATGTGACACAGGGGTTTACAAAGTGAGGCATCTACCTACATGTGTCACTTTGTAAATATGACTCAACAAGGTAGAATTTGTACACCACTGGTGCGTCACAAGAAGTGATGCACCAGCGGCGTAATAGTGACGCAAGGCCTTATGAATGAGGCCCTCAAACGCACCACAGGGCAAAACAGTGTAAAAAATTGTAGTAAAAAAAATTATTGCCAGCAATGCATCCTTTCACATGGGGCAAGGCCATGACCTTACCTTATGTAATGTGAGATATGTTAACATTGTGAGAGTCTACCTTATAAACACACAGATATGTCAAAGATTGTGCACGCAGCTTGTAAATATGCCTCTCTTTTTTTGTATATTCTATCTCAATTTATGCCATTTAAAAAAAGCTTTAAACATCTCTCACAGCATTTTATATTCTTGTCTGGGTGCCAATTTTAATATTCTGCATTCTAAACATCACTGCTCTTTTCTTACCCTTCCACACCCCCGTTCCTTTACTACATTTTCTTCACTTATCCTCATTCCCTTTGTGGGGTCTCCTCTGGAAAGTACAGTATGGCAGATCTTGCACTCCACCTTTGGAGTATTACATTTCACTGTCTTCTGAAAGTACACAAAATTGCGGCAATAGTGTACATTAGAGAGAGACAGTGAGAGAAAGAAGGCATGAGATGAAGAAGAGATGTGAAATGCACATTTGAAAAAATATAGTGGGAGAAGGGAAGTAACTGTGAGTAAACTTACTATGTAAGACAGAAATGTTGCACTCTATACTATAAGTCTCACTTTATACCACAATAATTTTGCTACTATCCCATAAATTACAAATAGAATAATAAAAAATGTCTAAAACAATTTATAATTTCTTAATATAAATTTATTCTTCAGAATTTTCATAATTTAGAAGAACTTCTAACATTAACTGATCAGGAATCTCCTCATCAGAAGTCTCCATACATGAGTCCTGAAACTCAATATAGTCCAAACATTGGATTAATTCAGCATCCAGAGTCTCATCATTAAAATCCTCCATTCCATCTCCTTTCAAAAAAGGTCTTCATCATGGATAGTGTTATCAACAGGATCATTCAAGACCTCAATAAAACTCGCCTCAACAAAAGTCGCAGAAATTTCCAAATTAATATCAACGGTATCCTCATTCAGGTCCATATTCTTTTCAAATTTCTTGCTGTAAATTGCAGGGAAAAAAATCACTTTAATTTTTCGTTTTTAGTAATAGATAATATAAAACTAGCTTTATCAAGTACTAAATTCCCCTTACAAATTAACAACTCACCTTTTAGAAAGCAGTAGAAGAGTTAGTACTGTGTAAATTTCACACCAGAAATAGAACACCAAAAATTCCTCACAAATGTACCTCAAAGAGTACTATCACAAAATGGCTGTGTTTCCCTCTCATTTCTCATGTATATTCATGTTGTAAACCAATGAAACTTCATCACACACAAATTCAAAATCAAAAAAACATTTTAATTGGTTCTAAATTTCAAAACGTTATTGGCTCTTGAGTGTCTGCAAACATTCTAAATGGTCTGCATAGTCCGCCATCTTGTGACTCTGAAGAACAGAGACTCAAGAGGTGAGAAATAAAGGAGGAAATAATTAAAAGGGGGCACAGTAGACACCCCCTGACCGCCTAGGTTTTCTGAGGGGTGCCTAGAAGGACCCTGAAGGGCAAAAGATTATTTATTTATTTTTTTGAAATTTTCGCGGGGTAAGCGCTCCGGTACGCGCACCCTGAGCGCACCACGGGGAAAAACAGGTAATAAAAAAAAAAAATTGTAGGTTACAAAGTCGATATACGAAGGAATTAGTTTTTTAAAAAACTATGAAATTCACTGAAAAAACCATAGGTTTCAGAAACGTTATAGTTAGGAATTAGTTTTAAAAAAACCTTTGAAATTTACTAAAAAAAAACATAGGTTTCACAATCGTTATAGTTAGGAATTAGCATTTAAAAAACCTTTAAAATTCACTGAAAATACATAGGTTTCAGACTCGTTATAGTTAGCTGAACATTTTACTCATACAAAACCATTGAAATTCCCACGTTATAGTTAGTTGGACTCACTATAACTTGCGCGTCCGCAATCCACTGCTGATGATGTCACATATTACATAATTCATGACATGGTCATGACATCACTGATGACATCTCAAATGACATCACTGATGTGAGAATTTCAATGGTTTTGTATGAGTAAAATGTTAAGCTAACTATAACTGGTGTGAAACCTATGGTTTTTTCAGTGAATTTCACCAAACATAGCAAAGGCACATCTGCGTACCAGTCCCTACAATTTTGTCAAGTTTGGCGTAATTCAGTTCAGCGGTTCGGGCTGTAGACTTGTCAGACCGTCCTATGGAAATTAACATTAACACGTTTTGGGACCCCCCTTTTTACTCAGCCCCCACTTCACAAATCCCCCTGAAACTTTCAGGGAAGGAGCGCAGCGGAGCTGGCCAAAATTTTGGAATGTGTGTGTATATTTATATATATATATATATATATATATATATATAATACATATTACCTACTGGCGGTCGCCAGTAGGTATATATAGTTAGGATTTTTTTGAATAGGGATTTTTGAAAATTCTATGTTGAATAACTTTGGCGTTGAAGGACGGAATTGGCTGAAATTTTCAAGAAAATGGCACATTTTGTTTCTGAGCGTCCCCTGAAAGTTTGGGGGGGGGTTTCGTGAAGTGGGGGCCGAGAAAAAATGGGGGTCCCAAAACGTGTTTTTAACATTGAGTTTTCCATAGGGCGTGTCGACTCACTTTTAGCTCGAACGGCTGAATGGATTTCTATGAAACTTGGCAAAATTGTAGGGACTGGTAGTCCGATGTGCCTTTGCTAGGTCTCAAGATATGTGCTCCAGTGGATTTTGAGTATTTTAGGTTCAAAAAAATATATATATCTGTGACAGCGTCCCAGTTAGTGCCCCGGTTCGCGTACCAGACGCGTAATGGAACTTCGCGAGGAGAAGCGGATTGGCTCTCCGTTGACTGTGAACATTCTCAACAGTTCGGAGCAGCCGCCATCTTGTCTCTCGGTAGGATCGAGAGACAAGAGGTGGCAATAAACAAAGGGGGAAATGAATAAAAGGGGGCAAGGTAGACCCCTCCTGACCCCCTACAATTGATGTGGGGGCTATTAAAGGGCCCCGCGGGGCAAAAAAATAAAAAATATTTTTTTTTCGATTTTTCACGGTGGAAGCGCTACCCGGTACGCGAACCGGGTAGCTTACCGGTAGCGTAACGGGAGTCCGCCATCTTGCGTTAAGGTGTAATTTGGACACAAGATGGATGATAAACAATGCTGGGATTGTGTAAAAGGGGGCAAGGGAGACATATCCTGACCCCCTAGGTTTTGTGAGGGTTGATGAGAAGGCCCATATATGCCCCAAAAAAATAAAAAAAATTTGCGTGGTTAGCACCCGGTGCACGAACCTGGTAGCTCTCCGGAAAGCATAAATCGTGAAAATTAGTAAAAAAAAAGTTACATTTTAAATTTATTTAGAGTGATCAAAGTTAGGGTAGCTCTGAATAGAGCTTTTGGGTCTGTGGAAGATTTAGGTACTTATAAGTAGGTACCAATACAGAGTCTTAAATTTTGGACCAGGCGATTGTGCACCCCGGGAGCCTCTTAGCCAACCAGCTGACTGCCGACAAAATGTGTTCCAGTAACACTCGTCTTCCCAGTCTTACTAAGTCATTGCCCCCCAAGTGTACTATGATTATAGATGGCCGTGACCTTTGCCGTCCTAAGAGACCCTCCATAAATGGTTGAAATTGGTCAACACAGAGGCCTCCTTTCCCATGGAAGGTCACTCTGAACCCGTATTCCCCAGATGCGTGAATCGCGTCACCTGCCATGAATACGTCCCCGGCGCGCCTCACGTATGAGTGGCCCACGACCCATACCACTTGCTCTCCATTCGGTGATCCTTGACCGCTGGTCTACTGGTGATGGGTTGACTCCAAATTCCGCCCTGCGTCACAGGCTTGCGAAACTGTAATTCAAACAAAAGACAATAAGCGTGAGTGCCTTTCACCAGTCTTTTACAACATGTGCAATCGCACATACCTCTTGAAGCAGTTCGAGGACCAACGGCCTAGCTGTTTCACTTCTTCCGCACCCAGACCCCGGGCCGTAGCCTCTGTAGCGGCCCCTATTCTAAATGAGTGGGTCCCAAATTTGCACGGGTCCATGCCCGCCGCAGCGATTGTAAGTGCTAGCACCCTCTGAAACTGAAATCTCATCAGAGGGGTGCCATCCTTGTGCCTAAGCAGGCTCCCTCCCCATGTCACCGGCCTCTGTGCCAAATATTCCTCTAGACACTTTATCGGACAAGTGGGGCACCCTTGAGCGTGCTGCACAACAACACTATCTCCCATAGCTTCCTGGTCTGTCTTGGACCTGGCTATCGAGATCAGCATCGAATCACCCCGTATTTGAACGTGATCCCTGCTTAAGCCTCCCTCCATATCTCTCTTGTTCCTCGCCACGAGTTCGCTTACCCGCATGGCCCCATGAAATGCCAAGGCGAAAGCCGCCCGGAACAGAACTGCTTCGGAAGGGGAGGAGCATGTCTCATCCAGTTTTGCTAACAGCCGAGACAATCTCTCTAAACCAATCGGGCGTCTCGTATCCTGTCTGCGACCCTCCAGGCGTTGCCAGCCGCGGAGCGCTTTCCTCACTACAAAGGAACCCGTTGGGTCCCTTATGCCGTTAAGCTGTGCCATGAATGAAATGGCCGCCCTTTATCTGTAGGTGGTTGCAGCTGATCGGCCCTCTCTATGCAGCGCTACTAAGAAACCCAGGAAGGATTCCTCCTGCCCCCAGCTATGACTCCCTGCCGGGCCTAAAAAGGTGCAGTAGGAACGAAACGCTCCCTCATAAGCCTTCCTCGTCCTGGGCGTTAAGCTGGCTGCCACGAGGTCTTGTAATCTGGGGCACCGATCAGCCATAGTGCATCGGGGAACGGTGCCGCCACTAGGTCCGCTGTGGGTAGATAGCCCCTGAAAGCCTGCATGTGTGAACGAGAGAGTTCATCAGCTGCATTATTCAGTACACCCGGCACATGTTTTGCCCTGAACTGTACATTCAATCTCATGCAACGTAAAACAATTTCTTTCAGCAATCTCAAGATCCACTTGCAGCGGGCTGCCTGCTGATTAATGCACTCAACCACAGTCATATTGTCCCACCAAAACACTACTGAGCGGTGCCTAAAATCGTCTGGCCATGCCAACAGAGCAACCCAAATGGGATATAGCTCCAAGAACCCAATGTTACCTGTCAGACCGCTGGAGTGCCACCACGTCGGCCATACTTGCGCCGACCATCGGTTACCAAAGATGGCGCCAAATCCCAAGCTCCCGGCTGAATTGGTCCACAAACCCAGTTCGTCCGACGATGCAGGGGGTTTGTTCCACATTACTCGACCGTTGAAGTCCACCAGAAATGCCAACCAAATGCGCATATCCTGGCGAACCTCTGCCGACAGTCTCGTGCGGTGGTGTCCCTCCTTGAGGCTAACCGTAGCTTGTGCAATGGAGCGTGAGAAGGGGCGAGCCATCGGTATTACTCTCAAGGCAAAGTTAAGCTGACCCACTGTTTGTTGTAACTGGTGCAGGGTCACTTTTTCTTTGCCCAGGCATTGTGTTAAGGAAGCCCTGAACTTGGCCACCTTCTCCATTGGCAGACGGAAGCATCCCTCCACTGAATCGAGCTCAATTCCCAGAAACTCCAGTGAAGTAGATGGCCCCACCGTCTTACCTGGTGCCAATGGGACTCCGAACTCCTGCATGAGGATGCAGAAGTCCCACAGCATCTGCGCACATTTCGTAGTGCCTGCCGGCCCTAAGAACAGGAAGTCATCTAAATAGTGCATCACCTGTCTATGCCCAGTGGCCTCGGTGAACGCCCATTCTAAAAAACAGCGGAACATTTCAAAATAAGCACAAGAAATTGAGCAACCCATGGGCATGCATTTATCCATGTAATAGTTCCCTTGGAACGTAAAACCTAGCAAGCGCTGGTCCCACGGGTGTACCGGGAGCGATCTGAATGCCGATTCGATGTCCGATTTTGCCATCAGAGCACCGGGGCCCAGGCGATTCAGTAGGGCAATGGCATCGTCGAACAATGCATACCGGACTGCACAGACATCCGGATCAATGGCTTCATTCACCGAGGCGCCCCTCGGGACCGACAGATTGTGAATGAGTCTATACTCCCCCGGGTCTTTCTTCGGAACTACTCCCAGAGGTGAACACACAAAGTCCGCCACCGGCGGGCATGGAAAAGGTCCTGCTACCCGCCCCAAGCTGACTTCTTTGGAGATTTTCCTGGCTACCACTGCTGGGTTGTGTTGGACGGATTGCTGATTTTTACAAAAGGGGCTCCCCCAAAAATTCCCCGCCGGGATGTTGAAGCCATACAGGAAACCACTCCTCAAAATCCCGGCGGATACATGATCAGGGTATTTATTCAACCAGGGAGTCAAAGCCATTATGTCAATGGGCGAAGACGATTGCTTCCCAAATATCACCTCAATCTTGCTTGGACCCCCCCTTTCCTCCCGAACCACCACTCTTGGATCTACAGCTACTCTCCGGGTGTGAGGAGTTCCCACAGCCCACACAAGCATGCCGGAACCTACATGTTCCCTGGGGCCTGTTACAGTTACCTCTGTTGAAACCCCAGCAGAACCCGCGCTTGCCCCCATTTCCGCCGGTCTTGGGCTGTGACTCCCCACCGGCGCTTGCTCGAAAGGGCTGCGCAGGCCTTTGCTGAACTGTCCCAGGCCCGCTCCCGCCCGGCAAGGACGTACCTGCCGATCTAGGCAGGAGCTGCTTATGCCACGATACTGTGTCAAGGCAATCCCATGTCAACGTTACATCAAACTCTTTAGCCTTTCGGAATTGCATGTCATATCCTTTCCACTCATTCCCCCCGTACATGTTATAAAAATCCATGATCCTATTCTGGTAACAGGATAGCTCGGGCAACACTTCAGGCTTACGTTCCCCCATTACTGCCGTAAATATAGAGAAGGGCTTCACGCAGTTCGCTACGGTCTCATCGACCCTAAATTCCGCCATCTTGGCCCGCCATACACTGGGGTGCCATAGATCTTTCTGAGTCTTTGCGTATTCCATCTCACGATGGTCGGTCAATAATGAAAACATATTAACATACTTGTCCTCCCATATCATTTCCTTCGTGGCCGCAGGGATGTGCTGGGCCACCCTCTCGCGCCTTGAAGGCACTGAACTTTCCCCCACCATTGGCAATGGGTTCTTACCGGGTTCAACCGACGTGCCTGCTGTCTTTTCCCGGCCAACCGTAGTTATTCCTGCCGCCACCTGTGGGGAAATAGAAGGAGCATTCGCCGTCCCGGCTTCTCTCGACTGCCGTAACTGCTCGATTATTAATCTAGCCTCCTCGGCTGGATCCCCCGCAGCCACTGCCCCCCCTGCTTTCTTTTTAAGCCAGGGCAACACTGCGGCTAACTGGAGGGCCAGTTCTGGGGGCATCTGATCATCATTAACCGGGGTAATTACAACAGGGATTGGTAAACCTATGTCTGGACTCAGAACCGGGCTGTCCGCCGGCTTTATGGGGGCAGCTGGGGGCACCTCCGGAACCGGGTACTCCCCGGAGACCGCCCTCTTCTTACTACGCTTCCCCCTACCCTCAGGGCCGACTTTTGGCAAGGCCGGGCCTATCACCTTCTTAGGACGGCCCGAGGGGTTGTTCTGCGCCGCTAACTGCTTTTTAACTTCGGCCAAACCTCAACAGATCGAATCTACTTTACCCAGTTTTCGGTCCATGATCGCCATTCGATTCGACAAGGTGCGCAGTACCTTCTCCAGTTCGGAGCTCTTTCCGGCTTTTTTGCCGGCCATAGCTTCGTTTACTCCGCTCAAGTCAATCGACGAGGTCCCAGATCCTTCGCACTCCTGGGACTGAAAGAGAAACAACAAGATTACAAGTTCTCAAAATTGCCGCTTGTTCCGTCGAGGGCTCACGAGCAATGAGGGGTGCAGCCTTCAGAGCACTGGAACAAGAGGACGCTTCTTCGGATTCCCGCTTATTTATCCATCTGCGGGAGGGCGGGGGACCCTCCTCAGGTACGCCCACTGGGCGCGGTCTTCCGGGCGGGTGTCTAGGACAACCCCTTCTGGGCGGGAAGGGCGTGCTCCGGCTACGCCGCTTTGGGCATACCAGCCGAACCATGCCCCACGCCCAAAATGGTTTCCCGGGGGGGATCGGGGCACCCATCCATACGTTCGGGGGGACCGAGTGGTCTTCCCTTTCCATTTGTTAAAAAATATTAAGAAAGGTCAACAGAAAGTGGCTTTTTATTAGAGAAAGAAAAATGTAGAGAAAATTATTGATCAGGCTTTCGAAATTAAGCGAAAGTTATTTATTTTGATAATCAATAGAATTAGGAAACTATACAAGGCAATTTATGATTTCAAATCAAATAGTAGATGGAAGAGAACAGTTAATCGTAGTAATTTTTGTGAAGTTTTTTCAGGAGAATGGATGCATAGTTCAAGTTGTGAGGCATTTTTTAATGAGGACAGTTATTTCCAGGACAATGATTTGGTGCATGCAGTTGACACCAGTGGTCGAGCATATGAGGTGAATGACGGTTGTTCAGTTGAAAAGAAAAACTTGTGTCAACAGAGGCAGAAGAGGTGTTAGGTAATGAAGTTTTAGGGAGACGTCCTAAGGGACCAGTGTACACCTGGAAGTGTAGTACTATTTGCAGTGTGCGACAGGATTCCATCAATTTGCTTTGTGATTTTGTACGGACATTTAATAAGAAAAGTTTAAAACAGAAAATGAAGTTGTTGCAAGAATTAGATCCTTGCAGAGTGAGAGAAGTGACAGGTTTGCATGGTCATTCACTGGCTTGTCTTTCCAGGAGAGTATGCCAGAGTGTGTTCGCCATTTCAGGATGCTAGCAGTGCATCATAATAAAGTGAGGAAATTAGTTAAAATGTTGTATTATGCTAAGAGGCCAGCAATTATGCTTAACACCTTGGCTGCTGTGCATTTTACCCTCCTGTGCTGACATTTGATGAATCCTATTGTTCATGACGAGCTCAGCTCATCATCAGCACAGCTCAACTGTGCCTCATGACGAGCTGAGCTCGTCATGAGCATCGAAAGGGTTAAACAATTAAGCACTGCTCTTTTGCATGGTTCTGAAGTAGATGTGAAGAATGTTTGTGAAGAAGTTGAGTTTTGTTACTTTGCTAGTAAAGAGAACAATGTTGAAATTGACCCAGTAGAAGAAGGTAATGTAGAAGAGAGAGTACAGATTTCCAGTACAGATAGGTTTCACAAGGAAATTTCCACGTTTACGGTGAAATCAAGTGAGAGGCCTAATTTCACTTGTGTGTGTTGTCGACGGACTTATTATAAGAATGAGACTAAGTTAGTGGATTTATATGCAAAAAGTGAAATGGAAAACAATAGTGAATGGAAGGATTTTGCAACATACTTGATGGTAGAAAATTGTTTTGATTTGGGATCAGATCAATGTATGTGTACTTATTGTTTTAACAAATTAAATCAAAACCGAATGCCTGCTAGAGCGGTTCATAAAATTCTGGAATTGGTTGACATTCCTTCTGAACTGAAGGATTTAAATACTTATGAATCTATTTTGATTCAAAGTGTCCATCCTTTTCAGGCTATTGTTCGAATGGAGCCTAAGACAGGGAAATTGCCTCCTTCAGATTTACGGAGAGGATTAAAGGGAAGAGTTGTTTATTTGCCTCTGGATTTGACAAAAAATATTGATACAATTGGTGTAGACAAAGTGGAAGAGGAACCTCTGGTTATCCTAGTTAATGGGGTTCCGACAAAGAGTAAGAAAATCTGGCAAGATTTAGTGGATGTTAGGAAAGTCAAAAAGGCAATGTTGTATTTGATGAAAAACAATGAGTACTACAAGAATGTATGTGTTGCAGAAGAAGAACTAAGTGAAGAAGAGGACAGTGATTTGTGTGCTGGACAAATAGAGAAAGTAGATGCCTCTAAAAATGAAGAAATTTATGAACATTATAGTGTTCATCCTTTGCATTCTAAAGAAGTCATGGGGAATGCTATTGATTTGTTTCAAATTAAACAAGCCAAAGGGAGTCCCATTAGTGTTTGGGAGGAAAGTTTGGAAGCTCGGTGTTTCCCACAGTTATTTCCAACAGGTCGAGGAGGAAGATATGATGAGCGACCTGATCAAATTCCTGCTTCTGAATACTGGACTTTACGATTGTATGCAGAAGATCCTAGGTTTCGTCAATGCATTCCCTATTTGTTTCATCTACTGTATGAAAGTGATCTGTCTGGACTGTCTCATGCAGTGAACCATATCCTGAAAAGTGGTGTACAGCTGCAAAATATCTCGGCAAGGGAGTTTATGGATAAAGTCAATGTGCAAGACAGTATTTTGGATTCTCACCTGATTAATCTCATGGCATGTCAGCGTGGTACTAATGAGTATTGGTACCGTCGTCATGGTGACTTAAAATGTATGCTGAGGAACTTAGGAACTCCCACATGGTTCCTCACTCTCAGCTGTGCCGAGTATGGCTGGGAAGACTTACTTGAATTTCTACGAGAGGCAAATGGAAACATTGAAAATATCGAATTCAAGACACCCGGAGAACTGTGCTCTTTGGATCCAGTCAATGTATGCAGGTACTTCAATCAAAGATTTAAAGCTATGATGTCTTTCATTACGAACAAGAAAAATCCACCTCTTGGAGAGGTGTTGGATTTCTTCTGGAGAAAGGAGTATCAAGCAAGAGGTGCTCCTCGTATACTTATGCTGCTATGGATCAAAGATGCAGCCAAATTTGGAACAGATCCGGATGACTTAGTGATGAGTTTCATAGAACAGTATTCTACATGTGCTGTTCCAAAGACAAATGAAGACAAAAGTTTAAGAGAACAAGTTTTACGCTTTCAAAACCATCGTTGTGGAAAGTACTGTCGTCGATAATTCAGAAACAAGAATAAGTTCTATACAAAATGTCGTTTTGGTTTTCCACGATCAGTGATATCTAAAGGAAGAGTGAACAATTTGATGTCTTCGCTGCGACATAATGTGACGAGGAAATCACCCAAAAATACATACAATTTAAAAAGAAACAAAGAGTCCAAGTACATCAACGACTACAACCCAGTGATTTTGTCCATTTGGAATGCTAACATGGATATACAGTTTGTGGCTGACAACTGTATGGCTGTGGCTCGGTATGTGATGTCTTATATCACAAAAAAAGAAAAGACAGAACTGAAGGATATGTGGGATGACATTTCACCGGAAAAGAGCCTCAGTAAGAAGTTGTACAGTTTCAGTCTAAAGATGTTGTCGCATCGAGAAATCGGAGCATATGAATGTTCTGATCGGTTATCTTCAGCAAGTCTCTATGCCAAATCTAGGAGTATAATTTGGGTGAGTCTTGGTCTTGCTGCAACACGTAATCGAGTTCTGAAACCTGTACGGGAAATTGAGTATTTGGCGGAGAAGGAGCCAAACAGTACAGATATTTTGAAGACCAACATGTTGGATACATATTATCCAAATAGAAGCAGTCACCTCGAGAATGTTTGTCTGTATGAGGTTCTACAAAATTACATATTCAAGAGGAACATCAAAGAAGATATTGATAAAGGAGTGTATGCTGTAATTGGAAGTGAGGGATGTCTGGTCAAGCAAAGAAAATGCCAATTGGTAAATCATCGAAAATTGAGTTGCGAATCTCCTGAAAGAAAAGAGTTTTTCTATTTAGCTCTTTTGCAACTTTTCAAGCCTTGGCGTGCAGAAGAGGAACTGCTTGGAGATTTCCTCTGTTTTGAAGATTCTTTCAATGCAGCCAAGGAGTCCATAGAATGTCCTGTTTTTCTTAATATCTAGAAATGTTGAATGCAGAAATCGAGCAGGAAGCAACAATTGCAGCCGAGATTGCTAGAGACAGTTCTGAGGACAGTCATAGTTCCACTTCATTGAGTCAGGATCCACTAGGAGGACCAGTTATCGAAAATGAAGCTGCCACTGCCATGATTGAAGTGGAAAGAGCCATGGTACATGCTCAGGAGGATGCGGTTAACTTAGAAGATTTGGAAAGACAACTCAACGTTGAGCAGAGGAAAATATATGACGAAGTTACCAACCAAATTGATCATAGATTAAGTCATGAGAAGAAAGAGTGCTCATGTACGTCGTTGAAGCCTGTCCGATTGTATGTGAGTGGAGAAGCAGGAACTGGAAAAAGTTTCCTCATTAAAGCAATTTCATGTTATTTGCAAAAAAAGACTGAGTCATCGCTGTCTTGTGTTGTCACCGTTCCAACTGGACTGGCAGCACATAACATTAAAGGTATTACTTTGCATCGTCTACTGATGCTGTCAGTGGAGCATGATAACAAATTACAATACCACAAGTTATCTGGAGATGCTTGTTGTGAAGTTTCAAGAGTCCTAAAGAAGATGAAACTTCTTATCATTGACGAAGTAAGCATGGTTTCCAATGTCATGCTTGCCTTTGTGCATTTGAGAATGCAAGAAGTTCTTAATACAGAGTATGATGTGTTATTTGGTGGCAAACACATCATTGTTTTCGGTGATCTTCTGCAGCTGACACCAGTGAAAGGACAACCAGTGTTTAAACTACTTATGCATGAAGATACCAGGAAGTGCCTAGGGGGCATTGGCAACGTTAATATATGGTTAAACTTCAATTATGCTGAACTGCGTGAAAATATGCGTCAGGCGAAGGATGAAGATTATAAGAATATTCTACAAGATGTGAAAAGTGACCGAGCATGGGAAGGAAGCTTTACATGCACGATTATTGTCAAATTTGTATCCAGATGAAGACGTTCTGCCAGAGAATATTTTTCAGAAAATTACTGAGAAGAAATCTGGGATATGTTTGATGCCAACTCTGCAAGAATGTTCCATCTTCAACAACAAAATGTTGAATTTAGAAAACCAAGACATAGTGAAACTGGAAGCTATTGACAGAATTGAGCATATGGGAGCAACAATTATTTTGTCTGAAAATTTGAAATCTAAATTGGATTCTTTAGAGAAGACTATATCTAAGACTGCTGGTTTTGAAAAGACTCTGAATGTGTGCTTAAATTGCCGTATCATTTTGAGAAGGAATTTAAATGTTGAAAGAGATCTGGTAAATGGATCAATGGGTAATGTTGTTGATTTTGAGAAATACAGAAATAGAGATGGAATTCAATTTTTAAAAATTAAATTTGATGGCATTGAGGATGTACAGCAAATTGGTCGCTGCTCTGCTAGGTTTTTGCTTGTTAAAGACTTATATGTTCGCCGTAAGCAGTTTCCTGTTTGCTTGGCATATGCGGTGACAATCCATAAATCGCAAGGTTTAAGTGTAGACAGTGCTTTGGTGAATATTGGCAGTTCTGTGTTCAAGGAGGGTATGGCTTATGTGGAATTATCACGAGTCAGAACTTTATCTGGATTGTACTTGATTGAGTGTGATGAGACAAACATTTGTGCAGATCTAGATTATGTTAAGGAATACAATAGGTTAAGAAGAGAGTATGCACCACATTTGCCTCAATATCCTTCGTTTGAAAAACGTGTGGTAGGCCGGAAACGAAGAAATGTAACCAATAGTAGGGAGGTTGTAGCAAAAACATGAAAAATCGATGAACCCGAAATTGTAAGCAGAAAGAAAATGGATGCTGATCAAGATGTTGTTGGTTTTCAATTTGAAAATAGTTCTGGTGTCAACTGCTATGCTAATGTAGTGGTTAATGTTGTCTTTTCTCTAGAAACATTAAAAGAACAGATTGTGGTCAATTCGTATCAAAGAGTTTGCTGTTTGTTAACTTCCGTGTTAGAGAAATGTAGCATTGATAGAAGAAAAATAGAAAGTGTGTCTGAAATTCGAAATCTCTTAGACAAATGTTCAGGTCAAACGCAATTCTCTCAAAATATTCAGCAGGATTGTCAGGAGTTTTTAATGTATATGCTTGATGTATTGCAAGATGAAGGTGTAGATGTAGATTATCTGTTTGGCCTTTCTTATCAAAGGCAGCATGACTGCAAGAACTGTAGGCTATCAAGTACTACTAGTGTAGACTCAGAAAGATTTATATATTTAACTTTGCCTGACAGTAAATCAGTATCCTTTAATAAGCTAGTAAAAGCAGCTGATCAAAACATGGAGTGTAGCCAATGTAAGTCTGCAATGATGTCCACATTATTTATACGAAGTTATGGCCAGTATGTCATTTTAATGTTCCAACGATGTAGGTCTGATGGAACTAAATTGACAACTTTAATTAAAAATGTTGTGGCTTTGCAGTTGTCAATATCAGGAAGGACTTTTGTAACTGCAGCAATTATATATCATGACGGTCCTTCAACAACTTCAGGACATTACACAGCTTATTTAAAATCTGGAAACGGCTGGTCATTCTGCAATGATTCTGTTTTAACTTTCAAAAAACGTTTATATTTTGACTTAAAAAATTCTTACCTAGTGTTTTTACAACCAAAATTTTAGGGAAGGAAAGTGGCCTACGAAGATTGGAGCAGTTGATAAATTTTAGTCTGCTGTTTTAAATTGCTTTGTGAATTAGAGTGATCATAATAAATAAAAATGTAAAGTAGTCATAGAGGTACATAACTGGCCTATAATGATTCAAAGAGTTGATATGATTTACTCTGTTGTTTTAAATTGCTTTGTTAGTAACTGAGATCAAGAGAATGAAAAAATTGGAAAAGTCATAGAGGTAGTGTAAGTGTGCCTCATAGTAAGTGGTATCAATGTTATAGGAAATGTGAAACATGAGTAAACTAGAAGGGGAGATATTACTAGTACAAGATTGTGAAAGTGATTTTGGACGTTTTCTTTCTGAAAGTCGGGGAAAAAGAAAATGACGGGATTTGCTTTGAGGAATTCGAAGAGTTTAAAATGGCTCTTGCACGATTTGGCCTTGAGGAGAAGTGCGGTAGAGAGCGAAAAGTCATTTATTGTTTCTAACATATTACTAAAAAAAAAGAGCTTTTCTTTCAGAAAGTGGCGGGCACTGATTTTTTAGAGCACAACAGAGTATAAGCTGTTCATAGCATATCATTCGACGTCATGGAAAGTAAGTGTACTTTTGATGAGTTCTGATTTCTGATTTGTTATATTATATGTTTTTTTTTAAACACAATCATTTTGATTGTGTTTTTTTTCCCCGCTGTTATATGATGAATACCTTCAACTCACTGTTTTAGTGAAATTTGATATATTCTGAGAACAGCAAAAATAAACCATTTAGCATGTATAATTAATTCTATATTTTGTATTGTGATTTTTAATTTGTACTCATCTTGTCTCATGCTCACTTGTCTTTTACTACCTTATATCAATCCTCTTTACATACTCACATTGCCTTTTGTTTTATTCTCTTTGACCCTTGATCTCTAACTCCACTTATCTTTCAAACTTTGTTTCCTTATTCCAACTCTGCTTTTTTCTTTTCTCTCATGCACCATTTTCTAGCTTTTAGACGCTCTGCTTCGCTTCTCTTTTCCATCTTTTCTCCCTTTGTTTTCGAAATTAAATATTTTTGGGTTCTCCTTTTTTGTTGCAATCAGTTAGTATAACTCACCTTCACTCATTTATCTTTCTTTGTTGATTCACTCAGTCTGTATCTGACACTCTTTCCTTCATTTTCTCTGTCCCCTCTCTCCCTCACTCTCTTTTCCTTATTCACCTTTTCCTTATTTAGTTTACCTTACTCACATTGTTTTAGTATCTTACACATCTTCAGTTTTTTTTTCTCTTCTATCCTTCTTTTCTATCACTGAATCTATCCTCCTTTTTATTCTCTTAGTAATTTACTCAATTTCTATTTCATTTTGACTCTGTCTTTCTTTCACTGTTACTTTAATTTCCTTTCTGAATGTTTATTTCTAACTTTCTTTTTTTGTAAAATTGTATGATTTTCAAACTTATGCCTTGTCTTTTTTATTTTTTAAATACGTTTTAATATTTTTCAAATTTTTGTTCTTTTTTTCACAGATTGAAAGTAAAAAAATTATAAGTGATGGAGTTAACAACAACTATAAAGTAAGTATTTAGTACTCTTTCCCTTACATCTCTATCACATTCAACTTCTATTAGTTCCACTGCTTTAATTCCTTAACCCTCAGTTTCCTTCCTTTGCTTTTTCCCTCATTCCTTTTCAATTACTTACTTACTCCACTCCTTCCACTCCTTTTGTCAGTCCCTCTGTTCTCACAGTTCCTCACTCCTTTTCAATCAGTCTGTCTCTCTTACTCTCACTGTCTCTGTCTCTTCACTCTTTTACTAGTTGTTCATTATGCTTTCTCCCTGTAGTTCAAGCACACTATCTTATTTACATTTTTTTGCTGCTTCAATTATTCACTTCTTCTTTTCTTCTTTCTATTTTTTCTCTCTGTCATCCCACATGCTTTAACCTTATTCACTATCATACTCCTTGTTTTCATCCTATTTACTTTACCTCACTGTTTTTTTAACACCTTCCCTCAGGGTTGTTGTTTTAGTCCGGTTCTATCCCTACCTCTCACTCCACATCCTTTACACACTTTCTTTTTAATTTGAACATTCACTCACATTCTCCAAGTAACTCTTGTTTATTATTCATCTACTCTCTTTTTTTCTTTCACTTCCTTATCTATTTTCTTTTTCTCAATTTTTACCTTCTTACATCTTTTCTTTCTATAATTATCTATTATACAGTATCTCTGTGTTACTCCCTCTAGCTGTCTTTCTTTTAACATTATTCTCTCTGTCTCCTTCCCTTATGCTCACTCTTTATTTTTTTTTTGGTTCGCTTCCGGTTCGCGCACCGGCGCGCGAACCGAGAAGCGAATCAAAAAAAAGAGATTGCCAGAGTGCTAAACATTTTAGCAATTTTTTATAAATGGGAGGTAGTTCTGAAAAGAACTTTTTTTTAATTGTTTTTGTTGTTTTATATTTTTTTTATTACTTTTCTGAACATTTTTTTTGTAGTATTTTTTGAACAATTTAATTTTTTTTGAGGGGGAACAACGAAAAACAGGCATTAGAAAGGGCTCAACCGGAGCAAAAAAAAAAATAATTACTTTTTGGGGTGTTTAGAGCACTTGTGGTTTTCATATGCTCTGTTCATTAAATTGACACTCCTCTCCCCATAACAAAGTAGTGCCCCACAATAAATGCACACTAGCTTTATGCGTGCAAAATTGTTCTGAATACTGGGGACCGTCTCCCTCGCCTCTGGTCCCGATAGACTTTCCTGTGAGGAGGTGCTGGCCACAGTAGTTGGTGGGTTTTCTTGGAGGTGACGCACCTCAGCCACGCTGTAGTTAATTGGATGGCACCTCTGAATGTGGTGGTGCATAGTATAGTTTCCGAAACTATCCTTTTTGTCTGTGCCTCGGGACAGAACTCCTTTGCAAATGAGGCATGTCACATGTTGGGCATTGACCTTTTTTTGGCCTTGAGGGAAAGAAATAAATTGCCAAATAAAATTGTCTTTGTGGTGGGATTTCCGGGGCTGTTCAGGCAAGAATTGTCTCTGCTGTAACTCCTCTTCCTCTTCTTCTTCCTCTTCCTCTGGGTTAGGAAGGAACTGTGTAGGTGGTCCTTCCTTCCTAGGTGGTTGTGGAGGTGGTGGGGGTCCACCAGCTGCAGCTACTACTGAAGCCATCACTGAATAATGAGAAACAGGTCTTCCTCTCACAAAGTTGAAAGTCAGAGTGAGGAAAAAAGGTGGGGGCTTTCATCATTTGGGAAAAAAAATGTTCTACACCAATGAAAAGTGTTATTTTCAGGTCACATGACCTTTTACGCTTACGTTACGCGTCCCGTTACGCACCCGGAGCGCTTCCGGGGTGCTGCGCTTCGCGCCTCGGTTCGCGCTCCGGAGCACTTCCGGGTGCGCTAGCGCGGCGCGTCATAAGACGCATTACGTGGCAACGCGATACGTCGTGCTTACGTGACGCGTCACAATGTTGTTTTCGAACGCAGCAGTTGCGCTAACGAAACGTTTCCCGGTGCACGGACCGGGTCGCGGAACCAAATTGAGCTAACGGGAATCTACCCGGTGCGCAGACTGGTAGCGAAAAAAAAAAAAAATATATTATATACATAAAAAAATTATATTAAAAACAAATAAAATATATTTTTCCTTTAAAAGAAGAATACATTTTACAGCTTTTGATATTTGCTATTAAAAAACCATTGAAATTCACTGAAAAAACCATAGGTTATAGACCATATATAGTTAGGAATTAGCATTTACAAAACCTTGAAAATTCACTGAAAAAAACATAGGTTAAAGACCATATATAGTTAGGAATTAGCATTTACAAAACCTTATTTTACTCACACAAAACCATTGAAATTCGCATATTTAGTTAGTTGCACTAACTATATATCGCGCACCCGCAATCCACTGCTGATGATGTCACATATTACATCATTCATGACATGGTCAGTGACATCACTGATGACATCACTGATAACATCTCAAATGACATCACTGATGACATCACTGATGACATCATCCAGTGACTGTGTTTCTGTAAAGTTTAAATATGTTTTACATATTGAAGAATGAGTGGATGTATAAGTGTCTGGATGAAGGATTTAGTAGGTGCGTGACTGACTGTATGAGTGAGTGATTAAATGCATCTTACTGAATGCATGGGTTAGTGACTAAACTGTCTGAATGTTGGCATCATTATGTCTGTTGTTGTGCAAGCTGCTGCATGTGTTGATTATTAGCTATATGAGTGGCTATATGGGTTATTGATTAGTTGCCCAAGTATTTGTATGGGAGACTGAGTGTGTGTGTAAGTGCTTGAAAGTTGTGTGACTCTGTGCAGATCAACGTGTACTTGTATCAGTGATTGTATAAGAGAGTAAGTATGTGTTAGTATATGTTTGAATAAGTAAGGTGTTGTGTGTATAACTGTATAGTTGAAGAAATGGAAGTGTGATTAATTCTTTGCATATCTGACTAGATGTGTGAGTAACTCCATGGATGAGTGGCAGAGTGTGAGTGTCTGTATAGGTGTATGAGTGCATATGATAGTGTTGTATTGATAAGTGACTGTATGTATGAGTGATTCTATGGGTGAATGAGTGACTGCGTGTGTAGACCTAGGAATTAGTGTGTGCGTATGTAGTAACTGGTATTGGTGTGTCAATGGTTTCAAGAATGGTAGTCTGTATTTAACACTGGGTGTTTCTTAGGTTATATTAGAGTGTAAAGACGTGCATCGTATTATCACATGAATGATATCGTCAGTGATGTGATCAGTGATGTCAATTGAGATGTCATCAGTGATATCATCAGTGATGTCATTTGAGATGTCATCAGTGATGTCATCAGTGATGTCACTGACCATGTCATGAATGATGTAATATGCGACATCATCAGCAGTGGATTGCGGGTGCGCGATATATAGTTAGTGCAACTAACTATATATGCGAATTTCAATGGTTTTGTGTGAGTAAAATAAGGTTTTGTAAATGCTAATTCCTAACTATATATGTTCTATAACCAATGGTTTTTTCAGTGAATATATATATATATATATATATATATATATATATATATATATATATATATATATATATATATATATATATATATATATATAAAATATATATATATGTATATAACACATGATCAATATAAGCATCACAAGGCTGCAGCATATTTACAACAATATGGTGCATCCTTGCGTTTCCCCCTGCTCTGCCAATGCAAGGACCCTTGCATCATAGTGCAAGGTTGTCTGCGTGCAGGGGAAAGATTGTTTATGTACAGGAAGGTCCCACTTACTGTACAAAAACAATCTTGAAATGCCTTTTTGTCACTTCTATGTGTACTGCTTAATGCAGCACACATGGTAGTTACAAAATGTCATTTTTTTCAAGATTGTTTATGTGCAGTAAGGAGGACCTTCCTGAACATAAACAATAAAAGACTTTTTGCTTTTTCCATGTGTGCAGCACAATGCAGAACACATGGAAAAAGCAAAAATGAGGAGAAATATAGCATTTCTCCTCGTTTCCTCAGTTTAAGACCAGGTGTTCCCTTGTCTTAATTTTAGTGCGCCCAGCTATTTACGCTGCACTAGTAAATAGGGGGCAGCGTCAAAATAAATAGGTGTTGCGATGGAACTCCCACTGCAACCCCCACTGCTCAACTCTTTCACGCTAAGCATAGCGTGAAAAGGCCCTACTTACAGGGGAGCGTTAACACGGCCTTGAAAATAAGGCAAATCCCCAATCACCCCAGGAACTTCGGAAAAAGTGACGTTCCTGTGGCAATAGAGGCTTGTGCATATGTCCCTATATTTGCTAATCCCACTACAGTATGTGCAATAGTTGGATAAGCGTTGGATTTAAGACGATGAGATTGAATATTCCCACTCCAGTCTATGCAACAGTAGGGATAGCGTTGGACTTCAAAGGGGTTATATTTACTGTTCCCACTCCAGTCCGTGCTACAGTAGGGAAAGTGTAGGACTTCAGATGGGTTAAATTTACTATTCCTATTTCAGTCTATACAATAGTAAGGAAAGAGCTGGACTTTTTATGCGAAAGATTTACTGTTCCCAGTCCAGTCTGTACAACAGTAGGAAAAGGACCGGGCTTCAGAGGAGTAAAAGTTACCAGTCCCTATCCAGTGTCTGCATAAGTAGGCAAACTGTTGGCCTTCGGAAGGATTACACTTATTATCCCCACTCCAGTCTGAGCAACAGTAGAAAAAGTACTACACTTAAAACACACTACATATTTGAATAACCATATTAATTTATAACAAATATAAAGCCTTTGATATTACATGTAATCTAGCATCTCTGTCTGTGCAAGCAGTATGTGAGTCTCTGCACAAATTATTTCTCTGTATCTACAGGCCAAAAACAGGCCATTTATATATAAACAAGAGATAACATTAATTAGTAAATTATATCTAACATTGCGGAAGCGGCTTGTAAGTATGCCAATGAAACCTTTACACTATCTCTGGACCAGCATTAATGTCAAACATTCAGAATTTATGGGAAATGTGTGACACATCTGAATGCCTTCTTGATGGAATCAAAGTAAACACGCATTGAAAATGCAATAGATTTGGTGCGATTTTACGCACATGTCCACGATATTACATGTAATCTACCATCTCTGTCTCTGCAAGCAATATGTGTGTCTCTGCACAAATTATTTCTCTGTACCTACAGTCTAAAAACAGGCCACCTATATATAAACAAGATATAACATTAATTAGTAAATTATATCTAACATTGCGGAAGCGGCTTGTAAGTATGCCAATGAAACCTTTACACTATCTCTGGACCAGCATTAATGTCAAACAATCAGAATTTAAGGCAAATGTGTGACACATCTGAATGCCTTGAGGAAACCAAAGTAAACAAGCATTGAAAATGCAATAGATTTCGTTATTTTTTGTTTTCCACAGATTATAATCATCTATACAAACAAACAAAAAGATGCCTTCTAAAACAAGAAGAGAAAAAAATTATAAGAGAAAATTAAGGACTAAGGAAAAAGAAAATCAAGAACCAACCAAAATAAAATCTTCAGAGAAAATGAAAAATGCTCCTGGTAAGCAAAGTAAAATTTTTCTCAGGAAGTTATTGAAATGTCAAGCAAAAAAAAGTTTTTTAACTAAGAAGAATGAAACACCTGTAATTTCAAAAAAGACAGGATGTCCTTCTAAAAATGTTAGACGTGTAGAAGGAGACGATATCTTGCAAAGCAATAGAAGAAGCAAACAATTTTCTGACATTCGTAGACAAATTTTTTACAAAAGAATTGTACTAAATTTATTAAAAAATGTAAAAAGGTATAAAAAAAAGACAGCTTTTTACAAGAAAAAAAACATAGTTAAGATCGTGGATGAAGCATTTGAAGTGAAAAATACATTGTTTTGTTTAGTAATGAATAGAATTCGTACACTTGATAAGATAATCCATGTGTTTAAATCAAAATGTAAGTGGAGGAGAGTAATTAATCAAACTAATTTCTGTGATGTTTTTTCTGGAGAATGGAAGCATAGTTCAAGTTCTGAGCCATTTTTTAATGAAGAAAGTTACTTTCAGGATATTGATTTGGTGCATGTAGTTGGCACCAGTGGTTGAGCATATGAGGTGAAGGATGGTTGTCCGGTTGAAAAAGAAGAGATTGTGCCTAGAAATACAGAAGAGGTGTTAGCTGATGAAGTTTTATGGAAATGTTGTAAGGCTCCAGTATATACATGGAATTGTAGTAGTATTTGTAGTGTCCGACAGGAATCAATTGATTTGTTTCGCACTTTCTTACGGACATATACTAAGAAAAGTGTGAAACAAAAAATGAAAATTTGACAAGAGTTAGATCCTTGTAGAGTGAGGGAAAAAACAGGTTTGCATGGTCATTCACTGGCTTGTCTTTCTAGAAAAGTAGGTCAGAGTGTTTTTTACCATTTTAGGATGTTAGCAGTGTTTCATAATAAAGTGAGGAAATTAGTGAGAAGGTTGTCCTATACAAAAAGTCCAGCACTTAAACTAAAACAGTTAAACAGTGCTCTTTTGCATGGAACTGAATTAGATGTCAAAAATATTTGTGATGCAATTGAATTTGGTTACTTTGTTGAAAAAGAGGTTAGTGCAGAAATTGATCCAGTAATGGAAGGTAATGTAGAAGAGAATGTAGAGATTTTAAGTACAGAAAAATTTGAAAATGAAATTATAAAGTTTAAAGTCAATTCAAGTGAAAGGCCTAATTTTTCTTCTGTTTGTTGTCGACGGACTCATTATAAGCATCAGACTAGATTAGTTGATTTATATGTAAAAAGCGAAAAGATAAATAATAATGAGTGGAAGGATTTTGCAACTTATTTGTTGGTTGAAAATTGTTTTGATTTGGGCTCTGATCAACGTATTTGTACATATTGCTATAATAAATTAAATGAAAACAAAATGCCTGCTAGAGCTGTTCATAATAATCTGGAGTTGGTAGACATTCCTTCTGAATTGATGGATTTAAATACCTATGAGTCTATTCTGATTCAATGTGTGCATCCTTTTCAGGCTATTGTTCGCATGGAGCCTAAGACAGGGAAATTGCCTCCTTCAGATTTACAGAGAGGATTAAAGGGAAGAGTTGTTTATTTGCCTCTAGATTTTAAGAAAAATATTGATACAATTGACGTTGAAAAAGTAGAAGAGGAACCTCTGGTTATTCTAGTTAATGGTGTCCCGACAAAAAGTAAGAAAATCTGGCAAGAATTAGTGGATGTTAGAAAAGTCAAAAAGGCAACGTTGTATCTGGTAAAAAATAATCATTACTATAAAAATGTATATGTGGGAGAGGAGGAAACAACTGTACAAGATGACACTGATGTCTCTGCTGGACAAACAGAAAACGTTGATGTCTCTAGAAGTGAAGAAATTTACAAACATTATAGTGTTCATCCATTGCATTCCAAAGAAGTAATGGGGAATGCTATTGACTTGTTTCAGATGAAAAAAGCCAAAGGAAGTCCCATTAGTGTATGGGAAGAAAGTTTAGAAGCTCGTTGTTTTCCACAGTTATTTCCAACAGGTGAAGGTGGACGATATGACGACCGAATTGTTCAAATACCTGCATTTGAATACCGGACTTCAAGTTTATATGCAGAAGATCCATGGTTTCATCAATGCATTCCATATTTGTTCCATCTACTGTTTGAGAGTGACTTCTCTGGACTTTTCTATGCCGTAAACCATATACTGAAAAGTGGAACACATCTACAAAATGTTTCAGCAAGGGATTTTATGGATAAAGTGAAACTGCAAGACAGTGTTTTGGAATCTAACCTAATTAATCTCATGGCATGTCAGCGTGGTACTAATGAGTATTGGTACCGTCGTCATGGGGAATTGAAATGTATGCTAAGAAACTTAGGAACTCCTACATGGTTCCTCACTCTTAGCTGTGCTGAGTATGCTTGGGAAGACTTACTTGAATTTCTACGAGAGGCAAATAAAAACATTGAAAATATTGAATACAAGACACCTGGAGAACTGTGATCTTTGGATCCAGTTAATGTATGCAGGTATTTCAATCATAGGTTTCAAGCTATGATGTCTTTTATTACAAACAAAAAAAATCCTCCGCTTGGAGAGGTGTTGGATTTCTTTTGGAGAAAGGAGCATCAAGCAAGAGGTGCTCCTCATGTACATATGCTGCTATAGATTAAAGATGCACCAAATGTTGGAACAGATTCAGATGAGAAAGTGATCAGTTTCATTGAGCAGTATTCTACATGTGCTGTTCCAAAAAGTACAGAAGAAAACAATTTAAGACATCAGGCTCACTTTGAAGGATAGACAAGGGACACATCCGGGCACCATTAAATGTATGTTACTAAATGTGCATTCCATAGGGAAACACAAATATGAACTGGAGGATTTGATTCATGTATCTTCCCCTGACATATTATTCTTGACGGAAACATGGTCAGATAATACTTCCGCTCCCGATTGGAATATTGCAGTACCAGAGGGTTATGCCATCCTATCGCAAGATAGAATAGATGGCCGAGGTGGAGGACTAGCCATTATATATCGAGAGCATTTTAAAATACGGACTGAAGCCATATCAGTCTTGCCAGCAGAAACATTACGCTTTAGTATTAAAGTAAACAACTTTATCTCATTTCAGGGATACTTAGTATACCGCCCTCCGGGGGCAAGACAAGCTTTTACACATGCTCTTCAGACGTTGTTAGAGTCATGTATTGATGCTTTGCCTCTTACTTTTTTGGGAGATTTCAATTATCACCTAGAAGTTGTAGATAATTCGGATTCCTCCAAATTGTTAAATGCTATGGAGGCATATGGTTTTAGCCAGCTGGTCACTGGACCAACTCACAGGGCCGGCCACACGTTAGATGGCATCTTCACCAACAATCCTGATCTTGAGCTCGGGGATATAAGGCCTTTGATCTGGACGGACCACAGCGCCATTCATTTCACTTTTAGAGTTAAACATTTGCTCCACGAACCAGCTACCAAACCTGGCAAAGTCAAGATTCGTAACTGGAAAAAAGTTCAGAGTACTGCTTTCGAGGCAGCTCTGAGCACAGGCCCGGATATACCCACGACAGACAATGATGCTGCTGCTTCTGCGTTTAATGAGTGGATCAAGGCGGCAGCCAAGAAGGTAGCCCCTGAGAAAGAGATAACTATAAGAAAATCCAGGATATCCTCTCCTTGGTATAGTCCTCAGCTCAAGGCCCTAAAGATTGAGTGTAGGAGAGCGGAAAGCCGGTGGAGACGGGGCTATAGTGAGAGTAGTAGAACAACCTATGATCTTGCACTGCTGAAATACAAACAGGGGATAATCAAGGCCAAAGAAAAATATTTTTCTAACAAAATTACAGAGGCTGCCAACTCTAATAAAGAACTGTTTAGAGTAGTTAACTCCTTGGCAAAACCTCAGCAGAAAAATGCTTTTATGGCCGACCAACAGATGTGCAATAACTTGGCCCTTTTCTTCCAAAGTAAGGTACAGACGATATATGAAGATCTTCTAAAGGCACAGGGATCTCTGGATGGTACCATAGCTAACAAAGAGGGTGATCGGCCACTGATGCAATGCAAGCTATCCTGCTTTCCAGAATTGCTAGAGGAGGAGGTGCAAAAGCTGCTTCTTTCTATAAAATCAGGATCTCCATCTGACCCCTGCCCTCCCTCTATCATCCATTTAGCCCCTAAGAAGATTTGTGAAAAACTGACACCGCTTATTAATCTAGTACTGACAACAGGATCATATCCGGCTCAGTGGAAAGAAGTGGCGGTTAGACCACTACTAAAAAAACCCAACCTCAACCCGGAGATACTGAAGAATTACCGCCCGATTGCAGGATTACCCTTTGTGGCGAAGGTCATGGAGAAATCATTAAATATGGTGTTGAGCCAATATTTAAACTCTCACAAGCTACTAGACTCAACCCAGCATGGCTTTCACGCCTGCCACTCCACAAAAACGACCTTAGTTGTAGCAACTGAGGAAATCCGGCAGGTAGTTGATCAAGGGGGCAGGGCGGTCCTCATACTCCTAGACCTATCAGCAGCATTCGACACCGTGCAGCGGCTGAAGGATCTGGGGGTTGAGGATACTGCTCTGGCCCTGCTTGCATCCTTTCTGAAGGGGAGGGAACAAAAGCTGGCCTGGGATGGATTGGAATCCGAGAGCTTCCAGCTTCCATGTGGAGTGCCACAGGGATCGTCTTTATCCCCCACATTATTTAATATATATGTGGCCCCGTTAGCAAGGCTCATCAGAAGCCAGGGTTTTGTGCTAGTATCTTACGCTGATGACTCACAGCTTGTTATTTCCATCTGTAAGCAGCCAGAGACCACAGCTGTCAAATTCCACGCTTGCCTATCCGAAATCATTGACTGCATGAACCGTAATTTTCTTGAGATCAATACAGACAAAACGGAGGTGCTAGAATTTGGAAGGGGACCCCCTGTATGGGATGACACATGGTGGCCAGTGGAGGCAGGTAAATGTCCGGTTCCGGTCTCCAAGGTTAGGAACCTGGGGGTTATCTTCGATGATAAGCTTAACTTCTCAGCACAGGTCAATAGTCTGACATCGTCTTGTTTCTTCCTTCTAAAAACATTAAGAAAGATTTTTCCTTTCATTTCGCGCGACCTATAGAAGACGGTGATGGTTAGTCTTTTTCTTTCTAAACTAGACTATTGTAACGCCCTGTATATGGGCATTGACATAACGCAGATGGCAAAGCTTCAGTCTCTGCAAAATGCGGCCGCCAGACTTCTTTTGAACATCCCTGGAGGCTGTTCAACCTCTGCAGGCAATAAATCACTGCATTGGTTACCTGTGCGGCTGCGGGTTGATTTTAAGGTCCTGTGGTTGGTCCACAAGGCACTTTATGGAGGGGGTGCTGATGAAGTCGCTAAGTTATTTACGCCTTACGCTCCCCCACGTCTTTTTAGATCTACCAATTCAGGACTCCTTAAGATATCTAGGATTAAACGGGCCAGGTGGGGAGGCAGGACACTATCTAACAGGGCAGCACACCTGTGGAATAGACTACTTCCTAGCATGAGATCTCAATCGGATCTGAGACTGTTTAGGAAGAGTCTAAAAACAACTCTTTTTGTAGCTTAGCTTGGCATAAGCTAGGGCTCTTTGGATCTGCACTCACCCACACTAGCGCCAAGACGCCACGGCAATCAAGCGCTTTATACGTTTTTTAAAACATTAAAACATTAAAACATTTAACGCTTTCAAAGCCATCATTGTGGGAAATACTGTCGTCGAAAATACAAATCCAAGGCCAAGTTTTACACGAAATGTCGTTTTGCATTTCCACGTCCAGTAACATCGAAAGGAAGAGTCAACAATTTTATGTCTTCTCTGCGACATACTGTAACAAGGAAATCACCCGAAAATACATACAACCTAAGAAGAAATGAGGAATCCAAATACATAAATGACTACAACCCAGTCATTTTGTCCATGTGGAATGCTAACATGGATATTCAATATGTGGCTGACAACTCTATTGCTGGGGCTCGATATGTGACGTCTTACATCACAAAATCAGAAAAGACAGAACTGAAGGAAATGTGGGAGGAAATTTGACATGAAAAGAGTCCAAGCAAGAAATTATACAGTTACAGTCTGAAGATGTTGGCGCATCGAGAAATTGGAGCATATGAATGTTCTGATCGGTTGTCATCAGCAAATCTATCTGCCAAATCTAGAACCATCATTTGGGTGAGTCTAGGTCTTGCTGCAACACGAAACAGACTCTTGAAATCTGTACAAGAAATTGAGTATTTGGCGGAGAAAGAACCTGACAGTACAGATATTTTTTGAAGACAAACATGTTGGATACATACTATCCAAATAGAAGTACTCACCTTGAGAATGCTTGTCTCTATGAAGTTCTGCAAACCTACATTTTTAAAAAGAACGTCATAGAAGACATCAATAAAAGGTGTATATGTTGTAATTGGATGTGAAGGCTGTCTAGTAAAACAAAGAAAAGGCCATTTGATTAATCATCGAAAATTGAGTTGTGATTCTCCAGACAAAAGGGAATTCTATTACTTAGCTCTTTTACAACTCTTTAAACCTTGGCGTAGAGAAGAGGAACTACTTGGAGATTTTCTTACTTATGAAGATTCGTTCAATGCAACCAAGGATACCATAGAATGTCCTGTTTTTTCAAAATATCTGGAAATGTTGAATGAGGAAATACAGCAAGAAGCTACAATTGCAGCAGAGATTGCTAGAGACAGTTCTCAAGACAGTCAGAGTTCTGCTTCATTGAGTCAGGACCCACTAGGAGGACCAATTATACAAAATGAAGCTGCCACTGCCATGGATGAAGTTGAAAGAGCCATGGAACAAGCTCAGGAAGATGGAGTTGACTTAGAAGATTTGGAAAAAGAACTAAACGTTGAGCAGAGACAAATATATGACCAAGTCACACAACAAATTGAGCATGGTTTATCTCATGAGAAAAAAGAGTGCTTATGTACATCATTTGTACCTATCCGACTGTATGTGAGTGGAGAAGCAGGAACTGGGAAAAGTTTCCTGATTAAAGTGATTGCAACATATTTGAAGAAAACAACGGAATCATGGCTCTTTTGTGTTGTTACTGCTCCAACTGGGTTGGCAGCACACAACATTAAAGGGATTACTTTACATCGCTTATTGATGCTGCCAGTGGAGCATGATAACAAATTACAATACCACAAGATATCTGGAGAAGCTTGTTTTGAAGTTTCAAGAGTCTTAAAGAAAATGAAACTTCTTATAATTGATGAAGTAAGCATGGTGTCAAATGTAATGCTTGCTTTTGTGCATTTAAGAATGCAAGAAACTCTTAAAACAGACTATGATGTGTCATTTGGAGGCAAACACATAATTGTTTTTGGAGATCTACTGCAACTAACTCCAGTGAAAGGACAGCCAGTGTTTAAAATGCTTACGCATGAAGATACCAGGAAGTGCTTAGGAAGCATTGGAAATGTTAACATATGGCTAAATTTTAAATATGCAGAACTACTTCAAAATATGCGACAGGCAAAGGATGAAGATTATAAAAATATTGGAAACTAACTGAGCATGGGAAAGCAGCTTTACATGCATGATTAATTTCAAATTTGTTTCCAAAAGAAAACATTCTCCCAGAGAATATTTTTAAGAAAATTTCTGAAAACAAATCTGTCATATGCTTGATGCCAACTCTGCAAGAATGTTCAATCTTCAACACCAAAATGTTAAAGTTGGAAAATCAAGAAATTGTGAAACTGGAAGCTATTGATAAAATAGATTATGAAGGAGCAACTATTATTTTGTCAGAGAAGTTGAAATCAAAATTAGATTTTTTAGAGAAGACAATATCTAAAACTGCTGGTATGGAAAAGACTCTGTATGCATCTTTAAATTGTCATATAATTTTACGACGTAATTTAGATGTGGAAAAAGGTTTAGTAAATGGAGCAATGGGTCATGTTGTGGATTTTGTGAATTACCGAAATAGAGATGGAATTGAAATTATAAAAATTAAATTTGATGGTATTGAAGAAGTACAAAAAATCAGTTGTTGTTCTGCTCGTTTTTTGCTATTGAAAGATTTATATGTACGCAGAAAACAGTTTCCTGTTTGTTTGGCATATGCAGTAACTATTCATAAATCTCAAGGTTTAAGTGTTGATAGTGCTTTGGTGAATATAGGAAATTCTGTGTTCAAGGAGGGCATGGCATATGTTGCTTTATCTCCAGTCAGAACTTTATCTGGATTGTTCTTGATTGATTTTGATGAGACAAAGATTAATGCAGATCTAAATTGTGTAAAAGAATATAATAGGTTAAGAAGAGAGTATGCTCCAAATTTACCTCAATATCCTCTGTTTGAAAAACGTGTCGTAGGCCGAAAAAGCAGAAATGAGAAAAATTGTAGTGAAGTTGTAGCAAAAAGAAAAAAAGTAGATGAAACAGTAATTGTAAGCAGAAACGAAATGGATTCAGTTAAAGATGTTGTTGGATTTCAGTTTGAAAATAGTTCTGGTGTCAACTGCTATGCTAATGTAGTGGTTAATGTTGTTTTTTTTCTCCAAACTGTAAAAGAACAGATTGCTGAAAATCGTGATCAAACACTTTGTTGTTTATTAAATTCTGTATTAGAGAAATATAGCAGTGATATAAAGATGTAGACCTGATGGAACTAAATTGACAACATTAATGAAAAATGTTCTGGCTTCTCAATTATCAATTTCAGGAAGAACCTTTACAACTGCAGCAATTATTTACCATGATGGTCCTTCAACAACATCAGGACATTACACATGCTACTTAAAATGTCAAAAAGGGTGGAAGCTCTGTAATGATACTCAATTGAGTTTCAAACAATGTTTGCCTTCTGACTTACTAAATTCTTACCTAGTGTTCTTACAACCGAAGTTTTAGGGAAGGTAATTGACCTATGAAGATTGCAGCAGTTAATATAACTTAGTTTGCTCTTCAAAATTACTTTCTGAATGAGAGTGATGAAGATAATAAAAAACATGTAGTTTTCATAGAGATAGTATATTTTTATCATATAGTGTGTGCTGTGAGTATTATACAAAATATTTATAAAAAGTAAGGTAGAGGTGGAAGTAAAAATCTTGTTTCATAATGTAAAAGGTGTTGGAGCTTTTCTTTCAGAAATTCGGGTAAATGAGACATGAAGAAAACAGTGGACTAATGTACATAGAAAAGGACTTTCCATATACTATTTTGCCTCGTGGAAAAGTGGATAGATCAAAAGTGAGTTTAGATATGGTTTTTTAAATTTTACATTATTTAAGAAATTCTTCAGTGGGTTTTTTAAACACAATGATTTTGATTGTGTTTTTTTTGCCCGCTGTTATATGAGTACTATTGAAGTCACTGTTTTAAGTGAAATTCAATATATTCTGAGAACAGCAAAAATAAACCATTTAACATGATGTTGAAATAACTTTGTAATATCAATTATTATTAAATATATAATATTTTCCCATTCTCTTATGCTCACTCTCCTATTTCCACTTTCTATCACTCCTCTTAACTCACCCTCACTGGCCTTTATTCACTCTCCCTCACCTCTCTTCTCATATTCCACTTTCCTCACTTAATCTCATTAACCACTCCTTCACTGCCTTTTCCCTCTCTCCCATTCACTACTATCGAGCTGTCAGTCAGTCTACTTCACTCCCCTGCCCCTTGTTTTCTTTCTTTGTTTCCTCAATAATTCCCTTTCTCTCACTCACCTTATTACACTTCCCTCACTCCTTCGCTCACTTCCTCTGTCCTCTCACATCCTCATTCCCTTTCTCTCACTCCCTGTCTCTTAGTTTCAGTCTTTCGATCCTGTTATTCTTTCACTCCTCTTTCGTCATCCTTACTCCCTAAAACTCACCCACACTCCCTTACTTATCTTTCTTTGATCTCTTGCTCAGTTTCTTTCTGCCAGTGTTTCCTTCACTACCTCTATGTTCTCACTCCTTCACTTCCTTTGTCTCAAGCTCATTTGCTTGTATTGTAAAATATATATTATAAGTATTCTAATTTTTTTTTGTCTTTCGCAGATATAAAATTTAATGGAAATATAATAATAAATTTACATTACTTATAAGGTAAGTTTGATGTACAATATTTATTTTCTCTATACTGTTTTCCATAACCTCACTACTCTTCTTTGATACTCCCACACCTCTGTTCCCTTATTGTGCTTGCCTCACTTATTCTGAATCCCCACATGTACTCTCTTTTTTCACACTCTTCTCTTACAGTCACCTTCTTTCAGGCCTTCTCTTTTACTTTCTTTCCTCTCTCTTCTTGTACTTCTTTGTTTTATGTTTTTTCCCTTCCTTTGCTCTCCTTACTCCACTTCATTAACTCCTTCTCTTACTCCCTCTGTCCTCTTGGTGCAGGTATAATGTGACACAGGGGTTTACAAAGTGAGGCATCTACCTACATGCGTCACTTTGTAAATATGACTCAACAAGGTAGAATTTTTACACCACTGGTGCGTCACAAGAAATGATGCACCAGCGGCATAATAGTGACGCAAGGCCTTTTAAATGAGGCCCTCAAATGCACCACAGGGCAAAACAGTGTAAAAAATTGTAGTAAAAAAAATTATTGCCAGCAATGCATCCTTTCACATGGGGCAAGGCCATGACCTTACCTTATGTAATGTGAGATATGTTAAAATTGTGAGAGTCTACCTTATAAACACACAGATATATCAAAGATTGTGCACGCAGCTTGTAAATATGCCTCTCTTTTTTTGTATATTCTATCTCAATTTATGCCATTTAAAAAAAGCTTTAAACATCTCTCACAGCATTTTATATTCTTGTCTGGGTGCCAATTTTATTATTATGCATTCTAAACATCACTGCTCTTTTCTTACCCTTCCACACCCCCGTTCCTTTACTACATTTTCTTCACTTATCCTCAATCCCTTTGTGGGGTCTCCTCTGGAAAGTACAGTATGGCAGATCTTGCATTCCACCTTTGGAGTATTACATTTCACTGTCTTCTGAAAGTACACAAAACTGCGGCAATAGTGTACATTAGAGAGAGACAGTGAGAGAAAGAAGGCATGAGATGAAGAAGAGATGTGAAATGCACATTTGAAAAAATATAGTGGGAGAAGGGAAGTAACTGTGAGTAAACTTACTATGTAACACAGAAATGTTGCACTCTATACTATAAGTCTCACTTTATACCACAATAATTTTGCTACTATCCCATAAATTACAAATAGAATAATAAAAAATGTCTAAAACAATTTATAATTTCTTAATATAAATTTATTCTTCAGAATTTTCATAATTTAGAAGAACTTCTAACATTAACTGATCAGGAATCTCCTCATCAGAAGTCTCCATACATGAGTCCTGAAACTCAATATAGTCCAAACATTGGATTAATTCAGCATCCAGAGTCTCATCATTAAAATCCTCCATTCCATCTCCTGTCAAAAAAGGTCTTCATCATGGATAGTGTTATCAACAGGATCATTCAAGACCTCAATAAAACTCGCCTCAACAAAAGTCGCAGAAATTTCCAAATTAATATCCACGGTATCCTCATTCAGGTCCATATTCTTTTCAAATTTCTTGCTATAAATTGCAGGGAAAAAAATCACTTTAATTTTTCGTTTTTAGTAATAGATAATATAAAATTAGCTTTATCAAGTACTAAATTCCCCCTACAAATTAACAACTCACCTTTTAGAAAGCAGTAGAAGAGTTAGTACTGTGTAAATTTCACACCAGAAATAGAACACCAAAAATTCCTCACAAATGTACCTCAAAGAGTACTATCACAAAATGGCTGTGTTTCCCTCTCATTTCTCATGCATATTCATGTTGTAAACCAATGAAACTTCATCACACACAAATTCAAAACATTTTAATTGGTTCTAAATTTCAAAACCTTATTGGCTCTTGAGTGTCTGTAAACATTCTAAATGGTCTGCATAGTCCGCCATCTTGTGACTCTGAAGAACAGAGACTCAAGAGGTGAAAAATAAAGGAGGAAATAATTAAAAGGGGGCACAGTAGACACTCCCTGACCCCCTAGGTTTTCTGAGGGGTACCTAGAATGACCCTGAAGGGCAAAAGATTATTTATTTTTATTTTTTTAATTTTCGCGGGGTGAGCGCTCCAGTACGCGCACCCTGAGTGCACCACGGGGAAAAACAGCTAATAAAAAAAAATCGTAGGTTACAAAGTCGATATACAAAGGAATTCGTTTTTAAAAAAACTATGAAATTCACTGAAAAAACCATAGGTTTCAGAAACGTTATAGTTAGGAATTAGTTTTTAAAAAACCTTTGAAATTTACTAAAAAAAACATAGGTTTCACAATCGTCATAGTTAGGAATTAGCATTTAAAAAACCTTTGAAATTCACTGAAAAAACATAGGTTTCAGACTCATTATAGTTAGGAATTAGCATTTAAAAAACCTTTGAAATTCACTGAAAAAAACATAGGTTTCACACCAGTTATAGTTAGCTGAACATTTTACTCATACAAAACCATTGAAATTCCCACGTTATAGTTAGTTGGACTCACTATAACTCGCGCGTCCGCAATCCACTGCTGATGATGTCACATATTACATAATTCATGTCATGGTCATGACATCACTGATGACATCACTGATGACATCACTGATGACATCTCAAATGACATCACTGATGTGGGAATTTCAATGGTTTTGTATGAGTAAAATATTCAGCTAACTATAACTGGTGTGAAACCTATGTTTTTTTCAGTGAATTTCACCAAACATAGCAAAGGCACATCTGCGTACCAGTCCCTACAATTTTGTCAAGTTTGGCGTAATTCAGTTCAGCGGTTCGGGCTGTAGACTTGTCAGACCATCCTATGGAAATTAACATGGGGAAAACACGTTTTGGGACCCCCCTTTTTCTCAGCCCCCACTTCACAAATCCCCCTGAAACTTTCAGGGAAGGAGCGCAGCGGAGCTGGCCAAAATTTTGGAATGTGTGTGTATATTTATATATATTCAGGTTCACATTTTCCCAAGAGCATATATATATATAATACATAATACCTACTGGCGGTCGCCAGTAGGTATATATAGTTAGGATTTTTTTGAATAGGGATTTCTGAAAATTCTATGTTGAATAACATTGGCGTTGAAGGACGGAATTGGCTGAAATGTTCAGGAAAATAGCACATTTTGTTTCTGAGTGTCCCCTGAAAGTTTGGGGGGGTTTCGTGAAGTGGGGGCCGAGAAAAAAGGGGGGGTCCCAAAACGTGTTTTTAACATTGAGTTTTCCGTAGGGCGGGTCGACTCACTTTTAGCTCGAACGGCTGAATGGATTTCTATGAAACTTGGCAAAATTGTAGGGACTGGTAGTCCGATGTGCCTTTGCTAGGTCTCAAGATATGTGCTCCAGTGGATTTTGAGTATTTTAGGTTCAAAAAAATATATATATCTGTGACAGCGTCCCGGTTAGCGCCCCGGTTCGCGTACCAGACGCGTAACGGAACTTCGCGAGGAGAAGCGGATTGTCTCTCCGTTGACTGTGAACATTCTAAACAGTTCGGAGTGGCCGCCATCTTGTCTCTCGGTAGGATTGAGAGACAAGAGGTGGCAATAAACGAAGGGGGAAATGAATAAAAGGGGGCAAGGTAAACCCCTCCTGACCCCCTACGATTGATGTGGGGCTTTTAAAGGGCCCCGCGGGGCAAAAAAATAAAAAGCGTAACGGGAGTCCGCCATCTTGCGTTTTAGTGTAATTTGGACACAAGATGGATGATAAACAATGCTGGGATTGTGTAAAAGAGGGCAAGGGAGACATATCCTGACCCCCTAGGTTTTGTGAGGGTGGATGAGAAGGCCCATATATGCCCCAAAAAAAAAATTCAAATTTTCGAGCGCTTAGCGCCCGGTGCGCGAACCTGGTAGCGTTCCGGAAAGCGTAAATCGTGAAAATTAGTAAAAAAAAATTATTTAGAGTGATCATAGTTAGGGTAGCTCTGAAAAGAACTTTTGGGTCTGTGAAAGATTTAGGTACTTATAAGTAGGTACCAATACACAGTCTTAAATTTTGGATGAAAACTCTGTTCCCCTCATCTGAGAAGTGCACACCATCTCCTCTGTAGATATCTTGCATGTAGTAACACAAGTTATTGTTGTAGATGGAGCCCATTCCATGGTCTCTCATGTAAGCTGAAACAGACTTATTTACATGCTTCCTTGCTTTCCCAATTTGTGGACAAAATTGATTGGACCAACTCCATTTCTGTCTTTGACATATATTTGAATATACCAAGGCAGTTTGAGGAAAAAGTGCCATCAATTGCTCAACGGTGTCCTTTAAAAGCATTTCCAGACCTACCCCAGTCAAAGTGCCCAAATCATTTCCTCCGCAGTGCACTATTATGAGGTCAGGGTTTGGCAAATGCAAAAAGGTTTTCACCAATGGTATCAATTGGTGGCATCTCAATCCTCTTTGGCCAATCCAGTTGATTTCCACATTTTGTAAATTGAGGTTGTGTAAATTTCTGTTATCAGCATACCTGTGAGCCCAGTGGATGTAACTATGTCCAACAATCCAGACAGAAAACATGGTGAGAGGAGGTTCTGCTGCAGTCAGATGAAGTGTGGGAATGAAATGGCAGTTGAAACAGTAGGAGTTTGTAATGAAAAAAACTGTGGAGTTTCAGTGCTAATGATTCAGTAGCAGTGATTGGTGGATTTTGATTGCTGAAAACAGAAAGTTAGGGTGCATGGATGTGTTCTTTGAAAGATGTAATTCGAATGGTTAAGAAAAAATCATTTTAAGAAACATTGCACTGGATAAGCAGGTGTACTGAGAGTTCAGAGTTCATTTGAAACATTGTTGTGTGAACTTGTAAACATGAGAGGTCTGTCAGGAGCTAGTTGCTATGGAAAAAAGGCAAAAAGGGCAGAGGGGGGAAGGGTGTTGATTTGAGAAAAGTGAGGGAAGAGTTTTGATTGGGTGACATGAGAGATATGTGTGATGAATTACAGCATTTCTGTGCCATTGTTGGTTGCAGCCTCTGGAGTGCATACCCTTTGCTCTGCTAAAGAAAAATTGGTGTGTGTCTGAGACTGTTTTGAAATTCAAAAAGCATTTGCTAAGGTGAGAAAAGATTCATTTAATTTAGATAGAGACTAGTATGCTTTAGGGGGAAAATTAGGAAGCAAGTTGTGTATTTAAAATGTTGCTTTGTGTCAAGTGTTTTACAAAAAGATTTTGTTTCTTTGAGAAATTGTAATTGTGAAGTATTAGTACTGACAGGGTGTGCTTGTACATAGGAGCTGTGCTGTGTTTTCTAATTATGACTTGAAAATCGTTTTGAGGGAAAGGAATGCTTTTTAAATTTATGAGAAGTAAAAAATTGCTTCTTTAAACAAATATTTCACTTGCCCCATGAATCTGGGAGAATAATTTGCTTACTTGATGTGTTTAAAAACGTTTTTTGAAGTCATTTAGGTTTCTTGATATGTACTGCTAGAGTTTCATAGCCAGCATGGGGTATATTTACAAGGCCTTTGAGCCACTTTCACGTTATTTTCCCCATGTTAAAAGTGACGCAAAAGTGGTGCTAGGGCCTTGTAAATACGCCCCCATGTGTGTTAGGGCATTTTAAGTCATTTCCCCATGAATCTGGGAGAATAATTTGCCTACTTGATGTGTTTAAAAACGTTTCTTGAAGTCATTTAGGTTTCTTGATATGTACTGCTAGAGTTTCATAGCCAGTATGGGGCATATTTACAAGGCCTTTGAGCCTCTTTCACGTTATTTTCCCCATGTTAAAAGTGACGCAAAAGTGGTGCAAGGGCCTTGTAAACACGCCCCCATGTGTGTTAGGGCATTTTAAGTCACTTCCCCATGAATCTGGGAGAATAATTTGCTTACTTGATGTGTTTAAAAACGTTTCTTGAAGTCATTTAGGTTTCTTGATATGTACTGCTAGAGTTTCATAGCCAGCATGGGGCATATTTACAAGGACTTTGAGCCACTTTGACGTTATTTTCCCCATGTTAAAAGTGACGCAAAAGTGGTGCATGGGCCTTGTAAATACGCCCTCATGTGTGTTAGGGCATTTTAAGTCACTTCCCCATGAATCTGGGAGAATAATTTGCTTACTTGATGTGTTTAAAAACGTTTCTTGAAGTCATTTAGGTTTCTTGATATGTACTGCTAGAGTTTCATAGCCAGCATGGGGTATATTTACAAGGCCTTTGAGCCACTTTCACGTTATTTTCCCCATGTTAAAAGTGACGCAAAAGTGGTGCAAGGGCCTTGTAAATATGCTCCCATGTGTGCTAGGCCATTTTAAGTCAGTTCCCCCATGAATCTGGGAGAATAACTTTCTTACTTGATGTGTTTAAAAACGTTTCGTGAAGTCATTTAGGTTTCTTGATATGTACTGCTAGAGTTTCATAGCCAGCATGGGGAATATTTACAAGGCCTTTGAGCCTCTTTCACATTATTTTCCCCATGTTAAAAGTGACACAAAAGGGGTGCAAGGGCCTTGTAAATACGCCCCCATGTGTGTTAGGGCATTTTAAGTCACTTCCCCATGAATCTGGGGGAATAATTTGCTTACTTGATGTGTTTAAAAACGTTTCTTGAAGTCATTTAGGTTTCTTGATATGTACTGCTAGAGTTTCATAGCCAGCATGGGGTATACTTACAAGGCCTTTGAGCCACTTTCACGTTATTTTCCCCATGTTAAAAGTGACGCAAAAGTGGTGCAAGGGCCTTGTAAATATGCTCCCATGTGTGCTAGGCCATTTTAAGTCACTTCCCCCATGAATCTGGGAGAATAATTTTCTTACTTGATGTGTTTTAAAAATGTGTTTTTTGACTTAAAATGGCTTAAAGGCTTTGTAAATATGCCCCATGCTGGCTATGAAACTCTAGCAGTACATATTCTGAAATCTAAGTGACTTCAAGAAATGATTTTAAACACATCCAGTAAGCAAATTATTGTAGAAGCATTCCATTCCATTGCTACTATTTGTGGGTTTAAAATTTGTCTATGCTGCTAAATTACCGTAGGTAGAATTGACAACTAGTGTGTTAATTGTTTGCCTACTGTTATTGGAGTACTGTTTGGTAATAGTGGTTAATAACATGTTTTTTAAAAATTTATCGCAGATTCAACTCAAGATCTTTTGAAAAATTCAAAAATGCCCTCAAGGCAAAGAACAAGAAAAGAAGCAAAGCGACTTACACCCCACCTTGGTAAACCTTTGCAGCTGTCCTCTACCATAAAAACTTGTCAAGTCACCAAAATAATTCCGGGTAAGACAACAAAATCTTTTTTAAGAAACATTTGCAGACGAAAAAGTATCACAACAGAACATGTTTTAGTCCAGAAGAAGAGAGCCAATTTAAAAGGGAAGGAAAGGCCCCTCAAAAATGTTACTGCTAGAGCAGGAGATAACTCTGTGCATGGTAGTAGAAGGAAAATACAGTTTAGGGACATTCGTAGACGAATGTTCCGCAACAGGATAATTGGCAATTTGTTAAAAAATATTAAGAAAGGTCAACAGAAGTGGCTTTTTATAAGAGAAAGAAAAATGTAGAGAAAATTATTGATCAGGCTTTCGAAATTAAGCGAAAGTTATTTATTTTGATAATCAATAGAATTAGGAAACTAAACAAGGCAATTTATGATTTCAAATCAAATAGTAGATGGAAGAGAACAGTTAATCGTAGTAATTTCTGTGAAGTTTTTTCAGGAGAATGGAAACATAGTTCAAGTTGTGAGGCATTTTTTAATGAGGAGAGTTATTTCCAGGACAATGATTTGGTGCATGCAGTTGACACCAGTGGTCGAGCATATGAGGTGAAAGACGGTTGTTCGGTTGAAAAAGAAAAACTTGTGTCAACAGAGGCAGAAGAGGTGTTAGGTAATGAAGTTTTAGGGAGACGTCCTAAGGGACCAGTGTACACCTGGAAGTGTAGTACTATTTGCAGTGTGCGACAGGATTCCATCAATTTGCTTTGTGATTTTGTACGGACATTTAATAAGAAAAGTTTAAAACAGAAAATGAAGTCGTTGCAAGAATTAGATCCTTGCAGAGTGAGAGAAGTGACAGGTTTGCATGGTCATTCACTGGCTTGTCTTTCCAGGAGAGTATGCCAGAGTGTTTTCATCATTTCAGGATGCTAGCAGTGCATCATAATAAAGTGAGGAAATTAGTTAGAATGTTGTATTATGCTAAGAGTCCAGCAATTATGCTTAAACAATTAAGCACTGCTCTTTTGCATGGTTCTGAAGTAGATGTGAAGAATATTTGTGAAGAAATTGAGTTTTGTTACTTTGCTAGTAAAGAGATCAATGTTGAAATTGACCCAGTAGAAGAAGGTAATGTGGAAGAGAGAGTGGAAGAGAGAGTACATATTTCCAGTACAGATAGGTTTCACAAGGAAATTTCCACGTTTACGGTGAAATCAAGTGAGAGACCTAATTTCACTTGTGTGTGTTGTCGACGGACTTATTATAAGAATCAGACTAAGTTAGTGGATTTATATGCAAAAAGTGAAATGGAAAACAATAGTGAATGGAAAGATTTTGCAACATACTTGATGGTAGAAAATTGTTTTGATTTGGGATCAGATCAACGTATGTGTACTTATTGTTTTAACAAATTAAATCAAAACCGAATGCTAGAGCGGTTCATAGAATTCTGGAATTGGTTGACATTCCTTCTGAACTGAAGGATTTAAATACTTATGAATCTATTTTGATTCAAAGTGTCCATCCTTTTCAGGCTATTGTTCGAATGGAGCCTAAGACAGGGAAATTGCCTCCTTCAGATTTACAGAGAGGATTAAAGGGAAGAGTTGTTTATTTGCCTCTGGATTTGACGAAAAATATTGATACAATTGGTGTAGACAAAGAGGAAGAGGAACCTCTGGTTATCCTAGTTAATGGGGTTCCGACAAAGAGTAAGAAAATCTGGCAAGATTTAGTGGATGTTAGGAAAGTCAAAAAGGCAATGTTGTATTTGATGAAAAACAATGAGTACTACAAGAATGTATGTGTTGCAGAAGAGGAACTAAGTGAAGAAGAGGACAGTGATTTGTGTGCTGGACAAATAGAGAAAGTTGATGCCTCTAAAAATGAAGAAATTTATGAACATTATAGTGTTCATCCTTTGCATTCTAAAGAAGTCATGGGGAATGCTATTGAGTTGTTTCAAATTAAACAAGCCAAAGGGAGTCCCATTAGTGTTTGGGAGGAAAGTTTGGAAGCTCGGTGTTTCCCACAGTTATTTCCAACAGGTCGAGGAGGAAGATATGATGAGCGACCTGATCAAATTCCTGCTTCTGAATACCGGACTTTGCGATTGTATGCAGAAGATCCTAGGTTTCGTCAATGCATTCCCTATTTGTTTAATCTACTGTATGAAAGTGATCTGTCTGGACTTTCTTATGCAGTGAACCACATCCTGAAAAGTGATGTACAGCTGCAAAATATCTCGGCAAGGGAGTTTATGGATAAAGTCAATGTGCAAGACAGTATTTTGGATTCTCACCTGATTAATCTCATGGCATGTCAGCGTGGTACTAATGAGTATTGGTACCGTCGTCATGGTGATTTAAAATGTATGCTGAGGAACTTAGGAACTCCCACATGGTTCCTCACTCTCTGCTGTGCCGATTATGGCTGGGAAGACTTACTTGAATTTCTACGAGAGGCAAATGGAAACATTGAAAATATCAAATTCAAGACACCCGGAGAACTGTGCTCTTTGGATCCAGTCAATGTATGCAGGTACTTCAATCATAGATTTGAAGCTATGATGTCTTTCATTACGAACAAGAAAAATCCACCTCTTGGAGAGGTGTTGGATTTCTTCTGGAGAAAGGAGTATCAAGCAAGAGGTGCTCCTCATATACATATGCTGCTATGGATCAAAGATGCACCCAAATTTGGAACAGATCCGGATGACTTAGTGATGAGTTTCATAGAACAGTATTCTACATGTGCTGTTCCAAAGACAAAGGAAGACAAAAGTTTAAGAGAACAAGTTTTACGCTTTCAAAACCATCGTTGTGGAAAGTACTGTCGTCGTAAATTCAGAAACAAGAACAAGTTCTATACAAAATGTCGTTTTGGGTTTCCACGATCAGTGAAGGAAAGAGTGAACAATTTGATGTCTTCACTGCGACATAATGTGACAAGGAAATCACCCAAAAATACATGCAATTTAAAAAGAAACAAAGAGTCCAAGTACATCAACGACTACAACCCAGTGATTTTGTCATTGTGGAATGCTAACATGGATATACAGTTTGTGGCTGACAACTGTATGGCTGTGGCTCGGTATGTGACGTCTTATATAAAAAAAAGAAAAGACAGAACTGAAGGATATGTGGGATGACATTTCACATGAAAAGAGCCTCAGTAAGAAGTTGTACAGTTTCAGTCTAAAGATGTTGTCGCATCGAGAAATCGGAGCATACGAATGTTCTGATCGGTTATCTTCAGCAAGTCTCTATGCCAAATCTAGGAGTATAATTTGGGTGAGTCTTGGTCTTGCTGCAACACGTAATCGAGTTCTGAAACATGTACGGGAAATTGAGTATTTGGCGGAGAAGGAGCCAAACAGTACAGATATTTTGAAGACCAACATGTTGGATACATATTATCCAAATAGAAGCAGTCACCTCGGGAATGTTTGTCTGTATGAGGTTCTACAAAATTACATATTCAAGAGGAACATCAAAGAAGATATTGATAAAGGAGTGTAAGCTGTAATTGGAAGTGAGGGATGTCTAGTCAAGCAAAGAAAATGCCAATTGGTAAATCATCAAAAATTGAGTTGCGAATCTCCTGAAAGAAAAGAGTTTTTCTATTTAGCTCTTTTGCAACTTTTCAAGCCTTGGCGTGCAGAAGAGGAACTGCTTGGAGATTTCCTCTGTTATGAAGATTCTTTCAATGCAGCCAAGGAGTCCATAGAATGTCCTGTTTTTCCTAAATATCTAGAAATGTTGAATGCAGAAATCGAGCAGGAAGCAACAATTGCAGCCGAGATTGCTAGAGACAGTTCTCAGGACAGTCATAGTTCCACTTCATTGAGTCAGGATCCACTAGGAGGACTAGTTATCGAAAATGAAGCTGCCCCTGCCATGATTGAAGTGGAAAGAGCCATGGCACATGCTCAGGAGGATGCGGTTAACTTAGAAGATTTGGAAAGACAACTCAACGTTGAGCAGAGGAAAATATATGACGAAGTTACCAACCAAATTGATCATGGATTAAGTCATGAGAAGAAAGAGTGCTCATGTACGTCGTTGAAGCCTGTCCAATTATACGTGAGTGGAAAAGCAGGAACTGGAAAAAGTTTCCTCATAAAAGCAATTTCATGTTATTTGCAAAAAAGGACTGAGTCATCGCTGTCTTGTGTTGTCACCGCTCTAACTGGACTGGCAGCACATAACATTAAAGGTATTACTTTGCATTGTCTACTGATGCTGCCAGTGGAGCATGATAACAAATTACAATACCACAAGTTATCTGGAGATGCTTCTTGTGAAGTTTCAAGAGTCCTTAAGAAGATGAAACTTCTTATCATTGACAAAGTAAGCATGGTTTCCAATGCCATGCTTGCCTTTGTGCATTTGAGAATGCAAGAAGTTCTTAATACAGAGTATGATGTGTTATTTGGTGGCAAACACATCATTGTTTTCGGTGATCTTCTGCAGCTGACACCAGTGAAAGGACAACCAGTGTTTAAACTACTTACGCATAAAGATACCAGGAAGTGCCTAGGGAGCATTGGCAACGTTAATATATGGTTAAACTTCAATTATGCTGAACTGCGTGAAAATATGCGTCAGGCGAAGGATGAAGATTATAAGAATATTCTACAAGATGTGAAAAGTGACCGAGCATGGGAAGGAAGCTTTACATGCACGATTATTGTCAAATTTGTATCCAGATGAAGACGTTCTGCCAGAGAATATTTTTCGGAAAATTACTGAGAGATATCTGGGATATGTTTGATGCCAACCCTGCAAGAATGTTCCATCTTCAACAACAAAATGTTGAATTTAGAAAACCAAGACATAGTGAAACTGGAAGCTATTGACAGAATTGAGCATATGGGAGCAACAATTATTTTGTCTGAAAATTTGAAATCTAAATTGGATTCTTTAGAGAAGACTATATCTAAGACTGCTGGATTTGAAAAGACTCTGAATGTGTGCTTAAATTGCCGTATCATTTTGAGAAGGAATTTAAATATTGAAAGAGGTCTGGTAAATGGATCAATGGGTAATGTTGTTGATTTTGAGAAATACAGAAATAGAGATGGAATTCAATTTTTAAAAATTACATTTGATGGCATTGAGGATGTACAGCAAATTGGTCGTTGCTCTGCTAGGTTTTTGCTTGTTAAAGACTTATATGTTCGCCGTAAGCAGTTTCCTGTTTGCTTGGCATATGCGGTGACAATCCATAAATCGCAAGGTTTAAGTGTAGACAGTGCTTTGGTGAATATTGGCAGTTCTGTGTTCAAGGAGGGTATGGCTTATGTGGCATTATCACGAGTCAGAACTTTATCTGGATTGTACTTGATTGAGTGTGATGAGACAAACATTGGTGCAGATCTAGATTGTGTTAAGGAATACAATAGGTTAAGAAGAGAGTATGCGCCACATTTGCCTCAATATCCTTTGTTTGAAAAACGTGTGGTAGGCCGGAAACGAAGAAATGTAACCAATAGTAGGGAGGTTGTAGCAAAAACACGAAAAGTCGATGAACACAAAATTGTAAGCAGAAAGAAAATGGATGCTGTTCAAGATGGTGTTGGTTTTCAATTTGAAAATAGTTCTGGTGTCAACTGCTATGCTAATGTAGTGGTTAATGTTGTCTTTTCCCTAGAAACATTAAAAGAACAGATTGTGGTCAATTCGGATCAAAGATTTTGCTGTTTGTTAAATTCTGTGTTAGAGAAATGTAGCATTGATTTAAGAAAAATAGAACGTGTGTCTGAAATTCGAAATCTCTTAGACAAATTTTCAGGTCAAACGCAATTCTCTCAAAATATTCAGCAGGATTGTCAGGAGTTTTTAATGTATATGCTTGATGTATTGCAAAATGAAGGTGTAGATGTAGATTATCTGTTTGGCCTTTCTTATCAATGACAGCATGACTGCGAGAACTGTAGGCTATCAAGTACTACTAGGGTAGACTCAGAAAGATTTATATATTTAACTTTGCCTGACAGTAAATCAGTATCCTTTAATAAGCTAGTAAAAGCAGCTGATCAAAACATGGAGTGTAGCCAATGTAAAAATGCAATGATGTCCACATTATTTATACGAAGTTATGGCCAGTATGTCATTTTAATGTTCCAACGATGTAGGTCTGATGGAACTAAATTGACAACTTTAATTAAAAATGTTGTGGCTTCGCAGTTGTCAATATCAGGAAGGACTTTTGTAACTGCTGCAATTATATATCATGACGGTCCTTCAACAACTTCAGGACATTACACAGCTTATTTAAAATCTGGAAACGGCTGGTCATTCTGCAATGATTCTGTTTTAACTTTCAAAAAACGTTTACCTTTTGACTTAAAAAATTCTTACCTAGTGTTTTTACAACCAAAATTTTAGGGAAGGAAAGTGGCCTACGAAGATTGGAGCAGTTGATACATTTTAGTCTGCTGTTTTAAATTGCTTTGTGAATTAGAGTGATCATAATAAATAAAAATGTAAAGTAGTCATAGAGGTACATAACTGGCCTATAATGATTCAAAGAGTTGATATGTTTTACTCAGTTGTTTTAAATTGCTTTGTTAGTAACTGAGATCAAGAGAATGAAAAAAATTGGAAAAGTCATAGAGGTAGTGTAAGTGTGCCTCATAGTAAGTGGTATCAATGTTATAGGAAATGTGAAACATGAGTAAACTAGAAGGGGAGATATTATTAGTACAAGATTGTGAAAGTGATTTTGGACATTTTCTTTCTGAAAGTCGGGGAAAAAGAAAATGACGGGATTTGCTTTGATGAATTAGAAGAGTTTAAAATGGCTCTTGCACAATTTGGCCTTGAGGAGAAGTGCGGTAGAGAGCGAAAAGTCATTTATTGTTTCTAACATATTACTAAAAAAAAAGTGCTTTTCTTTCAGAAAGTCTCAAAAACTACACAGGGTCGTGGCTCAGAAAACCAGCAAGGCTAAGCCAAATCAGATAAAGGAACAACACAATTGCCAGTACTGGACAATATTATGAATATTTGCACTGACCTGAACGTAAATAAAACATAGAGGTCCATAAACTGATTATGTCACTAGTTTATTCGTCACTTTAGTCACTAGTGGAGTAATTTTTTTCAATACTTCCGTTTTTTTAAATTTGCATATGTACAGATATAATACATTTAAACAAAGTGAATACAAAATACAATATACAAATATACATATTTACATCACATCCAACTCTCAAACTCATACATCCGCAGTCATACAAAATGAAGAAGAAAGGTGCACTTAGAACCTAAATGTCAATAATAAATTCTCAAAACATGTCACTGATACCAATTTTTTCTTTAACCCAATTATTTTTGCGAATAACGGAAGTGCTTTTTTTCAAGTGATCAGAAGTTCATATCACTAAAAGTCGGTATTTTCAATTGACATAAAGGAAAATAAACATGGTCGACGCGTTTCGAACCCCCCACTGCGGGGTTCTCTTCAGGACCAATGTGTTCTAAAAAGAATAAACAAAAAAGTTGTCAGGACTAAACTGTGATAGTCTTTACAAACACCTCAGTGCCACCGCCTGGCAAAACCACCATCCTACCTTAGTCACTTATGGAGTAATCCAGGTCCGAATAAATCAAGGAATGGAGTGCTCTGGATAAAGAGAGACAACAACAACGTCTACAACATAAAGTCCAACAAATATTGAGGAATTTAAAATCACGGGTGGAGGGTGAAGGCTTACCTAAATTGCTGAGGCACAGCTGCAACCTGAGAAATGAGAAGAGAGGTGCCTACGGTTAGAGGATGTGTTTGTGAGGGGGTCCAGGACATGGCGTCTCTATGGGTCAGGTTCTTACCTGTATCGTGGGTAGTCCTGCCTGAATATGGCATCCTATGTCACCGTTTGGCTACCGGAGGGATAATATGCCGATCCGGTCACTGGCTGGGGAGATAGAAAACCGCGGTTAAACGGGCCGGCGTGGTTGTGTAATCCTTCATTAGGCTGAGCTGGGCTGGGGGTAGGAAGTTACCTTCTCGCTGCTCGTTCGGCGTCTCAAACAGTCTCGGAATCTGAGAGTCAGTTCCGGGTTCAGATGTGCTCGCATATGAGTGGCGGGCGCCGGGTTAAAGAAAAAATTGGTATCAGTGACATGTTTTGAGAATTTATTATTGACATTTAGGTTCTAAGTGCACCTTTCTTCTTCATTTTGTATGACTGCGGATGTATGAGTTTGAGAGTTGGATGTGATGTAAATATGTATATTTGTATATTGTATTTTGTATTCACTTTGTTTAAATGTATTATATCTGTACATATGCAAATTTAAAAAAACGGAAGTATTGAAAAAAATTACTCCACTAGTGACTAAAGTGACGAATAAACTAGTGACATAATCAGTTTATGGACCTCTATGTTTTATTTACGTTCAGGTCAGTGCAAATATTCATAAAATTGTCCAGTACTGGCAATTGTGTTGTTCCTTTTTCTTTCAGAAAGTGGCGGGCACGGATTTTTTAGAGCACAACAGAGTATAAGCTGTTCATAGCATATCATTCGACGTCATGGAAAGTAAGTGTACTTTTGTTGAGTTCTGATTTCTGATTTGCTATATTATATGTTTTTATTTAAACACAATCATTTTGATTGTGTTTTTTTTCCCCGCTGTTATATGATGAATACCTTCAACTCACTGTTTTTGGTGAAATTTGATATATTCTGAGAACAGCAAAAAAAACATTTAACATGTATAATTAATTCTATATTTTGTATTGTGATTTTTAATTTGTACTCATCTTGTCTCATGCTCACTTGTCTTTTACTACCTTATATCAATCCTCTTTACATACTCACATTGCCTTTTGTTTTATTCTCTTTCACCCTTGATCTCTAACTCCACTTATCTTTCAACCTTTGTTTCCTTATTCCAACTCTGCTTTTTTCTTTTCTCTCATGCACCCTTTTCTAGCTTTCAGACGCTCTGCTTCGCTTCTCTTTTCCATCTTTTCTCCCTTTGTTTTCGAAATTAAATATTTTTGGGTTCTCCTTTTTTGTTGCAATCAGTTAGTATAACTCATCTTCACGCATTTATCTTTCTTTGTTGCTTCACTCAGTCTGTATCTGACACTCTTTCCTTCACTTTCTCTGTCCCCTCTCTCCCTCACTCTCTTTTCCTTATTCACCCTTTCCTTATTTAGTTTACCTTACTCACATTGTTTTAGTATCTTACACATTGTTAGACCTGACATCATTGGCTTGAGTCTCTCCTCCATTTTTTCTGTTTGCCTCTACTGTGTTACGATGTTTTGCTGGTATATGCTTTGGGCGCCGTGTCACTGCTGATCAGTGCCATAGCGCAAGTGCTCCCTCTGTTAAAATGATGTATCTATTGTATCCATGTTTGGCTTATTTGGTTTACTGTCAGTCCCTAGTCTAGTGCACCAGGAGTGCCGGGGCTTGTAAATACAAATACCGCACGTGGGCTTGCAGCACGTGTTGTGCCACCCACAAGAGCGGCCTGGTAAACGAATGTCTACGGGTCGGTCATTGCGAGACCCACGTGCAGTCTTGCACTGTCACGTCGGCTGCGCAGGTATACCTACTTGCCAGCCCCTCCAACCTTCCCTTAACTTCATGTTAGTCACCCCTATGGTAGGCCCATGGGCAGGGTGCATTGTAAGCGTAAGGTAGGACAAGCCTGACCAAGTTGGCATGTCCTGATAGGGAAGTGCCGCCATCTTAGGGCTTCACTATTGCGAGGTAGCCTGCTCTCCGTTGGATAGAATGGGCCGCCGGGATTATTAACGCTATAATCCTAGCTGGCCCGGGGAGCATGGTGCAATGTCGAGTTTGGTATCCCTGAACTCGGGGTTTAATTACGCATCCGTTGGTGTGGATGGTCTTTGGACTCTGGGTTCGAAAATAGCACTTTTAGAAAGTGTCTATTTTCTTGTCTAACCATATCTGGTCTCTGCTGGTCTTGCGTGTGTGTGACAGGAGCTGGGTGGCTCCAAGAGGTTTGGATGAGTCAGTGTGGGATGAGTGGGACATTACGTTGAGAGTAGGGGGAGAGTAGTTGTTGATAGCCTGCCTTGCCTGATACAATGCTGGCTCCACCTCCTGCCGAGCGACTGATGGCTCTGTACCTGCCATGGACGATCCTAGCCCCACCTCCTGCCAAGAGGGCGATAGCTCTGCTCCTGCCAGTGTCAATGCTGGCTCCACCTCCTGCAGGGCGTCTGAGGACCCGGCCCGGCTCAATGAATAGGCCAGGTGCTACTGCCTAGCTCCACCCACCACAGACCCAGGATGTTGGGAAATCCCCGGCATAGACAAAGGGATCAAAGACGAAAAGGGGTATAAGAGGAGGACCCCTGAACTAGGAAATCAGATCACTTCTGACAAGGAACCCTGTAACCAAGGACAAGAAGCCTGCTGATCTAAAGGACTGCCTACCCCTTCTGCCGGTGTGCTGTTGTTGGGGGAATCCTGCGGTGCTTCTTTATTTTTGCCAAGGAACCAGGCGAGAGGAACTGTGTGTGTACTCTCACGCTTGCTAAGAAAATCTCCAAGGACTGGAAGAGTGCCAGTCTCCTGCCGAAGTCACAGGGCCAAAAGACTTCACCTGCTAAAAAGTGCTATCCGCTGGAAGCTTGAATCCAGCACCTCTGAAAGGAACAGCAATCACGACGACCGGACGCTGGGCCCAACCGACGCCAGCAGCAACGCCAGTGAGTAGGAGTACGGCTCTAACTCCAGAGGACCTCGTGTCTGCCCCGCTGCTGATCGCATCAACCGTGTGCCCTTCGACGCCGTGAGCGCTGCTCACTCTGTGCAACTGCATCATCGACAACGCCTGTTGTGGCCTGATCGACACCGAAGACGCGACGCCGGAGTGCTCGACGCCGCTGATCATCGTGTGCTTCATTTTCCTAAGGTACTGTGTTGTTGGGGGTCCGTGTGACTCCAGGCCCGACGCAGCGCTCCTCGCGGTCGACGCCGAACCTGTGGATTACCTTTGCCCCAGCGTTGTGTAGCTCCCGTGTGAGTTACCCTGTTGCTAAAGAACTTTATTTCCAAGAAGAAGATTTGCTTGATACTAAAAGACTTTTGTGCTAAAGAAGAAACTACCTGTGAACTATCCTTTTTCCTTCCCGAACGTATTTATTCCGATTGTGTACAGTTTTGCCGTTATTTTGGTCTTGTGCTAAGCCTTATATAAAAATACTTATTTTTATAATACTACGGTGTCGTGTCCATTTGTAGTGTATTCACTGTATTACTGTATGTGGTCATAATTGCTTAACGCACAGCCTCTGAGATAAGCCTGTACTGCTCTGCCAAGCTACCAAGGGGGTGAGCAGGGGTTATCGAAGGGTGTGATCCCCTTGCCCTGACTAGAAAAGGAGTGTCCCTATTTGTCAGAAGTGTATACCTCTGCCAACTAGAGACAGCCGGTTCTAACATTGGTGGGTCAGCGGTGAGGATTTGGACTTTGCATTTATGACCAATGTACAGTGATTAGTGTGCGCTACATAGTGAAAGCAGACCATAACGCAGTCACAATCTGATTCGGAAGGATCCTATTTTTGTTCTCCGCTTTTCTGAAACTTGATTTTCTGAACACTGCCAGTTTCATCATGAGTGACAACGGAGTCACTGCCCCTGCTATCGTTGTTGTTGAAGAGTTCGAGAGGAGTAAGCTAAAAAGATACAAGAAAGATGAGCTGAAACACTTTTGCAACCAGTTTGAAGTTCCTACCACCGGCCTCTCGAGAAAAGATGATTTTTATAAAGCATTACAGGCCTGGTGGGAATCCAGAAATCCCTCTGATGTGGTGGTGGTACCCACAGAGGAAGGGGATGAGGAGGTGCCAGTGAATGGACCTGTGGCCTCTCCCGGAAGCAGTGTTTCCTCCAAAGGTCTTTCCCCTGAAGAAAGAGAAGAAAGGGCGAAAGAGCGAGCTTACAACATGGAGATGGCAAGGCTAAAGATAAATGGGCAGTTGGAGTTAGAAAATGCGAGAGGTAGAAGGGAAGCTGATTTAGAGATCAAAAAGTTGGAGTTTGAACGAGAGAAGTTAGCTTTGGAGCGTGAAGCCAGGTTGAGGGAACTGGATATCCAAGCTAAAAAGTTAGAGTTGAATCCCTCTGGTGGCAGCATTCCATCCGAGCCTGCAGAAAGTAAGTTTTACTTCCCGAAAGATGTGATCAAAGATTACAATAAGAATGAGGATATTGGTCAATGGTTTAAAGCATATGAGTTAGCATTGTTGGCCCACCAGGTCCCTGAGAAGAATTGGGGAGCGGGGTTGTGGGGTCGCTTTGTGAGTGAGGGAAGAGATACCCTGTTAGACATGCCTGTTGCGGATAGGATGTCGTATGCTCATATGAAAGATGCTTTAATGTTGCGATATGGTTTAACCCCCGAGCAGTACAGACAAGCTTTTAGAGAATGTAAGAAATTGCCTGGTACGACGTGGGTTGAATATGTGTCTTATTTTTGCAGAGCCATGGATGGTTGGGTAAAGGGCAGCAAAGTGGAAAGTTATGAAGCTCTTTATGATTTGTTTGCGTGGGAGCACTTGTCTAATAACTGTTTTCCAGAGCTGCGCCAGCACCTGATTGATAGCAAGATATCTAACCCTAGAAAACTTGCTGAGGAGGCGGACCGCTGGGTCAGTACCAGGGTCCACAAGGGTCCAGTGGGAGACTCAGCCAAAGGTGGGCAGGGTCCCCAGCAGAAGAGTGGGGGGGACAAGGGTAAACAGAAGGAGTCTCAGAAAGGGCCCCAAAGTAATCCCCAAGGGAACCAAGGGAAGGGTTCCCAGCCTCCCCCTGAGAAGAAGCCAGGGGCCCCGACGGGTAAACCTGTTCATAGGGGCCCCCTAACCTGCTACGGTTGTGGGCAGGTGGGACACCGGTTTTATGACCCCCAGTGTCCCAAAAAGGATTCGAATGCACCGCCGCGTGCACCCCCTCGTCAGTTGGCAAGTGTAGCCTTGGGAGGGGAGGAGATGGTTGTCCATGATGGGAGGGGTCCCGCAGAAATGTCCCTGGTCTCGCTAGGAGACATGCAAATGGTCCCTCCACCCCCTCTGCCTAGTAACACTAGTAAATATAGGCAGTGGGTGACCATTAATGGCCATAGAGTGGAAGCTCTCAGAGACACCGGAGCGAGTGTGACAGCTGTCAAGTGTCACTTGGTGTCCAGAGAGCAGGTGGTTCCCCACGCATTCTACCCCGTGATAGCTGCCGATAACTCCCAGAAAGAGTGTGAGGTGGCTCAGGTTTCCTTTGAATGGGGGGGAGTTTCAGGTACTCTTCAGGTTGCTGTGAGGCCCACCATGCCTGTCGACTGTCTCCTGGGCAATGATTTGGAAGACTCCCCTTGGGCTAAGGTGGAGCGAGCGGCGCATTTGAAAATGTTGGGTGTGCCAGAGTGGGTGTGTGCAACCACTCGATCCATGACAGCGAGTAAGGGTGTTGATGGGGTCCCGGAGCCTGAAAGTACGGCCCAGGACCCAGCTGTGAAGAGAAGAGGCAGGAGGCGCGGGAAACCGGCCCCCGTTGTTCCCGTGGTCCAGAAGGAGGTAGACCCTGAGGGGGATGCCCTGGAGCCCACCGGGGAACAAATTGCCGAACTGGGAGATCTGCCCGAGCTGACCCACTGGCAGCAGGATGGTGGTCCCTCCAGGGAGGAATTCTGTGCGGAACAGAAAGAGTGCCCTTCTCTTGTGGGCATGAGGCAGCAGGCCTCAGCCCAATCCTCAGGTGATCAGTCAGGGTCACATTTTGTGTACTGGGAGAACGACCTCCTGTATAGCGAGCCTAAGGCTGCTGAGCCTGGGTCAGCCCGTGTGCTGGTGGTACCCCAGCGCTTCAGAGCCTTCCTACTGGGTTTGGCTCATGACGTACCGTTAGCTGGACATCTGGGGCAGGACAAGACCTATGACAGGCTTGTCACCCATTTTTATTGGCCTCAGATGCGTAGGGATGTAGACATCCATTGCAAGACTTGTCGCACTTGCCAGGCAAGTGGGAAAAGCGGAAGGAAGCAGAAGGCTCCCCTCCAACCTTTTCCAGTGGTCAGCACCCCCATTGACCAGGTGGGTATTGACATTGTTGGGCCCCTGGACCCCAAGACAGCCCTGGGCAACAGGTTCATCCTGGTCTTGGTGGACCATGCCACAAGGTACCCGGAAGCCATCCCTCTCAGGACAGTGACGGCCCCCGTGGTGGGACGGGCACTGATGGGCGTTTTCTCCCGGATGGGGTTCCCCAGAGAGGTGGTGTCCGACCGAGGCACCAACTTCATTTCGAACTATATGAAGTCTCTGTGGAAGGAGTGTGGGGTAACCTACAAGTTCATCACTCCTTACCACCCTCAAGGAAATGGGCTGGTTGAGAGATTCAACCGGACCCTGAAAGGCATGATTATGGGTCTTGAAGAACCAATGAGGCGGAAATGGGACGTCCTCTTGCCATGCCTGTTGTTTGCTTACCGTGAGGTGCCGCAGAAGGCTCTAGGGTTCAGCCCCTTTGAGCTCTTATACGGTCACCCGGTAAGAGGACCTTTGAGTCTGGTCAAGGAAGGCTGGGAGCAATCTCCCAGGAAACCTCCCCAGGATGTATACAGCTACATGCTGGCCTTTCGGAACCAGACTCGGCGCTTCAGAGAACTTGCTCAGGCAAATCTGGAGGCCAGCCAGGAGGAGATGAAGCGATGGTACGACCGGAATGCCACTCTGGTAGAGCTTCAGCCTGGTCAGGAAGTGTGGGTCATGTCCCCTGTGGAACCTTGTGCGCTCAAGGACAGGTGGACTGGACCGTTTAAGGTTGTGGAGAAGAAGAGCGATGTCACCTACTTGGTGGACTTGAAATCTCCCAGGAACCCCTTGCGGGTCCTGCATGTCAACCGTTTGAAGCCCCACTTAGAAAGGTCCGAAGTGGGCATGCTCTTAGCGACAGATGATGGAACGGAGGAGGAGAGTGAGCCTCTTCCTGACCTCCTGTATGCTAAGGAGCAAGACGGGTCAGTGGATGGTGTGGTCCTCTCTGACACACTGACCCTTGAGCAGAAACAGGATTGTCGCCACCTGTTGGGACAATTCCCGGATCTGTTTTCCTTGGTTCCGGGTGTCACGCATTGGTGTGTCCATGACGTTGACACCGGAGACAGCCCTCCTGTGAAGCACAAGGCTTACAGGGTGACTGACAAGGTCCGAGCGTACATTAAGGAGGAGGTCTCCAAAATGTTCGCGTTGGGGGTGATTGAGTCCTCTAGCAGTCCTTGGGCCAGCCCAGTGGTCTTGGTCCCGAAGGCTGCCGCGCCTGGTGCTTCACCAGAACTCCGGTTCTGTGTGGATTACCGAGGGCTCAATTCGGTCACGAAGACTGACGCGCACCCCATCCCCAGAGCTGATGAGCTCATCGATCGGTTGGGGGCTGCCCGGTACCTTAGTACGTTCGACTTAACGTCTGGGTACTGGCAGATCGCCTTGACTGATGGGGCAAAAGAGAGGTCAGCATTCGCCACACCAGATGGGCTTTACCAGTTCCGGGTGATGCCCTTTGGGATGAAGAATGCCCCCGCCACCTTCCAGAGGTTGGTCAACCAGGTCTTGGCTGGACTGGAGGAATTCAGCGCCGCCTACCTGGACGACATCGCAGTGTTCAGCGCCAGCTGGGAGGAACACTTGCGCCACCTCCAGGAAGTGTTGTTGGCTCTGCGCGGAGCAGGCCTCACAATCAAGGCCAGTAAGTGCCAGATTGGGCAGGGTTCTGTGGTGTACTTGGGGCACCAAGTAGGGAGCGGCAAGGTTGCCCCCCTGCAACCCAAGATTGATACCATCCTGGCGTGGGCACCGCCCAAAACCCAAACACAGGTGAGAGCCTTCTTAGGACTCACGGGTTATTACAGGAGGTTTGTCAAGGATTACGGTAACATTGTGCACCCCTTGACTTCGCTGACTTCCAGGAAGCAGCCACGAAACGTGATCTGGACTGATGCCTGTCAAACGGCCTTTGACACCCTGAAGACTGCAATGTGCACAGCACCTATACTCCAAGCACCCGACTTTGCGAGAGAATTCATTGTTCAGACGGACGCTTCAGAGCATGGCGTGGGGGCTGTTCTAGCTCAGGTGAATGAAGAGGGCCGAGACTTGCCTGTAGCCTTCATCAGTAGGAGGTTACTTCCCAGGGAAACGAGGTGGAGTGCGATAGAAAGAGAAGCATTTGCTGTGGTCTGGGCGCTGAAGAAGTTAAGACCCTACCTGTTTGGGACTCACTTCCGGGTTCAGACAGACCACAGGCCCCTCAGATGGTTAATGCAAATGAGGGGTGAGAATCCAAAACTGTTGAGGTGGTCCATTGCTCTACAGGGGATGGACTTTACGGTGGAACACCGCCCTGGCACAGATCACGCCAATGCTGATGGTCTGTCCAGATTTTTCCGCCTTAGTGATGAGGACTCCCTAGGTTAAGGGTAGTTCTCCCCACATTTCAGCTGGAGGGGACACGTGTTAGACCTGACATCATTGGCTTGAGTCTCTCCTCCATTTTTTCTGTTTGCCTCTACTGTGTTACGATGTTTTGCTGGTATATGCTTTGGGCGCCGTGTCACTGCTGATCAGTGCCATAGCGCAAGTGCTCCCTCTGTTAAAATGATGTATCTATTGTATCCATGTTTGGCTTATTTGGTTTACTGTCAGTCCCTAGTCTAGTGCACCAGGAGTGCCGGGGCTTGTAAATACAAATACCGCTCGTGGGCTTGCAGCATGTGTTGTGCCACCCACAAGAGCGGCCTGGTAAACGAATGTCTACGGGTCGGTCATTGCGAGACCCACGTGCAGTCTTGCACTGTCACGTCGGCTGCGCAGGTATACCTACTTGCCAGACCCTCCAACCTTCCCTTAACTTCATGTTAGTCACCCCTATGGTAGGCCCATGGGCAGGGTGCATTGTAAGCGTAAGGTAGGACAAGCCTGACCAAGTTGGCATGTCCTGATAGTGAAGTGCCGCCATCTTAGGGCTTCACTATTGCGAGGTAGCCTGCTCTCCGTTGGATAGAATGGGCCGCCGGGATTATTAACGCTATAATCCTAGCTGGCCCGGGGAGCATGGTGCAATGTCGAGTTTGGTATCCCTGAACTCGGGGTTTAATTACGCATCCATTGGTGTGGATGGTCTTTGGACTCTGGGTTCGAAAATAGCACTTTTAGAAAGTGTCTATTTTCTTGTCTAACCATATCTGGTCTCTGCTGGTCTTGCGTGTGTGTGACAGGAGCTGGGTGGCTCCAAGAGGTCTGGATGAGTCAGTGTGGGATGAGTGGGACATTACGTTGAGAGTAGGGGGAGAGTAGTTGTTGATAGCCTGCCTTGCCTGATAGAATGCTGGCTCCACCTCCTGCCGAGCGACTGATGGCTCTGTACCTGCCATGGACGATCCTAGCCCCACCTCCTGCCAAGAGGGCGATAGCTCTGCTCCTGCCAGTGTCAATGCTGGCTCCACCTCCTGCGGGGCGTCTGAGGACCCGGCCCGGCTCAATGAATAGGCCAGGTGCTACTGCCTAGCTCCACCCACCACAGACCCAGGATGTTGGGAAATCCCCGGCATAGACAAAGGGATCAAAGACGAAAAGGGGTATAAGAGGAGGACCCCTGAACTAGGAAATCAGATCACTTCTGACAAGGAACCCTGTAACCAAGGACAAGAAGCCTGCTGATCTAAAGGACTGCCTACCCCTTCTGCCGGTGTGCTGTTGTTGGGGGAATCCTGCGGTGCTTCTTTATTTTTGCCAAGGAACCAGGCGAGAGGAACTGTGTGTGTACTCTCACGCTTGCTAAGAAAATCTCCAAGGACTGGAAGAGTGCCAGTCTCCTGCCGAAGTCACAGGGCCAAAAGACTTCACCTGCTAAAAAGTGCTATCCGCTGGAAGCTTGAATCCAGCACCTCTGAAAGGAACAGCAATCACGACGACCGGACACTGGGCCCAACCGACGCCAGCAGCAACGCCAGTGAGTAGGAGTACGGCTCTAACTCCAGAGGACCTCGTGTCTGCCCCGCTGCTGATCGCATCAACCGTGTGCCCTTCGACGCCGTGAGCGCTGCTCACTCTGTGCAACTGCATCATCAACAACGCCTGCTGTGGCCTGATCGACACCGAAGACGCGACGCCGGAGTGCTCGACGCCGCTGATCATCGTGTGCTTCATTTTCCTAAGGTACTGTGTTGTTGGGGGTCCGTGTGACTCCAGGCCCGATGCAGCGCTCCTCGCGGTCGACGCCGAACCTGTGGATTACCTTTGCCCCAGCGTTGTGTAGCTCCCGTGTGAGTTACCCTGTTGCTAAAGAACTTTATTTCCAAGAAGAAGATTTGCTTGATACTAAAAGACTTTTGTGCTAAAGAAGAAACTACCTGTGAACTATCCTTTTTCCTTCCCGAACGTATTTATTCCGATTGTGTACAGTTTTGCCGTTATTTTGGTCTTGTGCTAAGCCTTATATAAAAATACTTATTTTTATAATACTACGGTGTCGTGCCCATTTGTAGTGTATTCACTGTATTACTGTATGTGGTCATAATTGCTTAACGCACAGCCTCTGAGATAAGCCTGTACTGCTCTGCCAAGCTACCAAGGGGGTGAGCAGGGGTTATCGAAGGGTGTGATCCCCTTGCCCTGACTAGAAAAGGAGTGTCCCTATTTGTCAGAAGTGTATACCTCTGCCAACTAGAGACAGCCGGTTCTAACACACATCTTCAGTTTATTTTTCTCTTCTATCCTTCTTTTCTATCACTGAATCTATCCTCCTTTTTATTCTCTTAGTAATTTACTCAATTTCTATTTCTTTTTGACTCTGTCTGTCTTTCACCGTTACTTTAATTTCCTTTCTGAATGTTTATTTCTAACTTTCTTTTTTTGTAAAATTGTATGATTTTCTACCTTATGCCTTGTCTTTTTTATTTTTTAATACAATTTTTAATATTTTTCAAATTTTTGTTCTTTTTTTCACAGATTGAAAGTAAAAAAATTATAAGTGATGGAGGTAACAACAACTATAAAGTAAGTATTTAGTACTCTTTTCCTTACATCTCTATCACATTCAACTTCTATTAGTTCCACTGCTTTATTTCCTTAACACTCAGTTTCCTTCCTTTGCTTTTTCCCTCATTCCTTTTCAATTACTTACTTACTCCACTCCTTCCACTCCTTTTGTCAGTCCCTCTGTTCTCACAGTTCCTCACTCCTTTTCAATCAGTCTGTCTCTCTTACTCTCACTGTCTCTGTCTCTTCTCTCTTTCACTAGTTGTTCATTATGCTTTCTCCCTGTAGTTCAAGCACACTATCTTATTTACATTTTTTTGCTGCTTCAATTATTCTTTTTCTGTCACTTCTTCTTTTCTTCTTTCTGTTTTTTCTCTCTGTCATCCCACATGCTTTAACCTTATTCACTATCATACACCTTGTGTTAATCGTATTTACTTTCACTAACTGTTTTTTTAACACCTTCTCTCATGGTTGTTGTTTTAGTCCGGTTCTATCCCTACCTCTCACTCCACATCCTTTACGCACTTTCTTTTTAATTTGAACATTCACTCACATTCTCCAAGTAACTCTTGTTTATTATTCATCTACTCTCTTTTTTTCTTTCACTTCCTTATTTATTTTCTTTATCTCAATTTTTACCTTCTTACATCTTTTCTTTCTATAATTATCTATTATACAGTATCTCTGTGTTACTCCCTCTAGCTGTCTTTCTTTTAACATTATTCTCTCTGTCTCCTTCGCTTATACTCACTCTTTATTTTTTTTTTTGGTTCGCTTCCGGGTCGCGCACCGGCGCGCGAACCGAGAAGCGAATCAAAAAAAAGAGATTGCCAGAGTGCTAAACATTTTAGCAATTTTTTATAAATGGGAGGTAGTTCTGAAAAGAACTTTTTTTTATTGTTTTTGTTGTTTTATATTTTTTTATTACTTTTCTGAACATTATTTTTTTGTAGTATTTTTTGAACAATTTTAAAAAAAAATGTTTTTTTTGAGGGGGAACAACGAAAAACAGGCATTAGAAAGGGCTCAACCGGAGCAAAAAAAAAAATTACTTTTTGGGGTGTTTAGAGCACTTGTGGTTTTCATATGCTCTGTTCATTAAATTGACACTCCTCTCCCCATAACAAAGTAGTGCCCCACAATAAATGCACACTAGCTTTATGTGTGCAAAATTGTTCTGAATACTGGGGACCGTCTCCGTCGCCTCTGGTCCCGATAGACTTTCCTGTGAGGAGGTGCTGGCCACAGGAGTTGGTGGGTTTTCTTGGAGGTGACGCACCTCAGCCACGCTGTAGTTAATTGGATGGCACCTCTGCATGTGGCGGTGCATAGTATAGTTTCCGAAACTATACTTTTTGTCTGTGCCTCGGGACAGAACTCCTTTGCAAATGAGGCATGTCACATGTCGGGCATTGACCTTTTTTTGGCCTTGAGGGAAATAAATAGATTGCCAAATAAAATTGTCTTTGTGGTGGGATTTCCGGGGCTGTTCAGGCAAGAATAGTCTCTGCTGTACCTCCTCTTCCTCTTCTTCTTCCTCTTCCTCTGGGTTAGGAAGGAACTGTGTAGGTGGTCCTTCCTTCCTAGGTGGTTGTGGAGGTGGTGGGGGTCCACCAGCTGCAGCTACTACTGAAGCCATCACTGAATAATGAGAAACAGGTCTTCCTCTCACAAAGTTGAAAGTCAGAGTGAGGAAAAAAGGTGGGGGCTTTCATCATTTGGGGAAAAAAAATGTTCTACACCAATGAAAAGTGTTATTTTCAGGTCACATGACTTCCGGGTGCGCTAACGCGGTGCGTCATAAGACGCATTACGTGGCAACGCGATACGTCGCGCTTACGTGACCCGTCACAATGTTGTTTTCGAATGCAGCAGTTGCGCTAACGGAACGTTTCCCGGTGCACGGACCGGGTCGCGGAACCAAATTGAGCTAACTGGAAGCTACCCGGTGCGCGGACTGGTAGCGGAAAAAAAAAATAATAAAAAAAATTATATACATAAAAAAATTATATTAAAAACAAATAAAATATATTTTTCCTTTAAAAGAAGAATACATTTTACAGCTTTTGATATTTGCTATTAAAAAACCATTGAAATTCACTGAAAAAACCATAGGTTATAGACCATATATAGTTAGGAATTAGCATTTACAAAACCTTGAAAATTCATCAGTGATGTCACTGACCATGTCATGAATGATGTAATATGTGACATCATCAGCAGTGGATTGCGGGTGCGCGATATATAGTTAGTGCAACTAACTATATATGTGAATTTCAATGGTTTTGTGTGAGTAAAATAAGGTTTTGTAAATGCTAATTCCTAACTATATATGGTCTTTAACCTATGGTTTTTCAGTGAAAATATATATAAATATATATATATATATATATATATATATATATATATATATATATATATATATATATATATATATATATAGGTAGTTATAGTTAGGACCTAGTTTCCATAGGAAATCCTCAACATTCTATTTGGAATAACTTTGGCCCTGGTTGAAGAATCTTAGCGAATTTCTCAAAGAAGATGGCTCGGTCCGTTGCGCTCCTTCCCTAAAAGTTTGGGGGGGATTGGTCAAGTGGGGGCTGAGATAAAAAGGGGGTCCCAAAACGTGTTTTCTCCATGTTATTTTCCATAGGGCCTTTAGACTCGGCTACAGGTCGAACAGCTGAATGGATTTATAAGAAATTTGGCAAAACTGTACAGTCCGGCTCGCAGATTACGCTTTTTTTGGAATGGTGTAAATCCGTTCAGTAGTTGCTGAGGAAATTAAAGTTAAAGTCAATTATATATCTATACGCGCGGACGGGTGCGCGCACTCAAGCGGCTGCGCGCGCGAGCGGAATTTTGCTGCGTGACGTCTGTTAACGTTCGATTCGAAGGAAATCAGGAAGTGTTGACCGCCATTTTGTCATTGCGAGTAAATATAATGTTGATTTCAAAGAGTTGGAACATGGAAAGGGGAGAAGGTAGAGATTGTTTTGCTGCGTAGGTTTTCTCAGGGTGTGCAGTAAGGCCCTTAAAGGCGAAAATATATATATATATTTTTTTTAAAGTTGCGTGGTGCGCGCACTCGGTCGCGCACACCTATTTACAAGAGTGTGAAAATGGAGATAAATCAGAAGTTTGAGTGCTTTGATATAAGGTGGCTCTGAAAAGAGCCCTTGTGTTAATTGAGTTTTTTCTGCATTTATAAGTAAGTACCGATGCAGAGCCTGATGTTGCAGAGGAAGATTCTGTTTCCCTCATCCGTGAAATGAACACCATCTCTCCTATAGATGTCTTGCATGTGGTAACGCAAGTCGTTGTGGTAAATAGAACCCATGCTATAATCTCTGAGGAATGCAGAAACAGATTTATTTACATGTCTCCTTGCTTTCTCAATTTGTGCACAATGTTGATTGGACCAATTCCATTTCTGTCTTTAGCATATATTGGAATATACCAAGGCAGTTCGAGGAAAAAGTGTCATCAATTGTTGAAAGGTGTGTTTTAGAAGCATTTCCAGACCTACCTCAGTCAATGTGCCTAGATCGTTCCCACCACAGTGCACAATTATAAGGTGTGGTTCTGGGAGATGCATAAAAGTTTTCACCAATGGGATTAATTGGTGACATCTCAATCCTCTTTGGCCAATCCACGTTATTTGCACATTTGGTAAATGAAGGTTGGAAATTCGTCTGCTTGCTGCATATTTTCCAGTCCAGTGAATATAGCTGTGTCCTAAAAGCCAAAGCTTCATTTTCAAGGCAGATGCACTCGTACTCCGATGGGTTCTGGAAGTGGAATGGCAGTTAGAAGCTGAAAGTCAGGATAAAAAAATGGATGAGGCTTGGTGTGGTTGAAAAACAAAAAATGATTGGTTGATTCTAATACGTGAAGATTGAAGACTACGTTGCATGTTAATGTTATGTAAAACTAAAAGTACTATTGGGTGTGAAAAAAATGACATGTAACAGAGCTGTGGATAGGCAGGTGTTTCTGGAGGGAAAACAGTGTTGTTACTTTGCTGTAGAACGTTGAGATATGAACTTTTGACCTATGCTTTCAGCCAGGTGCAGAATGAGGTGTTGCCATGGAAACAGCCAGAGATGGCAGTGGGTGATGGGTGACTTTTATGTGACATTGAAAATATTGTGAGGGAGAACCAACTGAAATGTAAATGCTCACGTTACGCGCTCCGCGCCGCGCCCCGGATTGCTTCTGGGAAGCTGCGCTTCGCGCCTCGCGCACCGGAGCACTTCCGGGTGCGCTAACGCGGCGCGTCATATGACGGATTACGCAACAACGCGATACGTTGTTGGGGCTCCACCGGAACTGATCGAATTGGTAGTCTACAGTGTTTCTGGATGTTTCAGACTGAAGCTGGCGTCAGCATGAGAGCACCTCGTGGCTACGTCGTGGCCATTCCGCGAGCAATCATGGCAGTCGCTCCCCACCGGAAGTCTGCAGGAGTCGGGGGCCTCGGTGACTCTTGTAGAATCTTTAAGGCTGAGGGGACGCTTTTAGGAATGGGGCTCATGCCCTAGCAGTCAAGCGTCCGAGTTCCAGGGTTGCCCAGAGCCATCCTTGCAGGCCAGGCCCAAGTCTGTGGAGCTGACCGCCATTTCCTGAGCTCCGTGGCAGCCGCCTGTCGCTGTATCGGAAGAGTGGGTGCAATTCAGCCGGATGGCGGGTGAGACGCTGTAATAGCAAGAGCAGGCGTAATTCAGCTGGCCGAGCGAGGCACTGTGCCGCAGGAGCAGGCGCAACTCAGCTGGCCGAGTGAAGCGCTGGGGTGTAGCTAAGAAACCTCCACCTGGTGAGGTGGGAGAGGCTAGTTCGCGCCGCCTCTCCCTTCCAGTGCACCCCACGCCGTCTCCTGGCGCAGGTATATGTGATGGTCGGACCAGGGCACCGCAGGACGTGTCTTCAGGTCAAACGGATTGTGGGACAAGGTCCAGAATGGAAGAGGCATCAAAAGGCAACAAGTTCCGCCTGACCCCGGGAGCCGGCCGCCTATGTCGTGGGCGATCTCAGGCCATACCAGGGCAACAAGACTTGGGGAGGGGGCAGGAGCCAAGCACCCCCTCCGAGTCCGCGTTTCTTGGACCCTGAAGTATGGCACTCAACATCCAGAACTTATGACATTTGTGCAAGGCAGGGACATCGAAGCCTCTCAGGGACCAAGCATATCCAGAGTCCTTCCTACAGAAGGTGGTGGGGGTGGCGGCATTAGCAAGGCATCCCCCCACACAACTTGTCGGACCCTGAAGTATGGCACTCAACATCCAGAACTTATGACATTTGTGCAAGGCAGGGAGATCGAAGCCTCTCAGGGACCAAGCATATCCAGAGTCCTTCCTACAGAAGGTGGTGGGGGTGGCGGCATTAGCAAGGCATCCCCCCACACAACTTGTCGGACATCACCTCTGGATGTACTGGGTGTTCAATTTCAGAATTGAAACTACTAAGAAGCAATTAGAAGTGTTGTTTTCATGTTGCAGCAGGCTGCCATGTAAATAGTTATTTAATAAAACGTTTTACCCTGTTACTTTGCTGGTGTGTTGTATATATTTATAATATTTGCATAGTGTTTGTCGTTATTTTGGGCGGGGTGGGCGGCGGAGCCGAGCTGTCTTGCAGCCATCATGGCGTCGAGCTCGGTTCCTCTCACTAGTTTCATGTTTTCTCTAACGATTTATATGTTATAGTTTGCTAGCACGATACAGCGGATAGTCTGCATTTTATATATATGTCCTTTTTATTAGGTGGGTCCTCCGGTGGAGTCGGGCGATCTACCTCTAATAAACGGTCCGGGTTGAACCAACTACCAACAAACGGGAAAGAGATAGGCATGACGGGTTACAAAGGGGACAAAAGTGTGCACTACCTATCCTTCACTATCTGCAAAAACTAAACAGTGTATTGCGACTCTGTGCTTATTTGTGAACAGAGAATGACCCAAAGAGAACCAATTTCGAACAATCATAGGCTATTGGCAGTGGACAGAGAGGCCATGACACAGAAAATGGCTGTTACTTACGTGCATGATGGGGCCTAAAAGGGACTAGATGGCGTGGCCACTGTTTCGCGACTTTCACTTTACTTTTAACAGTGGCTGTGGTGAACATAAATGAACGCCGCTTATGTATACCTAATTTTAGTCATTTTCCAGAAAAAAGCTTTTGATATTTGCTTTTAAAAAACCAAAGAAAATCACTGAAAAAACCATAGGTTATAGACCATATATAGTTAAATATCTGAAGTCCATCTCTGCACTCGATGGAGATACAGTTCGTCGATCAGAAGATGTGCTGGCCACCTCTAATGGTAATAGCGTGGCCAGGGCTCTTGTCGTTGCCTCTGCAAATTGCACAGGGTGCACTTGTTTGACATGCCGCACCATGGTATGTATGGAAAAGGAATATTTTTTTGCTGGATTTCTTCTTGAGAGAACCAAGTCACATATCGTGCAGGTTACTTTTGGTGCATTCACTTTCTTTTGATCTTCAGGATAAGTGAAAAATTGCCAGATGAAAGATTTATTTTTTCTTATTAAAGGTAGTCAATCATTTTGGTCAGATTCGGAAGATGAATGAGATACGGTAGCCATTTCACCAAAGTCTTCCGAAAGATGTAGGACGTTGTTCTCTCTTGAGAGTAGAAAAGATAGTGAGGGAAGTGGGTGGAGTGCTGCGTGTAAATTCCAGAATTGAAACTATTAAGAACCAATTGAAAGTGTTGTTTTCATGTTACAGCAGGCTGCCATGTAAATAGTTATTTAATAAAACGTTTTACCCTGTTACTTTGCTGGTGTGTTGTATATCTTTATAATATTTGTCGTTATTTTGGGTGGGGTGGGCGGCGGAGCCGAGCTGTCTTGCAGCCATCATGGCGTCGAGCTCGGTTCCTCTCACTAGTTTCTTATTTCTCATGAGGGGTTGTTCCTAATTTTTCTATTTTAGCGAGGTCAAAAAGAGATCCCATCAGTGGCCTACTGATTTTGCTGGATTCCTTTTGTTTTTTCTAACAATTTATATGTTATAGTTTGCTAGCACGATACAGCGGCTAGTCCGCATTTTATATATATGTCCTTTTTATTAGGGGTGTCCTCCGGTGGAGTCGGACGATCTACCTCTAATAAACGGTCCGGGTTGAACCAACTATCATCCTGATTTTGTATATCTTCTGAGCTGGATTTAAGCACACAATTGTTAAAGTATGAAACGTTTTATATTTCTAAAAAAAATACCAAGGTGTGTACATCCGGTAACGCACGAAAGTTTAAAAAGACATTCGGCTCCATTTACTGAAAAGTTTCATAAGAATAAAAAAGAAGTCTAGGTACAGTCTCTTTGACGTACTATAAGTTCTTTGAGGGGTGTATGAAGAAATTCAATAAGTTCAAATTGCAAAGTTTTCACAAAATATATAGGCAGGTGCGCGCATTTGGTCGCGCACGAAAGCCTGGAAATGCGATATCCATTTTATTGACAACTGTTGCCGAGAGTGCGCACACCGGGTCGCGCACGAAAGTTTAGTAAGGCTATTTTTATTTACAGACAAATTTTAATGTGTTTAAAAAAAGGCAAGGTACAGACTTTCGAATTCTGTATCGCTTTACAAGGAGTCTCTATGCAACTTGAACAGTGAAGAAAACGGCTTGTTTTCGAAAAAAATATTGCCAGAACTTTATTGACAAAAGTATAGGTTGCATACACGACATATTTCTGAATTAGCATTTTAAAAACCAATGAAATTCACAGAAAAAACCATAGGTTTTACACACGTTATGGTTAGGAAGTAGCATTTAAAAAACCTATGAAATTCACTGAAAAAACCATAGGTTTGACACATGTTATAGTTAGCTGGAAATTTTACTGATATAAAACCAATGAAATTCCACGTTATAGTTAGTTGGACTCACTATAACTTGCGCGTGCAATGCACTGCTGATGACGTCACATATTACATCACTCATGACATGGTCAGTGACATCACTCATGACATCACTGATGACACCATCCTTGTGACATAGTGACAGACCTCCTTTCACTGTAATGTAACCCTTGAAACACATATTCAAAAATAGAAACTGAAATTTAAAAAAAAATGGAGATACCCATATCAGTTACAACAAGCAATTCAGTAATTCCACCATCTATATACACATCCACTCATTCACCAACAGTTCTATATAGTCACTCATACATATACTCAGTCATCATATGAAGTGATACACCTATACATCCTGTTACACACCGACAGTCATCCAAAAGTTACTCACACACATACTCACACGTGCAAATAAACTATTGAACATCCATTTATTTGAATATAGAGTTATACACACACTTCCACCTTACTTCTATTGAAAATTACACATATTTATTCTCTTAAACAATCACTTATAGAAACACATACTTATTTAAACAGGAACTCTTACAATCTCTTACTCTCACATATACTGACTTATATACATCAATATTCACATATACTAGATTAAAACATATGTAGTTACTGATAAAGACACTAGTGAGACAGTCATTCACTCACTAACAAACACATATACACACTCATCTACCCATACAGTCCTGCACATATGCTGTCTTCAAAACACATACAAACAGAGAGTCAGTCACTCATGCATCTATGTGCTAAGTAATACCCCCACCAAACCATATAGACACTCATACTGATACTAAGAGAAACATCTAATAACCCATATACATACGCATGTAGCTACTTACCAACACATGTAGCCACTTATACACAAAGTGAAACACTAATATATATATTTAAATATTTAAACATTACTCACTAATATTTATTTTTCAGAAGGACACATATTCACTGGATGGTGTCATCAGTGATGTCATGAGTGATGTCACTGACCATGTCATGAGTGATGTAATATGTGACATCATCAGCAGTGCATTGCACGCGCAAGTTATAGTGAGTCCAACTAACTATAACGTGGAATTTCATTGGTTTTATATCAGTAAAATTTCCAGCTAACTATAACATGTGTCAAACCTATGGTTTTTTCAGTGAATTTCATAGGTTTTTTAAATGCTACTTCCTAACTATAACGTGTGTAAAACCTATGGTTTTTTCTATGAATGTATGTATGTATATAACACATGATCAATATAAGCATCACAAGGCTGCAACATATTTACAACAATATGGTGCATCCTTGCGTTTCCCCCTGCACTGCTAATGCAAGGACCCTTGCATCATAGTGCAAGGTTGTCTGCGTGCAGGGGAAAGATTGTTTATGTACAGGAAGGTCCCACTTACTGTACACAAACAATCTTGAAATGCCTTTTTGTCACTTCTATGTGTACTGCTTAATGCAGCACACATGGTAGTTACAAAATGTCATTTTTTTCAAGATTGTTTATGTGCAGTAAGGAGGACCTTCCTGAACATAAACAATGAAAGACTTTTTGCTTTTTCCAAGTGTGCAGCACAATGCAGAACACATGGAAAAAGCAAAAATGAGGAGAAATATAGCATTTCTCCTCGTTTCCCCAGTTTAAGACCAGGTGTACCCTGGTCTTAATTTTAGCGCTGCCAGCTATTTACGCTGCACTAGTAAATAGGGGGCAACGTCAAAATAAATAGGTGTTGCGATGTAACTCCCACTGCAACCCCCACTGCTCAACTCTTTCACGCTAAGCATAGCGTGAAAAGGCCCTACTTACAGGGGAGCATTAACATTGCCTTGAAAATAAGGCAAATCCCCAATCACCCCAGGAACTTCGAAAAAAGTGACGTTCCTGTGGCAATAGAGGCTTGTACATATGTCCCTATATTTGCTAACCCCAATACAGTATGTGCAATAGTTGGATAAGCGTTGGATTTAAGACGGATGAGATTGAATATTCCCACTCCAGTCTATGCAACAGTAGGGATTGCGTTGGACTTCAAAGGGGTTATATTTACTGTTCCCTCTCCAGTCCGTGCTACAGTAGGGAAAGTGTAGGACTTCAGATGGGTTAAATTTACTATTCCTATTTCAGTCTATACAATAGTAAGGAAAGAGCTGGACTTTTTATGCGAAAGATTTACTGTTCCCAGTCCAGTCTGTACAACAGTAGGAAAAGGACCGGGCTTCAGAGGAGTAAAAGTTACCAGTCCCTATCCAGTGTCTGCATAAGTAGGCAAACTGTTGGCCTTCGGAAGGATTACACTTATTATCCCCACTCCAGTCTGAGCAACAGTAGAAAAAGTACTACACTTAAAACACACTACATATTTGAATAACCATATTAATTTATAACAAATATAAAGCCTTTGATATGAACAATATTAAGTAGCATAAATCATTATATATATATAAATATATATATATATATATATATATAAATATATATATAAAATATATATATATATATATATATATACATATATATATAAAATATATATATATGTATATTGAAATATAAAACAATTAAACAATTTAACTAAATAAATTACAGTATAATAATTACTTGAGACACTTTCTACCCTATAGTCCTACAAACCCACCAGCCTACGCCTAAAATATAACCACAATATGAAATTATTACAATATATAAATGATTATTGATCAATTTAAAAAATATATAAGAAGTAATACCTAATTATAATCAATTATTACTTAATTAAATTCCCACCCTAGAGCCCTGCAACACAAGCACAGGCACCTACAATAAAACTGAAGTAAATCAGTATTACATAATATAAATAATTAATATCAATTGCATACTTACTTTAAAATTAATTATTGATAAATAATTAATTATTACTCAATAAACTTCCCACTCTATCCCCCTACAAACCCAACAAACGGCTATTTCATTGTAAATGTATATTAGCAAATACATTTTAAAAAATCTAAAGCTCTATAAATCACAAAATATGTTTTAAAAAATAAGCAATTATACAAACAATAATGGCACATAAAATTAATATACAAACTAAAAGACATTCAAATAATTTTAAAACAGTATTTTTCACAACTATATTATAGAAATCGATATTAACAACTTTGATATTCTTAACAATGATATTACTAACCTAAAAATGCGATATTCCCGCATCACAATATTTTTGTATCATGATATTTTTCGTGATATTTCAATCTATTGATATTAAAAAATTAATATTTTGTCCAGCCACCCATTCACACTTGCAGGTGATTCATTTTGGTGCCTGCCAATCGAGGTCAATGTGTCTATGTGGAATGACCACCAGTGTTAAAATTGATAGGCCTCATTTACGAGAAGTGGCGCATCGCTGTGTGAAAGCAGTGATGTGTGTTGTGGTGACAAATTGTCCTTATTCCTTTAACTACAATTTGTCTGTTGCGCGCCTCTTCTCAGGCGCTATTATCATTTGTATATGCGGATCGTTCTGAAGCTCTCGTCCTTCTGTGAGTTTGACAGTTGCAGCGGGAACACCAGGATGAGTGGTTTTGGGTTTTTCTTTCTCCATGCTTAAAACCTAATAAAGGTCTTCAAACTAAACCAAGCATAAGGATCATCATTTTAACACAAGAACCGTCTTTCAACATTTGTCGACAAGAGAAGAAAGAAAGATTAAACCCACCGACCGGCTCCTACACTTTCATTTTACCACCTGCCACTTTTCGAACAACCTACTTGAAAACTCAAAAAAAACAAATTACCATACTTTAAACAAAGATAAGAGGAAATCTGCCACGTGTTCCCCATCTGTTGCCAGTAATTAAATTCTAAGAAACGTATAATCGGAGAACAGCGTGAAGTACTTTTAAAGCCATTCACCTCAGCTGTTGACTACATGATCAAGGTGAAAGGTTCAAATAATCGCAAGTACCGAGTATGTTGCTGATTTCTTTGTGAGTGCTAATCCTTTTCTTACTGCCTGTTTGATTGACTGCCTGCCTGCTCCATGGAGTTCCCAGTTCTCAGTGTATCTGTGTTGATCTGTTCTTCCCTGAAGCAGCTCTCTTTTTAATGACGTCGTGGAACTTTCAGGGGTACTGGTGGAGAGGCAGTGCGTACTACGTCATACACCTTTCTGTGCTTCCCTTGTTGCCTGGTTACCAGCGTGTGGCCGAAGGGGATCTGTCAGCACGTCTTTGCACAACACGCAAAGCAGATATACTGTACAGTTTCTCCCACATTACAGCTATGTAATTAAATGAAACTGTTAATCCAACAGCATATCGCAACACTGGTGAGTTTCAGAAATATAAAACCTGCTTGTGCACACTTCTGCTAACATTATAGCCTGTCCCTTAAAGTGAAAACGTGAGGCAGACACGATTTTCTCCTCAAAATACGTACTAAATATAATAGTTTTATGAGAATTAGATCTCTTTTGATCGTCAGAGAACCTGAGTGTTTTACTCCGACCTTCAATGCCGTTTGCAATCCGCCTTTGATTTGGCATGATTACCAACTAAAGACTTACCTCAAGGAAATCGTAATTCCATATTTTTCGCTTTTCAACACAGCTCTTTATGGATGTCTTCTAGCAATCTAATTCTTTATCTACAACATGAGACATTGTTATTTAGCAGATGAGGTGAATTATCCAGTAAGACCAGGGTGACCCTTTAATTATTTTAATTTATTATTTTATGGGAACAGTATTTCTCCTTTCCTATGTATTCACTATTATTCTATTGAAAAAGCCTAATTGTACATGGGGATTAGATCACTTTAGTTCTTACCGTAATCTTCTTTAGGTAATCTCGATTGAACTGATATTCTTTGCAGTTATATTTAAACAAGTATTTCCTGAATATCTTTATGTTTATATTTGGAATAAGTAATTTCTTGATTTGCATGCTCCGTTTTTGTTCTCGCTGCCATGTGACTAATTGTCACACCCATACCTCCAGCTTGTGATTGGGGTAGTTCTATGGTTTTAACATTATAATGTGTGGCATTATATGCAAAATCGTTTAAAGGAAAGTTGCCAGCAAGGGGTTTACTTGTGGATCTGTGTTTAGACAGTCTAGCGCAGTCAGTATTACTTAGACTTGGCAGCTGAGTGAAGCAGTGACTGTGAATAATCTAATGAATCTGTCAACCCAAAACTATAGTAACTACCACACTAGCCCCATAGAGATGCAATGGTTTGGACAGATCCTGATTCAACAACAAGTTTATGCTTTCTGACAATGAATGAAAATTAAGCATAAAAGAACAAGGGAAGCAACACGAAAAGGTTATTTTTTTGAAAAAATTATTATTTTTATATTGGAATAAATCAATGAAAATCAAGGGTGTACAGTGATAAACAATTGCATGTGTTTCTAAAGTAAATGGAACTGAAAAAAACAATCCATAAATACAGAAGAAAACAATCCAGTCAGGAATAAATTAAATTAAATTGACTTCTTTCCAGGATGGTAAATAGAGAGCCAGATTTAAACTATAAAGGAAGACTTGGATTGAAGAGTCGACGTTTCGGTCTCAGTGGAGTAATCCAGAGACCATCATCAGGACAACAGAATAATGCAATTTGGATGACCCCTATAAAAAACATATTTTAAATTAACGTGTTGCTATGATATGACTGTAAGTTAGAACATATATTTACATACATCACATTTATGTGCATTTTGGTAAATCATATACAGAAGGTGCAGTCAGGTAGATGGCGCATTCTGGCAGATAGGTCAGTGTGGTGACCAAAGGGATGACTGTCACGTATGTATAATTGCATTGAAACATTTTAAAAAATGAGATAAATATTTACAAGGCTGAAATCAGTGTGGTAATCAGGAGGGTGACTGGTAATTCTTATTTGGAGAAAGAGTAGGCGGATACACTTACTTATTTCTTGATTGGAGCGAAGACTGAGAATAAACTCATATTTAGTGTGGACAATTTATTGCCTGTGGGGAAAAAATGTCACGAATTGACAAAGGCAATTCTCATTTAACCAATTGATTGCATTGAGTTTAAATAAAAGTGAGGAACACTGTTTACCTTGGGGAAGCTTTTAGTCTTCCCTGTAGTGATATCAAACTGATCAAAGCCAAAGAACGTTTACACTCTTTGGGGAACCTGTAGCTTCAATCTCAGGGTCCGTGATATCTGTACAAAAAGGTATATAGTATCAAGAATTAGATAAGGAGCATGAGACATAGAGCTGTTCATGTTTTAGACAGTGTCTACGCACTTCTTAACTTCATAGCGTAGAGAAGTTGCAAGCGGAGACATATATCTAGCACGCTTGTATGACACAATGGCTACAAGAAAATTAAAAATTGCCATACGTGTCTATATGCAGTGACTGGGCATGAGCGCTGAATTGGAAGCAGCATGCGAGGCATATATGTGCCTGAAATAGACGATGATAGGGCGTCGTTATCGCAATATCGAGAATTAGATAAAGAGCATGGGACATAGAGCTGTTCATGTTTTAGACAGTGTCTACGCACTTCTTAACTTCATAGCGTAGAGAAGTTGCAAGCGGAGACATGTATCTAGCACGCTTGTATGACACTATGGCTACAAGGAAATTAGGAATTGCCATACGTGCCTATATGCAGTGACTGGGCATGAGCGCTGAGTTGGAAGCAGCATGCGAGGCATATATAAGCCTGAAATAGACGATGATTGCATGACGCGCTAAAGCTCAGATAGAGCGTCGTTATCGCAATATCTGAAGATAGTTCAGGTGCTGGCTGTTGGTAGTGTAACTATTGAGAATTACACCTAACTCTGCCCCGTTGAAGTGACAGGATGGCTGTCCAGGAATTATATATTGCATATTGCCTCTGTGAGAAGTGGCTGGGATACGTAGCACACGGAGTAGGAATGCGCTCATAGTGTTGGATAAAGCCGCGGATGGCAAAAGATAGTGCCATTGTCGCGGTGCCTTCGAGCATTTAGCTTTCAAAGTATATAACATAGGTTCTAGCGCTTTAAATATTTATTAGGCAGGTTCTTAAGACTAGCAATGGAAACTAAGGAAACTGACACCCAATGCTGTGCTTGGAAGGCAGTGGCAGTAAGGGGTGTACACATAGAGGCGGCATTAGGAGATTGGAAATCACAGTGCTCGCATCTAAAAAAAGGCTGTAATATGCTCTGCAGTTTAAACATGAAATTTACAAGGCGGCATTTCCGAACTTACTTCTCGAACGAGTGACTCACGTAGGGCGTTTCTTCTGTATCCAATCAGAAGGGAGATAGGAAAGGAAGCCAGTACTGGCTAATATATAGCGCAAATTAATTGGCTAACCCGGTCACGTGATGAAGGGCGGCCGAGGGTCTGAAAAAGTAAACTAAAATGGTCGCCATTATTATAGTGGTTCGAGCCTACTGTTATGTATCACGAATCTAGCATAGTAGTTCGGTTTAATTAAAGAAAAGTGTTTATATAACACCCAATTCGAATATCGTCTGTGTTATCGTTGGGGTGATTGGAGCATTTTAAATCGGACGACCGGGAGGTTAGAATAACTGTCTAGAATGGTCGCCATCTTGTAGTGGCTAAAGCCTCTATCTATACCACCATTGAGGTTTGGTGAAGTAAAGGGATCATCTGGGCTATTATTGAGAGGGTGATTGGGGATCTTACAATTAGACATTGGACATGAAGTCCATTGAGCCCTGTCGCATAATATGCGCGCACATTCTTTTAATGATCATTTATAAGCACGTGAATAACAGATTTCAAAATTCTTATTATGAGCACATATAGAATTATACCACATGGTGATTCACAGTGACAAATACATAGAGCTATAGGATACACAGGAGCATACGGATGGCCATTCTGTCACATAGAGTGCTCACAGTCTTTGTAGTGTGATAATAAATCAGATGAGACAAGCTAAAGTGTGCCATTCAGTAGATGAATTTAACCCATTTTTAACGCTATTTGCAAGCTCTTTCCATTGGTTTTCTCTAAGAGTCAGCAATCTGTCGACATTGGTTTGCCTAATGGAAGTTTTGACTACTTCTACAACCCACCATTTGATGTCGTTCTCACTATGTTTAAGTTGAACAAAATGTTCCACTAGAGGGGCATTCTCTGTTTTGCACCTGACTCTTGATTGATGTTGTGAGATCCTCTGTTTGATCATTTGCGTGGTTTTACCAATGTATGTCATGCCACAAGGGCACTCTATACAGTAGACCACATTCTTTGTGCGACAGTTGGAAAAGTTTTTTATTTGAAAAGTCTTACCATTCAAATTGAATGTTTTGATGTTATTGATCGTACCACAAGCTGTGCACTGATTGCATTTATAGTGACCAATCAAAGGGGACAGTTGTCTCATGTTGTCAACCAGATCTCGGTTATCATTCTCATATGCGTGTACTAATCTGTCACGCAGGTTGCGACCACGTTTAAATGAGAACAAAGGTTTGTCCGTGAGTTCTGGTAGCTCAGATAGTAATGGCCAGTGCTTCAATATAACCTTTTTCAGTTGGTTACTGAGGGTGCCGAAAGTTGTAACACAAACTAAAGGGTTATTGTCATTTTGTGTACGGTTGGTGAGGAGCATGTCGCGATTGTTGTACCATGCTCTTTTCAATGATTGCTTAAGAAGTTTGTTAGGGTATCCCCTAGCCAGCAATTTATTTTTCAGAATCTTTGCTTCCTGAAAGTAGTCTGTTTTTTTGGTGCAATTTCATCTTAGACGAAGGAATTGCCCAAATGGGAGGCCATCCCTCAAGGCCTTTGGATGGTGACTGTTGTATTTAAGCAGGGTATTCCTGGACGTGGGTTTCGTGTATAAAGTGGTATAAAGCATGTTGTTGTCACCTACTTTGACAGTAATGTCCAGGAAGTTCATCTGCAAATTGTTGCTTTCAAGGGTGAATGAGAGGTTGGAATTTCTCTCATTGAGCCAAGTGTGAAAACTTGATAGAAGGTCTTTACTGCCTTTCCAGATTAAAAAGACGTTGTCTATGTACCTGAGCCAGCAGGAAATGTTGGCCAGGTAAGGGTTCAATGAGTGGTAAATAAATTCTTTCTCAAAGTGAGCGACGTAGATGTTGGCTATATCAGGGGCAAAAATTGCCCCCATCGCCACCCCCTTGAGTTGCTGATAATAGGTTTTCTCAAAGAGGAAAAAGTTTTCACATAGGGGTATTCTAATGCAATCAAGGATAAAGTCGGTTGGTACTTCGTGGGGACTAACACGGCTATTTAGAAGATCTTTAAGGATAGCCAATACCTCATGTTGGGGGATGTTGGTGTAGAGGCTTTCTATGTCCATCGTTACCAACAGTTCTTCATTAGGATTGAAATGATGGTTTTCCAGTTTGTTAATAACAGATGTTGTATCCTTGATGTATGTGTCTGACTCTATGGCAAATGGTCTTATAAAATGGTCTGAGTATTCAGCAAGGGGTTTTAAGATCGAATTGCAACCCGATACTATGGGTCTCCCTGGTGGTTCAGTGGTGCTCTTATGTACCTTTGGGAGAATATATAGTGCTGGTACGGTGGGTGCTTTGTTTACCAGGTACCTTGCTTCTTTTTCACAAAGCCAGCCTCCTGTTAGGCCTTGCTGGCTTAAAGATGAAATTTCTTTTTGAAGTCTGGTTGTCGGGTTACATGGTAGTCGTTTGTAATTTTCACTGACAGAGAGTTGTTTCAGAACTTCCGTTCTATAGGCATCTTTGTCCCAGAGGACAATGCCTCCCCCTTTGTCTGCAGGCTTGATCAAAGTATTTGGCATCGATTCAAGGGCTTTGAGAGCTGTCAGTTCATTTTTGCTAAGGTTGTTTTTAGCGAAGGGCATTTGTTTAAACAGATTCTCAGTTTCGATCAGAACTGCTTGTTCGAAAGTTAGAATTTCTTTAGCCACCGTGTTATTGGGGGGAAAGAAGGTTGAGGGTGGATGTAAACCAGTGACATTTCTTTCCATTGTGGATGTTTTGTCAAAAAAGAAGTTTTTCAATCTAACAGTTCTAAAGAATCTGTATAACTCTAATTTTGTTTGAAACAGATTATTCCTGTTAGTGGGGACGAAAGATAGACCAGAGGACAGGACTTTTACCTCCGGTTCTGTCAGTACATGTTTCGAGATGTTAAAAATGGGAATGGAGTTGTTATTTTCTACCATTCGTAGTACTGGTTCCGAGTTCGACGTTGGCCGGGGGTGTACTGGTTCCGAAACCATCCCCTCCTCCCGCCCCTGTTGCTCCGGGGTCGTCCTGATCTCCTCCTGTCCTGTCCTAAAAAAACAGATTGTCGGGAAGTAGAGGGTTGTTGGTCAAAGTTTGATCTGAATTGTCCACCTTGTTCGGAATCTGTCTCAGATCCTGTGTCAGAAAAGGTCACTCTTTTCTGTTGAAAATGATGAGAGCCCCTTTGGTTGTTTTGGGGTTCATAGAAATCTTTCTGAAGATAAGGATAAGTCTTATCTTTGTTGTAACTACGTATGTCCTTCTGTAGTTTGTCAGTCTTTTTTTGTGCGTTGAATGTTCCAAATTCTTTAATGGTTTGTGAGACTTTGTCTAAAAGTGATTTAGCATTTGGAATATTACTATCCGAGTTGATCTTGTTCTCGATAGTTTCAATTTCTTTCAATAAGAGAATAATCTGTTTGGACGCGGTCTCAATACTCAAGACCATCCAGGTCCTTGAGCATTTGTTAGCAGCAAAACTGAAATTGACTTTGAATTCGTTATCGTCAATAAAGATAATGGGAATATTCCTAATCTGTAGTCCAGTTGGAATGATGTTATTATTGAGACAATCTGTGAGAAATTTGGCGTGTAGCTCTGTTCTCACCAGTTTCTTCTTTAATCTTTCAAGTTGTGCAAGGTCACTTTCGTATGGCAGCTGGGTAGCTGTGTTTTTATTGCCTAGCAGAGATGGACCTGCTGCTATCTTTTGGACATACTCCTCCGTGTACGAAAGAGTTTCTGTTTCCGACATTAAGAACTGTTTAACCACTTGGATGTGGCCCACAGCAGAACAAGTCTGCGCTAAATAGTTAGAAGAAGAGGTGGGTGACCCAATATACCCTTGCGGGCTTGGGCAATGAAATCGTTTCAAGGAAAGTTGCCAGCAAGGGGTTTACTTGTGGATCTGTGTTTAGACAGTCTAGCGCAGTCAGTATTACTTAGACTTGGCAGCTGAGTGAAGCAGTGACTGTGAATAATCTAATGAATCTGTCAACCCAAAACTATAGTAACTACCACACTAGCCCCATAGAGATGCAATGGTTTGGACAGATCCTGATTCAACAACAAGTTTATGCTTTCTGACAATGAATGAAAATTAAGCATAAAAGAACAAGGGAAGCAACACGAAAAGGTTATTTTTTTGAAAAAATTATTATTTTTATATTGGAATAAATCAATGAAAATCAAGGGTGTACAGTGATAAACAATTGCATGTGTTTCTAAAGTAAATGGAACTGAAAAAAACAATCCATAAATACAGAAGAAAACAATCCAGTCAGGAATAAATTAAATTAAATTGACTTCTTTCCAGGATGGTAAATAGAGAGCCAGATTTAAACTATAAAGGAAGACTTGGATTGAAGAGTCGACGTTTCGGTCTCAGTGGAGTAATCCAGAGACCATCATCAGGACAACAGAATAATGCAATTTGGATGACCCCTATAAAAAACATATTTAAAATTAACGTGTTGCTATCATATGACTGTAAGTTAGAACATATATTTACATACATCACATTTATGTGCATTTTGGTAAATCATATACAGAAGGTGCAGTCAGGTAGATGGCGCATTCTGGCAGATAGGTCAGTGTGGTGACCAAAGGGATGACTGTCACGTATGTATAATTGCATTGAAACATTTTAAAAAATGAGATAAATATTTACAAGGCTGAAATCAGTGTGGTAATCAGGAGGGTGACTGGTAATTCTTATTTGGAGAAAGAGTAGGCGGATACACTTACTTATTTCTTGATTGGAGCGAAGACTGAGAATAAACTCATATTTAGTGTGGACAATTTATTGCCTGTGGGGAAAAAATGTCACAAATTGATCTATTATCACACTACGAAGACTGTGAGCACTCTATGTGACAGAATGGCCATCCGTATGCTCCTGTGTATCCTATAGCTCTATGTATTTGTCACTGTGAATCACCATGTGGTATAATTCTATATGTGCTCGTAATAAGAATTTTGAAATCTGTTATTCACGTGCTTATAAATGATCATTAAAAGAATGTGCGCGCATATTATGCGACAGGGCTCAATGGACTTCATGTCCAATGTCTATTTGTAAGATCCCCAATCACCCTCTCAATAATAGCCCAGACGATCCCTTTACTTCACCAAACCTCAATGGTGGTATAGATAGAGGCTTTAGCCACTACAAGATGGCGACCATTCTAGACAGTTATTCTAACCTCCCGGTCGTCCGATTTAAAATGCTCCAATCACCCCAACGATAACACAGACGATATTCGAATTGGGTGTTATATAAACACTTTTCTTTAATTAAACCGAACTACTATGCTAGATTCGTGATACATAACAGTAGGCTCGAACCACTATAATAATGGCGACCATTTTAGTTTACTTTTTCAGACCCTCGGCCGCCCTTCATCACGTGACCGGGTTAGCCAATTAATTTGCGCTATATATTAGCCAGTACTGGCTTCATTTCCTATCTCCCTTCTGATTGGATACAGAAGAGACGCCCTACGCGAGTCACTCGTTCGAGAAGTAAGTTCGGAAATGCTGCCTTGTAAATTTCATGTTTAAACTGCAGAGCATATTACAGCCTTTTTTTAGATGCGAGCACTGTGATTTCCAATCTCCTAATGCCGCCTCTATGTGTACACCCCTTACTGCCACTGCCTTCCAAGCACAGCATTGGGTGTCAGTTTCCTTAGTTTCCATCGCTAGTCTTAAGAACCTGCCTAATAAATATTTAAAGCGCTAGAACCTATGTTATATACTTTGAAAGCTAAATGCTCGAAGGCACCGCGACAATGGCACTATCTTTTGCCATCCGCGGCTTTATCCAACACTATGAGCGCATTCCTACTCCGTGTGCTACGTATCCCAGCCACTTCTCACAGAGGCAATATGCAATATATAATTCCTGGACAGCCATCCTGTCACTTCAACGGGGCAGAGTTAGGTGTAATTCTCAATAGTTACACTACCAACAGCCAGCACCTGAACTATCTTCAGATATTGCGATAACGACGCTCTATCTGAGCTTTAGCGCGTCATGCAATCATCGTCTATTTCAGGCTTATATATGCCTCGCATGCTGCTTCCAACTCAGCGCTCATGCCCAGTCACTGCATATAGGCACGTATGGCAATTCATAATTTCCTTGTAGCCATAGTGTCATACAAGCGTGCTAGATACATGTCTCCGCTTGCAACTTCTCTACGCTATGAAGTTAAGAAGTGCGTAGACACTGTCTAAAACATGAACAGCTCTATGTCCCATGCTCTTTATCTAATTCTCGATATTGCGATAACGACGCCCTATCATCGTCTATTTCAGGCACATATATGCCTCGCATGCTGCTTCCAATTCAGCGCTCATGCCCAGTCACTGCATATAGACACGTATTGCAATTTATAATTTTCTTGTAGCCATAGTGTCATACAAGCGTGCTAGATATATGTCTCCGCTTGCAACTTCTCTACGCTATGAAGTTAAGAAGTGCGTAGACACTGTCTAAAACATGAACAGCTCTATGTCTCATGCTCCTTATCTAATTCTTGATACTATATACCTTTTTGTACAGATATCACGGACCCTGAGATTGAAGCTACAGGTTCCCCAAAGAGTGTAAACGTTTTTTGGGCTTTGATCAGTTTGATATCACTACAGGGAAGACTAAAAGCTTCCCCAAGGTAAACAGTGTTCCTCACTTTTATTTAAACTCAATGCAATCAATTGGTTAAATGAGAATTGCCTTTGTCAATTCGTGACATTTTTTCCCCACAGGCAATAAATTGTCCACACTAAATATGAGTTTATTCTCAGTCTTCGCTCCAATCAAGAAATAAGTAAGTGTATCCACCTACTCTTTCTCCAAATAAGAATTACCAGTCACCCTCCTGATTACCACACTGATTTCAGCCTTGTAAATATTTATCTCATTTTTTAAAATGTTTCAATGCAATTATACATACGTGACAGTCATCCCTTTGGTCACCACACTGACCTATCTGCCAGAATGCGCCATCTACCTGACTGCACCTTCTGTATATGATTTACCAAAATGCACATAAATGTGATGTATGTAAATATATGTTCTAACTTACAGTCATATCATAGCAACACGTTAATTTTAAATATGTTTTTTATAGGGGTCATCCAAATTGCATTATTCTGTTGTCCTGATGATGGTCTCTGGATTACTCCACTGAGACCGAAACGTCGACTCTTCAATCCAAGTCTTCCTTTATAGTTTAAATCTGGCTCTCTATTTACCATCCTGGAAAGAAGTCAATTTAATTTAATTTATTCCTGACTGGATTGTTTTCTTCTGTATTTATGGATTGTTTTTTTCAGTTCCATTTACTTTAGAAACACATGCAATTGTTTATCACTGTACACCCTTGATTTTCATTGATTTATTCCAATATAAAAATAATAATTTTTTCAAAAAATTAACCTTTTCGTGTTGCTTCCCTTGTTCTTTTATGCTTAATTTTCATTCATTGTCAGAAAGCATAAACTTGTTGTTGAATCAGGATCTGTCCAAACCATTGCATCTCTATGGGGCTAGTGTGGTAGTTACTATAGTTTTGGGTTGACGGATTCATTAGATTATTCACAGTCACTGCTTCACTCAGCTGCCAAGTCTAAGTAATACTGACTGCGCTAGACTGTCTAAACACAGATCCACAAGTAAACCCCTTGCTGGCAACTTTCCTTGAAACGATTTCATTGCCCAAGCCCGCAAGGGTATATTGGGTCACCCACCTCTTCTTCTAACTATTTAGCGCAGACTTGTTCTGCTGTGGGCCACATCCAAGTGGTTAAACAGGTCATTACCTGTACACCTTGTTCTTAATGTCGGAAACAGAAACTCTTTCGTACACGGAGGAGTATGTCCAAAAGATAGCAGCAGGTCCATCTCTGCTAGGCAATAAAAACACAGCTACCCAGCTGCCATACGAAAGTGACCTTGCACAACTTGAAAGATTAAAGAAGAAACTGGTGAGAACAGAGCTACACGCCAAATTTCTCACAGATTGTCTCAATAATAACATCATTCCAACTGGACTACAGATTAGGAATATTCCCATTATCTTTATTGACGATAACGAATTCAAAGTCAATTTCAGTTTTGCTGCTAACAAATGCTCAAGGACCTGCATGGTCTTGAGTATTGAGACCGCGTCCAAACAGATTATTCTCTTATTGAAAGAAATTGAAACTATCGAGAACAAGATCAACTCGGATAGTAATATTCCAAATGCTAAATCACTTTTAGACAAAGTCTCACAAACCATTAAAGAATTTGGAACATTCAACGCACAAAAAAAGACTGACAAACTACAGAAGGACATACGTAGTTACAACAAAGATAAGACTTATCCTTATCTTCAGAAAGATTTCTATGAACCCCAAAACAACCAAAGGGGCTCTCATCATCTTCAACAGAAAAGAGTGACCTTTTCTGACACAGGATCTGAGACAGATTCCGAACAAGGTGGACAATCCAGATCAAACTTTGACCAACAACCCTCTACTTCCCGACAATCTGTTTTTTTAGGACAGGACAGGAGGAGATCAGGACGACCCCGGAGCAACAGGGGCGGGAGGAGGGGATGGTTTCGGAACCAGTACACCCCCGGCCAACGTCGAACTCGGAACCAGTACTACGAATGATAGAAAATAACAACTCCATTCCCATTTTTAACATCTCGAAACATGTACTGACAGAACCGGAGGTAAAAGTCCTGTCCTCTGGTCTATCTTTCGTCCCCACTAACAGGAATAATCTGTTTCAAACAAAATTAGAGTTATACAGATTCTTTAGAACTGTTAGATTGAAAAACTTCTTTTTTGACAAAACATCCACAATGGAAAGAAATGTCACTGGTTTACATCCACCCTCAACCTTCTTTCCCCCCAATAACACGGTGGCTAAAGAAATTCTAACTTTCGAACAAGCAGTTCTGATCGAAACTGAGAATCTGTTTAAACAAATGCCCTTCGCTAAAAACAACCTTAGCAAAAATGAACTGACAGCTCTCAAAGCCCTTGAATCGATGCCAAATACTTTGATCAAGCCTGCAGACAAAGGGGGAGGCATTGTCCTCTGGGACAAAGATGCCTATAGAACGGAAGTTCTGAAACAACTCTCTGTCAGTGAAAATTACAAACGACTACCATGTAACCCGACAACCAGACTTCAAAAAGAAATTTCATCTTTAAGCCAGCAAGGCCTAACAGGAGGCTGGCTTTGTGAAAAAGAAGCAAGGTACCTGGTAAACAAAGCACCCACCGTACCAGCACTATATATTCTCCCAAAGGTACATAAGAGCACCACTGAACCACCAGGGAGACCCATAGTATCGGGTTGCAATTCGATCTTAAAACCCCTTGCTGAATACTCAGACCATTTTATAAGACCATTTGCCATAGAGTCAGACACATACATCAAGGATACAACATCTGTTATTAACAAACTGGAAAACCATAATTTCAATCCTAATGAAGAACTGTTGGTAACGATGGACATAGAAAGCCTCTACACCAACATCCCCCAACATGAGGTATTGGCTATCCTTAAAGATCTTCTAAATAGCCGTGTTAGTCCCCACGAAGTACCAACCGACTTTATCCTTGATTGCATTAGAATACCCCTATGTGAAAACTTTTTCCTCTTTGAGAAAACCTATTATCAGCAACTCAAGGGGGTGGCGATGGGGGCAATTTTTGCCCCGGATATAGCCAACATCTACGTCGCTCACTTTGAGAAAGAATTTATTTACCACTCATTGAACCCTTACCTGGCCAACATTTCCTGCTGGCTCAGGTACATAGACGACGTCTTTTTAATCTGGAAAGGCAGTAAAGACCTTCTATCAAGTTTTCACACTTGGCTCAATGAGAGAAATTCCAACCTCTCATTCACCCTTGAAAGCAACAACTTGCAGATGAACTTCCTGGACATTACTGTCAAAGTAGGTGACAACAACATGCTATATACCACTTTATACACGAAACCCACGTCCAGGAATACCCTGCTTAAATACAACAGTCACCATCCAAAGGCCTTGAGGGATGGCCTCCCATTTGGGCAATTCCTTCGTCTAAGACGAAATTGCACCAAAAAAACAGACTACTTTCAGGAAGCAAAGATTCTGAAAAACAAATTGCTGGCTAGGGGATACCCTAACAAACTTCTTAAGCAATCATTGAAAAGAGCATGGTACAACAATCGCGACATGCTCCTCACCAACCGTACACAAAATGACAATAACCCTTTAGTTTGTGTTACAACTTTCGGCACCCTCAGTAACCAACTGAAAAAGGTTATATTGAAGCACTGGCCATTACTATCTGAGCTACCAGAACTCACGGACAAACCTTTGTTCTCATTTAAACGTGGTCGCAACCTGCGTGACAGATTAGTACACGCATATGAGAATGATAACCGAGATCTGGTTGACAACATGAGACAACTGTCCCCTTTGATTGGTCACTATAAATGCAATAAGTGCACAGCTTGTGGTACGACCAATAACATCAAAACATTCAATTTGAATGGTAAGACTTTTCAAATAAAAAACTTTTCCAACTGTCGCACAAAGAATGTGGTCTACTGTATAGAGTGCCCTTGTGGCATAACATACATTGGTAAAACCACGCAAATGATCAAACAGAGGATCTCACAACATCAATCAAGAGTCAGGTGCAAAACAGAGAATGCCCCTCTAGTGGAACATTTTGTTCAACTTAAACATAGTGAGAACGACATCAAATGGTGGGTTGTAGAAGTAGTCAAAACTTCCATTAGGCAAACCAATGTCGACAGATTGCTGACTCTTAGAGAAAACCAATGGATAGAGCTTGCAAATAGCGTTAAAAATGGGTTAAATTCATCTACTGAATGGCACACTTTAGCTTGTCTCATCTGATTTATTATCACACTACGAAGACTGTGAGCACTCTATGTGACAGAATGGCCATCCGTATGCTCCTGTGTATCCTATAGCTCTATGTATTTGTCACTGTGAATCACCATGTGGTATAATTCTATATGTGCTCATAATAAGAATTTTGAAATCTGTTATTCACGTGCTTATAAATGATCATTAAAAGAATGTGCGCGCATATTATGCGACAGGGCTCAATGGACTTCATGTCCAATGTCTAATTGTAAGATCCCCAATCACCCTCTCAATAATTGCCCAGACGATCCCTTTACTTCACCAAACCTCAATGGTGGTATAGATAGAGGCTTTAGCCACTACAAGATGGCGACCATTCTAGACAGTTATTCTAACCTCCCGGTCGTCCGATTTAAAATGCTCCAATCACCCCAACGATAACACAGACGATATTCGAATTGGGTGTTATATAAACACTTTTCTTTAATTAAACCGAACTACTATGCTAGATTCGTGATACATAACAGTAGGCTCGAACCACTATAATAATGGCGACCATTTTAGTTTACTTTTTCAGACCCTCGGCCGCCCTTCATCACGTGACCGGGTTAGCCAATTAATTTGCGCTATATATTAGCCAGTACTGGCTTCATTTCCTATCTCCCTTCTGATTGGATACAGAAGAGACGCCCTACGCGAGTCACTCGTTCGAGAAGTAAGTTCGGAAATGCCGCCTTGTAAATTTCATGTTTAAACTGCAGAGCATATTACAGCCTTTTTTTAGATGCGAGCACTGTGATTTCCAATCTCCTAATGCCGCCTCTATGTGTACACCCCTTACTGCCACTGCCTTCCAAGCACAGCATTGGGTGTCAGTTTCCTTAGTTTCCATCGCTAGTCTTAAGAACCTGCCTAATAAATATTCAAAGCGCTAGAACCTATGTTATATACTTTGAATGCTAAATGCTCGAAGGCACCGCGACAATGGCACTATCTTTTGCCATCCGCGGCTTTATCCAACACTATGAGCGCATTCCTACTCCGTGTGCTACGTATCCCAGCCACTTCTCACAGAGGCAATATGCAATGTATAATTCCTGGACAGCCATCCTGTCACTTCAACGGGGCAGAGTTAGGTGTAATTCTCAATAGTTACACTACCAACAGCCAGCACCTGAACTATCTTCAGATATTGCGATAACGACGCTCTATCTGAGCTTTAGCACGTCATGCAATCATCGTCTATTTCAGGCTTATATATGCCTCGCATGCTGCTTCCAACTCAGCGCTCATGCCCAGTCACTGCATATAGGCACGTATGGCAATTCATAATTTCCTTGTAGCCATAGTGTCATACAAGCGTGCTAGATACATGTCTCCGCTTGCAACTTCTCTACGCTATGAAGTTAAGAAGTGCGTAGACACTGTCTAAAACATGAACAGCTCTATGTCCCATGCTCTTTATCTAATTCTCGATATTGCGATAACGACGCCCTATCATCGTCTATTTCAGGCACATATATGCCTCGCATGCTGCTTCCAATTCAGCGCTCATGCCCAGTCACTGCATATAGACACGTATGGCAATTTATAATTTTCTTGTAGCCATAGTGTCATACAAGCGTGCTAGATATATGTCTCCGCTTGCAACTTCTAAAACATGAACAGCTCTATGTCTCATGCTCCTTATCTAATTCTTGATACTATATACCTTTTTGTACAGATATCACGGACCCTGAGATTGAAGCTACAGGTTCCCCAAAGAGTGTAAACGTTTTTTGGCTTTGATCAGTTTGATATCACTACAGGGAAGACTAAAAGCTTCCCCAAGGTAAACAGTGTTCCTCACTTTTATTTAAACTCAATGCAATCAATTGGTTAAATGAGAATTGCCTTTGTCAATTCGTGACATTTTTTCCCCACAGGCAATAAATTGTCCACACTAAATATGAGTTTATTCTCAGTCTTCGCTCCAATCAAGAAATAAGTAAGTGTATCCGCCTACTCTTTCTTCAAATAAGAATTACCAGTCACCCTCCTGATTACCACACTGATTTCAGCCTTGTAAATATTTATCTCATTTTTTAAAATGTTTCAATGCAATTATACATACGTGACAGTCATCCCTTTGGTCACCACACTGACCTATCTGCCAGAATGCGCCATCTACCTGACTGCACCTTCTGTATATGATTTACCAAAATGCACATAAATGTGATGCAGCGACGGCTCGTGGAGGGAGTTACGGTGGGGCAGGAGGGCGGGGAGGGGGAGGGGCAGGGCGGAGGTTGCTAAAAACCGGCATATGGATAATTGCAGTTAAGTAAACAATTTAATTAATAAAACGAATTTCGTAGCTCGCACTGCATTGCATTTTGCGATGCAAGGCGCACTACGAAATTCGTTTTATTAATTAAATTGTTTACTTACCTGCAATTATCCATATGGCGGTTTTTAGCAACCTCCGCGCTGCCCCTCCCCCTCCCCACCCTCCTGCCCCACCGTAACTCCCTCCACGAGCCGTCGCTGATGTGATGTATGTAAATATATGTTCTAACTTACAGTCATATGATAGCAACACGTTAATTTTAAATATGTTTTTTATAGGGGTCATCCAAATTGCATTATTCTGTTGTCCTGATGATGGTCTCTGGATTACTCCACTGAGACCGAAACGTCGACTCTTCAATCCAAGTCTTCCTTTATAGTTTAAATCTGGCTCTCTATTTACCATCCTGGAAAGAAGTCAATTTAATTTAATTTATTCCTGACTGGATTGTTTTCTTCTGTATTTATGGATTGTTTTTTTCAGTTCCATTTACTTTAGAAACACATGCAATTGTTTATCACTGTACACCCTTGATTTTCATTGATTTATTCCAATATAAAAATAATAATTTTTTCAAAAAAATAACCTTTTCGTGTTGCTTCCCTTGTTCTTTTATGCTTAATTTTCATTCATTGTCAGAAAGCATAAACTTGTTGTTGAATCAGGATCTGTCCAAACCATTGCATCTCTATGGGGCTAGTGTGGTAGTTACTATAGTTTTGGGTTGACAGATTCATTAGATTATTCACAGTCACTGCTTCACTCAGCTGCCAAGTCTAAGTAATACTGACTGCGCTAGACTGTCTAAACACAGATCCACAAGTAAACCCCTTGCTGGCAACTTTCCTTTAAACGATTTCATTGCCCAAGCCCGCAAGGGTATATTGGGTCACCCACCTCTTCTTCTAATTATATGCAAAATGCCACACCTACTTAAATATTGCAATGTTTACATTTTTCATATACAATAAGCTAACTTTTTGTGGCGTACATTTATACCCAGTTTTACAGTTTGCATTTAATCCTTTGTACCGTGTTGTTTTTCCAACACACCTAAATATATACTTATTGTATTTTATTCAGTATTGGTTTCTATAGATTGCATTTTACAGTGTAGCAGCTTTTAGACACCCACGTTTACTCTTCATAATATTACATTTTGTTAAGTGCAGTTCACCTACATCTATTATATACATTTTGTTTTAAGTGTGCCATGTTCACACTTCATACCTACATTTTGCTTTGTTTAGTGTGCCATGTTCACACTCCATATGTACATTTTGCTTTGTTTGGTGTGCCATGTTCACACTTCATACCTACATTTTGCTTTGTTCAGTGTGCCATGTTCACACTTCATAGGTGACACCACACCTGTGCATTTTACACATTGTTTCATGGTGCACAAGTAGTTTGACCGTTACTTACAATGTATTCTACTATTTACAAGTAGTTTGACCGTTCCACTCTTCTGTGGATTCGTCACTTACAATGTATTCTACTATTTACAAGTAGTTTGACCGTTCCACTCTCTTGTGGATTTGTCACTTAAAGTTTCTCCTACACTTTACTGTATTTTGCTGTTTCACCATGTTTCTTACTACTGCTGTACACTACTCCCTGTACTTCCTTCATCATTTCACTTTCTCAACATATTGCCTCAACCCTGTACTTTACTCTTGTCAGCATGGCCAGCTCTCATTATGTTTGTATTTAGGTTGTTGTTTATTTTGTTTATGTGAGGGAGTGGGTGCTTATCTTTTGTGAAAAAGATGCATGAGTTGTTTGTATTTACTTTCCTGCTGTCTTTCCTGTTTTCTCCTTTTATTCTCATAAACAAAAATTATCATTCCATGTAACTTCTTTTCCAAATCTCTTTTCTGTTCTCTCCATTGCCTATTCTTCTTGTTGCATTGAATGACATTCTACTTTGTCATTGATTGTTGTTATTAATGCTCCTTTCTTTTTTGTCAAAAGAATGGGGATGATGTTGTGGTGACAAATTGTCCTTATTCCTTTAGAGACAATTTGTCTGTTGTGCGCCTCTTCTTAGGCGCTGTTATCATTTGTATATGCCGATCCTTCTGGAGCTCTCGTGCTTCTGTGAGTTTGACAGTTGCAGCGGGAACACCAGGATGAGCGGTTGTGGGTTTTTCTTTCTCCATGCTTAATACCTAATAAAGGTCTTCAAACTAAACCAAGCATAAGGATAATTATTTTAACACAAGAACCCTCTTTCAACAATGTGCCACTTCTTTTTTTTTGTATGGTCCTCATCCTGCCAATTAACTTATAGGCGATACTCTATTTCTCAATCTGAGGGCCGGAAGAAAATAGAGTCTTTCCACACTTGAAATAAGCTGTTTCCACTCCCACCCCTCACACACATCGCATGAGAGGGATCAAGACCGACAGCCAATAATTGACTTAATCATTGGACCCCGTTCCTCTAACACCAGTCAACCAGCAAAGCCCACACCTTTTCCTGACTTCTAGCGTCACAAGCTATATCTAATTGACTAGTTTGTATGATATTATTTTTACATTCAGAGAAAAGGGGTGGGGTAGCAAGTTTCCAAGCTTTACATATTTCTCGCCTACCTTACAAAATAACATAGATAATTAGTCTAGCAGCCCTTTTGTTTAAAGCCAATATATTATCTTGGCATAAACCAAAAAAAAGTAACGGTGTGATTTCTAACTGAATTCCTGTAACATCTTTCAAAAGTTCAACAATGTCAATCTAAAATTTAACTATCGCTGGGCAGTTTAAAAACCTGTGACAATCATTTGCCTGGGGATCTTGACACCTCGGACATACGCACTGTGATCCAGAAAATGTGGTCAAAGTAGCAGGGGTCCAATAGACTCGATAAAGAGTAAAAATATGATTATGCTTGAAGTACGCAGGTTTAACTATCTCTCATAGTAATGAAAAAGAAGCCAGCCATACCTCACTCAAGTTTATATTCTCCAAGAGATTTTGCCATAGCTTTAGGGCATGGGTACCCACAAACTTTCTCTCGGGGGCCAAATTTACAGTCTGGTTTGTGGCTGAGGGCTATCCACTATCCCCAACATTATACCAGTTAGCTCATTGAGTTGCCTTCCAGGGAAGAACACCCCACTGATCCATATGAATAACACTTTTAATAATTTTAAATACCCTAGTCGCCAATATGCCCGGGAACACCTTATAATCCGTGTTCAACAGGGATATAGGCCTATAAGATTTGGCGACGAGCGGGTCCTTATATGGTTTTAAAATTAAAACTATCATAGATTCTGCCAAAGATGTCGGGGGGACGTTCCCATCCCTCAATATGCTGTCAATAAGTTCCTTAAGCACTGGTATTAAATTATCCTCTAACACTAAGTATAACTCTATCGGGAGGCCATCTGGGCCTGCCGCTTTTCCTCTCGCCATCCTTTTCAACTGTAAGTGTATTTCTTCCTCGGTTATATCTGAGGCTAAAATAAGACTCTTATCGTCATTAAGAGATGGAACCTCCACCCTTTCCAAAAACTCCTTAATATTTTTGGCGCCGGGTTCGATCTCCTCACTATATAGTTTGGCCATATATCCCTGTACTTTCGCTCCAATTTCAGCATTAGTATCTAGAATCTGACCAGTGGAGCTCTCTCTCAGGCTGCTAATATGATTTCGGACTCTATCCGTTTTTGCCTTCCAGGCTAAAAGCCTGTCACTCCTCTCCCCATATGAACAATTCTGAAGTTTACTCACCTTCCATCTGCGTATTAAGATATATATGTTCCACTTCACAGTGCAGCCTCCTTGCGACACCAATGATGCGTCATATTTACAATATGACGCATCATGTTGCAAGGAAGGACAGATACGTCAGTATAACTGAAGTATCTGTCAGTGCAAAAAGTGGCGCATTGCTGGAGATGTGTCGGAGGCCTGACACTACTCCAGCAATGTTCCTTTCACATGGGGCACCCTTATGCCTGCCATGAGGCAGGAGTAAGGTTTTGATGCATTGGCGTCCTAGAAGTGGCGCAGCGCAATCTCATAGATTTCACTGTGCCGCTCCTACAACCCTTTCTTGCGGGGTATGCCCACACTGCATACATTATACCTGGCGCAGGTAAATGTAATGCAGGGGTTTACGAAGTGACGCATCTACCTCGGCGTGTCACTTCTAAAATATGGTGCAACATGCCGCATTTTTTATGCCACCGGTGTGTCAAAAAGTGACGCACCTGTGGCGCAAAAGTGATGCAAGGGCTCATAAATAAAACCCTATGTACTTAATTTCTTTAACAGTAAGTTCATATAATGAAATACATTGAATACCGAAAGCAAACAAGAGTAAAGAACCATGGAGCTTGGAGCTTTGTTTGCTAAACTCAACCACAGGAATTGCAGCTTCAGATTTTGCATACTATACTATGTCCACTTAAAGCTCCTTTGTCAGGATAGAAGGAAAAGGCTTTAAAAATAACCAAAAGCACATCTTTTTAGTAAAGAAAAACGAAATACATAAACCTCTAATACAAAATAATACTTGAAGGAACCTTTCTGCATTGTGTTATTAATACACACCCCATCAGTCTCTACCTTTTGTGACATTTCATAACCTACTCCAATAGATTTAGTAATCAAGGACCCTATGGAATATTTGTAGAATTGATTGGTCATCTTTGATCTTGAATATCATGTTCCATTCAAGGAGAAATGCCTAAAAAACAATTTAAATAAAGAATAAAATAATGGTGCAGGGTAACCGCTATAAGTGGGAGCTGGGCCAGTTGATATGTACATCTATGCTAAAACAGATATATATATATATATATATATATATATATATATTACCTACTGGCGGTCGCCAGTAGGTAGTTATAGTTAGGATAATTTTCAATGTTAAATCTCAACATTCTATTTTGAATAACTTTGGCGCCGGTTGACGAATCTGCCTGAAATTTTCAGGAAAATGGTCTCATGGCGGTCCGGTCCTTCCCTGAAAGTTTGGGGGGGATTCGTCAAGCGGGGGCCGAGATAAAAGGGGGGTCCCAAAACGCGTTTTCCCCATGTTAATTTCCATAGGGCGGTCGATTTCACTTTTAGCCCGAACGGCTGAATGGATTTCCACCAAACTTGGCAAAATTGTAGGGACTGGTAGCCCGATGTGCCTTTGCTATGTCTCAAGATATGTGCTCCAGTGGATTTTGAGTAATTAAGGTTCAAAAAAATATATATATCTATAGCAGCGCTCCGGTAAGCGCACCGGTACGCGCACCGGGCGCGTCACGCGACTTGCGCGGAGAAAGCTGATTGGCTCTGGGGTGTCTGTAAACATTCTAAACAGTCCGGAGCGGCCGCCATCTTGTGTCTCGGTAGGATCGAGACACAAGAGGTGGCCAAAACAAAGGGGGAAATGACCATAAGGGGGCAGAGTAGACCCCCCTTGACCCCCTAGGTTTGATGTGGGGGCCATAAAAGGGCCCCACGGGGCAAAAAAAAAAAAAAAAATTTTTTTTATTTTCGCGGGGTGAGCGCCCGGTACGCGCACCGGTAAGCGTACCGGGGAGTGTACCATGGGGAAAAAGAATGACAGTTTTAAAAGTAGCTGATTAGAAAAAAAAATGTTTAGTTGTTTTTTTATATATACACATACATATATATAAATGCATATGCACATATATATATGCATATATGTCTATATGTGTGCGTGTAGAGAGAGGTAGAGAGGTAGAGGTGTAGAGGTAGAGAGGAAGAGAGGTAGAGAGTAGAGAGTGAGTAATAGAGAGTAGAGAGTGAGTAGTAGAGAGTAGTAGAGAGCAGTAGAGAGAGTAGCAGAGTGAGTAGTAGAGAGTAGTAGAGTGAATAGTAGAGTGAGTAGTAGAGAGTAGTAGAGAGTGAGTAGTAGAGACTGAGTAGTAGAGAGTAGTAGAGAGTAAGTAGTAGAGTGAGTAGTAGAGAGCAGTAGAGAGTGAGTAGTAGAGAGTGGGAGAGAGTAAGTAGTAGAGAGTAGTGGAGAATATTCCAAAGTTTGGCACAGCACCACTTTCACAATGAGTCCAATCAAATCATATCACTTAGAGTACTTATTGAAGCGCTGAATCTTGGTGTATATTCAAATGCTTTTATTTTCCTTAAGTTTATGTACCACAGCCAGCCGAAACGTTTCGTTCTGTACAACAGAACTTCTTCAGGGCGTTCTTATTTCCTTCAAGTTATGTCGGTATCCCGTTGTCATATAACTAGATATTTCTTCCAAATGTTAGACGAGACATAAGTATATTCTTATTAAAAGTGACTAGGTATCAATTTTACCCACACAATTCGGGCAGACTTGAGTAATTTATAGCATCCTCAAAGTCAGTCTTTCAAAAATTCCAAAGTATAGGACATGATAATCCAAATCCAAATGTTTCTCAAGAAAAGTCATTTACAATCGTTCGGAATATCGGTGTTTGGGCAGATATGATCCAGGGACCCCCAGTATGCAAGGGGAATTAGTCCCCCCTCTGCAAAGGCGCCAGTGGCCTGCATTGCAGAGAGGTGTAACAAGGGTGTGGCCTCATTACACTTCTCTGCAATGCAGCTCCCTCGTGCATACTGGAGGCTCCTGGTGGACTAGTTGACCCCAGGGACCCCCAGTATGCAAGGGGAATTAGTTCCCCCTCTGCAAACGCGGCAGTGGGCTGCGTTGCAGAGAGGTGTAACAAGGGGCATAGTCTCATTACACCTCTGCAATGCAGCCCCAGGCGCATACTGGAGGTTCCAGGTGGGCTAATAGGCCCCCAGGGGCCCCCAGTATGCAAGGGGAATTAGTTTCCCCTCTTCAAACATGCACGGGGGCTGCGTTGCAGAGAGGTGTAAAAAGGGTTGTGGCTTCATTACACCTCTCTGCAATGCAGTCCCCTGGCGCATACTGGAGATTCCTGGTGGGCTTTCAGGTCTTATATAGTTAGGAATTAGCATTAAAAAAACCTTTGAAATTCACTGAAAAAACCACAGGTTTCACACCAGTTATAGTTAGGAATTAGCATTTAAAAAACCTTTGAAATTCACTGAAAAAACCATAGGTTTCACACCAGTTATAGTTAGGAATTAGCATTTAAAAAACCTATTAAATTCACTGACAAAACCAGTTATAGTTAGCTGGAAATTTTACTGATATAAAACCAATGAAATTCCACGTTATAGTTAGTTGGACTCACTATAACTTGCGCGTGCAATGCACTGCTGATGACGTCACATATTACATCACTCATGACATGGTCAGTGACATCACTCATGACATCACTGATGACACCATCCTTGTGACATAGTGACAGACCTCCTTTCACTGTAATGTAACCATTGAAACACATATTCAAAAATAGAAACTGAAATTTAAAAAAAAATGGAGATACCCATATCAGTTACAACAAGCAATTCAGTAATTCCACCATCTATATGCACATCCAGTCATTCACCAACAGTTCTATATAGTCACTCATACATATACTCACTTATCATATGAAGTGATACACCTATACATCCTGTTACACACCGACAGTCATCCAAAAGTTACTCACACACATACTCACACGTGCAAATAAACTATTGAACATCCATTTATTTGAATATAGAGTTATACACACACTTCCACCTTACTTGTATTGAAAATTACACATATTTATTCTCTTAAACAATCACTTATAGAAACACATACTTATTTAAACAGGAACTCTTACAATCTCTTACTCTCACATATACTCACTTATATACATCAATATTCACATATACTAGATTAAAACATATGTAGTTACTGATAAAGACACTAGTGAGACAGTCATTCACTCACTAACAAACACATATACACACTCATCCATCCATACAGTCCTGCACATATGCTGTCTTCAAAACACATACAAACAGCGAGTCAGTCACTCATGCATCTATGTGCTAAGTAATACCCCCACCAAACCATATAGACACTCATACTGATACTAAGAGAAACATCTAATAACCCATATACATACGCATGTAGCTACTTACCAACACATGTAGCCACTTATACACAAAGTGAAACAATAATATATATATTTAAATATTTAAACATTACTCACTAATATTTATTTTTCAGAAAGACACATATTCACTGGATGGTGTCATCAGTGATGTCATGAGTGATGTCACTGACCATGTCATGAGTGATGTAATATGTGACGTCATCAGCAGTGCATTGCACGCGCAAGTTATAGTGAGTCCAACTAACTATAACGTGGAATTTCATTGGTTTTATATCAGTAAAATTTCCAGCTAACTATAACTGGTTTTGTCAGTGAATTTAATAGGTTTTTTAAATGCTAATTCCTAACTATAACTGGTGTGAAACCTATGGTTTTTTCAGTGAATATATATATATATATATTCAATGAAAAAACCATTGGTTTTAGGCCATATATAGTTAGGAATTAGCATTTACAAAACCTTATTTTACTCGCATAAAACCATTGAAATTCCATATATAGTTAGAAGCGCTAACTATATATCGCGCACCCGCAATCCACTGCTGATGATGTCACATATTACATCATTCATGACATGGTCAGTGACATCACTGATGACATCACTGATGACATCTCAAATGACATCACTGATGACATCACTGATCACAACATCCAGTGATTGTATGTGTCTGTAAAGTTTAAATATGTTTCACATATTGAAGAATGAGTGGATGTATAAGTGTCTGGATGAAGAATTTAGTAGGTGCATGACTGACTGTATGAGTGAGTGATTAAATGTGTCTCACTGAGTGCATGGGTTAGTGACTAAACTGTCTTAATTTGTGCATCAGTATGTTTGTTGTTGTGTAAGCTGCTGCATGTGTTGATCAGTAGCTATAAGAGTGGCCATATGGGTTATTGATTGGTTGCCCAAGTATTTGAATGGGAGGGTGAGTGTGTGTGTGGGTGGCTGGGAGGTGCGTGACTCTGTGCATAGATGTGTAAGCAGTTGATTCACTAGGAGTATGAGTTCAAGAGTGCATGTGGAAACAGCTATATGGGCGGTTGACTATGCATGGGTGTGTTGGTGAGTGAATGGATTTCTCATTGCTACATGTGCAAGTAAGTACGTATGTAAAACACAATACATGTGAGAGTTGAGATATATAAATAACTGAACATAAGAGCCAGTGAATGTGTGAGTGGCTGTATCGATCACTGTGAGCTTGTATCAGGGATTATATAAGAGAATAAATATGTGTTATTATATGTTTGAATAAGTAAGATGTGTATAACTTTATAGTTGAGGAAATGGAGGTGTGATTGATTCTTTGCATGACTGACTAGGTGTGTGAGTAACTCCATGGATGAGTGACAGTCTGTGAGTGTCTGTTTATACTGAGTGTATGTAAGGTTATATTAGAGTCTGAAGAGGTTCATTGTATTATCACATGAGTGATGTGATCAGTGATGACAAATGAGATGTCATCAGTGATGTCATTTGAGTTGTCATCAGTGATGTCATCAGTGATGTCATTTGAGATGTCATCAGTGATGTCATTTGAGTTGTCATCAGTGATGTCATTTGAGATGTCATCAGTGATGTCATCAGTGATGTCACTGACCATGTCATGAATGATGTAATATGTGACATCATCAGCAGTGGATTGCGGGTGCGCGATATATAGTTAGCGCTTCTAACTATATATGGAATTTCAATGGTTTTATGCGAGTAAAATAAGGTTTTGTAAATGCTAATTCCTAACTATATATGGCCTAAAACCAATGGTTTTTTCATTGAATTTTCAAGGTTTTGTAAATGCAAATTCCTAACTATATATCCACTATAACCTATGGTTTTTTCTGTGAATTTCATTGGTTTTTTAATAGCAAATATGAAAAGCTTTAAAATGTCAAGTACGTGATAGATAAAAACATTTTCGTATTTATGCACGCTGATGTGCTTTGAACGCTGCACCCCCCCCCCTCCCCTCTTTTGTCTTAGTAGTACTCTCTCTTTGCAGATACTGAAGGGTAGTTAACGCAGGCCTTTACCCCCGTTGTAATCCGTCGTGCCTCCTTGTCTCTCCATTTCATTGATTGTTGTCCAAGCATTTACTGTTTTAGAATTGGTTCTCTTTGGATCATTCTCTATTTACAAACAAGCACAAAGTCGCAATACTCTGTTTAGTCTTTGCAGATAGTGAAAAATCGTGTAAAAAAATAAAAGTAATCGAGCAAAATCAGTAGGCCACTAATTGGATCTCTTTTTGACCTCGCTAAAATAGAAATATTAGGAACAACCCTTCATGAGAAATACGAAAATAGTGAGATGAACTGAGCTCCACACCATGAGGGCTGCAAGACAGCTCGGCTCCATCACCCATCCCGCACAAAATAACGACAAACCCTATGCAAATATTAAAAATATAGACAACACACCAGCAAAGAAACAGGGTAAAACATTTTATTAAAAAACTATTTACATAACGTTGGTTTATAAGATGATGTCAGTAGTGGACCGATGTGTGAATAGATCGAAAACAGCACAAGGCTCCAAGATCCGGATGGCAAGCTCCTGGATGTTGGGTGCCATAGTTTAGAGTTCTGAATTTCAGCCTTTTTCAATGCCTGTGCTTTGTTGAATCAAAATGGCGGCTTGACACAAAGCAGACTCAAGCGTTGTTACTGATGCTATGCAGACCAAAACTGGTTTTCAGTTTGTACATTTTTCTAGATTTTTCAATCCAAGTTTGGTTGACTTTGTAGAACGATGGCTTCAGATTTTCAACATACGGTGTGGTGGCGCTGACTGGGAGGGGGCGCTTCGCTCCTGCCCCCTCCCCAAGTAAGATTTTCATACGTGAAAGTACGTTAATGGTTTTGGTCCCTGAGATGCTTCGATGTCACTACCATTCTCAAATAGCATAAGTTCTGGATGTTGGGTGCCATAGTTAAGAGTTCTGAGCAGTGCTTGTAACACTGTCTGAAGCTTATTTCCACCTACTGCAGCTTCACTATTCTCAAAGTAAGTGAGTGTCGTTTGTGGACCTGACTGCATTAGAAAACAATGTGATATGTTACCTTCCTAAACAGCTTGACGGAGGCCCCTGAGGGGCGGTGTGATGGCCATGGACTCGGAGAAGACGCTTGGCTCCGACACCCTCCCCAAGTCTTATAGCACTGGTGTAGCCTGAGATCGCCCCCGACATAGGCGGCCGGCTCCCGGGGTCCGGCGGAACTTTTTGCCTTTTGATGACTCTTCAATTCTGGACCTTGTCCCACAATCCGTTTGACCTGAAGACAAGCTGTGGTGGGGCGCCCCTTTATCGTTTTAGTTGCCATTCCGCCCGCTTTTGCTACACTGTGCCTCTTCCGCCATTCAGCTGTTTACCGCCCGCTCTTGCGACTACAGCGTCTCGCTCACCATGTAGTTGAGATGCGCCCGCTCTTGCGGTGCAGCGATAGGCGGCTGCCACAGGACTCTCAAAATGGCGGCCGGCTCTTCGGTTTTGGGCCTGGTCCACTAAAATGGCCCTGGGACACCTTGGAACTCGGACGCTTGTCTGCTAGGGCTTGGGTCCCATTCTCGAAAAGCGTCCCCTCAGCCGTGAAGATTCTACAAAAGTCTTGGGGGCCTCCGACTCCCGCAGGCTTCTGGTGGGGAGCGGCTGCCATGATTGCTCGTGGAATGGCCACGACGGAGCTACGAGATGGTAGTGGTCTCATGCTGACGCCAGCTTTAGTCTGAAACATCCAGAAACACTATAGACTACCAATTCGATCAGTTCCGGTAGCGCCCCAACATGACCCGGAAGAGAAGAACTTGCCCTCCCCTCTTTGACTGATGGTTCTTGTTGCCTGTCCCCTCTGTTGTCATTTAACAGAACTTTTTGGACTGCTGAAAGGGGTTGTGTTCTGAACGCTGGTTGGTGGAGACATTTAGACTATATTCTTGACCTACGTTGTCGCGTAATGCGTTTTATGACACGCCGCGTTAGCGCACCCGGAAGTGATCCGAGGCGCGGCGCGCAGCACGTAACGTAAGCATAACAGGTCATGTGACTTGTTAATAAAACTTTTCATTGGTTCATTTTACTTTTGTTAATTTAATGATGAAAAGCTTGGTCATATGACCTAAAAATTACGCTTTTTATTATTTTCGAACAATATTTTTTTTTCAAACATATGTTATAATATTCCAGGCTAATGTACTTTCCCGGAAAATTTACAACTGTCTTGCAAGTAAATTATATTCCTTTTTCGAGAAAAAGGGCGTTTCTTCCTTCCATGACGAAGCCGTTGAGTAAAAGAGATTCGGCCTGCTGTCTTAGTCGCCGATACGCCTGATTATCAGATTCTTATCGATCACTTTATGTTGCAGACATGAAAAACACAACTGCCCTTGACCATTTATCTTTACTGCGTTCCTACATATTATACCTTTTATCCGTCATGTAATTGGACTGCTTTATTTCACTTGCCTTTTACTGATTCGAAAACAGTCACTAAAAGTAAAAACTTTACAAATGTAAATACTACTACCGTGTTTTGTTTTAAAAACCTTTATTGTGAAAATGTCAGTATACAAATACGGGCCTATAACCACGTGGGCCGGCCACGGAGCAAACTGAAATCGTATATGATGAGGAGACATTTACACTGTAGAAGAACGTAACGAGCGGGCCATTAGGTGACAAGAACAAAGGTGTCTAACAGTTGCGGAATCGGTGGACGTACATTTTGTAATTAAAATACGACAGGGCCACTTACAATAACATTTTCTAGATATACATTTGCGGGCAAGGAGTTACGAGTCCCATTTATACCGGCGCCATTTTGGGCGAGGCCGGGCAGATCCAAGATATAGTCAAAATGTCTCCACCAACCATCGGCCAGACCAGAACCCCTTTCGGCCCTTTATGCTACAAGATGGTGTCTTCCATTCAGAAAATATTGGTGGCAGCATTTTGAAAGGAAACAGAAACAGCCGTTCTCCTAGTGAGTTTCACATTGTTACATTTAGGAAGAATGTTGAAGAGTAGTATGTGGAAAATCTGAAGCCATTTTTCTACAAACTCTCAATCAGACTTGGATGGAAAAAAAAAACCTGAAGAATGTACAAACTGAAAACCAATTTTTGTCTGTATAGCACCAACAGTAACGCTTGAGTCAGCTTTGTGTCAAGCCGCCATTTTCATTCAATCAATAGCGTCCCCCTGCACACATTCAGGGACCTGGTCGTGTCTTCAGATGAAACGCATTGTAGGAAAAGAAGCAGAAAGGAAAAGGAAAAAAGTTCCGCCGGACCTAGTGAAGCTGCAGCAGGTGCAAATAAGCTTCAGACAGTCTTACAAGCACTGCTCAGAACTCTCAACTGAGGCACTCAACATCCAGGACTTGCCATTCGGATCTTGGCGCCTTGTGCTGGTTCCGACCTATTCACACATCAGTCCACTACTGACATCACCTCATAAGCCAACGGGGCACCCCACGCCGACTTTCGGCGCAGCATTGTAGGATGGCCACACCAGTGCGGCCACTTGCTGGACACCACCTCGGTGCCATCCGGATCTCGGCGCGTTCGAGTCACTGTGCCGGAAGAGTGACCGGAACTCAGCTGAACACGCCGTCTTTCGGCGCAGCATTGTAGGATGGCCACACCAGTACGGCAATTTGCTGGACACCACCTCGGTGCCATCCGGATCTCGGCGCGTTCGAGTCACTGTACCGCAAGAGTGACCGCAACTCAGCTGGACACGCCATCTTTTGGCGCAGCATTGTAGGATGGCCACACCAGTGCGGCAATTTGCTGGACTCCACCTCGGTGCCATCCGGATCTCGGTGCGTTGTGCTGCCTTCGGCCTACTGTAGCCGCAAGTGCGGACGCAACTCAGTTGGACGGCGAGTGAAACGCTAAGGGGCGCCGCACTGCAGCCGAGGAGCCTCCATCTTGGGGGAGACGCACAGCCCCCACTGACTGATGCGACCTCACAGGCCAACGGGGCGCCCCACGCCGACTTTCGGCGCAGCATTGTAGGATGGCCACACCAGTACGGCAATTTGCTGGACACCACCTCGTTGCCATCCGGATCTCAGCGCGTTGTGCTGCCTTCGGCCTATTCGCACATCGGTCCGCTACTGACGCCGCCTCACGTGCCAACGGATTTTCTACGGTTTTTGTAGCCCTATGCCGCATAACAGGTCATGTGACTTGTTTATAAAACTTTTCATTGGTTCATTTTACTTTTGGTTTCCTAAAGATGGAAGGCTTGGTCATATGACCTAAAAATAACACTTTTCATTGGTTTAGAACATTTTTTTTTCCCAAACGATGAAAGCCCCACCTTGTTTCTGGATCATTCAGACTGAAGCTGGCGTCAGCATGAGAGCACCACCATCTCGTGGCTCCGTCGTGGTCATTCCGCGAGCAATCATGGCAGCCGCTCCCCACCGGAAGCCTGCGGGAGTCGGGGGCCCCCAAGACTTTTATACAATCTTCACGGCTGAGGGGACGCTTTTCGAGAATGGAGCCCAAGCCCTAGCAGGCAAGCGTCCGAGTTCCAAAGTGTCCCAGGGCCATTTCAGTGGACCAGGCCTAAAACCGAGGAGCTGTCCGCCATTTTAAGAGCCATGTGGCAGCCGCCTATCGCTGCACTGCAAGAGTGGGAGCAACTCAACAACATGGTGAGCGAGACGCTGTGGCCGCAAGAGCGAGCGCAACTCAGCTAGATGGCCGCCACCTGGGGAGGCCCGTTCACGCCGGCTCCCCCACGCCCCCCCCCCGGGCCGCCGCACGCCAATTTTCGGAGCAGCATTGTAGGATACCAAAACCAGTGCGGCAGTTTACTGGACATCACCTGGGTGCCTGTCGTACATGTTGTGTCAGCCATGTGACACTGGACACAGACCGCTACTGACGAGGCCTCCCCCCGCACCACCCGGGACGCCCCACGCTGTTTTTCTGTGCTGCATTGTAGGATCCCTAAACCAGTGCGGCACCCAGGCGACATCACCTGGGTGCCGTCCAGAACTCTGCACGTTGTGCTGCCTTGGGACTATTCGCACAACAGACCGCTACTGACGAGGCCTCCCCCCGCCCCACCCGGGACGCCCCACGCCAATTTTCGGAGCAGCATTGTAGGATCCCTAAACCAGTGCGGCACCCAGGCGACATCACCTGGGTGCCGTCCAGAACTCTGCACGTTGTGCTGCCTTGGGACTATTCGCACAAAAGACAGCTTCTAACCATTGTTGCTTTTTGTGTTGAGAAATGTTTAAATGTTTTTAGTTTTTGTTCCGTTCATTAAAGTTAGTAGTTAATAAAGTTTTATAACCTTACTTTGTTGGAGTGTTATCTATTTTTTTAAAAACGGGTGAATGGGGCCTTGAATCGGGTTATTGTCATGTGTGGGCTTTGGAAGTGTGCTGCTGCAGGATCGGACATTTCAAACTCAAATGCACGTTCTTTTTCTTACCTTTCCGAAGCATGGAGCGCAATAGCAAGCAGAGAAAGGGTGATGCACGTGTTGAACACTACCTGACCTGGCAAGTTGCTGGCAGTGCCCCCCCGCCCGCTCCTGAAAGAGGGCACACACACACCGCCGCCCCGAATACTTCACAAATCTTTAAAAGACCATGCGCTTGTTCATGAGGCTTAAATGGTTTATCACCTCTTCTAGAACCCCTGCATCGACCCTCTGACGTTTCATGGAAAAATTACCATGTAACACAATACCAAGCCCTGTCAGCTGAAACCCCCAAGGAATCGTGGGGCATATTATCAAGGGGGTTTATCTCCGCTTTTTTGGCTTTAAAAGCCATGAAAGCGGAGATAAAATTATTTCCCTATTACCAAGCTGTCGCTAACACCAGTTAGTGACAGCTAAAAGGAGATAGCGACCATCTTGGGCCCCGCTTTGCATGTCAGTGATACTTATCACTAATGACATGCAAAGTGGCGTGCCAAGATGTTAGCGACTGGAAACAGTCCCTAACATCGCTACCTTCTATTACCAACTTTTGGAGATATTCGCGCTAAGCGCGAATATCTCCAAAATCTAACACCTGCCCTGAGCAGTTCTTAGCCATGTTATCCAATGGGAGGTGGATAACATGGCTAAGAGCATTAGGTCGATAATACATGAATATCGCTGACTTTTCTGCGATAATAGCAAGGTTTATCTGCGATAAAAATCGCCGATGTGCGGCGATAATTTTTGTCTCTAAACAAGTTAGAGACAAAAATCATCGCTAGTTGTTCGTAATATGCCCCCGGGTTTTTGCTTGCAGAAATCGGGAGGCGGGAGACTAGCACTGAAATCAGTAGTCACACGCCTGAATCGGGAGGATTGGCATGTCTGAATTCTCTACAGCTGGGGCCATAAACTACATCCGCAGGGTTAGGTGATAGCCTGGGACCAGCCTGGCATCTAAAATGGCTGCCGTGCACGACAAAATTGTGGCATTGGAAAAAAGGCAAGATGGCGCAGCCGCTGGAAGAGATGTATCAACATATATCAGCCTCCTCAGCCACCCTCAGGAAACATAGGGGATTAGGATACGTCTCCCGCACCCCCTTATACCTAGTACTTTAATTAACGAAGCACAAAATGGCGAATTCCCGTTTCGCTACCAGTTTGCGGCCCAGTTCGCGGCCCGTGAAGCGCTTCTACCGTGAAAAATCATTTTTTTTTATTTTCCCCACGGGACCCTTTAATAACTCCAACAACATTCCTAGGGGGTCAAGAGGGGGATACCTTGCCCCCTTTCATTAAATTCCCCCTTAGTTTTTCACCTTTTCTTCTCTCTCGATCCTACCGAGAGACAAGATGGCGGCCGCTCCGGACTGTCACGCAGCAAAAAAAAAAAAAAGCTCACGCACAGACGCTGGAAGAGATGTATCAACATATATCAGCCTCCTCAGCCACCCTCAGGAAACATAGGGGATTAGGATACGTCTCCCGCACCCACTTATAACTAGTAATTTAATTAACGAAGCACAAAATGGCGAATTCCCGTTTCGCTACCAGTTCGCGGCCGCGCTTCTACCGTGAAAAATCATTTTTTTTTTATTTTCCCCACGGGACCCTTTAATAACCCCAACAACATTCCTAGGGGGTCAAGAGGGGGATACCTTGCCCCCTTTCATTAAATTCCCCTTTCGTTTTTCACCTCTTCTTCTCTCTCGATCCTACCGAGAGACAAGATGGCGGCCGCTCCGGACTGTTTAGAATGTTGACAGACACCGGAGAGCCAATCAGCTTTCTGCGCGCAAAGTTCCGTTTCGCGAAAAGTAAGCGGACCGGATCGCTGCCCAGAGCGCTGTTACAGATATATATCTTGATTTGAACGTTAATTTCTCAAAATCCACTGAAGCACATATATTGAGACCTAGCAAAGGCACATCGGGCTAACAGTCCCTACAATTTTGCCAAGTTTCGTGCAAATCCATTCAGCCGTTCGAGCTAAAAGTGAGTCCAACCGCCCTATGGAAAACTCAATGCAAAAAACGCGTTTTGGGACCCCCCTTTTTTCTCAGCCCCCCCTTGACGAAACCCCACCAAATTTTCAGGGGCTGCTCAGAAACAAAATGTGCCATTTTCCTGAAAATTTCAGCCGATTCCGTCCACAAACGCCAAAGTTATTAGACATAGAATTTTCAGAAATCCCATAGGGAATTAATCCTAACTATATATACCTACTGGCGATAGCCAGTAGGTAATATATATATATATATATATATATATATATATATATTCACAGAAAAAACCATAGGTTATAGTGGATATATAGTTAGGAATTAGCATTTACAAAACCTTATTTTACTCGCATAAAACCATTGAAATTCCATATATAGTTAGAAGCGCTAACTATATATCGCGCACCCGCAATCCACTGCTGATGATGTCACATATTACATCATTCATGACATGGTCAGTGACATCACTGATGACATCACTGATGACATCTCAAATGACATCACTGATGACATCACTGATCACAACATCCAGTGATTGTATGTGTCTGTAAAGTTTAAATATGTTTTACATATTGAAGAATGAGTGGATGTATAAGTGTCTGGATGAAGAATTTAGTAGGTGCATGACTGACTGTATGAAAGAGTGATTAAATGTGTCTCACTGAGTGCATGGGTTAGTGACTAAACTGTCTTAATTTGTGCATCAGTATGTTTGTTGTTGTGTAAGCTGCTGCATGTGTTGATCAGTAGCTATAAGAGTGGCCATATGGGTTATTGATTGGTTGCCCAAGTATTTGAATGGGAGGCTGAGTGTGTGTGTGGGTGGCTGGGAGGTGCGTGACTCTGTGCATAGATGTGTAAGCAGTTGATTCACTAGGAGTATGAGTTCAAGAGTGCATGTGGAAACAGCTATATGGGCGGTTGACTGTGCATGGGTGTGTTGGTGAGTGAATGGATTTCTCATTGCTACATGCGCAAGTAAGTACGTATGTAAAACACAATACATGTGAGAGTTGACATATATAAATAACTGAACATAAGAGCCAGTGAATGTGTGAGTGGCTGTATCAATCACTGTGAGCTTGTATCAGGGATTATATAAGAGAGTAAATATGTGTTATTATATGTTTGAATAAGTAAGATGTGTATAACTGTATAGTTGAGGAAATGGAGGTGTGATTGATTCTTTGCATGACTGACTAGGTGTGTGAGTAACTCCATGGATGAGTGACAGTCTGTGAGTGTCTGTTTATACTGAGTGTATGTAAGGTTATATTAGAGTCTGAAGAGGTTCATTGTATTATCACATGAGTGATGTGATCAGTGATGACAAATGAGATGTCATCAGTGATGTCATTTGAGTTGTCATCAGTGATGTCATCAGTGATGTCATTTGAGATGTCATCAGTGATGTCATTTGAGTTGTCATCAGTGATGTCATCAGTGATGTCATTTGAGATGTCATCAGTGATGTCATCAGTGATGTCACTGACCATGTCATGAATGATGTAATATGTGACATCATCAGCAGTGGATTGCGGGTGCGCGATATATAGTTAGCGCTTCTAACTATATGTGGAATTTCAATGGTTTTATGCGAGTAAAATAAGGTTTTGTAAATGCTAATTCCTAACTATATATCCACTATAACCTATGGTTTTTTCTGTGAATTTCATTGGTTTTTTAATAGCAAATATGAAAAGCTTTAAAATGTAAAGTACGTGATAGATAAAAACATTTTCGTATTTATGCACGCTGATGTGCTTTGAACGCTGCCCCCCTCCCCTCTTTTCTCTTAGTAGTACTCTCTCTTTGCAGATAGTGAAGAGTAGTTAACGCAGGCCTTTACCCCCGTTGTAATCCGTCCTGCCTGCTTGTCTCTCCATTTGATTGATTATTATCCAAGCATTTACTGTTTTTCAATTGATTCTCTTTGGTTCATTCTCTATTTACAAACAAGCACAAAGTCGCAATACTCTGTTTAGTCTTTGCAGATCGTGAAAAATCGTGTAAAAAAATAAAAGTAATCGAGCAAAATCAGTAGGCCACTAATTGGATCTCTTTTTGACCTCGCTAAAATAGAAATATTATAAACAACCCTTCATGAGAAATACGAAAATAGTGAGATGAACTGAGCTCCACACCATGAGGGCTGCAAGACAGCTCGGCTCCGTCACCCACCCCGCCCAAAATAACGACAAACCCTATGCAAATATTAAAAATATAGACAACACACCAGCAAAGAAACAGGGTAAAACATTTTATTAAATAACTATTTACATAACGTTGGTTTATAAGATGATGTCAGTAGTGGACCGATGTGTGAATAGGTCGGAAGCAGCACAAGGCGCCAAGATCCGGATGGAAAGTCTTGGATATTGGGTGCCATAGTTCAGAGTTCTGAGTTTGAGCCTTTTTCAATGCCTGTGCTTTGTTGTTTCCCCTCCATCAAAAACAAAAAAAATATATAAAACTGTGCAAAAATACAAAAAAAACAAAAAATGTTTACAAAAGCAGTGCTTGTAAGACTGTCTGAAGCTTATTTCCACCTACTGCAGCTTCACTATTCCAAAGTAAGTGAGGGTCGTTTGTGGACCTGACTGCATTTGAAAACAATGTTATATGGTACCTCCCTAAACCGCTTGACGGAGGCCCCCGAGGGGCGGTGTGATGACACGGACTCGGAGAAGACGCTTGGCTCCGACCCCCTCCCCAAGTCTTATAGCACTGGTGTAGCCTGAGATCGCCCCCGACATAGGCGGCCGGCTCCCGGGGTCCGGCGGAACTTTTTGCCTTTTGATGACTCTTCTATTCTGGACTTTGTCCCACAATCCGTTTGACCTGAAGACACGCTGTAGTGGGGCGCCCCTTTACCGTTTTAGTTGCCATTCCGCCCGCTTTTGCTACACTGTGCCTCTTCCGCCATTCAGCTGTTTACCGCCCGCTCTTGCGACTACAGCGTCTCGCTCACCATGTAGTTAAGTTGCTCCCGCTCTTGCGGTGCAGCGATAGGCGGCTGCCACAGGACTCTCAAAATGGCGGCCGGCTCTTCGGTTTTGGGCCTGGTCCACTAAAATGGCCCTGGGACACCTTGGAACTTGGACGCTTCCCTGATAGGGCTTGGGTCCCATTCTCGAAAAGCGTCCCCTCAGCCGTGAAGATTCTACAAAAGTCTTGGGGGCCTCCGACTCCCGCAGGCTTCTGGTGGGGAGCGGCTGCCATGATTGCTCGTGGAATGGCCACGACGGAGCTACGAGATGGTAGTGGTCTCATGCTGACGCCAGCTTTAGTCTGAAACATCCAGAAATACTATAGACTACCAATTCGATCAGTTCCGGTAGCGCCCCAACATGACCCGGAAGAGAAGAATTTGCCCTCCCCTCTTTGACTGATGGTTCTTGTTGCCTGTCCCCTCTGTTGTCATTTAACAGAACTTTTTGGACTGCTGAAAGGGGTTGTGTTCTGAACGCTGGTTGGTGGAGACATTTAGACTATATTCTTGACCTACGTTGTCGCGTAATGCGTTTTATGACACGCCGCGTTAGCGCACCCGGAAGTGATCCGAGGCGCGGCGCGCAGCGCGTAACGTAAGCATAACAGGTCATGTGACTTGTTAATAAAACTTTTCATTGGTTCATTTTACTTTTGTTAATTTAATGATGAAAAGCTTGGTCATATGACCTAAAAATTACGCTTTTTATTTTTTTCGAACATTATTTTTTTTTCAAACATATGTTATAATATTCCAGGCTAATGTACTTTCCCGGAAAATTTACAACTGTCCTGCAAGTAAAATATATTCCTTTTTCGAGAAAAAGGGCGTTTCTTCGTTCCATGACGGAGCCGTTGAGTAAGAGAGACTCGGCCTGCTGTCTTAGTCGCCGATACGCCTGATTATCAGATTCTTATTGATCACTTTATGTTGCAGAAATGAAAAACACAACTGCCCTTGACCATTTATCTTTACTGCGTTCCTACATATTATACCTTTTATCCGTCATGTAATTGGACTGCTTTATTTCACTTGCCTTTTACTGATTCGAAAACAGTGACTAAAAGTAAAAACTTTACCAATGTAAATACTACTACGGTGTTTTGTTTTAAAAACCTTTATTGTGAAAATATCAGTATACAAATACGGGCCTATAACCACGTGGGCCGGCCACGGAGCAAACTGAAATCGTATATGATGAGGAGACATTTACACTGTAGAGGAACGTAACGAGCGGGCCATTAGGTTGCAAGAACTAAGGTGTCTAACAGTTGCGGAATCGGTGGACGTACATTTTGTAATTAAAATAAGACAGGGCCACTTACAATAACATTTTCTAGATATACATTTGCGGGCAAGGAGTTACGAGTCCCATTTATACCGGCGCCATTTTGGGCGAGGCCGGGCAGGTCCAAGATATAGTCAAAATGTCTTCACCAACAATCGGCCAGACCAGAACCCCTTTCGGCCCTTTATGCTACAAGATGGTGTCTTCCATTCAGAAAATATTGTTGGCAGCATTTTGAAAGGAAAGATAAACAGCCGTTCTCCTAGTGAGTCTCACATTGTTACATTTAGGAAGAATGTTGAAGAGTAATATGTGGAAAATCTGAAGCCATTTTTCTACAAACTCTCAATCAGCCTAAGTCATGGGCGATCTTTGTCCACACCAGGGCAATAGTGAAGCTGCAGCAGGTGCAAAGAAGCTTCAGACAGTCTTACAAGCACTGCTTTTCTAAACATTTTTTTGTATTTTTGCACAGTTTTATATATATTTTTTTGTTTTTGATGGAGGGGAAACAACAAAAAACAGGCATTGAAAAAAGCTCAACAGTGCAGGGCGCCTTGTGCTGCTTCCGACCTATTCACACATCGGTCCACTACTGACATCACCTCATAAGCCAACGGGGCACCCCACACTGACTTTCGGCGCAGCATTGTAGGATGGCCACACCAGTGCGGCAACTTGCTGGACACCACCTCGGTGCCATCCGGATCTCGGAGCGTTCGAGTCACTGTACCGCAAGAGTGACCGGAACTCAGCTGGTCACGCCGTCTTTCGGCGCAGCATTGTAGGATGGCCACACCAGTGCGGCAACTTGCTGGACACAACCTCGGTGCCATCCGGATCTCGGCGCGTTCGACTCACTGTACCGCAAGAGTGACCGGAACTCAGCTGGACACGCCGTCTTTCGGCGCAGCATTGTAGGATGGCCACACCACTGCAGCAATTTGCTGGACACCACCTTGGGCAACAGTGAAACTGCAGCAGGTGCAAATAAGCTTCAGATAGTCTTACAAGCACAGCTCAGAACTCTCAACTATGGCACTCAATATCCAGGACTTGCCATTCGGATCTTGGTGCCTTGTGCTGGTTCCGACCTATTCACACATCGGTCCACTACTGACATCACCTCATAAGCCAACGGGGCACCCCACGCCGACTTTCGGCACAGCATTGTAGGATGGCCACACCAGTGCAGCAACTTGCTGGACACAACCTCGGTGCCATCCGGATCTCGGCGCGTTCGACTCACTATACCGCAAGAGTGACCGGAACTCAGCTGGACACGCCGTCTTTCGGCGCAGCATTGTAGGATGGCCACACCAGTACGGCAATTTGCTTGACACCACCTCAGTGCCATCCGGATCTCAGCGCGTTGTGCTGCCTTCGGCCTATTCGCACATCGGTCCGCTACTGACGCCGCCTCACGTGCCAACGGATTTTCTACGGTTTTTGTAGCCCTATGCCGCATAACAGGTCATGTGACTTCTTTATAAAACTTTTCATTGGTTCATTTTACTTTTGGTTTCCTAAAGATGGAAGGCTTGGTCATATGACCTAAAAATAACACTTTTCATTGGTTTAGAACATTTTTTTTTCCCAAACGATGAAAGCCCCACCTTGTTTCTGGATCATTCAGACTGAAGCTGGCGTCAGCATGAGAGCACCACCATCTCGTGGCTCCGTCGTGGTCATTCCGCGAGCAATCATGGCAGCCGCTCCCCACCGGAAGCCTGCGGGAGTCGGGGGCCCCCAAGACTTTTGTACAATCTTCACGGCTGAGGGGACGCTTTTCGAGAATGGAGCCCAAGCCCTAGCAGGCAAGCGTCCGAGTTCCAAAGTGTCCCAGGGCCATTTCAGTGGACCAGGCCCAAAACCGAGGAGCCGTCCGCCATTTTAAGAGCCATGTGGCAGCCGCCTATCGCTGCACTGCAAGAGTGGGAGCAACTCAACAACATGGTGAGCGAGACGCTGTAGCCGCAAGAGCGGGCGCAACTCCGCTAGATGGCCGCCACCTGGGGAGGCCCGTTCACGCCGCCTCCCCCACGCCCCCCCCGGGCCGCCGCACGCCAATTTTCGGAGTAGCATTGTAGGATACCAAAACCAGTGCGGCAGTTTACTGGACATCACCTGGGTGCCTGTCGTACAACATGTTGTGTCAGCCATGTGACACTGGACACAGACCGCTACTGACGAGGCCTCCCCCCGCACCACCCGGGACGCCCCACGCTGTTTTTCTGTGCTGCATTGTAGGATCCCTAAACCAGTGCGGCACCCAGGCGACATCACCTGGGTGCCGTCCAGAACTCTGCACGTTGTGCTGCCTTGGGACTATTCGCACAAAAGACAGCTTCTAACCATTGTTGCTTTTTGTGTTGAGAAATGTTTAAATGTTTTTAGTTTTTGTTCCGTTCGTTAAAGTTAATAGTTAATAAAGTTTTATAACCTTACTTTGTTGGAGTGTTATCTATTTTTTTAAAAACGGGTGAATGGGGCCTTGAATCGGGTTATTGTCATGTGTGGGCTTTGGAAGTGTGCTGCTGCAGGATCGGACATTTCAAACTCAAATGCACGTTCTTTTTCTTACCTTTCCGAAGCATGGAGCGCAATAGCAAGCAGAGAAAGGGTGATGCACGTGTTGAACACTACCTGACCTAGCAAGTTGCTGGCAGTGCCCCCCCGCCCGCTCCTGAAAGAGGAAACACACACACCGCCGCTCCGAGTACTTCACAAATCTTTAAAAGACCATGCGCTTGTTCATGAGGCTTAAATGGTTTATCACCTCTTCTAGAACCCCTGCATCGACCCTCTGACGTTTCCTGGAAAAATTACCATGTAACACAATACCAAGCCCTGTCAGCTGAAACCCCCAAGGAATCGTGGGCATATTATCAAGAGGGTTTATCTCCGCTTTTTTGGCTTTAAAAGCCTTGAAAGCGGAGATAAAATTATCTCCCTATTACCAAGCTGTCGCTAACACCAGTTAGTGACAGCTAAAAGGAGATAGCGACCATCTTGGGCCCCGCTTTGCATGTCAGTGATACTTATCACTAATGACATGCAAAGTGGCGTGCCAAGATGTTAGCGACTGGAAACAGTCCCTAACATCGCTACCTTCTATTACCAACTTTTGGAGATATTCGCGCTAAGCGCGAATATCTCCAAAATCTAACACCTGCCCTGAGCAGTTCTTAGCCATGTTATCCAATGGGAGGTGGATAACATGGCTAAGAGCATTTGCTCGATAATACATGAATATCGCTGACTTTTCTGCGATAATAGCAAGGTTTATCTGCGATAAAAATCGCCGATGTACGGCGATAATTTTTGTCTCTAAACAAGTTAGAGACAAAAATTATCGCTAGTTGTTCGTAATATGCCCCCGGGTTTTTGCTTGCAGAAATCGGGAGGCGGGAGACTAGCACTGAAATCAGTAGTCACACGCCTGAATCGGGAGGATTGGCATGTCTGAATTCTCTACAGCTGGGGCCATAAACTACATCCGCAGGGTTAGGTGATAGCCTGGGACCAGCCTGGCATCTAAAATGGCTGCCGTGCACGACAAAATTGTGGCATTGGAAAAAAGGCAAGATGGCGCAGCCGCTGGAAGAGATGTATCAACATATATCAGCCTCCTCAGCCACCCTCAGGAAACATAGGGGATTAGGATACGTCTCCCGCACCCCCTTATACCTAGTACTTTAATTAACGAAGCACAAAATGGCGAATTCCCGTTTCGCTACCAGTTTGCGGCCCAGTTCGCGGCCCGTGAAGCGCTTCTACCGTGAAAAATCATTTTTTTTTATTTTCCCCACGGGACCCTTTAATAACCCCAACAACATTCCTAGGGGGTCAAGAGGGGGATACCTTGCCCCCTTTCATTAAATTCCCCCTTAGTTTTTCACCTTTTCTTCTCTTTCGATACTACCGAGAGACAAGATGGCGGCCGCTCCGGACTGTCACGCAGCAAAAAAAAAAAAAAGCTCACGCACAGCCGCTGGAAGAGATGTATCAACATATATCAGCCTCCTCAGCCACCCTCAGGAAACATAGGGGATTAGGATACGTCTCCCGCACCCACTTATACCTAGTAATTTAATTAACGAAGCACAAAATGGCGAATTCCCGTTTCGCTACCAGTTTGCGGCCCAGTTCGCGGCCCGTGAAGCGCTTCTACCGTGAAAAATCATTTTTTTTTTTTTTTTCCTCACGGGACCCTTTAATAACCCCAACAACATTCCTAGGGGGTCAAGAGGGGGATACCTTGCCCCCTTTCATTAAATTCCCCTTTCGTTTTCCACCTCTTCTTCTCTCTCGATCCTACCGAGAGACAAGATGGCGGCCGCTCCGGACTATTTAGAATGTTGACAGACACCGGAGAGCCAATCAGCTTTCTGCGCGCAAAGTTCCGATAAGCGAAAAGTAAGCGGACCGGATCGCTGCCCAGAGCGCTGTTACAGATATATATCTTGGTTTGAACGTTAATTTCTCAAAAACTACTGGAGCACATATATTGAGACCTAGCAAAGGCACATCGGGCTAACAGTCCCTACAATTTTGCCAAGTTTCGTGCAAATCCATTCAGCCGTTCGAGCTAAAAGTGAGTCCAACCGCCCTATGGAAAAATGAATGGAAAAAACGCGTTTTGGGACCCCCCTTTTTTCTCAGCCCCCCCTTGACGAAACTCCACCAAATTTTCAGGGGCTGCTCAGAATCAAAATGTGCCATTTTCCTGAAAATTTCAGCCGATTCCGTCCACAAACGCCAAAGTTATTAGACATAGAATTTTCAAAAGTCCCATAGAGAAAAAATCCTAACTATATATACCTACTGGCTATCGCCAGTAGGTAATATATATATATATATATATATATATATATATATATATATATATATATATATATATATATATATATATATATATATATATATGTCTGTGAGCAAGGGCGGATGCCCGAAACGCGTCAGATTGCCTGGTTCAGCTTCTAAATAAAAAGAACTGTGCTTATAATTGCTGGATCCGCGTGGTTTCCTGGGTCGCTGTGCTCGGAGCTCGGGGGACTGCACTTGTTGATATATATATATATATATATATTACCTACTGGCGGTCGCCAGTAGGTAGTTATAGTTAGGATTTTTTTCAATGTTAAATCTCAAAATTCTATTTGGAATAACTTTGGCGCCGGTTGACGAATCTGCCTCAAAATGTCCTGAAAATGGCCTCGCGGTGTTCCGGTCCTTCCCTGAAAGTTTGGGGGGGATTCGTCAAGCGGGGGGTCCCAAAACACGTTTTCCCCATGTTAATTTCCATAGGGCGGTCGATTTCACTTTTAGCCCGAACGGCTGAATGGATTTCCACCAAACTTGGCAAAATTGTAGGGACTGGTAGCCCGATGTGCCTTTGCTATGTCTCAAGATATGTCCTCCAGTGGATTTTGAGTAATTAAGGTTCAAAAAAATATATATATCTATAGCCGCGCTCCGGTACGCGCACCGGTCCGCGCACCGGGCGCTTACCGCGACTTGCGCGCAGAAAGCTGATTGGCTCTGGGGTGTCTGTAAACATTCTAAACAGTCCGGAGCGGCCGCCATCTTGTGTCTCGGTAGGATCGAGACACGAGAGGTGGCCAAAACAAAGAGGGAAATGACCATAAGGGGGCAGAGTAGACCCCCCCTTGACCCCCTAGGTTTGATGTGGGGGCCATAAAAGGGCCCCGCGGGGCAAAAAAAAAAAATATTTTTTTTTTATTTTCGCGGGGGGAGCGCCCGGTAAGCGCACCGGTGCGCGTACCGGGGAGCGTACCATGGGGGAAAAGAATGACAGTTTTAAAAGTAGCTGTTTAAAAAAAAAAATGTTTTGTTGTTTTTTTTATACATACACATACATATATATAAATGCATATGCATATATGTGTATATGTGTGCGTGTACAGAGAGGTAGAGAGGTAGAGGTGTAGAGGTAGAGAGGTAGAGAGGTAGCGGTAGAGAGGTAGAGATTAGTAGAGAGAGAAGAAGAGAGAGGTAGAGAGGTAGAGAGTAGAGAGTGAGTAATAGAGAGTAGAGAGTGAGTAGTAGAGAGTAGTAGAGAGCAGTAGAGAGAGTAGCAGAGAGTGAGTAGTAGAGAGTAGTAGAGTGAATAGTAGAGTGAGTAGTAGAGAGTAGTAGAGAGTGAGTAGTAGAGAGTGAGTAGTAGAGAGTAGTAGAGAGTAAGTAGTAGAGTGAGTAGTAGAGAGCAGTAGAAAGTGAGTAGTAGAGAGTAGTAAAGAGTGAGTAGTAGAGAGTGAGTAGTAGAGAGTGAGTAGTAGAGAGTAGTAGAGAATGAGTAGCAGAGAGAATAGTAGTGAGTAGTAGAGAGTGAGTAGTAGAGTGAGTAGTAGAGACTAGTAGAGAGAGTAGTAGAGAGTAAGTAGTAGAGAATAGTAGAGAGTGTGTAGTAGAGGGAGAGTAGTAGAGAGTGAGTAGTAGAGAGTAGTAGAGAGTGAGAAGTTGAGAGTGAGTAGTAGAGAGTAGTAGTGAGTAGTAAAGAGTGAGTAGTAGAGAGTGAATAGTAGAGAGTAGTAGATAGTGAGTAGTAGGGAGTAGTGAGTAGCGAGTAGTAGGGAGTGAGTAGTAGAGAGAGAGTAGTAGAGAGTAGTAGAGTAGTAGAGAATGAGTAGTAGACAGTGAGTATTTGAGAGTAGTGGAGTAGGAGAGAGTAAGTAGTAAAGAGTAGTGGAGAATATTCCAAAGTTTGGCACAGCACCACTTTCACAATGAGTCCAATCAAATCATATCACTTAGAGTCCTTATTGAAGCGCTGAATCTTGGTGTATATTCAAATGCTTTTATTTTCCTTAAGTTTATGTACCACAGTCAGCCGAAACATTTCGTTCTGTACAACAGAACTTCTTCAGGGCGTTCTTATTTCCTTCAAGTTATGTCGGTATCCAGTTGTCATATAACTAGATATTTCTTCCAAATGTTAGACGAGACATAAGTATATTCTTATTCAAAGTGACTAGGTATCAATTTTACCCACACAATTCGGGCAGACGAGTAATTTATAGCATCCTCAAAGTCTGTCTTTCAAAAATTCCAAAGTATAGGGCATGATAATCCAAATCCAAATGTTTCTCAAGAAAAGTCATTTACAATCGTTCGGAATATCGGTGTTTGGGCAGATATGATCCAGGGACCCCCAGTATGCAAGGGGAATTAGTCCCCCCTCTGCAAACGCGCCAGTGGCCTGCATTGCAGAGAGGTGTAACAAGGGTGTGGCCTCATTACACTTCTCTGTAATGCAGCCCCCTCGCGCATACTGGAGGCTCCTGGTGGACTAGTTGACCCCAGGGACCCCCAGTATGCAAGGGGAATTAGTTCCCCCTCTGCAAACGCGGCAGTGGGCTGCGTTGCAGAGAGGTGTAACAAGTGGCATAGTCTCAATACACCTCTGCAATGCAGCCCCTGGCGCATACTGGAGGTTCCAGGTGGGCTAATTGGCCCCCATGGGCCCCCAGTATGAAAGGGGAATTAGTTCCCCCTCTTTAAACATGCACGGGGCTGCGTTGCAGAGAGGTGTAAAAAGGGTTGTGGCTTCATTACACCTCTCTGCAATGCAGTCCCCTGGCGCATACTGGAGATTCCTGGTGGGCTTTCAGGTCTTATATAGTTAGGAATTAGCATTAAAAAAACCTTTGAAATTCACTGAAAAAACCATAGGTTTCACACCAGTTATAGTTAGGAATTAGCATTTAAAAAACCTTTGAAATTCACTGAAAAAACCATAGGTTTCACACCAGTTATAGTTAGGAATTAGCATTTAAAAAACCTATTAAATTCACTGACAAAACCATAGGTTTCACACCAGTTATAGTTAGCTGGAAATTTTACTGACATAAAACCATTGAAATTCCCACGTTATAGTTAGTTGGACTCACTATAACTTGCGCGCCTGCAATGCACTGCTGATGACGTCACATATTACATCACTCATGACATGGTCAGTGACATCACTCATGACATCACTGATGACACCATCCTTGTGACAGAGTGACAGACCTAATTTCAGTGTAATGTAACGCTTGAAACACATATTCAAAAATAGAAACAAACATTTTCAAAAAAATGGAGATACCCAAACCAGTAACAACAACCAATTCAGTAATTCCACCATCTATATACACATCCACTCATTCACCAACAGTTCTATATAGTCACTCATATGTATACTCACTCATCATATGTAGTGATACACCTATACATCCTGTTACACATCAGCAGTCATCCAAAAGTTACTCACACACATACTCACACATGCAAATAAACTATTGAACATCCATTTATTTGCATATACATTTATACACACACTACCACCTTACTTCTAAGGAAACTTACACATACTTACTCTCTTAAACAATCACTTATAGAAACACATACTTATTTAAACAGGAACTCCTACAATCTCTCACTATATATACTATACTCACTTATATACATCAATACTCACATATACTAGATTAAAACATATGTCGTTACTAATGAAGACACTAGTGAGACAGTCATTCACTCACTAACACACACATATACACACTCATCCACCCATACAGTCCTGCACATATGCTGTCTTCAAAACACATACAAACAGTGAGTCAGTCACCAACCCCTGCAGCCACTTATACACAAAGAGAAACACTGATACAAACATTTAAATATTTAAACAATACTCGCTAATATATGTATTCACTAAGATACACTTAATAAGCCAGTTAACCAACCAATTTTTTTTTAAAAAACATCCATTTACACACTTATTTAAACATTTATTCTTCCATCGACCTTTACAAATGCATATATAAAACAAATTTATTTTTCAGAAAGACACACATTCACTGGATGGTGTCATCAGTGATGTCATGAGTGATGTCACTGACCAGGTCATGAGTGATGTAATATGTGACGTCATCAGCAGTGCATTGCAGGCGCGCAAGTTATAGTGAGTCCAACTAACTATAACGTGGGAATTTCAATGGTTTTATGTCAGTAAAATTTCCAGCTAACTATAACTGGTGTGAAACCTATGGTTTTGTCAGTGAATATATATATATATATATATATATATATATATATATATATATATATATATATATATATATATATATATATATATATATATATATATATATATACATATATATATATATATATATATATATATATATATATATATATTTTTTTTTTTTTTTTTTTTTTTAATTAATTGGTACAGCTCCACTGGCGGCGAATGCATTACGGCGTGTGCCTTCTTCAGCACCCAACACTCAAATGGTATTCATGGTAAGTTTTTCCCTGCTGCCTGTAAAGTATCTGGCGTTGGTCCGCTCCTCCCCCCTGCAATCGTGCTCACCTGCTGCAGTTCATTCAGATGCTCAGAGCTGCAACTCCCAGGATGCCTTGTGTCGCTGCATCTCGAGTTGGCGAAAATGGGGGGAGAGAAAGTCATGATTTTAATACTCCTTGCTCCCGGTCCCAGGTGAAATAAAGCAGGAATAACAGCGCCTGTGCCAACAACCCCAAAGTCTCTCCTCGTGTCCCCTTTGTACTGCCACAGCCCTTGAAGTAGATAGTCTTGTGTGCAGGGGCTAGACGCAGATGCAGGAAGCCACGAAAAGAAAAGAGGTGCAATACCTCAACTGCTAGAGTCTTCCAATTCCAGGGGGGGTCGGACATTTTCCATTACTGAAAGTTTTTTATTGCCGTGAGGCGTGCCAGAGAAAGTCCGGACCCAAAGCGTAGCAGGGGCTTCTGTAATGCGCTACTGGCCAGCGCAGACAATATCACCAGAAACCTCACTCCAAAGAAGAGGCAGCAGCCCGAAGGGGAACAGTTCAGAGAAGCTTTAATTAATTGGTACAGCTCTAGTGGCGGCGAATGCATTTCGGCGTATGCCTTCTTCAGAGCCCAACACTCAAATGGTATTCATGGTAAGTTTTTCCCTGCTGCCTGTAAAGTATCTGGCGTTGGTCCGCACCTCCCCCCTGCAATCGTGCTCACCTGCTGCAGTTCATTCAGATGCTCAGAACTGCAACTCCCAGGATGCCTTGTATCGCTGCATCTCGAGTTGGCGAAAATGGGGGGAGAGAAAGTCATGATTTTAATACTCCTTGCTCCCGGACCCAGGTGAAATAAAGCAGGAATACCAGCGCCTGTGTCAACAACCCCAAAGTCTCTCCTTGTGTCCCCTTTGTACTGCCACAGCCCTTGAAGTAGATAGTCTCGCGTGCAGGGGCTAGACGCAGATGCAGGAAGCCACGAAAAGAAAAGAGGTGCAATACCTCAACTGCTAGAGTCTTCCAATTCCAGGGGCGGGTCGGACATTTTCCATTACTGAAAGTTTTTTATTGCTGTGAGGCGTGCCAGAGAAAGTCCGGACCCAAAGCGTAGCAGGGGGTTATGTAATGCGCTACTGGCCAGCGCAGACAATATCACCAGAAACCTCACTTCAAAGAAGAGGCAGAAGCCCGAAGGGGAACAGTTCAGAGAAGCTTTAATTAATTGGGACAGCTCCACTGGCGGCGAATGCATTTCGGCGTGTGCCTTCTTCAGCGCCCAACACTCGAATGGTATTCATGGTAAGGTTTTCCCTGCTGCCTGTAAAGTATCTGGAGTTGGTCCGCTCCTCCCCCCTGCAATCGTGCTCACCTGCTGCAGTTCATTCAGATGCTCGGAACTGCAACTCCCAGGATGCCTTGTGTCACTGCATCTCGAGTTGGCGAAAATGGGGGGAGAGAAAGTCAGGATTGTAATACTCCTTGCTCCCGGACCCAGGTGAAATAAAGCAGGAATAACAGCACCTGTGCCAACAACCCCAAAGTCCCTCCTCGTGTCCCCTTTGTACTGCCACAGCCCTTGAAGTAGATAGTCTCGTGTGCAGGGGCTAGACGCAGATGCAGGAAGCCACGAAAAGAGGTGCAATACCTCAACTGCTAGAGTCTTCCAATTCCAGGGGCGGGTCGGACATTTTCCATTACTGAAAGTTTTTTATTGCCGTGAGGCGTGCCAGAGAAAGTCCGGACCCAAAGCGTAGCAGGGGCTTCTGTAATGCGCTACTGGCCAGCGGAGACAATATCACCAGAAACCTCACTCCAAAGAAGAGGCAGAAGCCCGAAGGGGAACAGTTCAGAGAAGCTTTAATGGAAAGGGGCGACCACTCGGTCCCCCCGAACGTATGGTGGAGTGCCTCGATCCCCCCGGGAAGCCATTTTTGGGCGGGAGGCGTGTCTCGGCTGGTATGCCCGAAGCGGCGTAGCCGGGGCGCGCTTTTTCCCGCCCTAGAGTGGGCTGGCCTAGACACCGACGTAGCCAGCCCCGCCCTAGGGGCGGGCAGGGGCGGGTTCTCGCCCGCCCCGAAGACGGATAAAAAGAGACGCAAGACCAGAAGACGTCCTCTTGTTCTTGTGCTCCGAAGCTGCACCTCCTCGCTACACGTGAGCTCGGGACAGAACGAAGAGCCAATTTTGAGCGTTTTGATCCTTTTTCTTGTCTTCTAGATACTTCCTCGGGGAGATGCCCAAGAAAGGCGCGAAGAGAATGACGACCGACCAGATGGTGCGGGCCCTTTGCAAAGAAGTGTCCGACATAAAGAAACGGTTGGCAGAACGGGACGGGGAGGAGGGTACGGGCCCTGCGCCGGCTGGAGGGAGACCTAAGAGGCCGAGAAGGGTTCCAGCCGGTGGAGACGTCCCGGTTCCCTCTGCCCCGCTCGAGGCGCCGACCCCAGTACCGATCGAGGGGAATCCAATCCCTGTTGTCGTCACCCCGACACCCAAGGGAGACATGCCCCCCGAGCTGGCAGCACAGCTAGCAGCATGGTTGGGGGATAGTAGTGATGGCGCCGCGGCTGCCGAGGCACAGGCGCTGATAAAAGGACTTCGTGAGAAAAGGGAGGCGGCTAAAGACAAGCCGCAAGCGGCAGAAGTCGCGTCCGGTTCAGGTAAGCGGCCATTGCCGATTGCAAGGGACGAGTCAGCACCCTCTCGTAGAGAGAGACTGGGACAACATGTGCCTTTGGCTATAAAGGAAAAGATCTGGTCTGGGGAGTATGTGAATATTTTCTCCTTGCTTGTTGACCATTATGATATGGAGCATGTTAAAAGTCAGAAGGACTTAATGCATCCGAGTGTTTGGCGCGCAAAAATGGCCGCCTTTAAGGTGAATGAGAATATTGGCAACTGGGGCAATGCGTGGGGTATTTTCACATCGATTTTGGGGGGTCGTAGGCCCGAGTTGCTTCCTGAGTTTCCCGTTTATCAATCACGAATTATGGGGTACTCGACATCGTATCAAGGTAACCATTGGTTTTGTTATGACAACCTGTTCAGGAAAGAGAAGGAACATAACAAGAGTTTGACTTGGGATTGTTACGATTCTATAACATGGGATAAAATGAAAGAATCGGGAATGTTAAGAATGCCATTGGTTGGGAGCAATGTTATTGATTACTCCCGCCAAAATGTGGGGACGCCCTTTCGTCCAGGTACGAGCACCGACGACCAGTCAAGGCCCGCAGGCAATACAGGGAGAAAGGGTTTCTGTTTTAATTTTAACAAAGGGAAATGTACCAGGCCTCCGGGATTGTGTAAATTCAAACACGAATGTAGTACGTGTGGGTCGTCCCATCCTGAGTCATCGTGCAGAGCCAGAACGGGTGAGAATGGGGGTAAGGGGGGCGCCAAACAGGTCTAAGCTTGGCCGAGGGGCGCCGTTACCAACCCCGATTGATACCTTGGCAATGATTCCCTGGCTCAGCGAATACCCGGATCGTACTTCTGCCGGGGTGCTGCGGAACGGTTTTTCACATGGTTTCCGCATCCCGGTGGGGGACTTTCAGGGGGTAGGGATGTGCAAAAATCAACTTTCCGTGTTGCAACATACATCTGTAGTGCATGAGAAAATTCAGAAAGAGGTTAGCCGGGGACGGGTTGCCGGCCCGTTTAGTGTACCCCCGGTACCGAATTTTGTTTGTTCTCCGTTAGGGGTGGTCCCCAAGAGGGACCCAGGTGAGTTCCGTTTGATCCATAATCTGTCTGCTCCACATGGTCTTTCGGTGAACAACGCAATTGATCCGGAAGTTTGTTCGGTGCGATACGCATCGTTTGATGAGGCAGTAGCCATCTTGAATCGCCTGGGGCCCGGGACGTTGATGGCGAAATCTGATATCGAGTCAGCGTTCCGGTTGCTCCCGGTACACCCAGACGATCAGCGTCTTTTGGGATTCGGGTTCCAGGGGTCATTTTACATGGATAGGTGTATGCCAATGGGTTGCTCTATATCATGTGCTTATTTTGAGCAATTCAGTACTTTCCTGCAATGGGTGTTTACTAAGAAAACGGGTTTTCGAAATGTAATGCACTACCTTGACGACTTTTTGTTCCTGGGCTCCGCCGGAAGTCCCGATTGTGCCCAGGCCTTAGATGAATTCTGTGTGTTGATGGGTCATTTTGGTGTGCCATTGGCAACGGGTAAGACTATGGGTCCCACGACTTGCCTCGAGTTTTTGGGGATCGAGTTGGACTCAAGGGAGGGGTGTTTCCGTTTACCAGCTAGCAAAGTGTTGAAATTCAGGACAGCCCTCCAAGTATGTTTAAATGCACCTAAGGTTACACTGCACCAGTTGCAACAATTAGTGGGAAAGTTGAACTTTGCCTTGAGGGTGATCCCAATGGCTCGCCCGTTTTCCCGCTCGATTGCCCAATCAATGGTTGGCTTAAGAGAAGGGCATCATCGCACGAGATTATCGGCCGAAGTCCGCCAGGACATGCGGATTTGGTTAGCATTTTTGGCGGACTTCAATGGCCGAGTCGTCTGGAACAAGCCAGCCGTGTCCTCCGAAGAGCTTGGGCTATGGACAGATTCAGCAGGAAGTATAGGTTTTGGCGCCATCTTCGGCACAAAATGGTCTGCACAAAAGTGGCCCCTATGGTGGCACGAGAAGGGGCTGACGGGTAATATAGCTTTCCTTGAACTATTTCCCATTCTGGTGGCCCTGAGTACATGGCCAGACGGGTTCAGAGATCATTCTGTCGTGTTCTGGTCCGACAATATGACCGTGGTAGAATGCATCAATAGTCAGGCAGCCCGTTGTAAATTGATTTTGAGGCTGCTCAAAGAAATTGTCTTACTGTGTATGCAACTGAACGTGATATTCAGAGCAAAACATGTCCCAGGGGTGATGAATCAGGCTGCTGATGCACTGTCTCGTTTTCACATGCAGGCTTTCTCGGGTTTCCTTCCTTCAGCGGACCCAGAGCCGGCACCCTTCCCCGAAGCTCTCTGGTCTCTCGGTGCCCCGAACTTCGTCACCTCGTGGGAGAGAGTCTAGCACCCAGGACAAGGAAGGCATATGAAGGGGCGTTTCAGGCCTATTTAGCCTTTTTGGGGGAAGAGAGAGGGGGACTGTGGGGGCAGGAAGAGTGCGTAGTACTTTTTCTGATGTCTTTACGTAGGGCTGGGAAATCGGTGGCTACGGCCCAAAGGCATCGTGCCGCCATTTCCTTTGTTGCCAAGGCCCATGGCATCCAGGACCCGACAGCGTCTTTTACGGTACAAAAAGCGCTGCGTGGGTGGCAACGCCTAGAGGGTCGCAGAGTAGACGTAAGACGACCGATAGGTCTGGATAGGTTGGCCCAGTTACTGGCCTCACTCCCTAACACGTGCTCGTCCCCTTTCGAGACCTGTTTGTTCCGGACTGCATTTACGCTGGCATTTCACGGGGCTATGAGAGTTAGTGAGCTGGTTGCAAGGAACAAACAGGATGTGTCGGGGGGCTTGTGCAGGGAACATGTCCGGATCAGGGGCGATGCGATGATTGTCTCCTTTCTCAGGTCCAAGTCCGACCAGGACGGGAGGGGGGACTGCACGATCATTCGCCGGACCCCCGGATCCTCCATGTGTCCGGTACAGTGCTTAGAAGACTACCTAGCACGAAGGGTGGCATCATGGGGGGGGACATTGTTGAGGCATGCAGACGCCACCCCACTGACGAGGTTTCAGTTTCAGCGGGTGCTTGCAATGGCCATTGCCGCAACGGGCTTGGACCCGGGCGAATTTGGGACCCATTCCTTTCGGATAGGGGCTGCCACTGAAGCTACAGCCAGGGGTCTTAATGTAGAACAAGTAAAACGTGTGGGGCGTTGGTCCTCCAATTGTTATAAGAGGTACGTGCGATTGCACATGTTGTGAAGCTGTAATCATGTACTCACGCCTCTTGTCTTTGTTTGTTTTCAGTTGCGCAAGCCTACGAGGCAGGGCGGACTGTGCAGTCGACCCAACACCAGGCCAGCGGTTGCACATCACCGGCTGTAAGGAAGGAGGTGTGGGTCGTGGGCCACTCATACGTGAGACGGGCCGCGGACGTATTCAAAGCAGGTGACATGGTTCACGTACCTGGGGAATACGGGTACAGAGTGTCCTTCTACGGAAGGGGCGGTCTCTGTATTGACCAGTTTCAGGCATTTTTTGAGGGTTTGTTAGAGCGGATGAGGTCACCGCCGTCCATAGTCATAGTGCATTTAGGGGGTAATGATTTGGTCACTACCGGTAGACGACTTCTCCTGGAGACTATGCTTTCCACGGTAAGTTGGTTAGCAAGGAGAGTTCCGGGGTGCATAATTGCGTGGTCTCATATGATCCCACGAAAAGTATGGCGGGGGGCTATCTCGATCCCTGCTTTAAATCATTCTGTTAGAAAACTGAATAACAAAGTGAGTAGGTTGTTCCGTTCCAAGACATTGCATTCGATCTCGCATAGTTGTATTAATGATGACAGTATGTATCTGGGGGATGGTGCGCATTTGTCGAGGGTGGGGAATGAGTTACTCATAGGAGACTTCTTAGCCTGGTTAAAATCATTAAGACATGACCTTTAGGTAGGAGTTTTGTGGGGGGTCCGGATAGCCGGTCAACTATCCGGACCTGTGGCGGTAAGGTCATGATCGGTGAGCACTAATTGGTAGATCCCTATGAGTGGGCGTCACCCAACACGGATGGGAGCGCTCGGGAGAGGTGGCCATTGGCCCCTCAGTGGGGAGGCGGTCCCGTCTAAGGGCGGGTCGCCGGAAGTAAAGGAAAGGCGGTCAAGGCCCCTTCCGTTGGAGGAGGGGTTACAGCCCCCTCCTGGGGAATTTCCCGGGGCCAGGGTCATCTGCGACGGCAGATGCGGTAAGTTGTGTGGGATGGGGGGAGGTCCACGATACCTTCTAGATACCACACACAAGTCTTCGAACGACCTTTAAATGGCGTCGAGTCTTAAGTGCCCCCGTCAAGTCAAGGGAAATTGTTAGTAGTTGCACTTGAGGTAAGCCTCTGTGCTGTCGCCCCTCACAAGTGGGAGGGGTAAGTCTGGTTAGGGATCTTGACACCGGTTATGACCTTGCCGTTGGCCCTTAAACGTTAGGATGTACAATTTCAGTTTTTCTAGAGAATGTTTTTGTTGGATGCTAGTTCGGCTAGGAGAAACTCTGTATTAGAGAATATGTTAAGGTGAGCCAAACATCGCAATGTGATAATGAAATTGTACATAAAATGAAACGTTTAATGTTTTAATTTTTTGTTTTAATAAATACGGCCGGGGGAGGGTCACTCCCTCCCCACATCCAAAAACTTCAAGAACTGTTTCCGGTTTCCCTTCCTTTTGGGGATTGTGTTGAGAGGGGGTGGCGGGTATCTCAGCCATATGGAAAGGGGCGACCACTCGGTCCCCCCGAACGTATGGTGGAGTGCCTCGATCCCCCCGGGAAGCCATTTTTGGGCGGGAGGCGTGTCTCGGCTGGTATGCCCGAAGCGGCGTAGCCGGGGCGCGCTTTTTCCCGCCCTAGAGTGGGCTGGCCTAGACACCGACGTAGCCAGCCCCGCCCTAGGGGCGGGCAGGGGCGGGTTCTCGCCCGCCCCGAAGACGGATAAAAAGAGACGCAAGACCAGAAGACGTCCTCTTGTTCTTGTGCTCCGAAGCTGCACCTCCTCGCTACACGTGAGCTCGGGACAGAACGAAGAGCCAATTTTGACCCACCCACCAGCCCCTGAGGACAGCAAGTTGTTGTGCAATAAAGTGAATTTATAAGTTTGTTTTTCCATTCCGTTTACAGGCTGTGAAAGTATCAGTTTGTTGTTGATCATAATAAAGTATGGTGAATATTGTGTAGTTTGTTTCGATTAAAATGATTTGGTGTAGTGTTGTATTTTTTAGCATGTTCCTTCGGTCGTAGCGACCAATGTTTTTTGTAGGTTTGAATAAAAATTGTCGTATTTATTTTTGGTAGGCGGTAAGGTCATGATCGGTGAGCACTAATTGGTAGATCCCTATGAGTGGGCGTCACCCAACACGGATGGGAGCGCTCGGGAGAGGTGGCCATTGGCCCCTCAGTGGGGAGGCGGTCCCGTCTAAGGGCGGGTCGCCGGAAGTAAAGGAAAGGCGGTCAAGGCCCCTTCCGTTGGAGGAGGGGTTACAGCCCCCTCCTGGGGAATTTCCCGGGGCCAGGGTCATCTGCGACGGCAGATGCGGTAAGTTGTGTGGGATGGGGGGAGGTCCACGATACCTTCTAGATACCACACACAAGTCTTCGAACGACCTTTAAATGGCGTCGAGTCTTAAGTGCCCCCGTCAAGTCAAGGGAAATTGTTAGTAGTTGCACTTGAGGTAAGCCTCTGTGCTGTCGCCCCTCACAAGTGGGAGGGGTAAGTCTGGTTAGGGATCTTGACACCGGTTATGACCTTGCCGTTGGCCCTTAAACGTTAGGATGTACAATTTCAGTTTTTCTAGAGAATGTTTTTGTTGGATGCTAGTTCGGCTAGGAGAAACTCTGTATTAGAGAATATGTTAAGGTGAGCCAAACATCGCAATGTGATAATGAAATTGTACATAAAATGAAACGTTTAATGTTTTAATTTTTTGTTTTAATAAATACGGCCGGGGGAGGGTCACTCCCTCCCCACATCCAAAAACTTCAAGAACTGTTTCCGGTTTCCCTTCCTTTTGGGGATTGTGTTGAGAGGGGGTGGCGGGTATCTCAGCCATATTAATTGGTACAGCTCCAGTAGCGGCGAATGCATTTCGGCGTGTGCCTTCTTCAGCGCCCAACACTCGAATGGTATTCATGGTAAGTTTTTTCCTGCTGCCTGTAAAGTATCTGGCGTTGGTCCGCTCCTCCCCCCTGCAATCATGCTCACCTGCTGCAGTTCATTCAGATGCTCAGAACTGCAACTCCCAGGATGCCTTGTGTCGCTGCATCTCGAGTTGGCGAAAATGGGGGGAGAGAAAGTCATGATTTTATTACTCCTTGCTCCCGGACCCAGGTGAAATAAAGCAGGAATACCAGCGCCTGTGCCAACAACCCCAAAGTCTCTCCTCGTGTCCCCTTTGTACTGCCACAGCCCTTGAAGTAGATAGTCTCGTGTGCAGGGGCTAGACGCAGATGCAGGAAGCCACGAAAAGAGGTGCAATACCTCAACTGCTAGAGTCTTCCAATTCCAGGGGCGGGTCGGACATTTTCCATTACTGAAAGTTTTTTATTGCCGTGAGGCGTGCCAGAGAAAGTCCGGACCCAAAGCGTAGCAGGGGCTTCTGTAATGCGCTACTGGCCAGCGCAGACAATATCACCAGAAACCTCACTCCAAAGAAGAGGCAGAAGCCCGAAGGGGAACAGTTCAGAGAAGCTTTAATTAATTGGTACAGCTCCAGTGGCGGCGAATGCATTTCAGCGTGTGCCTTCTTCAGCACCCAACACTTGAATGGTATTCATGGTAAGTTTTTCCCTGCTGCCTATAAAGTATCTGGCGTTGGTCCGCTCCTCCCCCCTGCAATCGTGCTCACCTGCTGCAGTTCATTCAGATGCTCACAACTGCAACTATATATATATATATTACCTACTGGCGGTCACCAGTAGGTAGTTATAGTTAGGATTATTTTCAATAGGGAAATCGCAACATTCTATTGGGAATAACTTTGGCGCCAGTTGAGGAATCTGCCTGAAAATTTCCTCAAATTTTCCTCGCGGCGCCCCGGTCCTTGCCTGAAAGTTTGGGGGGATTCGTCTAGCGGGGGCCTCGATAAAAGGGGGGTCCCAAAACGTGTTTTCCCCATGTTAATTTCCATAGGGCGGTCGACCTCACTTTTATCCCGAACGGCTGAATGGATTTCCACCAAACTTGTAGGGACTGGTAGCCCGATGTGCCTTTGCTATGTCTCAAGATATGTGCTCTAGTGGTTTTTGAGTAATTTAGGTTCAAAAAAATATATATATCTATGGCAGCGCCCCTGAACACGCACCGGGGAGCACTCTGGGCGCACCACGCGAGGTGCGCACGGAAAGCTGATTGGCTCTCGGGTGTCTGTAAGCATTCGAAACAGTCTGGAGCGGCCGCCATCTTGTGTCTCGATAGGATCGAGACACAAGAGGTCGGAAAAACAAAGGGGGAAATGACCATAAGGGGGCAGAGTAGACCCCCCTTGACCCCCTTGGTTTGATGTGGGGGCTATAAAAGGGCCCGCGGGTGAAAAAAAATGTTTTTTTTTGATTTGCGCTGGGGGAGCGCCCAGTACGCGCATCGGGGAGCGGACCGGGGAGGGTCCCATGGGGAAAAATGAATGATAGAGTTTTAAAAAAATGTAGCCTTTTTTTAGAAATTGGAGGTAGTTCTAAAAAGAACTGGTTTTTTTCTTCTTTTTGTTGTTTTATAATTTTTTTAATGTTTTTTGAACATTTTGTACTTTTTTTGGCTTTTATGAACTATTTTGTATTTTTTGTGGTTATCTTTATGGGGAGAAACAAAAAACAGGGAATTGAAAATGGCTCAACAGGAGCAAAAAAAAAATCAGGAAAAAATTTGGGTTTTTGGGGGCAATTGTGGTTGTCACCAGCAAGGAGGATGCGCTTTAGGCTATGCTCACCATAGGAGATGGTCTTACCACAAAAAATACAGGTGACCCTAAATTCTCCAAACCGTGGTTGAATGCAAGGGATTGTCTCCCTTGTCTCTGGTCCCGATGGAGTGGGTTGTTTTCGATTGGAGGTGCTGGGTGTAGATTGGGGAGGGTTGCTGGCCAGTTCTCTCATCTCAGCGGCAGCATAGTTGTTAGGATGCTTGCGCTGCATGTGCCTTATCATGGCATTGTTCCCAAATGAATCTTTTTTATTTGGGTTACCCCTTGAGAGTTCCATGTCACAGATAAGGCAAGTCACCTTTGCCGCATTCACTTTCTTTTTTCCCTCAAGGATGGAAAAAACTCCCATACAATGTGTAGCTTGGGTTGGTATGGGGTATTGTGTTCTTCCAGCCACCTCCTCCTCGTCCCCTCCTCCTCTTCCTCTTCCTCCTCTTCTTCTTGACCACCAATGTGACGTTGTGGTGGTCCTCTTGGTGGTGGTGGTGGTGGTGGTGGTGGTGCAGATGCTCCAGCTGATGCTGCTACTGTAGCCATTAAAAAGTACAAAATATACCTCAAAGATTTCAAAACAGGTCTTCCTCAGTCAAAGGACAAAGTCAGAATAAGGAAAAAAGGTGGGGTCTTTCATCATTTGGAAAAAAAAATGTCCTGAACCAATGAGAAGTGTTATTTTCAGGTCAAAAGACTAGAGATTTCATCATTATGAAACCAAAACTGTTCTGCACCAATTAAAAGTGTTATTTTCAGTTCACATGACCCGACGCGCTTACGCGACGCACCCCGGGTCGCGTAAGCGCGTCGGATGTTTACGTTGCGTGATCGTATTCGCTCGAGTGCTTCCGGGTGCGCTTACGCTGTGCGTATCACGTGGATGCGGCTACGCGATACGTCACAATGATGTTTTCGTTCGCGGCAATAGCGCTAACGGGATGCTCTCCGGAGCGCGCCCTGGGGCGCATCAAAAGACTACGCTTTCCGGGGCGCTTACCGGGACGCTCCCAGGGAGCGCTCCAGGGCAAAAAAAAATAAAACAAATATATGCATTAAAAAAATTGTTTTAAATACAAATATAATATAGGATTCATTCATTTTCAAAAATATTACATTTCATAGCTATAGACATTTGCTTTTAACAACATTTTGAAATTCACTCAAAAAAACATAGGTTGGGGCCTTATATATAGTTTGGAATTAGCATTTAAAAAACCTATTAAATTCACTGAAAAAACCATAGGTTTCACATCAGTTATAGTTAGGAATTAGCATTTAAAAAACCTATTAAATTCACCAGTTATAGTTAGCTGGAAATTTTACTGACATAAAACCATTGAAATTCCCATGTTATAGTTAGTTGGACTCACTATAACTTGCGCGCCTGCAATGCACTGCTGATGACATCACATATTACATCACTCATGACATGGTCAGTGACATCACTCATGGGGGGGGATTCGTCAAGCCGGGGCCGAGATAAAAGGGGGGTCCCAAAACGTGTTTCCCCATGTTAATTTGCATAGGCCGGTCGACCTCACTTTTAGCCCGAACGGCTAAATGGATTTCCACCAAACTTGGCAAAATTGTAGGGACTGGTAGCCCGATGTGCCTTTGCTGTGTCTCAAGATATGTGCTCCAGTGGTTTTTGAGTAATTTAGGTTAAAAAAAATATATATATCTAAGGCCGCGCCCCGGTACGCGCACCGGGGAGCGCACCGGGCGCGCTACGCGACTTGCGCGCGGAAAGCTGATTGGCTCTCGGGTGTCCGTAAACATTCGAAACGGCCACCATCTTGTGTCTCGGTAAGATTGAGACACAAGAGGTGGCAAAAACAAAGGGGGAAATGACCATAAGGGGGCAGAGTAGACCCCCCTGACCCCCTAGGTTTGATGTGGGGGCTATAAAAGGGCTCCGCAGGAGAAAAAATTTGCGTACCGGGCGGAGCACCCGGTACGCGCACCGGGGAGCAGACCGGGGAGCGTAGCATGGGGAAAACCCAGTTTATTCACTGCGTCACCTCTACGACCCTTTCTTGCGTCAATACGCCCCTTTTGCATACATTACACCTGACGTAGGTATAATGTGGCGCAGGGGTTTACAAAGTGACGCATCTACCTAGATGCGTCACTTTGTAAATATACCTCAATAGGGTGCATGTTTTACGCTGCTGATGCGTCACAAAAAGTGACGTACCGGTGGCGTAAAAGTACAAAGTGACACATCTACCTAGATGCATCACTTTGTAAATATGACTCACTAAGGTGCATTTTTACCAGCACTGGTGCGTCACAAAAAGTGACATACCGGTGGCGTAAAAGAGACGCATGGCCTTATAAATGAGCCCTTCAGTCTTCTACTCATGCGTCATATTAAATATATGACGCATTATGTTGCAAGTACTTACAGATACGTCAGTATTTCAGATGTATCTGTAAGCGCAAAAGTGATGCATTGCTGGAGTGCGTTACAAAAATGATGCAATTCCAGCAATGCATCCTTTCACATGGGGCCAGGCCCATGTGAAAGGGCCTGCATGAGTCTTACGCCTGATGTGAAACAGGCGCAAGATTTGGACACAACAGCGTCATAAAAGTGACGCAGAGATATCTCATAGATTTCACTGCGTCACCTCTATGACCCTTTCTTGCATCAATACATCCCTTTTGCATACTTTACACCTGACGTAGGTATAATGTGGCGCAGGGATTTACAAAGTGACGCATCTACCTACATGCGTCACTTTGTAAATATGACTCAATAAGGTGCATTTTTAACAGCACTGGTGCGTCACAAAAAGTGACGTACCAGTGGCGTAAAAGTGACGCATGGCCTCATAAGTGAGGCCTTCAGTCTTCTACTCATGCGTCATATTAAATATATGACATATTATGTCGTAAGTACTTACAGATATGTCAGTATTTCAGATGTATCTGTAAGCCCAAAAGTGAGGCATTGCTGGAGTGCGTCACAAAAATGATGCAACTCCAGCAATGCATCTTTTCTTACCCTTTCACACCCCTGTTCCTTTTCTACATTTTCTTTGAATATCTACATTCCCCATGTTCACTCTCCTCATCTGTAAGCGCAAAAGTGATGCATTGCTGGAGTGCGTTACAAAAATGATGCAATTCCAGCAATGTAAATGTAAATGTAAATGTATTGCGATTTATATAGCGCACGTATCACCCGAAGGCATCAAGGCGCTTGCCTTGGGAACCCATCCTGGTATTTCCCTGTGAGATAACCCCAGCAGGGTATCCACAAGGTGAAAGCCAGGCATCCCGCCGCGAGGGGCCGTAGTGGAGATTAAGCAAGCTATTGCCCAGAGTCACAGAGTGTGAACCCGTGAGTCGAGTAGGCACCAGAACGAGAATTATCGAGTCCGTGGAATTTTTGAGCCCAAGACCCCCCGAGGCGGGGAATTGAACCCTGGTCCAGGACCGATCTCAGCTTCCGGGTCTGCCGCCTCTAACCCCTGAGCCACACTTCTCCACCAATGCATCCTTTCACATGGGGCCAGGCCCATGTGAAAGGGCCTGAATCAGTCTTACGCCTGATGTGAAACAGGCGCAAGATTTGGACGCAACCGCGTCATAAAAGTGACGCAGAGAAATCTCATAGATTTCACTGCGTCACCTCTACGACCCTTTCTTGCGTCAATACATCCCTATTGAATACATTACACCGGACGTAGGTATAATGTGGCGCAGGGGTTTACAAAGTGACGCATCTACCTAGATGCGTCACTTTGTAAATATGACTCAATAAGGTGCATTTTTAACAGCACTGGTGCATCACAAAAAGTGACGTACCGGTGGCGTAAAAGTGACGCATGGCCTCATAGCGTCATATTAAATATATGAAGTAATATGTCGCAAGTACTTACAGATACGTCAGTATTTCAGATGTATCTGTAAGCGCAAATGTGATGCATTGCTGGAGTGCTTCACAAAAATGATGCAACTCCAGAAATGCATCTTTTCTTACCCTTCCACACCTCTGTTCCTTTTCTACATTTTCTTTGAATATCTACATTCCCCATGTTCACTCTCCTTCTCCTTACTTTCCTTCTCAACACTCACCTTCTTTCAGTCCCCCTACTTCACTTCCTTTCTCCTCTCATACCTTTCTGTTCTTTCTTAATCATTTTCCTTTCCTTTATCAATGCACTCCACTTCACTTACTCTTTTTCATTTTTTTACGAATATAGCTCTTTGATGAGAATTGGAGGTAGTTCTGAAAATAACTTTTTTTTTCTTCTTTTTTCGTTTTTTAGAACAAAAACAAAAACAGGGAATGGAAACTGCTCAACAGGAGCAAAAAAAATAATAATAATTAGGGCTGGGAACGGCAGCGATGGTTCTCCACTGATCGAACCATGAGCAGAACACTTTGCTCCCCAAAGCAAAGTACCTGATCACAGTATCTGCATTTAAGGACGCCTTTGTTAAATGCAGGCTGAATGTTCGGAACCAGCTCTTGTGATCTCCCCCTCACCGATGTTGTTGGTCCTCCGGTTGATGTAGAGGCCCCATCACTGGGAACCTCTTGTGACAGAGCCCTGACACTTTCCCGGGCAAAATTCTGGGGGTGCCTCCTTTCCACATGGCGAATCATTGTGTAGTTCCCAAAAGAATATTTTTTAGTGGGGTCACCCCGTGACAGGACTGTGTGACAGATCCTGCACTCCACTTTTGGAGCATTTACCTTCTTCTGGTCATCAGGTATGGAAAAAAAATTCCAGATGAAATGTTCTTTGACCTTCGGCTGAGGAGGCTCTTCATCAATGAAATCATTGGAGTCATCTTCACTGCTGGATGGTCTGGCAGCCATGATAATCCAAGATATCCAACAAAGAACCGAGAGCAAAAAGGCAGGTCTTTCAGTCACAAAAGTGAAAGAAGAAGTGAAGGAAATGGGTGGGGATTTCATTCTTTGTAAAAAAAACTGTTAGCAACCAATGAAAAGTTTTATTTTAAGGTCACATGACTTGACCCGCTTAGGCTGCGCGCACCGAAGCGCTTCCGGGGGCGCTAATGCGGCGCGAACGTAGGCGCTTCCGGGGACGCATACGCGGGGCGAACGAAGGCGCTTCCGGGGGCGCTTACGCGGCGTGCCTAAGTGACGTTTTGATAGTTTCACGGAAATGCAAAATCATTTTCATTTCCTTATTAAAAAAAACTGCTTTTATATGTATGGTACTAAATGTCTTGCGTTATTATTTACTTTTCATTCATATTTTTTTTCACGAACGCATGTAGCGCTCTGGGTGCGCTTTCCGGAGAGCTTACCGGTGCGCGCACCCGGGGCGCCCCAGGAATAAATGATAAAAAATAAAAAACATATATATTATTATAAAAAATTAAAAATAATAATTAATACTTACACAAAACAGCAATTTTATAAAAAGAATCGTAGGTTAGAAACTCGATATAGAAAGGAATTCGCTTTTAAAAAACCTTTGAAATTCACTGAAAAAACCATAGGTTTCACACCAGTTATAGTTAGGAATTAGCATTTAAAAAACCTATTAAATTCACTGAAAAAACCATAGGTTTCACACCAGTTATAGTTAGCTGGAAATTCTACTGACATAAAACCATTGAAATTCCACGTTATAGTTAGTTGGACTCACTATAACTTGCGCGCCTGCAATGCACTGCTGATGACGTCACATCTTACATCACTCATGACATGGTCAGTGACATCACTCGTGACATCACTGATGACACCATCCTTGTGACAGAGTAACAGACCTCCTTTCAGTGTAATGTAACCCTTGAAACACATATTCAAAAATAGAAACTAAAATTTTCATATAAATAGAGATACCCATACCAGTTACAACAACCAATCCAGTAATACCACCATCTATATACACATCCACTCATTCACCAACAGTTCTATATAGTCACTCATACATATACTCACTCATCATATGTAGTGATACACATATACATCCTGTTACACACCAACAGTCTTCCAAAAGTTACTCACACACATAATCACACATGCAAATAAACTATTGATCATCCATTTATTTGCATATACAGCTATACACACACTACCACCTTACTTCTAAGGAAACTTACACATACTTACTCTCTTAAACAAGCACTTATAGAAAGACATACTTATTTAAACAGGAACTCTTACAATCTCTCACTCTCACATATACTCACTTATAAACATCAATACTCACATATACTAGATTAAAACATATGTAGTTACTCATAAAGGCACTAGTGAGGCAGGCATTCAGTCACTAACACACTTATATACACACTCATCCACTCATACAGTCCTGCACATATGCTGTCTTCAAAACACATACAAACAGTGAGTCAGTCATTGATGCATCTATGTGCTAAGTAATACCCCGACCAAACCATACAGACACTCATACTGATACTAAAAAATATAAAACAACAAAAAAGAATAAAAAAAACAGTGACACCATCCTTGTGACCGAGTGACAGACCTCCTTTCAGTGTAATGTAACCCTTGAAACACATATTCAAAAATAGATACTAAAATATAAAACATATTGATTTTTCAGAAAGACACACATTCCCTGGATGGTGTCATCCGTGATGTCATGAGTGATGTCACTGACCATGTCATGAGTGATGTAATATGTGACGTTATCAGCAGTGCATTGCAGGCCCGTAAGTTATAGTGAGTCCAACTAACTATAACGTGGGAATTTCAATGGTTTTATGTCAGTAAAATTTCCAGCTAACTATAACTGGTGTGAAACCTATGTTTTTTTCAGTGAATTTAATAGGTTTTTTAAATGCTAATTCCTAACTATAACAGATGTGAAACGTATGTTTTTTTCAGTGAATATATATATATATATATATATATATATATATATATATATATATATATATATATATATATATATATATATATGAAATCCGATATCGTTTAATGCGCACAGCATCATTCCTCCATTCCTCAGGAAAACGAACAAGTCGGACCCAAAGCTTCGTGCAAAAGTTAAGTGTTCTTTATTTCAAAAAAGTAATACCCAAGCAGTCCTGCATGACGCGTTTCGCCTATATTTGCCAAGACCCACCTTCAGGCACAGGAAGACAGGGGGCGGTGTATGCGGTCATTGACTGCACTGTGGCAATGTGTACTTACACATTTGCTCACGCTGAATTGATCCCTGATGTCTGAAGGGCGCTGCAGCGTGGGGACCGGAGGAGAAAGCAGAATTCGCACTAACACGGACTTTGGAGTTGTTGTGCTTAATTACGTTGCTGTTCCCCTCGCAATACCTCCCCAACAAGAACAAAGCATTTTGGGACATGTAGGCGCCTGCCACTGGGCGGCCCACATTAGGTATCAGCGCAAGTGACTCACCTGGGGGAGGAGCCTCTGAACACCTATCAGGACGGGTAGGGTATTTTAAACCCGTGATTGTGAACCTGCATCCTGATCACACTCCGGGCGCTGAAGAAGGCTATGACGCTGAAATGCATTCGCCATGCTGTGTGAACTGTGAATAAATGCTGGCTCCGAAACTTCCCCTGTGTGGCCTCTGCTCTTTCTTCGAGGGAGTTTGTTTCTACATATATATATATATATATATGTATATATATATTTTTTAAGATATTGAAAATGTTCAAATATTTCGGGGTGTAAGTATTGCAGGTAGGAGAAATTCATTAATATTTAAATGAACCCATTATTAACTTGTAAATGAGTAGTAACCATGAGAGTAGAGGTTGTGTATAAGCTACTATTGGACCTATTTCAGAACTTCTAAGCATACCACCAGGATTCCATATCGACCGATAAGAGATATCCAGAAGTGCAGCAATCATCAGAATAAATGTGTTCTCAAACATTGCCGCTAACTTTAAGTTATTGGTGTTACACCACAGAATGTCAGGGCAATGCATTTCTACGGAAATACATTAACTCCCCAGCCACCACCGCCAGCATATCTGAGATGCAGGACTTGAAGTAGACATCTGGAGCCATACTGTAGTGGTCTAATAGACACTTTTAAATGCACAATTCGCTGATGAAAGAGAGGCTATTTCCTATACATGTCGGACTGCATAAGCTTAAGTTCTAAAGCGGAACCTGCTGACTAACTACGAGCCGGTACAACGAGTGTCTGGCCTGTGAAATCTGATAAAACCTGTTCTGTCTGCAGAATACTCTAGCAGCGATGTTGCAGCAACTGAAGTTTGTTAAACTTTTGAACCCACAAGCACTAATTATGGCGCAATCCAATTTAGGTGAAATATGTGGCAGGAATTTGCGTAATAATTTCAGTCGGATGGAATTGGAAGTAGAGACAAACTTAATCTTGCCATTCGTTCACAAGTTTTTATCCAACAAAAAGCTGAGATTTGTGGCTCGGGGTACAGCTGGGCGAAGTCCCATGGTTTTAGACCCAAGATATGGAATTCATCACTCAGGCTCCCTTCTATAATTAGGACAACCATCACATGGGACTCCAGTTTAAGGATATTAACGTCTCTCCAGCTTTTCATAATCCCTAGGGACTCTGATTGTCAAAATGGAGTAAGAAAAATGATCAAATCTAATAATGGGCTGTGTATTGTCATAATAAGAAAATGTGTATTTTATGTGTTTCTAAAACAAACCTGTTTCAGAAATTAAAAAAACAATGCGAATAAGAATCTATAAAACCTAGCACCTACTCAACATTCTGTTCTTGGACATGTGGACGGAAAACATTGAGATCCTTACCAGACAGACATTACTAATTATAGGGGGTGGTCTTTTGCAGATAAGTGGTGGCCAGAGCCTCCACTGACCTGGTAGGCTGGTTGACCACTTTTTAGAAGTTTAAGTGTGTTTATTAAAAAAAAGCCTTCAATTTGGATTGGTGAATTTTGATATCACGTAATTCCCTTTTAAATGCAAAAAATCGACCATTAGGGGTGGCGGCCTTGCCAAATTTGTAAGTCTAGGGTCAAGGGTGGGATTGCCGGACAGGGTCAGACTGGTACAGAAAATATGCCGAAGCACCAAAATGAAAGTGGGCCCCATTAGTGAGTTTGAAAACTAAAAAAGTGACCCATGATGGCAAATTGGGGCAGTTTTGAACTTGTAAAGAAATGGTGTATAAGTGTTTTGTAAGGTATGGAAATTTCATACATCTGAGCTTGCTGCAGGCAACATTTGTTTCACTAGGGAATCCAACAGAAAAAGCAGACCTGCAACCCTAAAACAGGCCTACAAACAGTGAAAAAATGGGGAACACATAACCGGTCAGACCAGCTCTTTGAGCACTGCCTGATTGCCTTATAAGCGGTGGGCGGTGCAGGTAAGTCTCCAACAGACTACGGAATAGGGAAAATTAAATAAATGAATAATTCCTATTCCATTGACTGTTGACATCCCAGTCCTCCCCCCCAGCCCCCCCCCCCACCCGAATCACCGCGCTTACCCGCACGTTGCACGGACCACTGATGCTTATAAGGCATTGCCTGTGGTTTCCCATTCCAACCACACAAATTAATTGGATTGTGCATATATACAAACATTTTCCAGAAAAATTCTCCACATAGAAAAGCATTCAAATGCATTCTTGCCAAGGGGAAGATGAGTGTTTTTCCAGGGTGGGAAAGGAGTGAGTGAACATTTAGGGGCAGATTTACAAGTCCCTTGCGCCACTTTTGTGTCATTTTTAACATGGGAAAAGTGACGCAAAAGTGGCGAAAGGGGCTTGTAAATCTGCCCCTTAATATTTAATGGCTGTGGTAGTGAGGTGGAACCTCCAGAAGGAACAATATTTAAGCTGCTATGAAAAAAGTTAAACTATGGAATCCAATCTAATACAGATGGATTTGTAAAGCACAGCTAATCACCTGTGAAGGGTTCCAGGCACTGAGAGTACTGCTGAGAAGGGGGATGCATCTCCTCATAATTTGCATATGCAAACATGCTTAACTTGCGGATATTCTGCATGTATATTTGCATGCTCCTGAAAACCTATGACGACTGTAGATTTCAAGACAAAATTCCCTGGTATTCTATTTGAATTCCATAAAAGTCAAAAACGTACCACAAATGGATACTAATCGTGGTCAGTAGATTTCTAAACCTTACAGCATCTGCTTTGTGAATTGGGCCTTTTATGATTCGCCAGCTCGTCCATCACAATTCATTATCGACTTGAAATAAAAAATAACTTTCTCAGATGATCCTTTAATTTTACAATTGTAACCAACAAAATCCCTGGGCCCTTATTTATGAAGCCTTGTGCCAGTTTTGCGCCGCCGGTGCGTCACTTTTTGTGACGCACCAGCGACGTACAAAATGCGCCTTGTTGCGCCATATTTAAAAAGTGACGCATCTAGGCAGATGCTCACTTTTTAAACCCCTGCGCCACATTATACCTGCGTCAGGTATAATGTATGCAGAGGGGGCGTTCCCCCTCAAAAAGCCTCGTAATAGTGACGCAGTGAAATCTATGAGATTTCACTACGTCACTTTTAGGATGCTGTTGCGTCAAAATCTTGCACCTGACTCACAGCAGGCGTAAGACTGACGCAAGCCCTTTCACATGGGGCTTTCCCCATGTGAAAGGACGCATTGCTGGAGTTGCGTCACTTTTGTGACACACTCCAGCAATGCGTCACTTTTGCGCTTACAGATGCGTCAGAAATACTGACGTATCTGTAAGTCCTTGCGACATGATGCGTCATACATTAAATATGACGCATCATTGGTGTCGCAAGGAGTGCGCAGTGAAAAGTGACGCATCGCTGTTTTCACGCAGCGATGCGTCACTTTTCATAAATGAGGCCCCTGGAATTTAAACGAAACGACATAAGTAAATGTAGTAAATGTGACCTTGTGTGGCGCTATCAGTGACAAAGCTGAAAGCGTTGTGTTTTATTCCCTGCTCGATAGTGGAAACATCTTCCAAGCTCAAATGGAGCAGCCTAACTTCTGCCAGTCGGATTTACTTTCTTATTAGAACCAGAGAAAAATACAGAAGTCGTGAAGCTATGTTGAAGCCGCCTACAGAGAGCAGTGATGCTTACATTTTGTTGGCATGTCTTTGCTAATGACATTCATTCCATTTTGACTTTAAGAAAGCTACCGCCGCAATAACTGTCATGTACTATACATTACATCAGGCAGCAATTCACTTTCTTCTGATGCACTGCCAGTTGAGAAAATTCTGCTGAGAAAATGCACATCTTATGCATAAGGCACAATTTAATAGGAAGCATATTGTCCTAGTCATACGGCCCATTAGAGCTGGTTATTTCTACCACACATAATCAGTTAATAAGACCTATTAATTAAGCTAAGTATGACATTGAGCTTATGTTGGAGTGAGTCCACTGAAATCCAGGCTAGAGTCATTATCTCTGTTTCTACTTGAAAAACAACAGATTCATTTAATTCTTGATCGTATATGTTTTCTGGTGCACATTCCTTATTATCCCACTTCACTTAAGTTCAGTGGGAAAATTTGCTGAAAGAACTAATTTCCAGTTTAATTTTTTTTTCACTTGAGAGCAAGAAAAACACAATTAAGTAGAAGTGTTTTGTATACTCCCCTCTGGAAAATGTAAGCCCTTTCGTCCATCATCAAGTAAAGACATTGGTTCTGATTACAATAAGCATGCCAGTCCCATTTCAGCTGCAAACGAGATGGCAAGAAACGTGTAGCAAATTGAGCGCTACATGGAAGTTTCGGATGCTTTTTGAAGCTGGTTCAAATTATTGCCAATCACTGGGCAAAGTGCACAGAATTTTGGTTTGCGCACCTTGGAGTGGGCGAAACCATGCACAATTTGTGCATACCTTGCCATTGTGAGCTATTAGGCTCGGAATTTGGTTTAAGCTGCACATCCCTCTGATGTAATGCAAATTTCGATCTTTCATTTGAAGGGGTGCATCACAATCACGGGTAGTCCATACCTGCCTATAATCATTTGTCATATTAACCTGGAACAGTAGAATGTGAACTGTAATAGCGTGGATTGTGGTTTATTAACCCCTTCCATGCTCATGACGGAACGGTTTTGTCATGAGCGTTGGTTGAGCTGTGCTCATGACGGAACCGTTCCGTCATGAGCCGATAGCCTCCTTAGAACCTTCAGCACAGCGCGAAAATTTGCGCCGCGCTGAGGGGGTTAAGGATATATTTCATATAAACGTGAAGAAATTAATATTGAACTCATACTTGTTTAGCTGAAAACATTAACGTTCAGAAATTGTGTATGCTGCTGACAATTATTCACGTATTTGATGTCCTTATGTAGTGTGATGATATAGAAGTGCTTAACAAAAAGTCTTCATTTATATTTAATTACATAAGGCCTGTGTGCTATTTCTTATGTTGGCCAAGTTCTGTAGGCCTTGAATGCATATTCCCTGGAAGCTTTTGCATTAGATTTAATAGTTGAATTTCATGTGGATGTTGGATTTGTGACTGAACTTTGCACCAAACCAAGAGCCGACATAGTCAATGAGCCACTGCCTGACTCTGACCAAATCCTTTTTATTGATGGTTCATGCTTAAGAGACAATGAGGGTTACCGGAGAACAGCTTTTGCTGTCTGTACCATTTCTGGAGTGGTGGAAGCTGCTTGTTTACAGGGAGTATACTAACCCTGGGTGTAAAACTCCACTCCTCCGCGGAGTTTGCAGATTTTTGGCAAAACTGTGTTCCGCGTAGATCACGGAGTTGCCAGAAAACTCCGCACTCCATGACGGAGCAGAGGTTTTTTGTGTTTCCGTGCTCAAAATGCATTTTTGCGTGCACTGGAATGACTTACCAGGTGCCTGCGAACACCAACAAGATTTCCCATCTGTTCGCTTGTGCCAAGAGATTTGCTAGCCGGCCGCACGGTCCCGGGAGATTTTGCAATTGCAAACACGTCATTCGGGGGTGCCATTGGACTTTCGGATGAAGTTTTGTGAAGAACGCGATCCTAAATACACAGAATCTGCAATCTGGAGAAGGTTCTCTCCCGAGCAGCATGAAAACCTTCTCAAAATGACAATTTGGACAAAAAAAATAATCAGATTGACAATTGCCTGCACTTTTTTTGTGCACGGAGTCCCTTTTCTTTGTTTCCTTTTTTTAATGGGAAGGTAGTGCCCCAGAGTGTCCAACTTCCTGTTTCTGTCCAACAGGCTCCTCCCAGTGCTTTTTCCATCTCCTGTTTTCTTATTATTTCAATTTGGAGCTGGAAAGATCACTCTTTGTGTCTGCTGCATCATAAATCATTGAATTTGAGGACTTGAATTTGAGATTTCACAAGTAAGTTGGAAAATTGGTGTTGTTTGTATGGTTCGGACATTGCACCTAAATTATTTTGTACTTTTTATCATTTATTAAAATTTATTGTGGTGGGTGGCCTGTAGTTTCAGTAGGGGCCTGGTTGTTTCTTTGTAAGTAATTTGTACTCTTTTATAAAGGAAACATGTTGCTCAATTCACCACATTTTCTCCAACTTTCGAAATCAATTTGCAATATTTATTTAATTCACTAGCCCATAGTCTGCCAATAGGCCTTTCGTCCAGCAGGCCCAGAGCTACTCATGGGTGCATGAAACAACTGTTTCTGTTGTGTCTGTTGAATTTAAACATCATTTAGGGCATGGATGGCATTGGATTGAAATGCAAAATGTTATTTTTTGGGGGTATTTCACTTTTTTATGTTTGTTAAATAAATGCCTTTGTTTGATGTGTCTGGTTGTTGTGTAAACCTTTTTTAGTCCTGTGGATTTTCGTTTTAGGAATAGTTGCATTAAAGCTGTGCTGTTTAACATGCCTACTTTGTCTGGCTATTGTGTGAGTGTGTTTGTAATAGTGGGCCAACATTTGCCTCGGCTGAGCCTCGACATGTGGCCAGGTGCCATTTCGTCAAGTCTGTGTCCATTGAGTTCATTGTTTTCCAGGCCTCCTGCTTTTTGTTGTTGTTGTGAGTGTGTATTGGTAGTTAGTGTGCTTTTTCCATAAGCCTAAGTTCTTCTTTCCTTTGTTCCTCTTGGCCTATTGCTTCTTGTTGTGGTAGCCTGGCCATGTGCCTGGTGGCCATTTCATGAAAGCAGCCAGTGTGCCTTTGCTATGGGACTGCATTGTCTGTCTTCCCTTTCTTGTTGTTGTGGCATGGCCATGTGGCTGTCAGCCATTTTGTGAAGGCAGCCAGTGTGCCTTTGCCATTGGCTTGCATTGTCTGCCTTCCCTCTCTTGTTGTTGTGGACTGGCCATGTGACTGGTGGCCATTTTTTGAAAGGGCAGCCAGTGTGCTTCTGCATTAGGACTTCAAGCCTTCTTTGTGGTGGCCATGCCTTCATGCTGGTTGTTGTTTCGCATTCAACTTTTTCTTCTTTTATCCAGCAAAAAATGTAGCACACTTCACTACATTTCCTATTAAATTTGCAATGTTATTCATTTGAATTGATTCACTATCTGGCCTAGTCTGCCAATGAGTTTTCCAACCAATAGTCCCAGAGCTATTCATGGGTGCATGAAACAACTGTTTCTGTGGTGTCTGTTTAATTAAAACATCATTTAGGGCATGGATGGCATTGGATTGAAATACAAACTGTTTTTTTTCTTCACTTTTTTCATGTGTGTTAAATAAATGACTTTGTTGGATGTGTGTAGTTGTAACTTGCACACCTTTTTTAGCCCTGTGGATTTTCGTGTTTGGTATTGTTGCATTAAAGCTGTGTTGTTTAGCATGCCTTCTTTGTCTGGATAGTGTGTGAGTGTGTTTTTAATAGTGGGCCAGCATTTGCCTTGGCTGAGCCATCCCATGTGGCGAGGGGTAATTTTTTAATTTCGGTGTCCAACTCCATATAGGCCTGCTTGAGTTCATTGTTTCCAGGTCTCCTGCTTTTTGTTGTTGTGTCTTCTAAGTGATCATGTGTTTGGTGGCCATTTTGTGGTGGCAGTTAGTGTGCTTTACTGCTTCTGCCATAGGCCGGCATGTCTTTCCTTTATTCATCTTGGCTTATTTCTTCCATCGGTTGTCAGCTGCACCTACCTGAATGCTGCATCCCACGTGATGCACAATGCCAAACCGGGTCTGTTACATTTGTATTTTTGTTGCTGTTCTTCTTCTTTCCTATCCTTCCTGAGTGTATTGTACAGTACACCAACCATGAAAGCCCTTGTTGTTGTCAAAGTCTCACAAATGGCTACTCTGTATTTTTTTTTTAATTAATTACTAAGGTAATACATTTAATAATATTTATAACACTAACAAGTGTGATCACTTGTTATATATTTGTTTGTTTGTACTAGTAGTAATTGAACCACAACAATGAAGGCCACATTTCACTGATGTTCTTCTTGCTTCTTTGCTTTTAGGTGCACAAAAGAGGAGGAGACAACATCACCCATTGTACTGACAGACATAAGTCCTGTGCTCACAATGTCACGTGACGTGTGACCACAGACGTCTCTTCAACTTGTGCCATTGCATGCTGCTGACATCTTCAAGATGGACCCAAGGAAAGGTACTAGGTCCAGTACCAAGAAAGTTGCCAGTGAGAAGAAGGCACTGCCACTTACCAAGACCGTTATGTCACCCCAGATATTTTTTGGGAAACCAAAAATTGTGCCTGTAGCAGGGGTGTCCGAGGAGCAAGCTGGATCAGTGGACCCACCCAACCAACCTAGGCCCAAGTCCATGTCTGTCGCAGGGGCAGCCAGTCTAATCGCAAGTCCAACGCCGTCGAGCAGTGATATTGAAATTGACTTATTGTTATCTCAAAGTAGTATCCAATCAATGCAGGAAACTCAGATAAGTGGGCAACAATAGCAGCAACCACCCCCAATAGTAGTTGTTACTCCCAAAGTAGGGGCAGTTCAGGAGATCAAGCTTCCTGCAGAGGAAGAAGAAGAGCAAGCCACTCTTTCAGAAGATCCATTGTCTTCCACATCCTCAGCAAGGAAAAGGAGGGTTAGTCCAATTTCTCTGCAATCCCCCTTCTGATGATCTAGACACCACTTCGAAGCCACCTCAGTCTGAGAGTGTGGCAGGCCACGAGACAAGGCTAGGAAAAAAGAATGTTCCAGAAAGCCTTAGAGTTATGGAGGTAGATGTAGAAGAGAAGGATAATGACAATCCAGTCATCATGGACATTAGTACCGACCCAGTGGAGACCAACATCTCCCCATCCCAAATTGCTGTGAGGTATGTGGCACGGATGCCACCAACACAGATGATACCACCAACACCACCTCCAGCTTCCATATTTCACTGGCAGTGAACTACATCCACCACAGCAACCTCAGTGGAAGTAGGCACTTCAGAGAGTCAAACGCCACACCCAACTACCAGTTCATCTGGCATTGCAGGTCACACTAGAAGCACCAGAAAATTGGCCTCCACAGTTTAGGACTTTTTTCAGTTAGCAAGAAGGAGGTGAACATTGCTATATGCTCCATTTGCGGACAAGGTGCTAGTCTGGGTAAGCTTGGTAGAAACTATGGTACTGGAGGCCAAACGACCTGTCTGTAATGCCCCCGTAGACCAGACGTGGCAGGGGAGTATTGTGCAAGAGCTTTCTTAGGATTCACAGGTGAGGGATATTGGGTATTATGGTTAAAAGAGGGTCTTTGCCATGATCCGTATTCCCGGTGACGTCTGCTCCTTTAAATGGTGGCCGCCTCTGCCACTTTTCCTCTCTTGTGGGATGTCCTGCCGGTCGCCCCCTCGGTAAAAGAAAATAGGAGACGGTCAGTACCTACTTCCCTTCTCCCTCTAATTTCCTACGTGCGCGTGCTTTTATTGTGGTTTCCCCTTTATCCCTTTTTATACTCCCAGTCACCCTGTGGGATCCATGATACAAGTCGTTATTCAGTGTGCCTCTTCCATCCCCAGGCCCTTTTGTCAGGTAGTTTCTCGTTGTAGGTGGGTTTGGGGCTTTACTGGTTTCTGTTTCTACCCGCCTGTCCCAAGAGTGCCTCCTGCTTTTTACACTTCTCCTAAGCTGTCAGGGTGGTCTTCTAGAGGCCAGAGAAGCTCAACTGTGTGTGCCACCACACTACTAGTGTGCACCTGGTCTTCCCTATGACTTGCCGGGACCCGATGACAGGGTCACTGCCGTCTCGTCTGTAGTTCCTTCCTTGGGGCACGTCCCGGTTCTTCTCTGGGTCTTCCCGATGTCGTCTCGAACTCCTCTCGAATCCGTCTCCTAGGTCTCTTCCTCCTGCATTCTCTTGTCCTTGTGTTGTGGTTCTCCGCTCCGCTCCTCGCTTTCTCGGTGTTCCACACCAGCTGTGTTTGTTTCCTGCTCTTTTAGTCCTGTTAGGCTCCTCCCCTCTGTAGCCACTAGAGTCAGAACAAGTCGATTCAGCCCAGTGCCCCCGGAGCACTGCTGTTGGCCTTCATGGCCCTTCCGGTCACACCGTCTGAGAAAACACCACTTGATGCAGTGGGAGACGAACGAAAATTGCACGTGTTGTTGGTGGAGGGGATGAAGATGAAGAAGAACTGATCATGGTGGAAGGTGAACAAGAAAGAGACATTTTCTCTGTTACACAAAGCAGCCCTGTCCCCAGCACTGCAGTGTTGTCACTCACATCATCATCAGCAACATCGTAATGACACAAGAGTCAGACTGAGACACCAAGGGGTCCAGGTCAAGAGAGTACCACAACCAAAAAACATGCATTGAGCATAACATCTGGCGTCAAGAAGTCACCTGCATCAGTGGCACCAGAAAATAAAAAAATCCAGGCTACCATTCTTAGCATGTTTAGGTCGGAAGGGCAGTAGAAATGCAACCACCCAAAAGCACGTTTATACAATGTGCAGCTGGCTAAAATGTTAGCGCTGGACCTGTGGAAGGGGTGAGTTTTCTTGAATTTGTGGCAGACACCTGCCAGAAATGGAAGGTTCCCAGCCAGTCCTATTTTGCCAGAGTTGCTGTTCCAGCACAACATCAAGACGTGCTGGAATTGCTTGGACAAGCATTGCAGCAGAGTGCTGTTCACACAATCCACCTGACAACAGACATGTGGACCATTTGCCAAGCCACTGATTACATGTGGATCACTGCACACTGGATCTCTTTTGTGGGGTTTGAGAAAAGATGTCTGCATGTGTTAACACTGCTGAGATTTGTAATGCTGCTCGGAAACATGCATCTGTGGCAATGTACGCCATGGAGAAACCTCATACTGCTGTAAACATTTTGGAAGAATTTGACAGCAAGGTCTTTGAATGGCAGCAACCAAGAGGGCTTACCATTTGATTTGTTGCCATTGACAATGGCAGTAATATAGGTAAGGCCATGGCCGATGGTGGCTATTTCAAGGTCCTGTGTTTGGTGCACTGTATTAACATCATTGCTAATGCCAAGTAAATGGTGTATTCTTCAACCGATGGTCACAACAACTTAGTCTCTCTCAATAGTACAGTGTGCACCCTTGCAGCGAGTGTTTATTGCCAATACATAAGGAATATAACTTACCACTGCCCGCCACTGCTGCTGGCTCCCTCACCCCTGCAGCTGCCGCATCTGCTTGCTCTCGGCTGGCGTCACCTTTCCCGCTGGCCCCGGCACTGGTGGTCTGTACGCCTAGAAAAACATTACACATTTTTTAGATACCATATACGCGTCCCCCTATTTTTGTTTCACTAGCAAGATTGAAAATACAATACATAGATACACCACACACATCACTAGTACAAATCAGGTACTAGAGTAGACAGTAGTATATCCTATCCTATCAAAAATAATAAAATATCTGGTTGGGAATTTTGCTGGTGGCAATTTTCAAAAGGCGTCTTAAGAAGAGGACAACCCAAAGGACTGGACTCAGTGGCTACAGCTATTGGTGAATCTGAGTTTTAAAACTTTTTTAAAAGAAAAAGAGTGGCCAACTGGGCGCACAGTCGAACATGAGGTGTCTCGAGTCTCGACTAGGGTCCTCTTGGTTGGAAAATATAATTGTGCCCTCCTCATACTTCCTTCCAGCCATGGTGTATGGCAATCAGTTGTTCATAATCAACTGCTACTGCTAATACTAAAATTACTAGGCCTATACGAGAAAACGTAAAAATAACCTAATTAGAGGTGTCCAAAATGGCCATAATTTTATTTACTGATTAAGCAGGAGAAAGAAAGTAAAAGAAAGCCTTCTAATCTCAACAGACATGCGTAGAATACCTTAGTTGGGCATGCAATCTGCACAGCAGAGTAGTAGTACTGGTAGAAGTAAAGGGCCAATGTGTTCTCTGAGTCTTACAGTAGTACCACCACTAAGCAGTCCACAAAATATAAGGGGAGAGGGAACCATGACTGAAAAACTGGAATAAATATAGAGCAAGCTACAGACAGACTAACAGAAGTACAGAGTCAGAGGCAGTTAGATTGATGTAAAAAAACACAGACACTAGAAATACTAAGTAGCCAGCTAGGTAATGTCAGGATAACAAGAATTTTGAAACCAATAGATTGAAGATGATTTGTTAAAAAAATAGAATTAGGAAACAGAAACAATAGTTAAAAAAATAAGTTGCAGTAAAAGTTAGGGAAATATAATTATTAATATTAACCACAAGAGGACTTACGGGGGCCTGCAGCAGAGTCATCTGTAGAGAAGCGATCCTTGCTCTGGGAGGCACCTCCAGCTCCCACCTCAACAGACCCATTTGTCTTCTTGCTCCTGGATGCTGATCATGTAAGACAAAATAAAGAGACAAAAATTGATTGATGTGAAACAAATAATGAATCATTTTTAAAAAGCTCCAAAAAGATTTTTTGATAGGAATACAATTGCAATAAAATGGACCCCTCAAATCAGATCGATCGTAGTGTCGCAGTCGCGGACCGTCCTATCTCTTTATTATTCCACTGTTCCATTCCGATTCCATAATCCTAAACCTAAGTACTACCTAGCCCGCCTATTCCAAAGGCTTTGGTATGAATTGCCAACAATTATATTTGCTTCTTATAAGTTCCGATCTCATTTGCAATCATCAATGAATCAATTGTTCACTAAGTTTGCATTTCCATTTTTTTTAGTCCTCAAAAAATGCATACATGGAAGCATGCACATTGCATACACCAAATTGTTAGTTGGTTGCTGATGGGCTGAGTTGCTATATTACTCTCTCACTAACAAACTACAAAAGGTTCTACTAAGGACTGGAGTCAGCAGCATGTGATGGAGAACGAGCCACACAGATCTGTATAAAATGACCAACTAATACTAAGTAACTAACTATAATAACTACCTACCACCACTATCTTAGTGACAGGACAAAGGAAAGGAGTCTCTCTAGCATTACCTAACTTAAGTTCTCTAACCTGTCTTAGCCCAGCCCAAGCGAGCGCAAACTTGCAAACCAGATTAGTAGCGCCTTTCACCTGTCTAGAAGAATAACAGTCACATAATGAGTTTTTTAAACATAACTTACCAGCATGTAAGCAGCAGCATTCCTGCGATTTGGGGTAAAAATAATACTCGCAATAACACAGCAATAACACAGACCAGAACACACAATAGTAATAAAATAGCTATTCACCAAGCCCCATGACTTCAACACCTAGCAGGTCCAGCAGGTCCTGCTCCCAGTCCAGGATGTTGGACTACCGGTGAGTCAGCTGGTTGTGGCTTCAGAGCAGCTAAACACTGCCCGGCACATCCTCGCCCACCAACGGTGACGCTCCTGTATCCCCTAGTCAGAACCAGGCCTGCACTTGCTGCCAAGGTTAAGGGGAGGTGGCACTGCACAAAAAAAATGGGATGGCCACCTCTACCTCTGAGAATAAATTCCGGGCCTGAACCCCTTCTGGGCGCCGCCTTCCGATGGCTCCCGGTCATCCTTTTACCCTCAGCCATGGTTCTGGGGGAATGAGTTCAGAAAATAAAATAAAATAAAGTCATGAGAAGAAGCAGGGAAGTAAAAAAAAAAGTAAGTAATAGAAAAACAGTTCAAAAACACAGTAAATGTAGAAATAAAACGCAAAATATACACTTAGGGAGTGAGAGGGATAGATAATGAATAAAAAAAAATCAGACAATAGTTTTAGAAACAAAAGATTCAAAAGATTCAAAAACAGGCTTAAGACCCATAACAAAGAGTAGAAAAAGAAGATGGCCATCCCATTGGCGAACACACAATCCGCGATCCCGAACATCAGAAACGTCTCACTAGCATGCGTGCGCATGTGAAAAAAGCAACTCTGCATGCTCGTGTAACTTTGCGTAGTGTTGCAGAGTCTTTTAATATTTATTATTACCATGTAGTTGTGCATACTCCGCCTGGGCTTAGAGTATACTCCACACAAGTGGCTGAAATAATTTCCTTGACCTGTGCATGCCTTATTTTTGACCAGATGCGAGTCACTATATATACTGATAGCCAGCACGGTTTCGGTGTAGTTCAAGACTTCGAACCGCTATGGTCACAGAAAGGGTTCTTAACGTCATCAGGATCTCCTATAAGAAAGGGAGATTATGTGAGACAACTGTTGGAAGCCTTGCAGCTGCCAAAAGAAGTGGAGGTCATAAAGTGTGATACACATGGTAAGGGGTAAGACTTTGTGTCTTTTGGCAATCGATGCGCAGACAAATCGCCCTCTTTTGTGCAACCCATGCATGTATTTTTAAGGGGGAATATTCTGGCAAGAGCACAGAGAGAACCAAACTTAGCATGATGCTAGTAATCCCATATACCTGGGATGAGGTCAGCCGTCTGCAGGGAAAAGCATCAGATCAGGAACAAGCTGGTTGTATCAGAGCAGGATGCGAAAAGAGGGAAGATGACATTTGGGTTTCAACTATGGTAGAGCGATGTTACCAGATTGTTTGCTGAATCTTATGGTGAGACATATTCATGGAGCAGTTCACATTGGGACAGATGCAATGGTGAGTTTGTTCAGGCAACATGGTTCATCCCGAGATTCTGTGTGATTGCCGATGCAGTATGTCATTGATGTGTCATGTGTCAACAGATGAATGCTGGAAAGAAAACTGTGGTTGCTTTGAGTCACATTGGATGGTCAGGAGGGTCATTCAAGCGAATACAGTTGGATTTTGTTGAGATGCCTAGTGCAATGGCTTGAGATACATGCTTGTTGTTGTGTGTATCTTTTTACGGCGGGTGGTAGCTTATCTGACTCAAATGTGTGATCGTCTCACAGTACCAAAGTTACTGCTAAAGGAACTTATCCCACACTTCAGGTTTCCAACTACATTGGAGTCAGATAGCGGAACTCACTTTCACAGTGAGACCATGAAGCTGTTGTGCAATGCCTTAAACATTAAGCAGAGACTGCATTGTAGCTACAGTCCAGAAATGGTGGAACAGATTAATGGGACTCTAAAGACGTGTGTGCTTCGACATCTCTGAACTGGCCTGATGTGTTGCCCTTGGTTTAGATGAGTTTGCGCAACATTCCAAACAGGAGGACTCGGCTATCCCCTCAGGAAATCCTCTTGGAGAGGGGAATGCACTTGCCTGAGGTGCCATCAACATGTTAATTAAGATCACCAATGATTTGGTTCTTGACTACTGCAGAGGATTGGCTGATGTGGTTTGTTCTGTGACTCACCAGGTTGAAGATTCAACTGCACCGACCTCGAGGGACCTCTAGCATGACTCCAATCTGAGGGACTGGGCCCTGGTCAGAAAACATGTGAGGAAGAGCTTTCTCAAAGCATGGTGGTGAAGTTCATACCAGGTGACCTTGGTGACGAACACTGCTGTGAAGTTTGGAAGTTTACCTACTGGAAACATGCATCACATACTTGCAGAGTTTTAGGACCCTTGGAAGCAACAGCTCCTCTCCCAGAAGTGACTCCAGCCTTGGTTGCTAGCTGTGGGGGTTCCTGAAGAGGCTTGATACCCACCCAGTGGAGTTTAGGGGGGGTTACATTACACAAGCCTCAGGTATAGAGTCTGAGGGAGACAGTAATATTGCAAGTGGTTTAGAGTCTGACTCAGTTGAAGAGACTGGTGTGGAAAGTGGTTGTGTGCTGTGGAAAAAAACAACAATTTATGCCTTGCCTCAAGAGAGAGAGCATCTTAGAACGAGCTCTGTAGCTTCATGCTATTTGACCCAACTGATGTGAAGAGACTTCTTAGGAAGGCACACTGTGTCACCTTAAAGGATCTTGTCTTGGGAAATGCTATGTAGGATGTCACCCTGGCTTCCCGTAGCGCAACGCATTCTGTTTAAATCTTTGGTGTTGGCGTTTCGTGCAATTCATGACCAGGGCCCCTCGTACTTGAGAAAGAGATTCACAAGGTACATCCCGGCACGCACCCTGAGATCCGCCTCTCTGTTTAAACTGTCCCTTCCCCGTTTTAAACGTGTCAGACTGGGCGGCCAGTCGCTGTCTGTTGTGGTGGCTCGGGCCTGGAACGCCCTCCCTCTCCATCTACGCTCCACGCCGACAGTGGCTGCTTTCAAAAAACACCTGAAAACTCACCTATTCAAGAGTGCAGTCTAGGAGGATCCCCCGATGTCTTGTTCTCTGCCGATTTGTCTTTTTCCCCGCGCCAGGATACTCACCAGTAACAGAGCGCGTTACAAAACGGTTTATACTTATACTTATACTTATACCCTAGTGGTAGTGTGGGGACAGATTAATGCTTTATATCCACAAACTTCCAATGAAGGGGAACCTAGATGTCTGCTAAATTATTTTCTGTATCCTGATTCTTCAAACTAATTTTCTTGTGCATGTTGCCCTGCCTTAACTTCATGCATAGATTCATCATGTATTAGCTCCAATGCATTTCTACACCCTCATCTTGAGGTGTCTGTATGTCCAGTTATTCTTGGCTTTGTAATAAATCCATTAAACTTAATTAGGAGTCTGTGATTCTTAAGAGTCATAGTAAATTGAACTGAAATGATTGATTTGCTAACTAGTTTCTTCCCCACTAATTTTTCATGCTGATATAAAGTCCCATCGACCTGAGGTTCCAAAGCAGATCTAGAACATGGAACCCATCTCCATCACCTCCTATTACCACATCACACAAAGAAGTAATTAGCTGCTGCACAATTTGCACCCCCAGTTAGTGCACTTCATTTAATTGGGCCCTTAATAGAGTTGGGGAATTGCTTAAAGTTATAAGGTCACAGAAAAATAAAAGCATCCCAGGGAATCCATCTATGCCACCAAGCATTAGGGAAAGGCATGTCTCTGGTCTATGTATGCCTCTAACCAGAAGATTTCTTGTGATGCTGCAAAGTAAGACATTATTGAATAGTGTGAATCTCACCCATTGTAAATTTAGGGTTGGGGAAGGAGAAGTAAATTATGCAGGTCCAGTGTGTGGCCATTCATAACACATGGAAAACCCAAATACATTGTGTGATGCATTGCTTTACTCCCCACAAAATCTGGTATGAGAGTCTTAAGAGTTTGGAAATTTCAGGGGAATACATTTATATTTGTAGGAGTATAAGAGGAAGGATTGTTCTATCAGTATAAGGAGTTTACCACTGAAGTTGATTGTACACATTTCCACCATAATTAGACAGATGTTTGCTAGAGATCAATTACCAATCTGCTCGATTTATATAGGAGAAGGGGCATGGTGAGGTCTTAGGCACTCAAGGCTTCGGGCGCAGGGCTTACCAGAGGCCAGGACCTCTGGGAAATCCACCATTGCACACAGTCAATAGCTGTGCTCAGTAGGGGAATAGGTGAATATGATTTAAAAGAAAAGAAATTCACTGAAAGAAACTAAGTTTAAAGTTACATTAGAGTTTAGTATGGGAATAAGATCTTATCCTTATGTTGAAAAAAAAACTAGAAATTATCTCGCGCTAAAAGACCTCAGAAAATCACAAAAAAAAGGTTAAAGTGACATTATATTTAGCTGTTGAATACAAAAATAACATTGAAATTTACTAGTTTAAGATTTCTGAGCTGGGGGCGCTAGGTGGCGCGCGACAAAGATGGCCTCACACCAGTGAGGCTCTCGCCAGCTGGGCAAATCAACATTGTATAATACCATCCTGATCCGCATCTTATCTATCTAAGCTGGCGTAATTACATACCATTCGTTCTGAGGTCCCATAGCAGCTTTTTCCTGAGCTGAAACACTGCTGATGAGCCGAGACTTGCCGGGCAAGATCCCGACCGGCACTCTCTGCTGTGGAGTCTGGAGCGCGCACCCCAAGGACATCCCTACTCTAGCTAATGGCTCCCCAACGCGGTGCTGGCCGTGCCACCGCCATATTCAACCCCCTTAGCACGCAAGTCGCGTTGAGACCTGGTGCGCCGCATTGGAAGTGTCCGGAGGTGATCAAGGGAGCAACCAAACATATTCCCGGCAAGTGTCAGAACCGGTGACTCTGAGCAGCCAGATGGAGAGGCACAGGCCTCTTCCCATGCGGCACCCCCACCACGAGATCGCACATCCCACGGCCGGTGGTGGCCCAACTCACATTGCCGCCTAGACACTGCAGAGGCTGAACCTTGCAAGGCGACCGGACTAGCAACATTTGAGACTTGCATACAGTGTGGTGAGGAGCCGGGGGGGTTGCAAGAAGGAGCACATGAATCCCTCAACTGACCCTCCCGATGCTGTGACCCCAGAGGTACTTGCATTGATCCCCACCTAACTGGACAGTTGCTGCCCCCTTTGGGCCCAGTATCCAGCTCCCCCCCTGTTTTGGACACCCCATCCACTCAGCATGGATTAGATACAAGATCATAGACCCAGCATCAGACTGATGTGAGATTTCACGAAGAGACCACTGCCTTTGCTGACTCTGTACCATTACTGCCCCATCGGAGGGTGAGACGATCTGAGGATAACCCAGCCGATTCCGCGCGACAGCTCTTTCCCAGGTGTGAAGCTTCACAGGCCCATACTCCTTTCACCTACAACATGTAGAATTGGAACTGCTCTCCCGCTCTCCACTATAGCAACAGTGCAGCGGAAGCCCACACCTGCTGACCCCCCTACCTCCAGTAAGTGCAACCTGGGACACTGACCCCTAGCCTGGCCTCCATGATGGGTAGAACTGAAGCAAAACAAACAAAAATTCACTTCCACTCCCGCAAAACTCCAAGGTCGCAAACTGAAGAACAACCCATAACTGAGCCTCGAGACTGCCCGGAAGACGAGGTGATGGCATTATTGATGACCATGAAACACAGTCTCACATCCATTGACGCAAAAATTGATGTTATGAACATGCTCATGGATTCTGTGGTGCACAAACTCGAACAAAACGACCATCGCTTTGTGGAAGCGGAAAGTAGAATCTCTGAACTAGAAGACAGTGCCTCGAGTGCTAAGAAGCAGCTGTCACAGACTGCTCAGAGTCATAGCGGAGAAGAATGAAGATTTGGAGGCCCGCTCAAGGAGGAATAATGTTCGCATCATAGGCCAAGCAGAATCTGCCAACACTGGACGTATGGAGGATTTTATTGAGACATTGCTCAGCGACCTGTTTGGCGCCAAAGCTTTCTCCAAACACATTGTGGTGGAAAGAGCCCACAGATCCCTGGGAGCTCGCCCACCTCCGGGAGCACCTCCAAGACCTGTAATTGTCCGATTCCTCAACTACAGGGATAGGGACACAGTGCTTCGCCTGGCAAGGCAGAAGAAGAAGTTAGAACATGAAAACACAATCTTGTCATTCTACCCGGATTTCACACAAAATGTGCAGTAGGCAAGGCACAAATTCACTATCATCAAAAAGAAACTGCTCACCCTGAACATACCATACGCCATGCTCTACCCAGCGTGACTCTGTATCACACATTTGGGGAACAACATGTGTTCCCAAACCCGCAGCAGGCTGAAGATTACCTCAAAACCTGCCGAAAATCCTCCCCAGCTGTGACCTCCAATGGTCACCGCTTCAGATCCGTGTCCCCACTATCGACACAAGACTGATTCTACTCCCTTGAAGGCGACATATTACGTGGGACCTCAGACGCCAGATGTTACAACCTTAATCGAATCCAGCCGCCTAAGTACTCTTCTCAGATACCACAAACAATGGCTAATTGAACTGAATCACCCTGCCCCTGTCCTCTCCCCCGTTACTGGAACCAGCCCAGCTGGGCGTGGTGGCAGACGGGTGAGATCGTGGGAGGACATAGGCATGTCCCAGGCCCCTAGCAGCACCCACACAGGAATACCCCTTTATCTTTGTCGTAACTCGAATTCACTTTTGTTTCTTTTTCTTTTCTTGTTGTGATTGGGTGGGAACACATGCCCGACAAGTTGGGGAGGTCGGAGTGGGTGGGATGGAGGGTTGTTAACCTAGCAATTTGTTCTGTTCCGAACATACTAGTCTGAATTTCACAGCACTTCGAGTTATGGCCGAATGTAGAGCCCTACATTAGAATCCATGCCAAATATCATCCAGATGCAGACTGATATAAATTGTATGACCTGGAATATCCTAGGATTAAATGACCTGTGTAAAAACTTCATGTTTTAGGCCTTCAGGAGACCCACCTCGACCCCTCTGCGGCCCCAAATTTTGCTACTAGATGAGCATCTCAACGAAGATTCTCGTCCTATTCCACCTACTCATGAGGGTTCACGATCCTGATCAAACGCACTTCCCCCTTTACACTGAGTGGCACTTCCACAGACCCCCAAGGCCGCTATTGTCTTACGTGGGGACGCTTAGCCTCCCGAGACATCACTATCTATAAATTGTTATGGGCCTAATATAGATGACCCTACCTTCTTTTCAAAATTCTTTCCATAGGATACACTTATCTCCTTTGGGGTGGGGATTTTAATATAGCCATATTCCCACTGATGGACAGATCTAGCCTTACTGTACTACACTACACAACCATGCAAAAGCTATTGGCAGACATAGTGACAGAGAACAACCTCTTAGATGTGTGGCGACACATGCACCCAACACCCGGGAAGGTACACAGTATTCAGACGTCCATTCCTCCTGGTCCTGCTTGAACTATTGGTTTGTGTCATTGGGTATGTCTGGCTGGATAGATATGGGCACTCATATGGCCAGAACGTTCTCTGGCCACTCCCCTGTGGTAATGGTACTGAAGCTCCCAATAGACCCATACCCCTACATCAACTGGAGACTTAACCCCATGTTCCTCTTAGACACAGTATTCCAGACTGAACTCAAACAAGAAATCCAAAACTACTTTGAACGCAATGTAGATTCGGTGCCAAGCCTGACTACAGTCTGGGAGGCCTTTAAGGTGACGGTCTGAGGGTCTTGCATAGCCAAAGGCGGAGGCCTCCTTAAAGATATTCGAACTGAACTTATCTGGTTAGAGAAAGATATTAAAGTACTGGAATGCCTAATAAGTGCTGGGCCCGGGGGGGGGGGGGGGGAGGGTTGGGGGCTTGGGGGGGCTTGGGGGGACTTGGGGGGTTTGGGGGGGCTTGGGGGGGTTGGGGGGGCATAGCCAAGTCTGAACTACGCGATAAGCTTACAGACTACACTGATGCTGCTGAACGGGAATGTAAATTCCGAGGCAAAAACATGTAGCCTGTACATTCAGGGAGGGCGATCGCCTCAGAATGGTTCTAGCGAATCTGGGCAGGCCACCTAGATTTTCCACTCATGTCGCAGAAATCCACTACCCCGAGGGAGAAGTACACCAACACACTCCGGATCAACTCCGCACTTTTATACAATACTACAAATCCCTTTACACTTCCCATAGGGGAACGCCACTAGACCTCCCTTCATACTTTGAAGATACGGCTCTAGCTTGATTGGGCAATACACTACGTGAGTTACTCAGTGCCGCATTAGAACTAGACGTAATTACCACAGCTATTATGCAAATGAAATCTGGATACGCGCCGGGATTGGAAAGGTTTCCCATCGAATTTTGCAAGACCTTTCAGTCACAACTGGCACCTATACTTAAGGCGGTATTCTATGAAGCCCGTGAGGAAGGCCAATTTCCTCCTACCATGCGCGAAGCCCTGATCACGTCACTACTCAAACCTGATAAACCCCCATCCCAGTGTGACTCCAACCGTCCCCTTTCCCTTATACATTGTGACACTAAAATTCTAGCGAAAAATGTATCCAATAGGCTGGCCTTATTGATGGAACGGCTAGTCTTGCTGGATCAGCTGGATTTGTCCCCAACAGAGCAACATCCCACAACCTCTGGACCATCTTCACTGTCCTGTAAGACATTGATCCCGACAGCTCAGCGATTGCTGTTTTCCTGGATGCCACGAAGGCGTTCGATTCTGTCAAATGGGACTACCTCTCGGTATATGGGCATGCCCCTGGAGTTCCTTGGTGGGATAGACCTGCTGTACCAACAGCCCAGAGCTACAGTCCTCCTTAATGGTGCGCACTCCCCCAGTTTTAGTATTACTAGAGGTTCCCTATACTTTTTGCCCTGGCGATAGAGCCTTTTGCTGCGATAATCCGGCAACACCATAAGGAAAGAGCATTGATCTTCTCATCCAGACAGCTCATAATATCGCTCTACGTGGATGATGTCACTCTTTACATCCAAACCCACAGGAAAACCACAATACCGTACTACGGGACATCACAAAATTTGGAGCAATTTCAGGTATAAATATCAACTGGTCTAAATCAGCAGTATTTCCAATCACAGCCTCAACAGCCCAGTATCCACTAGATTACCCCCTTACATGGCAAGCTGAGGAAGTTAGGTATCTTGGCATCAGAGTTACTAGGAACAGAGAAGAATTAATATGGCCAATTATGGAGTAGCTCTAGAGAAAGCGATAGACCCCATCACAAGATGGTTATCACTGCCCCTCTCCATGGCTGGGAGGGCCTCTCTGGTTAATATGGTACTATTACCAAAGTTCCTCTATCTTTTTACCAACATACCGTACTACCCCGGCAAACATTTATTTGATGCGCTAAAAACACAAATCATACGTCTAATCTGGGAAGGCAAACATGCCCGTCTTGCCCTTCACACAAGGGGGATACGAACTTCAGAATTTATTATTATTGTGCACAAGCCCACTTTGCCATATACTGGATCCATCCACCACCCTTCATGCCTCACTTAGCGGTGGAGGATGGATTCATGGCTCCTACTCCTATCTCGGGTTTCTTATATACCTCCTGCCGTGAATGAGAAAGTGATCTTACCATGGTGGACTGTACTGTTACAGCCTGGAAGAAAATTGCCACCTGGCTTAAAGCTCCAATGCTTTACTCTTCCAAAATGCCCCTCATATATCATCCTTCACTTCAAGCCACATATAAAAAACAGTGCTGTGTGACTCTAGAGAAATTACGCTATACCGTGTGGGGATACATGTACACAGCAGGCACATTTTGATCTAGAGACCAATTTCTTGGCACTACCACGCCCATGGCTATGGATATTTTCATGTATGTTAGGCTCTGACAGAGTATTAGGGCAGTCACATCCGCATTCCCCTTAGAACCACTCACATTGGTCCCCCTGCACGCCTTGCTACAGGCCGCACCCCCACGGCATGTCACCTCACTCCTCTATCGCCAGATGCAAAATAACCTACCCCCCAAACTCTGAGGGCCCGGCATGAATGGGATGCCGACTTAGGAAACTGCATCACAGATGACCTGTGGAGATTTTGCTGTAAGTAGAGAGTGGCTATAACAGCCAGTAGTTGGCTGAGACTAATGCACCACAAATTTCTACACAGGCTCTATTACACTCCGGCCAAACTTCACAAATATAAACTTAGCGAGAATGATCAATGCGCTAGATGCAGGGGGAGGGAGCAGACTTTCTACACCTTGCATGGTTATGTCCGTCCATTCAACAATACTGGTTGCAAGTGTTTGCAGGCCTGTCAACTATGCTTAATATGCCTCTAGAGGCCTCACCAGTTATCGCTTTATTGGGGTACACATACAATATAGACACTGGGGGCCCGATGTAGGTAAATCCCATTTACCGATTTTGAAATACCGAATTTTACCGATTCGGTATTTTAAAATCGGTAAATGGGATGTAGGTCCCAACATCTGGATTCGTTACTGAATCCTTAACAATTCTTTAATTACCGATTCGGTAAATACCGAATCGGTAATGCCCATTCATTCCTATGGGCTTTGAAGCCCATAGGAATGATTAGGCATTACCGATTCGGTATTTACCGAATCGGTAATTAAAGAATTCACAAGGGTGCAGGGGGTGTCACTTTGACACCCTCTAGCACCCCCAAAACGGGCATGTGTGCAATGTGGCACACAGACATGCCCTAAGGGCACGTCTGTCTGTCACATGGCACATGTGTACATGCACAGATGTGCATGTACACAGGAATCGGTATTTTACCATGGATTTGTATTCCATGGTAAAATACCGATTCTGTAAGCCATGTGCTGATGGTACATTGGCTACCTACATTGCATTTTCGGTAATTTTACCGAATGAGTATCATTACCGAATCGGTAAATATTACCGATTCGGTAATGATAACGATTCGGTAAAATTACCGAAAATGTGCCCCTACATCTCGATAGCCCTTTACCGATCGGAAATGGCAGAAAATCGGTATTTTCGGCCGATTCCGATCGGTAAAGGGCTACCTACATCGGGCCCTGGATGCAAGAAGTTTTTGGCTCGAGGACTCCTGATTGCCAAGCGTAGATTGGCTTGCAGGTGGGGCAGGGGCAGAGCTCCTAAATCTAAAAAATGGATCCACGACCTCACAACGTGGCAAGAGCATTCGCTAAAACTATTCTGAGCTACTCCCACTTACCTCCAGACTGCTGGATATTTGGGGTCCGCTCAAAACCTATTTACTCTCAATGGCAGACGAAACCACTACTACGCCAGAACCACAAGACAGGTCTGAAGCCCAGGAGTCTCCCCCCTGATGGGATGGGAGCAGAGACACTGCTATTTTCAATCCCACAGGGCAATGAGGCATAGATGCTGGCATCCTTCCACTAAACCAGATGTACCAGGCCCTCTTACGGCGATAAGCTTCCCAGTTCCTACTGATACACATGGCGGTCTGAGATCCCTGTCAGTATTTCAAACTCAAACCGGTCCAATGTCTGCATTGCATATGTTTATATTGGAAATACAGGTAATGTAATTTGGAGCATAGCTGTTCGGACTCATTATTATATGCACAGTTGGGAAGGTTTTTTTCATTAGTTCCTTGAAATGACTGTTACTTACGCAGCGACTGTATTCAAAACTTTTATATAGATATCACATCTCTGTATTGTTTCGCTGTACTAACTGTAATAAAACTTTTGAAAATAAAAAATAAAGATTCCTGGGCTAGTTATAATTTGCACCCCACCACTGTACGGCATATGAATCAGGGCTTATGGGTGGGTAAATGTATAGAGTGGTAAGAGCATTTTAGGTTTAAGGTGTGTGTAAGGTTAATGTGTGGTAATGTTGTTTTTAGGGTGTTGGGGTGGCTATGGGTATAGGGTGATAAGGATGTTTTTAAGGTTTAGAGATGGGTAGAGGTATAAGGTCTTAAGGGATTTTTAGGGTTTAGGGGATGGTAGGGGTATAGAGTGGTAATGGCATTTTTCAGGGTTCGGGGTCGGTAGCGGTATTAAGTGGTAGGGGAATTTTTAGGGTTGGGTAGGGGTATTGGGTAATAAAGGTCATTTTAGGGTTTAGGGATGGGTAAGTGTATAGGGTAGTAAGGACAATTTTAGGGTTTTGGAGTGGCTTGGGTATAGGGTGATAACAATTTTTTTAGGGTTTAGGGCTGGGGAAAGGTATATGGTGGTGAGTGTACTTTAGGATTTACGGGTAGGTAGAGGTATAGAGTGGTAAGTGTTTTTAAGGGTTTATGAGTAGGTAGCAGTATTTTGGTGGTAAGGGTACTTTTTATGGTTATGGGGTGGGTAAAGAAATGTTTGGGGCTTAGGAATGGGTAGGAGTAAGGGTTTATGGGTGTTTTTAGTTTTTTGGGGTTGGTAGGGGCATAGGGTGGTAAGAGTATTTTTTATGGTTTTGAGGTGGGTAGAGGCATAGGCTAGAAATATGAAAGAAGAGGAAATAAAACGCATTTTAAATAAGGGTGGGAGTAGGGGCTATGTCCCAATAAAGAAAAATGTAAATAAAAAAAGGGGGAGTACAATTACAATTATATATAGATTTCTCTTACCGTACCATATGCTTACCTTGTGTTGTAAAGGCATGCGTGGTATAGGTATATGCGTGATAAATGTATGCGTGGTAAAGACACTGCATTGTAAAGACAATGCCTGGTAAATTATGCATTGGTGAAAGCATGCGTTGTATTTTCATACATCCCTCTACCTAACCCCCTTTCCCTCCAGCCTACCAACAATATGTTAACCAGCATGCACCTCTGCTCTGCATAAACAGCTGGTGCCCTGTAGACATTCCAGGCACAATGATATGTGGACAAACAACAGGCTGCGCCGCAAAAGACTTTAGTTGCTAGTTGTTTCTTCTCTCGCTCATCTACCCATTATGTCTTCTCTTTCCTGTCATCTCAACCTTGTCCCCCCTTAATTCTGTTTTTTCTTCTAATTGTTTTCTATGTTGTTAGATTTTGTTGTTACTGAGTTATTATTAGATTAGGCAGGGTATCGTTCTTAACACATCCCTGAGTGAGGAGTTGTTGAATATGTTACTTTACTTTTATGGTTCTGCTCTTGAAAGACAACCTACCAGCACTCATTTAACTGATCTCTGAGCACTTACAACATTGGTCAAGATGTGACCCCCGGGCCAGGCCCTTGACCATACTGGATGGTTGATCATGCGGTTGGGACTCATAGCTAGATGCAGAGAGGTTCCCCACCAAACTGCAATAAGACATGGCTCAATGCAACTGATATAATATCATTGCTTGAAATGTGGGGGATGGGTTGCCCAGCCAAGTGCCACCACATACATTCATACCTGCCGAGACACAATGCACACATCGCAGTATTACAGAAAGCACTCCTTATTAAATCAAAGGCCCAGCCTCTGCGCTCTCATTGGAAGGACCAACTTTAGTATACCACGTTCTCAGCAAACTACAGGGGGTCCTGATCTGGGTTAAACCAGGAGTTGTCTTACAATTGGAGGATCAAAAGGGTTGACCTTGATGGATGTTATATATTTCTGTCAAGGTGGCTGGAGAGGTCCCCTCTTCCCAATCTTGGACTGTATTACCCTAGAACAGGACAGGCCATACACTTACATACCATACATAAATGAATGGAAAACTCATTAAGGGAGACTCTGTTGGTGGGTGTGGACAATAACTGTATGCTAGATATCATGCTGGACAGGATCAGGTGCACTCCTTCTTGTGTACTCAATTGGCACAAACAGAGTACTATAACTCCATGCAGTGTCACACGTGGAGGCGTGTCAGCTTCTGGTGCAGAGTGCAGAGGAGGCAGTACTACACCGACCTGAGTAACCTGTTGGCTCAACACAATTACATTATTTATATGTTGAATAGGCATTAGGAGGGAGCAGGGCAGGGAGCTTCTAGCAGTGTCAGTGTAAGTGGAGCAATCTGTGATCATCACTATTCATCATCCTGGAGGCCACTGTGTGCACAGGCAAGCAGACATTAACTCTGTGTTCACTGACTATTACTAGGCTCTGTGCGGTCCCTGGCGGAGGTAGACGAGGTCCTACGGGAATGTTATCTACATGACATTCATTTGATAATGTTGTCCCCAGAAGCCAAGGTTGAAATGGAAAGCCCTATCATGGAACACAAACTAGCACTTGCGATAAGAAACTGATAAGAGTAAGATGGCGGGAAACAATGGGCTTCCAATTGAAATCTTTAAGTTTTGCAGTATGGACATTGTCAAATGACTAGCGTTTATGTACAAAACAGCCGGGGAGGCAGGCGTGTTTCCACAGGCCGCATGGGAGGCCATTATCATCATGGTCCTCCAGTGCTGGGGTGACCTCTTGGACAGGTACTCATATTGCCCGCTGTCTATCCTTGCAGACTCCTGGGAGACATTCTGGTGAACCACATCTAATGCCACCTGCCATCCCTGGTTCACCCCGACCAGAGCAGTTACATGCCAGGCAGAAGCACATCCCAAAATATAGGATGACTGTTTCATATGTTGGACTGACTGCCACCTGAACTATCAAGAGCCAGTGCGATCCCTTTTAAATCGAAGAAAGCATTCAATAGTGTCTCCTGGTCATACTTCTTTGTAGTGCTGCGTAGCATGGGCTTTGGTTTTGAAATAATATCCTAGAATAAGATCCTCTATACAAACATGGCCAAACGGACCCAGACCAGGAAGAAGTATTCCTACCCTTAGGGTATATACAGAGGCTTGAGTGCCCCAAGTACATACAACCATTAGCAACTCACAAACATACCATGTCACTATATGCGTACATTGTCCTAATATACACAAACAATGTCACCTCCAGATTGGTGCCTGTCATGAGTACGCTGGACTCTTTAGAAACAGACTTGAGTGTCCATACAAAACAAAACAAACATAGATCCTGTGTTTTCCCACTGTCAGACTCTTGCAAGCTCTTCTTGATGGGTGTAGGAGATTTGTGGTTCTGGTCGCCCAACAGATGATCAAATACTTGGGTGTCCATATTTACAGGGACCAGGACACTGTCTGCAAAGATAACCTCAACATGCTAGTGACAGGTCTGCGCCTCCCTTCTGCCTTTTGAAAGCGGCTTCCACTCTCTGCAATGGGTTGCATAGTCTTATTAAAAAAATGAAGGCTCTGTCATGTAAGCTGTACTTGTTCACTAACATTCCCTTGTTAATATGCATCTACTTATTCCACAAGCTCAATAGCTAGCACTCCAACCATTATTCCTCTCTTTGGAAACTGGTGGATTGGGGGCACCAAATTACAAGGCATCCTATTTAGAAGCACAATTAAAGTTGTTAATGACATGGATAGCTCCGGATGTGCCGCATGAAGCTCAATATTTCTGGTAGGGGTGGGAGCAACTCACAAATTCTGTGAGATTCCGCAGAGTTCCGCCAAGGGGCACAAAATATGCAAGTCATACTGCTCGCACTGTAATTTACCCCGGTAGTGCTAGCAGCACTGAAAAATCACTGCAAACAGCATCATGTGTTGCTTGAGAGCACCCAGCCATTGAAGATGATTTAGCTGCCACTTGAGTAGAAAATCTACTCGAGTAGCCCCAAATCTACTGGAGAAGCAGCCTTCTGACCGCGACCATTAGCGACCACCAGCGAGTCCTCACATTAGAAAATCTCACTTGGGAACTAAAAAATCTCACTCACCAGCTTGTATGTCTGGAGGCATGGAAAAAAATTCTGCCACGTGCCAATTAGCAGAATTCGGCTGGAACTCTGTGTTACAAGAGTAATACGCAGTCGCCAAATTCTGGCTATTCCGCCCCTAATTTCTGTCCATGTTTATCTCACACAGGTATGTTAAGGGATATTATGGGGGCTTCTCCCGATACATCAGATCTCCACTTCTGCTTCATGTCGACACTGCTTGTCTCAGCTTCTTTTTTGTGGGCTTTGTAAAACAGCATACTCACCAGAACTTCCCTTCTGGTGCCTGCCCATCTTTGCTGGAATCTGGGCGCTGTCCACACAGGTGCATTGGCATCGGGCCACAATAAATACCCTAGGACTGCTGTTCGAGTCCAGGACTGCTGTCAAATTCGTAGAACTTCATGAGGTGTAAGCACTTTGCTGGAAATGTTCCTGATGCGTGTGGCACTCAGGGGCGATATCAGTGAAGTTTGAAGTTTCCCACATACTATGCTGATCCAGACTTCGACCCTGTTCTCCACACACTCTTATATGTACCACCAAAAACACAAGATCACTTTTGTATACAGCACATTGTGGGGGAGCACTGGGCTGATGTTGCCAGTTCTCCAGCTCTATTGAAGGCAAGATGCAGTTCCACCGGTGGCAGAGTCTATTAATTTCCGCTGCTTGCACTGATTTTAAGCCCCGAGAGGTTGTATCACCCAGCACCAGAAAGACTTCCACTGGCTCCTCATCCAGAAAACATTTCAATTCAAGCTTCTAATCTACACCTTCAAAGGCCTCCATGACCAAGGACCTGTCTACATGAACCACTGCTTGAATTTCAACCTTCCTCCCAGGAACATCTGCTCCGCTCACCTTGCCCTCACATACATACCATGCATCTATCGCTCCTGCACTGTCAGATGGTCCTTCTCCCACCTCGCCTACAAGTCCTGGAACACCCTTCCCATCCACTTTCATATTTCATCCTCACTGTCTCACTTCAGGAAGGGACTCAAGATGTGACTCTTCGACTAACACCAGAGTACAGCACCTGGATACCCTCTCGTATGTTAAGCAGCACTATACAAGTACCGCCTGATTTATTGTCAATTCCGCAAATAATTAATTGATGGTAGCACCAAAGGAGAGTTTTATAGATAACCAAACTAGTTACGGTACTTACCATACTGAAACCTGTAAAAAGAATCCTCAATCCCTGCCTTTTTTCCCAGGCACAATAAGAGTAAACCTGCTAAAAAATAAAAAGAACGCTGGGGAAGGTGCTACCTAAAATGTACACCACCAAAATGAGTGCAAACACATTACAGCAGAACAACGCACTGAGCAAAGTCATGGCAACAAGTCTTGGAAGGAAAAAAGACTCAGGGGTGTCCGCCCGCCATCGTCCCGGTGCTTGGGTCTATCCGCCTATATAGAGGTGGTCCCGCACATGGAATTACAACGTGACCACCACTGTTGCTGTCGCATTGTGCATCTTTACTATTGCGGAGGGTGCTGCTGGATGAACCGCCATACACAGGCTGGCAGGGATGCAGCATCCGAATCTGGCAGATGGTGCCTACTAGGAATTTTAGAGATGGTTGGCGGGTTCACCAAGCAATAATAACTATTGTGGCAGACCCGTGGCAGATGGAATTTGCGTCTTGCAGCACACCGCTCACCATCATAATATGACGGGCGGAGAAGTGCTCGAGATGTTGGTGAAACTGCCACCGGCAGGCTGCCGGTGGTAGTTTCACCGCCATCGTAATCACCCCCTGAGTGAGGTCAATTAAAGCAACTCCCTAAACTATGGAAGTATATACCAGTAGCCAAGCAGCTACCACTAAACCATCAAGAGGGAATTCCCCAAGGAAGCCACCTAGGAGCAGCACAGAGTGCAGCCCACACCTATAATGTAGGTTCTGGAAACAAGCCATTAAATGACCTCAGCAAAGAACAAGTATCCGATCTAAGTAATAGAAATTGTCATTTGTATCTACTTCAGGACAAGCAATTAGAAATGTCAAAATGCATAAGGACACTACAGAGCACCAAGACATATATTCGGAAAATTGCATAACACACAAGGATATCATTGTGACAGAGTACAAAATGTAATCCGCTTCTGACAGTTGCACACTACAGGTCAACTCATCACCAGATTACAGTGAAACAATAGAACTTAGTGTCTGTCCAGACTGTATACATGAGAGGGAAAGATCATGTCTTGGCACAAAAACCAACAACACACAGAAATGCAACTTTACCACTGATAATCATGCTAAGCATGGAAATGTCAGAATCCAGAAAAGAAATCCATGAGCTAAGGCAAGCCAATAAAGCTCGAAGGCATTTTAATCAGGGCAACAAGATGTTGCTTTGTCCTAAACGTGTGAACAGAAATACTTGTTTTAAGTTCATTCAATATATAATAACCCAGAGGGCATATTTTACACCACATAACATCAACTCCATATATCCTGATGCCAATGCACTGTGTCCCAGATGCTCAAACCAAGATGCCGACTTGATACACATGTTGTGGACCTGCAACATACTACTAGGATACTGGGAGGGGATAGCGAAACTGCGGACAGAGATACTGGGCGACGAGGGTCTCCACACAATGGAAGTTTGAATCCTTGGGCACATAAATTATTGAAAGGCTGAACGAGGTTCATGCTAAATTTATGGATTTGGCCCTCTTGTTGGCCAAACGGGATGTTACTAGGAGATGAAATTTCCTACAGCTCCTACTTTCATAGCCTGGAAGGACGAAGTAGTTAAATGTGGACTCGTGGAGAGCGTAGCCATTAGTAGTGAAGAAAGCAAGGGCCTACAGAAAATTGACATAGCCGTGAGTTGGGACACCATATTGAAATCTTTTAAAGCAACTGATGCTCTGACTCTTGGAAATTCATAGGCCTGATTGTATCTAGTACTGAATACTTTTGGAAAGCATAAATATTGGAGTTTCCTGTATTATTCTGTATTATGTCTCCCAATAGGAATCATTGTATAAATATGTAGGTAGAAAACGTGCCAATGTACCCTATTCCTAAAATGTCTTGCCTTTTTTCTTTTTTTTTCTCTTCTCTTGCTAATCATGGAACTGCCCGCAGTTTGGGTGGGGGGATTGTTTGAAAGTTTATTTGTTGTATTAGGAACATTTTCTACATTGTAATTCTGGCATTAATCCAGCAGGACGGCCACTAACCGGTATCATGGGAGGAGCGGACGATCGTTCTCCTAGATGACTCGGACCGAGTAGTAACTTGCGTTAAAGTTAGAATGTAAACTGTCACATTGTTTCGCTTATATGGTTACTTATCTTTCCCTGCTGTATAATTGTACTATTGGCTGATATGTGGAAAATGAATATTTGTTTTTTTTTAAAAAGATGATGCTGAACAAAGATACTAATCTCTTGTTTACCGAAGAGGCAGGTATAAAAACACCAACTAACCTAAGCAAGGTCGAAAACGAACCTGATCAAGCAAGCCTAACGAAGACTGCACATGGCAGAAAGAACGGTAAAGAAAAAGTCAGGCTCTTGACTGGGAAAATCATTGAAATATAAAAAAAACAGCAACATATCTATTAAAAGACTAACTTGTCCAAACAGATTGGCCTGCTATTAAAAACACTCTTGATCTTGAGAAGCTCATATTAACCTAAGGTGGGTAAAAGACAAGAGGAGTTTTTCAATGTGAAACTTAGTATTGACCACTGATACCAGGGGAGACTTCTCCTGTGAAACAAACTCTGGAGCAGATTTACAATAACTGGTGCATCCGTGCATATCAGCAGGGATGGGCCAGTTATTTTGAGTGACAGTTGAAACCCCTTGCAACACCATGAATGCGCCGCATTTACAATACAGCGCACCGTGGCGTAAGTATAAAGAGATGCGTGACGCATCTGACGTCGTTAAGGTGATGCAGTGCTGAAGTTGGGTCGCAAGCGTGACGCAACTCCAGCACTGCTCAGGGGTGCCCAATACTTGCTGTGCTGCGTCACTCCTTACACTTGCTACAAGCAGGCGTAATGTTTTGATGCAGCGGGGACGTAAAAGTGACTCAGTGAAATCTTGTAGATTTCACTGCGTCACTTTTATGGGGCTTCCTTGCGATGGAACGCCCGCCTTGCATACATTATACCTGACGCAGGTATAATGTAGTGCAGGGCTTTACAATGTGACGTATCTCACTAGATGTGTCACGTTGTAAATATGTTGCATAGTGGATCGTTGTTTGCGCCGCCGCTGCGTCACAAAAGTGACACAATGGCAGCGTAAAAGTGTTGCAAGGGGCTTGTAAATCTGCCCTTCTATATTTACATGTCTCACCAAATAACTAGAGGTACCACTGTAAAAATTAATACCCTCCAGTTCGTAACATTCATACCAACAGTATGCACAGCAAAAATGGCTGCACACTACTAGGCGTAGGAACAACTAACCTAGTATAATGCATGCGTAAAACTATGCCTCTGGCTTACCTGTTCTCATCAATTACAATTATTATCAACTTGTACTCCCAGAGGAAAAACACTAACTGACTCTCTCAAATGTCAAAGATGTAGACCAGCTTTCCCATGAGACCACTTTTACCAAGATCTGACCATGGTAGGCTCAGGAAACAGCAATACACAGCAGGAAATCCTGAAGACCGAGCTGTGAAATAGGTGAGAAACAGGAAACAAAAGTAATCACAATAAGAGAATAAGCACAGTCATAGCAGCTATTAGGATAGTCAAGAAAGAAACGCTATTCTAGTACTATTTATTCTAGTAGTATTCTAGTAGTATTCAGTACCCTCCACTGGACAAAGAAAAACTTGGATTACAGCAATCATGGAAAAAAAGACTAACATTCTCGCTGGTGGATGGTAAGAAAATACCTCAGTCTGGAACATAGCAGTCATTCAACAAAAAGCAGGTGGCATAATTTTTTAAAAAACTTTCTAGCATCCCACAACATAATAATACTCCAAGAAACGTTGGGGCAGATTTACAAGCCCCTTGTGACACATTTAGGTCGCTGTTGCGTCACTTCTGTGATGCAGCGGCTGCGTAAACCATGCGCCACTTTGTGCCTTATTTATAACGTGACGCATTTACGTTGTAAAGCCCTGCGCCACATGAAACCTGAGTTATGTTTCATGTGGGCGTTCCATTGCAGGGTGGGCATTCCGTCGCTTGAACGCCTCGTAAAAGAGACGCAGTGAAATCTGCAAGATTTCACTGAGTCACTTTTCCGAGGCCGCTGTGACAAAACCTTAAGCCTGCTTTAAGCAGGTGTAAGGAGTGGCGCACCACGTTAGGTATGGGCGGCTCTTGTGCATTGCTGGAGTTGCGTTGCACTTGCGACACAACTCCAGCAATGCGCCACCCTTACGCCACAAGAAGCGACATGCATCTGCCTATACTTGCGCCACGGTGCGCCGCATTGTAAATGTGACACATCCCTGGTGGCGCAAGGGGAGACTTGCGTGCCGCATCTGTTCTGGCGCATTCCTGCTGATTTGCAGAGATGCACCAATCATTGTAAATATGCCCCATAGGCTGCTACTCCTCGATAGCCTCCTTGGATAGCCCCCATAATCATTCAAAATGTACATTAGAACAGAGAAAAACAAGAAGCAGCGGTGGCTTGCTGGTCTCATGCATGGCTGGCTGATATATTGCACCTAAAGCAAGGAACAACGTCCATGATAACCTGCAAATCTGTAACATCACATATTTGGGCTGTACGACACTAAGAATAATAAACATCTATGATAACAGTAAATGATGTATGGATTCATAAATCGTTTGCCCTGGAATGCCAGACTGGGCTATATACTTTGATATATGCCAATTTATTCTACAAGATGGGTGAATGGGGGATGAAAGAAGAACCATAGAATATGGAATTCTAACAGTAAGACATGCTCGTACAAGAATAGATGAAAGTGACAAACGTCTGGCCCACTTCAATTCAAACAAGGGCCTCAGTTCAGCTTGTAATTCGTATGATAATGCAAACAACAATGTGTCCGGTAACTGTAATCGTTTTACGTGAAGTGAGTTGGCAGCCGCTAGCTGGAGCAATAAAAACTCCATGAAACAATATCGGAGGTGAGATGAAATAGATGCATCACTGCATGTAGGCTTTTTAACAATTCAATCGGACTGCATGCCACTTAAGGATGTAATGAAGAAGTCAGCTTTGAAAGGGTCCACTGCAATTCTGTGGTTTTGAAGTAAGAACAAACTCCAGATTATTGTGATCTACGTATTTTTTTGTTTGTAGAAATAAGAAACTGTTGATCATGGATTGGGTACTCAGGAAATTGAAGAGTGACATATAAGATTTTGTATAAGTGCTCATGCGTTCTGGGTCCTGAGGAGAACCCTAGAATACTAAAGGGGTTCGAAATGCGTTGACAGTGTTAGTAACCATCAAGTGCAGGAACAGTGAGGCTCAGGGCTGTGACCGAACAAAGAATTGCATTATTTTGTTGCCCTCTGAGCCTTTACTGTAGCACTGTTTGGTTTCCCAGCCTAAAGAGAGGAGCATTAAATAGATGAGACAATATGATGGCTCCTGATAGGCTTGGAAAGATTCAGAACGTGGGCTCAATTGATTTTGTTTTTGTTTTGCATAAAAAAAGTTTGTTTTGTTATGCTTTGTAAGGTGTACAATAGTTTTTATATTTATTATATTCCATGTGTTACGTCAGGTGTTGTCTGTACAAGAGTATGTGAAAAATCTGTGAAAGTGGAGTTATGCGCTTGCTGTGTATGGTTTTATGATTATGAAAATTTGAATAAATAGAATGAGAAATGTTGGAATTTGCAGAAAATTTGAGAAATAAAATTCTGAAAATAAATGGTGATCACATCAATTTGGTTGTGTGACTACGGGCTAAACTAGTATTGGTGAATAGAAGTCAGTATTGGGATTTGTTATGTTGTGTATATTGATTTGTGGCCCAGCTTTACTGACTAGGGCCCAACCACTTGTAGGTTGTGTTTACAATGTGTCGGTTTATAATGACCGCATAGCCCAATCTGTAATTAACTTCATTCTGATGATGGGAACTAACTGGCATAGATTTGAAAATATGAGCATTCACTGAAATTGACCATAACGCCCTGACTCTGGATATAAAATACTATAAATCAACAGTGCCTAGAGAAGTCCAAGATTGAATAACACCTGGGACATCTGAGGGCAAGTGAGAATGAGATGGAATCCCAACCTCGAGTCCAACGTAGAGGAATGGAAAACAGAATCTGAAATTTTGTTCTTCAAAAATACAGTCTGTAAGGACCAGATAAGAATAGCAGATTACGCTTGTGCAATGCACTGCTGACAGCACTAGCTCCAATATTGTAAAAAAAATGGACCGTTCACAACTAGTCAGCATCCAAATACATCTCTTAAAACATACATTTGATGAGGAACTGCAGACAATAATCCATAGTCACTCAACAAGAAATTAAGCCAGGGCTGAAAGATCCAGCTACAAATTCCCTAATTAAGAACAAGAACAAAAAATACAAAGTGGCAAGAACTTGAAAAAGCTGACATGGAAAATGATTCACTGACTGTCTGGCTAAAAATTGAGAAAGATTGGGAAACAAGAACTGGAAAGAACAAGTATAGGGAACAATGATCTATGGATTTTTACACAGACATCCCAATCCTGATTTCCAAGAAACCTAGGGGCCTCCAGGCACAACACAAAGCAACTAAAAAATATTTCAGTGCTAATAGCCTAAAAATCCACATTGGAAAATCAAAAATCATGACCTTCAAAACAAAGCAGCAAAACAATTACTTGTTTTTCAAAAATTGTACAAGATTGGAAGAAGTTGCCTCTTTCAAATACCTGGCTGGTAGTTTTCAATAGAAATACTCCCATCCAAATACCAAGAGAAAAATATGAGGCCACAGTCAATGCCTTCTTGAGGATAGTAACTATGAGAACATGGACAGTGCTTTTCTAACCACATCCATAAAGTTTTCCAAGCAAAAATGGGAAACCCCTGTTTGTATGGAACCTGGACAAGATAACAAGCCATATAGAGGAAATTGTGGAAATCGATGATCAATCGACCAAACAACCACCCCCCACCACCACCCTCCACGCCTGGGCCCCGATCAGCACCGAAGACACCATCCGCACGATGAACTCCATCCACTCCGGATCACCGACCGACCCCTGCCCTCACCACGTCTTCAACAAGGCCGACACTATCATCGCACCCCACCTGCGAGACATCATCAACACATCCTTCGACACCGCCACCTTCCCTGAGAGCTGGAAGCACGCCGAACTCAGCGCTCTACTCAAGAAACCAACAGCGGACCCCACCGAACTCAAGAACTACCGCCCCATCTCGCTCCTCCCGTTTCCAGCCAAAGTCATCGAGAAGACCGCCAACAAGCAGATGGCCGCCTTCCTCGAGACGAATGGATCCCTCGACCCCTCACAGTCCGGCTTCCGAGCCAACCACAGCACCGAGACCGCCCTCATCGCCGCCACCGATGACATCCGAGCCATGATGGACAACGGAGAAACAGCAGCCCTCATCCTCCTAGACCTCTCCGCGGCATTCGACACTGTCTGCCACCGCACCCTAGTACAGCGCCTCAGCAACATCGGAATCCAGGACAAGGCGCTGGAATGGATCATCTCCTTCCTCGATGGAAGAACACAGAGAGTCTGCCTACCACCGTACAAGTCAGAGGCCTCCGAAGTCATCTGCGGCGTCCCTCAAGGATCATCTCTGAGCCCCACCCTCTTCAACGTCTACATGAGCCCCCTCGCGGCCATCGCACGCAAACACAACCTCAGCACAATCTCCTACGCCGACGACACCCAGCTGATCCTCTCCCTGACCAACGACCCCGTCTCCGCCAGAACCAACCTGCACGAAGGGATGAAAGAGGTAGCAGAATGGATGACGACCAGCGGCCTGAAACTGAACTCTGACAAGACGGAGGTCCTCATCCTGGGCTCTTCACCCTCCACCTGGGACGACTCCTGGTGGCCTCCCGCCCAGGGCACCGCACCCAAACCAACAGACCACGCACGCAACCTGGGCTTCATCCTGGACTCCTCCCTCTCCATGTCCAGGCAAGTCAACAGCGTCTCCTCGGCGTGCTTCAACATCCTACGCATGCTACGGAAGATCTTCTGGTGGATCCCCACCGAGACCAGGAAGACCGTCACCCAGGCCCTCGTCACCAGCCGACTGGACTACGGCAACGCCCTCTACGCCGGTACCACCGCCAAGCTCCAGAAGAGACTCCAGCGGATCCAGAACGCCTCAGCCAGACTCATCCTCGACATCCCACGTACCAGCCACATCTCCGGACAGCTGAGAGACCTTCACTGGCTCCCCGTCAACAAAAGAATCACCTTCCGCCTCCTCACCCACGCACACAAAGCCCTACACGACCAAGGCCCGAGCTACCTCAACAGCCGGATCAACTTCTACGCTCCCAAACGCCACCTCCGATCAGCCAACCACGCCCTCGCCACCGTCCCCCGCATCCGAAGAGCGACTTCAGGAGGAAGGTCCTTCTCCTACCTGGCCGCCAAGACCTGGAACTCCCTCCCGTCCGACCTGCGCCTGACCCACGACCACCTCTCCTTCCGGAAGAAGCTGAAGACCTGGCTGTTCGAGCAGTAGCGGCACCCCCCCCCCAGCGCCTTGAGACCCTACGGGTATGTAGCGCGCTCTATAAGTGTCATTGATTGATTGATTGACCTTAGACCTTACCCACTGTAGCTTTGGAATCAGATGTGGGTTACTTCTCAATGTAAACAAGATAGCCCCCTATAAGAGACACTGTTTATTATTTTAGGGCACTTTGGGGTGTCGGCTAAAATTATATCTCTGATTCGTAATCTGTATTCCAACGCTAAAGCTAATGTAATCATTAACACCTCAGTGGCCGGGTCAGTCTTAGTAAAACGAGGTACAAGACAAGGATGTCCCCTATTGCCAGTCCTTTTTGCCTTTTTCATCGAGCCCTTGGCAATTGCATTGAGGAACTGTGCGGAAATTCCACCCTCCCCAATTCCATCAATGTCAAAACTGAAATTATATGCAGATGACATCATGCTTATTATAAAACCTGAATTGCGAGTTCAAGCTAAAGTATTCCAGCTTTTTGAGGACTTTGAAATCTTAGGGGGAAATCGTATGAATAAAAAGAAAACTGAAATACTGCATTGCGGGGTTGAAGCTTTGGAGTTACATTCTGACATTCTTTCTTGTACCAACACTAGACCCAAGAGATATCTTTTTTTCGGCATTGGTTAGGGATTTATATGATCTGAATTTTAAGCCCCTTCTTCGAAGAGTTCAAACATTGTTTTCACGTTGGAACTCTCTACCTTTATCTATTTTAGGTCGGGTGGCTTTGATCAAAATGTCTATTCTTCCCCTATTTAATTTCCTGTTTTCAACTATTTCTTGTTTTTTGTCAGGCTCTTTCTTTACTCGAGTAGAATCTATGTTTACAGCTTTTATTTGGGCAAAGAAAACACCGAGTTTTGCACTGAGCACCTTATATGAGGATTTAGATCAGGGAGGGCTTGCCCTGCCAAATCTTAGGGATTACTATGATGCTTATTTTGCAAAGTACCTATTCAGATTTAATTCTCAACTACATTCAAAAAAACTATTTATAAATACTTTTATGTATCTAATGTGCAAAGAAAATCAGATACATGTTCCTCTGCAGGTGGTTGAAATCTCCCAAATTAGTCCGCTATAAGTCCCTACAGTGGTTTTTAAAAAAACGTCAGGCTCTGTTTAAAAGATATTCAATCCCCGTTATCAACTTAACATCTTTATTATCCAGCATTCTCCCATTGATTGGTGTTACACAATGTTTAAATCTCACTGTTAATTGGGCTTCTGCAGGGTTTTGGAAAGTCTAAGACTTTTTGAGAAACGGGAAATGGATTACCTTGGTGGAAATGTCTCAATTATTTACTAGAAATTTCATCTTATTAGGGTCATATAACACTGTGTATAAGTTCCTTGTTCAATTGGATATTATTCAGCTAGATCAGCAAAGTCAATTAATAAATGAATTATTGGTAGACGTACCCGATAGAAAACCAGGGGTATGGAGACACCATCCAGGGCCGGCCTTAGGCATGTGCAAGCTGTGCACCTGCACAGGGCCACCAAATCCCAGGGGCCACCACATCAATATATATCCTTAATATAATAATCCTCTGAGGATGGATACATATTTGTGTGGGGGCCCCTGGCAGGGATTTGGTGGCCTCTGGCTCTATACAACTTCCAAACACCATGACCCCCCACTCTTCCCTGGCCTCTGCGCTCCGATCCGCCCGGACCCCCTCTTCCGGGGCCCCTACCTACGCTCCCTGCCCAGGGCCACCATGAACCTAGAGCCGCCCCTGCACCATCTTGCCCAAAGTAGGAAGCTGGATCTTAGCCAGAAGGCGATCAAAAAATGGCTGGAGCAGGAAAATCAGGCAATGCCTTTGAATGTTTGGTCAGTCGTCAATAGGTTTAATTTTAGCACATTTCGAGGGGCAAATTGGCAGAGAATGTTATTTTTTAGTAAGTGGTTACTGTATCTTCTATTTCTAAAATGTATCCTAATCATTCTCCACATTGTTTTAGATGTATCCATCATTCTCCAGCTAACTGGTCACATGTCATGGCTTATTGTGCTAAGATTGCAAAATTTTGGGAAGAGATCTTTAGCTATTTCCAGGTCGAATGTGGCATCAAGATTGTAGTGAACGAGAAATTAATCTTGTGCGGTTTTGATCCTGATCTTTCTTTTCCTGATCAGATGGCTACATTACTATATATCGCTATGGCAGTGGCCAGATCTCTAATGTTACAACAATGGCCTACAGAGCAGACTCCATCTAGTTATGAATGGTTAAATAAGATGAAGCAGGTTAAAACTAGTGAGCTGACCTTCTCGTTACGATTGGGAGGTATTAGAAGATTTGATGAGATTTGGGGGACATTTTTTGATTAAATTTGGGAGGAATTATTGTCATTATGGGAGGTAGCAATCTTTTATAATCTTGAGAGCATATTATATACAGACATTGTGACTCTAAAGTCTTTTGTTATAATACTTTGTTCACGGCATATGTTTTTTCTATTAGGCTTATGTAAATGTTTTTCTATGCTAAATGAGATGTAGAAAGGTCGATGGACGGTATATTATTCATAATTTTGTACTGTTATTAAGGACTTCAATAACATTTTAAAAAAATTAAAAAAAGATAGCCCCCTATAAAAACAGGCTAACATGACTATTAGCATCATGTGACAAATTGATTGATTTGGACTGGAAATATTATTTTGCTATGAATGTTAAGTCATGTTTTGAAACACAGAAGACAAATGAAGTTAAGATACTCAATTTGGTACTACTCCCTGTTTCTAGCAACCGGGAGTTTCTCTCAAAAGAACAATTAATTAAATTGTCAATAAACAATTTTCAGGTCTAGCAAGAGAACAGAACTTGGAGCTCTTGAAATACTCTTCTTTTGTAGCCATGCTGGCATGTGCGACCCTCACACAGCTCCCAACAATACTGCATCTTGCTACATCACAGAGAGACAGCTCTTTGACCTAGCAAGAGAGGGATGCTTACTACAAATGCACCATGAGCAGTAGAAACCCAGCGACCTCAAATAAATGTCTCTGAGGGTATGAAACATTTCTTGCTGAACTGCAACAAGCATATTTCTATAAGATCAAACACAATCAACAAGATATTGCACACAGAACAGCTCGACCACCCAGTTGACCAAATATTTTTCCTCCAAAGCGACCTTTTGTGTCACCTGACAAAACAAACTGGATTGTATCTGACGTAAAGTTGGGAGATTACATTAAAATACTGTAATATTTCCATCCCTCTGCAAGGAAAAATTCAAGGCAACGAAGAACTTTAACATAAACACTCTGTCCCGTATTTAAGAGCACCTCCCGTCAAAGCAGATACCTGGCGAAATGTGTCAAAAGCCAGTTTTTAAAAGGTAGATTTCCATTAATGTGTTTTAAGTTGTTTTTTTCCATTTTTAATTATGTATGTACAATTATTTATGTGAAAGGCAGCTATGCTTTGCATTTCCTGCCAAAAAGCTCTTTTATGCATTTCAGTTTTACATTTCCTACCTGTAATTTATATAAATAATATCAAACAGTTGATAAAAAGATTCTTTGAGTTGGCTATATGACTAGATTTGTGGCATTTATTTGTGTCTTTAAACGCCAGATCCCTTGACCTCTTGCGGTTCTGCAGGGCTCGATTTTTAGAGTTTTTACTCTTAGATTGTAGAAGCACATTTGAGCCAAATCTCATGCAATTTTCTAATATGATTTCCTTTTCATTAGTCTTTGTGCTTAAAAAATGCAATGTTGATGGCTATGTAATTGAATAAAAGCTTTAGGAAAAAATAGATTGTGTTCATATACCTGTTCAAAACCCCGCTGAAATCAGAGTAATAAAGTTATTACCATCAAGATATTTTGGGGCAGATTTACAAGCCCCTTGCGCCTCATTTATGCCGCTTTTGCATCACTTTTGTGACGCAGCGGCGGTGAAAAATCCTGCTCCATGGTGCAGGGGTACTTACAACGTGACGCATCAGGGAGATGCGTCACATTGTAATTCCCTGCGCCACATGTAGGCGTTCCTGTGCAGGATTTCACTCAGTCACTTTTAGGCCCATGCTGCGTCAAATCCCTTTGCCTGCCTGAAGCAGGCATAAGGATTGACGCAGCATTGACTAGATAGGGCCCCCAGAGCATTGCTGGAGCAACTCCAGCAATGCGTCACTTTTACAGCACAGATGCGTCACACATCTGTGCCGTTTTTGCACCATGGTGCGCCGCATTGTAAATGCGGTGCATCCATGATGGCGGAGCTGTGGCGCACAATAACTGGCGCATCCCTGCTGATTTGCAGGGATGCGCCAGTTATTGTAAATATGCTCCTTAAAACTTAACCCCTTCGATGCTCATGACGGAACGGTTCCGTCATGAGCATCGGTTGGCCTGTGCTCATGATGGAACCGTTCCGTCATGATCCCGTTGGCTCATTAGAACGTTCAGCACGGCACAGGAATCTGCGCTGCGCTGATGTAGTTAAATTTACTTTTACTCAATGCGGTCCCCACGTGAGTTGAGGGACGTTTCTATCCAGATAGAGAAGGGCCACAGTTGTATTTAAGTTATAGTCTTGCACATATTTGTAAACACATTCTGTAAGTGATATTTTGCCTCCATCCAGGGCGAATCATAAAATCTTAATCACATGGGAATTGAGTGGAGCCCTTTACATTATTTGTGCACTTTTCTCATTCTAATAATAATGCCATACCAGCCGTCCTATTTTGACATAAAACACACTTTTAAATTGTATTCTGTATACTCAAAATCCCTTGCTAACAGTGAATTACCTTTCACACTATTATCAGCCTGCACAGAAGCACAGTTTTGAGTTCAGTGTTTCACGTTTGTTCCATAATATTTTATCCTCATCAGAGGTACCATGGGAGCCGTATAACACACACTTTATCACCATATTCCTATCTGCAAATCATCCAAAAGCAACAAATATGCATGGCTGACGGCACATGTTTCTGTGCTCACATACGCAGCCTAGCAAAATAGATACCCCTTGAACGTGGACGTGGAGTAACATAGGTCATGACATAGAAAAAAGTCAGAACTACAAAATTGTCAAATGGTGTTGATTTCAGGTTACTCGCAGGTTAATCGCATGGGGGCCGATTCACAGAACTTTCAATTTTTGGTATTCATAGAATGCATTTACGACTACTAACTTTACGTCCGCACTTGGGCCGGAATTTCTGCACCCGGAGCGGTAATTCTGCATTTGTGATGGAATTTCCACTTTTTGGTCAGAATTTCCGCTCCCAGGCCGGAATTTCTGAATTCGGACCGGAATACCCGCTCTCTGGCTGTTGATCATTTTCCTAAAGGGTAAGCACCTGACCGAGGGCCTATCATCCCCCACCATGCATCAGCTGACACACTGCAGCCAATCCCAGCCCTACAGCATGTATGAATGCAGAGCAGACACACACAAACCCTTCCAATATGTTGCTGAATGTGTTTGTTGCTCTGCCCCCTGCCATACAGCGAGAAGACTTGAGGAGGAGGAGGAGAGTAGAGAGGATCTTTAGACACAGGATCAACCTATATGGGATGTCCAGCCAAGATGTCAGGGCCAGATACCGTTTCCCTCCAGAAGTCATCTTGGAGATGGTATGTGAGTGGGAGCAGGAACTTGACTCTGTGACTTGCAGCTCCCATGCCATTCCAGCCTATCTCAAGATCTTTTCTGCTCTCTATTTCTTTGCCACTGGGTCATTCCAAAGGGTCTCCAGTGACCATGTGGGCATTTCTCAGGCAAGCCAGTCACGGTGCTTTCATAGTGTACTGAGATGCATCACTGGAAGAGCCCACCCAACAAAGGGCAGCTAGAGATGTCTATCTCATTGCTCGCTTCCCACGTGCGCTGGGTGCAATTGACTGTATACACGTGGCCCTTCAGCCACCCCGCCGCATTGCACATGTCTTCTGCAAAGGCACCGATGGCATTCCATCAATGTGAAAGCTGTCTGTGATGCCAGTGGGAGATTCATTGATGTGCATGCAGTGTTTCCAGGCAGTACCCATGACAGCTTCGTATTCCGCATGTTACCTCTTGCCCGGCGCATGGCTGAGGGAGAATTTGGCAACATGTGGCTACTGGGTAAGTACCAAGCACTAAAAATGAGGGATATGTGTAATGGAAATGTCTGAATACTACCTTACAATAACAACTATTGTACAATAAGAATCATAAAGAAGCATAAACGGTCATCAAAATCATGAACACCATCTACTCCGGATACCCGTCAGACCCATGCCCACACCACATCTTCAACAAAGCCAGCACCTCCATCCCACCCCACCTCCAGAAAGCCATCAACATTTCCTTCGAGACTGCAACCTTCCCGGTGAGCTGGAAACACGCCAAGATCAATGCCCTACTCAGGAAACCCAAGGTGGACCCGAAGGACCTCAAGAACTTCTGGTCCATCTCCCTGCTCCCATTCCCAGCGAAGGTCATCGAGAAGACCATCAACAAACAACTGACCCACTACTTCGAGGAGAACAGCATCATGGACCCATCACCAGTCCGGGTTCCGCAGCAAAGACAGCACCGAAACTGCCCTCATCGCCGCCACCAATGACATCTGGACCCTGCTGGACAGTGGAGAAACCGCGCCCCTCATCCTCCTGGACCTATCAGCCGCCTTTGATACAGTCTGCCACCGCACACTACCCACACGCCTCCATGATGCTGGGATCCAAGAGATGGGCATGGACTGGACCACCACCTTCCTCTCGGGCAGAACTCAGAGTATCTGCCTAACCCCCTTCCGCTCTGAAGCCACCAAGATCATCTGCGGCGTACCTAAGGGCTCATCCCTCAGCCCACCGCTGTTCAACATCTACATGGCTCCGCTCGCCCACGTCGCCCGACTACACGACCTCAACATCATATTCTATGCCGATGACAGCCAGCTGATCCTCTCCCTCACCAAGGACCCCCACATCGCCAAGACCAACCTCCACGAAGGAATAAAGGCTTTCGCCGAATGGATGAGGAACAGCTGACTGAAGCTGAACTCAGACAAAACGAAGGTCCTCATCCTTGGATCCACACCTTTGGATTGGGATGACTCCTGGTGGCCGGCCGCACTGGGAACAGCTTCAATGCCCACTGACCACACACAAAACCTAGGGGTCATCCTCGACTCCACCCTCTCCATGACCAAGCAGGTCAATGCTGTCTCTTCCTCCTGCTTCAACACTCTACGCATGCTCCGCAAGATCTACAAGTGGATTCCCACCAAAATGAGAAGAACAGTCAACCAGGAACTCGTCAGCAGCAGGATGGACTATGGAAACGCCCTCTATGCAGGAGCACCAGCCAAACTCTTGAAACGGCTTCAACACATCCAGAACGCCTCGGCACGCCTGATCCTCAACATCCCCCACCGCAGCCACATCACACCCCACCTGAGAGACCTGCACTGGCTCCCCGTCAACAAGAGGATAACCTTCGAGCTCCTCACCCACGCACACAAGGTACTCCACAACACCGGACGAGCGTACCTCAATGGACAACTCAGCATCTACACCCCCACCCACCAGCTCCATTCCGCCGACCTCACTCTCACCACAGTCCCCCACATCCGAAGAGCAACCTCCGGTGGCAGATCGTTCTCCCACCTCGCCGCCAAGACCTGGAACACCCTCTCCATCCATCTGCGGCAGACCCAAGACCTGTTGGCCTTCAGAAAGCTCCTCAAAACCTGGCTTTTTGAGCAGTAGCAGCATGCCCCACTCCCCAGCACCTTGAGGCCCTCACGGGTATGTCGTGCGCTCTACAAATACCATGATTGATTGATTGATTGATTGAACAGACACTGCATGTACCAAAGTATAGATCATGTCCTGTGTAAATCAAAGAGGGAAATGTAACCAATTGCCCTTTCTTCCCTTTTCAGTCAACGCTGGGTATGCACTCTCCCCACAACTCCTCACCCCTTTCAGACATGTAAACACTGTACCTCAGCTTAGATACAATAGGGCAAACATACGGACTCCAGCCATCATAGAGCGCACTTTTGGGCTGTTGAAGTAGCAATTCAGATGTCTTGACCGTACAGGGTGTGTGCTGCTGTACTTACCTGAAGTAGTGTGCAAGATCATATTAGCCTGTTGTGTTTTGCACAACATAGCTTTAATGCATGGCTTACACATTTCTCTTGTACCATGGCTAGCTCTGGATCTGGGAAACCGGGCCATTGCACATAACCGAGGTCAGGGTTTGAAAGTTTGTGATCAACTGGTTACCACGTTTTTCACATGAGCAATCTGTTGTGTCATGGACAAAATGTGGTTTGCAGTCTGTTGTCAATGATAAAAGTTGGATAAGTACAACTCTGTCCAAAAATTCAATCCTAAGACTACTTAGCAAGCCACACTAACTGCATATTAACCACAACTGTTGACAGTAGTCAAAAGATTGACCATTTTTCAGGTCACGTGCCCATGTCAGCGATCAGTTTAGTGGATGTCCCTAAGGAATCTTTTGACGCAGAGGAAAAACTGAACATGTTTTAAGAGACCTTCCTGGACCTTATGAGGACGGGGTTCTTAATCACAAAAGGGCATAACTTTAGCATTCTCAGAGCTTTTCCCCTCAATAGATTTGACTCCCCCACAAATGATGGGCCCACAAAGTGAGTGACGATGTTATGGGTGAATCTGGCACAATCTGTCTGTGATACACAGCACTGCTTCCCAAAACTTTTCTGTAACGCAACACACAACTCTTGCATTGAGCACTAAATATGGACTAATTGTACCATAATGCAAAGTAGGAGAAAAGTAAACTGGGGTTTGATGTTGTGTTAGTTCCCCTTGTCCGAGCCAAAATGTCTTTAAATGGTCTGTTCCCCCTTTTGTTACATGTCTATGATTCTCTCTTGCACTGTCATTTAATTTTTTTTCTAATACAGAACAGCAGGATGGCGGTAGTTTTGATTTGTGATTGAGGATGGATCAGAATGAATACAAAATGGCTATCAACTACTTCCTGTGATGTATTTCCTGTCTCCCACTTCCTGTATCTTATTTCCTGTATGAAATAATGAATTCCGGTTCAATTTCGGAGGGTACGGCCCGAAAACGTAATTTCCGGTGCCGGAGTGTGAGACGCGCATGAAGACCTGACGCTCTGGAACTGGATTGACGTTTTCCGTCCGTAATCTCCAAAAATGAACCGTAACACATATTTTATACAGGAAATGGTATACAGGAAGTGGGAGTCAGGAAATACATCACAGGAATTTGTTGATAGCCATTTTGTGTTCATTCTGAGTCATCCACTCTCACAGATCAGATCCTCTGCCAGCCTGCTGCTCTTTTCAAACTTATTTACCCCAAAATGCATCAAGAGATGATGTACATGTGACCTGATTTGGGTATCCCTACAAATGACAGCTCACAACATAGCACTGAGGTGTTAAACAGAGATGTACATTGCACAAGTAAACTCACCAGCTCCAGCCACAGCTTTCTGTCCCTTTGCGATCGCCCTGATGTCAACTGCTAAACCATGCTCCTCATATGTTTTGTTGACAAAGCCATCCCCGATCCAGCAGCTGTAGAGGGAAGTGACACCATTCTCAATGATCTGCATTACTAATTTACAAACAGGCACATGTGACACTAATAATATGCATGTAACTTTCAAAACAAGGACTGCAGATTCTATGCAGAAGGGAATTTTGATCTTTGTCATGGTTTAGTAATCTATGATAGGGAAACACTTGAAGCCACATTTAACTGATGGACAGGTGCAAGAGGGTTTCACTGCTGTAGTCAGGATGTCTTTCATTCCCCGGGATGGTGTTGTACACCGCACTGGTGTCATCCAGTCAGCATCTGTGATGGGATGGTAGCTATGAGCTAACATGTATATGTCCTTCTCAATGACCATTGATAGGATTTTCCCAGACAATGTGCAGCATGTTTACCTCATGGACTTTAAATATGGGCCCCTGCTCACCTGCAGCAATTGCCAGCTGTTAACTCCACACAGCACTGACATCAATGAGAGGACGCATCAGCAGACAAACTTGCATGAGAAGGTTACTGATATTTCAAGGAAGGGAATAAATGATCAGGACTCCTCCGCATTACAGTGATTACACCATCACCATTAAGAATAACATGTTTCATGAATAGAATGTTGTCTGTTGACAAGTCGAATGGAGTGTACATCACCAGTCTGACCAGTATCACATTAGCACATCAGTTCAAACATTGCATTGCAAGTTCATGTGTGAGATGTACAATAGTTAGGCACATAATGTGGCTCATTTGTGCTTCCCTACCCATGAAGTCACAAAGCTCATTTTGGAATGAGAGATCACACATTTGTTGTGTCCATCCTTTAAGTGTCCTCTGTTCGCATACACCATTTCCAACATCATGGTAGTAGTCAGTCAAAATACTTTATTTCGATAAATCAATATCATAAAAAGACAATAGCACTATACAATATTCACATGTTCTAAAATACATAATTGATACGGAATAAAATCATGATTAATTTACACAATCAAAATATTTTCAAGAAATATAAAAATATTGTCCCTTAAAAATGCGTTTAAAATACATTAAAATACATTAAAAATGGGTTAAAAAGAGGTCAGTTAAATAGGAATACATAGTGTCATACATTTTACATTCACACATATCAATTTCATTCAGTAAAAATTCCCTGTGGTATAAACAGTATGATTGCTTTCATCCACTATAAAACCACGTTTTGAGGGTTATTGGTCATATTCCTCTTCTTTATCCTGACAGCCCCCACTAGGAAATTTGCAACATGAAACATAATCCTGGGGGTCTGCAATAACTGTAAAAACAGGAGTGCTGGCTTTACCTGAATAAACCCTGCCTCCTTTAAAATAGGGATCAAATATTTTCGGCTTAATGCCGTGTAGTGTCCACAGAACATTAAAAAGTGCATAGTATTCTGGGTGGAAAAATTGTCACAGGAACACGGCATTGCGTTATCAGGAGTACTCCAGGTTGGAAAATGACCCAGGATCAGGTGAATCAAGTTAAACCAAAATCGGGTTAAAAGAAATCGGTGATAGGCTTGATTCACAGTAGTTAGATACAATTCAGGGCCAACTTGGGTGTTCATTATAATGCTAGCCCTCACTGTTGCTTTTTGTAATTCCATTTGTTCCCTCTCTATGCTTAGCAATTCTCCCATCATACCCTTAATCAAGGCGATGTCCTTTGTTGTTATGGACTCCGGGGAGAAAAAAGCTCTGGTCCCCCTAGCTTAACAAGACTGTCTTTAATGTATGCTAGCCACAAGATTTTATTTGCTCTATCTAGCCGCAAACAGTCTTTTAAAATGATGTGGTTAAGGGGGATTTCCTGGTTCAACCAGATTTTCAGCCAAGCCAGAAGAGGTGCCATTTTTATCATGTCAGAAATATATCCTACTACTAATTCAGTGTGGATTGTATAAGATGGAGTGGACTGTGGCACAGAAAGGACAGCTCTTAAAAATTTATTCTCTGTAGTCTGTATACTGTCCGGAGAACAGTAGCCCCAAATTGCACTACCGTATGTGGCCACCGCAAGGCATTTTGCTTTATGTATTTTCATTAAAGTTGCTATTGGCCTTGCCCCCAATTTTTTCGAAAAGCCCTGAAGTGCAGAAGATGTTCTAGCAAGGGAAATGTTTCAGTTTTTTACCTGTGGACCCCAATTGCCTCTCTAATCAAAGGTGATCCCCAGATATGGAAAGGTGGCTACTCTACATAGCTCTTCTTTGCCACATGTAAATGTTTTTAAGTTCTTATTCTTGCTACTCCTGCCCATTATCATGATTTGAGACTTCTTTACATTTATCTTGAGGTCTAAAGAACCCATGAAGTCTTCAAATACATCCAAGAGGCGTTGTAAACCAACACCGGTCCGAGACAGCAAGACAGCATCGCCCGCGTATAGAAGAACTGGAATCCCAAGTTCTCCTATACGCAGGATGTCAAGGGATGCCTCTTTTAACGCTGGTTCCAGTGCGTTTATATAAATGGTAAATAGGAGGGGTGCCAATATGCACCCCTGCCTAACCCCCCTTTCAGAGTTAAAGTGACTAGTGCATCGACCCTCCGAGGTTACTCCAACCGAAGCTAAGAGGCCGGTGTGCAAATCCGCTAGGAGATTAACTAAAGCCCTGTCCAGACCCATATCGATTAGGATTTGCCACAGTTTTGAACGATTTATGAGGTCAAAGGCTGATGAGAGGTCCATGAACCCCAGGTACATGGACCCCTCCTTGGCCCTAGTATATTTGTCCACCAATAAGTGCAAGTTAAGTCCTTGATCTATCGTGCTTATTTTTTATCTAAATCCATACTGAACATTTGATCGGACCCCTTTCTCATTCACCCAATCATTCAGTTTAGATAAAATAACCCGGCCCAATATTTTCACAGATGAATCAATCAGTGAAATGGGTCTATAACAGGAGGGGTCTTGCCTGTTACCCTTTTTAAAGACCGGAATGATAATAGATTTTTTCCATGAGGCCGGGATGTTGTCATGTTTTAGAGCGTTAAAGACATTACATAAGATTTTAGACCAAAATTTTGGGACGCATTTTAAGACATCCGCCGGGACCCCATCAGGGCCCGGTGCTTTATTTTTCAAAGTAAGATCTATTGTCCTTTCCACTTCTGCCGCCTCAAAAATGACGGCAGGGACCTCTACATTGCTAGTTTCCACTACTACAGCCTCAAGAATTATAGCAAGGGCCTCTACGTTACTAGTTTCTGAGTATATTTTACGGAAGTGTTGGATCCAACCCTCGTCTGGGATGTTTCGCTCAAGGGGGGTATTCTCTTCACCCGAAAATAATGGGTGATTTATGATTTTCCAAAATAAACCACTATTTTTTAGGGTTTCGGGGTTGAGTAGTTGGGCCCAGGCTACATCTTTCAGTTCCTTTTTTCTCTCTAAGGTGACTTTTTTATATATACTCCTTAATCTAGCTATATCTACGCGGTTTTTAGGCTTGACTTTCAATGCTTTAAGTAAATTTCCATGCGCTTTGGAACATTTTTTATCAAATCATCTTTTACCTTGGAGCGGCTTCTGTCTTGATTCTGCCTGTAGGCTATGGTTAATTTCTATACAAATGTCATCGAACGCAAAAATAACATCTTTATTTTGTGTTCGATTTGCTAGGCATATTGCCACTTCATTCTCTACCTTGGACAGAACTTCTTGAAGGAAAGTTTCAGAGACTATTTATGTCAATTTTAACCTTCGCCTCTGATCTTTGACGAACACGTCCCCCTCTATGTGTCACTGTTTTTAATGAGAGTAAATCTGTATGCCTTGATTCCAATAAAACAGGATTATGGTCACTAAAAACTGATACCTCTGTATAATAATCTACAGCATTGCACAAAAAAAAGAAGACATAAAAATATAATCTATAATAGTGCCATCATGTTTTCCCTTAAATGTAGGGGACCTACTTTTACCATCCCCGCAACCTGACTCATATAAATTCCATCTGGCAAGAAAGTTTTCTAGATACTCTCCTCGCCTAGTGTGTTCCAGATGGATAGATGAAGAGAGGGGAGGGCATTCATCATCCTGACTAATACAAGGTAGGGTGCTGGGGTGGTTATTAAAATCCCCTAAAAGTAATATTTCAAAAGTATTTACATTTGCACTGTAGACTGACAAGAATGTATCCAGTACTTCTAGGTTATGACCGGTACACTCATTTGCATTAGAGTTATAAAAATTTACAAATAAAATCTTGGCCTTATCCTGGATAGAGAGTTCAACAATCAAACAATTTTCACAGCCTGTGATACACTGTGTTAATTTGCCTTTTACATCCAATTTAAATAAGGTTAGTAAGCCTCCCTTGGCTCTACCTGCAGCACTACTAATTGCAGGAATACAAAAGTGGCTGTAGCCGTCCAAAGGGAAGCTATTCGCTTGGTCCCATGTCTCTTGTAAGGCAATGATGTCGGTCGAAAGATTTTAATGTTTTTAGCCAATCAACATTTCCAGCTTTGTTCTTAATACCAGCAATGTTCCAAGTAACAATTTTAAAAGAAGATGTGGGTGGGTGAGGAACGAGTAGGTAGTACCGAGCGGTTTCGCCGATAAGGAACACTACTTCCGTGAGGTGATCCTGGCCTCGCCGATAAGGAACAATGCTTCCACGAGGTGATCCCTCCCTCGCCTGAGACCATGAAGTGCAATTAGGCACCGATACATATACGACAGTAAGATACAAATCGTATGTATAATACGCATGTTTTAAATTAACAGCGCATAGTGAAACAATCCTATTTATTTAAATATAGGAGTGGTATATACAGGGCTGGACCCTGTATGGTCCTGATGAAAAGCTTGGGGAGCTTGAAACATGTCGATCAGAAAACACTGATTTAGCCCAATTCAAGGTTAAATAGCAGTGTTACCCCATTTTAATATACCAAACTAGGAGCAGAATAAATTGTTGAGGCCCACTAGCACTGTATTTTTAAATCACACACCCACTCCACCACCACAACACTTCACACCACACATAGTCTTTCACAAATACAGTGCTCCTGCGTAGTTCGCTAGTCGCAGCACGCCCCTTTTCGTAGAGAACTGGGATGGCCCCAATGATGAAGCATGTCACCGTGGGGAAACCCCGGTGAGTGAGGGGACTCTAGAAAGAAATTTTTCTTTCTTTGGTAAACACTGACATAAATCATGCAGTAACCATACATACAAACTAGGTCTCTGGACCCATTACTGTGGGTTCTTGATTTCTTGATATATGTAACTGGAGGTCGACCTAGCTTTGTTTATCCTCCTTCTCCCCCTGTTTCTTACTTATTGTCTGACCACAATTACCATCTAGCCCCATACAGCCAGACCTGTTTAGTGAGAGTCAATCCTGCAGCGAGTCAGGGAATGGTAGCCTGCATGCATGTAGGAAGCTTAAATGTGGAAGAAACATGTCACTAATCAACGTCCACTTTACATCACAGGTGGCGCTGAAGTCCCCAGTATGGACAGCGATGCCCTGCAAATTGAGGATGTAACAGAGGACACTGAGGGAGACTTACATTTATCTCCACAGCGAGGACCATCAGGGCAAGCTGCCACCACCTGCCCCTGTGGACAGTGCCACCTCTGCGCCAACAGGCGCAGCAGCACCACAGCGAGTGACCCAACCACCAGTGGGGCTGACAACACCAGCAGCAGAACGCCAACAAACCCGCCGCCCTGCGGCTGTGAGGAGCCAGTCAAGCGGACTAGTGAGGGAGCCGCGCAATACCACTTCCCGCGCTGGCAGGGGATTGAACGTGCGGCCAGGTGGGCTGTCTATTGAGAGCCGTATGCTCCACGTCCACCAGACACAAGCCCGTCATCTCACGGCCATACATCTCCAGCTGAACAAGACCACCAGGAATGTTGGTCTGATGTCGGACCGCATGGAGAGGATGACAGCTGCTATGGAGGCCAACACCCAGGCCATACAGCCAGCGGGACATCAACCGGCACAGACACCGGCAGCTGCTGACCCGCCTGTCAGCATACACGCGGTCCAATTATATTATTGGCTCCTTGGCCATGCAGGTCCAAATGGTCCAGTGCTGTCAGGACGTCGCGAGAGCTCTGGAGCAGGTGGCAACAGCAGTACAGGGCATGCAGGCAACTGGCCATGGCCAGGCGGGGGGGGGGACGACGACACTAGTGAGGCTACTTCCAGCCATAGTAGCCAATACGTGCCACCAGTGGTAGCACCCCGCCGCAGCAGCAGGCCCTCTGCTGCCTCACGGCCGAATCAGGTGGAGGATGTGGAAAGAAGGTTGGGAGCATCTGCCCGGAGGCGGCATTGAACATTTGACTAGTACCATGAGGGGTCATGCTGCTGCTGCAAGCATGCCCTCCTCAAGAACATGGGTCATATGACGCAATATGGCAATCATGTAACAGTTTTGGGAATCCCCACCTTATTTTGCTATAACAATAACAAATATTCTTTTCAACTTAATCTGACTCATGTCATCATTACTATTGTCATGCATGAGTGAAGTAATGGGTGTGGGGAGTGGGTGCACTAGAAATAGTACATGCTGATTTTGTTACGGCGCCTGTGTCCTTCTGCAGGATTCTCCCCGCGTGCATGAAGCACATGTGCAGGTGGTCGGTTGTCCCCTTCCGACTCACTGCCAGAGATATCTACAGGTATCCTGCGCTTGGTAGCAATGTTGTGGAGGTTTGCACACACGGCCACGATGCGGCAGCAGACCTCTGGCTCGTATTTGATGGCCCCACCAGTCTTGCGCAGTGTGTGGAATCTGCTCTTCAAAAGGCCAAATGTCCTCTCAATGCAATTTCTTGTGCGTATGTGTGCAGCCTTGTAACGCCATTGCTGTGGTGTTGCAGGGTTGATGTATGTGGTGAGGGGGTACTCACGGAGAGCGTAGCCGCTGTCACCTAAATGATAGGAGCAGAGGGTGAATGCCTGTTCAGCGCAGCTACATTATCACTGTGTACTATTGTGGGGCATGTGTTCTTACCTAGTAGGTGTCCTTCCCCAAAGTCTCCCCTGGCCAGTCGTGTGTGAATGCTGCTGTGCCGGAATATGAAGGAGTCATGTGTGCTACCCGGGTACTGTGCCACTATGTCCATGATGATTGTCTTAGCATTGCACACCATCTGGATATTGAGAGAGTGGTAGGACTTGCGGTTGCGATACATGTATTCCGTTTGTGCTGGTGGGCAGGTGTAGATGTGGGTACAGTCAATGCATCCTATTACATGTGGAAATTGTGCTACGTTGTAAAATTGTAGCTTGGTGTCATTCAAGTCCTGTTGGCTAGTCGGGAATGAGATGTAGTGGTGTAGCCGGGTTAGCATAGCCTCCAGGAAACTCCTTAGGCAGCGGGACATGGTGGGCTGGGACATCCCCCTTGCAACAGCGACTGTCCCCTGGAAGCTTCCGGAGGCCAGAAGGTGCAGGCTGCACAATACCTGGACATGGGTGGGCACGGCATTGGTCTTCCTTGTTGGGTGCTGCATCAGGGGGTCTAGGTCCTGGATCAGCTTGATGATCATTGCCCCATTCAGGCGGTACTTAGCGTAAATTTGCTCCCTGGTTTGGCCCAGAAGGGTGACCCGCTGGCGGAATATCCGCTCCTGGATCCTACGTCTGTTCCTTGCTGCTCGCTGTAGCCTTCGCCGCCTGACCACCATGTAGAGTCCTGGCATTGTGAGAGTCCTCATGCTCCAGCTGCATATCCTTAAGTGTGTTTGGTCAGGCCTGCACCTATTGGTAGTTTGCAAACGTTTTTTGAAAATATATTTTTTTTCCTTAATGGTTACACCTGGTTTGGGTTCTCCTTAAATTGCGCGTCACAAATAGCGATTTTCGGGATTCTCGCTTTTTGCGAATTTTCATGAATAGCGATTGCAATTTTTTTGTGATTTCGACCATTAATTCGCAGATTACATGGTTTCTCGCAATTTCAGAATCGCAAATGGGCTTCTTCCAGGATTCTGCGAATTTATTTGCGAAATCGCAATTTTTCTTTAGCGATTTTGCTTTTTGAGAGATTACACTGCCATGAATTCCTTTTATCCAAATTGCGATCGCAATTACTTATTCGCAGCTATTGCGATCGCAATTTGGCTTCATGAATCTAGCTATAAGTTCGCAGTTCTGGAACTGTAGGTGGAATACATGTAATGTTCCTAAATTACAAAGGTATGATGAGTCAAGATATATTATATTTTGTCTTTGCTATTCACAAATGTCATTTGCTAAAGGTAAATGTCCATTAAGAATTCCAATAGTTGTAACACTAGTTTTTCCTCTAAGATTACCTTTGAAATTCGGGCCCCATATGTCCCTCTGTTGTCTGCTGACAATGTATGCATTTTGACCATCTCCTGACCAATTTGACTTACCAGTTGGTGAGGGGGGTAAGCGTTGCTCTGGATGATGTTCTTTCATCCCAGAAGATGCAGGGACCTCTGCTACTCTAGTTGTCTGTGCTCTGGCTGAATGTGTCAATAGGTGAGAAGAGAGAAAAGTCACCAAATGGAAAATGTACATTTGGAACTTGTTGGATATTTCCTCATATCTTCTGCATACTAACAGTATTGTGAAGTACTTACACGGCCGGTGCGGGTAGGAGCAGTGGGGCATTGGGGATGTAATGGCGTGGTAGGGTGGGAAATTGACAACGGAATATGTGAATAAAATGTTTTGAGATAAAGCTTCTCTCACCTTCTGCTTTGTGATTTTGGCTGGCACAAGGTGAGTTACTTTTTGGATAATTTATATTTATTTTCCCTATTCCGTTGTAAGTTTCTTTTTCTCTGCCCCGCAAGCCCCACCCCATTACGTTCTTGACTGGCCCAGCCGCGTCTGGATAAGTGGAAGGGGCACTTTGTCAATTGCTACTTAACAGTGTTTGGTATATACGGCAGCAGTACTGGGCCCATTATTTCAATAGTGGGAGAGGGATTTTCAATTTCTAATACAAAGAATTCTGGGACTTGTGGTGCAACATACAGAGGGAAACATATGAGCCTCTGACTGACTATATTTTTATATAAACTTTGGACAACTTCCTTACTCACAATGGCAGTGCAACACAGACAATCTTTTCATATACTTATTCTTGTCATCCCATTTACCTGGTACCACGTTTTGGACATCACTCACAGGCAGCCCATGGAGCATGTGGGGGTGGATTGTAGTGAGCATATCCATATCCTCCTCTAGTGGGATGAGACGGAGGTGGGGTCCAGAGTGTGGAGCAGGGAGAATCCTGTTCAACTCGATCCTGAAGTACTTCTCCTTTGCCCTCTTCTTCTTGTCCTGCCACTTCTTCTTGATGTCCTGGACTGTGCGCCTCTCCTCCCCCAATAATGTGATAACAATGTCTAATTACTGCCATAGAGCTGCCTTCTGTGTGCCACTGGTGCAGTATGGTGGAAGACCATGTAGGCATGTGTGGTGCCCTTCAATGAACTCCACAATCATGGTGGTCTCCTCAGTAGTGAAGTTCTTCTTCCTCCTCATTTGGTACATTTTCCTCTAGCGATGAACAGAAAATGAAAACAGGAACTGTCTGTGGCCAAACCTGTTCTGTGAATGTGTGCTGCTTTTATATGGTTTGTGGTGCTGGTGTTACAGTTAGTGTTAATTGACTTCAGCTGGAGCATGGTGGGGAATGGCAGGCACTTGAAATGATCATCAGGCCAAAATGCAGGTATTCCGGCCCGAATTTGGAAGTTCCAGCCCAGGAGAGGAAATTATGTCCCACAAGCTGAAATTCTGGCACAAATGCGGGAATCCCGCCCCGGGTGCGGAAATTACGGCCCGAGTGCAGACGTAAAGTTAGTAGTCGTAAGTGCATTCTGGGAATACCAAAAATTGTAAGTGCCTTCTGTGAATACCAACATTAGTAAATTTAGGATTTTGTCCCAGATTATTTCTGTAAACCAGCCCCAAGGGGAATAGGGGTGTAGCTTCGGAGTACGGGGGTTTAGGGTAGGACATTATGGCTTGGTTGTTGGGTCTAAGAATCATGAGTTGGGTCTGCTGTATCTGTGGTTGTTTTTCTTGTCATATTGATTTCACTAAGATGTTCTAAATTGTTGTTTTTTTGGGATCAGAAATTTAATATTTGAGCCAAGATTTAAAAAGATTTTTTGTCTGGTTGCCTCACTTTTCTGATGCAGCGCCACCTTAAAATCCTTTTTGGTATTTACAAAACCACCCAAAGGTCAATTTGTCTGGCTTTGAAGGAAACAGCTCCATTCTGCAGCACACATACAAAGAGAAAAGGCCTCCAAGGATCGTTTTTTTGCAGGAAAACTGTCGGGACCATAACACCGCTACCCTTGAACTCCCACTCTGATCCATAAAATCAGAGTACATTTTAATAAATAAAATGATACCAGAATGACAAAAATCCAATCAGTAGAACTGAAGATATGATGTTGCAAATTCTTATGTAAAAATTGTGCCAAATGCGCAATGCAGAAAATGGGGTTATCTTGTTGTGCTGGATCGGACAAAACCACAAAGTAACAAGGTTAAGTCAATCACAATGGAATGCGGGCAGGTACATTAACCTGGTTGTAAAGGCCTCTCCTAAAGAACTACAAGAGAGCCATTCTCTCAGCCAAATCAGAATACTTCTCCAGTAAAATCCTTTTAGCGGCCAACAAATCCAAGGAGATTTTCTCCATCGTCCACAATCTAGCCGCATCTGACAGAGTCAATCCCAACCCTGTCCCCTCCCAAGCCCTCTGCCTTTCCTTGAACAATTTCTTCCTCGAGAAGATTGCCAACATCAAACGGAACATCTCCCTGCCATCATCTCCTCTTCCTTCCCCTTCCCTTCCCCCTCTGTCCTCCTCTGGACTACTTTCCACCCATCTCGAAGGAATCCTTTCTTACCCTGCCCAGGAAGGTCAAGTCAGGCTCTCCTGCTGACTGTGGACCTGCTTGCGTCTTAAGGGAGCTATTCTCTGGCTGCCCGACCCCCCCCATTCCTCCTTAATGCATCCATCTCTCAGGGCATAGTTCCATCCTCCTTCAAATCGTCTCTAGTCACTCCTATCTTAAAAAAACCCAGCTCTGACCCCACTCTCCCTGCCAATTTCAGGCCCATCTCCCTGCTCCCTTATCTAGGCAAGATCCTAGAGAGCCATATTACCTGTCGGCCTATATCGAGGACAACCACCTTTGGGCCTCTCATCGAGCGGGCTTTAATCCGGTCCACTCGACCAAATATGTGGTTCTCTCGGTCCTGGACGAACTGAAGAGCAAGGCGGATTCCAACTCTCCTCAAGCTTTGGTGCTTCTTGATTTGTCCGCTGCTTTTGACACAGTCGACCATTTCATTCTTCTCGACCGGGTCAGGGCAGCGGGCATCCAGGGCACCGCTCTTTCTTGGCTCGCTTCCTCCTTTAAAGGCCGGACGCAGGCTGTTCGTCTCTCTGGCTTCTCTGCCCCACCCCCCCGCTCAGTGCCCTGTGGGGTTCCCCAAGGTTCCTTCCTCTCCCCTCTTCTTTTCAATCTTTATATCTATCCCCTCATCATTTCTTTGCTCAACATGGAGGTCTCTGTGTATAATTACGCTGATGACCTTCAGCTCGTTTTTGATCTTTCCCCTTCTCCTGACTCCCATTCTAAATTTCAAACCACACTTATTTTTATTTCTGATTGGATGAATCAAAACCACCTCAAGCTCAACCCGGACAAAACGGAGTTGGTCCTGACGGGTGGTATTATACCTCCCTTTGCCTTCACAAAACGTTCCCCCTCCCACGGCCTTGTGCTGGCGATGTAAGGCAGACACAGGCTCCTTTATTCACATTTAGTGGTCATGCCCATTAGTAGCAATTTTCTGGAAAAACGTGCTGAGTCACATCAACAACGTGTTAGAGTTTCCCATCCCAAATATCCCGGGGACAGTGATTCTCTGCCTTCGACCTCAATCTCTTCAAGTCATGACCTCTTCTCCAATCGTATTGCACACACTAAATTATAGGCATTTGGCAAACCCTAGTGCAACATCTATCCAAATTGGAGCATGTCCAATCTGCCAAAAGCCTACGGGTTCTTCAATTATTTATGATGCTTTAGTTCCTGGAGGAGAGTAAGCCAGGTGGGACGAGGAAGCACATTTCCCTTGCTGCTCTTCCTCCTTCTTTCCCACCCCTTTTTTGCCTATATTGGAGCAAACAACAACCAAGGTTGGGGAGAATCTCATACTTATTTCCTTGTGGGAACTGCCTCCCCCCTTCTCTCGTCTCTCATTTCCACCCCCTTCCTGTTTTTTTATTGTTTTTTCCTTCTTCTTTTTTTTCCCCCTTTATTGTTAGTGTTTTGATAATGCAGTATTCTGTTATATATGACTGGTAACTGTTTCAAAAACATGTTTCCACTGACAAATCTTGTACCTAATGGCAAAGGGGCCTGGCTAGGACATTATACTCTTGTAGCAACTCTGGGCGCTTTTGTTTATCTAGTGGAGAGTGACGTCTTTGCAACCTCTCCTTTTGCTGCTGTCATTGTCAATGTAGATATTATAAGTTTCTGTTTGGTTGTGAAAACAATAAAATATATTTCAAACAAACTGGAGTGGCATGAGGAACAAAGAATCAATGGATTTAGGCCCAGATCTCTGTACTGGGGTGAGTGTATGACATTGTTCTGCATTCTGTCCATCAATTGTTCTTTTTGCATTTGTCACCCCGAGTGGGATGGGTATGCCCAGACGTGGGTCCCGTGCTCTCCATGCCACTGGAGTCAAGCTGGCTGATGAGGCCTGAAATTCCGAAATCAGTCCTAGGCTGCTTGTTTCCAGTCCAAGGAGTACCTGGCCTGGCAGTTCGGGTTGGACTCTTCCCATGGGGGGCAGGGTCAAGACTGATTTGCATATGGCTGGGTTTAAACTAGCAAAAAAAGGATGCGAGCATTTGCAGCCCCATACTTACAAAATCACGTAAACTTGGGGCAGCTCCAAAAACAGGCACCTCCCCAGTGGCGGCGTAATGAGGAGAAATGTTTTCATCCTTTCTTGATTTTTCCTTTTTTGATGTGTGCTGCATTCTACAGCTCATTTAGAAAGAGGAACACTCCTCTTGTGATTGTTTTAGTGAAGGAATGTGCTCCTTTCTCTACAAAAACAATCCTGCCTATGTTGGTGCTAGGCAGCAATTTGTGCACCAACTGAAGGGAAAAGGACAGGAATGCACTGTCTTTCATAAATACTGTGCATTCCTGCCCTTTCACATTGGCATGTGGCAGCACAGCAAGAAGACTTGGCCGCTGGCCTCTGCCAATTCCTTAATAATGAGGCCCTTTATTTTCAGCGACATCTTTGACTACGCTCCCACACTCACTGACCTTTGGTTTGCTAAACACTGTTTAATAATATTTCCCCACCAAAAAATATTTGCTGTGGGAATTGGGGGCGTTTATGGTTGTTGATAGTTGTCAATGATGAGGAGTACCAGGTTCTAGAATTTTGTTTCAGAAGGGGGTCCTTACTCCTAAAAATTTTAACAAGGGGGTCTCAGCATCAAAAGGTTTGAAGACCTCTGCTCTACACAAAGGCTGTATTGAGAGCAGCCTGGAAAGGACACTTGAATGGAGAACTAACTCAAACTGCTTCCGAAGATGAAGACCATGGATGCAGATCTCCTGACTTATTCTGACATATAAAACTTGGACTACACTACTCCACTTGTTTTCCAGTCCCATGTTCCCTATCGCTAAGGAAGGGAGTGCTCTACAGAGTATTCAGAGGAGTGATGTGTGATCAGAGGAGAGGTCTACCTGACAGCCATCTTCGCACAGGCAAGCGGACTTCATTTGAGTCAGACCTATTGCTGGAGAGTTATAAACTTGGCCTGCCTGTCTGCCTGCTAAGAGAAAAGGAGCCTGCTAACCACACAGGAGGTGTGTCTGTTCAAGAGGAGTGAGGTGCAGGATTTCTCAGGTGTCTGTGAGTTTCCAGAGGTAAAAGCTTGAGGAGAGCAATTTGCTGACCCTGGTGCTTCAGTTAATCCAAAGCAGTTCCAGGTGGAATCCATGAAGCCTCAGACTGTGATCACCAAGGCACAGTGATCCTCAGGTGAAATACTGCCTCTGCTTAGCCATGTCTTCAACAGAATATTGGCCTGTGTGTGGTCCCATTGCGTCAGATCAGCCTATCCATGGCTGTATCAACATCAGGAGAGCTACCTGTATATTTCAATATTGCCAAAAGAAGATTGGCCCGTGCATGGCTGCTACTCAAGTAGAAGTTCAGTCTGTGTTGGACTGAGAGCCCAGAAAATCAGTCCAAGTTTGGCTGCATGGAGTCCAGAGAATCAGCCTGTGTGAGGCTCAACTGCTCACACAATGTTCAAGCCTTCGCCTCTGAGCATTTCTCCCATATGCTTGACAACTGCAGAAGATCACCAGGTAGCACATCAAAGCAGTATCATCAGACCCACATCTGCTCTGAGGGTGACTCAGCTGCCAGCACAGGGATTCCAGATGCAGTTCCTGGTACCGCATTATCTTCCAGAAGTGGAAAACGGTGAACATGCAGTGAAGTAAGTGGTTTGCTGCCTGAAGGCTGATCCACTGATCCACTATCCTGAAGTGAGAAGGAACTGCCTAGTTCCTCTCCCGTTCATGGCCAATGGGAGATAGCAGATGGTGGTGGCTGAAGTGGCAGAAGTAGTGGCACCTGAGGTTTCTCAAATAATGGGCTTATCTTTTACAACAGCTAGGGTTCCTAACGAATGGAAACAGGCTAAGCTGCTTCCCTTGTTGAAGAAGACAGGTGCAGATCCAACTGTGCCGAGTAACTATAGACCCATATCTCTACTCCCAGCTATGGCAAAAATTGGTGAGAAACTTGCTTTTGCTCAGTTGAATGCCTTTGTAGAATCCTCGGAGGTTTTACATCCTGCTCAGTCTGGCTTCCGTGCAGCTTATAGCACGGAGTCGGCTTTGGTGGAGATTACTGAGGCAATCAGGGAGTGTCTGGACAGTGGCGGCAGAGCGGCTCTGATTTTATTGGACCTCTCTGCCGCTTTTGACACTGTCCCGCACTCACTCCTCCTGACTCGTTTGGCTGAGATTGGTGTACTGGGTTCAGCATTTGAATGGGTGAAGTATTTTCTATCGGACAGGTCTCAGCAGGTTTGGATCCCACCTTTTTCATCCTCGATTAGGCCCCTTACTACTGGGGTTCCTCAGGGATCTACATTGAGCCCCCTGCTTTTTAATATATACCTTACCCCTCTTATTGTGCTGGCCGAGCAAATGGGAGCTAAAATCATAGCATATGCAGACGATACGCAGCTTTTATTTACTTGGCAGGATGCAGCAACTAACACAGAGGTTGTCCATTCGTGCCTTTCCGCTGTGTTTAACTGGCCAGCAGTGGCACAGCTGAAGTGCAACGAAGACAAAACTGAAATTTTGTTGTATGGCCAATTTCTGCCCAATTTTAGAGAACTCTTGTGGCCGTCTGATTTTCCCCAACCAGGCTCAGTTACTATCTCTGAAAAGAATTTGGGAGTTTGGTTTGGAGAGGATCTGAGATTCGAAGCACACATAAAAAAAACTCACAGGGGTGTGCTACGGATCCCTTAAAGCCATGAGAAAGTTTTTTCCTTATTTGCCATCTTCAGCAAGAGAGTCGGTTGCGAGGGCTTTAATTTTATCTCGGCTTGACTACGCCAACTCTCTTTTTAGCGGAACTCCGGCCTTCTTAGTTGCTCGACTGCAGATTGTCCAAAATTGCGTCGGCACGTTTGTTGTGCAAAGTCCCAAGTAGAGAAAGTGTGTGAATACATATGAAGGAACTACATTGGCTGCCGATTGCGCAAAGGATAATTTTTAAAATCCTTACTTTAGCATTCAAGGCAGTCAATGACCTTGGGCCTTCTTAACTGAGGAAAAGATTTAGGGCCCGATGTAGGTAAATCCCATTTACCGATTTTGAAATACCGAATGCTACCGATTCGGTATTTCAAAATCGGTAAATGGGATGTAGGTCCCAACATCTGGAATCGTTACCGATTCCTTACAAATCCGGTAATTACCGATTCGGTAAATACCGAATCGGTATTTGCTATTGAATCCTATGGGACTTTGAAGCCCATAGGATTCAATTCAAATACCGAATCGGTATTTACTGAATCGGTAAATACCAATTTTGTCAAGGGTGCAGGGTGTGTCACTTTGACACCCTCTAGCACCCCCAAAACGGGCATGTGTGCAATGTGGCACACAGACATGCCCTAAGGGCACGTCTGTCTGTCACATGGCACATGTGTACATGCACAGATGTGCATGTACACAGGAATCGGTATTTTACCATGGATTTGTATTCCATGGTAAAATACCGATTCTGTAAGCCATGTGCCAATGGTAAATTGGCTACCTACATTGCTTTTTCGGTAATTTTACCGAATCGGTAAATATTACCGAATCGGTAATTATTTTACCGATTCGGTACATATTACCGAATCGGTAAATTTACCGATTCGGTAATTATACCGATTCGGTAAAATTACCGAAAATGTGCCCCTACATCTCGATAGCCCTTTACCGATCGGAAACGGCCGAAAATCGGTATTTTCGGCCAATTCCGATCGGTAAAGGGCTACCTACATCTGGCCCTAAGCCGCTATGTCCCCACTCGGTCTCTACGCTCATCTGACTGTAATTTCTTGAGAGTGCCCCGCTTTCAGCGAGTACGTCTGGGAGGCCAGTCACTTGCTGTTGTCGCAGCTCGGACTTGGAACACCCTACCTCTACCCTTGAGATCGATTGAAAATTTCGTTCCTTTTAAGAAGGCACTCAAAACTTATCTTTTTAGAATTGCCTATTAGCTTTTATAATTCTTTTCCAGTGGCCACTTGCTTGTTTTTCTTTTTCGCGCCAGGATACTCTGGTAGTAATAGAGCGCGCTATAAAACAGCTAAAATAAGTAAAATAAAAAATAAGGTGCAGCCCTGCCTAACATTGCCCAGGACACTAGTGCCTTATTATGATGTTGTGACACCGTTGCCGAATCCTAACCAACCGACCTCCGACCAGCGGTCCTGACCACAGCATTACAATGTGACCACACAGAGTGTGGTTGCATACTCCCATTTCTCTACGGGAGCTTGTGCTGAAGCCGTAAACCAGCCTTAGCACAAGCTCCTATAGAAAAATGGGAGAATCTGTTCCTCCCAGCACTGCGTGGCAGGCAGCTCAGGGTGCCTGCCACATGGTGCAGGAATTAACAGGGGCTTGTCCCCCAACTGGAGGCCGCAGGGTGCAGGGACCCTGCTATGGGAACCAAATTTACTTTCCGACAGGCTTTCCATGTCGGAAAGTCCGACATAGAAAGCCTTTCTGAAACCGACATCCTAATCCCTCCGGCGGAAACCACGTCCTTAGTGATTACGGTCTGGCCTCCAACTGGCCGACGGGCTAATACAGCCGGAACGACCGGCCGGTTTCACTTTTGACCGCCTGCATCGTAATGCGGCGGTCGAAAGTGAAACTACGATGAGACTCGGAAAGCCTCCAACATGCGGTCTGAGGTTTTCCAAGTCTCATCGTGATGAGACCCTAAATTGGGTTAGGACAATATTCGTGTCTGGTATTATGTTTTTGTTTGCATTAAAGTACTTTTATTTCTTGAAAGTCAAGCAATGGTTTGGACATTCATTTATTGAGCTGCTGTGAGATTCTTGAGGTCTGAGCTCAAGCACCCCAACACTACCTCTCTGAGAATATTGTGATTGCTTACCATCACTACCAAGTGCTGAAGGGGTATACATTTGCTGGCACAGGATGCGTTTGCAAACGATCTAAAATTACTTAAAGCATTGAAGGCATTACTTTTATTTATTAATTTATTTAAGTTTTGTATAGCGCGAACATGACCCAATTGGGTATCAGAGCGCTTTACATAAGGATGACGAAGAAATAATAACATAGTTCAATAAACATCATGAACAAAAGGGACATTATGGCAGGCAAACAATAGGTTGAGACAGATGACATGTAATAGGTAGTATATCCAAAAAGTCTCGAGGTAAGAGGAGCAAAGTTTCTAGATCAGCGCATTGATCATTAGTAGTGCTTTCACTCCCCTTTTGAATGCAAAGGTGGATGGAATAAGCCTGGTCTCCACTGGGAGGGCGTTCCAGATTCTCGGGGCAATGCCTGAGAATGTACGGTTGTAGGTTTTAAGCTTATTGAATTTCTTTGGCTTGAGCAGTAAGGTGCCGGTGCTGCTTGCGGGCCGGGAGCCTCCAGAAAGCTCCAGCTTATTTGCCAGGTAGAGTGGGGTATTGAATTGAAGAGTTCTGCGGGTCATACAAGCAATCTTTAATTGGATCCTTACCTCAAAGGGAAGCCAGTTGAGTGAATTCAGGTCCGGCGAGATGTGGTTGGTTTTCTTAGAACCCGTGATGAGTCTCGTAGCCACATTTAGCGAAGCTCTGATCGGAGTAAAACAGAGTTTCGGCAGTCCGCATAAAGTAGCACTGCCATATTCTAGTATGGAGATGACCAGTGATTGCACTGCCGATTTGAAGTACTCACGGGGCAGGTATGGTTTGAGTTTTCTTAGGATGCACAGCTGGAAATCTTTGGTAGATGCTCTGATGTGCTCTTGCATGTTTAGGTTTTTATCAAGTAGAATTCCAAGTGATTTTGTGGAGTCAATGAGGTGAGGTGTGCAGTTGAGCACGGTGAGCTTGGAGAGATATTTCACAACAGTGGGGGGTTTGCCTAGCCAGTGCAATGAGGAGGAATTCCTTCATGAGGTCGTTTAGTTTGAGATGATTGGAGGTAAGCCAGTTTAGGGTTTTGAGCAGGGTTCCGTTGAGAGCATTAACGTCTTCGGGTGAGGATATTTTCATGTATAGTTGGGTGTCATCGGCGTACATGTGATAATAGATGTTGGAGGCTTACAGTGGTTACAGGAAGAGGTTAAAGAGCGAGGGGGAGAGTGGAGACCCTTGGGGAACACCCAGCATGCAGGGACTGGAGATGGATAGAGACTGATTGGATTTGATTCTTTGAGTTCTATTGTTGAGGAAAGAGGCAAACCATTTCAGGACGGTACCCAATAGCCTCATTCTGCATTCAAGGAGGTGGAGAAGATTGTCATGCTTGACAGTGTCAAATGCAGATGAGAGATCAAGAAGAATTAGTAGGCCGGCTTGATTCTGGTCCAGTAAAGTGAGAGTGTCATCTACTATATGAGTGATGGCTGTTTTGGTGCTGTGGTTGGAGCGGAAGCCCGATTGGAATTGGCCGAGGAGCTGGAATTGTTCAATGTGTCTACTCAGTTGCTCATGAACACATTTCTCCAGTAGTTTAGCCAGGGTAGGAATGTTTGTGATCGGTCTGTAATTGTTCAAGTCTTCAGGGTCAGCCGAGGGTTTTTTTAAGATGGGGAACACTAGGCCCTCCTTCAAGCAGTCCGGGATCTCGCCTTGCCGGAGAGAGGCGTTGATGATCTTGGACCAGAGCGGGGCTAATGAGCCTATAATTTCTTTATAGAAGTTGGGGGGAGGGGGTCATTGAAGTGGTTTGAGGGTTTAATGGTCGAGAGAGTGTTGAGGATGGTAATGTCATCGAGGGGTGTGAATAGGCTCCAAGAGGCATTGTTTTTGGGAGAGATGACAGATTGGATAGACGATGGCGTGGAGAGGGAGGAGGGCGGAGGGGGTGAGAGTAAGAGAGCAGCCAACCTTAGGTCAGATTCGATCTTGTTTGACTTTTCAAGGAAGAAGTCCGCCACCGTTTCGCAATTTGGCTGTGGCCGAGCAAATTGTTGAGAAAGGGTGGGTGCGTTGTTGGATTGTGTTTTAATCAGCTCAAATAGTCATTTCGGGCGATTTCTTGCTTTGCCAAGTTGGTCTTTGAAGAAGGAAAGTTTTGTGGATCTAATGAGTTTATTGTATCTACTTCTTTTGAGTCTAAGGATTTTTAGCAGATTGATGGAGGGAGTGGATCTCCAAGAGCGTTCAGCTAGTCTGAGGCTACGTCTGTCCTCATTTAGGTTGTCGTTGAACGAAGGTTTGGAATCCTTGTCGGGTATTCTTTTTAGTTGTAGGGGAGCCGCAGCATTTAGGGCCTTGAGCATGGCAGTGTTATAGTGCATAGTGAGGTCGTGCACGTCGGTCATGTTTGCAGGCGGTGGTAGGGAGTCATTGCAGTGCGCTATGAGCTCATTAGCGCTGGTGTTGAGAAGCAGTCTTTTCCAGTGCTTTAATTTTAGTGGTTGTGATCTATTGGGTACACAGCATTCAAGGATACGGAAGTTGATATAGTGATGGTCCGACCAGTCACAGGGAAGGATAAAGTCGAGTTGAATGGTGTTGGGGTTGGAAATTATTAGATCCAATGCCGAGCCTAAGTTGTGAGTGGGGTTATCGCAGAATTGAGATAGGGAGAGGTCTGTTAGGAAGATCTTGAGAATGTTAACCGCCTGATCATGCGGTCATTCCAGTGAAGGTTAAAGTCATCAAGGAAGATCTGTGGGCAGTGGCAGCCCAGGTTGGAGAAGAAGGTTTCCATTGTTTGTTCAGTTAGAGGGAGGCTATCACCCGCGGGGTGATAGAAGATGTGAAGGGAGCATAAGGGTCTGTGTGCACTAGTGATGTCTATTCCTAAGTATTCACAGGAAAGAGATTAGCTGAGGAGGAATGTGTAGCTGTGAGAGAGTTGCGGAAGATGCAGGCTATGCCCCCACCAATTTTCTTGACGCGATCTAGTCTGATAATATTGTGGCTGGGAGGGACAAGTATGTCAAGGATAGGTCCAGAGGCATCGTTGAGCCAGGTTTCTGTGAGGACCAGGAGGTCCAATTCTTGGGCAAGGAAGAGATCTGCAAGGTCTGCGGCATGTTTAACTGCTGATCTGCAGTTAAGTAACTTGCAATTCAGGTGCGGTTTGTGCAGGCTGTCAGTGAGCGGTGGGTGTGTGAAGGAGATCCGCATGAGGTTATTAGTGTTTAGGGCATTGGTGTTAAGTCTAGGAGTTCTGTAAGGGTTGGATGTGATAGTTTGGATGGGTTCCGAGAGAAGTTCCTTAGGGCGGATCAGGCTGTGGGTAGGAAGAGGGGCTGCTAGTGCTGATCTAGAGTGGACTGAGGAGAATGAGTGTGTAGAGGTGTACGAACGGAGGAGGGCAATGATATCTGGCTCAGAGAAGGGATTCATGGACCTGGAGGGTCAAGATGGGGCGTTCGGGTAGGGCAGGGGTCTCCAAACCGGTCCTGGAGGGCCGGATCCATGCCAGATTTTTAAAATAACTACATGTATCTCAATGGGGATATCCCAAAAATCTGGCATGGATCCGGCCCTCCAGGACCAGTTTGGAGACCCCTGGGGTAGGGGGTGGTATTTGAGTTCTGGCCTGAGGGAGTATCTGGTACTGAGAGGGGGTTTATGGTCCTGGAGGTTCTGGTTGGGGGTTAGGATAGGGGTTGGTAGTCAAGTTCTGGACTGTTGGTTTCAACAGATTCCTGTGCGGGGCCGGGCCTCCTGAGAGATCATGTTGGAGGAGAGATGAATTGCCAGCTCTTCAGTTGACTCAATGAGTTTTTGAATTACAATTTTGAGAGATAGAAGTACTTGGTTTATTTCTTTGATTTTTGCCGCAGGATCTGAATGGGGATTATGTATCACGCTGAAGGTAGGCGGCGGATTGGACAGGGGGGGGGGTGGGGAGACCCAGGCTGGATGAGGGGTGAGGTCAGCAAAAGAGGAGATCTCGTTGTGATTTGCGGGAGTGCAAGGAGAGGGTGCAATGGTATGGCGGTTGGGCCTAGGGGGGTTGTGAGAATTACCACTGTGAAGTAGGGGAGTGCCAGAAGAGAGGGCAATGGGATTGAGGATGGGGGAAGGGGGGTTGGGAGATTTCCCAATGTCCTGTAAGGGAATGCCAGGAGAGTGGGCCATGGGATTGAGATTCTGGGAAAGAGGGTCAATGGGATGGCGGTTGGGAGAAGGGGGGTTGTGAGAATTACCACTGTGAAGTAGGGAAGTGCCAGAAAAGATGGCAATGGGATTGAGATTGTGAGAAGGGGGGTTAGGAGATATCCTTGTGTCGTGTAAGGGCTTGCCAGGAAAGTAGGCCATGGGAGTGAGGTTAGGGGAAAGGGGGTCAGTGGAAAGGAGGTTAGGGGAGGGAAAGTTAGGGGAAGGGAGGTTAGACAAGTTTATGTTGGAGTGCGGCGGAGCTGGCTGTTGAATGAGGGAATGAAGACGGGGGCAATGAAGGGTGACTGGGAGGTGTCAGAGAGGAGGGGTGCGGCGCAGGGAATATGCCGTGCACCTGAGTTGGAGGAAGGTGAATAGTTTGGGCGTTGCAGGATGGGTGCAATTGGGGCACCTCGGGTAGGTGGAGGAAAGGTCATGTGTGTGTTGGAAGTGGTATGATGGTCAGTCCTCAGATTGCGACCCCTAGGGGAGGGATCAGTATCGTCTTGCAATGGGGTAATGGGATGCCCCCTTCTAGGTTGAGTAGGGGAAACATTTGTGACCAATGTACCTTTAAGCAGGGCAAATCTGTCATCAAAGATGTTAAGGTTGGGGTCGGTGGCCTGAATTAGTATAGTCCCATTGTTGTAAATGGATATTGCAGCATTTGCTCTAAATTTGGGAGACGTTGTAGCCAATAGTCGAAGGCCATGAGGGAATTTTTTAGTCGAGGAGATTTTAAGTGAGGAGTGGTGCATCGACCTCCATTGGGCTCTTCTTTTAGTGTAGAAGATCAGGTCGCAAGTGATAGTACCTTTTTTTGGACAGATGTAGGGGTACGAAATCAAGGTTTCGGGATTAGCATTGAGGAGTCTGTTATTCAGGGCTTTTGCTGCATTTTTGGAGAGGCTGATCGGATACCTAATTATGTAGCTATTGGTATAATCAAATAGCTACTCACCTTAAGTAGAATTCTGTATTGATTAATTTCCAATCTGGCTTCTCCTCTACCTGTGCTCCAGAAAGCATACCCATAAACATAGAGGAAGAGATTCTTATTGACACAAACAAAAGCCATTCTTCTGCTCGATTACAACTTATGGTAGCTGCAGCATTTCACCCAATTGATCACAAAATTCTACTTACCGGACAGATTCTCCTTCAATAGATGGAACCTTTCTTACCTTATTTACAGCCTTTCATGACAATTTAGTGAAGAAGCAACAAACCACTGGCCTTAAGCCAGTCAGGGGAACGGTACCTGTCAGTGGAATAGATGTCCTGCCTTAAACCAGCATTACGGTTCATTCACCAACAGCTTTTCTATAATTGTGAAATATTTTGCACAGAATAGATAGATGACTGTAAGGATTTCAAGGATCAAATACATTGTTTAGAACAGTGGTTTGGCGATCACTTGATTGATTTAGTGAGGTACAGAGGTAAAAAATGCTACTGGACATATTTGGGGATGTTGTTTGTAAAGTCAAGTGCACAAATATTGGCTGCCTGATGGCTATTGTTGGGCTTGGATTTGATAAGAACACTAAACAAACTGTAAATAATATGATATTTTAAGTATGCTTCATGACCCAAAGGTTCAAAGGCAGACAGCTTTGAGGTTATCTGTAGATCTGGGAAACTATGAAGAAAATCAGAGTAGGGTGTTGCAGCAATCTTGATCATACATTTTGAGAAAAAACTATTCCTGTCATTGGTTGCATTGGTAAGATTTTGTAAGATTATGTAATTAGCGCAGCAAAATCCCACTTAGCTCCCCTCAGATCAACTCTAAATGTAGCAGCAAGGATGGTCACAGGAGTAAAGAAATACAAACACATCTCTACTGCTCTCAGAGAGTTAAAATGGCTCCCAATCAAATGCGTGCCAACTTCAGAACTGCTTGTCTCACACACAAAGCTCTGCACACTTGTAAACTGCCTACCTGGCCTCCAAACTCAATAAGGCAGATCAGACAAGGAACCTCAGGAGCACTAACATTCTACTTTTAAATCCTCCGAAAACTCACAAACAAAAATCCTTATCACGCTCCTTCTCTGGAAATGCGCCTAAAATTTGGAACTCCATTCCAGTCCATATCAGGACTAACCCCTCCTTTATAAAGTTCAAAAGCCAGGTCAAAGACCTCTTCCTCAACCAAACTTTTCTGAATGGATATCTGCCGCTTATCGTAGAACCTTGCCCAGTGCAGTATATAGTCATTTTGATAAGAAGGCGTCTACATCACCTACCTCATGTCTTGCTTCTTTGTCCCCCCTCCCTGAACTGGATTCGTCATGAATCGATTTGTTAATATTGTTATTTTTGGTGTTCGATTGACTTATGATAATTGTTGTAAAGCACTCCGATACCTTCGGGTCTGGCCAGTGCTATATAAAACTCTTTAAAGATGATATAAATAAATAAATATGCAAAATGTAAATCCGAAATTTTGCGCTCTATTTTAGTGCAAAATGCATTCTCATATCCATTTTGAACAAATGGTCATATTTAGAGCTAAAAAAATTGTGAAAAACTCACAAGTACCATGGATAAAAGCTGCTCACATTCTGGATGTTTGCATTGTTCGATGGCTCCTGTACTATAGTTTCGCCATGAACATGATGTAATTACCTGACTTGCTGCAATGGCATACTGTTAGGCATTTTGCATAACAAGCGTAACACGAAATTCCTGAAATTACACAAATTGTGACTGTGTAATTGAAATTTCACCCGGGCCTAATAATGTCCATCTTGGAATAGAATATGACTAGTTGTTTCTGTATAATGAGTGAATCATGAAAATGGTGTCTATTTATTCGAAACCTATTTATTCTCACTTGCTGCACTAAAAGTACATGAAATACCCATTTCTTAACACCTCCTCAAACTGTTGTCGCAACTTTAATTAAGGTTTCGTGTTAGTGGAGAATTCATTGTTTAGGATTAACCTTGCCAATCCTAGGTTTATGATGTCTACTTGTAGAGTGAAAATTTGATTTTGATCATTGTTTTTACCCTGTCAACACTAGTCATTAAGCAAGAAGGCCTGGGTGTCATGTTAATTAACAAACTTACTAAGATTATCTTTAGTCGCCATTTGTTAAAAAAAATCTTTAAGTCTTTTATAGCATGGTTATAATAAAAACATATTTTTAAGAGAAACTGCATTGTTACAATACTAATAGCTTGATGTTCAAATAATCGAATTTCCCTTTTAACTTGAGTATCCAGAGAACCAGTCAACCTATATTCAAGGTACAGGATCTCTTGTAAACATCATTAGAGTATCATGCTTTATCTTAGTCCCTCACGCCAGAATATCATACTGCCATTGATAACTCTATTGTCAATAAGATATAGCAAGCTAAAATAGTAAAAAAAAAACTCAAAACATAAAAGTTCAAGAATTGTTTTCTTAAAAGTAAAAAATTCAGCTTCAATATAAGTAGGAAATTATTTAGTGTAGACCACCATCATTCTCAATTCAAAACTATTCTTGGAGGTACTTCCACCAAAAATCGATAATCAGATCAATATCTCATTGTTCCAGTTAAGTATTTGTAAAATATGCACATTCTGCTGCATATTGTTAGGTACTTTTACCATTGTTGATATTCTGATTTTAGGTTTCTCTGACTCTTCAACATTTAGATCTGTTACTGTTTGCAAAACTCTTCTTCCTTCTACCACACCTTCAGATCAATTAGTTTGAATCAAGTTCAAGTTTCTTCTTCAGAGAGCTTTTTCTCATTTTCATCTTCACCTGTCTCCTGATTTAGACAACTTGTAACTGTAACACCTTAAGCTGATTTTGGGTTTTCTAGTGATTTAAGTTTTTGAGGGTTGATATTCTTGTTCATTTTTTGTTGATCATGTTCTTCTTCTCTGGGTTGTTCTTTTTATTGCTCTCTCTGCTCTTCTGTTCTCTCTGTTCTTCCCCTCTGGATCCAAATACCTAACGTGAGCTTGACTCAGAATTAGAGGTTTGTGTCATCATTTCATCATCTGCAGTCTTCAATGTCTTCATGTAAGATGAACAGATCGACTGTGGAAACCACTACACATCACAGCAGTACATGTCACTAGAAGGTTCTGTTATAGGCCTTTTCAATGAGGCTCCAGGGACATTTTATGAACATGCTCTTCACCAGAACCCAGTCTCCAGACTCTCGGCCATGGCAAGGCTATTCACTCACTTAGGGGTCATTAAAATTACCTAGCAACAGACAGAGTGTACCAAATTAGCTAAACTCTTGAAGTAATTCAGAAATAGATCATCAGTTATGTTCACCCGTGCAGCTTAAGGAATACCAGGAATTATCATAGTCCAGCCCATCAGTGTCACACGAGGAGTTAATGTCCTCCTCATACTTAACTGCATCAAGGGAAAGTAATCTGTCCATTTCAATGTGGTTGATGCGCAGACGTCTGCTAGCTTTGCTTTCAGGGTCCCATTTGCTCTCTTTACAATTCCTTAAACGTTTAGATGATACATGTAATGGAACTTCTGATCCACTTTCACTGCCATGCAAAGAACCCTCAAAATGTCATTCTTAAAATGATTTCCTCTATCTGATGCCAAAGAAGCTGGCAAACCAAATTTAGGGATAAACTCCTGCAACAAAAGCTTGGGTATAGTTAATGCGCCACACCCTCTAGTTGGATTTGCCTCTACCCATCTGCTAAGCAAACAGACAATAACGAAGACATATCTTAATCTATTACATTGTGACATCTCATTAAAAACATTTGCAGTCTTGTAAAAGGCCCCTCCGATGTAGTTTATAATAGTTTTTGATCTTTACTCTATGTTAGTTTGCTGGCAACATTTACATTATTGACATAGTGTCTCTAAAACATTCCTATAACGTGGGTTTAACCAGTATGTTTTAAATAATGATAGCATACAATCACTTTCCACATGTGTAGGTCCAAGAAGATGCTTTTGCCATCTGCAACAATATTGAATCATTTAAAACAAATCTTTTATTCCTAGTCATTCAGCTCTCATTTGCATTCTTTGAAAAACCTGCTTTTTTCCATTCTTTCTTTTCACCCTCTCACACCTTATTTTGCAGTGCCTCAGCTCCTCAATCGAATGAGTCTACATAGACAAGACATTTCTAACACTGCATAATTCACATTCTGTTGTTTCATTGATTCCTATGTACCATACGGATGAGCACAGTATTTTGCAACTTGATCTTGCCAAATATAACAAAAGCAAGTTTCTCTGGAAGTTGCAGTGCTTCCAACAAATCAAATGCAGAATGTGCGGCCCATTTCTAATGGGGGCTTCAGAGACTGTCTTGAACGTCCTTTGTGAAAATAATTGATCAGAGTCATGGTCCACACGAGACCCATACTGGCTATCTGTATAGGCTGAGACACTCATTCCATTGGCTATGCAGCATTCTCTTCAAATCGCAAATACATTTGCCACTTTATGTTAAACTAGCATGATGCCAACATAATATTTGTTTTTGAGCTTCGAGCAGGCTGCGTATGCTGCTCAAAGGACTCCATAATGGTCTCTCATACAAGAGAAATACACAAGTAAAAGAATATCAGCCAACTTGAATGGAACTCTATCACATCAATGTAATCATGGTTACTCACGCCATTCTTGTTGTCAGCTTCCTCCTTGGGATCTGGCATACATTTTCAGGGTTTAAAGTGGGCCTGGGTGGAGTTCCAGGAAAAACTCTGCCACGCTTCGCGGAGTACCGCAAGTGGTGGAGTGTATTTGTTCACACCTTTCGCTGTGTTTTTCAGCCCCAGGTGTTTGTCGCGCGGTGTAAAATCAGCACCAATGGCACCATGAGCAGTGCAAGAGGGTGCTGCTTCTTTTCTGCCGCTCAAGTAGATTTTCTATCCGAGCGGCAGCTTCCTCAACGTGAACCAAAGGTTTCTTAATGTGAGAGGTCGTGACCATCTGTAACCGTTCGTGTTGAGAAATCTGACCGCCTGCATTGAGAAATCCTCTCCATCATGCACCCCCACCTGCTACATGGGCTGCCTGTGAATGATGACCTTTTTGTGTTGCCAGGTAATATAGGGTGATTTAAACAATGACTTATAATGATAAATGTGTACGATACACTGCTAGTGTGACTATGGAAGTCACTTTAACTTTGTGTAAATATTCATGGTGAGTTGGAATATCATGTGTCTCATTTTTTCTATTGCACTACAAGTCCCAGAACCCCTTGAGGAATTGGAAGTTACCATTTCCATCACATTCACAAACAGTGGCCCATCACTGCTGGTGATTTCATTTTACACTGGTAAATGGCACTTGAAATTGTGCCAAATTTAGTAACCATCACTGTTGTCTTTTAAATGCAATTTGCAAATGATACTCGAAAACATTTTCTCAGGGGCGAAAATGTTTGGTCCGTGATGGGGCCGAGGGCTGCTCTAATTCCAGCAGGGTGGTGTTTGGGGATTGGCGGGGGGGTTGGCAGTAAGGTGGGTGTAAGGGAAGCTAAGCATATACATCCAATCGCTGAGCTTCAGGACATGAAACCAGAACACCTAGGAATATTCCCAGGTTTTCCTCTTAACCAAATTGTGTGATCCTAGGCACTTTTTTTTATTTCAGTTTCCCTCCATTTTTTTCAATATTTGACTTCAGGAAGTCTGCTGTTCAACATTTTCTCAAGTGTTTTATTTAATCAATTATGGTGTTGTACACGTATTATAGGAATGCAGGCCACCCAAAAAGTGCACACAACAACTGATTTACCTCTTAGTGTCAGGATTCCCCAGGCGGTGCTTCTTCGTCTTCCCTCCTGTAGGGTTAGAATTATCTGGCAGTAGGGGGCCTCTGCATGTGACATATAGGCTTCCTAGAAAGTCTGCTTGGGCTTCTCCTTGCTTTACCTTTTCCTACCACCAGCACACAATTCATGTCACTCCTCTCTGGGCATAGACCTCATTAGCTAAGCATGAGGTGTGCTGTGGGACAGTTGTGTTTTTCTTTATTTCTCCTTATCTGCTTCCTTCCAGGCAGCACATGCTCCAGATGTGCAGAAAGAACATTGCCAGCCCTGTGTGGCTGGGGCTGCGTGCTCTGTGGTGTACCAGCAGGCCCTTAGCAGCTGGACAAGCGCGTTTCAGCTACGCAGCATAGACGTCTCGCTCCGGCTGGGGCTCACACTACAGGACCTGCTATCCTAGCAGGGGCCATCTTGCGTGAACACATGGGCATTTACACCCTGCCCTAGCAATGCCTAATGCTTCTCATTGAGAACTTTTCACCAGAGTGGTCCCACGGCTCTTCACCTCGTCCCTCAAGGCTCTGTTGGTGGTTCTTGACTGCTGCGAGTTCTGCCTTTGCCAGTTAAGTCCCTGAACTGCATTTCATTATTTGAAACTTTTATTTCAACTGTTCATTTCTTTAGGGGCGTAACAAACACCCCCGCAGCGGTGCAGGGGGCTGCCAGTCTTCAGTATCTGAAGGGGGCCCCCACAGCTCATCGATAGAGAGCTGTATGTCTCTTGCTCTGAAGCAGCTGCAGCAGTCTGCAGTCTGCTGTGACCTCCTCCCGGGACCCAGGACTGAAGAGAAACAAAGTATCAACCTACATTGTTTCTCTTCAGTCAGAGCGGGGCCAGAATGAGGATGGGGGTGGGGGCCCCAGAGTTTCAGGCCTGGGATGTGCACAGCATTTACAGGGATCTATCTCTGTAAGTAGGTGTTAACCTCGTGATCTTTCTGCGTGGGGCGTGGAAGGGGACTGATTATGCGGAAGGTTTGCTCGTGGCTGCAGGGACATCTTAAGGATTATGGGGGCCCTGCGCCAAACGTATTTTGGGGGCCCCTATTCATGGACATCTTTCAGTTCGAAATATCCAATTTCGGCCTTTTGTGCCCTCTTAGGCCAAGTCGCTGCCAGTGCACAAGCACAGTCGTCCAAATTTTAAATGTGTTTATATGTATTTATTCAGGGATAGTGACTTGTGTTTTCAATATTTAACACAACAGCAGTTCACTAACATTACTGCAAATGACCTCTGTGACGCCCTACCATTTCTCATATGTGAGGTCCTCTTTTGATCTAAAAGTAACTGTTTTTTGGATGTTGCATGAAACATTAACAGAGCATCTTTCTGCAAAATATCTGTAAACAACCACATTCAAAATAAATTAAAGGAAAAAAGTATTTAAAAAAATGTGTTTATGAATTACTCAAGATCATCAGGGTAAGACATAACAGAGCTGGCTCTAAAAGGGCCCCCCTAAATAGGCTGGGGGCTGGGCCAGGGCCCACTTTGCCCATGTCTTAAAACGTCTCTGCGTGGCTGGCACTGTCCCTTGTGGTGATCTGGCTATAAGTGCTGGTACTGTCCATTTAACACTCTGGTGTCCCTTGAGAAGTTCTGCACTCTCCTTTTAGGTGCTGTGGGGTACAGTTCAGAAGTGTCACCACTGTCCATGAAATGCTTTAGGACCTGTAAGTACTGCCTATGAAATGTTACGAGGTCTGCACGGATTTATGTATGTACTGTCCGATTTGTGTATGCACTTCGCATTGGAATGATGTGTGTCTTTTTAGAAATGCGGTTCTGTCCTATGAAATTGTCTGAAATCTGTTTGGGTGTGCCTATATTATTCCTTGAAACGTTTGGGACTTTCTAATTTGTTTGGATCTGTTTGTAGTGCCACATGAAATTCTTTGGAATCTGTTGATACTGTCCAAAGAAATATTCTGGGAACTGTTTGTACTGCCTCATAAAATGCTCAGGGATATGTTTGTACACCCATGGAATGTTCAGGGATATGTTTGTTCTGCCCCATGGAATGCTTTTAGATCTGTTAGTACTACTGCCCAGAGGAATGTTCAGGGATCTGTTTGTACTGCCCCGTGGAATGCTCTTAGGTCTGGTGGTGCAACTGCCCTGTGGAATGCTCTGGTGTCTGTTTTTACTGCCCCATGGAATGGTGTTAGTTTTCTTGGTGCTACTGCCCTGTGGAATGCTCAGGGATCTGTTTGTACCGCCCAGTGAAATGCTCTTAGATCTGGTGGTGCAAGGTTCCCTTTGTAGTGCCTATGGAATGTTCTGGGAGACATTTGTGTACGGTCTCATGAAATGCTATGGGATCTGTCTATGCTGTCCCACGAAATGCTGTGGAGTAGGGTTGGATATATTGATACTGTCCCATAAAGTTCTGTTGAGAAGTGCTGCTTTGTGTCCTAGAAGATGCTCTTAGATCTGTTTGTGTTTTCACTATTCCACCGCACGTGCAGCAGACTCGCAGAGATCGGCATAATTCGTACTGTCCCAACAGGAGTGGCGGATGCCTACTGAGACTGCTGGCTCTGCCTCTGTCCCACTAAAAGTAATCAAATTCTTCGGAAAACTGCTTCTGCCGGTCCGTGGAAATCATTGCAGGTATGTTGAGATATGCCCAGGGTGTTCTGTTAAAAAGTGTGCTAAGCGTCAAGCGTGCACTGTCCCTTTAAACATGATGCACTGTTCTAGATGCTAGTACTATAACATAACCTGTGTATTTGTAAAGTGTACATTCACCTAGAAGTATCTTGGCGCTGAATAACAGATGTTTCTTGTTACCCAACTCAATGGTATTCATTTTATTGACCTCAATTGAATGAAAGGCTGAGTGGACCCGCCGGGGTTTGAACCTGCGACCATGAGATCAAACACAGGCCACTGCAGTGGAAGCATTAGTCCACTGAGCCACCATACCCATCTAACTGCCACTGAAAGTGCTTGAAGGGGTGATTCAGGCGGTGTCCCTTTAAATGTGATGTAGCTGTGGATGCAAACTGATATCACTGTCCCTTTGGTGCAGTTACAGGTTTTGGTTGTGAATTGCCGGTAATTTAGCTGATTTATTCTTCGTAGTGCACTGGGTGAGTTACTGCGTTTGTAGCTGTTGTTATCACATCACCGTTAACTCATTCAGAACAGTGGGGATTTTGCAGGCCATACATGCAGGGAAGAGCAAATGTAGTTACATGAAAGTGCCAGATCTATCTGTAAAGTGCTGCTACTTACTAAAAGAATGCCTTCATGTTGGAAAGTGCTGGGATCGTCCCACGTAAAGTGCTGTGTTCCTCGTTGTGAAGTGCTGCAAACAAGTACATTAAAGGTGCTACAGTTAGAAAAAATTAGAAGTGCCTTACGCCCACCTGAGCAGTAGTGTAAGGCTTGTTTTTGTATTTCTTGCTTATGTTGGCCTTCATGTCCTTTTCTTTAACATCAATGGTGTTCTTGCAGAGTGTTGTGTGAGTGACTTTGATGTCTTGGTCAAATCTTTGTGTCTACATCCAACAATGAAGGATTTTATTTATTTTTTAGAGTTTTTCAATAGGTCAGTTTGTCAGGTCTCCTTATGACGTGTATATTACGCCAACATGGTCGTGTGTTCTGCCAGACCCCATTGGATGATTATCAGTGTCACTTCTACAGTGCATAACAGTTTAGCTGCAGATGAGTGTGACAGCCTCGGCCATGAAGAAGGATGTATGGTGGCCAAAGCAGTGTTGGCAAGTTTTGGCCGCAATGTGTTTCTTCCTTTAGAGATCTATAAAATTCATTAGCTAATGGACAATTTGTGTGGCATTGTGACCTATAGAAAGAGCGGGTCATCCCTACATACTCCACAGGGGCCTACAGCTGTAGTCGTGTGCACAAAGACATGTTGTTGTGCTAACAACAAGGACCCCCTGTTATGGATCAATATCCTGGGACAGGGTAAACAATATATGTGAAATAACACTCCCAGGCATACAACCAAGGTAATGGCACACTAGACTAAGCAAACAAACTAGTTCATTTTAGAAAATATACATTTTTAATGTGATAAAAAGAATTGATAAAAAATCAGTACATTGATCAAAATTGATAAAATGACATTGTATTAATACATATGTATTCACAAGAAAAAGGTTAAAAGGAGTAGATGGTTTCCTGTCGACGCGTTTCGACATAAACACTATGCCTTCATCAGGACTTTTACCATCAAGTTGCTGTATAGTTCAGTTTGAAAAACGATTTTGGTTTTCACTTTCTCAGCTGGATATGTTCTCGGTCCAAAATTACATTATATTGAATCTTACTATTCTCATGCGAAACGGCAATAAGGTTCTCATGTAGCACCGCTGTTTCTAGCTGGATACTCTGATTTAGAGTTTCTTAGTTTTCTTAAATGGATGGCCCCATTACAGCTCTAGCTTTCAATTCTGTTACTCAAACCATCGAATTATAGTGGTCCATTAAACGACAACTGCCCATAGAATTTCGGACAATATCTTTCTGTGGGTTTCTGTTCCGTAAAGCGCGTCACAGCGATATCCTGATATTTTAGGGGGCCTAACCTAAAGAGACAAGGCGTTATATATTAATAACGGTCCACACGTTTCCCCGTAGGCAGATTTCAGCGTATGCGGCGTCGGCCCAGCGTTATGTTGATATCTTGTATTTTCTTGTGGCGCAATACGCACGCTACATCGATTGGTATACGAGGGTGTGGCGTTTCAGGATACACTGCTAGCGGGTCGGTTTTCAAATCAAACATGTTGAAATCTGCCTACGGGGAAACAGGATATCGCTGTGACGCGCTTTACGGAACAGAAACCCACAGAAAGACATTGTCCGAAATTCTATGGGCAGTTGTCGTTTAATGGACCACTATAATTCGATGGTTTGAGTAACAGAATTGAAAGCTAGAGCTGTAATGGGGCCATCCATTTAGGAAAACTAAGAAACTCTAAATCAGAGTATCCAGCTAGAAACAGCGGTGCTACATGAGAACCTTATTGCTGTTTCGCATGAGAATAGTAAGATTCAATATAATGTAATTTTGGACCGAGAACATATCCAGCTGAGAAAGTGAAAACCAAAATCGTTTTTCAAACTGAACTATACAGCAACTTGATGGTAAAAGTCCTGATGAAGGCATAGTGTTTATGTCGAAACGCGTCGACAGGAAACCATCTACTCCTTTTAACCTTTTTCTTGTGAATACATATGTATTAATACAATGTCATTTTATCAATTTTGATCAATGTACTGATTTTTTATCAATTCTTTTTATCACATTAAAAATGTATATTTTCTAAACTGAACTAGTTTGTTTGCTTAGTCTAGTGTGCCATTACCTTGGTTGTATGCCTGGGAGTGTTATTTCACATACAAAGACATGTTGTGCCAGTCCAGGGGATGTCAGCAAGAGGACTTCATTGGGTCAAACCTTCTTGAAGGTTTGCAGAACACTAGCGATTAAAAGACAAATGCTCATTTAACAGATCAAATATATATTTTTTAAGTTTTTATTTTGGGGGTTTTGCATCAACGTACCAGCTAATGGGTAGAGCAATATCACTTTGATTGTCGATGGCGGGACACTATTCAAGCCTTTGCCTGTCCCCTTGAAAGCAGAAGCACTTCCCTAGTTACACGGGCGGTATAGTCCAATTTTCCCAATTGATAAGTGACATTTATGTTACAAAATCATCAAAATCATGTCCTGTTTTTCAGGAATTTGTGATTGTGGCCCATACATAGTAGAGGAGGGGGGATCTAGATTTCATGGAAGTTATACTAAGGCCTAGGAATAAGCAGAGATCAGGAGCTGGCTGGCCTGCCTCAAAACCGGGACATTTTCTGAAAAGATCAGTGTCTCTGAAAGCTTGTGAGGGTCGGGACAGAGTCAGTTGTTTCTTAGGCAAACATACTTAATTTGTGCTGGTGGATTCATGTTGTAGACTCGGGCGTTCAATATTTGGGCATCCAGAATTATTTTTCATTTCCAAAGATTGACCTAGTGCAATAGAGAGAAAGCTAGACAACGGAGAAAGAAGCAGGAAGAGAAGGATACGACTGCAGCAGTGATAAAAGCAGGAATCGGGATGAAAATAATCCCAGCCAAACTATATCTAGATTTTCCTATTTCTACTGTTAGTTGTCTAATCTCACATCGGGGCTCTAACGGAGTCAGTATATATTGATGAACTTCATGATCCCTGTAATACGCAACGTTTCCTTAATTCATTTACTGCTTTAACTTGTTTATCTACTTTAGCTGATCATTGTCGTACTAAATCATATTTTACGTCATCAATGACATGCTAAAGTCTTTAATGTGGCTTTAAAATTGGCTGATATAGAGTTTGCTGTGCCCTCATTTCTCAAGTATGTCTCAGTCATGTATTAATTATTCCTGGAAGACATTCCGGAGGTTTGGCCATTCACACCCCCAAAACTTAGAGCTGCCTTCATCATATGCCTTAGAGCATTCTACAAGGAGCTATGTGTATATATACCTATCTGTGATAAATGCCGTACTTCTACCATTTGTGAGTTTAACCTGAGGAATTGCTGGACTGAGATGTTGAGATGATATACTGTAGGTGGTGGGCCGGGCTGCCAGGGGGGTCCCTCCATGTGCTTTAGAGGGGGTCCCCTCAAATTTCGTTACGCCACTGAGTTTCTTTTGTTTTCCTCGGTCCGAGGAAGGGCTTACTAGCATTGTTGAAGTTTTGTTTCTTTTGTGTCCAGCAAAAACTGTCTCATTGCACGCAAGACCATGCTCACTCAGCTCAGCATGTTTTATTTAGAATTCAGTTGTTAAGCCGATCAACCTATGTCATATTTTATTATTTTATTTGTATTGCTCCTTCTTTTGCTTTACCTTAGTTTCCTATTGGAAAATACCATTGGTAATGCTCCCAAGCCTTTTATGGAACAATCATTTACGGTAATCTTGTCAAGTTTGTGTTGAGGATTATTTCCTATTTATCGTAGTGTGGTGTATAATATATTCGTACAAGTGTGTAGTGTGTGTGTAAATCTTTTATTTATTATTCATCCCGGTGTGTATGTTTCCTGATATTGTGCCTGACTTCAAAGCATGTCAGATTCAATGCAGAAGTGCATGCATGAATGTCATTTGTGTTGTTACAAGGTTCCAGATGTATTTGTGTAGACAGGAGCTGGCCTCCTTTTCCCTTCCAGGTTCTGGGTCAGCGCATCTCTTCTAGGTGATTCTGTCTCCCAGCGTTTGCATTCTACACCAGCACGAACGGCCACCAGCTGTTACCTTCTTTATTTTGCCAATTTATTTTAATTCCTTATTTTAGTTTATTGAATGTTCCCAAACCCCCTTCCCTTGAGGTCATCAAATAAGCACTGGTGTCTCTGGTACAGTGCTCATTGGATAGTTTCTTGGGATTGTTGGGTTCTGGATGCCTCAGCAGAGAGAAGAACGCGTTCCAACAGACATCACTCCAGTTTTGTCACAGTTCAGTATTGCCATTTATCAGGATGGGGGAGTGGAAAAATGAATGTTTCTAATTTCATGTTTGAAAACTATCCCTTATAAAATATACTCTGTAATGCACTGATAAAATCTGTTGTACTAAGGTGAAACAGGTCTACATGCTAATGAAATACACGTTTAGAATTTTGAAGACACTTTATCATACTTTTGCACTTATTCTGCAAGATGTCTTTATAAATGAAGTTGTTTCTAAAGTCAAGTGGTGCAGGACACTCTAGTTACTTCCTTTCTTTAACTTTAAGTAACTTTAAATACACATTTGTCTGTTTTTTTTAACATCTTTTAATGTTAGTCGAGTGTAGAGTCAATAGCAGCCCTGTGCTGTTGTTGACCAGGGGCCTCATGTAAAGGTCAGAATCGCAGCATGGAGCCCCCCAGGCCATACAATGAGTATCACTGATCTATACCTATGAGATATACATGTCAAATTATTATTATAATCCTTTGTATTGAAAAATGGATATGGATGGCACATTACAGCTCCTGTCAGGACTCCGTGATCCAGAGTACACCATCCAGGGATTTGGGAGAAATCCTGACTGTAGCAATCAGACCCACTACCATCTGTCCGTAAAACAAAAGTACCATATAGTTTTGTAAAGTATTAATTCCCAAGTCATGCACAATAATAAAAAAATACTTGTGAGAGGATATTAGCAGATATTCCCATTTTTTTGTTGCATCTGAAGTTGGGGTGTAATATGTTCCTAACATAATCAACTGATGTCTGTGTTAATTTTGCATGTTCACATATAATTCATGCTGAAAATTAATGATGGTGTCACTTCCTTCTGAACGGGCTGGATCGAGGATCACATCTTTATGACACAGACTCAAGGAGCCAGCATCTTGCATCACTGGGAATATCAATACTACACAGAGCTGTGGCTGGAGCTGGTGAGTTTGAATTTGCATTGCACATCTGCAATGAACATCGCAATGCTACAGTGTGAGCTGTCACGCATAGCTTTACACAAACCAGGTCACATGTGAAACAATGGATAGATGCAAAGATTATTTGACCCAACCCTGTGTTGTCGCACATGATATACTATGGCAAATACTTATCCTGTTGCAGCCTCTGTCTTTCAGGTGCTGAGGACAATGACTCACTTGAGAAAGCTGAACCATCCATCAGCGAAGGGTGACGGGCAGTCCGAGAGGGGTACCCAATCCTCCTCCAAGCAACTATGCCAGCTGCCATCACCGCCCAAGAACAGGAGGATGAGGAGGAGGAAGATGAGGATGAAGAAGACGATCTGGTGCTGGTCACCAAGGAGGAGCCAGATTATCAGGAGTGCATTGTTGGCCCCCTGGGAAAAACACAGATGCCTAAAAAAGGTCAGGCCAAATTGTGCCTCTCACTTCACCTCTGAGAATTGCCCATCCCTAACTGTCCACCAACCAGCGAGTATTCACCTACCCCAACACAGCCATCAACTCCTCACAGCCCTCATGTCCAGGTTAGACATGCTGCTTCTCCCACACACTCCTCCGCTCAAAGTCCATCCCAGGCCTTCTTTCAAGCATCTGAAGGACCTAACACCCCTGGTGAGGAGCAGGTATCCTCTAGGCACTAATCTCCTCCCCACAGCATCCCTTGTGCCACCCGTCCCCATGCTGGTGGAAGTGACGGCCATATTAAGGCTGTCCCTTGTGGAGAGGGCTGGCAGATGATCATGGTGGCCAGCGGGAGTATGAATTTTTCCAGCAGGCTGATGTGAGGCAGGACATTCATGCCATTGAGGCTGCTCTGTCTGACATTTCAGACTCACTACAGGGAATACAGGAAATCTCTCAGATTATTGATAGGCAGACCTGTGACTTGGACAGGATTGAGAAATCTTTCAAGACACGGCAAGGAGGCAAAATGATATAAATCTAAAGAGAAGAGAGTGCAAAACACATTGCCATGGCCATGAAGATGATGGAGGGCATGTTGAAACTGTACCAAAGTCTTCGTTCATGGCCAATGCATGGAGGGGACCCAACATACCTACCTGCACCACTCACCATACACCCACCTATATCACAACCTGCATGTGCACCCCCCTACTTACATAGGTATCTCCAACCTGTACATGCCCCCCTGCACAGTAACATGCCCCTCTTCACAGTCACACCCCCCACCTGTGCAGGCACCCTCATCCCCTGTAAAGGCATATCCCACATGTACAGGTACTCTGCCCCTTGTACAGGCACCTCTCCCATGTGTACAGACACCATCACCCTCTGTGGAGGCACCTCTTTTACCAGTACAGGATCTCTCACTCCCTGAACAGGTGCCACCATCACCTTTACAGGCATCCTCACCAGCTGTACAGGTACCTTCATCCCCTGCACAGTCACACCTACCAACTGCACACGCTGATGCACCACACCCATCCAAACATGGGCAACAACACATGAAACACACTTACTCACAGAGATCCTCACTACCACAATTGTGAAGTCACAAGAGATATCCTCTATGATCACTGAAAAATATAAATATTCCCAAAATATGTTAATAAAAAGATATTCTACACAAGTCAATACTGAGTTGCATAATAGTAGGTGATGGCCAATTGGTTACTCTAGTTGTAGCCCATATATGTGACAATAAATATGTGTAATTAAGACATGTAGATTTGTAGGACCATCTGTGTAACAAGGTATCATGTTGAAAGCATGGCTGAACACCTACCGATGTTGACTTCCATGCTTAGGATCCAGCATATATAATGAACAACACAAGACAGAGATGATGTTAAAGACAAATATTTATATATTAGGAAATAAAATATGTAAAAAAACTATCCAATAGAAAGGGAGAAAGGAAATCAAATAAAGGTCTTCAGGCAAAATTGACAAGGTAAACTGGAGGGGGTTAGGCAAACATACATCAGGAGCATCAGGGGAACCAGTCTATGTACATGGGTAAAGCAAAAAGTCCACAGTCCTAACATAGTCCAATCATTGGTCATCCTCACTGTCCCCCTTCTTCAAAACGTAGAGATCTTCAGCTCCTGTAGGCTCTTTCTGGCTGACTGGTGGAGGCCCAAACACCCAAGGGAGTGGGAAACATATGGGGAAAGATGGGTGGCAGGGGAAACAGTGAGGGAAGATAATCTGGGAGACACAACTAGAGGGGTCTGGGTTGGTCATTAGACCACTGCAGACAATACGACTGTACCCAAGGAAGTAATGGAGGCATTGATGTTGGCCATTTTTCTGGAATGTGCCTCTCAGAACTTATGGATTTTTCCCTAGATCTCCTGTAAGACCCGAGAGAACACAGTCTGATCAAAATCAGATGCTACCATCACTTTCTTGGATGCAGCCACATGATCAAACACACATGGCTGGTTGTGGGGTATCTGGGGCAGATGTCTCTCTTAGCTCCTCTGGGCAAGCACTTGAAGGGGGACTATTGGCCGGAGGTGCAGCTGGAGACCCCAATGGAATGGGGAACTCAAGAGTTAGGGAGGGGTCAGTGACAGGCCCAGATGGTGATGGGGCCTGCCCTGGGGACACCATAACCAATCAAGTTCTTGTGGGTTAGGGAGAGAGTCACATTCCTCCCCAAGCTGGAGCTGTTTCTGTCAATGTCCCTCCTTCATTCTCTTCAGCCTCAAGTGGCTTACAAGTGGAGATGGAACACTGTCTGGATGGATATATCCACACCTAAAAGTTGATTCAGGATTATCCTGTAATGTGCGGTCTCAACAGTCTTACTCTTAATATCAAATGTCATCTATGTGCAGCATAATGAAACTCAACATACAAGCAAAATTGGTTGCACATAAACAAGGCCTTGGATATGACCTTGGCAAAGATGTGATTATAAATATTGGAATATCTCTTAACAACATCAGACACTCTACATGGCAAGGTCCATATTTAGCATGTCAAGACTACTTTGTATGTTAGTACAGGTACCAAGATTATATTAGAAACGGCATACTTGCCACTGCAATTCTTCCAGATTGGATATGCTTGTATCATTTTGAGTGAGACAAGTATCACAAAACCTGCCTTTACTTCATGGTACATAAATATATTATTTTCCCTGGTACAGAATATGCACAAAAAACATCACAACACAGCATCCAACTCCCAGACCCCTCTCTTTCCAACACTAGACATTGTCTAAGTCATTCCTTAACCACTGCATACAACAGTTATAAGGCCCTTAGTTCACTAATCATGATGATGTTAGTGCATTTATCCATTTAAATGCCTCGGTAAGGGTAATTTACCTAATTGTGCTTAGAACACTACAAGTCCCAGAATACCCTCAGAAAACAGCATCCCATGTACTCCAATGATGCATAGGCGTTATAAGTACTGCAGCCATTACTCTGATAAAATGAAAGGTGAAAAAAGACAAATGATGGTACATCTCTTTCACCACTCACATCGTACTACCACACACATTTTGAAATGCATGCGCTTACCAGGTCTCTGCTGCTCAAACTCCTCCAGCACAGCATGGAGGGTCGGTCAGGTTGTCTTCAGGACCCTCCTGTACAGTGGGCTAAGCCAGGGCCTCTGAACTTGGGGCTGGAAGATACGCCCAATATGTCCTGGGCCTAAATTTGCTCCCAGGGTTGCAGGTCTTCAAACACATGCAACATATCTTGGCCCGCCGATGATATACACACCAACTGCACTGCAGCAGGCTGAGATATCTTGTCAGAATTTGGTGCACATTGCAATACTCAGCTCTTTCTCTGGTCCCCCATAATCTTGACTGTACTTATCAAGCACCCCCTCAGTATGTTCAATTCAGTTTCACTGAAAGGTAGTGCTTATTCTCAAGTCTCTCAGGCTTGTTGGGGGCAGGTGAGTTAAACGAAGCAGCAGGATGTCAGGGAATCTTGCTTGGAGGTGAGGATGACTCAGAATGACCATAAAATGGCTGCCTGCATGTTCTGTATTGAACGTTCTCCTTTTTATTTCCTGTTTGTAATTTCCTGTATGAAAATGTAGGGTTTTGGTCCAACTGGGGAGTCTCTGCCCTGGGAGTGGAATTTACGCACTGTGGGCCCGATTCACAGAACTAGCTCAAGACAAATTCCTAAACTTACTACCATTTTGGTATTCACAGAAGGCACTTACTCATTTTGGTATTCACAGAAGTTAGGAGTCCTAACTTTAGGACTTCTAAATGCCTTCGGTGAATACCGAAAGTCTTAAAGTTAGGATTTTTCTCAGTTTATAGTAGTAAAGTTAGGACTCCTAAATTGAGGACTCCTAAATGCTTTCTGTGAATACCGAAAGTCTTAAAGTGAGGAACTTTCTCTGTTTATGAGTAGTAAAGTTAGGACTCCTAACTTTAGGACTCCTAAATGCCTTCTGTGAATACCCACCGTCTTAAAGTTAGAATTTTTCTCCGTTTAGGAGTAATAAAGTTAGGAGTCCCAACTTTACTACTCCTAAACTGAGAAAACTCCTAACTTTAAGACTTTCGGTATTCACAGAAGGCATTTAGGAGTCCTAAAGTTAGGACTCCTAGCTTCTGTGAATACCGAAATTAGTAAGTGCCTTCTGTGAATACCAACATGAATAAGTGCCTTCTGTGAATACTGAAGAGATTAGGTACACAGGTTGCAGAAGAAGTAGTTTATTCAATAGAGGGAACAGCTTATACAACCGCCAAGTTGGGAATGCCCAGGAGATCTGAGCAACTCCCACATAGAGAATATGGAACGCACATAGAAAACATAACAATTCCAAAGTAACAAAGTGATGTCATCTAAAAGGGATACTACACCCCCCCCCCCTAAAAATGAAAAAAAACAACAACAACAAAAAACCTAATGAACAAAATCACGTAACTTAACAGGAGTAGATTTAACACGGGAACTCCTCCTTAGAGGCACATCAGTAACTTGTACATTATGATTGGGAACAACAGTATCAGTACAATGCGGAGTAAAAACTTGTCCTGGAGGAACTGAAACTTGTGGTGGAGGAACTACAATATTGGAGACAAAAACATCATTGCTTCTAGCTGAAGTTTGAACATCACCACTAAATGTATCCAACAGAGCGGGGTAGAAATTATCACCAGAAGTAATTGAAGAGGGTATTGAAGAGGGTAGAGAATTCATTTGCACATTAGGTGCTCTACACAAAGAAACTCTCCGAAAATTCCACACTTTACCACCATCCACCCTGACAGCTTTACTAAAAACTTCAGTAACCCTACAAGGATCCGACCATTTGTTCCACCTAGAACCACAAGATTTGCCGAACTTGAATCGCACAAAATCACCAACTTTGATCCCGGGTCTAAAAGCAACAGGACAATTAGAAGTACGTCTCATCTTTTCTTGATATTTCAACACTTTATCTTTGACCAAGGAGGGATCAACACCAGACTCAGGAGGGATTTTTAATTTCATCTTTATTTATTTATTTCTAAATTTCTAAAGCGCGAACAAATACCATGAATGGTGTCTCGGCGCTAGGCAGACAGAGAGGCACATCCTGTGCATTATTGAGTGAATAGCCATGTCTTCACTTGCCTTCTGAAGAGCAACAGTGAGGGGCTGGTTTTTATGTGATGGGGCAAGGAGTTCCAGAGCCTCGAGGCGGCCACCATGAAGCGTCTGTCTCCCCAGGTGACTGTTCTCACTCGTTGAATGCATAGTGATGCGGATGAGGCTGATCTTAGCGCTCTTTTGGGAACGTACAGCTGCAGTGATTCCCTAAAGAAGTTGGGTCCTTGGCTGTTCAGTGCTCTGTATATAATACACAGAGCCTTAAATTTTGTTCTCTTTTTTATTGGGAGCCAGTGCAGTTGGTAAATGACTGATGAGATCGGTGCAAACTTGGGTGTTCTGGTCAGGATTCGCGCCGCGGCGTTCTGCACCATTTGTAGCTTTTTGAAGACCTGCTCCTGGGCATTCAGCAGAAGCCCATTACAGTAGTCCACCTTGGATAACACCAAGGAGGACATCAGGGTTTTCCCTGCAGACAGTGGTAGGTAGGGTAGTAGCTTTTTCACTTTCCGTAGCGTGAAGAAGGAAGAGGAGACCTCTGCGTTAGCGTGATTGGTGAAACTTAGTTTGTTGTCGAACAACACTCCTAGGTTTCTGACCTTAGAAACTGGGATAGGTGGATTGCCCATTTCCGATGGCCACCAGATCGGAGACCAAGATGGTTTTAGGTCTCCAAACACCATTACCTCGGTCTTATCGGTGTTTAGTTTTAGACAGTTATTGTCCATCCAGTGACTAATGGCTCTCATACCAGTCTGAAAGTTGGCTGCCACTTCGATCTCGTTCTTATGTACTGCCAACACCAACTGGGTATCGTCGGCGTACGAAGTCACTCCCATTCCATGGGTTTTAATGATCCTCGCCAGGTCCGACACATAGATGTTGAAAAGTGTCGGACTCAGCGAGGATCCCTGGGGGACTCCGCATGGCAGCACGAACGTTGGTGAATAGAAGCTCCCCATCTTCACTGACTGTTCTCTATTGGCTAGGAAAGAGGTCAGAAGTTCCGCAGCCCTGCCCTTTATGCCCGTGGCTTTGACACGGTCGATCAGGATGTTATGATTGACCGTGTCGAAGGCTGCTGATAGATCTAGCAGGATCAAAACAGCCGAACCGCCCTGGTCCATGATCTGTCTGATCTCTTCAGAGGCCTTGATGAGCGCTGTCTCCGTTCCATGTCCTCTTCTGAACCCGAACTGGGTGTTATCTAACAGGTTGTCATCCACCAGGGTAACAATTTTGAACCAGGTTTGTGACCTTTTAACAGCTCAAAAGGGGAAAAACCCGTAACCGAGTTAGGAGAAGTACGATACGAGAGGAGAGAAGCGCGAAGAGTTTTCCTCCAATCTAATTTGCTTTTGATAGCTAGTTGTATGGACTCCTTGATGACCCTGTTAAAGCGCTCTGTTTGACCATTGGCTTGAGGGTTGTAATTGGACACCCTTTTATGTACAACACCACACCTGTCAAGGAACGATAAAAACTCACTACTAACAAATTGCGGACCGTTGTCCGATACCAGCTCGGCTGGAATCCCCTCCCTGCAGAAAATTTCATCAAGGAATTCAACGACTTGAGATGAACCAACCTTGTCCACAACCTTTATCTCCGGCCACTTGAAGAAGTAATCAATCAGAACTAGAATAATAACAGATCTATTGTCCGATAAATCCAGAGGGCCAACGATATCAATTCCAAGTTTTTTCCAAGGGCACATGGTGTACTCAATGGGAGAAACATCCGATTTAGCAGCCAAAGGTTTAACGGTTTTATCACTACCGGCACAAGGAGAACATGAGCTAACCCATTTGTCTACCATTCTATCAATGCCAGGCCACCAGTAAAATTCACGGATACGTCTTTTAGTGTTAGACATCCCCATGTGACCCTCATGCGTCATAGAAATAATTTTTTGCACGTAAACCAGAGGGGGTATTATCTTATCGCTTCTGGTTACAAAACCCTGATCAAACATGAGTTCCTCTTTTATTTTACTAAACGACAAAACATCGCCAGAAAGTTTACTTTCTTCAGGCCACCCTTGCTTCAGAAAATCCACCACATTGGACAAGGAAACATCTTGACACATAGCATCCCTCCAAGCAGTCTCAGAGATAACACTAGACGTGGCATTACACTTCGCATCATTAACATCATCAATGGTTAAAACCACGTCCACATCTCGAGGAGAGTTTGTTACCTCCAAAGGAACACAAGGCAATCTGGACATGCAATCAGCATGGACATTTAGGTGACCAGGCACATATTCCACTACACATTGAAACTCTTGTAGCTTGGCAGCCAAACGTGCTAAACGTGCTGTCAAAGTACGACCACCACCAGCAGCCAACATGCTTATCAAAGGTTTATGGTCAGTTCGCAAACGGAATCTTGTTCCCCAAAGGAATTGCCTGAAATATTCAACCGCCCAAGTACAGGACCAAAAGTTCTTTCTCTACGGTGGAATAATTGAATTCTGCGCCACGAAGGGTACGAGAAGCATATGAAACTACATATTCCTCACCAAGACTCTTTTGCATCAGTACAGAACCAAGGCCAACATTACTCGCATCCACACACACAATGCATTCTCTACCCAAATCAAAAGGCCTCAGAAAGGGGGCATTGATGATCTCTTTTTTAAGCAATTCAAAAGCATTCTGTTGTTCGTCTTTCCAAATGAATTTTGCATCTTTTTTTATAACAATCTTAAAACATGAACTTTAGAAGAATAGTCTGAAACAAAATTGCTATAGAACTCGGTAAGACCCAGAAAAGACACCAATTGTTCTTTATTACTAGGGGCTGGAGCCTTAGTTATGCTCAGGACGTGATTGAGTTTTGGGTTTAATGCCTTGAGCAGAAATTTCATGTCCCAAATATTCCACAGTGCTCTGTCTAAATTTGCACTTTGAAAACTTCAAAGTCAAACATTTTACCTTAACAGACCTTAGTACTTTATCCAGGTTTCTATCATGGTCCTCAAGATCTTTTCCATATATTAAAATGTCATCTTGGAAGGCTATGGCATTGTCACACCCCTCCAATACCTCTTTCATAAGTCTTTGAAATACTGATGCCGCACTAGCCAAACCAAAAGGCATGCGACGGAACCGGAACATGCCCTCAGGTGTTATGAAAGTGGTGAGGAACTTAGAATCTTCATGGAGTAGAACCTGGTGATAAGCACTAGCTAAATCTAAGGTTGAAAAAATGCAAGCACCAGAGAGAGTAGAAATTAGTTCATGAATGTTAGGTAACGGATGTCTATCCACCCAAATTTCAGTGTTCAAACTGCGGAGGTCAACACATAGACGAAGCTCGCCATTACTTTTAATTGACAAAACTACTGGAGAAACCCAGGGGGGGGGACTCAGTTGGTTCAATAATACCTCGAGTTACTAGATCCAATAAAATGGTTTTTAACTTGTCACGATAGGCCAGAGGTACATTCCTAACTCTATGTCGGACTGGTCGCATTTTCCTTTAAAATGATTTTATGTTTAAAGTTTACAAATTCACCCAAGGTGTCAGAAAAAATCTCTGGGAACTTGTTTTTGACCTGAACAGTAAATTCATCCTCAGCAGGGGGTACTAGGTACACAGGTGGAGAAGCATTGGGATCTAATTTAATTCCCAACTTGTGTTGGTGTGGCCAACTCCGAATGGAAGCACCTTTGGATGCTACATAAACTTTCGCTTTGATATTCTTATGTTTAAAGTTTATATCTGCCCACATATATCCTAATAAATCAATTTTCCGACCAGTATATTCACCCGGACGAACATCCGATGGAAGTAAGCTTGAAGAATTCCAGTGCCTGTTAAAGATATCACTGCCAATTATACTATACCAAGCACAGGAGTCTATGAGCATAGTGATTTCTATACCATTAATCAATATTTTGTCCTTGGGAAAACCTTTGCATTTAGAGTCACCAACACACAACAAAGTGTTGATTTCTTGAATTTCTTAAGGATTTCCGTACTCGGACTCAGTTAATAAGTTCACTTTCTGTGGAGATCTGCACATTTTACTAAAATGCCCAGGCTTTTTACATTTAACACAAATTTTATTCCACGCTGGACAGCCTTTACAATTGCCAACGTGATCATTCCCACCGCACCTATAACAAATGATTGGGTTTTTCTTGCTAGTGAATTTGTTGTCTCTTGAAAAATACTCTTTTCTAGTTTGAGTGAAAGGAAACTTCCTTTGATTATGGACCTCTTTTACTAAGGCAACTTCTGGGATTATTACTTTATTCTTAACATCTTGGCCTCTGATCTCACTAACAAAAAGTTCAGATTGTTTAATCCCTTTAGCTATATTCAATACAGCATTTAGAGAAGACTCGGTTCCCATCCATAAACGTTCCTGTATTTTCTTACTTTTAGTCTTCATCATTATTTGGTCTCTTAATACCTGCTCAAAATTAATCGTTTCAAAAGCGCAAGAACCAGCTAAAGTTCGTAATGCAGCTACATAGTTTTCAATTGACTCGTCGTCTTTCTGCGCTCTGGAATAAAATTTAAACCTTTCCATTACTATATTTATTTTCCTACCAAACCTAGTAGCTAATTGTTTTACAACAAAATCAAAAATATTAAAATCACCTGCCCCATCGATGGGAGGTAAATTTTCCAACTCTTTAAGACCTGGGCCACCTAAACAATATTTTAAAAGAGCTAATTTTTTTTTAGGAGAACATCCATCTTCCTCCACTACATCCACATAAGCCAGGAATGTGGGATACCACAGGTCCCATTCTACCTTAGGATCCCCAGCAGTAGGCAAAAAATGGGAAGGAGAAACAATATTATTCTCCACTAAATAACAGGAAACTTGAACACAAAGGTAGAATAAAACTGCAGGGAAAAAATGAATTAATAATAGTCACTAGTTAAACACTCAGAATACAGTAAAACAGCATTAAAAAATAATAAATTAACAAAATAAACATAGTCACCGTGGTCAATTCCGTTTCTTCAATGAAGTTTCATGCAGACAGACTGATGGAAAGAAGTGATGATGCAGCAGTACATTAAATGCAGGCGTTCGTTGTGTGCTGTAAAAATGAGGAAGTAATCAATAGTCATCCACAGCGTAATGCAGCCTGAGTTGAAAACGGAGCGAAGAAAAAAAAACAAAAATAAATCAGCAAGATGGCAGCTACGTGACACTTTGACCTTTGCGTGGCGTTTAGACGTTTAAGCTAGTGTTGTGTAGAATGTTGACGTGGAGCAGACACGCAGCAGTGAAGCAGAACGCTGAAACACAGTCGTCAACGCGAACCTTGAGGCTCAACGCGAGTTCTGTTACGCTAGGAATAACACAGCGCACAACGGCAAAACTGGTCAGATGAAATAGAATATGCCAAAACAAAATACGCAGTGGCACGCAAAATAATGCAATGGTAGAAACGTTAATTAAAATTCATGGAAACACATCACTGTACACTGCCGCAGGTACGATCAAAGCACTGAATTAATTACTGCCGCTGTTGCGATCGTTTTACACATGAAAAAAAATGGTTAAAATGAAATACCTTTAAAGATGCGTGAACACTGTTCCTCGGTTGTTTTAAAAAAAAAATACTTCTTCTTTCAATCAAAGAGTGAGTCCTTCTTCATGGTATCCCGATCGTCGCCAGTTTATGAAGAGATTAGGTACACAGGTTGCAGAAGAAGTAGTTTATTCAATAGAGGGAACAGCTTATACAACCACCAAGTTGGGAATGCCCAGGATATTTGAGCAACTCCCACATAGAGAATATGGAACGCACATAGAAAACATAACAATTCCAAAGTAACAAAGTGATGTCATCTAAAAGGGATACTACAAATACCACTCCAGGAGACTCCACACCTGGGACATGCACTGATTCATTTGGGCCTTTTGTTGGTCTCCTAATCTTTGACTCATTCGCTAGTTTCCCGGGAACCTTTTTGTCAAATGCTCTATCACCTATTTATGCTTTTCCAAAGATGGTTTATTCTGAGGTGCATCCCTTTGGTATTCTTCAGTCAGCCAATTTACAACTAGCGTACACTCATTCCATAAATCTCTTGGGGCAATAATTTCAAATAACACATTTCAATCCGTTCGAAGCACCTTTGAAATAATTACAGCTCTCTCCATATCTGTATACAACTTCTATGCTCCTTCTCTAAGCTTAGATAATTTGTTGTGAATGTATAGAGAGCACCTCTTTTCCATGACACATAGATATGCACTGCTCAAGGCAGTTCTCTCAATGGAAACCCTTTCTTGACATTCCCATCAGATCAGAATCACTCACACTCACATTATTCCTTTTCTGACTTATTTTCAACACCTCGGGTTTACCATGCAGTTCTGGTTTTGTCTGTTCTAGAACACTTGCAAGAGCTGCCCAATAGGTAATTGTCCTTATTAACTCCATAAGACTATTATGTAATGTTTTGGGATTTAAATTCAGCAATTCACTCATTGTCCACCCAATTTTATATCATTCTCGAAACCTCTTTTCTGTCAAATCCATCTTAAGACTGCTGGCCAATCATTGATGAGCATGTTTTCCTGCCAATGCACCCAAATATGCCAATTCATATTTATTATACCTTGTAATTTTGTCTCTAATTACTTCTGTTTTGCCATGAATTCCAAATCTACCTTAAAATTGAAAGAATACATTTCCACAATTCTCATTTTATGATAGGAAGACAAACTAGGCACTGTCTTATCTCTCATGTCTGTCTGTCTAATCTCTCTTGCCCCACTTTCTGTGCCTATGCTTGCACATAATACGTTGGTGGTCTCACTGCAAGCAGCATTCTGGCCAACAACTCATCCTCTCCCTCTGAATCGCTCTCATTCTTCTCTAACTCCTTTTTGTCCTCCTTTTAATCATCCTATATTTTCCTTTTGTCTAAATCTTCAGTAATCACCAGAAAAGCACCTGCAGTATCTAGCGTTTACTGCCTCCATGCCTCCTTCCGCAAACACACTCTCAAATCCATCCAATGGTTGACAACTTTAGCAATCCATCTTTTAGAATATTCTTATGTGTTCTCTCATTTATCATGTAGTCCCACTGATTCAAGGATTCACACCGTGCAAATCCATGCTCAGGTTTCAACTCAAACATGGCATGACTTTGATTCTCAATCATTTTACTTTGAATGCACCATACTTTTTTTCTGCTAGCATTATTTCTATTGTATTCACTGAAGCCTTGGCATGTATATAATGAAGGATCTATAGGCATTTCATGGGTGAGGATACCAATCAGGGGTGGAGCATCCCATTCATTAGCGGAAATTGCTGGCTTATTCAAACGTGCACCAATTATAACCGCAACCTAACTCACAACACAAATAAGATTCAACCAATCACAATATAACTTCAAAACGGTCTTGAAAAGCAATAAATAAAGTAATACTAACACTTTGCCTGCCAATTGGGATAGAGATTGTAAAACCAAACTCACCACGGATTAGGGAAAAATTCTTTGGGGCACATGCATCAAGCCCGCATTTTGCGATTTCTAAATAGCTAATTTTTCAGATTCGCTATTTAGAAATCACAAAATGCAATGCATGTAGGAATCGCAATTCCTCAATTACGACTCGCAATTTAGGAATTGATTCCCATATCGGAATCAATGGGAATTGCATGCGCAATTTACGAGTACTCCAAAGGTACTGCAAGGGTTCCAAAAGGATACCCTGTTGCATCCCTGAAATTCCCCTTTTTCCACATATTACACACACACATCCCCCAAGGGCATGTCTGTGTGTAAAATGGGACTTTGAAAAATGCTTTTTAGTGCATTTTTCAAAGCAATCAAAACCTTAGTTTGATGGTAATTTGCGATTCCTTATAGCGAAATCGCAATAATTTTTTGCCTAATGCATTGCATTCAAGAAATAAAAATTTGCGATTCCTTAAATGCAATTGTTATTTAAGTAATCGCAGTTTTAGCGATTCCTCAAATGCAATCGCAGTTTAAGTAATCCCAGTTTTAGCGATTCCTTAAGTTGCGATTTTTGCATTTGGGATGATGCATCCGAAATGCAAAAATACTGTCCGCAAAGGGACAGATTCTGCAAATCTGGCCGTTTGCGACCGGTTTTTTGTTTGGTGCATGGGTCCCTTTAAGTCATATCAGGAAGGTTTCCAGCCAGCGGTAATCCACCACCAGTCAGTGCATTTATGTCCCATGCACAAAGAAATTAATGACACCACCCTGATTAGTTCATAAACAACTAGATTATTGAGGAATTCATAGGATTTTAACCTATCGGACTTTAACCCATAACCTTATGTATGGCCCATACGTTTTCAGCAGACAACCTTAATATTTAAGCTCTGGATCTTGGATATCCTTGAATTCGTTAACCTTACACATAAATTCAGAAATCCTTTGCACATAAAATCACAATATTTTTCATCAAGAGCACCATTTAAAACAAGTACAGCAATTTATGCAAAACTTTACAATGCAGTGCAGATTTCGATATTTGCTGTGCACACTCAAATCACCGCCACAATGCAATTTCCACTAGAACCCGGAATAAATAACTCGCTGCAAATCACACGCTACAAGACAACATTAGTACATCACCCCAATTCGCATAACAGCTCACTCAATGCATGGAAGATAGCTCCACTCTCAAAGACCTGTTGATACTCATATAATGCCACCTGGACAACTTCAACAGGTCAAGTACATCTGCATAAAATATGTAAACCAGAATTCCAAAACTCTGACAACTTTTAGGGTGGTGCAGATTTCAATTAAATAGGTGCATCAGAATTAGCACTAATGTGCTGCAACTTGCACCAATTGGCCTGTACCCATCCTATTTGCCAGTAACAATCTTCTATTACCAAAATCTGTCTGCGATTTTCACTAGTAGTAAAAGTGATGATTGGATGGATTGGGCTCTGTGGGTTAAATCAAAGGCAAATTGCCATAGCGTTGGGTATGTGTGTGGGATGCAGGGGCCTTGCGGGTGTTTGCTGCGTGGAACTGGGGCCTCGCGGGTTTTCCCTGCGTGGAACTCGGGAGCGGGGAGGACGGTAGTTGCTGCCGATCGCAAATGCCGGATGGACGTGAAGAAAAGAGCGTCTACCTGTACTACGTGTCAGTCTCCTTTTCACAAAGGGGCTGCTCAGTAAGACAAGCATTTGCAATGCAATAGGTCTCGCATTAGGAAAGTTTGAGCTATTGGTATTGTAAATGACACATTGTTTATTCATGTGTTGGTTTTGAAAATAGCGAAATTAATAGCTTTGGCATTTACAATGCCAATGGTTTTAACTTTCGCAAACGTGACACCTATAGCATTTGTAATGCAATATGTGTTGTATTTATGTGACTTGGATGTATTGATATTACAAATAATGGCTTTTAATTTTTTTTAAATAATTAATACTTAAATAAAAGTTATTGTAATTTATGGCAATAGCTTAAACTTGTGTAAATACCTTTTGTGAAGATAATGTTTAGTGTATTTTATTGTGATGGAAATCCAAGTACAGAAGTGAAATATTAACATCTTTTTTGTGACATTTATAATAAAGCTTGAAACATTGAGAGAACATATTTGAACCAGTTGTTGTTGAATGGTTGCACAGAGTGATGCTGTGGCGTTCAGTGGTACTGAGTGATGCTGTGGCGTTCAGTGGTGCTGAGTGATTCTGTGGCGTTTAGTGGTGCTGTGGCGTTCAGTGGTGCGGAGTGATGCTGTGGTGTTCAGTGGTGCAGAGTGATGCTGTGGCGTTCAGTGGTGCTGAGTGATGCTGTGGGGTTCAGTGGTGCTGAGTGATGCTGTGGTGTTCAGTGGTGCGGAGTGATGCTGTGGCGTGCAGTGGTGCTGAGGGATGCTGTGGCGTTGAGTGATGCTGGGCAATGTAAAATGTAGCAAGGCGAGAGCTGGAGGGGCCAGGAACTAGAAACATTTGAAGCTAACGAGGATGGCAAAGACCCACAGAACCTTGTAAAGGCTAATGAACTGCAGAGGCAGAGCTAATTTCAAGAGAGAGCAGAGCTGTCTGCGGGCAGGAAGGAGGGTGCAAGCAAAGCAAAAAGCATTGGCTTAGCCATTAGGCCTGACCATTACCAACAGGTGCCATTTTGTTCTCATTATAAGCATATACACCAAACATAAAAACAAGAAATACAAAAAGGTGCCAGGTATAGCTTGCAAACAAAATTAAAACACATCAACTACTGCATAGCATTTTATTAGAGTGGTATAGTGCTTCTAGCAGATGTACTTAGAACAGAAACACTTATTTAGCAGGAAAATATGATTGGCACAAACATAGGGTACTATGGAGCTTGAATTACTTTAACTTTAAAGACACTAGGATGGCTCAAAAAATAAATATCAAGAATAAAAACACCGACAATGTAAAGTATTGGCATACCACCGCCAGCACTAAAGTGTAGTTATTTTTAGGATGATGTGCACATGTGATCATGAGAAATTCCATCACTCACCGTGCAAGAGAAACAATGACTAAAGGGGGCTGACCCACCGCCCTATGATGTGGCAGGCATAATCAAAATATGAATGAGAGCTAAAGAAAGAAACACATTGGGAGGGATACTGACCCAAAGCCTCACTTTATATGTAAGAGCTTTGCACTTTTTATTAATGCATTTTATTACTTGAAGCTCAAGACAAACCTAAAGCTATCTCTGGGCCAGACCTAAAAAGGGGGCTGTCAGCAGGGAGGTGGGAAGTGCTAGCAGTGTCTGGGCTGAAAATAAGAAATGGGCTTTAAGTCTTTAAAACTGTGCCAAAACTAATGTCCAGCATCTGTCAAGACAACATGGCAAGAAAGTGTGGCTGATGCATGGCGTCAAACACTGTTTAAGCGCATGTTGTCAGCAAGAGAGCGGATGGGGTTTATTGAGAATTTGCGGGGCAAAGGCAGAAATGGGACTGCTAGTGCTCCAAGTGGCACGGACGTCTTTGAAAGAAATACTTCGATTCACTAAATAGCACCTCACGAGGTCCTAGGGTTGCACACTTCAGTCTGTTTGGGATATAAGTTTCTCCCCTCTGATACAAGTAGGCCAGTCCAACAATTAACTATTCGATTAACAATTAGGCACGTGGCGTCGCTTCTAGAGACCTTACCCTCGCCTATTTCACCGCAGCGCGCTCCTCCTCCCCCAGACTCCTCGTTTTCCTTGTGCTTTCTTCATACAGCGTCTCCCGTCATTGGTCAGAGAAGGCTCTGATTTCTGAGAAGGAGGCGGGGCTGCCAGAAAGTCCATAGCTCGGAGGAACTTTACAGGGCATGCGCGTTCATGCCTCCCCACCTCTTTCGTGCCCCCACTCCCTACCGTGAACTTTTCATAACAACCTAGGCTGCACGAGAAACGATTTATTGCTAAAACAACACAGAAAGGTAAATTAATACGTTTGGATGACTGGAGATTGGGATAACGGAGTACGTCTGTATTGTATGCTCTATGTAAAAACAAGGATAAGGAAATGATATGGGGGAGAGATCTGTGCATGCAAAAGCGCGGCCCTCGCCTGTCAGCGGGTAAGAGGCCTGCCTCCCCTTCTCTGGCCCCGCCCATCAGACCTGCCTTTTACCGTTACGCCTCTCCCCTCGGCCCGAAAATGGAAGTTCAGGAGCAGTATGATGCGGCGGAGTGACGGAGCCTGAAACAGCGCAGCGACAAAAGAGCCCGGTGAGTGGGGTGGGGTATGTGTCTGTGCCTGCATGTGTGCCTGCGTTTGTGCCTGCGTGTGTGCATGTGTGCCTGCGCGCGCGTGTGTGTGCCTGCGTGTGTGTGCCTGCGTGTGTGTGCGTGTGTGTGCCTGCCTGCGCATGTGTTTCTGTGTGCCTGCCTGCGAGTGTGTGTGTGTGTGTGCGTGCGTGCGTGAGTGTGGCTGTGTGTATGTGTTTGCGCACTTCAGGGAATCTGAGGCGGGAGATGGGCATGGCGCCGGCCTGGACGTGCACGTCCACAGACACCAATCGCCGCGCATGCCCGACCCCTGTCCCAGATTCCCAGGAGACAGGCAACTATAGTTGTCAAGCTGGATGCAATGCTTCGCATTGCTATCTCCAGCTCGACCTAAAAAAAGAGAAACACTCTGATACACATCCCTAAAACAGCACATTTGATACTTTCAATAGGGTAGAGAATCATGACATTTGCAGGGTGTGAAGTGTCAACATGAGTGCACTAATAAAGATTACTGACAGACGTGTATCAACATTGTAGAAATAGTTTACGTAAAACAGGCTCACTCTAAGAACCCACCCAAAATTAATAATCAATTAGAACCTCTAACCAACATACAAGGAGAAATAACATCACATGATTTAACAATAAATCATTAAAATGAATGAAAGCACAGTTGAACCAGCAGGCAGGATCAACCTTGATCATTTGCAACATTACCCGCAGGCTTCCTTCGAAGCACATTCTTTCATACAGTGGAAGTATATAAAATCATGTAACAGATTACATTTTTGTCTATTTCATGGAACAGGGTAAAAAACTGAAAGAGAGAGAGAAATCATGCACATTGTGCATCTTTTAAAAGGCACGGTTTTTCAGCTGTCAGTACAACCAGACCAAGGCCCGCTACATTAGTTATTCCGACCTACTTATGCTACCTTAAACACGTGAAAATCAACAATAATCGTTATTAATTAAGTTGCTCTAAGAGTGGTCACTGAGTGGATTTGCTTTACATTTTCCATTACCTATTTGAATCAATGTAATAAATATACATATATTTTTTACATAAAAAGGAGACAGTCATTATTGACGGTGTAGTTGAGTACTATTGATATGGAACTTTATTCAGTGCATTCTGATTGACTTAATGAGTAGTGGTTGTAAAATGTAAGCACAAAAGGGGAGTTTTTTATTAGAATTGTAACTGGAGTAGGTGAGCAGGTCGTTTTTGGGTTAAAGGGTGAGAGAGATTGTTCCTTTATTTTTCTCCTTCCGGGGTGGGGGTTATCCTCCTTTGATATCGCACAAGACCTTACATAGCGAGGGAGTTAGCTTCAAGATATTTAAACCTAGCCTAATTTGTTTGGCATCATGGTCTGAGACACTGTTGGGTAGGGTGGTTGTGTCAGTCACTCTGCTCAAAAGTATTGCGGAGGTTAGTAAGTAGTCTATGCATGTACACTACATGCTGTCATGCAGGGGCGTAGCTAGAGCTTGTGGCGCCTGGGGCTATCCCTCAGATTGCCGCCCCTGGGGTGGGGGGGGGGTGCTTGGGAAAAAGGACAGCGAGCACTTGAAAGAGGTCAGAGAGACACGTAGTATTGCCGCTAATAGTTACCTCGATCATGCAAGTTACATGCACATACATGACACAGTCCAAGGCTACACAGTTGACTGGCAGTACAAAAGAGAACACACAGACTGCATGATATATCTAGGAATTCAGAAAAACTGCATGTGACATCCATCAGAAAGCTGCGTGAACAACTACCTGGTAATCCACTCAGCACAATGCAAACATGCACATACATGACACTGTTCAGGGATCCATCATCTACAGCTGACATTAAATGACCATACATCATGGTCCCCTCATTAGAGCAGTGGGGACCTGCACAATTGTGTTGTGCTCTAGGTACCCAAAACCAACTTAACAGTGTCGAAGCCTGTGATTCAAAAACAGCGAATTCATTATTCACAGGGAATGACTCACTGTGTGCCCCTGAACTAAACGCAGCACAAAGGGGTCAGTCAGCTCCACCTTGCCAACACAGACCGAATAAAAGGCTCACTCTGGTGGCCCAAAGGCAACAACCAGGGGTCACGCCCTGTCATTACTTCTTTTCAAATCCTACTGTTTAGCAAGCCAACTGTAATGGCTATCATACTGACTAGCCAGACATAACCTGCTCAAAATAGCATACACTCCCCATATGCTCGAACACTGTACACTACACACAATATTATACCCCCCTCTGTGCACCCCAATTCGGGCTCTGATACTATTAAAAGCCACCCTCATATACTGGAAACTGACCCTTAAATACACAGCAAAGAAAACTCCATAAGCACCAAACATTCCACTTCTAGACCTCTCCACCCCAAAGGGCTCACTGTCGTCGCAGCGCTTACACATATGGGAATAGGCCGGAGTGTCCACAATTGGGACATTGTTTGGGGATGGTACGTTGTTAAACCACATGGATTTTATAAATGCACACGAGCTACCGGACTCCCTATTTCTTACACATTGAAGCATAATGTGGTATGTAAACCTACATTGGGCCCCAGACAATGTCAAACCTACCACACATAAATTCATATATGCAGTACACTTAATAGGTAACAGCAAATACCTGATGCGGGGCTATACTGTGGATTGAGGAACCACCTAGCAGTACCCCTGACTCAACTACAAGCCAAGTGAGGACAGGATATTGGGAGGGACCTGCAAGACAAGGAATGGGAAACTGTAATAGAATTCCCAAAGAAGGTCTCATGCAGCTCCAAATTCAAGCTTATACAATTTATGATCTTGCACAGAGCCTACCTTACACCACATACACTATGTATCCAGAAGCGTTGTCAGCATGCCCCAGATGCCGTACACTAGACACAAAACTAATACACATGCTGTGGTCTTGCCCTACCCGGTAAAACCTATTGGCCACAAGTAACAGAGGTTATAAGCGATACAATAGGGAGCCCTATCTGATGCTCAGCGGAGAATTGTTTGTTGGGCCTACATGCCCGTGCCACAAATTGCACGGCTCAGACTAAATGTATAGACCTGACCCTTCTTCTCACAAAAGGTCAAATAATGAAACGATGGAAGTTCACATCCCTCCCAACTATCTCAACCTGGCAAGAGGATGTTATTCAGTGGGGAGGGGCGGAGAGCGGAGGACTCCGCAGGGATGTAGGTGCCCTTTTAAATAGCGAATTTGCATGAAATTCGGTATTTAAAAGTCGGTATTTACCATGGATTGAAATCAGGTGGTAACCAGGTGCAGGCTATAAACAAGGCCCCAAATTGCACCAGTTTCACCAGAATGGCGGCATTCTATGTCATTGCGAGGCGGCTACGGCTACAGGCAGAAGGAGAGATGGTCTGGAGGAGGGAGGAGCAGGTGTACAGGCAGAGGATCACTCTATTCCAGCTAACTGAGCCTGAGATCCTACAAAGGTACAGGCTGGCCCCCTAAACTATCCTGGACCTTATCAGGGACCTCCACCCACTGTTGGACCATCCAACCCCAAGGGCGCACGCCATACCACCCCATGTCCAGGTGCTGTGCAGCCTACACCTACTTGCTTCTGGGAGAGTGCGGTTGCTGCGGTAGGTGGGGTGTCCCAGAGCTGTCTGTCCCGTTTCTTCAAAAAATTCCTTGACGCCATGTTGCAGAGAATGCATTACTACATCAGCTTCCCTGCAGCACATGCAGAACTGCTCAGGACAAAGACAGACTTTTATCAGATGGCGCATTTCTCAAACATCATTGGCTGTATTAATGGTACCCATATACCAATATACCCACCTGTTGCCACAGAGTACATTTATCGGAACACCGATTCGGTAATTTCCGAATGTCCGATTCCGAATTTTACTGATTCGGTATTTTTTACCGATTTTTTTGCTACATACCATTTACCAATTTTAAAATACCGATTCGGTAAAATTCGGTATTTTTGAATCTGTAAAATTGGATTACCTACATCTGGCCCCAAGCTCCTAGCATTACAAACCAAGTCAGCAAAAGTGAAAAATTCAAACGCCACTTAAAAGACATGAACAAGGCCACTGGTAATACTCACACTCCACAGAAACACAAGGGGTCACCAGTGGAGGGGGGGGGGTGGGAGGGAGTTTCACAGTTTAGTACTGTGGTTCCCAAATTGTGCGCCGCGGTACCCTGGTGCGCCGTGATGAGCAGCCAGGGGCGCCGCGGCACGCCAGGCAGGATGTGGGTGATCCTACATTGAAGCCCAACATGCAGGGGGTTTTAAAACGGCACCCTCAGAATGGTTTGGCCCAGAATACGCATCCATGCGTACGTCTGCACGCACACATCCTACTTAAGCTGCCTAGGCTCACCATTAGTACCTTAGCAAGCTTGGAGCGTAGGAGGAACGTTGCCTTGACCCCCCATGTTTTGCAATGCCCTGCCCTGCCCTGCCCCACCTCACCTCACCTCACCTCGCCTCGTCTCGTGGGACCCTGTGTAACGTCGGAGGAAAGTTGCTCTTGAACCCCGTGTTTTGCCCTGCCCTGCCCTGCCGTGCCTCGCCTCGCCTCGTCTCGTGGGACCCTGTGGAACAAAAATCGGTAAGTAAGCTAGTTGTAAACTAATGCAGCAATGACTAATGCTGCATTTTACACTTATGCAAGTATTTGAAACGGTAGCAAGTGTAGTGGCGCGCCTCCAATGTTCAATTTTACTGGCATAATAAGATCTTCTGCGGTTCATTTATGATGAGAAGTGAAACTTGACCAAAGCACCCACGCATCCGGCTGAATGAACGCGACATGGGGCAGAAGTAATATTTACATTTTTTGGAAGGAATAAGTGTCTTCGTGAAAGAAGGGGCATATGGTATCCATAATTTCTACTAATATGTCCAATTAAAATCTAATTAATATCATGGTTTGCCAATCTCCTCGGGCCTGAGCAGCTTTTCAATGCTCGGTGCATGCTACGATTCACAGGCTTCAATCTGACTGCACAATAAGCTTTGTTAAGGTGATGGGAAACCGTGTTTTCCCCTTTCAAATGTCGTCTCCGTTTTAAAGGACATCTTTCCTCGTTCAAATGATGCGTGTGGTTTTCTCCAGCGGTGACATCGTTACCTCGGTCAAGAAAATTGTATGCACGACTCTGGATGCTACAGTAAGGAGCAGAGGACCAAATCATAATATGGGGGTCACAGCTGTGGCATCAGAAATAGAAAACTCTGTGGGAACATTTTCTAAATAAGAATAGGTTATTGGCAGTGGAGCTCTCTGGAATGGCACAGAGAGAGGTGGGTGGGACTCACCTGGTAGAAATAGTCCTGCATGCTACAATGAATGGGTCTCCAATTCTGCATCATATTTATTTATTTATTTATTGATTGATTTTATGCATTTTTATATAGTGCAGACTTTACCCGAAGGTGTCAGAGCACTTCACAATAGGAACAGTAATGATACATGAGGAGAAAATTACAAGTGACCAAATTACAAAAGCAAACGTTAAGTTACATGAGGCAGTAACGTGAGCAAACAAAATACAAGAAGTAGCAAAAGGTACATTACAGTTGGAAAAAGTGACTTGTGCAAGTTACAAAAACGTAGAAACTACAAGCAGAGGTATAATACTGCAATTGATGAGCATTCTCTGTGTTCATGACTCCAGTCTTTCTGCGGCTCAATTTTGTTCTGCTGCGCTCCCATTGTTGCTTTTTGGCAGGTGCCACGCACAGTGCCTGAAGGATCTTTATTAAGGATGTTATTTAGTTTTTGCACTAATGCAAGCATTCTGTACTTGGTCCTTGATGCCCTGTTTTGGTGCTGACTGCTGTGTGGTAAGCACGTGGTTTTACCAAATGCCGTTCCTTTGCAGTCTATCTATCCCACACATCTCTTCACTCAATTTCAGTGGGGAGGCACGGGCCCTCTCGACCAGTAGTAAGGCCCACCAGGATGTTGCAGATGGCTCAAGCCCCCTCCAGGAGTGAGAGGGAGGGTGGTTTAACCCGTCATCAATAGAGAGCAAAAAATATTAAGGGGCAGAAAAGTCATCAGGGGTTGCTGAAATGGTGCCCAAGTCTTCACAGGTCACAGTACCTCTCCACAGGCACACAGGCGTCTGCATTCACACGTTTGTGTCAGGAGCTATGTAAGGAAAAACAAGCACATCCATCTCACTAGAGTTTGTAAGGTAAATTTGGATTCCGTTGTTTTTCCTGTTCTTTGAAAAAGATATTTTAGTATACAGAAGTTTTTAAACTATTGTTGTGTGGTCCAAAAAAGTCTTGTATTGTTTCTCACTTAACAAGTTTTTATTAAACAACTGTTATCTTCTTATTTTGTTACTAATATCATTATAATACCGTCATTGCGTCCCAATTACTTTACGGAAGGCAACAGAAAGTACTCCCGAGGTCAGGCTTACATCCCGCCCACTGGCAAAAAAAAAAAAAGTGGTGGGGAGCCACGGCCAACTGCCGATTAGGTCAAGAGAGCCACGGGTCAAAAAAGTTTGGGAACCACTGGTTTAGTAGTTTTAAATATATAGTACAATCACCTAGCAAATTAATAATAAATAACATGAAGGGTTTTTTTCTCTTTCAAAAAAGGTATTGTAAACACAGTCTGAAAAAGTTTAGAAATTAGCTCTCCTCTTACCTTACTCCAGGGTCTCTATGTCAGGCAGGGGTTGGTTCGTTCACTTCTGCTGCAGCAGCCGCCAGTCAGCAAATCGCACAGCAGCACTGCCACTGCCCCAGGCCAGAATTTACTCATCACAACTCACGAGAGCGCGTAGTGGTGAAGCGTGTGAGTTTCTGTCCTAATCCTGATCTCTACGTCCAATAAAGGTAGGGACCAGTAGTCCCAGGGACCAGTAGTCCCAAAACAAGTCCATGCAACCAATGGCACAGGTAGCCCTAGTCCCTACTTCCAATAGAAAGCCTAACCCTACTCTAGGTCCCACACCTAGTCCAGCAACCAATCACACCAGAAGCCCTAATCGCTACTTCCAATTAAAGGTCTAACCCTAGCCCTAGTCCCACCCTACTCCCAACAACCAATAACATAGGAAGCCTGTAGTTTCCAACTTTCTTGTAATGAACTGATGTAGTGTAATAAGCAATCCTACTATTTCTTTTTAAGCTCATCACAGTGACATTTTAGGCACAAATAGTTTGGAAGAAGGAGCTGAACTCGTCATTCTCACTCTCATTGTCGTCGTAGCCGTGGTCACTGACCTTCGTTTTGTACTATCTGCCAGCACAATTGAAGAGTCAGAGCTGTAAAGTCATGTACTCACAGAAGAAGTGATGTCACAACTATTCTATAATAAGGACGTAATGACAGTTACTTTCAAAGTTGTCATAGGTGTCTAAGCCTTGCACATTTCCATAAGAATGTGTGTGAGGCACACACAATCAGAATCTATAGAGTACAGCCATAGCTTTCGATGAAGGGCAGTCTGAGAGTTGGAATCATGGGCTGGGAGGACTGGTCCCTACCACTTGCCTCTATGGGCACTTTTCAATGGCATGTGCTCTGCTGAAGCCAGTAACTCCTGCCCAGAAGAGACTTCAATGTGAGACTAGAAGATATTTAGTCAAATCACTTGTCCCTTATAAAAGTTTTGTATTGACTCATTTTTACCCGAGGGAGTTGCTGTCTCCGGTACCTGGATCCCACCCAGGTTTGAGTTCTCAGAGTTGCTGGGTTTCAGGAATCTCAGGTTTTGTTACAAACATGCGGTCTGTATTCCACAGGCAGGATGAGAGTGAAAAACTCCTGCTACTGTCCTGCAGAACCTGGTTCCACTGGGAAATATGTTAGTCTCGATCGTCTTGTACGATGAGAGGATGAGACATCTGTCCAGGAGCATGATGCTTACCATTGTGATAATTTGTATTTGATTTTGGCACACATTTATTCCCTCCCAGAACTGTGAAAATTTACATTTCAGTCGTTTATTGACTGGCTCTGGAAGACTTGAGTCACAGAATTACAGAAACATCTATTGCAGTCATAGGTACTTCCTGGGCCGAGGGTCAAGGGCCGTCATGGCCGATACCAGTAAGGTGGCCACCGGGGCTACCTCACTATGGACTGGAAGTGGAAGCTTCAAAGGTTGTAATGTCTCAGTCTCACATTTTATCTGGGTGTAACGGTTGTGACAGTCATCATTGCCGCTCAAAGAGTCGTGCTTGGTCCTAGGGTGTGACACATAAGCAGACTGTTTGGGGACACCCTTGTGTATATGCAGTGACTTGGGCCAAGAATGGGCTCATGTCTCCATTACTAGGAATGTACGTCCCTCCTGCGCCTTCGACAACCTTACTTCAATTACTTACAATCCCATGCTTTGCCCACGCAATTTCTTCACCACCGTTTCCTTCATTCTTTTACGTAGCCGAATCTTACATTTTCCTTTATTCTAAGTAATACAATGAAGAAGGAACCCCGCCCCGACCAGCTCCCCCCAGTGTCTTCATCTCTGCGCTATTTCTTTGAATCTCTTGATGACCTCTGAAAGCTCTCCACTAACAGGCTTCCCTGCGTCCGAGCAGCTCTAAGATCTTTCTACCTTGTTTGTAGAAAGTGAAAAAAATACTTCTACTTAGTGCACTCCTATTTTAAACTTTCATTTGTTTTGCCCATAAAAAGCCTACCCTGTTTGACTCAGAAACGCTTAACTGCCAGTTTGACAGTTCCTAAAAAATCTGTTTTTCATTTTCAATCAATCAATCAATCAATCAAGAAATTTGTATAGCGCGCTACTCACCCGGAGGGTCTCAAGGCGCTTAGGGGAGGGGGGTTCTGCTACTGCTCCAACAGCCAAATCTTGAGTTGCTTCCTGAAGGAGAGGTGGTCTTGGGTCAGACGGAGGTGGATGGGGAGGGAGTTCCAAGTCTTGGCAGCCAGGTAGGAGAAGGATCTTCCTCCCGTGGTGGCGCTTCGGATGGGTGGAACGGCGGCGAGGGCGTGGCTGGTCTATCGTAGCTGGCGGGTGGGAGTGTAGAAGGTCAGGCGGTTGTTGAGGTACCTGGGTCTCAGGTCGTGGAGGGCCTTGTGTGCGTGGGTGAGGAGTCGGAACGTGATTCTTTTGCTGACGGGGAGCCAGTGCAGGTCTCTCAGGTGTCCAGAGATGTGGCTGTGTCGGGGGATGTCCAGGATGAGTTGTGCGGAGGCGTTCTGGATGCGTTGGAGTCTTTTCTGCAGTTTGGCTGTGGTTCCGGCGTATAGGGTGCTTCCGTAGTCCAGTCGGCTGGTGACGAGTGCCTGAGTGACCGTCTTCCTGGTTTCGGTGGGAATCCATCGGAATATCTTTCTGAGCATACGTAGGATGTTGAAGCATGACGATGAGACGGCGTTGACTTGTCTGGTCATTGAGAGGGAGGAGTCCAGGATGAAGCCCAGGTTGCGTGCGTGGTCCGTTGGTTTGGGTGCGCTGCCTAGGGCAGGGGGCCACCAGGAGTCATCCCAGGCCGAGGGTGACAATCCCAGGATGAGGACTTCCGTCTTGTCTGAATTCAGTTTCAGGCGGCTGTTCTTCATCCACTCGGCTACGTCTTTCATCCCTTCATGAAGGTTGGTTCTGGCGGTGGCGGGTCGTTGGTGAGGGAGAGGATCAGCTGGGTGTCGGCTTTGTAGGAGATGATGTTGAGGTTGTGTTGGCATGCGATGGCCGCGAGGGGGCTCATGTAGATGTTGAAGAGGGTGGGGCTGAGAGAAGATCCTTGTGGTACGCCGCAAATGACTTCGGTGGCCTCGGATCTGAACGGGGGGATGCGGACTCTCTGGATTCTTCCGGCGAGGAAGGAGATGATCCACTCGAGGGCCTTCTCTTAGATTCCGATGTTGTTGAGGTGCTGCACTAGGGTGCAGTGGCAGACAGTGTTGAACGCTGCGGAGAGGTCCAGGAGGATGAGGGCCGCTGTTTCCCCGTTGTCGAGAAGGGCTCGGACGTCGTCAGTGGCTGCGATGAGGGTGGTCTCGGTGCTGTGGTTGGCTCGGAAACCGGATTGCGAGTGGTCGAGGGATCCATTTGTCTCGAGGAAGGCGGCAAGCTGTCTGTTGAAGGTCTTCTCGATGACTTTGGCAGGAAACGGGAGGAGCAAGACGGGGTGGTAGATTTTGAGGTCGGTGGGGTCTGCTGTTGGTTTTTCAGGAGGGCGCTGAGTTCGGCATGCTTCCAGCTCTCTGGGAAGGTAGCAATGTTGAAGGAGCAGTTGATGGTGTCCCAGAGTTGGGGTGCGATGACGGAGTCTGCCTTGTTGAAGACGTGGTGGGGGCATGGGTCGGTTGGTGATCCGGAGTGGATGGTGTTCATCGTGCTAATACTAAGGAAATTATTCCCAACGTAAATAAATATGGGCACAGTTACTGAATTCATATAGTCTCTGTAGAATTCTTAGGTATAGTGCTCAATACGGATGGTCTTGGCCTTTGCTTTATGAAAATACGTTTTAGGCTTTTATTATGAAACAGGATCATATTTTTACTTCCAAAACGACACAGAAGGGCTTTAATTACTTCTAAAGCTGCATCCTAACATACCGTAGTCCTGACAACACAAACTGAAGCTCATAGAGAACAAAGACCCACATCCAGACAGACAGCCCAACAGAAAGTGTGTGAAGGATAAGCCGAGACTGAGCCTGGGCCTGAGCATGCGTTGGATAATGCCAGAACCACTTCTAACGCAAAAACGATTGATGAACAGAATGCAGAACAATGTCATAAATTCACCCTAGTACAGAGATCTGGGACTAAATCTATCATTATTTTGCACTCTACACCACCCCAGTTCAGACATGGCCATATGCAAATCAGCCTTGACCCTGTGCCTCATGGGAACAGTCCAGCCCGAACTGCCAAGTCATGACTTTCCTGGACCGGAATCAAGCATCCAAGGACTGGTTTCTGGCTATCATCTGTCTTCAGCCAGGATAGCTTGACTCCAGTGGTCTGGAGAGCATGGGACTCACGTCTGAGCATTCCCATCCCACTCGGGGTGACAAATGCAAAAACAACAATTGATGGACAGAATGCAGAACAATGTCATACATTCACCCCAGTACGGAGATCTGGGCCTAAATCCATAGTTTTTTTGCACTGCACACCACCCCAGTTCAGACATGGCCATATGCAAATCAGCCTTGCATAAAAACGATTACACCACAGCCTCGATGACTGCCGCCGCAGGCCCACATAGTCGCAATTGGCCAGAACAAAAAGGTACTTTTACAAGTCTTCTGACACGAACACCGGTCCACCTGGCACGGTCGACTGAATCTATTGGATTTGGTTGTCTTCAGCACCACGGTAGAACAGGATGGAGCTACCAACTTGCATTTTTACGGTTATCCTTGCAAAATGCATATTTTGATTATTGTATGTTGAACCTTTATCATTTTGGTCTTGTTTTACACAGATAAATATTGGATTTTTTTCTAAACTGGTGTGGTGTCCTTTTGTAGTTTTCTCACTGTATTGCTGTATGTTATGAGCAAATGCTTTGCACACAGCCTCTGAGATAAGCCTAGCTGCTTATTTCAAGCTAACAAGGGGGTGAGCAGGGTGTCTTTTTTTAGGAGTGTAACTCCCTTATCCTATCTAGGAATAAGGGCTCCTACATGGACAAGGTAACAACCTGCCAACTAAAGACCCCCATTTCTTTTTTTAATTTCTTTTTACTTTATTATTAATTTTCAACAACAACCGGGTACCGGCACATACCATATAATTTACCATACAATATTTCCTCTCCAATGTAGACAATTTCAAGTTGACATCAACAATTGAGGATAACAAGGATCATTACAGTTCACTGCAGACTTACCATGTCCAATTGATCAAAGGATACTGCACTGTATGCAAACCCCCCCCCCCCGTGCTTACGTGCTTATTCCATTTTCTCCACTTCTGATCCCATTTCTTGGGGCATCCTCCTCCTTTGAACACTGACTTTTCAACAATCATCGCAGTGTCCATATCCCTGGTCCAGTCAACCAGGAGTGGGACTGCCTCCACCTCCCATTTTTGTGCAATGTTCCGCTTCGCAACTGTGAAACCCATTGAGGCTCAAGCCTGTTCAGCCTGAGAGAGATCCGTCGCCCCCCAAATATTGAGCAGGCAGAGGTGGGGAGATAACTTCAGAGACTTGTCACATGCCGTCTCGAGCTGACGGGCAACCCTTACCCAATAGTACTGGATATGTGGGCATTTCCACAATATGTGAATGAAGGTGCCTATTTGACTACAGTGTCAGAGACAGAGCGGATTGGGCGTCTACCTATCTTGAACAGGAGTTTACCGTAAAAGTAGACCCAGTTGGAGGAGTCGCATGCGCATTGGAATGGCTACTTCATGAGGTGAGGCCAGCGCATCCCATCAGTCATTATCATCAATCGTTCCCAGGTCTTTTTCCCAGCCCACCCTCAACTTCTGCATCGGAGCTATACGATTATTAACCAGTTTCTTGTAGGTGAGCAAGATGGCCTTGTAGTCTATGGGATCCAATAACAACCGGTCCTCCTGGGGGGAGGAGTCAGGGAGCGGTGAGTCCCTCAGCAGAGCTGACGATTCGGCAGGACTGATTTGCAAGAATCTGAAGGTTTCGTTTTTTGGTATTTTGCCTGAAATTTTGCAAATGTGGCCAGTGTCCCCTTCACCCACATATCCCTGACTGTTGATATCCCAATGGTGTCCTATTTGTCGAACCCCGGTCATTTACTGAGCTAGCCCAAGATGTCAGGCTCCCATAGTGGAGTCGCCTTTGTCAGACGATTATGCTAAGCAGTTTCCTTGCAACGGTGTGCCAATTCTCGACCGTACGCGCTGTTGGGCCGGTTAAATTGAGTTTGCGGGGTTTGATGTAAAGTGCTCTGTTATAGCCACCCCTTCCCATGAACCAATGATCAGTTCTAAAATTGGGTTCATCATGGGGGCCAAACACCCATCTATTGATTGCAATCAGTTGGAACGCAGGATAATAAAGTTTAACGTCTGGCAACCCAATGCCCCCGTCATACCACCCGATGGTGAGCTTATTCATGGCTATCCACTGAGTACGGTCTTACCACAGTAAGCCACGTAGTACGCCATCTATCTGAGAAAAATAAGAATCTGGAACTGATTTGGGGGTAGTCTGTAATACATAAAGAGAACGCGGAAGCGCCAGCATCTTGAACAGGGACCCGCGCCCCAGGAGAGTGAGAGGGAGAGATCACCAGTGTAATGCATCCGATTTGAGAAGTTGAAGCGTTCCAAGCAGGTATTGTTAAAAAAAGAGCTCAACGTCTGGGGTGACCTAAATAAAAAAAGGACTCCACAGTGTCAATGCTGAGTCAACGAATCCCACATTTTCAGCAAAATAATATTCTGTATCCCTACGGAGAGCCTTTTTAATTGGCGGTACTTTTAATGCCCACGACTATATGGTGAGGGAGCCTGGACACCCGTCCGTTGAATGCCTAAGGATGCAAGGACGGGGGAGTGGTTGGACATCCCACGGGCCAGGCAGCTGGACACAGCAAACATATGGATATCCTGGGCATGTGTGAATATGCCATTGATCCGGGATTGGCTACCATGTGCCCCTAATTGAAATGTGAAGCGTGTGTGCAGTGGATTAAACCATTGCCAAATAGCCACAACCCCCAGAGCGAATTCAGATAAATATGAGCCTCTCCGTGGGTCCTCTCGGGGCGGGAGACGTGAGGTTAAATTCCCTCCCAACACTAATACCCCCAAGAGCCAATCTACTAGCAGGGCACCCACTTCACTTAATGTCAGATGCTGTAGTCCGGGGGGCATACACAGAAACTACATTGATAACCCACCCCTCCCAGGAGCCCATAACTGCGACATATCTCCCCTGAGAGTCAGTACAGGTTTTATGGACAATATAGGGACAACCCCTCCAAAGCAGAATCCCCACCCCCAGAGACTAAGGTGAATCCGGAGTGAATGGTCATATGATATCCTTTCCTGTTCAGAGCCCCACAGGAGTTCCCAACTAGATGCGTCTCCTGCAGTAACACCAAATGGAGCTCATTCGGCTTGACATATTGCGACGCAATGCCCTTCTTAATTTTGTCCTCCAAACCGTGGAAATTCTACGAGGACAAACAAACTGTTAAATCCAGAGTCATCAAGTCAAGTCAGTGGGAATCAAGGACAGCCAAATGATCCCGCTTGATCCGGAGCGGCCCGGGAGGATGACATCAATAGCAATGACAGCAAACCTTCGTGTGAAATTGGAGAGTCCAGCATTTGAGTGTACCAATACCAAAAACCAACAAAACATGACAAACAAACCATCCACCATCCCAGGATGAACCCACTCCCTGCAGAACGGGCCTGAAACCACCCGCCACCCCCAACCTGCAGAGTGCCTGTCGCCCACCCACATCAACTGTAGGAACGTGTCCAACCCCACTCCCTAAAGCATAAAATAAGAAATCAAATTTCTAACCCCGACCCAAAGCTCCCAAAGGAAAAAAACAAGCATCCACAGGCTTCAACATACAGGGATAAACTACTGGAAAGACCCGGATGCCAGAGCCCATCGTGCATCAAAGAAGCACGATGAGCTTAAAAAGCATAAACAATATAAACATCAAGCGACCCCTGAAAGTGAGGGGGCCACAGCCCCTTAGTTAGCCTTGGCGGGCTGTAATTGACAGGGAGGCACGGTAAAGGCCCCTGAATAGAACAGTGATCTATGCTCATCCTGTAGGGCTTTGGGAGCTCGCCTCAGATGGAGGCGGGGATCGACGTTGCTGGCGCCACTCGCTGAGTTCTCCAGTTAGCGGTGTTGACTTGTGTGATTTCTTGCCAACGGTACGCCAGCCATCAAGCCAGTCCTTGCCATCCTCAGGCCTGGTGAAGAACCAGAGTTTACCATCCAATTCGATTCTGAGTTTCACTGGGAATAACATGGCATACTTGATCTCCTGTACTCTGAAAGCACGTTTCACTTCCTAGAAACTCTGGCTTTATTTCTGGACTCTTAGAGTGAAGTCCGGGAAGAATGATATTTTACTGTTCTCGACCGTCATGGGAGGTGCTGCTCTCGCAGTTTGCAGGATCACATTGTCGTCACAGTAGTTAAACACTCGGGCCAGGAGAGGACGGGGGGCTCCCGGTCTGGGCCTACCCCCAGCACACGATGAGCTTGTTCAATCAAAAAGCATTTAGATAGGCCTCTAGGCTGGAGACGCTTCAGGATGAGTTCCTCCACATAGAGATCAGCAGCTGGGCCCTCCGCCTGCTCCGGAATGCTAAGAATTTGGACATTATTGCACCGTATTCTTCTTCATAGTCGTCGAGTTGAACCACCATTGCCTCGTGAGAGGTGCATATCCTCCCTGATGAGGGCCGCCTCTGTCGCAACTGTGTCAATACGGTTCTCGAAAGAGGTACGCACTGTAGTAATTGCCGCTAGAAGATCTTTGTTAGTGGGCTCAGAGTCTTCAATTTGGGTTACGACGCTCCCCGACTTCTCATCTTGAGTCATTTGCCAAGCAAACTTATCCAGCTTGGCCTGCGTCACAGTTCGCCCACTGCGTCCCGTCCCCATGTCTGCCACGCAGTTGGTGGATGAGAGAAGGCTAGGAAGAAGCTGCTACTCACTGTCGCCTGCTGTGGTCCATCCCACGTGGCCTGTTGGTTTTGGCGCTTGGCTCCCCAGCCCCTCGACTAATCTGTACTGAAAGGGACCCCCAGCCAACACCAGGCACGTAGATCAGTCAACACGTGGTACTGGTGTGGGGGGGGGGTCCACTGCTATAAGCCCACCTGTCTGGCATTACGTTGACCCTCTGGTCTGAGGGGAGGTTCAGGTGGTCCAGTCCCAGAACAGCGCACCAGCAATATAGCGTCAGGCGATTGTCCTTCTGCGCAGTGCGATGGCCGCTTGCCTGGCTCCCTTAATCTTGACCCACACACCGGGCCTTCAGCGTTTTGCCCACCTGGAGACCTGCACTTTATATGAGCTACCGCAGTGGTCAGCGTGGTCCAGCGAATCCCCCGGAGCCCCAGCAGGGCCGGAGCAGGTCCCAACGCAGAAGGGGGCCATCACCCGTCAAAGCGCCCCCTTAAGATGCCCCGACTTGCCTGAAGGTCTCAGGGTAGGTCCCGCGGCTCGATGAAGGCGAAGCAGCACCAGCAAACCAGCGGAAGCCCAAGTTCTGTCATGTTCCACTCCCAGGCCACAGCCACAAGTCTACCACAGTGCTCCGGTGCAGGGGCCAGATGCGTCCCGTATGGAGCAAGGCGCGAGGGCCATGCAAGGTGCCAAAGCACCGGTCCGATCGGCCGGACAGCTGCTGGTAAAGCTGGCATCCAGAACGCCCCTCCACCAGGCCGTGCGATCAGCTCCAAAGTTCTGCCATACCCCTGGCAGTTCGGGCTGGACTGTTCCAATGAGGCACAGGGTCAAGGCTGATTTGCATATGGCCATGTCTGAACTGGGGTGGGGTGGAGTGCAAAAAACGATGGATTTAGGCCTAGATCTCTGTACTGGGGTGAATGTATGACATTGTTCTGCATTCTGTCCATCAACTGTTATTTTTGCAATTGCCACCCCGAGTGGGATGGGTATGCTCAGACGTGAGTCCCATGCTCTCCACACCACTGGAGTCAAGCTATCCTGGCTGAAGACGGCTGATAGCCAGAAACTGGTCCTAGGATGCTTGATTCCGGTCCAGGAAAGACATGGCTTGGCAGTTCGGGCTGGACTGTTCCCATGAGGCACAGCATCAAGGCTGATTTGCATATGGCCATGTCTGAACTGGGGTGGGGTGGAGTGCAAAAAAAACGTGGATTTAGGCCCAGATCTCTGTACTGGGGTGAATGTATGACATTGTTCTGCATTCTGTCCATCAACTGTCATTTTTGCAATTGTCACCCCGAGTGGGATGGGTATGCTCAGAAGTGAGTCCCATGCTCTCCACACCCCTGGAGTCAAGCTATCCTGGCTGAAGACGGCTGACAGCCAGAAACCGGTCTTAGGATGCTTGATTCCGGTCCAGGAAAGACATGGCTTGGCAGTTCGGGCTGGACTGTTCCTATGAGGCACAGGGTCAAGGCTGATTTGTTTATGGCCATGTCTAAACTGGGGTGGGGTGGAGTGCAAAAAAACGATGGATTTAGGCCCAGATCTCTGTACTGGGGTGAAAGTATGACATTGTTCTGCATTCTGTCCATCAACTGGTATTTTTGCAATTGTCACCCCGAGTGGGATGGGTATGCTCAGACGTGAGTCCCATGCTCTCCACACCACTGGAGTCAAGCTATCCTGGCTGAAGATGGCTGATAGCCAGAAACCGGTCCTAGGATGCTTGATTCCGGTCCATGAAAGACATGGCTTGGCAGTTCGGGCTGGACTGTTACTATGAGGCACAGGGTCAAGGCTGATTTCCATATGGCCATGTCTGAACTGGGGTGGAGTGAAGTCCAAAAAACGATAGATTTAGGCCCAGATCTCTGTACTGGGGTGAATGTATGACATTGTTCTGGATTCTGTCCATCAACTGTTATTTTTGCAATTGTCACCCCGAGTGGGATGGGTATGCTCAGACGTGAGTCTCATGCTCTCCACACCACTGGAGTCAAGCTATCCTGGCTGAAGACGGCTGATAGCCAGAAACCGGTCCTAGGACGCTTGATTCCGGTCCAGGAAAGACATGGCTTGGCAGTTCGGGCTGGACTGTTCCCATGAGGCACATGGTTAAGGCTGATTTGCATATGGCCATGTCTGAACTGGGGTGGGGTGGAGTGCAAAAAAACGATGGATTTAGGCCCAGATCTCTGTACCGGGGTGAATGTATGACATTGTTCTGCATTCTGTCCATCAACTGTTATTTTTGCAATTGTCACCCCGAGTGTGATGGGTATGCTCAGACGTGAGTCCCATGCTCTCCACACCACTTGAGTCAAGCTATCCTGGCTGAAGACGGCTGATAGCCATAAACCGGTCCTAGGATGCTTGATTCCGGTCCAGGAAAGACATGGCTTGGCAGTTTGGGCTGGACTGTTCCCATGAGGCAGAGGGTCAAGGCTGATTTGCATATGGCCATGTCTGAACTGGGGTTGGGTGGAGTGCAAAAAAACGATGGATTTAGGCCCAGATCTCTGTATTGGGGTGAATGTATGACATTGTTCTGCATTCTGTCCATCAACTGTTATTTTTGCAATTGTCATCTCGAGTGGGATGGGTATGCTCAGACGTAAGTCCCATGCTCTCCACACCACTGCAGTAAAGCTATCTTGGCTGAAGACAGCTGATAGCCAGAAACTGGTCCTAGGATGCCTGATTCCAGTCCAGGAAAGACATGGCTTGGCAGTTCGGGCTGGACTGTTCCCATGAGGCACAGCATCAAGGCTGATTTGCATATGGCCATGTCTGAACTGGGGTGGGGTGAAGTGCAAAAAAACGATGGATTTAGGCCCAGATATCTGTACTGGGGTGAAAGTATGACATTGTTCTGTATTCTGTCCATCAACTGTCATTTTTGCAATTGTCACCCCGAGTGGGATGGGTATGCTCAGACGTCAGTCCCATGCTCTCCACACCACTGGAGTCAAGCTATCTTGGCTGAAGATGGCTGATAGCGAGAAACCAGTCCTAGAATGTTTGATTCCGGTCCAGGAAAAGACATGGCTTGGCAGTTCGGGCCGGACTGTTCCCATGAGGCACAAGGTCAAGGCTGATTTGTATATGGCCATGTCTGAACTGGGGTGGGGTGGAGTGCAAAAAAACGATGGATTTAGGCCCAGATCTCTGTACTGGGGTGAATGTATGACATTGTTCTGCATTCTGTCCATCAACTGGTATTTTTGCAATTGTCACCCCGAGTGGGATGGGTATGCTCAGACGTGAGTCTCATGCTCTCTACACCACCGGAGTAAAGCTATCCTGGCTGAAGACGGCTGATAGCCAGAAACCGGTCCTAGGATGCTTGATTCCGGTCCATGAAAGACATGGCTTGGCAGTTCGGGCTGGACTGTTACTATGAGGCACAGGGTCAAGGCTGATTTCCATATGGCCATGTCTGAACTGGGGTGGGGTGGAGTGCAAAAAAACGATGGATTTAGGCCCAGATCTCTGTACCGGGGTGAATGTATGACATTGTTCTGCATTCTGTCCATCAACTGTTATTTTTGCAATTGTCACCCCAAGTGGGATGGGTATGCTCAGACGTGAGTCCCATGCTCTCCACACCACTGGAGTCAAGCTATCCTGGCTGAAGACGGCTGATAGCCATAAACCGGTCCTAGGATGCTTGATTCCGGTCCAGGAAAACATGGCTTGGCAGTTTGGGCTGGACTGTTCCCATGAGGCACAGGGTCAAGGCTGATTTGCATATGGCCATGTCTGAACTGGGGTTGGGTGGAGTGCAAAAAAACGATGGATTTAGGCCTAGATCTCTGTATCGGGGTGAATGTATGACATTGTTCTGCATTCTGTCCATCAACTGTTATTTTTTGCAATTGTCATCTCGAGTGGGATGGGTATGCTCAGACGTGAGTCCCATGCTCTCCACACCACTGCAGTAAAGCTATCCTGGCTGAAGACACCTGATAGCCAGAAACCAGTCCTAGGATGCTTGATTGCGGTCCAGGAAAGACATGGCTTGGCAGTTCGGGCTGGACTGTTCCCATGAGGCAAAGGGTCAAGGCTGATTTTCATATGGCCATGTCTGAACTGGGGTGGGGTGGAGTGCAAAAAAAACGATGGATTTAGGCCCAGATCTCTGTACTGGGGTGAATGTATGACATTGTTCTGCATTCTGTCCTTCAACTGTTATTTTTGCAATTAACACCCCAGAGAACAGCACAGATAGTCAGGGAGGCACTCGGGGTAAAAATCGGGCCAGGGCAGATAAAATTTGACTGATTATTTGGGAATGGCGCATCGGAGCTCGGCTACCGTGCGGCCATTCCCATCTGCAGTAGGCCACACCCCCGAGACCCCTATTTCTAACACATCATATGAAGAATTTTGATCTGGGCATGTGAAGCAATACTCTAGCTATCTCAAGAAATATCTTGGGGCATATTTAAGAGCCCCTTTGCATCACTCCTGTTCCATGCAATGTGGTGTAAGAGCAACATAACTTAAAAATGAGTTTATGAAGCCAGCAAAGGTGTCTGAGTGGCTTCATAAATCTAGAGCAATGCAAAACGCTGGGCAAATAGCTGCGTTGTGTCAGAGAGGCATTTCCATGGGTGTTGTGGGGATGTTACCCTACAACATTCATGGATTTTGACACATTCCCAGGTTTACCAGAAGTGGTAGACCTTGGAATGTGCCAAATACCCACACCTGCCCAGGTGAGGCATAATGAGGAGAAAAATCATTATTTCTCCTTGTGTTTTCCTCTTTCAATGTGTGCTGCATTCTCCAACACACACATAAAAAGGAAAAAGACTGATGGGATATTATTGTGTGCAGGATGCTGTCCTTTCCAGCACAAAACAATCTTCTTTATAACGTAGAAACCCTTGCACCATGGTGCAAGGGTGCATATGTTGGCTCTAGGCAGCCAAAAGGGTGCCAGCGCAGTGGTAAAAGCAGGAATGCACCGTTTTGACTTTAGTATGGTGCATTCCTGCTCTTTCTGTGTCATGCAAGGTAACTTGCTGTGCTGGGCTGCATGACTAGGCCAACATTATGCCCACCCACTCTTATCCTGTATTGGTGTGTACTGATTCTATTAATCATTGGTGAATGGTGGTCAGCAGCTTCAGAACCTATAAAATTTGAAAAGTATTTCATATTGTCACGAGATTAGAACGTGCAAGAATTTTATCTGTAGGACAATTATTCAATTGTTAGGGAATATTCCTTTTGTTTGAATTAGGAAATAATAACTAGATTTTAAGTGTAGCAGATAAAACTGCTTATTTATAGTGCTGTTATGAAGTATTTCAATTGCTCAATTTATAGAGACTTAATTGAGTTTAGAAGGATGAAATGCTAAGTGTACAGGTATTTTTTACAAGCACTTGTAAATGTAAAAACATTTATTATTTATACATCTTCTCTTTATTTGATTGTTGCAACTCTGGATAATTAAATTTTAACCATATAGTTGCAGATATCGGCCATCGGTCAGCACAGGGGAGAGTAAGGAGTTTCCTTGTTTATCTTCGAAGCTCGGGCTGCTCGGGAAGAGCTACCCGAGTAGAACGAGCTTTTTTTTTGTAAATCATATAGATAAGTGGACTGATGTCATTGCGTTCAAAAGTGGAAATAAAACGACTCCATGACCTTGTTTCAATTTCACTGAATCAGTGCTCGGGATGATATATCAGACCCCCCAGCGCTGAGTCTTATGAAAGAGGTATTTTTGGAATGGGGAGAATCTCCCCTTTCCAATGGTACCTCTGTCCAGTGGATCCCTGCTTGGGGATTGCCACAGGAGAGCGACCCCCAAGCAGGGATCCACAGTGGTCCACCCATTAAACACCAGTGAAAATGGAAAAAGCCTCTTGGACAAGGGCTTGAGTTGCACCCTTAATAATGTTTACATTTAAGTCTTTCTGAATCCCTTGACTGGCAGATGGGGCAATAACCCCAGATGTTCCACCCAGGGTGGCAGAAAGCCCACTAGACACCAGGGATTATTGATACAAAAGGGTGTTTAAGGGTGGGGGCTCCTCAACATGGGCATGGTCTTGCCCCCATCCCACATTAATTGAGAAACAGTCTCTCTGCCACCCGGGGGCATAAAGCCCACTAGATGCCAGGGATATCTTTTTAACAGTTGGGGTAGGGGCTTTCCACCATAGACATGGCCTTGCCCTTGCCCATAGTACATGCTGCAACAGTTTTTCTGCTCCCCAGAGGAAGACTGAGGTCATTACCCCTGACCGGCCTCAGGAACGGGGGTAAAATGCCCACTAGAAGCTAGGGAATTATTGTTTTGCCCCACCCCAAATAAATGGGGAACATCTTTCTTCCCTGTGGGGCAATTACCCACAATTTGCCCCACCCCCATGGAGATAGAAAGCTTACTAGATGCCAGTGACATTTTTTTTAAACAAATATAGAGGTGGAGGCTACCTACATCAGCATGGCCATGCCCGCACCCATACTAAATGGGGCAACAGTCCTACTGCCCTTTTGGGAGGCAGATTGAGGTAATGTTGACCTGTGATGTGGCCCTCTGGGGGGGAAGAAAATCTAGTAGGAGCTGGTGATTTTTTTTTAAAGTTGGGGTCAGGTCTGCCCGGCATGGCCATGACTATGCCCCAAACCCAAGTAAATAGGGCAATAGACTTTCTGGGAAAGGTATTTTTTAATATAGAGGTTATGGCACCCTTATGAGCATGGTTATGACCCATTCCAACTAAAAGGGGCAACAGTCCTATTCGCCCCCTCGAGGGCAGAAAGCCCACTAGATGCAAGGGATTCTTTTTAAATATAGGAGTTGGTGCTGCTTGGCATGGGCATGGCCATGCCCTCTTCCAAGTAAATCAGGCAACAGACTTTCTGTCCCCCCAGTGGCAGATGAGGTAGTTAAAACCAATCTGTACCCCGGTAGTGACAATCCCACTGTATGGCAGCAATGTGTATTTTTAATAAAATAATGGGGTGGGTCTTTCTCATCCTAACATCAGGCCTCACTCTCACTCCGAAAACCTCAACAGTCTTTCCGCTCCCCTGCTGACTAAAACTTCCCATATCAATGACAATCAGATGACATTTGATTCTTTTGGGTGTTTGTTTTACATATTTGTCAGGAGAGTTTGGCTAACTTCCAGTATCATTCCGCTTGTAACGGTGAACTGCAGCTCTTTTTGGGTTTGGGAAGGCTGCCACCTGGAATAAGCTACCAGACCCAGACCGTTCTGAAAACTAGACATCTGGAGGAGTCCAGGGTGGTGGCTTCACATTCATCTCACAACATTTTCTTACCCACAATGCCTTGTAAACTTCAAACTTTAACAAAAAAGCACATTGTCCACATATTTCTCTGAGAACTTCTTGAACTTGTGGGTAGCCACACATTTCCTACCACACAGTATTCCCCTAAGTCTCCTGATAAAAATAGTACCTCACTTATGTGGTTAGCCCAAGGGACCTTCATATAAAAAGCCCTAAAGAGCTATGTGGAGAGATCAGCAATAAGAGTAGCTGTGGGATTTGAAAAGCAGACAACTAGGGGATTCCAGGGTGATGTGCCCTGAGTGAATTCCATGAGGTTTTCTCACCCACTTTAAACCTCAAAGTTTGTCTGAAATCAGCATCTCCCTTACATTTCTGTGATGGAAACTTCCGGAATCTGCAGGAATCCACAACATGCGTACAACCCAGCATTTCCCCTCTTGTGCCGATAAAAATGCTGTGCCACTTGTTTGGTTGGGCACAGCAGCTAAGAGGTTAATATAATTTGAGCATGCAAGTAAACCCAGTTTTTCTTTCAAATTAATCCTACAGGGTTGCATTTGAGAATATCATTGCCAGAATTATCGTCTGACATAAATATTGTGTCCAAAACAATGTTTACAAAAATAAACCATTTAATGTAGAAATATTGTTAACTCGAATCAATGGTGTGATATTTGGTAAATTATATTTAGGACGCAATATTTTGCAAACAATATTTCGTTCACAATATTTGGGTACCTTATCACCTGTAGAATCTAGAGGACTACTTGTATTTAATCCCAAAAATAAAACAACAGGAATCCCACATGAAAATTCAGAGTCCATAAAGTCTGAGACTTTACATTTTATTTTTAACACATTATGGACCAACGTGTTCTGGATCAGTACCTGCAGATTCACAGACAATACACATAGATTTCAAAGACATTTAACAATAAATGTAATTTGTAATATATGGTACTGAATGTGTAAAAATATGTTTGGTGAGGCTTAAGGTTAAATTGACACAGCAGTGATGTTAGCTAAGGTTAAGGTAGTATCTTACATTGTGGATTTGATGTCTTTTAGGATTTTGTGGTGTGGACATTATTACAGTCTAGTCAACATTCACTCCCTTTTAACATTATATTTATATCAGGTCATTTCATTGATGTTCATAGATTTACATCTAGTCAAACTATTTATGTTTCATTGCCTTTGATAAGACAGGGTGGTTGATTGGGTAAACAACGTTTACCAAAATTTTTTCCCAACGCAGGGAATCACAACGCGGTCATTAGAACGACTGCGTTGTGATTCCGCATACCGTTTCTCCGCAAGTCAGAACAATGACTTGCGGAGGCCAAGGGGAAGGGGAAGGTGTTGGATTTAAAATCCAACAACTTCCTTAGTGTCCGCAAAGACTAGAGTTGGAATAGTAAATTACACTATTCGAACATCCAGCGCCCCCCTCCGCAAGTCGTTCTTCTGATTTGCGGAGTAATGGTATGTGGAATCACAACGCGGTTGTTGTAAAAACCTTATTGTGGTTCCCTGCGGGGAGAAATACTGCGGCATATTAACATACATTCAGTTGATTAGCATTGCTCTCGAGTGGAGGTATTTCATTGAGTATCACATCCTGCCCAAAGTCAGAGGGAGGTAGTTAGAGTCAATCCTGGACTTACCTATTTTAGGCACAAGACTATCCAATGGGAATTGGGTTATTGGACATTTGTTGCATGTTTATCTCACAATGTCCAAACGTGGAGTAGATATTTTACACCCCCCAACTCCTTGCTGAAGGAAAGGGGGGGGGGTGTAGTCCTCTGTCCTGCCACACTGGGAGGCGCAGTGTTTTTTTGTGAGCACAGGCCTGCTTGCATTTCCCAGCAATGCGATTACAGGATTGAGTTAATGAGACCCTAAATAGACATTTCTCCAGTTAATTTGTCCATATAATGGTTAGTGAGAAATTTGATAGGAGGGGGTGTGACCAAGCAAGATGCTTGACTACATACGTTGAGCTGAGGCTCTGCGCACACCTGCAACATCCTGAGACGTCTGCTGCCTCTAAACTGAATGCCGTGTTCTAGCTGAACACGTCCTCACCATGTACCTTGGTCTTAACCTGTGATGGATGATGAGAGGGGCCAATGAGAGATGGTGGCCACCCAGGACAAGGAGGTCTAGTGGAACAATGCAGTGAGTGGAAGGCACCCAGCTCATGATGAGCCTCCACCCTGGAGGGAATTGATTATGCCCCTGTTGCTGCCCGGTGCCCATTCCGAGTGGGGCCCGGCAGGCACCGGTCTGCTCGAGATGTGAGAATTGTGGCCAATTCTGGGATGGAGATATGGGTGTGTAGGCTGCCCAGTGTCTCCTGACCCATTTCAACAAGGACAAGCAACAGCGGTCCATGAGCTGGGGGCCAGAGATGTGACCTGGTGTGGCCTGGCATGCAGAGTCATTGTGCGGCTGGACTTATGGGGCTAAGGGCCCATTAGGTTGAGAGAAGTGGCCAACTGAGCACCGCACCCACGGCCCCAGAGGGCGGATCAGTAGAGACATAGGACTTGGGAGGAATGGCCAGCTAGTGACTATCTCTGTGCTAGGTGAGACTTTCAGAGAGACAGCCTAGAGGTGACGGGGTGCGGGTGTACCCTCAAGGTCACCACTACTGCCATAGCTGACAGATTTGTGAGTCAATGGGGCCAGGAGGCCACCGCTCCACAAGCATGGACCATAACACATCGCCTAGAACACTGCATCAAACCGGAATGGATCAATTTACAGGAGAAGGCCCTAGCTCCACTCATCTGTCAGCACCCAGTAGGAATCATCCCCCAACAGAGACAGCAGAGATTGTTGATGTGACAGAACAATCAAAACTGGGCCTGTAAAACATAAGGGACACAATCAACATCCTGTGGATGGATCTCCAAAAGGTTAGCAAACTGGCAGTGGAAGCCACAGTTACCACACTACAGCAGAAAGAACAATACCCTAAGATGACAGTCAAGAAGCTAACTGACAATAGTTAACAGATGGAAGACAAGCTAGATGATGCAGAGGGCAGATCATGGTGTTGTAATCTCTGCTTCGTAGGATTTCTAGAAAGAGAGTGATAAGATCCAACAGCTTTTACAGTGTCTTTGGCTCAAAGACACTGTGGAACCAGGAGATTTATCAGGATTTGTTCTAATTGAGAGAGCAACAGGGCACTGGCCTTGTGCCCCCCTCTGGGTGTCCTAATTACCACTCCCAGGGCCATAATTGCAGAAGTCCTTAACCATTGCGCCTGGGACAGTATTGTGCACTGGGCTCGCAACCATGGAGACCCCAAGTTTGAAGGTCACCATATTTGGATTTTTCAGGACTACACTAGTAAGGTTGAAGTCTTGCTAAGTAGTTTTCTGGCTGACACATGAACATCAAATATATGTGGCTATAACCCACTAAACTCAGTTTGATGTATGGGGAAATCACTTTTCTTCACAACGAGGTCTGGGATTGGATCAAAAAATCACACACACCCAGTGAACAATGATCTGTGACCACTGCCACTGTCTATAGACACCAGAGCTGACACCACTCATGTGTCTCTATGGGAAACAGCCATTACAAAGCAACTTTCACAACACACTACCATTACAACAAAACTTTTACAACGCAGGATCCATTACAATGCATGCATTACAACACATGCCATTACAACGCATGCCATTACAACGTAAATATGGGTAAGTATTGAATTTAATTTGAACCCCTACACTATCCAACACTTACCCTACTATTACAACCCCCTGGAGTTAGAATAGTAATTGTAACCCCTACACTGTCCAACATTTACACTACTATTACATTCCCATTAATTAAAATAAATAAAAAATACTTACCCATACTTACGTTGTAATGGCATGCGTTGTAATAGCATCTCCGCTGTAATGGCATACGTTGTAATGGATCCTGCATTGTAAAAGTTTTGTTGTAATGGTATGCGTTGTGAATGTATGCGTTGTAACGTCATACATTCGTCTCTATAGGGGTATATGGGTTGGATCCGGTAGCCCCCCACTGGAAGTGCAACAAGACGGCATGTTGGAGCTGATCAGGGTGGAACTCCTGACGTTGCTCCAGATGGCTTACAACCTGACCAGGAGGACGAATGCTCCACTGTTAGCGAAGGAGGAGAGGGGCAAGTAAAAAACAAATCAAACTTCTGGAGGGGTTAATCCTGCCTAGGTCACCTTACTTTCTTCAGCTGACTTTGGGCGCATCATGCCAATTGCATACTGACCCTGAAAACATGTTAGTTTATTAGGCATTTCCCCTGAAGAGATGCTGGGTACAAACACAATTTTTGTACGTCTTTTCAACTCTTTATTTGTTTTTTCTTCTTTTAAATTTCCATTAAACCGGGGAGAGTTAAGGCCTCCGGTGGGGCCTCACTCTTTGGGACAGAGTTGACACCTCAGCCGAGGTACCATCGTCCAGAGCCTCACTGCAAATTACAGACTGGAGTAGATTCTCATGTCCAGTTTTGTGTTAATCTCCTGGCTTGTTGGGGGTTGTAGAACGGGGCAATTGGGAAGGTTTAACTGGGGTGAGGGGATAGGAGGACTACATTCTTGTTAAGCAAGTTACTGGTTTTCTGTTAAGAAGAGCAGAGCTGACAAACAATAGAAATCAACATTATGGCACTTTTAGATAATTCAAGATTCGATATGGGGGTGGGATGCACACCTTTTATTTCAACTTTTTTTTCTCCACTTTTGCTGTTCAATTTTATCCGCTTGTTCTTTTAAATGCGTGCAGAATGGTAGGTGCCAATCCGTTATGACACCAAAAAATAAAACTCCACGTAATAACCAGTCGCACAGCTTGATTCCGCCATTTCGGCCAATATGCTTTCTTTTTTAATAATCAGTGTATTCTTTATGTATTTTCTTATTTTCATCTTTTTCCACATGTATTTGAAGTGCTCATCCAGACGTGGAATTGTGTGCCATTGTCTAAGTTTCTAATATTCATGCTGTGTCCATCCGGATCTCTCTACATAAATATGACTGAAGCAGAGTTCATCAAAAAGGCAGCGTTTATTCTAAAAAACACAATGCATTTCGGGCTGCAAGTGCCCTTCTTCGGGGATCACTATAAGGAACAATAAAACGTGAATCAATTACACATGTACCATAATATTGTGTTTAGCTCTATACAACAGCACAAATTCGTATGCAATTTATGAAAATAAACACTTAACACCTACAGCGTGGCGCGAATTTTTGCGCTGTGCTGAAGGTTCTAATGAGCCAACAGGCTCATGACGGAACGGTTCTGTCATAAGCACAGGTCAACCGACGCTCATGACGGAACCGTTCCGTCATGAGCATCGAAGGGGTTAATGTGAATTGTTTATGCAAATGTTCCCTCCACGATACAAAACATTTCCAATGACAGCTGTTTTCTCTGCACTATTAAAACAAACCAATGAATGTTGAAGTTTCATCTTCCCTTACACCTTACCCCTCCCTCTCATTCTGCCGAACGATGGACTTTTTTCTACTCGCTAACCGTTGTTAATTCTTCATTATTAGATGGCCCCTTCACAAACATCTAACTCTTCACTTCTCCCACCTCTCCAATAACACTCGCTCTATGCCGTATGTGCCCAAATGTAACCCAGATATCTACTTTCTCACCACCATCTACACAATCATCTAGATGGTGGTATCCAAAACCTCACGTGCGCAAACTGTTGAAATCACCATCTTTTAAAGCCTCGCGTCTACTGTCTTACACACCACGTAATTCCTTTACCTGTCAACACACGCTAAAAGCGGCCATATGCATTTGGTCCGGGATGCCCGCCATCCCTTCCACCACCAATCCCAATGGTAGGAGACAGACACAGTTAGAACTTTTGGAAGGCAGGAGGGCCTCGCGACCCCCCCGGCCGTATTTATTAAAATATGAAACAAAATTTAAAACTTTAAATTAAAATATTTCATTTATGGGGGGCGTGGCTAGCAGCCGACGATGGCGGCAGCAAACTAGAGAGGCTCCCGTAGCAAGGCGGCTTCCCGCATCAATGCGCATGCCTATCCGCTCAAAAACGAACCCAGAAGGGGTGCCCCGGGTCCGGTGACCGAACGGCACTTGGAGGAAAAGTTTGGGAGCATTGATGCCCCGGGAACGGGAAGAAACAACGGCCTCTGTGTGCGGCCTGGTGGCGTCAGTGCAGCCGTGGTGGCTGGGTTGGGACCTGCCCGGACGGAAGTGGAGCCTCGTCGGCGCTGTAACCGGAAGTGCCCGCAGCGAGCGCAGACCCACAATAACGGCGTTGAAAGCCAGCAGATCCTTGCAGATCAAATAAGGGTTTGACATATCGCTCCAAGTCAAGACTCTACAGTGGACGACGGCGGCGCTAAGTGCAACTGAAGTCTGAAAAGTAAGTGCGTAGTCGCCGCCATTTTACATCCCGTCCGCCACTGTGGGCCCGAACTTTCTCACCGGAGGGACCGGACGACCTATTTGGAACTAAATCCTGAGTAACTAGTGCATCTGGTGTACGGAGTGTGGACCCGACGGTGGGAAGTCTAACAACTAAGAAGACTGGGCGCTGCTGAAACTCGGGCGACCCAACAGACCATCCGCTGCGAACAATCCTCCAACAGAGAGCCACAGCTGGCTGAACGCACCAGCGTGACACTATGGCGGGCAAAGGGCCCAGAAATACCTCCACTCAAGCTAAGCTTGATAAATTCGCTTATGATAAACAATCACTCTCCCAGCCGGAGCAGCGCAAATCCGTGGGCAAAGGCACGGAAGGAGACGGTGCAAAGAAGGCTACCCTGGTGGACGTCTTGCACGCCTTGGCCCCGGTACAAGCAACGGTGGGAGCAACCGCAACAGAAGTGACCCTGATACGGGCGGACCTCCAGAAGATGAGCGAAAGAGTGAAGCAGGTGGAGGTGGTAGCTAAATCATTGGTGGAGGATGTCTCGGATCTGCAGGTCACAATGGAGAAATTGCAGGCCGACAACAAGCTGCTCAAGGAAAAGCTGGACGATCATGAAGGTCGTTCCCGGCGGAACAACGTCCGCATTTTGGGGGTCCCGGAATCTGCAACCACAGGAGCCATGGACTTATATGTGGAAGACTTGATAAAGGACCAGCTAGCCCCCAAGGGCCTTTCAAACTTCTTCACCGTGGAACGGGCCCATACGGTACCTGGGGGAACACCGAAGCCAGGGGCCTCACCGCGCCCGATCCTTTCGAGACTTTTTAACTTTAGAGATCACGACACCATCCTCCAGGCGGCCGGAGTGGCACCAGCCATTCAAATTCAAAACTCGCGAATATCCTTTTTCCCGGACTATACAGCGGAGGTAACAAGACGGAGGAGGACCTTTTTGGAAGTGAAAAAGACATTGCGTGAACAGGAATTGCCATACTCTATGCTGTTTCCAGCCCGGTTATGGATGGTCGATGATAAGAAAGTTTGGTTTTTCGATTCCCCCGAGGCGCACAGTGGAACGCAAATCCGACAGACTGCGCCACAGACACCGGAACGATAGCCGGCCTGGCTCACAGACTTCAGTTGGAAGTAGGAGTATATCACCGACGCCGGAACTGTCTGGAGCTGCCGGGGGGAAAATAATGTCATCAGACCGTGAATTATTTAGACACTGACTCCCTGACACACTGTTTGCTCATACAGGTCATTAATGGACGGGTACTCCGAAGGCAGCAAGGGAGCCGCCTGCTCGGGGAGACACTCTCCCCCAACGTGCAAGTACTCTGTTTGAGGGATGGGTTAAGCGCTCTGCTCAGTTGGGGAGGCGGGCAGTTGAAGGTCCGTTAAGCAGGGAGGCAGGGAGGGAATGGGGGGGTTGTTGTTTCATTCTTGGAAATTCACTAAGTCGGTCAGAAACTGGTGCTTGCAATGTGTGTGGTGTAACTGGAAAGGTATACCTACAGGTACGATTGATCCTTTTTGGACTGTTTGTATGTGGCTGCGTGATTGAAAATGGCGGATGAACAGCTAGTTGACGCAGGGAATGCTGAGTCACGATCGAGTGGTTCCTCCCTTAGAATACTTTCATGGAATGTGCGGGGACTAGGGGATAAGGTGAAACGCGGCCTGGTACTAAATGCGCTGAAGAGGCACAAACCCCAATTGGCGCTCTTACAGGAGACACACTTGACAGGATAGGAGAGGGTACAAGATGATGGTGCCCTCAGAGTTGTCATCGGGCTCCCGGGGAACTGGTATTTTGATTAAAAAATCCTCGCACTTTATTCCACTGAGCACAAAAACTGATAGTCAGGGCTGCTTTGCAGCATTGCAGGGGCAATGGGACGGTCGCCCTCTAACTGTGGTCTCAGTATATATCCCACCATCCCTTCATTCAATAATGCTTCCAGCCCTTGGTGACTTTCTGTTGTCTCTCCCCGAGAGTGATGTAATTTTGGGTGGGGATTTTAATGCAGCTGTAGATTTACAGCTTGATAGGTTTCCAGCGACAGCTTCACCTGGGGGGCCCTCTCGGTTTCAGCGATTCCTGACAGCAATGGGGTTAGTAGATATATGGCATCACGTCCATCCCCAGGACAAACAGTACACGTTCCATTCCACAGTCCATAACAGTCTTTCCCGGATAGACTACTTCCTGGCTTTAGGTGAAGGATTACAGCGCGTAGATACTGCAGACATACACCCTCGAGGCATCTCAGACCATTCTCCGATTACTCTAACCATTTCCACCCAGGCAAAATCGCATACCCGCATACACCCCATTCAAGCATCATACCTCAAAATCCCGAAAATCAGGAAAACCCTCCAGAAGGCTACAACGCAATATTTTGATGAAAATGTGGCTACTGTGGCCTCCTCCGAGGTGCTATGGGAGGCCTACAAGACAGTACTAAGGGGGCAAGCTATAAGCTCTATCGCGGTCCATAAAAAGGAACAGGCGGCTGAACAGTCTAAGCTTGAGCTAACACTACGTGAAGTAACAACTTTACACGTGGCTAACCCTACAGATGACACGGCACATACCCTTGCACTCCATCAGCGATTATACACAGAACATGCTCGCCTCACGGTGCAGGGGCACATTACTGATACACAGAATTGGATATATGATGTAGGCGATAAGGCGGGAAAGATGTAGGCCTGGCTCGATAAAAGGGTGGGTAGCTCCAGAGGGATTCAACAGGTGAAAGATAGAAATGGCGTGACGCAAACCAACCCTGAACAGATAGTAGAAGCACTGGTGGCACATTTTGAGCAGGTGTATACTCCAGAGAGGGAGGTGACCGCGGTCATGGCACAGGATGCACTGAGCATAATGGAAATCTCAGTATTACAACCAGAGGCAATAGCCGACCTGGATGTGGCCATAACCAGTGATGAAATACAGCTGGCCACGCAAGCGCTCAAACCTGGAAAAGCTCTCGGGCCAAACGGCATTCCAGTGGAATGGTACCAGTCCCAGTCCGAGGACCTTAGTCCATACTTGCTCGATATGTATGAGGAATGCCGAGAGAAGGGTGCGCTTCCACTAGATCAGAGAACGGCCACTATAGTAGCAATACCCAAGCCCGGGAAATCACAGGAAGAGTGTTCCTCATATCGCCCCATCTCCTTATTAAACGCAGAAGGTAAACTCCTGGCTAACCGGTTGATGGCTCATTTGCCTGATCTTATCCATCCAGATCAATCAGGATTTATGCCCCATAGGAACACAGCACTAAATATTCGCAGGGTTCATGGGGTGCTGGCGAGGGCGGACCTGATTCACGACAGCGCAGTCATACTGGCCCTGGATGCGAAAATGGCTTTTGACCTGGTAGAATGGTACTACTTTTTTGAGGTGTTGTCCTGTATGGGCTTCGGCCCGACTTTATATCGTGGATTAGGCTGTTATATGCGGAGCCGATGGCACACGTGGTGGCGAATGGCCACATTTCACGTACATTTTCACTGGGGAGAGGCACCCGACAAGGCTGCCCCCTATCTCCTTTGCTTTTCGCGCTAGCCCTAGAGCTACTGGCTAACCTAATAAGGCAAACACCCTTACTTAAAGGGATACAATGGAAGGAGGGTTGGGAAGACCGGCTGTCCCTCTATGCAGACGACATGCTGGTGTACTTAACAGATCCCGAACAAGGCGTGACGGCTCTTTTGAATCTGTGTGACGAGCACGGCAAAATTTCAGGTTACACAATTAATTGGAACAAATCGGAGCTATATGTACTGAAGGGCCAGGTCCCGACACTCGGACCAGACTGTCCCCTAAGATTAGCTGGTTCCTCTTTCAAGTACTTAGGGATCCATGTCACGCGGGACCCACTGGAATATATGCAACTAAATCTGGCGCCACCATTGGAACGACTTAAGCAAGACGTCAAATTCTGGGCGGGGTTACCATTGACAATGTTGGGAAAAGCAGCGTTGTATAAAATGATGTCCTTGCCCCGCTTTCTGTATATCCTAGACAACACGCCTTTCTCGGTGGCGCCGGGGTACTTTAAAAAGGTAGCGGCAGTTGTCTCTGGGTTGCTGTGATGCAATCGTCCGGCACGCATAGCGCAGGCCAAACTACACAGAGGCTGGTACGATGGAGGCATTGCATTGCCGAATCTGCACCTATATTACTGGGCGGCGCAGCTTAAGCCCATTAATCAGTGGATACATGCCTCACAATCTGATCCAGCTTTTCAAACAGATAGGGCGCAACTGGGCACCAACAACATGCTTGCCCCACTCTATGACCGACGTAGAATAAGACCCTTAACGGGGCCTACCAAACTCACTGTGGAACTGTGGCATGTGGCGACGGCCGCGCTGGGCTGGAAGGGGAAAACTACCAAACTCACCCTGCTCTGGGACACACATGCCTTAGGAAACCTGAGATACAGTAAGGGCTTCTCTCACTGGGATTCCATTGGAATATCCACGATGGGCGACATGTGGGAGCAGGGCGAAGTCATTTCATTCACTCGCCTGAGGGAATTGTACGACCTGGGGCCACACGAGTCATACCGCTACGTTCAAATACGCCATGCTCTGCTTGCAGCCATCCCCTCCGGGTCGACTCGACCAGAGTCCTCCCCGCTGGAGGATCGCCTCCTAACTGACTTTATGATAGAAAGAGGGACATCACTGACTTATCGTAAACTCCTGAACAACTTGCCTGACCCGCTGGCTCCCCTGAAGGAAAGATGGGAAAGGGAAGTAGACGCCCTAGATGAGCACAAATGGAATGAGGCATTGGCGTCACCAAAAGAGGTAGGCATCTCAGCTAGGCTGAGACTCGCCCAGCTTAAGGTCCTGCATAGAGTATATTATACAAGAACACTCTTACATCGCATCCACAGAATAGAACACCCTTTCTGTCTACGTGGCTGTGGGGAGGAGGGTTCCTTTCTCCACACACTCTGGGACTGCCCACGCATACAAAATTACTGGCGGCAAATAATGCGCACTGTATCACAGACCCTAGAGACCTCGCTCCTCCCAGAACCAAGGCGATGTCTCTTAAACGTGTGGGGACCAACTGACTTATCCAGACATGGCCAACTCTGGGTGACATTAGGCATGATTGTGGCAAAGAGAGATATTGCTCAGCGTTGGGGGGCGGCAGAACTACCAACGAAGTTGCAGTGGTGCATGAATATGGACAAGATAATGGTAACTGAGAGGGTGGTATATTTAAGCCGTGCGTGTCCAGGTAAATGGAATAAGGTATGGTCCCCATGGAATGTGTACCGTGGTGAAATATGTGACCCTCTGCCAGAAGATGACCAGTTAGAGTCGGATGATGAGGGGGGGGTAGATTGAGGGGAGAGAGGGGGGATAGGAAATACCACACAGATGCGAATGGAGGTGGGGATAACGTCCTCCTTCACTTCGGTTAGGGACTCCAGACAATAGATAGCAACATATACTGCCATATGAATCTTTCGTACAGCTAAACTGCACTATTACTTTTATTTGACCGCATTGTGATTTCCTGATTGTTCCTTTTGTTATTTTCATAAAAAACAAAAAACAAAACCTTACTTAACTTGCAATGTGATATTGACTATATACCATTCACTCGATTTTGTGATGTGCCTTTTTACAGTAGCAGAGTGACTACTGTGTGGACTTCTTTTATGCATGGCTATCACTGCTCTTTTATTAGCGGCCAGCCCCTCGGGGTTGTAGGCAAACTGCTGTGTAACTGTGTGAAGGTATAATAAAGGTTTAAAAAAAAAAAAATCATTTATCATGTACAAAATTCAATTTTCATTACACTTGATAAAGACAGGTATGCAGGCTAACCTTAACAAATCTCTAATACAAAGATTTTCCTAACCAAGTCTAACATCATGACATAATGCATTGCATACGAATTTTGTACATCCTATCGTTAGGGGCCAACGGCAAGGTCTTAACCGGTGTCAGATCCCTATAACCAAATTTCCGCCCTCACGTGTGAGTGACGCATGCGCAGAGGTCTTTACCCACGTAGCCAACTGTAACTTTCCTTGTCATGGGGGCCCCCTTTCACTCGGCGCCATCTTAAGGTCGTCCGAGTTCCCGTGCGGGGTATCCGTAAGAAGGACAGCGTGGACTTCGCCCCTTTCCCCGTACTCTCTTCCGCCGGAGCGGATATCTGGCCCCCGGGAAATTAGTTGGAGGGGCATATAGCCGTCTCCCCCTGGGACGGACCTATGGCCGTCTCCCCCTGGGCGATCCCATCAGTAATGGGTGCCGCCCCCCGTGGGAGGGGCCAATGGCCGCCTCCCCCCAGGCGCTCCCATCCATAATGGGTGGCGTCCCCACTAGGGACCTTGAAATCACTGCTCACCGATCATGACCTTACCACCATAGGCCAGATAGTTTACCGACTATCTGGCCCCCCCCACAACTCCTATAGGTCATGTCTCCTCAATCCTACTAGCCAAGCTATCAAGTCTCCTATCAATAAGTCATTCCCCACCCAGGACAGGTGTACCCCATCGTCTGAATAACAGTGGTCCCCCCAGATGCACCCGTGAGGTATACTTTGAAGATAGGCAGAGCAAAATAATTTCTCCATTTTATTGTTGACCCTCTTTACCGAATGGTTCAATGCTGTCGTGGACGACCCACCCCTCCATACCCTCCTCGGAATCATGTGTGACCAAGCAATCGTATCTTTGCTAACCAACTAACTGCTGAAAGTATGTGTTCGATTAAAGCCCGTCTGCCCAACCTTACTAAGTCATTGCCCCCAATGTGCACTATGACTACTGATGGCGGTGACCTGTGCCGCCCTAACAATTCTTCCACAAAACTTTGCAGTCGGTCAATACATAAGCCCCCCTTCCCATGGAAGGGCACCCTGAAACCATATTCCTCAGATGTGTGGATCGCATCACCTGCCCTGAATATGTCCGCGGCACGCCTCACGTATGATTGGCCCACGACCCAGACCACTCGTTTTCCGTTCCTTGTGCCTGAAGTGGTGGTTAGCTGATACTGAGCTGGTCCCAATTGCTGCCCTGCGTCACAGGCTCGTGAAACTGTAATCCAAACAAAAGACAACAAGCGTGAGTGCACTTTTCAGTAAATTACAACATGTGCAGCTGCACGTAACGTTTGAAACAATCTGAAGACCAGCGCCCCAATTGTTTAACATTGTCTGCCTGCAGACCCCCGGCCGTCGCTTCTGTTGCGGCCCCTATACTGAACGAATGAGTTCCGAAATCCCTCGGATTCAAGCCCGCAGCTGCGATCGTGGTCGCCAGCACCCTCTGGAACTGAAACTTTGTTAACGGGGTGCCGTCAGCATGCCGCAGCAAGGCCCCCCCCACGTCGTCCCCCTCTGTTTGAGGTAGGCCTTGACGTGCCTCACTGGACAACAGGGACTACCCGGAGCACGCTGCAACACAATGCTACTCCCCTGGGCCTCCTGGTCTGTCTTTGACCTTGCTATCGTGATCAGCAGGGAATCCCCCCTCACTTTCATGTGGTCCCTGAGCAGACTCCCCTCGGTATCCCTTTTGTTAGCAGCCACTAGTTCGCCTACCCGCAGGGCCCCATAGAATGCCAACGCAAATGCTCACTAGGTGAGGAGCATGTCTCCTCTAGTTTAGCCAACAAACCGGTCAATCGGTCAAATCCTATCGGATGCCTGGTATCCTTTTTGTGACCCTCTAGGCGGCGCCAGTCGCGCAGCGCCTTTCTGACTATAAAAGAGTCCGTCGGGTCCCTGATCACCTGGAGCTGAGCCATAAATGATATGGCGGCCTTATACCGACTGGCGGTTGCCACGGACCGGCCTTCCTCATAAAGTGCCACTAACAATTGGGTAAAGGACCCCTCCTGACCCCATCTATGCTCCCATGCAGGGCCCAAAAAGGCGCAGTACGAGCGGAACGCCCCTTCGTAAGCTTTTCTTGTCCTGGGCACTAAACTGGCTGCCACGAGGTTTTGTAGTCCGGGGCGCCGATTTGCCATAATGCTTCGGGAAATGGTGCTGCCACTAGCTCCGCTGAGGGTAAACAATCCCTGAATGTCTGCATTTTGAAATGAGAGAGCGCATCAGCTGCATTATTCAGTACTCCCGGCACATTTTTTGCCCTGAATTGTACGTTTAGCTGCAAGCATTTCAACACAATTTCCTTCAACAATCGCAATATCCATTTGCAGCATGCTGCCTGCTGGTTAATGCACTCAACCACGGTCATGTTATCTGACCAAAATATCACTGAGCGGTTTCGGAACTCCTCTGGCCAGGCCGACAACGCTACCCAGATGGGGAATAATTCTAGGAAACCAATGTTGTTCATCAAGCCACTCGTTTCCCACCATGCTGGCCATTTCTGGGCAGCCCATCGGTTACCAAGGATCGCGCCAAACCCCATACTGCCCGCTGAGTCGGTCCATAAACCTAATTCAGCCGACGAGGTCGGGGGCTTGCTCCATACAACCCGGCCGTTGAAATCCGCCAGGAATGCCAGCCAAATGAGCATATCCTGGCGAACCTCTGCTGACAGCCTCGTACGATGGTGCCCCTCCTTGAGGCCAACCATGGCTTGGGCAATGGATCGGGAGAAAGGGCGAGCCATCGGTATAACCCTCAGTGCACAATTCAGCTGTCCCACCGTTTGCTGTAATTGGTGCAGTGTCACCTTGTCGTTCCGAAGGCATTGCAACAAGGAGGCCCTGAATTTGGCGTTCTTCTCCGCCGACAGACGGAAGCAACCCTCCACGGAGTCTAGTTCAATACCTAGAAACTCCAGGGAGGTAGTTGGACCCACTGTCTTACCTGGCGCCAACGGGACCCCAAACCCCGCATGAGCACGCAGAATTCCTGCAATGCCCGTGCACAGTCCGAGAGCCCGCCGGGCCGAGAAACAGGAAATCATCAAGATAATGCATCACATGTTGGTGCCCTGAGGCCTTCGAGAACGCCCACTCCAGAAATGAGCTAAACATTTCAAAATAGGCACACGAAATTGAACAACCCATCGGCATGCACATATCCATGTAGTACTTCCCCTGAAATGCAAAACCCAACAAGTGTTGGTCCTGGAGATGTACCGGTAGTAACCTAAATGCAAATTCAATATCCGATTTTGCTAACAATGCACCAGGGCCTAGGCGATTCAACATTACAACTGCGTCATCAAATGATGCATACCTCACACTGCAAATGCTTGCATCGATTGCCTCATTCACGGAAGCCCCCCTATTGGTGCTGACAGATTATGAATAAGCCTGAATTCTCCCGGCTTTTTCTTGGGAACTTCCCCTAATGGGGAACACACAAAATTGGCCGTTGGTGGTTCACCGAACGGTCCCGCAACCCGCCCCAAGCAAACCTCTTTTGCAATTTTTGTGGCGACCACCGTCGGGTTGTGCGTAACGGACAGTTGGTTCTTGCATAATGGTGCCCCCCAAAAATCACCCGCCGGGATCCTGAAGCCAAACGAGAAGCCATCTCGCAGGATCCCGGCGGACACATGATCAGGGTATCTGTTCAGCCAGGGAGTCAAAGCCAGAATATCCACGGACGATTGTTTGGTCATCCGAGGCGAGGTGTCAATCCTGCTTGGTCCCCCCTTTTCCACCAGTATTATTGCCTTTGGATCGGCAGCTAGTTTTGGGGTGGGAGGTGTTACCACAACCTGCGCAGGCATGAATGAACCTGCATGTTCCCTGCGGCCTGCTACACGTTCCCTTGTTAAAACCCCAACATACTCCTCGCTTATTTCCATTCCCGCCCGATCTAGACTGACCATCTCCCCCGTGGGCCGGTCGAAAGGGCTGCGGATGTTTCTGTTGAAAAGCCATGAAGCCGTTTGCACTCGACCCTGATCCACCCGCCGCGCCCGGCATGAACTGCGCATGCCAAGATACAGTGTCCAAACAATCCCAAGTCAGTGATTCATTAAACTCTTTCGCTTTTCTAAATGCCACATCATACCCTTTCCATGCATCCCCTCCATACTTCTCGTGGAAGCCAGTGATCCTGCTCTGGTAGAAAGCTAGGTCTCCCAACAGTTCTGGTTTTCGCTCACCCATAATTTCTACAAAAACAGAAAAAGCCCTGATCCAGTTCATCATAGACTCTTCCACCCTGAATTCTGCCATTTTTGCCCTCCATTCACTGGGGTGCCATAAATCCTTCTGAGTCTTGGCATATTCTAACTTACGATTGTCCGTCAACAATGAAAACATATTGATGTACTTATTCGCCCACGCCATTTCTTTTGTGGCCATAGGAACATGTTGTGCCAAGCATTCCCGCCTTGAAGGTGCAGCGCCCTCACCCAATATTGGGAGCGACCTCTTACCGTCTTCTGTCGTACCTCCGGCCATGTCCGTCGACTTATTCCGATTCTCGACCGCGGCCGGGTTTGCCACCTGCAGAGAAATAGAAGGCACGTTTGCTGCCCCAGAGCCCCTTGCCTGCCTGAGCTGGTCGATAATCTGCCTAGCTTCTTCAGCTGGGTCTTCCACAGCCGCGGATCCCCCCGCTCCCTTCTTCAACTAGGGCAACAGAGCCGCCAGATGAATCGCTAGTTCGGGGGGTATTTGATCCTTATCCAGCGGTGTGATAATCACAGGGATTGGCAATCCCCCATCCGGTGTGGGTACCGGGCTGGCCGCTGGTGTTACTGGGACTAGTGGGACCTCCATCGGGACCAGGGCCTCGCTAGGACCCACTTTCCCCTTCTTCTTTTTCCCCTTATCCCCCCCTGGGGTAACGTTTGGCAAAGCAGGCCCCACGATCTTCTTAGGTCGTCCTGAGGGCCTCGCCTGAGCTTCCACTTGTTTCCGGAGTGCCGCTAAGCCGCGACCCAGTTGGTCTACTTTACTAAATTTCCTGTCCATCGTCGACACTTGGTTTACCAGTGTGCGCAGCATTCGTTCCATCTCGGAGCTCTTTCCACTCTTCTTACCAGGCATATCTGCGTTCTGCCTTATCTCTGCCTGATTTTCAGTAGCTCCTCGGATTCCAGATACGCCTCGACGACTGAAACAGAAAAAACAACGATTAAACGTTCAAAAAACTGCAGCTTGTTCCCTTGAGGGCTCACGAGCGACAAGTGGTGCAGCCTTCAGAGCGCAGGAACAAGAGGACGCCTGCCTGGATTCCCGCGCCTTTTATCTTGCAGCAGGAAGCCGGGGCAGCATCCCCATCCCGCCCACAAGTGCACGGACTTCCGGGCGGGTGTTAGGACAACCCTCTTAGGCGGCGGGGGCGTGCACCAACCACGCCACTTTGGGCATTCCGGCCGGGGACATGCCCCCCGCCTGCAAAGGTTTCCCGGGCGATCGGGGCACCCAGCCCTACGTTCAGGGGTGACCGAGAGTTCTCCCCTTTCCATCTTCCTTCTTCACATGTCATTGTCTACATCACTCACTCACCCCTCTTTAAACCCATTGGCCGGCCCAAATTCCTACTCGTTGGCCCTTAACTGCACCAGTTAACCAACATTGATATTATCATTCAAACAACCAGAACTTCATTTCCCATAATGCAATTTCATATTTTACCAAAGAGAACACAATTATCATTTATGCTCGTAATGCGCTTTTCTGTTGTAAAAATCTTTGACTTGGCAAAAAGCAATATTTGCAATATAAGAGTCACAGATTTAAAGTCAATTTTCAATAGAAATTTGACACCGTCTTACTAGACGAACTCGAGATGTTTCACCAAACCGTGTGGATGCGCAAAACACTTCTGTGTTTCATTCCTTGTCCTTTTTGACAGACGGGTGCTATCCCGAAGGGGGAAACATTCATCAAGATTCGATATGGGGGTGGGATGCACACCTTTTATTTCAATTTTTTTTTCTCCACTTTTGCTGTTCAATTTTATCGGCGCTGGAGCAGGTAATGACCCGGGTGGACTTTATTAACACAAGGAGGGCCTTGCAACCCGCTCGGACGGAATTGACATTTCACTCCCCCATGCATGACACCTGCAGTAGACTGTACAGGATTTTGATTTCACGTTTTGGGGAGCAATTCAATAACTGCACAGCATTTGGGTAGATTCATCGACTGTACAGGATTCTGGTTTTATTTTTCTTGGGGAGCAATCCAATAACTGCGCAGCATCTGCTAGATTCCTCTCAGATCATACACTGGTGTTGATTACATATAAATGGACCACAGTCTAAACACCACTCCCTACCCGGTGGCCCCGGAAGGAAGTGTTGTAATATGCTGTGTTTTGCTCCGAGTTTAGGGAAGCGGTGGACAGATTCCTTATGACTAACTGGGGTCATCTAGGACCCTAGAGGACAACTTGGAGGCTCCTAAGGTGGGGATAAGGGAAGAGTGTATCAATAAAATACACAGCATAGCACACCAGTCACAAATCGAGTTGATTGATCAAGATGAGTGATTAACACAGCTGCAGAAAAGAGTCCCGGGCAATCCATTCCTGGAAGGGCAAGCATTATAGGCCCATCGACACATCGGGTGTCTTATGGGATCAACTGGATAATTTCATTCTCCGAGACTACTGACAATGACTTGCCACTGATAGTGATATGGGAGACTATTGGCCTGGATTTTAAAAAGAGAAAGGCTAGTTCCCACACTTCTGACACACTTTCGGGGTCCATCCTGGCCAATTTCTTCAATTTGCAGAAGTGATTAGAATGGCAGGTACATTTGGATGGGATTCCCTGACACACTGGACAGGACACTGAGATTGGGACTCAATGGTGGCTCCTCTAGAAATTTTGGGGCAGATTTACAAGAAAGTGACACATCTGTGGAGATGTATCACTTTCCCTGCGCCACCCTGAGAAACCCTTGCGCTACCATGGATGCGATGTATATGGTGCACCATGGCACAAGGATTGACAGATGCATCAGAAGTTCTGACGCATCTGTTGGGGCAAAAGTCACGCATTGCTAGAGCCCTGTCACAAGTACAGCGCAAATCCAGCAATGCATTTGGAGGCCTATTCCCACTACGTCACTCCTTACGCCTGCTTGGAGCAGGCGTAAGGTTTTGATGCAGTGGCGTCCTAGAAGTGATGCAGTGAGACCGTATACATCCCTTAGCAGTTCAGGATTTGGAGGAAGCCTGTGAAAAGGTACATAGGGTGAGTATCAATGCTAGTTTAAATTAGTCCACTTCTACATGTTCCATCAGGCCTACCTGTCTCCAGCACACTTTGGTAAGTTATACCACATCTGTCCCAGATGTAGAGAGGGGAATGCATATTTCTTACACATAGTCTGGAGTTGCACTACCATAGCACAGGGGAGATGTGACTTAGCAGCTTCATGATGCAACAGGCATTTCCCTGGAAGCATCTTTCCGAAATTGCCTGTTAAGCATTATTCCTAACCTAACAAATCGAAAGATGCAACATAAATGTTTACTCTTGGGATTAGTGCTAGTAAACCTGCCCTTGAGTCTTGGTCTCGAGATGTAGTAGAATGGGAGCTCGCTGAGGAAAGGTGCATGAGGAAGTAGGCACAGGTGACAGGGTGGAGGAGGATTGCACACCTGGGGGTAACTCATAAAGAAATTGGAAACCCTGGAGGAAAGGGCACAGTTGACTAACTTGTCCAGCACGCATGATGAGAGGGAATCCAACAGATGGCAGGAGAGTTAGTCTTGAACTACAGCAATGCTCCCAAACTGTGCCTCTACAGAGACATATTGAGGTGTTAATCATTCATAATACCCAGCAAATATAGTGTAGAAGAGGGTTTGGGTGTTATGAGTTGTGCCTCGTGGAGGTAGTAGAAAGTACATATGCACGGGGAGTCGGCTCGACTGTAGCATTGGGGGAAGCGTTGACTCATTCTCTCTTTGCCCATAAGCTGCCATGCATATGCTTGTCTTGTTGCATTGTTGTGTATTTTACACTTCAATGGAATTAATAACCATGTCCTGGTAGTGAAAAACTCCTAAATTTGTTTGTCTCAACTGCAAAGCCTTTGTTTCCCATAGGATAGCATTGGAGTTACCTTACTACATTTAAGAAAGCTATAATTTTAGAATGGGAGCAGGTACCCAGTTCAAGTTTAGCGTCCTTGAAATTGTAATGAAAAATCCTAACTTATGGTACAATTTTGAAAATGACACAAAGCAACATTTCTTACACAGAAATAGCAAACATAACCGGGAACAAAGCAGATACTTTTGAATTATCTATAGAAGACACCAACAGAACATACTTACTTGTCCAGGAGCCAGAATGTGTTTCATCAAGTACTGGATCAGTACAATCTAACATTCGTCAACTACTGTACACAGCTAAGAAAGAAATCAATCAGCGGTTACACGCCAGTACACTTATCAGATATCACAAAGTTCAGAGAATACCCAGGGGACTGCAGATTCCCCTTAAATCTACTTTATGCAAGAACAACATTCGCTTCACTGAGAAATGGTATGGTATACTTAATGAATGTTCCCTTGACTTGATCCTCCTCATCGTGGAGGAGTTATCTAAATTACTTGAGGAGTTAGAAAGTGAAGTTAACCAATTGAAACAAGAACTTAGCAGCAAATTAACATCTGATGAATGGCAAAAGACCTTAGAAGATATCAACGTTCAACTTGAAAAATACACCAAGGAAATCAATGAAAGAAAATTGAGAAAATTCAAAACGGACATAGTGGATTATAAACTGGGCGAGGGGTATAATTGGGCAGAAATATATGCAGCTAGAAGATCACAACCTTCAACTACTTATAGATCCACAGAAGGCGAGTCCACTTCATCTGATGATTCATTTCGACAAACTCCTCAACAGGGGGTTCCTCGACAAACCACTCAACGAAAAGATGACCAACCTACTTCCTCCAATACAGCACAAACATCACAGGTTGCTTTTTTAGGACAAGGCACAGACCAAACCGGTGATCCAGGAGGACCCAGTTCAAAAAATGCTCATTTACCAGTAGCGAAGTAAACATGGAGTCACAGAATTTAGTAATCAACATCTCTAATACTGACTTAAGTGCGATTCAAACCCAAGTGTTACAGAAGGGGATATCCTTTGTCCCCACAAACCAATCTAACCAACTTGACACACAGGTGTGCTTATACAAATTTATGAGATCTTTGAGACTTAAGCATTTTTTCAAAAATATATGTGTCCCTGAAACTCGAGAAGAATCGGGTATCTTGTTAGATCTACGACCAAAAAGCACTCTCGTATCCCTAGTTAGCCATAAGATTTTAGACACTTTCGAGCTATTGGTTCAAAAGGATGTACACACCATTTTCCAAAATACTAAACATCTTAAATCTAATTTGTCCCACAAAGAACGTCAGGCCATCGCCCAATTTACTGCCAATGACATATCACAATTTGCAAAGCTGACCAAGGGGGCGCACTCGTAGTCCTCGACACATCTTTTTACAACGAAAACCTTTCTTCCCATTTGGGTGACAAACTGTTGTACATGGAAGTCAACTCCGATCCTACGGTGGAATTTAAAGACATCCTGTTGACAATTATTGACCAGGCTATCAGCCAGGGAACTATTTCCAAATGTGACAAACAATTTCTTCTTAAAGAACACGCTCAAGTACCATACCTATACTTGGTGCCTAAAATTCACAAACATGCGACCCGACCTCCATTCCGACGAATTGTAAGTCCGCGCAACTCCATCCATGAACCCATTGGAATTTACATAGATAAACACCTGCAACCCATCGTTAGAAGTATGTCATGTTACATTCAGGACACCACAGATTTCTTGATTAAAATTAACAACATTGTGATTGACACCAACCATCCCATGCACCTGTATACTATCGACGTTAATTCGTTATACACGTCCATTCCCCACAACATGAGACTAGAAGCTATGGAATCTTCCATGTTGAAAAGCAACAAACCACTAGATCTACAAGTGTTCTTGATGGAATTGATGCAATTCACTCTCCACCACAGCTACTTTAAATGCACAGAAAAATTCTTCATCCAACTTTCTGGAGTGGCTGTGGGTAATGGCTCCGCGCCAGCGTATGCCAATCTGTTTATGCATCTATATGAACTGGACCACATAATTTCTAAATCTGAATGGCAAAAACATCTAAGTGCTTATTATTGGTACATAGACCATATCTTCCTTATGTGGAAAGGTACTGAAGCTCAACTAGTGACAGCAATAAACAACCTAAATCAAGTGAACAAACGTATCCAATTTACACATACTATGCTTTTTTGGACGTCAACATCAAGATCACAGGGAATAAATTGGAGACCTCAATATACACCAAGCCTGCAGACTGGAATAACTATTTACATTTCCGTAGTTTTCACCCAATGAGCTTGAAAAAACATTTACCTTACTCCCAACTCCTGAGGGCAAAAATAAATGCATCTACAGAAAAATCATTCCAAGACAACAGTTCAACTGTTTTAGAGAAATTTCAACAGAGGAGCTACCCCAATGGCATCACAAACATGGCAATGAACAGAGTGAAAATTAAAGACCGGTCTGAATTATTGAAACCCAAATTTAGGGCAAAAGAGGAATGCACAGTTTTCATATCGAAATATTCCACACACAGTGCCAGAATCAAACAATCCATCCACAAACATTGGCAACTAATACAACTGGAACAAGATTTTAATAACATTTTTCAAAATTACCCAATATTTGCTTACCAACGTTCCAAGAACATTCAACAGCTTTTAAAATCCCACAAAGACACAACAGAAACAAGTTATAAGGGAACAGTCCCATGCCACAGCTGTGGCAACTGCAACAGTATAATAAAAGGTACTACCATTCTTCACCCATCACATGGGACCCCGATTAAATTGAGAGTTAATGCTACATGTGACTCTACCAATCTGGTGTACTTGCTGAAATCCCCTTGTGGTCTCCCATACGTGGGCAAAACAGAACGAAAAATAAAAACCAGACTAACTGAACATCGGAGCAACATCCGTAATAAGAATCTCAAATCCTGCGTAGCAGCACACTACGTCAACTAATGTCATAACCCCTGCCAAATCAGGTTCTTGGTGTTGGAAGTTGTGAACAGGACTGAAGGTCGTGACAACAAAACATTCTTGCTACAACAAGAACTTTACTGGATGCATAAGTTAAATGCTGTACACCCGAAAGGGCTTAATGAGAGACTAGAATACAGTTGTTTTCTCTGAACTTTCTCGACAGTTTAGAACTTCGCTGATTTATTCCTCTCTGTCCTGTGAACTTATTTTCCCAGACTTTATGTTTCTTGACTATTATTTCTTTTCTACTATACCTTTTCGTGTCTGACCTTATTTCTATTATTCTTGACCTCATCCTATTCACCCTCTTTGGAACTTTTATTTTCAATCTTGTTCTTATTTCATCAGTCTATTTGAATTTACACACACGGGCGTTCTCCTTTTTTACTTTCCGCTTTACTTTCCCTCTACTTCCTTCTTTAGTTCCTCTATAACCTCCTTGTTTTTCATTCTACCTCACCTTTACCATTCGTTGTCATTTGACATTCCTTAAATTTCCTTGCAATGTGGTTGATTTTTTTAATTAAATAAATTGTGTTTTACATTCATTGTATGGTTCCTTGACAGTGCCCACCCACTCCATTGTTAGTTTACTGTGCCTACCCATTTTTCACTCGGATTCACCTGGTATTCCTCTTATAACCATTTTGTGTCATAAAGTGTTCTGCTCTGTTTTACATCATTGAGTTTTATTTACAATTAAATAACTTCACGTTTTCGTGAGGACCCATAGAGCACACACCCTGCAGTCCTCTTTCTATGATCACGCCATTCCACGCTGTTTATACGATCACCGCGTCTTCCGGGTTCAGTCCTAAGAAGACACCGATTCAACCACAAAGCACGTTGAGACGTTAACCTAGCGGCATTGAGGTGAGTGGTCACCCGCTTTAACATGCATGTTTACACAGCACTATGTTTATATCGAGCTTTATTATTAACTGGTCTTGAAACTAATGGTCCACTTGTTACGCCTCTTCTGATTAGACGTTTTAGCATGACTGCTTACTACACGCTAATCCGGTCTATACGTAAGTGTGCACTGCTAGCATTACGCCGACTAGCTTCTCTTACACAGACACAGTTGCCCACCGTTGAGACGGTTGGTAATTTATAAACTTGCCACATTGTCAATTAACTTTTCCACTGCAAATGTAACATCCCCTCGTGTATCACAAGTTCCTTACCGCTTATTTGTGATTTTTGCTATCTTAGGGCATTGTATTGGACTGTTTTTCTCCATTGCATTCTTGTTTTTTCCTCCTTCTAACTAAACACCCTGTTTAAAACTTACCTTTTGATATTTGGTGATTTCACATATACTCACAGTTTTCATTCCGGGCTCACCGTATGGATTTCCCACTCTGTTTATTTTCTATATTAAGAACATTTAGTACTTATATGCCTGGCCCATGGACAAGCACCTTAGTGTGTTTTTACACTTTTCTTTTTTAGAACATTCCCCCTGAAGAAGAGCCACTCGGCTCAAAATGCATCGGGGAGATGTCTCAGTGTATGGTTGATTTGATATATATTTGAAGAATTTGGACATCGAAATACTGTATTCATCAACAAACCTGCTGTCATATGATGAAATATGATATGACCAAATAAAGATGACTCAGATTTAAAACTCCGGCTTTATCTGGATTACTACAAGCTGATTTACCCATTGGTGACACTGCGCCTGAGGAGTGCTATAGAATTCATCCTTACACGGGCATAAGGTTTTTCTGATACTTTTAGAAAGTTAGCATTTTCCTGCCTTAGCCACTTGATGCCTGCAGATTGTCTCTTGGGCTCATGACTGGGTGTAATGACAGTTGGACTTCATTTATTCCTCCTGGAAAGCCACACACAATAAGGAGCTTAGGGGTGCCTGGATAGGTCATCACTGGCAGGATGGGAAAGAGGAACTGGGCCCAGCCCCACTTATACTTGAATTGGCTTTGTCCTGCCTCCACACAAAAGGCTGCATACCCCATGTAGGTAGTCTAGAGCCAGGACTAAAAAGCCAGAACTCCTGTGCACTTCAAGGGTCTGCCTCTAGAAGCTTCGCCCACTTCAAAGGCACAACTAGGTATAAATACTTGACCTCAGACACCAACTCTTCAATATACTTCTGAACCTGTGGATACTCAGCCAAGAAGAAGAACTGCTACACTGCTGAAAAGACTGCCACTCTGATGGACTGCTGCTCTGAAAGACTGCTTCTTTTCTGTGCTGACCTGCTGCCCTTTTGAATTGGGAAGGACTGGACCTGCAACTCTTGAACCCAGCACCACCGAGTGACTCCAAGGGATAATCGAGTGAGTCTACCATGCCAAGTTGTGCCTAAGCATGGGTGAAATTTGCGAATTCGCATTCCGCAAATTAGTGCGAAAGCGAATTCGTGATTCGCATGATCCGCGAATTTGTGCGAATTTGCAAACATTTTTTTTTGCCAGTTCGCGAGGGTTTTTTACAAGTTTGTGAACGCAAACTTACTTGTGTGGTTGCAATGGTCGCGACCATGTTGTTTGCACGTGTCCAGGCCGGTTTGCGACCCTGTGGTTCATCGTGGTCACTCTCTGGTTCATCAGTGCCACCCTCTGGTTCATCACTACCACCCTCTGGTTCACCACTGCCACCCCCTGGTTCATCACTGCCACCCTCTGGTTCATCACAGCACCCTTTGCTTCACCACTGTCACCCTCTGGTTCACCACTGCCACCCTCTGGTTCATCACAGCATCCTCTGGTTCACCGCTGCCACCCTCTAGTTCACCCCTGCCACCCTCTGGTTCAGCACTGTCACCCTCTGGTTCACCACTGCCACCCTCTGGTTCACCACTGCCACTCTCTGGTTCAGCACTGTCACCATCTGGTTCCTCACAGCACCCTCTGGTTCACCACTGCCACCCTCTGGTTAATCCCTGCCACCCTCTGCTTCATCACTGCCACCCTCTGGTTCAGCACTGCCACCCTCTGGTTCATCACAGCACCCTCTGGTTCACCACTGTAGATTATAGGGGGAAAGCACACATGCCCAGGCTCAACTGAGATGAATTAATTTGGGGCTGGTTAATGTGTCACTGAATTTGAGCTTCAAGTCTGGCACCTGCTTCCTTAACTGTAAGTGCTTCCTGTTGCAGTTAAAAAATTTTTACAGGAGCATTGTGCCATACTTGTAACTATTCTCTGACCCTGCTTTGAGGGTCAGAGCAGGGTCAGAGAATAGCTGCAAGTAGGCAACTGAACTCTGGAGGGGCCCCTCAGGAGGCACTACAGGGAATGGCTACAAATTAGCTTGAACTTTTGCACCTCCTAAGTGCTTTCAGTTTTGCAAAATTCGTTCCGCGCAATTTCACGGATTTTTCTGCAATTTCGCGAGATTCGTGGATCGTGAAATTGCTGAAAATCTGCAAATTCCGCAAGCGGAACGAATTTTACGCCCATACTTAGTTGTGCCACCCCAGTCCTGGACCCATGGAAGTGGCCTTAAGGTGCTCTGTCTGTCTCTGTGATCCAGAGGAACCGGTGCATCTTCTTTGCTGCACAACGCAAATCCAAGCAGAATTGACTCATTGCAGCTGTTACGTGGATTGGACCCAATGCAAAGATCTCCTTTGCATCACAACTCATTGGAATCGCTGCTGCGTGATGCACCCTTGGTGCAGGCCCTCGCATCTCTCATCCAAGACAGCCTCGACAACGATGCCGAATTCCACATTCCAGCCATGCAGCTCCTCAGAACTGATGCAACGCCTTGACTGTGCAACACATCCTCAACACAGGACTTCGCAAGGCAAGCTCTCATCGACAGGATCCTCGATGATGGTGCAGGACCTCGTAGCATTGCTGTATCTTAAAACCGACGCACCACTTGGACTGGACGACGCAGTTTCGAAGCAGATCATTGCAACACTCTGCAAACCAGGTTTTGTAATACTTTGTTCAGCGGACCTAACTGGGTCCCTATAACTGGCCCATGCTCTAACTGAGTCGGCCTAAACTTGTGACTTTGTCACGGTCCAGCGCGACAAGATATCAAGAGTTGACACTTTGTGCTTTTTGGTCCTATTTTTACTAAATAATTTCAATTTGCATGTCACCAGTTCTATTGATTGAATGTTTGTTGTTTGGCCTTGTTTTGTTTCTTAAAGAAAGCTCTGTTTTTCTAACTTGGTATGGGAGGATCCTTTTTGGTGCAGTCTTTTCACTTTATTACACTCGTTTGTTGGGAAATATCGTGCAGCGCCAGGACGCCGGAGGAGCCAAGCGGACCCTTGTGTAGCTGACCCCCTGTGGAATCTGCGCCAAATCCAACGACTCGCCGGACCCGCTTCGCGGGTCCCGCAGCGCGTCTTCGTCATCTGCCAGGAGGCAGCAACTGACTGTTGAGGAGGAGCGCGGGGCAGGTGAGCAACCAGCGGGGCTGCGAGCATTGGCAGGGGACTCCAGTGTCCAGGAGCCCCTGCGCGCCCAATTACTATCACCTGGGCTGCTCTCCCCGCTGGCCACGCCCCCCCGCCAACGGAGGTAAAACCAAGCCTCACCTTCCTGCCTGTGGGACTCGTTTGTTGGGAAATATCGTGCAGCGCCAGGACGCCGGAGGAGCCAAGCGGACCCTTGTGTAGCTGACCCCCTGTGGAATCTGCGCCAAATCCAACGACTCGCCGGACCCGCTTCGCGGGTCCCGCAGCGCGTCTTCGTCATCTGCCAGGAGGCAGCAACTGACTGTTGAGGAGGAGCGCGGGGCAGGTGAGCAACCAGCGGGGCTGCGAGCATTGGCAGGGGACTCCAGTGTCCAGGAGCCCCTGCGCGCCCAATTACTATCACCTGGGCTGCTCTCCCCGCTGGCCACGCCCCCCCGCCTATCACGTGGACTGTAGGGTATTAAGGAACCCAGCGTTCCCCGCTTCGCGGGAGCGAGCGGGAGCGACCGGGAGAAGCCCGGGACAAGGGCGGGACCGTCCAAGGCCGTCACAGGCCGGAGCAGGCTGGGCTGGGCCCACTCTTTTGGCTTTCCATATCGTGCAGGTACCTACAGACTTGATAATTTTGTTACACTCGTTTTGGGTGGTATAATCTGTCTGACCCCCCTGGAGTATAACTATGCCTTCATCAACAAAGGAGAGTACCCCTCAGAAGCCGGGTGGTGTGAAAAATGGGACTCTTGAAAATTATTTTGCACGGGCTGTGGGGGAGGCGGATAAAGAGGGAAATTTGTCTAGGCTAAGGGCGGATCGGAGACGATCAGTGGACAATCTGAAAAACACCCCCTTGGGAGAGTTATCTATCACTTTAAGGGAGGAGTCAACTCGTATTGAGGATGTTCCAGTTTTGTTAAGGGAAGGGATGAACACCTCTCAAATTGATATCACGAGTACTGCTCCACCTAGTAGTATTAGAACTAGCCCTGCTAGGGGGGCTACAGTCCTAACGCCACAACCACCCATAACCCGTAAAGACAAGCACCCCAAATCGAAAGTAGTCACCACACAAGCAATCCCAGGACCCCCTCCAAAAAAACGTAGGAGAAGGGCAAAGGGAGCACATGGTGGCAGTAAACCCAAGTCTCTACACCTAGAATTTGGGAAAGCCCCGCAACCCCAGGTTCCCACAGCAATACCGCCGGTAGAGTCACACTCTAAATCTAACGTGCAGGAAGTTTTAGCTCCCGCCCTGAGCACAGATGTAGGAACCAGCAGTGAGAATGTCACCCTTTCTGTTGTGCCACTGGGAAACCTGGAATTCCTCTTAAGGTCTCTGTTACTCCCGATCAGTGAAAGCGTAAAAAAGATCGAGATCAGATTAACCATACTGGAGGCCACATTGGGAAGCCTCAAAAATCGCAGTGTTCGACAGGAAAGTGATCTTACAGCCATCCCTAGCGCCGCAGTTGCGCAAGGGTTAAAACCCAGGGTAGCTAACCCAACGCCAATCCCACCTCAGGCCACAAATGGGGCAGTCCCACAAAAACCACCAAACCCAAAGCCTGTAGTCACCAATCCTCCCCAGGCTACCACTCCCAACCTACCCCTAGCATTAGTACCTCAGGCACATAGGACAGATAACATCATCCCGGATAATCAAAAAATGCCCCCTGCAAGACCCCGTCGTCCTAACCTACCACCCGAGACTAACGATCTCACAGTAGTTATGGCAGGGGTCCCCCAACTAGATGAAGGTGAAATAGAGGATTTTTGCACACTAAAAACTAGGGTCATTAAATGGCTAAACATAAACAGACCTCTCCCGACACATCTTAATAATGAGATTATAATGGTAAGAAGGGTCCCGTGGGTGGGGAGAAGTCGGAAATCCATTACTGGGGACTGTATATTAGTGAGTTTCAGGGACAAGGGCACGGTGGCTCACATTTGCCAAGGGGAAAACATATCAAGGGAATCTACCATCCATACCCTTCGCGTGTCTTTCTTTTTCCCAAATACCCCAGGCCCACAATATCCACCCCAACGACATGATAGATGGGAGAGAGTTGGCAGAAGAGGGCGCCATCAGGCTCCTCATCCCTGGCCACTCTTCGGTAGAACGGCACCATTACTCCCAACCTACAATCGGTTTAACTGTTTAAATGATCTAGAGGGGGTGGATTGACAAATAGATAGGGCCTGTAAGGAAACCGTAGAAGAGGGTGCCCAAGCAGAAACATCAGTGGTGCAAAGAAACCCGGCCCCGCAAACCCATTTACGTAGGGCGGAGGACTCTATGCCTGTAATTAGTGAACAACTAACACACACTCAGACAACGCCCGTAGCTCCAGTGGGTGGGGTGGAACTGACTCCATGTCGGTTTCTTAGCTGGAATGTGGCAGGGACTAGAGCCAAAAGATTGGATCCCACATGGATAGATTTCATAACCAGCAACCATGTAATTGCCCTACAAGAAACATGGGACACCGCACCATCTTTCTGTCTGGACGGGTTTATAAGTTTTATTATTCCAGCAACTCCTAGCAGTGCAGGAAGAGCTAAGGGTGGTCTAGTTCTCCTCTTCTCGTTAAAATTGGCAGGGACGTTTAAACAACTAGAGTCAGGCTCCCCAAATATTTTAATGGTAGAATGGACTATCTCACCAGGGCGGGTCTTAGTGGTCTTAAATTTTTATAATTCGTGGGCTAGACAAACAGACACAGCCCATGTGGATCAACTAGAAAAAGTTCTTTTTGATTATAGTCACAAATCTTGCACTAATTTCGATTTCCTAATTTTAGGTGATTTTAACATTCAAAAATGTGTTTTAAAATGTAATCTAGGCAACCTGGATGGTCAAACAGAAAATGGCAATCTGCACTTTGCTCACACCAAAGCGGGGGAGGCGTTGGAATTTCTCCTTGCCAGCCTTAACATGTCTGAACCCCTCAGTACTGGTAGTGACGAATCCTTGCCCACCTACAAAGGGTCTGAAAGTGGGTCTGTGATAGATTTCATTTTCGTTTCTCAGGGCTTAACCTCTAGGATGGGGATTTACGAGGTAATCGCCTCCCCACATAGTGATCACAACCCGGTCTCAGCACAGGTTCACTGGAGTGACTTATGGAGCAAGCACCTGGGCCTTCCCAGGGCTTGCACATCGACGGTGCCCAGTGACCAGGGCAGACGGCTCAAGTGGGGTAAGGTGGTCCAGGAAACCTTTATGGCTTCCCTGCGCCCAAAGATAGAGGAACCTATGCGAATCTGTTTAGACCAAAATGCCTCCAATGATGAGATTGTCTCAGCTTTTAATCTAATTTGCTCACATACGGCTGAAGAACTTACTGTCCCCAACTCTAATTTGCCACCCAAGCCATTTAAATGGTTTGATAGGAATTGCTCTAAAGCCCATAAGGAACTGAAAAATGCCCTTAAAATAAAGCCTAGGGATAAAACTTTAATCTCTAAATTAAGGCGAGAGTATAAATTGGTTGTTAAAAATAGAAAAAATGCAATTAAAAAGAATGCTTGGAATGATTTGCTTGACGTGGATATACTACGGAATAGTAAAAGATTCTGGGACATCATAAACAACCAATTCTTCTCTGGGGAGATCAACACAATCTCCGACTGCATCATCAGTGACGAGAAATGGGTTGATCATTTTAAAAATATATATGGCGGCAATGACCCTGTAAATGATAATGAGACAGGACCGACCAGGGGCCTAGTGGCAGTAGAATTTAATGAGGAGGAGGTATATAAGGCCATAATGGACTCCACGAAAAATAAGGCTCCGGGCCCGGACGGTGTCCCGGTAGACTTTTTTATATATGCCCCAACTACCTGGTCTAAAGTCCTTACAAATGTCTTCAGGGCAACAAATGGTGGATGTTTTCCAGTAACATGGAACACATCTGTCATAGTACCAATTTTTAAAAAGGGAGACAGGGAGAATCCAGGATGTTACCGCCCAATCTCCTTGATAGACTCTGCCTTTAAGATTCTGGGCAGAGTCTTATTGACAAAGTTGAGAACAAGCCTGGAGACCTGTGGGGATCTCGCAGAGATTCAATATGGCTTTAGGGAAAAACGGGGAACCTTAGAGCAATGCTCAAATTTACACCTCCTAATATCGAAGTACACGGTGGCCGGGGAAGGTTCACTATATTTGGCTTTTATGGACCTCTCCTCGGCCTTCGACTTGGTTAATAGGGCCAAGCTTTGGGCTATATTGCGCGAGCTTGGTATTGAGGAACCCTTGGTAGCCCTTATAGCAAGCTTGCACCAAAGCCTTACTGCGAAGGTCCGGGTGACCAGGGATGGGCGATGCTCTGATAGTTTTAGGTCAAATAAAGGTGTCCGCCAAGGCTGTATCTTGGCCCCACTTTTATTCACCATTTACATTAATGATCTAGGGAAGTCTTTGTTAGCGGGCAATGCTGATGTCCCGCGGGTAGATGGGAAGCAGATACCGGCTCTTTTATACGCAGACGATGCTGTTCTCATCGCCCGCACGGGCATTGGGTTACAGACCCTTTTGGAACTCTTTGGCTCTTTTATGGCCAGATTGGATCTAAAAATCAATGTAACTAAATCGCACACAATGATTGTGGGTCCACAAAAAAATAAGTTACATACAAAAACCTTTTTTTGTAATAGCGAGGCTCTCTCCAGGGTCCCGGTTTTTCCTTATCTAGGGGTCTTGTTCGACGAGAAGGGCTCCTGGGTCCCGCAAATCAAGGCCAAATGTATTTCTTTAGCCAGGTCTACAGCTGCCCTGCTGGATTTTACTAAAAGACTAGGGGCTAAACCAATGGAAGCCGTGTTAAAAGTTTACAAAAGTAAATGCATTTCAATAGCCTCATATGGTGCAGCACTGTGGGGTTATACTAATCTGGACAGTATGCAGATAGTAGAGAACAAACTTATTAGACGAATTCTGTCGGTCCCAAACTCCACACCTACCTACTCCATACATGAGGAAGTTGGCCTACCTTATATCATAGATGGATTGAAAATGGCCCCTTTACTTTTTTGGGCCAATATCTGGTTAAACACTGAGTTGTCTTTAAATCACACAATCCTTAAAGACGTGACTGCAAGGGAGGGGGCAATGAAAATAGCTTGGCTGAGATATATAAAGTCATCATTCACTGCCCTCGGAAGACCTGAGTTATATACAACACCATCCATAATCAAGAAAGCGGACATTGCGTGGATTAAGAAGGAATTCCAGGGGAGGACACGCTTAGAGAGAGAGGAATATGAGGTTAATAAACCGTTAGTAAGAGCACATCTGGTTTTGTCCTCTTCCCCCTCGATGGAACCCTACCTGCAATATGTCTCTAAACCCTTGCATAGATTTTTGTTAACCAGATTCAGATTGAATTTAATCCACTATTCATTAGGTTCCTTCCCTACGTGGGGTAAACCAGAACATGCACCACCCTGTGAGTGCGATCAGTTCTCTAATCAGGATACTCTTCATTTCCTGTTTTTTTGTGCATTTTACGATTCTGAGAGGAGAAAATATTTAATTCCCCTCCTGAAAACACTGGGCTTTATACAAGTGAGACCTGCCTTGCTTTACCTCCAAAGGTTACCGGACGCACATGTCACTTTTTGTGTAGCGAGTTTTTTAACAGCCGCGTACAGAGGTAGAAATAAAAGAATCCCTAGAACTGTTCTGTTTTAAATTAAAAATGAATACATTAACTGTTACTTTTTGTATGTATAATGGTGACTAATTCAGTGACTTTTTTATGGACACTATGTATAAACAAAATGAACTGTGGGTATTTTTAAAATGTCTTTTCAAATATATGTATGTTTTGCCTTTTATGATTTTAACAAAAATCGAATAAAGTGTATTTTGACTGACTGACTTTTGACACTTTATTACACAAATACTTTACACATTGCCTCAAAGTTAAGTCGGACTGTTCTGTGTCAAGCTACCAGAGGATTGAGCACAGGTTAACCTAGGCTCCTTGACGCCCTTCGGGCTAAGTAGCGCATTATAAGATGGATTTCATTCATTCCTTCAGGGATGGCTTGTGCATCACCCTGACAATGATTGTGGTTGCTGCTTGACCAGCGCTCACTCCCTTGTCAACCAACAACCCAATTTTTCACAGATAGAATGTGTGAAATAATCTCAGGTTTGTGCAAATTTCACTCAGTCTTACTCCAATTGGTACTGTCCAGCTTCAAATACCATGCTATGCCTTTGTCCACTGAAATGTGGCCTGGGTAATTACCAGGAGCTGAGATTAATTAGATCTTTCTACCCGTCACTTTTTTTTATCTAAGTGACTTCATGGGAGCCACAGGCTTCCATTGGGTGGTATAATACCCGACCATAAGAGAATTGCGCTATAGGAAATGTGAATGTGGAAAAACTAAGAAGGGCAGGAAAGTAGTGGGCAGGTTGTTAAGAAAGTGTGGAAGAACATTCAGGCCCATGCCGCAGTTACGTCGCAGGAGGAAGTGAGGAACACTGCAATGACCATTTAGAAGAAGAGTAGAAATAAACGCGTGTTCACACATGTATTACTACATGCATTAAACCCTAGATTTATTCGCAAAAAAATATTACATAATACGTAAGCCTTGTCTTCATAAGCTTCCTCAAGTTTAAAAGAGAAAGTAACCAATTCACATGGATTTAAAAGGATTTGCACAAGGTCACATAGTTTGTGCAGGTAGATAAACCAGATGTACACTTTTCTACCAATGTCAGTATAGCCATTGAAACACATCTTTCCCGGTCTGCCTTCTGCTAGGACAGAGAAGTGAATCAGAAATATACAGAACCTATACTTCTTGCCTCTTTTTGGCATGCATGGCAAAAAAAACCCCTTTAAAACGTCTCAGCGGAAAACAGTTTCTTTAGTTTTATTCAGTCAATGCCAACGGTGTACAGGTCTACATTCGGGGCTTTATTTCCAACATTCTTACCGTGCTTACAGTTAATGGACTCACTGTAAGCGTTTGAGTTCAAGCCTACTAATGTGAGTTGGAAAATGTCACCTAGAGATTATAGATTTAAAAGGTGGAAAACTTGCAGGAAATATTTTCCCTTATTAAACCTCATATTGGCCCAAGAGGCAATGAAAAAAAAGCAACGTGAGAGACAAGAGCACTGGGCCAAGCTTCTCCTGAGCCTGTTTTAGAGCTAAACGGTGACAGGAAGGAACGTGTAGTCCCTCTGCGCTGCAATTACTGCCATGATGTTATTATAAAGGCAGTGAAACGTTCCGCAGGAAGCTGCGCTTTTGCTTGTTTTGAGAGGACAAACTTTGCTGTGATTTATGTAGCATATGATGGTGAAACCTCAACGTTAATGCAAATTCCTGACCACATTAGTGAAGTTCAGTTTTACATTTGTAAGTGTTCCTAAAAGCGGCAATGTTTGACGACGTTTATCGATTTTCTCTTCCGTTCCAAGTAGGGGAGGGGACTCGTTCACCTCAGCTGTGCTACACAGTACGTTTGATGCTTTAAATCTTCATTTGTAGCTGTCAAGTGGGAAATAATACCGAAGACCACCCAAGATAATGCGTCACAGGTCAGACAGCCCCTGAAAATACTGCAATGAGGTCATTAAAGCTCTCCAAGAGGAGCGGTCAGGAGATTTACAATTAACCAACATCGATTTAATGTAAGCAAATCAGAAAGCTAACATTTTTCAGTCATTAGTTTTCAATTAAATGGAGGTGAATTATTCACAACGGTGTAGAGTTATATGTCTGAACTACAAAGCTCGTGTTATGCTTAAATATTTGCATAGTATCCTATTATTTTTTCACTGACATTATCTTGTGGCTCGTGCAAAGTATGCAAGATGTGATGCACGTCCATAATGTTCGTGCACAAGCATTGCTTGCATAATGATGAATGACACCTGCAGTTTAAAACTATCCCAAAGATGTATTTGTATTTATGAAGCATTGACTGCAAATCTGCTGCAATGTGTTTCATCTCACACAGTGAAATAAAGTATTTTCTCACTAAGCTATGGTGTGTTCAGCTATGCTAAGTTTCTGACATTTACATAGCTCACGTGCTCCCATTGTTATCATTTTATAGCTTTAATAGCAGTCTGGGTGACTTGGTTTTAATCGCACACTTGAGTCTGGCTCTTTCTTATTCATTGAGTAGTGCTGGCGTGGAAGGGTTTTGCCACATACTTATGCATGTTGTAGGTTTAGACATGAACACAGCCCAATAGAGGTAGATCTATGTCTGTGTGGCATTTCTTAGTGGTGAGTGATGTTTGTTAAGTTCTGGTTTTGTCCTGTTGGATGTGACTGCGTGATGTTTTGAGGTGGCAAGTAAATATATGATCCTTGTGAAAGCCTACTTAAACATTTTGTTGTCACACACGTGAGAGATTGCTATCGCTGTTTTTTTTGTTGTTGTTGCTGTTTTTTATAGCGTGAACTCGACCGGAAGGTATCAGAGCCATTTACATGAGTACAAGTTGCACTACAGAAAAACACAATCAATTAATAGGCAACAGGCCAGTAAGTAATTTTTCTGCTCGAAACACAGGGGGCCTCATTTATGAAAAGTGACGCATCGCTGCATGAAAACAGCGATGCGTCACTTTTCACTGCGCACTCCTTGCGGCATTCCTGATGCGTCATATTTAATGCATGACGCATCATGTCGCAAGGAGTTACAGATACGTCAGTATTTCTGACGTATCTGTAAGCGCAAAAGTGACGCATTGCTGGAGTGTGTCACAAAAGTGACGCAACTCCAGCAATGCGTCCTTTCACATGGGGAAAGCCCCATGTGAAAGGGCTTGCATCAGTCTTACGCCTGCTGTGAGGCAGGCGCAAGATTTTGACGCAACAGCGTCCTAAAAGTGACGCAGTGAAATCTCATAGATTTCACTGCGTCACTATTACGAAGCTTTTTGCGGGGGAACGCCCCCTCTGCATACATTATACCTGACGCAGGTATAATGTGGCGCAGGGGTTTAAAAAGTGACGCATCTACCTAGATGATCACTTTTTAAATATGGCGCACCAGGGCGCATTTTTTACACCGCTGGTGCGTCACAAAAAGTGACGCACCGGCGGCGCAAAACTGACGCAAGGCCTTCATAAATAAGGCCCAGGATGTTTGAAGTTTGAGCCTCCTGCCAGACTCGAACCTGGTTCCCCAGCTTAAAAGTCAGCCACTCTTACTGTTAAGCCAAATCCTCTCCCACTTGCCACCATCCTCTACACCTAGGGACCATTACATAAAGTGAGAGCTGGACATGCCTGTTGTGTGTCGATTTAGATACCATCTGTAGGTTTCACGACTTATGCCCTTATATAGGCACAATTCACAATGCCCTTATTTAGGCATAGAAATCCAATCCTTATTTAGGCATTATCCATGCTAACCAAATACAGGCATGGCCACCTACATCCATCCATCCACGTCACAACGAGTTCTTGGAAAACCAGACTCTTAAGCCTTTAGGACTTCCACTTGCTTGGATTATTTATTTCTCCAAGAACTCATTTATTATGCATGAACATCTATTCCTTAGGGGTTCATTCATGATGTTCCTCTGCCAGACTTTTACCTCAATACTGGCATTCCTAAACACCTTCAAGGTATAAATATACCTTCACTTGCCTGGGCAAGTCACAGCTGCATACATGCACGGCTCGCCACGGCAAGTTCTGAAGGAAGTCGATTCCCCTACTAACGCACTGACCAGGCGCTGTCATCCGCCTCACCGAGAATCCAGCTCCATTGTTTCTGACTTCCCTTGCGGGGTGTTCGAGATCGAGACCCCAAAAGAGATTCCAACCTCTCTCATTCTAAGGTATGGAGCAGACTAGAACCTAGAGGGACTTTTGGCAAAGCTTGGCAACACCAATCCTAACTATAGCTAAACTAGACTATAGAAAAGCAGCACCTACTTCTTACCTCGTACTACACTTAGGTTAGGTACACTGAGGTTGAACTAGGTAGAAGCACCAGATGAGTATTCACATTTGAGCCTGTGTTATTTATGTATGTATTTTTATGAATAAATGTCATAGCTACAAACCATGCTATTGCAGAATTATGTTATCTTATTGCTAACGCTATAGGTATTTATACTTTGCATTCTGTCTTACCATTGTAGCTGTTCATATCTCTTGCACGAGAATTAAAACTGTTCAATAAACCCTTTTTATTGCAATGCCCGTCTACCTATTTCTGTGTAAACTCTGTAGAAACGAAGCATGCACAATTGACTGAGTCAAAGTGTTATCTATTGTTTCCACGATTCTGAGACTATTCCGATTCTAAGAGAAACAAAATTGTCATGTTTATGCGGTTGTCAGAAACTAATCCCTTCTTGTTTATTTGAGAAGTTTCTAGTGGCCTCTGAGTTAGCTGGCACACACTAGTAGTTAAGTTTAATGTACTCGATAGAGGCATACAGACCTAAGTCCTATGCCACAACTATAGTGTATATTATTCCAATGCGCAGAGCCTATCAGGGATATAGGAACTACACTACATGGCTCCCAATGGTTTGGTAAGGCACTAGTTTAACATTAGATACTGAAGTAACTCAGTTTTGCTTTTCTCAGAGACCCCTACTCATAATACTTCCTAAGATGTCTGGAGTGAGTAGGGATAATATCCGCCCCAGCAGAGTGTGACAAAAATCCTATGTATTAGCTGTTTGGTTTCTTCAACGTTGAAGGATACAGTGTTCCAAAATATTTTGCACCTTATCTTTGTTCCCTTGAAACTTGCTCTACATTTTTCATTAAACAATGTCTAATAAGGGGACTAACACCGAAACCGGTGGAGCTGTAACCGACGAACTAGCAGCAGTTTTGGATTATACAGTTTTTAATGAAACCGATGAGAATGCTATAATCATCGCTCCAAATTTAAGGAGAGCCACCACTCTAAAACCTATTAAACATGGCCTAACACCAAGAGGTGGTAGAGCAGTTTTAGTGGTAGAGGCACATGAATCTCACTAGACAGAGGTATTCTACTCATGGATAGTATTCCCTGAATCACATCCAGTAACTAAAATGTTTCACATCTACAAAGAAGATGAACTACCTGAGGAATATATTCCTTTTGAGAATATTGAAATTCCACTCACATACCAGGAGCATGATGTCTGGTTTAAAGGCGCCCTAAAACATTACAATCACATTACCAGGCTCGGTCCACTAGGTAGACCAGGAGCAACATGGCTGATTCTAGCCGGTTATACACTTCATCCTGACATCGATGAAAAGTCAAATGATGAATTACTTGCTCAACTCAAAAAGCTAATAAAAATGTATAGACAATTGGTTCAATATGTCATGCAGACTTTCACAGTTCAACCAACAATAGGTATTCCAAAACAAACCTCTCACCAGGGGAATACTCTAAAAATCACTCCACAGACTTTACACGCAGTCATGGGTAAAATGCCCACGAAATGTGAACAAATTACATTCCGGATAACTCAAAAAATTACTCAAATCGAAGTGGTATTTCCTAATACTAGCCCTTATGAGAAACACAGAATTCCAACAATCTGATTACCACTGGGGATAACACCACATCTGAAAGACTGCAGCACTTGGGGCACAGTCTTTGCTGCTATCTACACTAAAACACATGGTGTTCCATTTATGGTGGTAATACCTGATGCCCTGAAATAAATTTAAAACCAATACGGGGCAGAGCCTGCTCTGAATTTAGGTATGAAGTTACTGAAAATTTTTGACCAGGTCTCAAAAATATTATTATCTAATATTAAAGGAGAAGCAGCATCAGTGGCGATCCGCCAGAAATTCAGGGAATTTGATGTAACAGAACAACCACAAGAATTAGCCAGAATAATTGAAAATTCCCATGAAGAGTTAGGCAGAGACAGTTTGGGTGGGAAACCAGTTAAACCACAACTGTCTGAAGGTCCTGAGAAGGACTCTATTAAAAACAATCCTACCTCTTCTGAAAAGAAGTGGGAAAATAACAAACAACATTAAAAAAAGAAACGTTCTCAATCCCGAGGTAGGTCTCCTCAAAAGGAGCCCTCTGAACGGAGGTATAACTTCAGGAATAGGGATAATTTGAGAAAACCTGACAGGTATCAAGATACTGATACAGGTTCCTCTCGTGCCTTTCAGATATTGTCACAGACATCTGAAAAAAGAGAGCGGTCAGAACTAAAAGAAGAACATGTGAAGTCCAAAGACGATCAACACGTTCAGAAAAACAAACCAAAACCTCAATTCTCCAAGAAGAAGGTAGCAGGTCTGAAGATCAGACATGCAGAGAATTCTGGAACACAACTCAAGAACGGAGAATGGGCTCAGACAATGTTGAACATTGCAGCAGAAGGAACAATAGCTCGCCAGACCCTGAAGAGACTTCTGAAGACAGTGGACTTGAATGAGGTCATTCAAGTTGAGACTGTAGACACCAGGGTTAGCTCTCCACATAGGTTACATGGAATAACACTCCGGATGGAGGGAGACATACCAAGAAAAGTGAAAGCACTCTTTTGGGAGCATCTTTCAAGGGGTATGTTATACTTCTAGCAGAACAGGACTGGCCACCAGAATTTGTCAAGGAGTGCCCACATGGCGAAGACATCATTATGCCAGCCTTCTCCAACCATGTTCCAGTACATTTAAAATATACTTATGCTAGGAAATGGGCTGTGGCCCAGTCCCAGCATTATACAAAAATCATGTAGGATGAGATGACGATTCACCTCATCATAAGTTAAAAAATCAACCAACTGCACAAAGGCAGTACCCAATTAAGCAAGAAGCTAAAATAACAGGTCAGGGCGATCTTAGATCAACTTGAAAACCAAGGGATGATTGAAACATGAACCTCATCAATGAACAATCTTTCCTGTTTCCAAACCAGACAATACATATCGTCTAGTTTTGGATTACAGACACCCAAACTCTTGTTGCAAAACATTTGCAGTACAAAATGCACACAGTACTGCTTTAATGAATAACATTGTGCGTAAAAAAATATAAACCACATTAGATATTTCTAACGGTTTCTTTTGCCAAAACATAGCACCTGAAAGCAGGTATTTGACAGCTTTCTCAATAATGGGGACCCATCATCAATTTTGTCGACTCCCACAGGGATTCAAGAACAGCCCGTGGTTATTCTCAGCAAGGGTAACAGAGTTGCTACAAATTTATGATGACTAGGTATTATCATTTGTCGATGATATCTATCTGACCTGAACAGGCACTTGAACAGGGTGAACACTATTATACTGGGCTTCGCCTCTGAGGGTTATAAATTCAATTTAAAAAAATCAAGAATTTCCCATCTCAACGTCCTTTTCCTAGGATATGAACTATCCAGTGAAGGCAAAATCCTGGCAGCCAACTTTTTGGAAAAGTTTCTAGGTTTCCTGAATTTTTGAAGAACATACATTCTAAACTACGCAGAAAGGGTTAAACCTCTCTACGAATTAATTGAACCTGATTTTAAAATCACACATTGGATACAGGAATACACATATATCCTGCGTTCACTTCAAGCAGATATGTTAGTAACAAAACACTTACAAACACGCGTAAACGTATTCAACTTAGTGATTCGAATCATTCCGGGTCAATACAGATTCACCTACTTAACTTTTAACGAAGGTGAAAAAGTACCAATTGCATACAAATCACATTTGTATACACAAGCAGAAATTAAATTTACATCAACAGAAAAAATTCTGACAGCAGTTCAAACCGCTGTAGCAAAAGAAAGAGCCTAGCACAGGGGAAACACATTATGGTTGTAACTCCTATACCAGCTATAGAGGCAGTTACAATAGTGAGCATTATGAATGCAAAAGCTTTACATCCAAGATGGATACAATGGGTTAATTCACTTGATGAAACTGTTGTTGAATGTGTTTTTGATCCTTATTTGAAAACACAAGCGTTCCTGCAATACGAACACGGATGTCCTTTGCCTACTGGGATTCTCCCTCTTGACCAGTACGAATTTGTAATTTATACTGACGGATCTGCACAACCCGCTACGAGGGGTAAGCAAGCTTATAGTGCAGCATGCGCGATGATTGAAGGTCGTACGAGCGATGGCAAAGTCAGACCAATGGTCACTAAAACACATTCTCTAGGAAATTGTACAGCTCAGCGAGCTGAACTACAAGCATTCAAAATGGCACTTGAAAATTCCCCACACTCATAGTGTGCAATTCCTTTTACTGTGTTCAATCATACAATGAATATTTACAGAATTGGCTTCAAAATGGTTTCAAAGATGCAAAAGCTGGCACAATCAAGCACAAAATGCCCTGGTAACAAGTAGTTCAGTTGCGAAACGGACTATAAAACACTCATGTGATACACACGCTGAGTCATCAATGTGATGGTGTTCACGTTGAAGGGAATTTATTGGCTGATGAAGCAGCGAAGGGGGCTGTAAAAACGGCTTCGGTAGCTGCAATCACTCGGCAAAAACGAAAATAGACAGTGAAATAATACTGGCTGTCAATCCTTCAAGCAAAGGCAGCGGTGCAGCGTGACCTAAAGAGTTTCCACTCAAATACTCCTATACAATTGATGGAAACAATGTTCAGTTTGTTCGAATCCCTGGAGTGGGGGATAGGGTAATACCAAATATTGAACATAGATTGGGATTAAACCTAGCAGCACATGAAGGGATCGCCTCTGCTCATGCAGGTGTTTCTGCCACAGTATTATTATTAAAACAGAGATACTGGTGGCCCAGCATTAGGAAACAGACAAGAAACTATTTTTTGGACTGTGAAATATGCCAAAAGATGAAAGTCTCTACTGTGAAACGTCCTGCGCAGACACCGCTGTTAATTTCAGATAAACCATTAGCTTGTGTTTACCTGGACTACTGTGATCCCTTACAAAGGGATGGTAACTATAAATATATCATGGTCGCAGTGGACTTGTGTTCAAGGTTTCTATGAATGTGGCCTCAGCGCTCGGCTGATGCTCAAACTGTTATATAAGATTTGCAAGTCTTTATTGGCACATATGCAATTGGCACACTACACTCTGACCAGGGCCCTGCGTTTAGCTCTCGAGCTAACAAAGAAGCCATGGCCAGTTTGGGCGTAGCATTGTGGTATTCTTCTCCAATCCATCCTGAGGGAAATTCTGTGGTGGAAAGAAAAAAAAAGGGACATAAAGCAGTCTATAACAGCTAGGGTATTAGGTTCGGGTGATGGGTGGATCAAACAAATGTATGGGGTCCAACGCTCATTGAACAATTTGCCAAGAAGTTCTCTAGGGGGTGTCACTCCATATGAGGTCCTATTTGGGACTAAGTATTGGGCCGAAAATTTGTACAGCTTGCTGAATTTGCGGTTCTTCGCCAATTTCGTGATCCGCGAATCTCGCGAAATTGCAGAAAAATCCGCAAATCCTCGAGCGGGACGAATTCTTTACATAAAGCACTTACAGGTTGCAACAGGGGGTGGTGATGGATGGAGCATCTGAACCAATCAAACACTCACACCCAGTCAAAAGATCTGGGTTTGATCCATCACCGTTCTTTAGCCCACTCTGCCACCCCAGTTCAGACATGGCTATTTGCAAATCAGTCTGACCCTTTGCCTCATGGGAACAGTCCAGCCCGAACTGCCTAGCCATGCCTTCCCTGCACCAGAAACAAGCTTCTGAGGACCGGTTTCTGGCATTAATGCCGTCTTCAGCCCGGCTTGCTTGAATCCAGTGGCAAAGTGAGCAAGGGACTCACGTCTGAGCATACCCTGCCACACTTATGGCGGCCAAAGCGGTACAAAAGGGGGTGGTGATGGACGGAGCATCTGAACCAATCAAACACTCACACCCAGTCAAAAGATCTGGGTTTGATCCATCATTGTTCTTTAGCCCACTCTGCCACCCCAGTTCAGACATGGCTATTTTTAAATCAATCTGACCCTGTGCCTCATGGGAACAGTCCAGCCCGAACTGCCAAGCCATGCCTTCCCTGGACCGGAAACAAGCTTCCGAGGACCGGTTTCTGGCATTGCAGCCGTCTTCAGCCCGGCTTGCTTGAATCCAGTGGCAAAGTGAGCAAGGGACTCACGTCTGAGCATACCCTGCCACACTTATGGCGGCCAAAGCGGTACAAAAGGGGGTGGTGATGGACGGAGCCTCTGAACCAATCAAACACTCACACCCAGTCAAAAGATCTGGGTTTGATCCATCACCGTTCTTTAGCCCACTCTGCCACCCCAGTTCAGACATGGCTGTTTGCAAATCAGTCTGACCCTGTGCCTCATGGGAACAGTCCAGCCCGAACTGCCAAGCCATGCCTTCCCTGGACCGGAAACAAGCTTCCGAGGACCGGTTTCTGGCATTACAGCCGTCTTCAGCCCGGCTTGCTTGAATCCAATGGCAAAGTGAGCAAGGGACTCACGTCTGAGCATACCCTGCCACACTTATGGCAGCCAAAGCGGTACAAAAGGGGGTGGTGATGGACGGAGCATCTGAACCAATCAAACACTCACACCCAGTCAAAAGGTCTGGGTTTGATCCATCACCGTTCTTTAGCCCATTCTGCCACCCCAGTTCAGACATGGATATTTGCAAATAAGTCTGACCCTGTGCCTTGAGGTTCCGTGACGATTTGAACCCGTGTTTTTAATATTGTCGAAAATACATAATTCTGGTATCAGTGAACCGCAAATGATCCATTTAGCATATCCTGGTGTTTTCGCTATGCTACAAGCAAGAGTACTCCTGTTACAAACACATTTCTGATCTACCCATGGCATCCATCTTAGATCATAGCAGCCATTTTGTGTTTCTTGCCCTCACATAGACAATGGATACGTAATGAACTCCATTACTTCATTTCGATTAAGGACACGTAGGCTTAGCCGGAGATTCACCTCTCTAGTGACACGTGCACCTTAGAACAGAACACGCCGTGGCTGCATGACTCGACAAAGGCTGCCCCCTCTGCCTGAGGCCAGTCCTGCTATACTGGTTCTCGTGTTCGTTGGCCTGATCATGATTAGGCGGCCGAAGCTGGTAGCCTTGCCCATTTACGACCCACAAACATCTCTTATCCTGCTTTTCTATCTTCTGCACCTGGCTCTGCTCCTTTCTTTCTGGGCCTTTATTAGGGGGAGGTAACGAAATTTACGATGAGGAGGTCCGGCTCTTGAATGAAATGTTGACATGGGATTGTGATGGAATAGTGGGAACCCCTCTTCGTAATGTTTGACATCAGATATTATCGACGATTCCTGTGTAACGCCAAATATTTATTGTTTAGGACACAAAGGTTTCGGGAATGTACTAACATGTGAAGAATTTGCCTGAAGGCCAATATTTAGTATATAAGGAGCAACCCGTCTTGTACAAATCGAACAGGCTCCTAGATACTGCCCGTGTGTAGTTTCTGTGACTTCTGTGTCCCTGCAGTAATAAACCTTTGGTCTTTGACGCCACCATCGAGAAGCCCGTGTTTCTGTTTATTGGTGCACCGAGACAGGTAGAACTCCGGGGTCTTCGGGTGTTATCCCTGACACCTCTGGACGGAACCAAAAAGTCCAGAACTCCAATTGGCGCCCACAGTGGGGCGACGTCATTCGGTACCGGTCCAAAAGCCTGGAGAGTTCGAGAAGCTTCGTGTGAAGATTCCTGAGGGAGGCGCCCCACTTCATCGATCCCGGCATATCGCAAAAGTGGCCCGACGTTCTCTTCCACGAGGGTTCCCGTTCAGGACGGCTGCAGTGGTCCGTTGCCTTGACCGTCGCCCTGTCTTGGACCCGAGGTGCAGTCCTTAGTACGGCGAGACGAGACGGGTTTCTCCTTGGTGACGTCTTCAGTGCCTCAGTTAAGTATTTAGTGGTTGCTAGTTGGTTACTTCGTAAGGGTTGTTAAAATCCTTTTGGTTCTTGGTTTGGTTTGGTTTCGTAAGATTATCACTGGTTGTTCTGGTTACGATAATCTATTGGTTTAGTTTGGGTATCGATACATTGGTTCGTTTTGGTAGGCCTAAGTTCTTGGTTCGAGTGCACATTTCTGTTCGTGTTTTTGTTTATTCTGTGTTTCGAATTCAAAATGGTAAGTCGGAAAAATTGTATGTTGTCGTGTTTTGTTTGCAACAGTGATTCCCGGTTGGAGGACTCATGTCTGGTTCCTCCGATCGGAACTCCTCTATATGATCTTTATTGTAAACACGGTGTGGGTCCTATATCTTATAATGAGGTGTGGGTCCGATATACGGAAAAAGACGGTGTCCTTAGTTGGCCACTGCATGGTAGTTTTGAACCTGAAGTCCTTGACAATTTAGAAGTAAAATTGTTTAAGAAGAAAGCCCGGCCGGCAATGTTTGATTCTTTCCGTTACTGGCGAAAAGAATCTAAACAGAGAGAAATTAAAAGGTTAAAGAAAGAACAGAAAGAGCAAGAGTTGACTTCAGAACAAGCTGCTAAACAGCTGCAAGTCAACGAGTCTGAGAAGGCAATAGAGGTGGCTACTAGAGAGCGTAATTTAGTGATAGACAAGTGCTATCCTGCTTTGCCATCGAGTACAGCTAAGATAGTAGAGGACCCCGAAAGTGATCCTCTGTTGTCTTACTTGTTACAGTCACCTCCACCGTATGCACAGGGTGCTACGGCTCCGCCTTTACCGAATGTTCAATTGCCGGTTGCTGGACAACCTGGTATTCCTGCTCCTGCCCCCTTGAATCAAGCTCCTGTACCTCCAGTAGTCAATGTGAATGTTCCTTCGGCACCCCCTCTTCCTGGGTTACCGGCTTCTTTGCCTATACCTGTATCACTTATACCTGCTGTTTCACAAGCTACCTTGCCTGATACTCCTACTGTTTCTGGTCTATCTGTTCCAACTGCTACTGTGTTTTCTACATCTGCTAGTATTATGACTCCGCTTTCTGTTCGTCGAAGAATCACTGATTCTGTCTCAAATATTCTGTCTCCTTTCTATAAAACTCTGATTAAGACTCCTACTTCTGACTCTGTACAGAGGCGTAGTCAGCTCCCAAGTACTGAGGAACGGGGAATCTTAGATTCCACGGCTCTCAGATGGATTTCGAAGAGTAGGAGATATAGTACTAGAGATGTATTAGATACATTTATGCAGTGGAAAGAACCAACACAACGGTATGTGTTCGACGAGATGTGCTCCCTTTTACGTGAGGAATTAGAAGAAGATGATTCTGAATCAAATTTGGAAGAATTAATTAATGTTCAGAAAGAATTTGCTGCAGGTATGATAGTTGGTCAAGATATAAAAGATGCGATGGAACTAATTTTAAGTTATAGGAATGATCCATCACTTTGTTCACCAAGGGAGTTAGAGAAGAGTAGTACTAAGCAGAATCGCCAATATCCAATGAGGGAAGTTCCTCCAATTTGGCGCGAAGCTGTACGAGCTGATGCTGTCAATGGTATTGCTGCCGCTCCGGCGCAATTCCAGAGAGTGTGGATACACATTCCGTGGAAGCGAGCCGAAGTGCTAGCAGTGAAACAGGCCTTGCCAGATCCGCGTAAAAATCCTGCCGGATATTATAAGGAGTTAGCACAGACAGTTGAGGCTTGTGTGATGAATCTAGCGGACATTGACATGTTATTTGGGAATGTAGTTCCGCAACCAATTTGGGCTAAAATACGTAAAGAGAATCATCCAGTTGCCCTAGGTGGTGATTGGGCAGCTATCATAGCAGCAGAAGGTCAGCAAATAGGTGGTTCCAAACCCGAACCTCTAATTGCTAATCTTCCAGGTAGGATAATTCACTTAATGAAGACTCTGATGCCAGCATTGCGCGTTAACTGGGACAAGTTGTCCGCATGCAGACAGAAGAAAGACGAAAGTGTCTCCGACTTTTTCACAAGGTTCGAAGAGACTTTTGTAGATCATAGTGGTCAGGATATGAGCACAGAAGGAGGACAGAGATTGTTTGTCGATAAATTTGTACACAATCTGCTACCAGAGCTCTGCAATAAATTGAAAGATTCCGAGAGTGCGTGGGCTGTCTCTACAACTGCGCAAATACTTGCCACTGCACAGTATTACGAAAATAGGGATAAAGAGGAGAAAGAGAAATCAGATAAGAAAACGAAAGATTTAAAGACTAAAGTTCTTTTGCAACAGGCATATCCGCCTCGTATGAATCAGACAAATACACAGCAAGGGTCATATCAAAGGACAGATTATAGTTCACCGAGGCCGCAATATCAGTGGAACCAGTGTGCCTACTGTAAGAAAGAAGGTCATTATAAGAATGAATGTCCGATCTTAGCGCAAAATAATGCTGCAGCAGCTCAGAGAGGTCGTGGTGGTTCCATGCAAAATTCTAGAGGTCGAGGACGAGGTGCTATGCCTCCACAGACAAATGATCGCCCTTCTAATCACTTTGATCAGCGAAATGGACAGTCTGCCCAACAGAATAGATCTCAACAGTAACATGTTGAAGACTATTGTGAAGTAGATGAGGGATTTCAACAAACTGAATACTAGGACAGCCATGGACAAAGAGAGGGAGTAGTATCAGTTCCAGTGGATCAGAGTGGGCCTTATGTCGCGGTAGCAACATCAGGTGTAGTCGAACCGTTTCTGTTGGATACTGGTGCCGCAAAAAGTTCTATCATTCATGCGAAACTCCCTGGCGCACCTTTGTCTGGCTTAACAAATGTTTCTGTAGGTTTTTCAGGTGCCCCTGTTTACAACCCCGTATCTGGTCCTTTATCTATTTCTGTTGGACCCCGTCAATTGAAAGCACCTTTGATTTTGACGACAGGTTGTAATGAAAATCTGCTTGGTTTAGACTTGTTAAAACGCCTATATGCGACATTGTACTGTTCTCCGTCAGGAGTGCAGCTTACGTTGGGTAAAAGAATCACCTCTCCGATGTACCTATCAATGGATGCACTCCCGCCCGAGCTGCGTTCACTCCCTGATACTCTTTGGGCGACTGGTCCTAATGATGTAGGCCTTTTGGAAATACCACCATATGTAGTCACTCTGAAAGCAAATGTCAAATTTCCACGAATTCCTCAATACAAGATTTCTAGTGAAGGTGAACGTGCACTTTTATTGATTGTGCAAGATTTGATTAAGAAAGGTGTGGTTGAGGAAACTAGAGGAAATGTCTGTAACAGTCCTGTATTACCGATTTTGAAACGTACTGATCCTTCAAAGCCTCCAGTGTATAGGTTTGTTATAGATCTCAGAGAGGTTAATAAAATTGTGGTTCCGCAATTCCCTGTGGTTCCAGACATTACTGCATTGTTAACGTTGATTCCTGCTACAGCCACATGGTTTTCAGTTATCGACTTGAAGAATGCCTTTTTCAGCATTCCGATAGCCGAAGAAAGCAGGGATATTTTCGGCTTCTCCCTAGGAGGTCGAAGCTTCAGGTTTAAACGTGCTCCACAAGGCTATTGTGAGAGCCCATCCATTTACAGTCAGGCATTAAAAAGTCAGTTAGATTCCTTTGTACTTCCTCCTGGTTCGGCCCTAGTGCAGTATGTAGATGATCTTCTGGTGGCTGCCGATGACAAGGAAACTTGCAAAGCAGCTACAATTTCGTTATTGCATCATTTGTCTAGTTTGAATCATAAGGTGTCACCTTCAAAAATGCAATACTGCTGCCAAAAAGTGACCTACCTAGGTCATCTCTTGTCAAAGGAGGGAAGGAAGTTGACCCCAGAGAGAATAAAAGCAATTACGCAGATGAGTGTTCCCCGCACACAGAGAGAAGTACGTGCCTTTTTAGGTATTACCTCGTACTGTAGGCAGTGGATCCCAAATTTTTCTCTTTTGGCAAAACCATTGGTAGCTTTGACTGGGAAAGGTGTTCCGAGTCCGGTGCCATGGTCTGCTGAATGTCAGGAGAGTTTTTCTGAGTTACGAAATGCACTATGTTCAGCTCCTGTATTGGGTACACCCGATTACAGTAAGCCATTCACGCTCTATGTTCACAAGAGAGAAGGTTGCGCGTTGAGTGTTCTGACACAGAGATTTGGTGATAAACAACGCCCTTGTGCGTATTTTTCATCAACATTAGATCCAGTAGCTAGAGCATTGCCTAGTTGTTTGAGAGCTACAGCAGCAGCTGCGGCTTCCATTTGACAATCTGCTGGTTTGGTGATGAACAACATGCTAGTGGTCATGGTTCCTCATGCTGTGGACACACTCATGAACCGAACTAAGACGCAACACCTTACTAGTGCTAGATTATCAGGCTATGAGCTGACACTGTTAGCGAGTCATATTCAGATCAAAAGATGCAATGTATTGAATCCAGCAACATTGTTGCCGACTAATCAGGAGTCGAGTGATTCTGAACCCCATGATTGCTGTTTCAGAACCGAGGAAGAGACAAAAGGACGAATTGATTTAAAAGACACTCCGTTGTCAGATCCAGATGGCACGTTGTATGTTGATGGGTCATGTTTTAAATTGGAGAATGGTGATGTGACTGCTGCCTATGCAGTAACGACTTTGAGTACGATTGTGGAGACTGCAAGAGTGAGTCAGAATTCTGCCCAAGCTGCAGAATTGATCGCTTTAACGAGAGCGTGTGTTTTAGCTAAGGGAAAGAGAGTGAATGTTTTCACAGATAGTCAGTACGCATTTGGCGTGGCCCATAGTTTTGGCCGTTTGTGGAAAGAAAGAGGTTTCATTACGTCCCATGGGACTAAGATTCAACATGGTCAGCTAGTTAACGACTTGTTGGAATCTCTAACCTTGCCGATTGAAGTTGCGATTGTGAAATGCAGTGCTCATAAAGCAATCACGGATGATGTTGGTCGTGGAAATGCTTTTGCTGATGAGACCGCTAAACAGACAGCTAGAAATATAGCGAGTAGAATGTATGTTGCTACGTCTGCTAGATGGATTTCGGAGTCTGGAATGTGTGAGGACACAGTGGAAAGTGTGAAAGAGATTCAGAAGGAGGCGACTGAGGAGGAAAAGCTTGCATGGAAAGAGAGTACGGGTAAATTGGACTCGAGTGGATGTTGGATTGATTTGTTGGAACAACAGTGTTGGATGTTGCCTGATGCGTACGTGCTTGCAGTGGTTACGATGGCACATGGAGTAGCACACATCAGTTCCAAAGGGATTTGTAAGATGTTGGCTCCAGTCTGGAAGAATGACGGGATTAGTAAGTGTGCAGAGAGAGTGGTGAAAAATTGTATGGTATGCCTGATGCATAATCCTGGCAAGGGAGTCCCCACGCCTGCTGGTCACTTCGCTCCTCCTTCTTGCCCCTTTGAAGTGATTCAGTTAGACTTCATTCACATGGATCGTTGCAACAATCTAAAATACGTCCTGGTGGTAGTCTGTGCTTTTTCCAGATGGATCAAAGCATATCCACTGAAGGACAACACTGCCTTGTCAACTGCCAAATTCTTCTCAAGGAATACTTCCCTAGGTATGGAATGCCACGGATTGTATGGTCAGATAACGGAAGTGAGTTCGTAGGGAAAGTTATGCAGAGTGTGTGTGCCGGTTTAGGGATCAAGCAGAAATTTCACAGTGCAAACCATCCCCAGTCTGCTGGTTTAGTTGAGGGCTATAATGGCACCCTCAAGCTAAAACTTGCTAAAATACAAGCATCCACGGGTTTGTCCTGGCCAGATGCACTACTCTTGGCTTTGTTATCAACGAGAGCGACTGTGCATTCTAGAGTAGGGCTTAGTCCTTATGAAATAGTCTTTGGTCGTCCCGCTAATATTTGGGGAGTGCCTAGGCCAAAAGAATTCTGTTCTCTGGAATATCCAATGTTGATTGATTACCTTTACGACTTGACTGCTAAATTGAGTCTTATTCACCAACAGGTTTTCGATGCATTGCCAAAGCCACCGTAGAGTCCAGGTCATCAGCTGAAACCAGGGGACCACGTTGTCATCAGGAACATTGCAAGGACGAAAAATCTTCAACCCAGATTTGTCGGCCCCTTCCAAGTGCTGCTAGCGACGAGAACTGCTATTCGTGTGGCTGGTCGCAAGAACTGGATACACACGACGCACGTCAAACGTGTGCCCCTGCCGCTTCCTTACGATAACTGGGTGAAGAAGGGAATTGGTGCCTCTGAGTTTGAACGGACACCCAGGTTTATCCCTTTCAGCGATGCCGAACTGGTAACTGACACATCGAACTCTGGCTCTCCTCCTGAAACTGTTCCTTTGAATTCTGAACATTTGCCCTCTGCACCAGAAGAAACTTTGCCATCTGCGAACTTGAACATTGCAACCTCTGCTGATAATGCACTATTTCCAGATCAAACAGCTCCTGCAAAACTGAGATACAATTTACGGTCTCGCAATATGAACAAATAAAGCAGGAAACTGCCTATTGTAACATTTGAATTTTGACACTTTTGCCTTCAGCCAGGAAGTTTGCTATTGTTTTATTGTTTTAAATTGCCTTGCCGTCTGGGTAGCCGTAGGGTCGTGGCTGTGTGCCTAGTTGAATCTGCGGGGGTCAGACACAAGGTCAATCTTTCTGTTAGTTCTGGGAACTCCCAGAGCTGATAGAGGCATTTTCATCTACGTACACATCATCAGTGGTCGCGAGCGGATTGTAGAAGATGGAGCTTCCTGCGCTGCAACGAGAAAATGTGATCTATGTTCGCAGAAATAGACTTTACAGAATTCTCCACAGCAAATGCTTTCTGATGCAATGTGCTATTACATTTTTAATTGTTTTGATAACGTTGGTGGGTGGAATCGTTTTTGGTGTGCATTTGATTTTTATGCCGGTAACTACAGTACCTCCCCTTGATCCTGCTACTTCTACTGTTTCTTCTATGCACTCTTTTCACTCGTTTCCTGAACATGAGCAAGCTCGACGCTCAGAATTCATTAACAACACTTTCGTACAGCTCTTGCATCAACACCAACTGGTAGTTAACACTACAGACTGCTGGGTGTGTGGCTTGATACCCCACACTATGGATAAGGGCATTCCCTATCTGGTTTTGCCTTTTAGCTATAATGGATCATTTCAGGCCTTTCAGACCATTTTTGCCTATGCCCTTGAAACCTATCCTCCGCGTCCACCACGTTCCACTAAATACAACTCTGCCAACAAAGCTTTAGTCCAGGGAATTATTGACATGATCAAGGACGTCAATAATACTCCATCTTACCCTAGAGATGAATTACGAGTATATTTGAGTTGGAATTCTACAGAGTATCGCCTTAGTTTGGGAGAAAGCAAGCGTAAAAGCTCAACTCCAATCTGGGTCGTGCCTCACCGAGGTCAGGTCTGTTTGCAAGGAAATGGGAGAAATCCGAGAGCTCAGCTAGGGAGGAGTGAGTGCGTTGAGACTTACGTGTTTCCGTCTAACTCTTCCCCTGCCTTCCTTACTGCTAGGGGTACCTACTTCATCTGTCAAGACAGAGCATATATGTGGTTGCCTGCTGACTTTTCAGGTTCCTGTTATATTGCTCGATTGTTGCCTCCGACATACACTGCTTCTTCTGATTATCACAAGACCAGAGTAGCAAGAGGTGTCTTCAGCAAGGAAGATACCGCTGGTCAGGAAGCTGGAGACTTCTTCAAAGGTTTCCTTCCGTTCTGGGGGCCTATGGCCAATAGTAGAAACATACGTCAGCTAACACGGGTAGTTGAATCTACTATTACCGAAACTGCTGGTGCCCTTAGCAACTTGACAGCTGAGCTTCAGGCGGATAGACTCATGACGTTGCAGAACCGTATGGTTCTAGACGTGATACTTGCAGATCGAGGTGGGGTATGCAGAATGATCCAATCGAGCTGCTGTGTCTTTATTCCCAATAACGCTCCAACAGTCTATGAGGCGATCTCTAAGCTACACAAGATTTCCGACTCTATACACGTAGACAAGGGAAACTGGTCCTTCATGGAGTGGTTTTGGACTCTGATATCAGCGTGGGGATGGAAGGTTCTGATGGTCATTGGTGTCATCTTAGTATTCCTATTCTCATGCTGCCTGATTATCCAGTGTGGTCCAGCTTTGTGTAGTCTTTGTGCTGCAACCTGTTTCAGAAAACCACCTGCGTTTGGAGAAAAGGCACGAGAGAGGATGATGATACAACAGCATGTCACTGACCTGATGAGCATAGAATTAGACACTGACATAGACTGAGTAATTGCCTATGTAAGGGCAAAAGGAGGGTCTGAGGTTCCGTGACGATTTGAACCCGTGTTTTTAATATTGTCGAAAATACATAATTCTGGTATCAGTGAACCGCAAATGATCCATTTAGCATATCCTGGTGTTTTCGCTATGCTACAAGCAAGAGTACTCCTGTTACAAACACATTTCTGATCTACCCATGGCATCCATCTTAGATCATAGCAGCCATTTTGTGTTTCTTGCCCTCACATAGACAATGGATACGTAATGAACTCCATTACTTCATTTCGATTAAGGACACGTAGGCTTAGCCGGAGATTCACCTCTCTAGTGACACGTGCACCTTAGAACAGAACACGCCGTGGCTGCATGACTCGACAAAGGCTGCCCCCTCTGCCTGAGGCCAGTCCTGCTATACTGGTTCTCGTGTTCGTTGGCCTGATCATGATTAGGCGGCCGAAGCTGGTAGCCTTGCCCATTTACGACCCACAAACATCTCTTATCCTGCTTTTCTATCTTCTGCACCTGGCTCTGCTCCTTTCTTTCTGGGCCTTTATTAGGGGGAGGTAACGAAATTTACGATGAGGAGGTCCGGCTCTTGAATGAAATGTTGACATGGGATTGTGATGGAATAGTGGGAACCCCTCTTCGTAATGTTTGACATCAGATATTATCGACGATTCCTGTGTAACGCCAAATATTTATTGTTTAGGACACAAAGGTTTCGGGAATGTACTAACATGTGAAGAATTTGCCTGAAGGCCAATATTTAGTATATAAGGAGCAACCCGTCTTGTACAAATCGAACAGGCTCCTAGATACTGCCCGTGTGTAGTTTCTGTGACTTCTGTGTCCCTGCAGTAATAAACCTTTGGTCTTTGACGCCACCATCGAGAAGCCTGTGTTTCTGTTTATTGGTGCGCCGAGACAGGTAGAACTCCGGGGTCTTCGGGTGTTATCCCTGACACCTCTGGACGGAACCAAAAAGTCCAGAACTCCAGCCTCATGGGAACAGTCCAGCCCGAACTGCCAAAAGCAAATAGAAAAAATCACCCTGCCAGGAATGATGAGTAGTGGTCCCCGGTGGGATCCAATTTTGATTAGGAGGGAGGAATATCAGGTGAGTACCTAGGACCAAAGGAACGAATGAACCACAATGAAAATCATCTATAAAAATATATTTTTTTTATTTTGTTTGATTTAGTGCATTTAGTCATATTAGCAAGGTATTTAAAGAATATACATATAAAAATTCATAAAGTCATCAGTGCTATTCATCATTTTTGGAAATAAGTTCATAAAAGATAAACAAGGAAAAACTATTAACGAGGTATACAGTGTTCCACTCACTCCGGGGGATAAAACAGGGGGTTCAACAGGCACTCTAGTCTAAAGATTCATTCATACTCTAACACATTCAGTCACTTCATACAGATAATTAACATAGGTCCTGCAACAAAAGGGAGATGGAATTATGGTTGCATGGACGTGGGTACACTTTAGGAGAGGCAGAGAGATGGAGTATTAATGCCTTTCCTGATGGTAAACGCCGTATTAACGCCAACGCGCGTTTTGGTGAGGGGCACCTTCGTCAGGGCTGGCAGAAGAGAGTGGGGAGGGGAACACACTGGCTGGAGGGAATGGGGATCGAGGACTCTAACAGATAAGGTCCTTTCAGGAGAATCTTGGAGATATGTGGCAATGATTCTCAGCGATGAAGGATGATCACACTGGTATCCAGGTGAGAAACTGATCAGCGGTGGAGTAGCGGTCGATCAATTTTTAGAAGGCGGGAGCTTCCTTTATTTAGGGAGCACTGATACACAGGAGGGAAATTGATCAGCAGTGAGGTGGCGGTCGATAACTTTTGAAAGGCCGATGCTTCCTTTATTTGGGGAGCACTGGATATGATATTATAAACGCAGCCGCGTCTGGAGACTGGAGATGTGGAGGCGTGAAATGGACGATAGGTAGGTGGAGCGGATAGAGACTGGAGTTAAGGGGGTTCACGCTGCCTGAAGGCGATATGGAGGCGAAGTGGGTCAGCGAAGCTGGTAAATAGTTGGGCTCAGGTCTCTAAGGGAATCCAAATGGCTCGAATCCACGACGCGGGGCGGTCCAACCGGGCTGCTGGCTGGCATCAGGATACCAGGATGCATCCACATCTCCAGTCTCCAGACGCGGCTGCGTTTATAATATCATCAGTTTCGCTGATCAGTTTCTCACCTGGATACCAGTGTGATCATCCTTCATCGCTGAGAATCATTGCCACATATCTCCACGATTCTCCTGAAAGGACCTTGTCTGTTAGAGTCCTCGATCCCCATTCCCCCCAGCCAGTGTGTTCCCCTCCCCACTCTCTTCTGCCAGCCCTGACGAAGGTGCCCCTCACCGAAACGCGCGTTGGCGTTACTACGGCGTTTACCATCAGGAAAGGCAATAATACTCAATCTCTCTGCCTCTCCTAAAGTGTACCCACGTCCATGCAACCATAATTCCATCTCCCTTTTGTTGCAGGCCCTATGTTAGTTATCTGTATGAAGTGACTGAATGTGTTAGAGTATGAATGAATCTTTAGACTAGAGTGCCTGTTGAGCCCCCTGTTTTATCCCCCGGAGTGAGTGGAACACTGTATACCTCGTTTATATTTTTTCCTTGTTTATCTTTTATGAACTTATTTCTAAAAATGATGAATAGCACTGATGACTTTAGGAATTTTTATATGTATATTCTTTAAATACCTTGCTAATATGACTAAATGCACTAAATCAAACAAAATTAAAAAAATATATTTTCTATAGATGATTTTCATTGTGGTTCATTCGTTCCTTTGGTCCTAGGTACTCACCTGATATTCCTCCCTCCTAATCAAAATTGGATCCCACCGGGGACCACTACTCATCATTCCTGGCAGGGTGATTTTTTCTATTTGCTCTTGTAATCCCCCCTCTCGTTCCTGCCTACATCATTTATTAGCCTTGGGGAACCCCCCTCCATTCCAGACAGCCCGAACTGCCAAGCCATGCCTTCACTGGACCGGAAACAAGCTTCCGAGGACCGGTTTCTGGCATTACAGCCGTCTTCAGCCCAGCTTGCTTGAATCCAGTGGCAAAGTGAGCAAGGGACTCACGTCTGAGCATACCCTGCCACACTTATGGCGGCCAAAACGGTACAAAAGGGGCTGGTGCCCAAGTTGAAGCTAATTTCTTTGTAACCATTTACAAAATGGTTACAAAGAAATTAACTTCAACTTGGGCACCTACTGTAACCCTGTAACTATTCTCTGACCCTGCTCTGACCATCGAAGCAGGGTCAGAGAATAGTTCAAGTATGGCAAGAGGCTCCTGTCACAACAACTAAACCTCTACAGGATGCACTTACAGATAAATAAAGCAGGGGCCTGAGTTGAAGCTCAAATTCAGTAACATTTTAATCAGCCCAAAACGTTAGTGAGCACGGTCGATGCTGGCCAAGTGTGCTTTAACCCCATCTCTGCCATCGAAAATTAGCTGTAATACTCGAGGGAGGTTTTTGCATCCATGAGTTTCTCGAGCGTGATCCCCGTGTAGTTCCTGTTGCCAGGAGGCTGCTTTCTCCTCACCTGCTGCCCTTCTCGCTCTCTGACCCTTTATACACAAGAGGCATGTGAACACGCATAGAACCCCCGCACCACACACTAGCGGTATCAAACGTCTTCCCGCCCTTTCCCAGCTATGATGGACAGCTCACTCAAAGGACCTCAGCGCCTTTTGGCGTGGTGGCAAAGTTACAGGCACACATGGTCACTGGAGGCAAATCTTCTGGCCCTTAGCTGCAGCTGCAGTGCAGGAAAAGCACTATACATTTACCCAACGAGGTAGCACTTACTGGATTAGCCAGTACTCCAGTTGAGTAGAGGTATTGCACAAAACTGTGGTATCTTCGTGGATAACTATGCAGGGCAGGATTCATTCTGGCACGAGGCTCCTGTCACAAAAATTAAACCTCAACAGCACTTACAGATATAAATAAAGCAGGTGCCTGAGTTGAGGCTCAAATTCAGTAACGTTTTAATCAGCCCAAAACATTAGTGAGCACGGTCGAGGCTGGCAAAGTGTGCTTTAACCCCGTCTCTGCCAGCGAAAATTAGCTGTAATACTCGAGGGAGGTGTTTGCATCCATGATTTTATCGAGCGTGATCCCCGTGTAGTTCCTATGGTCAGGAGTCTGCTTTCTCCTCACCTGCTGCCCTTCCCGCTCTCTGACCCTTTATACACAAGAGGCATGTGAACACGCACAGAAGCCCCGCACCACACACTAGCGGTATCAAACGTCTTCCTGCCCTTTCCCAACTATGATTGACAGCTCACTCAAGGGACCTCTGCGCCTTTTGGCGCGGTGGCAAAGTTACAGGCACACATGGTCACTGGAGGCAACTCTTCTGGCCCTTTACGCAGCTGCAGTGTAGGAAAAGCACTATACATTTACCCAACGAGGTAGCGCTTACTGGATTAGCCAGTACTCCAGTTGAGTAGAGGTATTGCACAAAACGGTGGCATCTTGGTGGATAACTATGCAGGGCAGGGTTCATTCTGTCACGAGGCTCCTGTTACAAAAATTAAACCTCAACAGCACTTACAGATATAAATAAAGCAGGTGCCCAAGTTGAGGCTCAAATTCAGTAACATTTTAATCAGCCCAAAACATTAGTGAGCATGGTCGAGGCTGGCCAAGTGTGGTTTAACCCCGTCTCTGCCATCAAAAATTAGCTGTAATACTCGAGGGAGGTGTTTGCATCCATGAGTTTCTCAAGCATGATCCCCGTGTAATTCCAGTGGCTAGGAGGCTGCTTTCTCCTCACCTCCTGCCCTGCTCGGTCTCTGACCCTTTATACACAAGAGGCATGTGCACACGCATAGAAGCCCTGCACCACCCACAAGCGGTATCAAACGTCTTCCCGCCCTATCCCAACTATGATGGACAGCTCACTCAAGGTACCTCAGCGCTTTTGGCGTGGTGGCAATGTTACAGACACACATGGTCACTGGAGACAAATCTTCTGGCCCTTTACGCATCAGCAGTGTAGGAAAAGCACTATACATTTACCTAATGAGGTAGCACTTACTGATTAGCCAGTGGAAAGTAGTCCAGTTGAGTATAGTGCAAATTACAAGAAAATATGCGATTTTGCAGGAAAATCTGCGAATTCGCGGATTTATTTGCGATTTGGCGCACATACGCGGACCGCAGATCCGCAAAATTCGCCCATATTTATTTGGGACTAGAATGTTGGTACCTGACCTTGACATGAAGGGCACAGTGGTGGAAAATAAATAATTTGATATCAAAGATCGTTTGGCTGTTTTACAGGACTTAAATGAACTAAGATAGAAACAATGCAACGTGTTCCTGAAGCCAACCACCACTGGGGAAAAACCAGCCGTCCCAGCAAGGCCTGTCTGGATCCCATAGCTTGGTGATCTAGTCAGAGAAAAGATCGCGGACAAGAAGGAATTTGGGCCTTCTTACAGACAACCAAACCCTGTCCTAGCAATCCACGGATCAAGAACAGTACTTTTGCCACCCCTTGCTAGTAAAAAGGAGAAAAGATTTGTGTCCATCAACCTGATCAAACCACAATATGTGGCTGATACTAAGCAGTAGGCCAAGTGGACTCCGACAATGTAGCAGACACACTTCTCTAGTTACTATCCAAGAGGTTCAAACTGAGAAACTATGAAGATTCTACAGTGACAAATGAAGGACTAAGCAACAATGCTATGGAACTCATTCCTCTTGAAACCCAAATAACAGTTCGTCCTGATACACCTGTCTACAACGAAGCAACAAGTGATCAACTGGTTACAGCGATTTCAACAAATTCTGATGCAATTCCAACCATTGACAGAACTGCCTCCGGCTATTTCATTAACTTTGATACGTTTTCTGAGGATCCCAGCAAACCTGAAAACAACGCCCACACAAAGAACTTTCAAAGAACAAGCAACAGATTTTTTTCATCTCCTGAAATAGACTTATCTGGTTTCACAATGGATTGAACTTTGGATTGTTTAGGGGATATCTTTCTTTCTACTTTGGTTAGCTCTGGAAATAACTCTGGGTATGCTGATAAATGGAAAATATATTCAAATGGACACAGCAAGTAAAAGAGTGAACTTACTTCTCCAGCCACACAAATCATCCCACCGTGAAGTAAGAGACTAGTCATCAGTGAACATCACAGCCGTTCCTATACCAGATGGTATATTTTGGGACAAAACCAAATTTGATATTTTTGGCCCGTCGGAGGTTTTGAAGATTCCACACTTAAAATTTCTTTAAGTGACTTTATTACCTCTAGTACCTTTTCTGATGATTAGGACTTCGAGACTGTTAATAATATGATGTCTGTTCTAGTAATGTCTGCAGTATTCACAAATCATAAATATTTGGAGTGTTCATCAGACTATGAACAAATGTATTGTTATAACCATTATGGCCATCATTTCTTGCATAAGACTGCAACACCTAGGCACCCAAACTATGGAGCTCGTTCCCTTTGGAAAATCGATCCTGTACTGACATCATGCAGGTTCATCAAGACATGGCTGTTTCGGCTAGCCTACAATCTGGGATAATTGACAGCTGTGGTCTGCTCAGTTCGCCTCCAGTTTCTTTCTGTTCTCTGGTCAGCGCCATGAAGCCACCCGGTGTAAGTGCGCTCAATAAATACCCATTAACATTAACATTAACATTAACCTAGAAATTTATTTATGTATAACCAATGGGAACATTGTCCTACACCTCCAAGGATAGCTCAAAAACTTTAGCTCAACTTGTCAAATCCAGAAACGTTTTTCTTTAAAAGTGTGAACAAGACAGGATCGAAAAATGATTTAACCAAAACAAAACAGATTTATTCTGCAGCCTTTATTGCCCACCTGTCTAGACAGGGTTTCGACTTTTGGAAAGACAGCATTGAGACAAAATCTGTCTGGGGTACAAAAGATTGGCAAGTGCAGGGGTAGAAGCTTTGTTTAGAGCCTGTATCATCCCTGAGCAAATAATGTTTTTGAATGACACTGTCCATCAAATCTCTTGCCTTGGGATAGACAAGATCAAAGACATGAACACTCCGTCCATACTTGCACTGCAAGTAATAGCACTACACAAGGGGAGGTCGTGTACATACTATTTTGCATCTCAACAGATCAGATCTAGAATGGAAAAAATGGTTGCTCTGGCCCATAGACACAAACAACTTTCAATATTGATTCCTGAACAAAATACAGGGTTTCACTATCAATAGGCCAGACCCATGCTATGTTCAAAGACAGCATCCAGGGGTAATGACAACATACAGTGTAGGGAAACTTTGCCTTTATTGGCTACAGAAAGTTACAATAGAGGATGTGAAACAACACTTAACTTTACTTCAAGAAGGCGCAGATCTTAGGGATTTCTCGCCGGTATCTACGCTGCTTATAATGAAATATGGAAGGTTACCCAAGCAGAAACTGCAGAAAGAATACGAGAAATTGATCGTATTAATTTAGAGAAATCTCTAGCTGTAGCGGCCAATGGGTTAACGACTCTCTCGTCCAGGATATATGCTTTGGACAGCATTGTATCCTCTGCCATAGACATTATGGAACAAGACTTGGTCATGTTGCAACATGGTCAGTCTCAACTATGTACTATCATGCTATTAGGCTGTATGCTACAAAACCTGTGTGCAGACTATGTGCCTTAGCGTTTAATCAACACTACATCACTGTTTTCGGTATTCAATCTCACTGATAAACAGATCAAACTGGCACAAAGGGGAGCAGACTATACGGTGCTGAACATTGAAAAACTGGAAAAATTACCATTCACGGTGGTGGAAAAACCAGCTACTGAGTGGATCATATATTGTAAACTCACTCTGCCTCTTACAGCTTTCCATTTTCAGTATTGCCTAAAACATATACCAGCAGGCAAATATGAAAGGTTGGTTAAAGGATACATCAAGACATCCAGGGATTTACCTTACACATACAGATGTTGGAGTGGGGGCGTGAAGTGTTTCTTATCGGTACAAACTGTGAAAACACACTAAGCGGTTCTCTCCTATGACAGGGTATAATTTACACGGGACCTGTAATGGTTCCACTACAAACTTATCCTGCCACCTGCAAGGTTCACCAGCTGCAGTGATTAATCCAATTTTTGGACAACTTTTGAATGGAAGTTACCTCATGTTGAATGATCACAGCTGCTATGGCATGTTTCCAGGTATTCCATATGTAGTAACAGTTACATCCAGGGTCACTTGCTGTATGGAAGTCTTGTTCTCTCAAATAGAGACAGCCAGGTAGGCGCCTTTATGGCCTTCACTGAACATCTCTTCTATACAAATTGATACTCTAAACAGAATGAAAGCCATTCTTTTGCAACAAACAGTGCCTCTGACCTCGGCCAAAGAAACCTATGATCTACAAGTTGCAAGGACTTCAGCTGAGATACATGCCCTTTTGAATACAAACTGCCCTATACATTTCTCAGAAATGTTAGAACGTACATTAAACATGTCTGATACGTGCTGGTATTGTACATGTATTTAAGAACGTGGGTTCAGGACTGTTGGCAGCTTTTCGAGCAGTCCTCGAAATAATTCCCAGCTTTGTGCACTCTGTGTTTGGTGGACTGCCACTACTTTTAGCACTTGTTGCAGGGATCCTGTTTTTGCTCCTACTGCTACGATATGGCAAGCCAAATCACCAGCGACACCCAATGCCCCGTGGAGAGAGCTCTACTGGGGATGAAGTGTTGTGAGCGCATCGTCCAAATTCTGGGTTTACGAGAAATAAATAACACATGGTTTCTGTTATTCAGACCAATCTGGCAAGATTGCATCTTACCTGTTGTACGCTGCCTGCTTTGCGCTGAAGAATGCATGCTAGACATCTGTCTAACACTCCCATCAGTCATGCCTACGGATATCGATACTCTGCTGGACCCAGTAACAGCCCATGCTGTGTGTTGTCCCCAGCAGCTACCAATCCTGATGACGGCATTCATTGAGATCTCACAGGCGCAAATTGCTACTGCTGAGATACAAGAGGAATCAACAGGCACACAAGTAACATCGGATACGAACATTGCTGATGCTTCCAATGCTGAAGGCAATGCTTCTCATCTATGTGCAGTTAATCTTCTAAATAAGGTAATCCAATTTTCACCTACAACGGTAGACAACTTTTTGTCTACAGGTATGGAAAGTTTCATGTTTTCTCCATCCCCATACACTGACTTTTGATACAGCACACAGTGTACTGGGAAGACTCTGAATTTGGCCTTAATTTTTCAAAACAAAGACTAAACTTGGAACTTTTTCCTATGATTAATAATTTTTCTCCCAAATTTGTATTTTTATTTTTTGGGCAAAATAATCTGCTTACAGTAGAACTATTCATAGAGAACAGAATTATTTGAAACACTTCCAGAGACAATCAGGTACATGCATCATTGTTGCCGTTTGCGATTCCTTAATTGCGAAAAATAAGGAATCGCAATTATGGAATCACAATTTGCGATTCGCAATTAGCTAATCGCAAATTGAGATTGCGATTTCAAGGGTGCAGGGGCGTCCAAAGGACACCCTGTTGCACCCCTGAAATCAATCTATGCACATATGTTGTGCACACACATGCCCTAAGAGCATGTGTGTGCACAACATGACAGTTAAAAATAGGCACAAAATTGCATTTTTTAAATAATTTGCAAATTACCATGAGGTCCAACCTCATGGTAATTTTTTCCTCCTAATTGCAATTTTGCAATTCTTTTTGGGTGTCATGCATTGTATATGTATGTATGTATGTATAAACCATTTTATAACGCGCTCCGTTACTTGAGAGTATCCTTGCGCGATATGGGAGAGACAGAAAGCAAAACAGCAGGAAAGCCTCTTAAATTACACTCTTGAATAAATGTGTTTTTACATTTTTCTTGAATAGCGCCACAGTCTGCATAGACCGCAAGTGGAGGGGCAGAGCGTTCCAGGCCCGAGCCGCGATCACAGAGATCGATTGTCCGCCGAGCCTGGCTCGTTTAAAACGGGGAAGAGACAATTTGAACAAGGTGGATGATCGGAGAGTACGAGCGGGGACATAGCAAATGAATCTCTTTCTCAGATACAGGGGGCCTTGATCATGGATTGCTCTGAACGCGAGCACCAGAGATTTGAACAGAATGCGCTGCGCAACCGGAAGCCAATGGAGGGTACGCATCTCAGCGCGAGCGCTCTTCCATCTAGGGATATTAAATAGCAGACGGACAGCCGCGTTCTGGATAATTTGCAGGCGTTTCACCAGGTAGTCCGGGATGCCACTGAACAGCGCATTCGCGTAATCCAGCCTTGCCAGTATGAGAGCCCGTGCAACCATCTCCTTGGCTTCCCTAGGGAGCAGAGGGAAGAATTTGCGGAGCATTCTCAGCGTGGCAAAGCAAGTACCTGTCAACTTTAATATGATCTTCAAATCTGAGGTCCTCTGCAAACCGGATGCCAAGATTTTTTGCAGGTCTCCCCATCTCTTTCGGGCCGGGAATGTTAGGGGGCCACAGTGTGTTCTTAAACGAGGGGGGAAAGGCACCATAAAAAAGCACCTTGGATTTGTCCGCATTGCATTTCAGCTGGGCCTGGGTTAACCAGCGAAATACAGAGGACAAACACAGATGTACTGCCGACGTATCCAGATTGTCGTCTGGCCAGGTGAACAGCAGTTGGGTATCATCTGCATACCCTATAATCTTAGCCCCATACTGTTCCGCTAGATAAACCAGGGGGGTGATGTAAACATTGAACAGTAAGGGACTAAGAGGGGATCCTTGAGGGACCCCCGTGAGAAGTGGTTTGGGCTCAGATGCGTGAGGGGGCATCCAGACCTGCTGGAACCTGTCAGAGAGAAAAGAAGACAACCAGGCCAGCACAACTCCCCCAATACCAATAGCAGACAGCCTGGCGAGGAGAAGCTCATAGGGGACGGTATTGAACGCGGCAGAGAGGTCCAATAAAATTAGGACCGCTCTGCCGCCTCTGTCTAGACAGTCCCGAATCGCCTCAGTCATCTCCACCAGCGCAGTCTCAGTGCTATAGGCAGCCCTGAAGCCCGATTGGGCAGGGTGGAGGGCATTGGAGGTTTCAACAAAGTTCTCCAATTGTTGAAGAACCACCTTTTCACAGATTTTCGTGAGGGCTGGCAAAAGGGATATGGGACGGTAGTTACCGGGGACCGTAGCGTCCAGTCCCGTTTTTTTTAAAAGCGGCAGAAGTTTGGCTCGTTTCCAGCCTAAAGGCACCTCACCTGAGGCCAGGGAGAGGTTCACTATCTGCGTAATCTCGGTGCAGACCGTTTCCGCCACCTCCGAAAGCACTCGAGCTGGGCACGGATCGGCGGGAGAGCCAGATTTCAGGGACTGAAGGAGGGGCAGAACATCACACTCAGCAACTTTCACAAAGTCCGTAAGCTGTTGTCCAGAACAAGGACAGAGTGTAGGAAACATGTTGGCCGCTAAGCAGTCGGCGGGCAAAGCTGCTAATAGGTCCTGCTGGATCCTCGCTATTTTACTGATAAAAAAGGTGGACAGATCCTCGCACCATTGCGCAGAAGACGGAAGAGTAACTGCATCAGCAACAGGCGCAACAAAGCTCTTGACAATAGCAAAAATCTCTTTGCTATTGTTATCTGCTTTCGCAATGCGCCCTGCGTAGTAGTTCCCTTTCGCTACCTTGATGGCTGCATAATAGTCTTTTTGTGCTAGACGTAGAGCGGATTTAGCCTCAGAGCTATAACTGCACCTCCACGCTCGTTCTAGCTTTTTGCAGCCAAGTTTCATCACCCTCAACTCAGGAGAGAACCAGGGTTGGGAGGGAGTGCTTAGTGATCTAGACACAGTAGTGTGTTTCGTGGAAGCAAAAGCCGCCTGACGCACCCACTCATTAAACTCGCCGACCGACTCATCCAGAAGCGTCGTAGATTTAGGGCGGTCTCTGGACAGGGCCTGCCTGAACACGAGCAAGTTGATTTTTTGGGTGTGACATATGGGGGGTGAGGGACCAGAATCCGCCATCTCTCACGCGAATCTGACCAAAGCGTGGTCAGACCAGGTTGTTTTTTCAACAATCACGGACTGAATGGGGAAGTTGGAGCAAATCAAATCAAGCAGATGACCTCCGGCATGAGTCGGACCATTCACCCATTGTTTAAGCTGAGCCAGGTTAAGAATATCACCGAGCCTGCGGGCTTCCGGTGAGTCAGGAACATCTACATGAATATTAAGGTCGCCGACCAATAGAAACTTTGGGAAGCTTAAGGCCCGTAGTACTATATATTCCTCTAGGGAATCGAGAAAAAGATTAGCCTGACCCGGAGGCCTGTAGATCAAGGACCCACCTAAGGTGAAATGAGGAGAAGTTATTATAGAAAAGTGAAGAACCTTGCCTCCAGCACCCACAATCGGTGGCTCAGAAACGAAGCGCCATCCAACCCTGAAGATAACGGCTAGTCCGCCCCCTCTACCCAGGGGCCTGTCTGCCCTAACAATCTTAAAACCCCTGGGGACAGCAAGTTCCACGCTCGGAGCAGAAGTGCTGGTCATCCACGTCGCCGTGACGAACAGCACATCCAACTGGCCATCCACCAGTAGTTCAAAGACATCAGCAGCATGTCTCACCACCGATCTAGCATTAATCAGTCCCGCCCTGATGGTTGTGACACCGGCGTCACTGACTGAACGTGGGGGTAAGGAAGGTTGGGGGAAAAAACCACAGCTGAGACACTTTGCCCAGGCACAGTCTGGTTCTGCACGTAAGCACGGCACTCCTTCATTGGGAGAAGCAAGTTTCATAAGATCATTGCGTGAGTACTTGCGTTGGTAGCTGGGCAAGGTGGCGGGCCATGGGCTCGTCCGAGGCACGGACGGGCTCAGATGGGCCCTCCTTTGGCGCGCCTTCGGCGCGCAGACGGCGCGCCCGCTGCGCGCCCTATGGGGTATCATTATTTATCGGCCAAGCCCCTCCCCGAGCTGGACCGCTACCTCCCGACCAGCCAGGGACCGGGCCTCACTAAAGATGGCGCCGCCCGACCTGGCCCTCCACTACAATCGGCACAGAGCAGCCGCGGTGGAACGGGGCACAGGGAAACCGGGAAAACAGCACAGGAGTTTAAAACAGGTGGAATTGATTAAAAAACTAACATCACAATTCTTAGTCAATTGAAATGTAGAAAACAGGATCATTTTTAAAATTGCGCTAAAAACTACAGTGCAGAAAAGCGAGTGGGCAGAAGAGTGAATCTCGCAGTCTGCCCGTCTTTCCCCAGCGGAATTTCAAAGTGCTGCCACCACCATGATCAACCACGAGGGTCTGGGAGCGACAGGATCTATTTATCGGCCAAGCCCCTCCCCGAGCTGGACCGCTACCTCCAGACCAGCCAGGGACCGGGCCTCACTAAAGATGGTGCCGCCCGACCTGGCCCTCCACTACAATCGGCACAGAGCAGCCGCGGTGGAACCGGGCACAGGGGAACCGGGAAAACAGCACAGGAGTTTAAAACAGGTGGAATTGATTAAAAAAACTAACATCACAATTCTTAGTCAATTGAAATGTAGAAAACAGGATAATTTTTCAAATTGCGCTAAAAACTACAGTGCAGAAAAGCGAGTGGGCAGAAGAGTGAATCTCGCAGTCTGCCCGTCTTTCCCCAGCGGAATTTCAAAGTGCTGCCACCACCATGATCAACCACACATTGCATTTAAAGAATCGCAAATTGTGATTCCTTTAATGCAATCGCATTTTCTGAAATCGCAAAAAATAGCGATTTCTTGTAGTTTTGGATTGATGCATCCCAAATAGTGATTTGGGAATCGCAAACGGACGAATTTTGCGATTCGCACCGTTTGCGATTCCTAAATCACTTGATGCATGTGGCTGAATATGTCTTCTTGTCAATAACAAATTGTTTTATGTAACTTGTCATGAAATGGTTTTGGATTTTTTCTTCTGTGTTTACCACCCATTTCATAATGTATACACTCATGTTTATTCATTTAGCATTCAATGCCAAATTATGCTTAGAATTAAACATTGCTTTGATATGTACAGGACCATTGTATCATAATTACAATTTTAATACATTTTTTACAATGTGTTTTAGACATGTCTTTAGCAAATTAATGTGTAGCTATATTTTAGATATGTTTAGCATGTTTAGAATTTAGTAATGTCGTTCATACGAAACTGGAGTGGTGTTGTGTGTTGATTTAGATACCGTATATAGGTTTCCCGACTTATGCCCTTATATAGGCATAATCCACATTGCCCTTTTTTAGGCATAGAAATCCAATCCTTATTTAGGCATTATCCAGACCCTCCAGGATTTCGCGATTTTGCGGTTTGCCGCGAAATCGGCACTTTTGTAAAAATGCCGCGATTTTTACAAAAGTGCCTGGGAAATCAGCACTTTTGTAGAAATCGCGCTGCATTTTTACAAAAGCCGCTATATCCTGGGGGGTCTGGTGAATGCGCATAATTCATTGTAATAATATTCCGCGCCCTGTTCTCACTGCTGCCCGATGTGAACGTGTATTTACACTCAGATTGTGCCTCGCCGCCAGGGGTTTCTCGCTATGTTAAACGTGTACTTGATTTCCGCCGCCAGTGCTAATATACGGATATTTATGCGGCAGACCGTGGAGACGGGGCCATTGATCGACGCAGCCGAAGGGGGGCTTCAGTTCAAAACAGGGCCGCACAGCCCTTCATGCTTCCAAGGTCGGTAAGGTGCGAATTCAGGGTTGAACTCCAATCCCGGTGCAAACAGTTCTCTGATAATAACTATCACGCCCTCGTAGTTTTCCTATAAATTCCCACAGGTCATGCAGAAAACATGGAATTCGGTGTGGTAAACACGGATACCGCATATTGGGCCTCATATTACTGCTCGAAGCTCCGAGCTGGAGGTATTTACCACTTACGCTGTCGACGGCCTGGGGGAGATTGGTGCTGTAGGGGCACGAACCCTACCTGAGAGAGCATTGAGCCCTGGCCCCCATGCTCGGAGACCCATGGAGGATGCATTCAAACTAGTGTTTTATCCTTAATATCTTCAGCTTTCCTTCTCTCCCAGCAGACAGCATTCTATTGCCGAGCACTCGGGTGCTCGTCTTTCTGGATTCCGGAAGCCGTCGCCACCAAGTTGTTTCCAGGTCACGTCTTCGCCAGTATTCAGCTGCTTTTCTCAAGTGTCGGAGATAGCGCATAAAGGCGCTCTCCTCTTGAGGATATTTTCCATTCCGGACGCATTTCTAATGTGTGGGGCAAACAGCACGGAGGGTAGGTTGACAAACTGCACTACATTAGTCCGAAATAATCACAATGAAATACTCACACACATGTGTTATCTCCTAAAATGAATCTTTTTCTACGCGTTATAATTTGTCCGATCTTTGTACTATCTATGTTGCCACTATACTTGGGTTGTATCCTTTAGATTAGCTTAGTGATTAATAGATCATGTTGCATTGGTATTCTTATATTTTTGTATACCAATGTTTTTATTTAATTACATTGATCTTGCAAAAAAGTGAAATAATCTTACAATAATATTCTGATTTCTTTTTTGGAGTGCTCTAGACAATTATGTGATTTCTTTGGTTTTGCTGCTAGCAACCTCCATGTTTACAATTCTTTTCAGTAGAAGTGTTGTACCACTTGTTTTTCATTCTTGCTTCTTTTTTATTGACCACTTTGTGTGAGGGGTTAATGCAGGTAGTTTGTTCCACTGCAGCACATTGTAATAGGCCAGCAGGGCTGACATTGTTTGCATTGCTTTATCTGATCTACATCCAGGAAGGTACAAGGTGGAGCAAATCAATTACAACTGGCAGAAGAAGGAGCACACAGATTAAGGGTAAGACCATCGGCTCTGACCCTCAAAGTAGTACCTATGCAAATTCTCACACTCTCACCAGTGAGGCCACACCCACAAGCTGCAGAGTAGGCCCAGGGCCTCATCTATTCCAGAAATAAATCAGTTTATTTCAAGGATGTTGCCTACACATCCCAAAGAGAAGACTTTAGTAGACTTACCACTGGCAGCTTTACCAACTACTACAATGCATGGACATAGCAGTCTGGCAGGCATGTGTCATTCTCCCAATGAAGAGTGAAACTCCTGACGCAGACCCCCTTCAGCCTATGGCATGCAGGGTTTTTTATACTCCCTGTCCAGAGGGCCTATAGGAAAGGCACTGGAGTTAAAGAAGAGCAGTGCCTCTGTTAAGGCCACAGAGGGTAAGGAATGTTGCTTGCTGACAAGTAGACCACTGCCATTTTGAAAATTAATGATAAGACTTGGATCAGAGAAGGAAGGAGGGAGCAAATTATTAGCCTCTGAATCATCCTTCGTGAGGCTAGAATCCTTATCCACCATTGTTACGATGTTGGAGACACAGGCAAATATCTTCTCTGTCTGGAAACACATATGGGCCCTAGAAAAAGACTGTTCTCCAAGGTACGTTCTGACCTTCGCTTGGCAAATAGGATAACGTCACATAAAGTCAAGTGCAGCACTGTCAAGGGCTGAACACAGTGCTGAAACATGCTCTGCATTACACATTGTGGAAGGCACCTAAAGGGAAGGGACAGCAGTCCACTAATACGTCTTAGAGCCGAGATCCGAGCCTGCAGAAGAGACAGGGTTTGAGGAGAGCAGGGGAGTGCTTGAGTCAGTCAATAGTCGTCAAGTCGAAAAGGAGCAAGGCCAGTAGAGTTCCAGAGCTGTCTTCAAGTTGACAGACTGACAGAAAGCCTCAAGTTCTGAGGGACAGTAAATGGAGTCGGAAATTCTGACTTAATCTTCTGTGGCTTCAGAACCAGAGGATGAGGAAAAGTCCAGTGTAATAAAACAGTACTGTAACTCGGAATGGTCAAAGGAAAAGGACCATTTCCTGGCGGTAGATGATTTTTTCTTTCAATGGCAATTTTGTATTTTTTGTGGGGAAGCTTCTTTTGGGAGATTTTTCCCTTACAAGAGAAGGACTTTGGAGTTTTCCTCCAAGCCCTGCAGATGGTATGCTGATGCTGCAAGGGCCCACTGAGGAGATAGGGACTTAAGTGCAAGCAGCGCTTCGGTGCCTAAGGCTAGAGGTGTCCAGGCTCTGCAACATACGATGGTCTGAGGGAGACCACCGTACCAAAGCTCATGACTTCCTCACTTGGCGAGGGAGAGGATAAGCTGGGTGTCATCAACGTAGGAGATGATGTTGAGGTCATGCAGTCGGGCGACGTGGGCGAGTGGTGCCATGTAGATGTTAAACAGTGTAGGGCTGAGGAATGAGCCCTAGGGTATGCCGCAGATGATCTTGGTGGCTTCGGAGCGGAAGGCGGACGTTCTGTGTTCTGCCGGAGAGGAAGTCTTGCTTTTCGAGGGAAACAAAGTGTCTACATTGTAAATAAACCAAATATACATACCTTCATGTTGTTAAATAACTAAAAAACTAAGATATCTGTGTTTGTTGTAGGAAAAATGGCCAAATAAAATGCTGCAAAATTGCTGCTAAATTTCTGTGTTTGTGCTGCTAAATTTTCATTTTTGTGCCACTAAATTTGCTAATCCATGCCGCTATAACCTGGAGAGAGAGTCTTAGGAGGGTGGAGCCAGAAACAAGCAACTAGAGAGTGAAGAGATAGGTTTTCAGCAATTTTCTAAAGGATGCCTCATTTTTATCTTGTCTGATGTTCATGGGGAGGGTATTCCACTTTTTAGCTGCAAGAGTGCGGAAGGACCTGCCTCCCATTCTAGCTTTTTTAGGGAGCGTTGTTTTGAGCAGACCTGTTCCCTTGGTGTGTTATTGTCTAGCCATTTAATTGGACTTGAATTAGATCTTCTGTTAAGATAGAGGAGACCTCTGGGATATGTTTTAAAATTTGTAAAATGTTAGACCTATTTAGGATGTCTGAGATTCCCCGTGAGGTATATTCTGGTGTAAGGATTATGGAGGTATTCTCCGCATTCCTAAACTCTGGGGGCATTTGGTTGATGGCAGCAGGATGTAATGCCCTGCAGTATGCAGGTACTGCTTTTGCTCCTGGATCATTGTTAGCATCCTGTGGGCCACGAGGTTCGATTTTGTCCCTTAATATGGATGTTGTTATTCGCCCCTCTGGGGGTCTCTGCCAAATTTTACGGTGGATCTTCTGGTACTGCTCTTCAGGGTGGATGTTGGGGGTAATGTTTTGAAAGATCATTTTTAATTCTTGCTGTGGTCGTTCGTCTGTGGTATTGACCGTTTGTTTCTCTGAAGTTGGAGTTATCAGTAATGCTGGGTTTTCCTCGATGGTTGTGGAAACCGTTGTTTTTTCAGAAGTTGAAGTTATGTATAGTGCTGGAGTTTCTTCGCTAATCGCAGTTGTAATTAGTTTGGGTTCAAATTTATTTTTTGTCTGGCTTTCCTTTAGAAAAATCAGGAATAATTTCTGAACACCCGAGTTCTTTTGAGTTAAAGTCCTGTAGGTCTCACTTGTTCCCAATATTTTTTTACCAGATGTTCTTGGCGTGAAGTAATTGCAGATCGACTTATTATTTGCTTTAGGAATTGAGCTTGATTTAAAATGTTGTGATAGCGCCGAAGGTGTAGACTCCAACCGCACTTGGTTCCTTGTTGGGCACTTAATTCTAGAGCCTGTGTCTGTATCAAGGCCTATGATGGTTGGTTTGTACATTGTGCTGTTGGTTTTGCCTTTTATTATTTGCCTCTCTTGCCGTGGGAGGCGTTTCACCTGTCTATCCACTGATTTATGAAGTGATAGATAATTGAGTTTATAAGAGACCTTCCAGGGGAGTCTCCAGCTCTGGACGCTGTATGATCTGAGCCTCCTATTTCCCCTGTTGTGTGGCTTAATTTCCAGACTCATAAATTGGGCAAGTGGGCAAGTTGTTTTAAACTAACATGGACTTCTTCACCTCAGGCTGCCCTGCCTTGTACTTTCTTGCTCAAATATAGCCCGATATACGCCTGGCGAGACAGAGCGGTAAAGTTTTGACTTTTAGGTGACAACTTCAGTGAGTGGATGGCTGCTGGGCGAATCAGATTTGGGACTCTTTCACAAAAAGTGCTTGGCGACTCCAATGACATAGTTATCTCTGGTGGCTATTGATGGAAAAGTGCATCAGTTGTTACTTCTTCCCATTATGTCTTTCCCAGGAACAAAAATATGTACAGTCTATATAAATAATTCTAAATTCCACCTTGTATGTCCAGTTGGGCTATGAAGTAAGTCAGTTTAAAGGGAAAAGAGAAGGTCACCAATATAGAGACACAAAAGCAAGAAAAAGGATGCAAGAGGAAAATCTAGGAACAGTACAGTGAAGTTCCATTTGTGGCAACTACACAAGGTCAGGATACGAGGTAAATATATTTCGGGATTTTATCCACCTACCATTATATTCCAATCAATTAATAATTACATAATTCGTTGGCCAGCTACATACAGTGTTGTGCAAAGGCTTCTGCATTGCCCATGTCACAGCTTTATACATAGGTTATTCAGCAAAAAGATGATGACACACATAAGTACATAAAATACACCGATCAACAAAAGCTTAGGGCCTGATTTAGAGCTTGGTGAACAGGATACTCTGCCACACTTAGCGGTCTCAAACAGAAAACTAGAAAAATTACCTGTGCACCCAGGAAGGAAACTCGCAGTGTGTGTGGAACATTAGTTTTTTTTGCTTATTAAATAAAAAAAGACACTTTGGGCCCCCATTAGGATAGCGGGCGGATTACGCCCACCGGGCCGGCGGTGGTCACTGCCGGCCCGGCGGGGGCAATCCGCCCGCCATCCGAGTTTAAAAGACCCCCCGCCATATTATTATGGCTGGGGGGTCCGTGGCAGACGGAAGACCCTCCACCGCATTTCCGCCCCGGTCGACTTGCGACCGGGGTGGAAAGACTGCAATATGGTTATTCAGCAAAAAGATGGGGACATACGTAAGTACATAACATACACCTATCAACAGAAACTAGACAAATTACCCATGCAGCCAGGAAGGAAGCTCGCAGTGTGTGGGGAACATTAGTTTTTTTTGCTTATTAAATAAAAATAGACACTTTGTTTCTGAAAAATAAAAAGAATTTGACATAGTTCCTATGAACCCACGAAAATCACCATACCATTGGTGACCTCTAGTTATGGTGGTCTTCCTTTCATCTGGGTAGCAGACAATATGACCTCGGCCACCCTGGTGAAATCTGCCTTGCAATCAGCGAATGTGCCTGAAGTCAATGTTACACTCAAAGATTTACTACATGCAAAGCTGTCACACTACAGCACTCAAAACACAATGCAATGACATACCAGAATGTAGAATCAAAGGTAACTCACAGACATCAGCTTTCACAACTAATGACAGTATACACCACAAAACCGACAGACATCTGAACATATATGTAAAAACTACTGAATATTGCTAACATTCAATCCTTGCTGATGCATGGCAAAGCACACACTTTCCAGCAACCCACACACATAAATAAACATACGTGAGCAACATACACATTAATGCTGCATTTTACCTTACAATCAATCTTGTGTAGTTGTGTCTCTTAGTAACATCACCCTCCTGTCGTCTATGCTGTGCAGTTGAAAAAGATCTAGGTTTTTAGATGTTGCAAATGGCCCAATTTGCAGATTCGGGACATTGTGACTGCAATATAGCCTTTTTACTTGTACCAAACCAATTCTCCTTTGTGAATGCGTTGTAAAATGTTTTCTAAGAGCAGGCAGTGGTCCCCCGGACCACTTCCAACTCTTAAACAAGCATTTGCAATGCAATAGGTCTTGCATATTGTATTGCATTTTTTATTTGTTTACTAGCGCCCATGCAGCACTTTCACATTTATGGAGGAAGCATTCCATTCTTTAGACAAGCCGCGTTTAAAGAAAGGCGTGCCTACATTAAAGTGAAACCACGGCATGCAGTGCTTTGACAAAAAAAAGCATCTGTTTGTCAAGTTCACAAACAGATTTATTTTTTGTAAAAGTCCCCATGCCGCACTTTCACTTTAATAGCGGCCGTGCATCCTTCTTTATACACAGCTTGTCTAAATAAAGGGGCCTGGCCTCCATGGATGTAAAAAAGCGCCGCATGTGCACCAGTAAACAAAAAAAATAAAAAATAAGGAAGCGCGGCCGCTCCTTAAAGCAGACCGCCATTAGTAGGTTAAAGAAAGAAAGAAAGAAACGAAGCGGCATTAGTTAAAGTGGACCACCATTAAGAAGTAAACAGGGGTGGCGTGCTGCGACCCAGTGGCTGAAATTGGGGCAAATCAGTAAACAAAAAAGTGCTCACGGCAAAGATAAAGCAGACCGTGTAACATGACAAGTAAAAAGGTCCAGTTGTTATATAAGGTAACAAATACACGCAAGGTCTGTACCAAGGAGGGAATAACAAGTCTAATGAGGACTCAGAAAACAGCGTTTACGAAGGACAATGACACAAGCTAATGAAAAATAGGGGTGGAGAGTAGGCGGGTCTTCAAAGCCACACGCTACTACTGCATGCCTCACAGCAGCGTGTGCCCTGCCCAGGCTCGACCTAAAAATGAAAAGAAAACTTTTCATTTTTGTATTTGAAACGCATCCTGTTTTCCTTTAAGAAAAATGGGTAGCATTTAAAAAAACACAAACTTTAAAAAGAAGCACAGACATGGTAGTCTGCTGGCCCTTACAGGCTGCCAATCCTGTGTTTTAGGGATTTCCAATGGACTACCTCATGAATATTAATGATGTAGGTCAGTGTGCGACCCACTGTGAATCGCATATAGTGTAAAAAAGTGTTTCCCGATAGCGAATCTCAACATTTTGCTATTAGGAAATCGCAAACTGAAGTCTATATACATTTGGCCCCTAATAGCAATTGCTGAAGCATAATATGATTACCATTGCCTCAGTTATTACTGGGCAAATACCCCAGACAAGATAGAAACATATAGGTGCACACAGATGTATGTTCCATATTAAACATAGTCCTCAACACATCTTATATAATGTCAATTGAACTTTGACTGACTAGAGGAACTCTCACTAGGCTAGGGATGGAGGGAATTGCTCATTTCCACAGGGGTGACAGACTGCACTACCAGTGTAACATAACTGTCATCAAGTTTGATCAAAGTAAATGTCTACAGTATGGGTTGCCACCTGTTTTGAAGCTGTCGAACAAATAGTATATGTGAACTTCATTCACTTCCCACCAGTCTGTGACATATTTTTCTAATTGGTAAGTGTGACATGGGTCTTGGAACCTTTACCGAATGACATACGAGACATTTGTCAGTGCAGTTTCACTGCAATAAGAAGTGGTTATGAGATAGACCCCCACTGCATTGCCCCTAACTACCAGATCTTCAGCTTTCTCTACCACACGCTAAGAAAATCTACTAATAGCTCTTACACACAAAGTGTTTCTTGAAAAAATGTGTTATGCAATCACATAATGTCCATTGACTTTAACAAGAAAGTTGGTACTAAATTGGGATTGACACATTTGTATAGTTAACCCAAGTTCCTGAGATCTGCAAATTGTATAGAGGTTTTGGTAAACAGTAATGGAGATTACAGAAGACAAACCCCTTCCTAATCGCAGTGCAAATCATAATAGTTCTCCAAGGTCTGGCTATATTTAGAAATAGACATAGCAATTACTCTGGACCTATAAGCAGAAAACATCAGGCTACATACATTACAGTCCTCTTTTAGGCTAAATCTGTGAAGATAAGTAGTTACATTACCACTGTAGAGATTTGTGCTATCTGTTGCATGATGCTTATTAGAAAAGCCACTTTGTGGAATACCATTACTGAGAAACCATTTCATCTAAAATGTTGAATGGAAATTTGCAGAATGAATGGCATTTATTCTCTCATAGAAACCAGTTCCTATAATGTCAGTTTTTTCCTCCGAAATTGGCGATTGCATGCTTATTTCTAACATGTAACTGCAATGGATGCAGGTCTTACATTCAGAAGCATTTAGCCAGAGGTATTTATTTCAATGTTTTACTTCACGGGGACATTACTTACAATTTAAATCCTTTACATTATTGAACAATTACTTTGGATGTTTTTAATTCTCTGACCACTCAGCACTCATAAGTACCAGCCATTCCTGATTCCCTCACACACCTCAAACAACATCCATCCCTTGTCCCCAAAAACCCTCACCAGTCATGAACAAATACATCCCTGACCAGTAAACTCCACCCATCCCAAAACTAAAATTCCTTTGTACTGCCAAACTTCACCAATCACTGAACCCAAAGAAACCCTCGCCAAACCTAAGCTTTATGCATCACTGAACCCTAAACTCCACCCATCCCTGAACCCTAAAAGGTCTATCCACCCAAATATTCCATCAATCCCTAAGCACTAAATCCACTCACTCCTCCTAAACACCAACCATTCTTTAACCCTATCAACCTTTTCTATGTCCAAATACCACAATCAGGCACCCTTAAAACCCCTCACCGCCCCTAAATTCCAGTCACCACTAGCCCCTAAAAAACCGTCACCGCCCATTAACACCACTCATTCCTGAAAACTAAAATCCCTAATCACACCACCCATTCCGTTTCCTAAAAAAACACCATATTCACCCTAAACCTCACTCACCCCTGAACGTTAAACAAGCACCAGCCCCCAATCTCACCCATTGTTGAACCCTAAAAAACCCTTGACACCCCTAAACCACCTATCCCTGAACATTATTAACCGTTACCACCCCAAAACGCCACTCATTCATGAACCCTAACAATACCTCACCACAAAATCCACCCATTTCTAACTCTAAAAAATCCTCACAACCCCTAAACTCCGCTCACCCCTGGTCACGAGCTCGTCAATGACTTGCAATATCCTTATGACATGTGTCAAGGAAGTACTTTGTCCTATATATGTAGGTAGTGCATTCACATTCCTGTAGAGGGATGTAACCATTGAATGTTAATGAGTACCAGATTACAGCTAAGAAAATACTGGGTAAGGACATTATAAATGAGGCTAGGACCCTCGGCAGAAATACATTGTGAGTGGGCTTTCAGCAGCTCATTTCTCTAATGCCCAGCGCTATTTCTTGGCAGCTACTGAACCAATTTGTCTGGAGGTTTGTGACTGTTCAATTCCTGTTTCAAAAGACATTGCCTGATGGAGGAGAGTTGCAGAACGTTCTCACTGCTTTGGGGCATAGTTCAACGGCATAGTCTCTTGACCATGAAGATCTGTCAACAATCTCTACGAGTTCTCAGTGACAGGTTTTTCAGTAACACAACTAGGCGTAGCCTGCTCATGTCATACATTCTAAACATTTGATTGTTTAAAACAACTGTGGGAAAGCTTTTTGACATGCCACAGGAGTTGTTTGCTTTGGCCAGTCCAGGGAGAGCCCAATATAAATAAAAGAAGATTCCAAACTGTTCTGCCATTTTTGGTCTTTTCCAATAACATTGTGTCCTTGAATTTGATCAGCACATTAAAACTTACAATTAAAGCTATAAGTACGTAGTTGTCTAATTCTGTGAAAGGGGTGGACATTGCCATTATTCAATTTGCCCCACAATCTAAATGGGCTATCACTCTCCATCACAACATTTTGAGTGATATATTGAAACCAATATGTCACGAAAACAAAATGAACAAAAGGAGCATCGCTGAAGCAATGAGAGTGACAGGTAGACCTTTATAAAATTCCACAATCAATTCACAAAAATATAACGATGTTCTGTACAATTTAAGCAATAACAGCTTTTCATTAAAAAAATCGTGATTTACTAACAGTCCTCATTTCCCCTGCACCCTTAATCAGCTATAACATTCCACTCCCTACCCTTCCATTGAACGTGCTTTGAAGCTGCCTTTCAATGTCATGCATAACAATCCAATGAATAAAACAATGTACTTCTAAGTGCTATCTCTTTCACAGAAATGTGTTTATATAATGCGAGGCAAAATACGATATTTGAAATAAGAGTAGAAGAAGATCGCTTGTTTGAGGGAATGTTAATTTGCTTTTACAACATGATGTGCTCAGAGGTTTACACATTAGTGTACGTTATCTCTTACCACAGGCAGTGATACCAACAGTTGAGGAAATACAGTAAATGCTTCCCATTTGCTGACGGGGGATTCCTAACTCCAGTCTGATTGTTTTGAAAAGTTTTAATTTCTCATTAATAGATTTTTAGGAACAGGAATAACTATACAATACTGACTGGTTTACAAATATTTTAATGTGACTTTCTCTTGTAGTACGCCTGGCTTTCTCCTCAATTGCAAGAGGATTACAGTAACACTCTTGGCTTACTCCTGAAGTATAGGAATAAGCCACAACTGCTTATAGCAAAATCCTTGTGAACTAACACAGGTGTGAGTTAATTGTGTAGAGCAATGTGCACCTCACCAACATATTCTTCATAATGCTTAACACAGCCTTTTTTGGGGGACCACAAGTAGTAATCATGCTAGTAAGTATGTAAGTGATCCCAGGATACAGTCTGATAACATACAATGCTGTGCACAATTTTGGCCTCAACAAAGACACATATAGTTTTCTGGATGCTAAGATGTGTACACTAGCCCAAATTAGATAAAGTACCCGAAAATAAGGCATGCATAACTGACACAAAAAGCCATATTCAAAGATCACTTAGAGAATCTTCAGCCATTTTCACTATTATTACCAAAATCCACAAATCAGATGAATATTGAAATTTAGATAATTTGGATACTTAGAGGTACTAGAAGCACTTTTAGATCCAGCATACAAGCTCTGAACATGTACACGTAAACATAAGGATTATGCAGTTTCCTTTGGGGTAAGAGGAAAGAAAACAGGTTGGTCGGCAGGTAACTGAGCAAGCAGATCTGAGGGATCTGATTGCTCAGACACAAGAGTTCTCACACACCCAGATGGATGTCATGCTTCATCATTGGGCAGGTCACCGTTGAGCTGGTGCTGCAATGCACAAATGGGCCCCTTAAGGAGGCTCTTTGCTGGAGGTCTTTTCAAAATAAGAAGCTAATGTGAAGTGTAGCTAGAGGTGCTCTATGTGTAGATTGGTGCAAAGTGATTACAATTAATTCAGTGGTAACTACTGTCCTCATAGGTGATGGAGGAGCCGCACTAGCTGCAGAATAAAAAGGTGCCCAGCTAGCTCTTTAAGTGGCAACCAACCCCTCTCTGCCACCACTTTTTTGTATAAGTTTACTATTTACAATTGTTTTGCTATTCACAAACTACAAGTTTAATTTTACTACTAGTATTTGTACGACTGCAGGGACTTTACACATGAAAAGATAGGCATATCCTATCTTTTTATGTATGTAGTTCGCTGCCCAAACTGTGGAGTCTCCAAAGTCATAAAATAACTATTGGTAACATTTTACTAGTAGTTCCATAATACAAAACTAAAGTTAACACACAAAAGCATAAGTTTACCTCTGTGAATCAGGCGGTCTAGATAACCCACAGGCAAAGTAGGATCAAGTGTCACATCCAGGAGTCCTATCTTTTGCTGTACGGGAAGGGGCTTGCATTTATGGAAATGTTTTTTGTTGTTGTTGTAAAATGCAAACCTTCACCCACGTAGGATATTTTGTTGCTGGAAGGAAAAAAACACTAATAAAAATAGCTTGTTACTCAAAAGAAAAGAATGAAGGATAAAGTTATTTAACAAGAAACATATGTGGTTTTGCAGAAGTCTGCTTTATTTATACTTACAGGTAAGGTCATAATCAAAAGATGTCAGAAAGACATAATCTGAATTCCGTAACAATAACCTTCGTTTGTCATTAGATTCAGTTTAACTTGCTATTTTTATTCATTCTCAATTCCTAGCCGCCAACACAATTTTTTGTAACCAATGTGTCTCCCAAAACCCAATCTGATACAATCAAAAGTAAAATATGTCATTGGTACATAATGGAAAGTTAAATTAGAGCACCCAAGAAGCAGCCAAACTGTGCAGCGGAGGGTAGTAATGACCATAGAGAATCGTTGGGTTACTATGCAACTGGCGTATGGAATGAGGTGGAGCAAATAGAGATTTGTGTTCTCTTCTGCTGCATGCCATCCACCCATTGCCCTTACTGTGCATCCACCATCTTCCGCTAGCTACCTGAACAACAACACATGGTAAATAAATAGGATACATGCTATACATATGGGACGGATTCACAAAAGGCAATCTTGCTCCCAAGAGCACTTACAACAATAACAGATGATTAAGCACAGGAGTAAAATATACATTATACACTACTAAAAAAAGTACAGCCACACCTCAAATGTGTAAGAGTGAGCTACACCTAGGGCACACACTTACATGAAGACAAAGCAAACCAGTGTCCATTGTTATGCAACCACAAATGGTAAATTGCAAAGCAGATTTTTGATTTATAAATGTGCAGTATTGGCCTCCGTTTTTCCTGGTAGTAACCTATGACTGTTTCAATGTGTCAAAAACATGACCTGAGTAAATTGAAGGAAACAATTGTGTTTTTATGATTTGTCCTTAAAAGAAAAACTGTCCACAATAAATGAATACACATTTGTAAAAGCAGGAACACATACAGTTTTCACGTATTGTCTGGGCATTAACAAGTTCCTAGAGCCAGGTCTAAATCAGGGATTGTGAAATAAATTATTTTGGTGGTTGTGAATCGCAAACATTTGCATAAACAATCTATAACGTGTCAATTACACATTGTTCACAAGGGTTTGTTTGTGATTGAGAAAAAATGATTGCAATTTCACTGACTAATTCATAAACTGCAGGTAGGGTAAGTAAATAAAATTAACTTGAAGTCTTGGGAATCAGCTATTTGGCTTCTGCAACTGGGCAGACACTGCAGATAAGGATTCACTATGAATTTGTATTATAGTAACACAGCCTCATGTTGCCTGCTTCCTTAGACTGTACTTTGTCATAGGAATACCCTCGTGTCTCTTTCCACTGATCTCTAGGACAAGAGAATACATTTGCGAATAAGGATTACTTCTATCTTTTTAAAGTATTTTGGAACCTGTGTCTGAAACTCCAATAGTTAGCACAACCAAGCACTTTTTTCCTAAAACTTAAAGTAAATGTAAATGAATTTATATAGCGCAAATCACCGAGCGGTTTCTAAGTGCTTCCTTAGAGAACCCGTCCTGGTATTCCCCTGTGAGACAACCCCGGCAGGGTATCCACAAGGTGAAAGCCAGGCATCCCGTGAATCAAGTAGGCACCAGAGCAAGAATTGTCGAGTCCATGGACATTTTAGGACTCAAGACCCCGCCGAGCCAGGAATTGAACCCTGGTCCCGGGCTGACCTCTGTTTCCAGGTCTGCCTACTCTAACCAGTGAGCCACACTTCTCCACAGTAAGAATTGTCCAGAGAGATAGAATCTAGTTGGTCAATAATATTTTGTTGCAAGTCTTATCTTTTTTAACTAATGTCTTTATTTATTTACTTATTCACTTATTGTTTTATGTGTTTTTTTACATCAGGAACTAGGTTCACTGAGGTAAGCAGAGATCTTTATAAATAGGTGCATTACTTGTAAATTATTCCAAGCAGTATACAGTGACAAAACATTTGAAGTAGAATAACATATGGTAACAGAATATTACAGTAAAGAGTTTAATGTCCTTCCGCATGATGATATCTTATTAATATAAATACAAAAGGTATTAGCCATTGTTAAAATGGTTAGTGTCGTTTACCAAGTCATCACTAGTTACATGCTATAATTAAATTCCACTGTTTACTTCCCTGATTAGTCATCTAGCAAATGTTTGCTTAGGACTAGCTCTGTAAGTAGGTTTGTTCATCCCAGGTCAAGACAATCCATCAAGTTCAGCTAGTTCCTATATATAGGAAGTGATGCTGCAAGAGGAGGACTTTCAAATATTTGTAAAAACTATTGAAGGATGAATTTGTCCTTATTTCTGGAGGTGATGAGTTTGAGATTGATGTTGAATACCCTGAGAACACTTATTTCAACATTTCTGAATGTAAGATTTCCATATGGAAGGAATTTGCTATTCAGAGAGAGAAGTATTCTCCAGAAGTGGCTGTTTTTTGAGCTAAGAACTTTGTTGACTCCCCATGTAAGACCATATGACTATACTGGCTGATTTAAATAAACATCTAGCCTCCAGGATTAGCTAATTTAGTTTGATCAGTATTAGATTTTTTGCCATAGATATCCATCTAGGTGCTGCTTTGAAGGCAGCTTTTATGGAGCTAACTGGAATCTAGGGACATCACCCAGAAGAGAATTACCAGAGTCCTGATCCTAATAGGACAAATGATTAGACTATTATTCAAAATAATCTGTGCTGATGAAAGGGATGTTTCCCTCTATAATTACTATTTGCTCTTGAGTTCATATAACTTGTGAATTCAAATAATCTATCAAGAATGAAGCCCACTGAGTTTTCATTTGCAACCATGAAAGGCTTGCATACCAGTGGTTTCGATGTGTTTATCATGGAATGTTTTTTCGAGTTGCAGTGAGGGTTGGGGAGAAGTAAGCATGGGCGAATTTTGCGAATCTGGCATTCGCGAATTTTGCGAATTTGTGAACTCGCAATCTGCAAAATCCGCGAATTCTCGCGAATTTGCAGATTTTTTTTTTGTGTGTTCGCAAGGATTTCTGCCAGTTTGCGGGGGTTTTGTACCAGTTCGCAATTGTGAACTTACATGTCGGCTCGCAACAGTCACGATTATGTTGTTTCTACGTCTGGTTCATCATCACAGGTTCCCAGCACCCTCTGTTTCACCCATGCCACCCTCTGGTACATCAATGCCACCCTCTGGTTTATCATCACTGCAGATTATGCGGGGAAAAAGCAAGCACACCTGCCCTGCTTCAACTGACATGAATTAATTTGGGGTTGATTTATTAATGTGTCACTGTTTTAAAATTCCAGTCTGGCACCTGCTTCCTTATCTGTAATTTGCTTTCTGTTGCAGTGCAATTTTTTTTCCCAAGACCTTTGTGGCCTACTTGTAGCGATTCTATGATCCGGCTGTGAGGGTCAGAGCAGGGTCATACAATTGTTGCAACTAGCAACTGAACTCTGGAGGGGCCCCAGTCAGGAAGCACTACAGGGAATGATTACTAATGATGAATTTGAACTTTTGCACCTGCTGCTGAGTGCTTTCAGTTTAGCAAAACTCGTTTTTCTGCAGAACAGCATTAGAGCAACTGTAATGCCCCAAACAAGCTTACTTGTGAAAGTTGATTTCTAATCCAAAAGTGATCCAAAGAAAGTCAAAAGGCCTCAAATCCAAAAAAGTGCAGGCAAATTTCAACCTGAGGAGTTATTCTCATAAAAATCATCATTTTCAGAAGGTCTATGCTGCTTGCTCGTGGATTTCTTGTGCAGAATTGCAATTTTTGTAATTTCGCGAGTGCGAGATTGTTGCTGCCCGCCGCACCTACATGTTCGCGATTGCGAACTTACACTGCACGCCACAAAATTGTATCACCAAGAAAAAAAATCCGCTGCGTGCGAATTTGCGGATTTTCGGTAAATTCGCGAGCGTTCGCGGATTGCGAATTTACCGAAAAACCACGAGCGGAACGGATTTTCCACCCATGCTTAGTGAGATCAACAGAAACTAAGGGGCATATTATCAAGGCAGGCGATACAATTATCGCTGTTTTAGCAGCAGAAAACTGCCGCTAAAACGGCGTTAATGGACTTGATAATATGCTCTATGGAATTTCAATTGAAGCCCATGTTAGATGTGAAGGACATCTAACATGGGCTTCAATTGGAATTCCATAGAGCATAATATCAAGCCCATTATCGCCATTTTAGCAGAAGTTTTCTGCCGCTAAAACGGCAATAATTGTATCGCCTGCCTTGATAATTTGCACCTCCGTCTACTGAAAGATCAGTTTGATTTGATGTATGTTCATTCATGCTTAAAGATATTCAGAACTTTGAAAAGACCTACTAAATCATTCGGCATGAACGTTTTATATATGTGTGAGTATGATCAGCAAATTCCAGGAATTAAATATTTGATTGGCTCAGTAGGAACCAAACAGCTTGCAAATAGAGATTCAAGGGTGTAGGGTATATGATTGGACTGCTTGTTGCAGTGGTGAAGTGATGGAGGGAAAGCGTTCAATAGTTTAATATGTTGTGTATGATTGTCAAGGTGATATCCAATCAAAGACTATGATTACCATATAAAGTACTTCAAACTTGTGCATGAGAAGGAGAAAACAGGGCTTCTTTTTTCAAGGGTACACAGCAAATGGGCAACTATGTGCAAAATCACTATCCTTGTGATACTGTCTGCTCTACAGCTTGACTGGAGTTCATCAAGGAGATTATTAACTTCAATGACCCAATGTATTGTATTTATGTGGTATTTGTATAGTACAAATGATGGCTATGAGAAGGTTGGTCCAGATCATGGATACATAGGGGTCTATTAAGATGGCGGCGGACTTTGTCTGCCTGCCACTGTAATGGTACACAGGACCGATCACCAGAGGTGCGGCGGTTCGCCATGGCAATTAGGATGTGACCGCAACCCTGGTGGTTGCATCCCGCATATTTTACATTGTGGCAGGCGGTGCTGTAAGCAGCCCTGCAATGCAAAATATGCATGTGCATGCACAATGTGACAGGCACCGCGCAGTACCTGCAACCTTGTGCATGCCTTTGAAGAAGGGGGTACCATAGGTACCCCCCAAGTGCACCCCCACCCCCCACCACCTGGGGGCCCACAACAGGCCCCCAATGCCAATCTTCGCATGCCTTTCCATGGCAGAGAGTCTGCCATGAAAAGGCAGACATCATAATATGGATGGCGGTGCCTGCAAGGCACGTCACCATATTTAGGGCTTTTTCTGCCAGCCAGGCTGGCAATCCGACAGGCGGAAAAGCGGCGGATATTGATAAATCAGGTATGGATGGCGGGCGGATCGCCACCGCCGGCCCGGCAGTGGCGATCCACATGCCATACTAATTGACCCCATGGATGGAAAATGTCTGTTGCTTTGTTTTTTTTCCCTCTTCTTTGCCTCCAATATGATAGTTTACTCAGGTGTGAGTCATGCTGGATTTTTAAAGGACGCAGCTGATTTTGAAGATGTACTGTGGCACATAGATTGCTCTTAAGATGCCCTTAATAAGGGGCCAATGTGAAGTCTGGAAGTCCTTGGGGCAATGTGTTTCCACCATTCATATGAGAGATTATGAGGGCTTGAAGCCACTTTTTGGTAGGAAGATTCTCACTTTTTTCTAATAGAGAGAGCTAGAACCAGTCTGTCTTTGTTTCTCTTGGCAATGTGCTTCTAGAAGGTCGGGTTGAAATCCAACTTGAATATATGTGACTTGCCATTGGGTGAAACTACGGGTTCTAAGCCTTCAACAATCATTTCATTAGCCAGGTTTGTACTATTTCCTGCTTATTCACTTTAAGTCATTGCGAAGGTTGTAATATCAATGCTAAGAAATAAATGGCTAATGCAGGGTGGTAATCGTTACAGCATTCTGTGTCTGTGCCAGGTTTTTAAGAATAGGAGCTAACTGATACATTGTGAAGTATAAAGACAGAAATTCACAAATAACAGTAATACCTTCCATTGCGTCCCACTCCTGCTGCAACCTGTTTCCCCACATACAGTCCTACTTTAACTGAGGTACAATATTACATTTAACAATTATATCTAAGATAGGCCAGGATAAAATGTTATTTATGTCAATACAATCTCATGTAATTTCTGCCATTTTGCATTGTGATTGTTACGCGATATTTCTGAGATTATGCCATGTCACATATTTAAGACTTCAATCAGGTAAAAATCCTATCAATGGAGCATGGGAATAAGGTGAATGAATATCATGCAAGCAATTGTTATTCATGTGACACATGATTTTGCACACTTTGTTTAGCACAAAAGTCTTCCTGGTGCCAAAAAGGATGAGAGGACACATTTCATATTACAAAAAAATACAGAATGCCAAAACCAGCACTTCACATATTATTGGGTAATTTAGTACATTTATGGTCATTTTGTGTAATCTCCATCAAGGATATTACTCAAATGTTGCTTGTCCTACTGAACAAATACCTTGTGCTTGCTCTGTAATCTTGTATATGTCCTGTGGCTCAACATTTCTTCTAATAGTTCTCAACCCAGCATCGACAAGATCTTACATAGCTCCCTGTGGTGAATGCAATGAGGTGGGATACCAAAGTCTGTCAGTAGACAGTATATTTTTATTTTAGATCATTAAAAGCTTATACTTATATCATATTTTGCAGAAATTTCCATGTGTCTTTGCTTTCTTTAAAACAATTAAAACATTCTCAGTCTATATATGAGTTACTTTCCTGCAATTTCCCTTCACAAATTTAAAATCCTGATAGACGTGACTGTTTCCCAGTCTCATAATCCATCCTTATATAACCTTTATATTATTTTATAATAAATAGTATAATATACATTATTTTTCCTGGAGAATGTGACCCCAAAATGTATTTGCTTTCACACTTCTACACTTACCCTTTTGGCCTGCCAAAAGAGACAAGACAGGTGAGTGTCCAGGAAGCTTATATGTTGCCTTTACCCAAATAACACTCGCCTACACTAATCCCTCCCTTAGGGATTCCATATTTTATTGCCTACCAAAATAAAAGAGATAGATGAGTGCCCACCAAGCGTTTATATCTCAGAATAGCTCTGCCTCTCTCATTATAGAGGGAACTTTAGTGCCTTCCCAGGCTGACCACCCTTGGATTTAAAGGCCTGTCCCCTCCCCTAACCAATCCCTGGTATTATCACAGTCATATCCCCTTCAAATAGAGAAAAAACTCCTCCCTTCTGGAACATTTATAAATTTATTTGATAGGGTTCTCAAGGAAAGAAATCCTACAACTTTGTCAGTGGGACTTAGTAGAAGAAAGTCTAAGACTACCCGCAGGTCTCTGAGACTGACAACTTCATTGTCTAGGTTGCTTATCTGCTGAAAAGTATTATTTGAGGTCCCTCTCCCAACTTAAGGCATGTATCATGCCAGAATCCCTTTCATAGGGCCACGGGGCATGCAGGAGCTACTGGGGCATGCAGGAGCTACTGGGCACACCCATGGTTGTTAAAGTCTTTTACACCTGATATCCGGGGCCCGACCTAGTATGGATCCTGAGCAACTGAGCCGAGTACCCCTTCTGCACTTGATTTCATTACAAGACAAGGAGGCTATATTATGCATTAATCCTTTAATGCAAATCACAACAGCCGCTTACATCATAAAGAACAATAATAAGAATTAGATGACATCACAGCAACAATATAAACCATGAGCAGGAGTAGAGCTGCCTCTTTTAAATGCGGCTCACAACAGATAAGTTGGCTCTCTTTTCTACTTTATGAATGATGATTGGCTGTTAATTTATTATACTTTATAACCTTTTCAGTACTTATCCTGATTGTACTTATGCTGCCTGAATATATCTATGCTGCCTTATTGTGACCATTTTGCTCCCATATGTCATTTTTATCACCCTTCAATCAACCACCCCCTCAACTTCCAATATATGGTTGTCGTTTTTCCCCACCCTCCGTCCCCCTTTCCTCACCGTTAGGAGTTCATGTAGGGATCTTTTCCGCTCGTGACGCGACCCAGGTAGCTCCTGATTCTTGCCTTACTTTTTAATCTTCAACCCTGTTTTTCGGCATTCAGAAAAGATTATTCCCCTTTCATCTTAGAGCCTCAACTTAACATGGGCTTAACGTTTTATCTTTGAAATCGCCCTTTTCTTCATCGGGCTCCGACGATAATACCCAGCGCGAGCCCGTCACTTAACCTCGAAGGAATGAACCTCAGCAGCGGCGGCGTTATGCCCCCTGCCTCCTAAGGATCATTCCTCTGCTCTCATGCCTACAGCTGCCTCGAGCGCGTCGGTTGCCCTCCGAGGCTTGTACCGCCTGCTCTTTCCGGATAACGATCAACTGTTTCTTCCTCCGCTACCTCCTCATTACTTTTAGAGGGCATTTCTTACAACAAAGACCCTTTAATATATAAATAAAAAGAGATTGAAGGGTTGGCAATACTCTTCCTCCTATAAAACATATTTAAAAAAAAAAAAGTAGACCGTGTTAATTAAGATTTATTCATTTAACATAGGATAATTATTAAGATATTTATTTAGGATAGAATAATTATTAATAATAACTAGGGATCTGTATTTTCCCTATAAGTATTACATTATTAATTAGAGAAAATAAAGGCCCTTATTTCTAAACATTTTAGTTTAATCTACCTACTTACCTGCTATGTCTGACATGGAGTCCGACGACGCAGTCGCTAGCTCCCCTAGCCACACTAGTGATTCATTTAAAAAAAATTCTGAAAAAAGAGATGAGGTCTTGTATGCTAGATACACTTAAAGAGGTGATGTCCCACAACAGAGCATTGATTAACGATGGCGACACTCCTCGTGAGCCTGAACCTTCATACTCCAAAGCTCATAAAAAAGTCAAACACAACGAAGGCACTACTGGAGGTTTTACTAACCTACTTGACCTTGGAGTCCCTAGCACCTCGCGCAATTTGGGAGGCCTTAGCGCCTCAAGAGACATTGGTGCCCCTCGCTGCAAAAACAGGATGGGTGTCCCTAGCGGCACGGTTTTGGCGGGTGTCCTCAGCAGCACAATTGGTGATAGTGCACGTGTAGACTCAGACTCTTACTCTTATGAAGAAGAAGTCGATAATGAGCCTTACGACGAGTTTGTACTTGACCTTAATGACAACGACTTAGACGACATGGATCTAAATGCACTTTCTGAGGCTGACTCTTCCCCTTCCTCAAAAGACGCAATTCTTGATCCCCTGGGCGGCAAAATGTTCTCCCCTAACAACATTTCCCATCCTAACAGCTCGAGATGGTTCCCTCACGACCATGTCGCTAAGTTCGTTACCAAATGGCTAAGGAACTCTCTAGAGAGAGATACACGCAATACCATGCGGTCTGAATGCCGTAGGCCATGTATCGATGATAAGGTCTGCCAGACCCCTAATCTCGATCCGGACCTAATTAAATTTTTATTCAAATTGGGAAAGGATCCCAGAAAAGGTCTTGAAAGGGCCCTTAAGGCGTGTCAAGATCGCCTTCTGGATGTCCTCGGCCCACTTACCAGAATCCTTGACCTAGCAGAGGAATAACATATTTCAAATACTCCCCTCGACATTAATCTAATTAGAGGCTGGAGTCAGAGGGTGATCGTACTCCTTGGTAACGCAAATTCTGGTCTTAATATAGAAAAAATAAAGACTATCCTTAACAGGATTATCCCCAAACTTGGTGACCTCGCAGAAAAAGAACAATCAAAACAAACCCAAAGGTCTCCTCTTCGGAGAAGACATGATCAAGACAATTGGAAAATATGTTGCCACTTTCACCGCTCTGGATAAAGCCCGGAATAACATGAGAAGAGTCTTCCCTACAAACCTTTTTGGACAGGCCGGAAGAAGGGGCCACTCTTCCGGCCGTGGAAATTTCCGGCCCTTCTCATCCGGTAGAGGAAGAGGTGCCACTGGTAGAGGCTTCTACCCCTCCAACCGACAATTTTATCCACAGAGAGGACGAGGTTCCCATGGCAGAGGCTTCCCTTCCCACGGAGCTTCAAACAACAACACTCAAAGTAAGTTATTTTACTTCTCCTTTCCCTCCCAGGGTCGGGGGGAGCCTCAAACACTTCTATCATGTTTGGAAAAGATTTACACAAGACCTGTGGATCCTCGAAACAGTCCGGGGATTCCAAAGAGACTTTGTAGACATCCCATTTCAGACCGTTACACCCAGACCTCCGGATCTTCCATTAGAACATCTAGCAATTGTCAAAGAGGAAGTTTCCTCTATGCTCAAGAAAGGTGCCATTATCGAGGTACCTTGGGCCCAAAGAAACTTAGTCGAGAAGAAGGACAAAGGCTGGAGACCAGTGATAAACCTTAGGGAAGTAAACAAATACCTTGTTTATCGTCACTTCAAGATGAAAGGGATCCATCTTCTCAGGGACCTTCTCCTTCAGGGAGATTGGCAGGTCAAATTGGACTTAAAAGATGCCTATTTTACCATCCCTATGGCCAAGGAACATTAACCCTTTCTCCAATTCATTTGGGATGCCTCTTTCAATTTCAGGCCCTCCCTTTCAGTCTCTCATCCGCCCCTTGGTGTTTCACCAAGGTCATGTGAACGATCGTATCCATCCTGAGAGCAAGAGGTATTCGTCTCATTATCTATTTAGACGACATCCTCATTATGTCTCAAACTCATTCCCAAATATTAGAAGATATCAAAATCTCCATGAACCTCATGGAGGGCCTCTGCTTCATTATAAACAGGGAAAAATCCATTCTTTCCCCCTCAGAATCTCTAGAGATCCTAGGTTTCACTGTGGACACCTCCAGTTGTCTCTTGTTACTCCCCAAAAAGAAAATTGCCAAAATTCGAAAAGAGATCAGGTTTGCTCTGAAACAGCAATCCCTCTCTCTCTGAGAATTGGCCAGACTCCTTGGTCTGCTTTCTTCTTCGATCCAAGCTATCTTCCCAGGTCCTCTAAACTATCGCTCTCTCCAGAGAGTGAAGGCCAATACACTCAGGTCCGGTCTTTGGTACGGGGACCATGTTTCATTAGATCAACAAGCGAGACTGGAACTCTCTTGGTGGCTGGACAATTTGGATGCATGGAACGGAAGGGCTATCTTCGGCTCGACTCTGGACTTTGTTTTAGAGTCAGACGCAAGCCTTCACGGTTGGGGAGCATGTCTCCTCGACCAGGACACTGGTGGAGTATGGTCCCATTCAGAGTCTTCCCACCATATAAACTTCTTAGAAATGACGGCCGGTCTCTATGCTTTAATGAGTTTCAGACTTTCTCTTCAGGGCAGATCCGTTCTTGTGAAAAGGGACAACGTATCCGCAGTCTCTTATATCAACCGACTCGGTGGTACGACGTCTGCGGACCTATTCGATCTGGCAAAGAAACTTTGGATGTTCTGTTTGGAACACAAGATTTCTCTGAAGGCAGAATATCTTCCCGGGAAATCGAATCTCTCAGAGGATTTGAACTCGAGATTCCTTCAAGACTTCAGCGATTGGAAACTCAATGTGACCGTTTTCAATTCCCTGTCTCTTTTCTGGGGCCCTTTCGATGTGGACCTCTTTGCCAGCCGGTTGACTTTCCAACTCCCTCAGTATTGGAGCTGGATGCCAGACCCGGGCGCTCTGGAGGTGAACGCCTTTCTCCAACCATGGGCTCCTTACCGAGCTTACGCCTTTCCCCCGTTCGCAATGATAGAGAGGGTCCTTCAGAAAGTGAGGCAGGAACAGTGCTCTCTGGTCCTGGTAACTCCTTTCTGGCCCTCTCAAGCGTGGTTCCCCACAGCTCTGGAACTTTCTTGCGATATCCCTTTCCTGATTCCTGCAGCCAAAGGTATGGTTCTAAACGCAAATGGAGAAGATCACCACCTAGGGCCAGATGTAGGTAAATTACATTTACCGATTTTGAAATACCGAGTATTACCGAATTTTACCGATTCGGTATTTCAAAATCGGTAAATGGGATGTAGGTACCAACATCTGGATTTTTTACCGATTCCTTAAAAATTCGGTATTTACCGATTCTGTAAATACCGAATCGGTATTTGCTATTGAAACCTATGGGCCTTGAAGCCCATAGGATTCAATTCAAATACCGATTCGGTATTTACCGAATCTGTAAATACCGAATTTGTCAAGGGTGCAGGGGGTGTCACTTTGACACCCTCTAGCATCCCCAAAACGGGCATGTGTGCAATGTGGCACACAGACATGCCCTAAGGGCACGTCTGTCTGTCACATGGCACATGTGTACATGCACAGATGTGCATGTACACAGGAATCGGTATTTTACCATGGATTTGTATTCCATGGTAAAATACCGATTCTGAAAGCCATGTGCCAATGGAAAATTGGCTACCCACATTTCAATCTTGCATTTTCGGTAAAATTACCGAATCCGTAATTTTACCGAATCGGTAAAATTACCGATTTGGTAAAATTACCGAAAATGCTACATTTAAGGGCCCCTACATGTCAATGGCCATTTACCGGTCGGTAACGGCCGAATTCGGCCGTTACCAATCGGTAAATGGCTATTTTCGGCCACCTACATCTGGCCCCTAGTTCTTTCGGGGGGTTTGAACCTTCTTGCCTGGAAAGTGTCAGGCAATCTAACCAATTGTCTGGACTTTCGTCATCTGCTCTCACTCTCCTCGGTGAATTGTGGGCACCAGGAACTCACTACAGATATAATAACATCTGGAAAAAATTGACCCGTTGGTGCTTGGAGAGGGACTTGGATCCCGTGGAGGCTCCTATCGTTAATATAGTTAATTTTCTAGTGGAACTTTTCGACAATGGTCTTTCCTATTGATGAATTAATTGTTTCAGATCTGCCATATCCGCAGGACATTCTCTTGTCAACGGTAAGACGGTAGGTAAGAACGTTATCATTTGTAGAGTTCTTAAAAGAATTAGGCTAAAAAGACCTCCTAGGCCTAAATACCAATCTGTTTGGGATGTTAAACTTCTGCTTGACCTTTTTTGCTCTTGGCCTGATACCTCTCTTCTTAACAGGAAATGTCTTTCCATAAAACTTGCCTCTCTTTTATGCCTGGTTTCTTGTCGCAGAGTCTCCGACATCAAAGCTCTGGATATCTCTAATAGATGCTATGACATGTTTGATGTTAAATTTGAAGGGGCAGATTTACAAGCCCTTTGCGCCACTTTTGCGTCACTTTTAACATGGGAAAAGTGACGCAAAAGCGGCGCAAGGGGCTTGTAAATCTGTGTGGAAATCTTTAGGAGAACTAAAACCATGTCTGACTCTATTTTTTATCCTCGTTTTGACTTTTGCAAAAAACTTTGTGTCGTTGCTTGCATGAAGGAATACGATTCCAGAATAAAAGACCTTCGTCCTCCTGATGCCAATCAACTTCTTGTTTCTTATGTCAAACCCTTTAAAACCCATCTCATCCTGCTCTATCGCCAGGTGGGTTAAATTGGCTATGAACTTTGCTGGTATTGACCTTTCCAAATTTCAAACTCATTCTCTCAGATGTGCTATGGCCAGCAAGTCATTCTGGTCTGGTGGTAAGTCGGATGCTATCCTTAAGGCTGCTGACTGGTCTAATGCCTCTACATTTGCTCATCATTACTGTAAACCTATTGGACATATTTCTGACGTTGTTATTCAAGGCTACCAACATGCATAATGTAGCCTCCTTGTCTTGTAATGAAATTGCGATTCTCCTATTAACATGACCAGATAATCTGGATTTCATTAAAGACATGGAGGCTAACATTATCCCTCCCGTCCCTCCCTTGGACGGAGAATCTATTCGTTGATTTTTGTTTGTATAACATTGATTATACTCAATGATATTGCTAACTATTTGAATATCATATGTTATTTTCTCTTCATTTTCAAGGTTTATTGGCAACTCTGTTCCAATCTTTGATGTTTTTCTTCACTTTATTTTCAGATAATTCGAACTGATGGATCTCCATGGATTTACCTTTGGTTCCTTCCTTGGTTTTCAACCTTTGTAGCACCCTTGCTCCAAGTTGCAGCTTGATTCCACTGATTCTCTCAACGTTTGTTCGCATTTAAAAGAGGCAGCTCTACTCCTGCTCATGGCTTATATTGTTGCTGTGATGTCATCTAATTCTTATTATTGTTCTTTATGATGTAAGCGGCTGTTGTGAGTTGCATTAAAGGATTAATGCATAATGTTAGCCTAATGAAATCCAGATTCTCTGGACATGTTAATAGGAGAATCGCAACTCTTAGTGGTAGCTGTGGGTGAGCAATTAAAGGCTCCCTCCGGGAGAAGTGTAGATATTGGTTAGTGAACACGACCTATAACTAAAAGTGCACTCAGTAATGTTAATACATTAATGCCCAGTCAAATACTTGTTTTATATAAAAAAATGTTTCTAACTCCACACATTGAAAGAAGCATTACAACAATAGCAAGCAATAACACAATCCTCTTTAGGTCGGGACTTTAGTGTGTTTCTGGCAAGCCACATTCCCACCCTCATCCTTGTAATTTGTTTGGGGTTATTGCCCATTTACTAGTGGCCACATCCAGGGAATGCCCACGAGTAGGCCTTACTCCAGAGTCCACTCTGAATCTTTAGGAAATAGTCAAAAGTCTCCATGATGCAGCAGACCCTTTAGCAGCATGTCTCTTGTTAGCCAACATGCCTGACTCAAGTCTTACCCACTCCAGCAGCACAAAAGCTTTTAGCGTCTCAGTGGGTGCCCCAACAATAGGCATTTGCAATATTCCAGTCTTGCTTTATTGAGTCGCTCCACCTGCGGAATGCACAGCAGCACCTGACAGCAAGATCCTCTCTCCTGAGTGGCACGCTGGCCTCAACTGCAATCGGCGGTGCTCCAGACTTCCTATGATATGGAGGGTTCAGTTTTCCCCACATGATTGGAGGGAGTTGATGTTTGTACTCCCTACCAGGTCCCAGTGATGGAGTGAAGTCCTTTCAACATCCTCCAGGGTCCATGGGGCAGTTCAGAGTCAGTTCTTAATGTTCAATTTCAACATGCAGGTCACCACTTAAATGTTTCCAGGGCGAATGCTAGAACTTGCCAATATTCTGTACCGGTAGCTCCTCCTGACATTCAGAATTGCTGCAGGACCTGCTGTAAGGCGTAGACCGCTCCGTTGTTTCTACCTATACCATGGGGGATGTCCCTAGGTGATGTCCCTGCAGCCAGCGGAGAGATTAGCAGGCCTTGGCCCCCAACCATAGTCTCAGGCAGAAATCTTGCAGTGCTTCTCCTCTTCACATAGCCCATCTGGCTGCTTGGCAGATGACACATTTTGAGGTCTCAACCTCCCCTTTTCATAATCCATCTCCAGACACCAAATGTGATTTAGGGTTTGGTTCTTTGAGGTTTTATGTTGAGATTCTGCTTCTTTTAAAGTGTACACTGTTCTCTCTCTTCTACTTCTGGATAGGCTATCTGCCATAGGAGCAGAGACTTCAAAGCTGATAGTCACACAACACAGGCCATGAGATTACCTAGAGTTCGCACCTGGATGTCTGCCACAATAATATGAGCATCATTACATTAATCCTCGGCTCTGAGCCCTACTCTTTACGATTCCCGTATCCAGCCCCATTACTTCCTGAGATGAGATTTGTCCAGGCCCTTTCCTTAAGATTTACCACTTAATCAAAGACAACTCTATTGAAGTGTACAGGGGGAGTCTCTCTCTCTCAATTCCTCCAGTGAGTCCCATCCAGCTCACAGGAATGCAGCAATACACCAATATGTCTAAGGGTATTCTTCTATTACTTATGTCTTCACCAGGGTCCTCCATGTAATGTACTATTATAGTCACACTTGCACTAAGTGCATTGCCATAGCACGTACACTATTCAGTACTGTTACCTTCATGCATTGTGCCATCACAGACACATACACATTCAGCCTACACATTCAGTCTGTGCGCATTGCTCAGTACGGTAGCCTTTCTGTATTGTGCCATGGTGTGCTCTTAGCAAACACACACATGCCACCAGTACATACATTCATCATGCATGTACTGCAAAAACGTCATCCATCATGCATTATACTTCTCCCAAGCTCATATACATCCAGCACATGCTTTTACTGCACACACACTGCGCAGCACTACATCTCTCACGAAATGTATCCCTGGAAGGTGTACATCTACCCAATACATACACTCACCATGCATGTAGTGAAACACACGGCTCTAAACCTATACTATACCCTTTCCAGGCAAACATACACCCAGCGCAGAATCAACACTCTGGCTCTGTGCAGCACTTTACATCTAAATGATGTACGCTAATGCAGAGTAAAGCACACAGCAGCGGGAACTCTTATAAGGTTAGTGAGCTTGTAGGCCTTACTCCAGTGACTCAGGTTAACACGGATCTGTTAATTTCTATTGATCACTACTCGGTATGCTGTCACCACTGCAATCATGCTGCTCAACTCTTGGTGAAGGAGGAGCCTATGAGGGTAGCGCTTTAGGCATTCCTCCCGGTCAAACAAGACCACAATCTGTGAGGCATGCCTAGGTCATGGCGCACATGCATGATCTGTGTTTGCTATGACAATAAAATTCAGCATTAGGGATGCAGACAAAAGTACAGTTGGGCACTTAGGGCAGGCGTACACCTCAATAAACATGTGGAGGAGTCTTCCATTCCAATATAGTAGCAATAGGGGACCAGTAGGGTTTTAGTATTTAGCCCGCGTGTATTGTGTGTTTATATACTATTTATACATTTCTTTAACCCTAAAGAAGACCCAAGACCTGATTAGGCTAGTAAAGTGGTTGAAACATGTTGGCAACAGTTGTATATATATCTAGCCTACAGGTAGTCACCAGTAAGTAATTATGGTTAGGGTATAGGTACCAGAGGAAAAACTTTTTTGACTTGCCTATATCTTTGGCACAGTTTGACGAATCTTCACAAAATTGTCCAAAGAAAGTATGCAGGTGATACTAGTTGTGCATGGAAGGTTTTTGCCTGTTCCACTGAGTGGAGGCTGAGAAAAAGGGGGCGGGGCAAAAAATGTATGTTTCCCATGTTAATTCTCATAGAACTTTTAGACATGACTACAGGTTGAACCGCTGAACAGAATTACAACAAATTTGGCAAAAAGGTAGCAGTTGGCCCAGAAAGCAACCGTTTTATAAATTATTGTAAATCCATTAAGTAGGTTTGTAGATATTAAAGAAAAAACTAATTGTCATATCTAGGGATGCAAAGGCTGCACATACCCTCCCAATCTAGTGCTGAGATCTGATTGCCTGCCAATACTTCAACCAGGAAGTGTTGGCGGCCATCTTGGGACTTTGCTTCAGTTAGAACCTGAAAAAAGATTTTAAAAAAGAGGACAGGGTGGGGGTACCCTGACTCCTTAGCTCTGGGGTCCTGGGTTCCCAGGGAGACCCATCAGAGCAAAAAAACATTTTTATTTTTAATTTGCGCTGAAAATTGCACAGGATCCATGACTCTGTGGAAATAAATCAATTGGTGGCTCCTACACTTGTTTCAAAGGGGCCTCCGGGTAGGCCAGCTCCCAGGGGCATTTTATAAATATGGAGGGGATGCATGGGCCCGCTGCTGAGGCTCTTTGAGCCCTGTGGATCATCCCCTCCCTGGGCTTTATTTTAAATAATGGAGCAGGGGGAGGAGACCCCCTTTCAGGGCCTACTCGAAGCCCTGGGGACTACCACTTCCCTGGGTCAATAAATGAAAAGAATTGTGGGGGACTGCATGGAACCCCCTGTGGACTATCACTTCCCTGGGGCCAAATTAATATTTTAAAGTGTGAGGGAGGCTTGGTGAGGAGTTCTTGATGTCGAGGAATATGAGGACATCTCCACCAAACAATTAAGCACTTACTTCATATAGTAAAGAGGAAGAACCCTTGTTTGGTTGAGATTTACCTCTTTGTAGTCTCTTCGTGTTCTCTATAGGAGGGTCCATGTTATCACATATTTCTGGATAAACATGCACCAGGAATAATCACATTGCCAAAATACACACAAGGTCATTGGTGACACTGCTTCATGCTCCATTATGCAGCTGTAGTGTAGAATACATACTGGGCATTTACCCAAGGAGGTAGCATTTAGTACTTAACCAGTGTCGAGGAATATGAGGTCATCTCCACCAAACAATTAAGCACTTACTTCATATAGTAAAGAGGAAGAACCCTAGTTTGGTTGAGATTTACCTCTTTGTAGTCTCTTTGTGTACTCTATAGGAGAGTTCATGTTATCACATATTTTTGGATAAACACGCACCAGGAATAATCACATTCCCAAAACACACACAAGGTCATTGGTGACATTGCCTCATGCTCCATTATGCAGCTGTAGTGTAAAATACATACAAGGAGGTAGCATTTAGTACATAACCAGTACTAAGAACTCCACTTGATTATATATTTTGTGCAAAACAGTAGACTCTTGTTGGATAAAGGGAAAGATGCATTTCGGTTTTGGCTAAGTCACTCACACAGCTACTGACAGACCCTCATGGATACTTGGATACCCACTCAGACACACACACCCACTGCCAGACCCACTCAGACATGCACATACCCACTAACAGATAAACTCAGACACTCATGCACCCATTCACAAACCCATACGGCCACTCACATAGCCACTCACAGACCTATTCAAAGGCTCCCATACCCACTGACAGACCCACTCAGAGACTAACGTACCAGCTCACAGATCCACTCAGACACTCATGTACCCACTCACAGACTGACTCACACTCAAGTAAGTACTTTCAAACCCACTGAGACACTCTCCTACCTACTTACAGATCCACTGAGACACTCACTCAGACTCTCATGCCCCCACTCAGACACTCATACATGTACTTACAGACCCACTCAGTCACACACATACCGACTCACACACACAGTGAAACACTTATGCACCTTCTCCCAGACCTATACAGACACACACACTCAGCCATATAGCTACTCACATATCCACTTCTTCACCTACACAGTCATTCACACACTCATCCACTCACTCACCCAGACAGCCTCTCAACATAGCCACTCACTTACCCATCCAAGCACTTACACAAGCACTCACAAACCCACACCCATACAGCCACTCATGCTTCTACTCACCGACATCCCATTTCCCCCTAACCATATTAAGATGGCGGGGGACCGCGGCGAATGGGAAGACCGTCCGCCAGTTTTCCGCCGGTAGGCAATCCACCCAATTGCCTACCGTGCGGAAAAGACATGCAATATGGTGGCGGTGCCTTTTAGGCACCGCCATCCATATTACGATGATGGCGGTCCAATGTATTTCCATGGCGGAGACTCTTCCATGGAAAGGCATGCAGAATGTCTTTGGGGGCCCGTTGCAGGCCCCCTGGGTGTTGGGGTGGTGAGTGGCTTCACTTGGGAGGTACCCATGGTACCCCGTGACATTTGCATGCACAAGGGGGCAGGCACCACGCGGTGCCTGTCACGTTGTGCATGCAAATGCATAGCATGCCCTTTTAACATTGTGGCGGGTGCTGGATACTGCACCACCGGCCACAATGTTAAATATACAAGATGCGACCGCCATGGTGGTGGTCGCATCCTCATTGGTGGTGCGGGACCACCGCACCACTGGCGGCCAGTCCCAGCACCGCTAGGGTGGCGGGTGGACTGGAGTCCACCCTCCAGCCTAATAGACCCCTAAATTTTTAAATAATTATTGCTTAATTAACTTCCCACCATAATCCCCTACAAACTTAGCAGACTACTACACAACTAAAATATAAATAAAATAAATATGTATTCCATAGTTTACATATTTAAAATAAAATAAAATATTTAATTTACAAATAATAATGAGCACTGAAGAGGTTAAAAAATGTATTGTATAAATAATATGATGTGATAATTCAAAGCAAAAGTAAAAAAGCTGTCAAGCACAAGAAATAATTTTGTTGGCATGCTTTAACAGTATTTTATTAGGTTATTAAGTAAGAAGGGTTGGATTAATATACTGACCCCAAAAAACTAAATATAGAGCAAGTGATTCCTTCAGGAACCCATTTTTATACTTTTAGAAAGTTAGCATTTTCTTCTGCCCCAAAATTATGTCCTCTGCCAATGTCCTGGGCCACATGACTGTGAACAACTCTGCTGCTTGGATTTGTGTGTTGCTTCCAAACAGTAATACAAAGGGGGTTGGGATGTGGATAGGATGGGCTATACCCGCAGGATGACTGAGAGGGGCAGTACCCAGCCCCACATACATTTCAAAGCTGTTTGCCTCCTACACACACAAAGGAACATGACTCCAGGCCAACCTTGCCTTTTCTCGCCTCCAGATACATTGGAGAATCGACAGGGGAAAGGTCAGAATGATCCGTCGCCAGATGTTGAGATGGGACAGGGAATACACCCACAAAAAGCCTGGCTCCCGGTATAAATATTAGACCTCCGGAACCACTCATCAGAATACACTGGGACCTGTGAAAGTTACAGAAGAAGGACTGCCCTGCTGTTTGAAGGACTGTCTTCCTGTCTGAGAAGGAAGAGTGGGCCTGCCTACCTTCATCATCAACTGGAGTGACTTCCCAGGTCAGTTGACTAACCTCCTGTTTGAGCTACAGGGGAGAAAAAAGCTTCAGAGGCCTCTCTGCAACTGCCCAGATGACCTGCTGCACTGGACCTGCCTGGATTGGCAAATGGACCTGCCTGAGCCCTGCTGGCTTCTGCTGGATTCAGTCCATGATCCACGAGAACTCTCTCCCCAGGTCCTGAACTGTTGGCTGGCCTCAGACTGTACTCCTCCTAAAGAAAAGGCTCTAATTCTGATTTCTGGGCATCTTGTGACTGTGAATATGTCAGTTTGTGGCAAGTCTCTGCTGCCAGCGACGACTGCCAACACGAAGTTTCAGAGAGACCTTCTCTTCAAGTCGCAAGTGACCACTAGCAACGGCCAGCAACTTGAAAATAACACTTGGTGCTACAGCAATGACAGCCTGCAGTGGCCGCCAATGCACAGCTACAGCAACGACCATCCACAATGTGTACCCAGCTCATCACAGTATAGCAATGACCATTCACAATGCCTGGACTTCTTTTCGCACTACAGCTACGACCGCCCATCTTCCTCAACCTGCTCCTTGCTGCGTCCTCCACTGTGAATGGAACTCTTTGCACAAGACTTTGAAGGTAACTTTTCAGTGGGACTAACATGGTCCCTGTAGCCAATCCTCGCTCTAATGTGGTCAGCCTGAACTTGTGACTTTTCCACGAATAGCACTTTGTGTTTTTAGGCACTATTTTCACTAAAAACTTAATAAAGTAATGTCTCCAGTTCTACTGATCAGATTTGTGTCATTATGGTATTGTTTTATGAATTTAAATGTGCTTTACTATTCTAAATTACTTTGGGTTTTTGCTTGTGTTGTGCTTTTTCTTTACTACTGTTTGTGTGCTACATAAATACTTTACACCTTTTTCTCTAAGTTAAGCCTGTGTGCTTTTGTGAAAAGCTGCCAGAGGGTTACGCATAGGTTTATTTAATTACTTTTGTGGTTCATCCAGACAAGGATGGTGGTTGTTTCCTGAGTGGGGTTTCCGCCCCCTCGATCAATAACCAAATTTCTTACACCTTCTCATACTGTTTCATCCCTGACTTAATGAGTGTGAGGTGAACCTGGTAAGGTTGGCAGCAGCGCCATGGTGAGGGAAGTTACCACCTAGAAAAGGGGTAGGCCATATGTATGCACACTCTCACCATACAGTTACTGGTCTGCTTCTTTACCAAAAAATTATTAAACAGACGGATTCCTTGTTTGATTGTAACTTTTATCGTGGAACCTTTCCTCTGAATAATGTAATGTAGCAAAACTTCAGTGCTAACATATAAGAACTGTACTTTTGTAAAGCATGCTGTCACCAATTTGTATATTGGTCAACCTATTTGAAACTGAAAAATAAATAAATGATCAATTAATAAATGTGATGAAAAGATGCTCATACAAATATTTATTTAATTTCTCATTCACGTGTCATTTTGATTTTCTACAAGCGTTATTGAGAATGGGAATTAAAGGGATATATTTGCCTATAAATCCCTTACTGCTCATTCGTTCAGCCATGCTTCCCTCATAGCATCACGCATGTTTGTACACATGCAATATGACATAACAAAATGTGAAATATCTAAAATCAAACATAACTGAAGGAGTATTAGTCAATGTCCAATGGGGACAGATTCACTGCAGGTGTCAGCTTGCCACTCTTCCGTGGCCTGTAAAATAATGTAGACTATAGAGGATTGGGACAGCGGACCTTGAGCCCTTGTGCCCTGTTTGTATTTGTGAAAAGGATGCAGAGAGAGCTTTTAGTTGCAATGGTCCTCAGTGGCCTGAAACATGTTATATGCCACACAGGACCAGGACTGCCTAGGACTGCAAGTGCAAAAAGGGCACAGAGATATCTTTGGGGTACCTTGCTTCTCCATGGCTTGTTGCACACTGCAGACCAGGTTTCAGCTGCTCCCATGTTGTCTTTGAAACAGTGAAAATGGAAACAATACTGCTTTGAGCTAACTTGTACTGTTGTTTTCTCTTTAAAATATCCCCTATCCCTTGCACAATGTGAGGAAGAGAGTGCAACTGTCACTCCATTTCACTTGAGCAAGTAGAGTGTTTCAATAAAATTCCTTTGAACATATTGATTGTGATGAGTTGGGGCATAAGGGGAAAATAATACATGGCCACTTTAGTTAGCATTAGGGGTAATCAATGAAATTCACACTTGGCCAGTGTAGTTGTTGGGGGAGCAAGAGCTACTAACCCCTTCCAGTAAGCAATGTGTGAAGAATTTGTCTGGCACTTGATCATTCCGGCGTGTGGAGGAAACTGGAATTTGGGGCCAAAATCCCTTTCCCAACACTTGATCAAGACAAGGGGCCCTACTTCTCATCTTTGTCCTTTGGTAAGGCCAATCGGTTGACATAGTACTGATTCAGTAGTTACCTGCCACATACTAATACAACATCCCTCTCCTATCTTTGGACAAGGGGCTGAAGGATAGAAACCCTTTGTTTGGCCTTGGACAGTGGGCATGGTCGAGGAGTGTAAAAACAGAAGTCCAGCCTTGGGTAAGGAAGGCATGTTTATTTTATGATGAAAGGAGCAAACTCTTCTCCATGTCCACTCAGCAAAATTAGGGTGTTTTGTTTTTCGATTAGCAGGCTCAGGTGGATTTGAACTCCCCTGGCTCTGGTCTCAACAAAAGGAGTATGGTGGTGAACATGTATTATCTCTCTTTAGCCTCTATGCCAGACCTGCACGTCTTTTGCCGATAATATTTTGCATTGGGAAACCTGTGTGACCAGTCTGCATCAAATAGGCAAGTGCATAGATCACATGCTGAAAAGTATGTGCCCCAGGTTCAGGGCTAATTACATAATTACACTGAAGGGGGTGGTTATTACTGGTGCCAAAAATTTGATTCACTATTTAAGGAGCTGTCAACCATTACTACAGGTAACTGAAACTCTCTAGTAGCTGTATTAAATCTACCTAGAATAACAAGAAATTCTCAAAACCATTTATCAGGATTCTTCCTCCATAGATAATACATTTTTTAAACGCCATTCAATGACTGACACAATACATTAGACTCTGGAGATGAACAGCTCTTTTTCACCCTGACCTATTTGTAGGTGTATTTCTGTTATATTGGACTAAGCACATTTTGAGAACTCCCAGAGTGAGGTGTCCATCTATCAGAACTTGCTAAACAAAGAGCTCACGTCAGGAATAGCACAAAAACAAAACATCTATGGTCTACACAGTAGGGGCGTGGCTATGACAGTAATGGAGGCGGACATTTTTGGGTAGAGCTCTGCCGCAGGCTCCCCTTAACAGGCACTCCTGGAGGCTGCAACGGAGGAGAGACCATACAGGACATTATGCTGCAGTAGCGATGAGAATTCTAACTCACCCGAGCCCCGCAGAGTAGAACCCGATCGCAGAGACTGATTGCTGTGCATTCCCGGCTGGGCAGGCTCTGTCTACTCAAGCCCGTGGTCTAGCTCCACCCTCTAGGCCACAAGTAATGGCATAGACGCAACCACAAAGGCTGGCTGCACGTCCTTTCTCGACCTGTGTCTGTGCAGGCTGACCCACAAGGAGATGTGGCTGGTGCTCCTGTTGGACTGTCCGAATGCTGCCCTGATTGCAGATCGCTACGCTGCGTGGGCGGACCGCAAGGAGTGACGACCCCCGGACTGCCTGCCTAGCTGTTGCCCTCCCGGCGGACTTGAGGTGTGCGACTTTCCATCTGCACTGCGCACCCGTGAGTAACTGTCCCTTTGCTGTGCAGCCAAAGGCTCGGTTGTGGACGGAACTTGCTTGGATTCCCCGCGGTGCCGCCTGTGAGAATCTGAGCCGCGGCCTCTCCCAACTCGGCTGGCAGGCCGGTGAGGAACTTAAGAAGACGTGGGGCGCATAGCCACCACCTTGCCCGCCTGTGTTGCTGCGGCTCGCGAGGCGTGATCGCTATGGGAGGGCCCCAATTGGTGTGCCAGAGGCGACCGCTGGCCTTACTGGCTGGCATCTGCCAGCTGAGAAGCGCTGTTGCGGTGTGTGCGGCCCCCTGCCGATGAACCGAACGAGGTGACTCATTGCCCGCTACTGCTCTCGGGTGTACCCGCTGACAGGGGGAAGGGCATGGCTGAGGCCCTGGATGTGCTGCCAGAGGGCTGAGGACTAGCCCCTTAACACTCGCTTCAAGAAGGGGGGCGGGACATAGCCACGCTGTTTGGGCAGACACAGTTGCCGTTATCAGTGCGGCGTGCATTTGGGGCGAGGGTTCCCCCCCTTGAGCTTGCATGCCGCGTCCCACAGTCATTACCCAACTCTGCAAGTGATCATCTGTAGGTGGAGAGGACAAAACTGGTGAGGGCGACCATGTCCTGAACCCTGTCTGTGGCCAATGAACATGAAGCGCTAGTGCTTTTATGGGAGCTGAATGGTGCCGCCTGGTGATTATATAATTCAGTTCTGCTTGCTGCATGAAATCTATGAGGTGGCTACTCATTCACAGGTAGGAACAAATAGGACCTGACATACGCATCTGACACCCAGCCTGGCATGCCTTGCGATAGCGCGGGGCCACACGCTGCTGCCCCGGCACTTATGTGGACTACCTGACTTGCTCCTGGGAGGCTCGCTAAATGATGCCCACTGCTGGATGCAACACCAACCCTGAGGGGTCTCCTGGTGAAGTGAACTGAATCTCCACCATCTCCTGGGGTCTGGAAAGATGGGATAGGCGGTTGGAGGCCGGGTTACAGGATGGCCGCGAGTGAGTGGTGGGCTGCGCCCCACGACCACAGTTGTGTGCTGTGGAGGGTTGGCCAGCTGCGACCCACTGTTGCCAATCCGAGACTCACAGCGCCACTTATGCCCTAGAGTTATTGTGCCATACCTCATCTGGATGTGGTGGGCAACGGATACACGCATTCTGTGCCTGATGTCAGCTGGCACCCGGACGCGTGCCAGTAAGGGGGGAGCACAGACCTTACCACCACTGTCCAAATCTAAGCTGGAAAAGATGGCGAAGCAGGGACACACCGATTAGACTTCGAGTAAACTAGATTCAGTGCTCACTGCCATGGAACGGCTGGAGGAAACACTCAACCAGATCTGCACGTCCCTGGAATCCAAAATTGAAAAAAGGTCGCCATTTACCTTACCAACCTGCATGCTGATCATCGGAAACTAACGGATCGCACTACTGTCTAGGAATCTACGCTTGCCAACATCAAACCACAGGTGACGCAAACAGATAAGCACGTGCAAGACCTGCTGAACCGTGTCGAGTTCCTGGAAGAAAGAGCTGAGGATGCTGAAGGGCGGGCATGACGCAATAATGTGCGCATAATAGGTATACCGGAACAATGGGAAGGGAGGGAGCCTGCCCTACACACGGAAAAATGGATCAGAGATTTATTGCCAGAGGGGTCCCTTTCACCGCACTTTGTCATAGAATGTGCGCACAGGGTGCCGACGAGACCCACCACGGGATTAAACCCACGGCCCATGCTTCTTCGGATCCTCGATTACAGGGAACGAGATTTAATATTGCAGAAAACCAGGAAACTCCAGGATGTTCAAATTGACAATCAAAAAATCAAGTTCTTTCTGGACTATACTATCCAGGTACAATGCCAGAGGTTTTCATTCATGGAAGTGAAGAGACTTCTTTGGCAACACGACCTGAAATATTCTTTACAGTTTCTGGCGTGTCTGAGAGTGGTTGCCAGCGATAAGACACATTTTTTCAACCCATCGGAGGAGGCAGGGGACTGGCTGGACACCTTCACTAACGCGGAGCCCAGAGATCGTGCAGCAACACTGCCAAACCTGAAAAGCCTCTTTCGCCGGTGGCGGAGGAAGTGTAGATTCAAAGGAGCAAGGACACCGCCCTCGATACCTATAGTCCCACACTCAGAACGGATCCTCAGTGGGCAGCGGGAAGCCCTGCAGGCGATAGCAGAAATCAGTGGCTCGTTGGTGACTGAGGATGCATCCAATTCTAGCCAACGAGATTTGTCCAGCGATGACGAATAGGTGTATGGCCTACAGAACTCTCAGGACTCGACTGAATAGCCAGATGTCACCCCCCAGATGGTAGACTTAATGCATGAACACCACTGGTTCCTGTCTTTGCATAGACTGCGTATCGAGGTATTGGGGTGTGTATGCGGGGATGCGCTGTCATTGCCATAATGGACATCTGTGGTGGGCGTTGCTATGACTATGGTATATTCACTCACAGCTGGGATTGGTATAATGCTGCATATGGGATGGTGGACTTTTGCTGTGTGAGTTGTTGCTATTGTGAGGATATCAATGTACATCACTCATTTGATAACTGCATTTAAGTTACTATATATAATCAGCCTCACTTATTCTGTATTTTGCCTGATGCTGGGGAGTCTCCGAGCTGCTGGATACACGGATTGTCAGCTAACAGATAGCAGTTCGAAGTAAACCCCCCCCCCGGATTGTTTTGCCTGTTGTCTCCATATGGTCGTTTGGACGATTGCTAGTTGCATTTTCGCCCTTTTGGTATTGCATATGATTATGGTTTTGTTTTGGTTTTGTTCTGAGATATCATCCATTATGTGTGGGCTCATGCACTGGAATGTGCCACAAGTCATCGTGCAGGGCAAGATGTGTGACACTAGGCCTCATTTGTCACATACATCTGATTGGCCGCTACGGACACGGATTCACTTGAAGGGTTGTTGGACGTATGTCTTCTTTTAAAATTGGTACCTGGAATGTGAGGGGCATGCACACGCCATCACATAGATACCAGATATACTCATACCTCAAACAACATCACATACAAATAGCTCTACTGCAGGAGAACCACCTGGCCAAAACAGAGGTACAATGCTTGCACCACCGCTGGCGTGTCCAACTGTACGCTACAGGGTACTCAGACTTTGCAAGAGGTGCACTTATATGGGTGAGGCCAGGTGTTCCGCTCATAATTACACAATCACAGGTAGATGCAGAAGGGAGGTATGTAATAGTTAGGGGTATGCCAGATGGCCGGCATGTAGTACTTGCATCACTGTACGCTCCTTACACAGAGCAAGATGCTTTCCTTCACAGGCTATCACACATACGTGCACCGTTTCTCGGTGTTCCCATGTTATTGGGAGGTGACTATAACAGCGTACTAGATGTCTCACTAGACAGATCCATCCCCCCCTAACTGGGCAACACAATGGCCCTTGAGAGATGCCTGGATGCACTGTTATCCTCGTGACAAGGTGCTTTCCTATTACTCAGGGGCTCATAACTTGCATGTGCTGTTGGATCATTATATGCTATCGGAGGCGTTTCTCCCCCATGTATCGTCAGCTTACTTTCTAGGCAGGACACACTCTGACCATAATCTACATATATTGGAGATGCTGTGGGAACACCTTCGCCACCAATTCCGACTTGGTGACTTCAACCTGATTTACTGCTAGATTCACCCTTTCGTACACTCCTGGCTGCCAATATCTCCCAATATTTTGAGGACAATACAGGCACAGCTACAACACCTCAAGTGGAATGTAATGCATTCAAGGTGGTGATCAGGGGCGAATGTCTCGGTGCACAGGCGGGCATGCGGAGACAATTGGAGGCTGACCTCTCACACCTCGAGACTGACATGCTCCAAAGAGAGAGAGAGACGCGTTGGAGGTGGACACTGGACCTTTGGAACGTGTCCCGAAAAGAGCACGCTAGATTGCTTGACGGTCTCCACAATCTTAACTATGCAGCGTACTCTGCGCGCACCCACCATGTGGGTGACAAACCTGGTAGGCTGTTGTCGTGGCTGATACGGTGGGACATAGCTACAGTACCCGTGACGGCAATACAAAATATGCAAGGATCTATGGTTTATACCCAAAGCGATATACACCGCGCTTTTGTGGAGCACTATTCCACGATATACAGATCTTACTTGACAGCTACGGAAGCTGATGTGCAAAACTTTCTTTCCACCCTAATATTGACACAGCTGACAGAGCACCAACAGGAGGAATTGGGTGCTCCCCTGCTCTCGGAGGAGCTGAGGGACAGTATTTATTCTTTTTCGAATGGTAAAACGCCGAATTTTATAAGGCATATTCGGATATACTGGTGCCGGAACTGCTGCAGATATATGAAGCGGCCCTAGAATATTCAGCACTCACGCTAACACAGAATGAGGCTCCATTAGTTTCTCTTTTGAAGCCGGGCAGAAATCCGGATTGCCTGGGATCTTATCGCCCGCGGGCTCTGTTGAATACAGATAATAAAATCCCTGCCTCCACATTGGCCAAACGTATCTCCCCATTTGTGCAGACTCTAGTACATGCTGAACAAAATGGCTTTGTTCCCACCAGGAGCACCTCCCTAAACATTCGCAGGTTATTTAGAATGTAGAAATATGAAGTAGAGAACTGGCCCCGCTCTGGCTGTCTGGTACTGGACCTGGAGAAAGCCTTTGACCCGTTGGAGTGGCCTTTTTTTGCAGCGGTTTTGTGCAAATATGAGCTGTGGGATGGATACTTTGGCACAACCAGTTGGTGCGACTGCTGTATCAACGCCCCATAGTGCGCCCTCGCACCGGCAAGCTTTTGTCCGACAATTATGGTACAGAGAGGAACCAGACAGGGATGCCCTCTGTCCCTGTTGCTCTTTTCTTTAGCCATGTCACCTCTGGCGGCTCTCCTCCAAGAGGGTGGCACAGATTGGGGCATCCCCCTGAGGGATGGACTTCATGCAGTGTCCCTATATGCGGACGACTTGTTATTGTATCTAAGGGACCTGCATGCAATACCGCAGACGATGCCAGCACTGTTCCGCAGCTTTGAGGCGGCGTCGGGCCTCAAGGTAAACTGGGCTAAGTTGGGTGCCTATTCTTTTCGTGGGGATGTGGCTGTTGCGGATATCATATTCAACGGAATTGCGCTTGACTGGTATCCGACCTTGTTCAGATACCTTAGTATATACATCTACAGGTTCCCAGTGGACATACTGGAGGGTAATCCGTTTTACGCAATCTCCGCCATAAGATCAAAGATAAAATTCTGGAAGACGCTGCAACTTAACGTGATGGGCTGCATCACCTTAGTAAAGATGATAGTACTACCCAGGCTTTTATATTATTTTTCAAACCTTCCGGTATATGCTCCAGTGAGGCTGTTTAGGGAATTAGAAGGGTTAATCAGAGGCCTAGTTTGGAATGCAGGGTGACCCAGGATAACATTTTAGAAGTGAAATGCCTCCCCCGGAAGGTGGGGGCTTAGCAGTTCCCCATCTGGAAATATATTATTTAGCTGCGCATTACAATGGGTCGCAAAATGGCAATGTGGCAAAAATTTGACGGACACGTCAACCGAGACAACGGTCTGACGAAGACTCAGATATATGGGCTGTTTCATCTGCTGGGCAAAGTTCCCCGTCCGACGCAGTTATATGTGGAGTTAAGGCATAGATGTTACAAGAGAAGCCTCCACCTCACGAAAGACACGATCCCCTATGCTCCGACATTGCCTCTTGTCAGGTTGCCCAGAGGTAGAGACCCTATCACAGACATGATAAATGATGACCTGGACTGCAGCTGGAGTGGACACGTTAGGAGATTTATACGCAGATGGCACTTTGTTACCTTGTGCGACATTAGCAGGTGGGCCAATTCCTTCTGCACGCAGCCATCATACGGACACTCACGTTAGCCTGGGGAGACATAACTGATGAGCCACCGGCACATCAGTTATTGCAGTATCTACATGTAATCGGGGAGGGATTGCATGTGATACACTGGCTAGCTCAAGCCCTGCTCGTCCATGTGCTAAAGCCACTGCAGAGACTTCACGCGCACTAGACTACAGACAGAGGCTGTCCCTAGACTGATAAGGAGTGGAAACCCGTTTTGGCTAGTGCCACACACATACCACATAACTCGCGATCTAAACTTACATACTACACAGAGCATACCTATCGCCAGATAAAATTATTAAATATTTTAACATCACTACCTCCGATGGCCCGAGATGCCACTGCCTAGGTGCTGATCTATTACATATGCTATGGTCCTGTCCCCTGCTTTTACCCTACTGGCGTGCGATCACAGGCACACTGGCCTCATGCACTAATATTGATGTGCCTAGCACATGGGAAGTCTGTATTCTGGGGTTTTCTAAAAGAACCAAGGCCAATAAAGTAAGTTCCAGATTTTCCGACCTGGGCCTCATAACAGCGAAGCGGCTTATAACTAAGCGATGGAAACACAAGGATCTACCGAAAGTAGTACACTGGGTGAGGTCCCTAGAAGTCTGGGCACAGGCAAAGGGCACCACTCTACTTAGGGAAGAAACGGCAGGGCTGCGAAAATATCCAATTGCACAGTCCTGGGATGGCCTGCTCAAAACCCTAGTACATACCACTGCCACTTTACGGGTGCCTTCTGCACTTTAGGCGTGACCAAACGTCCTGCAGGCTGCATAGAGTCAGGGGATGCGCTTTATCCTAGTGTCACAGTGACCACGACTGCTGCGCTTGGTGCAGACCTTGCATTCCTTATAAGACGTCCCACAGACGTGGCTTCTGTCACATGACATCCTAACATTTATCTACGCCACATAGCACACGAGATTAGTGGCCCGTATTCACTGTTTGCAAAAAGGCCTAGCTGTCACCATGCCCAGAGGGCACATTGCACACTAGTTATATATTCCTTTAGCTCTTTGATATCTCTTTGCTCTGATTTATTAATCTTTTTTATTAGAAGTGGTAGTTTGCTATAAAGACAGATATCTAATGAGTAAATGCGGCATTCACATGTACATTGACTTTGTTTACCCAGGAAGTGCTCCATACTGTCAACGAACAAGCACGCCACATATAAACAGAACACTTCTATGTATATGGATGCCTTACTGCATTATCAATAATTGACGAGGAGAGGTGCAGTTACCAGATCTATCCTGACCCCTGACAGGAGATAACAGAGTGTGCGGGCTGTAGGAGCCAAAGGCGCTATATACATGTATGAGCACTCTTACAATGGTGACGCGAATGCTGTTACAAAATCTGCGCAAGGTGGTAAGTGGACTGTGGCAGCGTCCCTACCGCTTTTTACTTTAGCGCATTTGCGTGTAGCTCGCATGCTTTGTGGCGCGTGAGCATTTTAACATTTTTAGACCTGCACAATCGTTTCTCCTCACCTGGCTTGTGAAAGCTGCTTCGCACAGCGTGATATCTGGGTCCTCCGCACTTTGCTCGGCTGAGCCTCGGTAGGCGGACAAACAGGTGCTGCTGCCTGGCAACGGAGTGCTGGACTCGCCCCTCCCTCCCGCCTCGGTCTGACGCCGGTGATTAGCGCCGTTTGAGCAGAGGGCGTGGAGGGTCCGAGCCAGGCACTTCCGGCAGGGAACAGCAGCGCTCTAGTTGTTGGGACGCTGGGGGGGATATAAGGCACTGGATTCTGGAGCCTTGTGTGGTAAGTGGACTGTGGCAGCGTCCCTACCGCTTTTTACTTAAGCGCATTTGCGTGTAGCTCGCATGCTTTGTGGCGCGTGAGCATTTTAACATTTTTAAACCTGCACAATCGTTTCTCCTCACCTGGCTTGTGAAAGCTGCTTCGCACAGCGTGATATCTGGGTCCTCCGCACTTTGCTCGGCTGAGCCTCGGTAGGCGGACAAACAGGTGCTGCTGCCTGGCAACGGAGTGCTGGACTCGCCCCTCCCTCCCGCCTCGGTCTGACGCCGGTGATTAGCGCCGTTTGAGCAGAGGGCGTGTATGGTCCGAGCCAGGCACTTCCGGCAGGGAACAGCAGCGCTCTAGTTGTTGGGACGCTGGGGGGGATATAAGGCGGATGTGCTGTCGGCAGCGCAGCGGACGAGCGCAGCGGGCGCGACGAAGGCGCGCCGGAGTTGCGCCTGAGTTAAGCCCGTCTGCGCCCGTCCACGGCCGACTGCGGCCCAGGGCCAGTCCCCCTGCCTCTTCAGTACACCAAGTCTGCTGGAGTCGAGATGATCTGCTTCTCCTCCGCAGAGAGCTGCGTGGACTATGCTCTCACAGCATTGAGGCAGGAAACAATGTGGGCTGCAGCCATGGTAATTACACCTTTAACATAGGTAAGGCACAATCCGCACGCCAGCATACTTTGATATGTGGCCTACTGAACGTACGCTCCCTACGCAAACACTCTCTTGATATCCATGACCTTCTGACTGGGAAACAATGGGATCTGTTTTTCCTCACGGAAACGTGGCTTGACCAAGACTCCATGCCGGAGATCATTGAGGCCATTCCAGAAGGTTACTGTCTGCAAAGGCTAGACAGGATACGGGGGAGAGGGGGCGGCATAGCCATAGTTGCTAGACAAGACTATCAATGTCAGCTAGATCGTACTATGACTGACGACAGCGAGGCTGGTGCCTTTTCCATTTCTATTAATGGCTGTTTCACTCTAAAAGGCCTTCTAATTTACCGCCCTCTGGGCTCCACTGCAGCCTTTATTGAAAAGCTAGTGGAAGGCGTCACAGAAGCCGCACTACGCTCGGACAAATACCTGGTCCTAGGGGACCTTAACCTACATTTAGATACCCCTACGGATAGGGTGGCGAGTGATCTATGTCACACGATGGCCAGCTTGCAGTTCGAACAGAAGGTATTCCATCCTACCCATAAGCTGGGCCACCTTCTGGACCCAGTTTTCGCAAACTGGAACCAAGTGGACGCCCAAACCCCGATTCCCATCCCATGGTCTGACCATCTTCTTGTCCCCTTTACCATCGAAATGCAGGGACCCCGCCCCAGTGACCCCCCCGCTGATAAACACCCTAGGCGTAGATGGGCAGCGCTCTCCCAGGCCAAATTCAATCTGGCACTCACTGAGAAGGGTCATCCTGGGGGCGATGGGGTAGATGAAATCAATTCCAACTTTGACCAACGCATCTTGGAAGCCCTGAATCAGGTGGCACCATTGGGTATGGCAAAAATGGGGGGCCGAGTGCAAAGATCGGCACCTTGGTACAATGAGGATTTGCGAACGGCCAAAACAGCATGTAAACGCGCCGAAAGGCAATGGAGGACTGCCTATTCCACTCAGGCCAAAACAGTTTACATAGACTGCAAACGTGTTTATCACACGCTGATTAGGAAGGCCAAATCATTGTACTACTGCAATAAGATAGAGGAAGCAGAGCAGTCCACCAAGGAGCTTTTCTCAATTTATAAGTCTATTGCGATAGGAAAACCTGCCGCGGTGCCTAAGAAACTCTGCACCACGGAGGGTTGTAACCGAATTGCTGAGTTCTTTGCAACCAAGGTCACCACCATCTACAACTCCTTCCCCCAGAGGACAGACAGTGGCTCTGCCCCCTCGGAATCCTCCAGAATGAAAGGGGAACAACGGCTAACCACTTTTGTTACTCCTTCCACTACGGAACTTCTCCGTATCTGTGGATCTATAAAATCCGGTTCCCCCAGAGATCCGACCACTCCCAGTCGGCTAAAGGACAGCTTGCCAGTACTAGAACCCTATGTGCGTCAGTTACTGGACACCTCTTTTGAGTCTCAGGTGGTCCCGAAGGCCTGGAAGCAGGCAGTGGTACTTCCTCTGCAAAAGAAGACTAACGTCAGCTTTGAAAAACTGGACAACCTTCGTCCCATTTCCCTCCTGCCCTATATGGCGAAGGTGGCGGAAAAAATAGCCAACATACAGCTTATGCAGTTCTTGGAGACGGCTTCGCTACTCCACGACTCGCAATTTGGCTTCCGCCCCCGTCACTCGACGGAGTCTGCTCTTCTCGTGGCGGTGGAAGCATTTAGACAAGGAGTGGACGAGGGCCAAACGATGGCATTGATCCTACTTGACTTAAGCGCAGCATTCGACACTGTAGCACACTCCACCTTGCTACAGTGTCTGAATGGAGGAGGGGTGACAGGAGCTGCGCATGGCTGGATCAAGTCCTTCCTGTCTGATAGATGCTTTCAAGTCAGATTGGGTGACAGCTACTCCAGGGAGATTGAGTTGGGCCAGGGCGTACCTCAGGGTTCGTCCCTGAACCCAACCCTATTTAATATCTACGTCTCCCCCCTGGCGGCCATCGTGGAGGGATATGGTCTTCGCCTGGTGTCCTACGCCGATGACACGCAGTTGGTCATTTCCCTATCGCGTGCGCCCGGCCTTGCAGCGGACATCTTCAGGAATTGCATGCAAGACCTTGCTGCCTGGATGTCCGCAAACTGTTTAAAGTTGAACGGTAGCAAGACGGAAGTGCTCGTGGTGGGGGGTCTGTGTGGTCATCGGCGTGGTGGCCACCCTGTTTGGGGGAAGTTCCTGCTCCCTGCCGCGAGGCCAGGAACCTTGGCGTGTGGCTGGATAAGGACCTCACCTTTGGCCCACAGGTCGGTCGGGTGGCGGGGATATGCTTCAGTGTTCTGAGAGCCCTCAGGAAAGTGTTAGATCTGCTTCCCATTTCTGCTCGAAAGACGCTGGTGCATGCCCTGGTCACCTCCCGGCTTGATTATGGGAACCTGCTCTATTTGGGGGCTACAGTCAGGGTCATGGGCCGCCTGCAGGTTCTTCAAAATGCGGCAGCGCGGCTGGTTCTCAGACTCCCTAGGAGGTCTTCCGTCAAACCAGCTTTACTGGCTCCCCATTGAGAGGAGAGTGGAGTTTAAGGCCCTTGCCACATGTCACCGCATCCTGAGCGGCAAAGCACCTTTTCCGCTCCAGAGCCTAGTATCCCACTATGAGCCCACACGCAGTCTGCGGTCCTCTCAGACCGGGCTGTTAAAAGTCCCTAGAGTATTCAAGGCTCGTATGGGAGGTAGATCCTTCAGATACCTTGCTCCCAAGCGCTGGAATAATCTTCCGCTGGAACTTCGACTTGAACCTTCCGAAGTCCAGTTCAGAAAAAAACTTAAAACGCACCTTTTCAGCAGATAGCTTGTGTGGGAGGAGGGGGGACAGCCACTTCACTTGTCATAGCGCGGGGACACGCCAGTGGCGTAACCAGGCGCTTAATAAATGTCCAAATAAATAAAAATAAATAAATGTTTAAGATTATATATACCAATGTCACAAAACAAATATTATTGTACGTGCTAATATATATCGTTGCCAGTAATGTATGTAACGGATAAAATAAAATGCAATAAAGATAAAAAAAATCTATGTTATACACAGTATAGCCTTCTTTATCAGGGTAACTGGTCATAATATTGATTTTTTAATATCGAATTACAATAATATCGATGTTATTTTATCGACAATACCAAAATATCAATGTTATGAATATTGATGTCAAAAATCTTGTTTTTTTCTTATTTTAAATATCAAAGTGTGAAATATCGATTACAAAATATCTTTATGAGAAAATTCTATTTGTTAGTGTTGTTCAAAATATTTAAAAAAATATATAGAATGTACAAAATATTGTTTTTTTTTAATTTCGAAATATTATTATTTAATATTAAAATATTGTTGTTTTTATTGTAACAATAGTTGTAGCAAAATGTAATAAAAAAGAATTGTAATATACATTTTAGGAGTGGGATTTTGGGTTATTAGGGGATAAGGATGGGGAGTGTTTTAAAAATATTATTTTAAAATTGAAAAAAAAAATTATTTAAAATTGAAATTTGAAATGTTGTTTTTGGAGTGGGATGTTGAGTTTTTAGGGGATAAGGGTAGGTAGTGTTTTAAAAAATATTTTTTGAAAATGATACCATTTTTAAATATTTAAAAATTTAAGTTTTCTTGTTCTTTTTAGGAGCAGGATGTTGGGATTTTAGGGGATAAGGGAGGGGATCGTTTTAAAAATAAAAATAAAAATGTTAAAAATTTAAATGTAAAATGTATATTTTGAAATGTAGGTGTGGGATTTTTTAAAGGGATACGGGTATGGTACTGTTTTTAAATTATTAAAAAAAACTAATAATGTAAATGAAAAATTTGAAATGTAGTTAATAAGAAAAATGTGGAGTTTAATGCTGTGCTTTTTTAAGGGAATATGGATGGGGATTGTTTTTAAAAAAATTTAACATTTTTGAGGGACATTTAAAACAATACTTTATGGAGAATTTTTTTATTTGGAGTTAGAAATGTTGTGTTTTTAGGGGTTAATAGTGGTAATTTAATTTTTTTTTAAATACGGAATATTTATTTTTACTTAACAAATTTTAAAAATATTAAAAAAAATATTTATGGAATTTTTTTAAAAATAAACATTATATTAAATATTAGGATTTTTAAATGTATTTATATATATTTTAAAATGTTACTATTTTAAAATGTTTTAGTAATAAGAATGTTATAACTATTTATTTAAAAAAATGAAAACTGTATTAATGCATTATATTTAGTCTATTTGATTTTAATGTTATGTAAATTAATTAATTGTAAAGTAATTTATATAAAATAAAGTTTAAAGTCAAGCATTGTCCCTGAATTATTAATAACTGCAGTGGGAATATTACATTATATATCTTTAGTGTCCTTTACCTTCCCTGATTTAATACAAACTGGAGTGAAAATAGTAAATGATATAAGTGTATTGCACAGTACCTTCCCTGACTTAATGCTAACTGGAGTGTGAATAGTAAATTATATATCTTTAGTGTCCAGCACCTTCCCTTACTTAATACTAACTGGAGTGAGAATAGTAAATTATATATCTTTAGTGTCCAGCACCTTCCCTGACTTAATACTAACTGGGGTGGGAATTGTAAATCATATATTTTTATTGTCCAGCACTTTCCCTGACTTTATACTAACTGGTGTGGGAATAGAAAATTATATAGGTTAATTGTCCAGCACCTCCCTGACTTAGTACTAACTGGAGTGGAAATAGTAAATTATATATCTTTAGTGTCCTGACTTTATACTTACTGGAGTGGGAATTGTAAATTATATATTGATATTGTCAAGCACCTTCCCTGACTTTATACTAACTGGAGTGGGAATAGAAAATTATATAGGTTTATTGTCCAGCACAGGTAATGTAGTGCACCAGTCCCCTATTTCTAAAGCACCTGTAAAGTATAACTTGGAGGTAATTCCTTCTGGAACCTACAACTGCTCACGCTGAATGCCTTACCTCCTTACCTTTGTGACATAAAGGGGTCGATTCTGATTCGGAAAAAAAAAACGTCCGTACGATTTGTATCCGGAGCCCTCTCCATACGAATCGTACCCGTCCGTCCGAGTCGCATAGTACGATCTGTATTCCGTGAATCCGTCCGAATCGTTGCGATCCGTCTGTATTGCAAGGCTGAAACCGTGAACCGTATGACTCGTACACATGCCGTACGACTAGTATACATGCCGTACGACCTGACGAGTACGATCCGGACCGGGGTATGAGGACGCGATTCATACGGTCCACATCAGGTAAGGGCGAGTCGTACGGAAAAGCACACAAACACATTCACACCGTACGGTCCATACACCCCATAATCGCAGGGGTACGCACCGTACCCCTGCGATCATGGGGTGTACGAGCCGCACCCCATGTACGATCGGTGTACGAGCCGTACCCCATGTACGATTGGTGTACGAGCCGTACCCCATGTACGATTGGTGTACGAGCCGTACCCCATGTACGATTGGTGTACGAGCCGTACCCCATGTACGATCGGTGTACGAGCCGTACCCCATGTACGATGGGTACACCCATTGTACATGGGGTACGGCTCGTACACCGAGTGTAAATGGGTTACGGCTTGTACACCGATCGTACATGGGGTATGACTCGTACACCGAACGTACATGGGGTACGGCTCGTACACCGATCGTACATAGGGTACGGCTTGTACACCAATCGTACATGGGGTACGGCTCGTACACCCGATGATCGCAGGGGACGGTGCATACCCTGTGATCATGGGGGGTACACACTGTATCTGGGGGGGCTGTTCCGTACCTGTTTTGGTGCAAACTCTGCTTTTACGGCTGTTTTCAGCTCCCGTAGAAAAAGGGTTGTACGGTGCATACCCAACACGTATCGTACTTGCTGGGTCATAAAAACCAGCCGCGAACCGTACAGATGTCGCGTACAGCAGGTTCCGATGGAGAATCGTACGGATATTAGAGTTGTACGGTCTCTGTACAACTCGTATGGAGTACGGCTCCTGGTACGAATCGTACTTCGTCATACGTACGGGGGACGTTGCAGGGTACGATTCGGATGGGAAAAACGCTCCGAACGGCTATTCGTGTGAAAACAAAATGCTTCAAAATAAGTTTAAGTTAGCTGTTTCATCTTAATTTCTAGCATTCTCTTATTCATTATACTTACTGGAGACCACAAATACCCACATTTGGTCTCTGATCAAATAAATTAAGGTGGTGAACACAACTAAGGAACCTGTGAAAAAATATTCCAGAGACTATTTGTAGTGATAAAGTGTGAATAACAGACAATATTAACATCATTAAGCACTCTAAATAATTAAAAAAAAGAAAGCAATGTGACCACTATGATCTCCTAAATTACCTCATTATTTTATTTGTCTTGTATAGTGTTAGATATAGGGGTCTCTAGTTGGCACAGGTAGGTACTTGTGACGAATAGGGACCCTTGCCTCTAGTCAGGGTAAAGGCAAAACACTCCTTAAATAACCCCTGCCCACCCCCTTGAAAGCTTGGCACGAGCAGACAGGCTAATGTCAGAGGCAGTGTGTAAAGCATTTGTGACCACATACAGTAACCCAGTGACAACACTACAGATGGACACCACACAGTTGTATATTAAAAATAAGTATAATTTATATAGATTTACCACAAGACCATAAACGACTAAAATACACAATACTGTTACTTTTAGATGTTTTAGCTTAGTTCAGTTCAGTTCTTAAGATGCAACACTTTGCGTCAATTTACCTTACCACGCGTTGCTCTTCCACGACAAGCAATATTCCAGCAAGGGAAATGTGGCAAAGTTTCTTTGCAAAGAAATAAAGACGTGAAGATCTTCCAGATGCGGCACGCTTCTACGGGGATGAAGAAGTTCTTGGTTGGATACGTGGACTGCAGCGGCGACACCCTTGTTCAGCGATGCAACGGCAACAGCTTCAGCTGCGACACACTTCTCCCACGTTTGCGTGAAGCTTCCGCAAAATTCAACAACTACAGCGGGGACATCCTTGTTCAGAAATGCGATGGCAGCAGCTCTGACAGCGGCACGCTTCTCGGGGGATGCGAGGCGCTTTCCTCAATGCGGTGCAATGCGACAGTTCCAGCGGCGACACCCTTGTTCAGAAGTGCGACGGCAGCAACAGCGACAGCAACACGCTTCTTCCTTGTTATGAGACTCTTCTCACAATGCGGTGCAGTGCGACAACTCCAGCGGCAACACCCTTGTTCAGAAGTGCGACGGTAGGCAGCAGTGACGTGGCCACGTTTCTTCTTCGTTGAGTCGCGCTTCCAGCTCCTTGCAACACGCAGTCCCTCAGAAGGCCCAAAACAGCAGCATGCACTCCCAAAAGAACTCTGGGGAGCTGGGGGTTGAAGTCTGTTTTCCCAGAGACTTCAGCAGGAGGCAAGCTCTTTCCCAAGCCCTTGGAGATCCTTCACAAGTTGAAAGCAAAGTACACAACGTTCTTCCTCTTCTCTTTGGCAGTAAGGCAACCACTGCAGGCCAATGCCCTAAGCAGCACTTCAGTTTAGGAATAGTCTCCCCTCAGTTTCCTCAGGTTCCTCTCCTCAACAGAGGTTTCTTCTTGTAGTCCAAAAGTGATCTAATTTCATGGGATTAGGGTCACAATATTTATATCCCCAAAATCCTTTGTTCTCTGAGGGGAGAGGGGCCTTTGCCCAGGCCAAACCAGTTCTGAAGCACTCTGTTTACCAGACTTCTCCTTTCCTTTCACAGTGCCGGGCAGAAACATCAGACGCCCCACAGGAGGTGGAGTCAGCGTTGTGGAAGGCAAGTACATCCCTGGAGCACTTTGTTGACAGCATTCCTTCTCTTCTTTCACAGTGCAGGGCATAGGCATCAGTCGCACCCCAGGAGATGGAGCCAGCACTGTGGAATGCAGGCACAGCCCTATTCAGGTCCCAGGTGCAACTCCTCCCACCCATCTAGATGCAGATCTCCCTATTCACCACTGAGCTCACTCATCCTGTCTCTTGGAATCCCCCAGCCCTGTCACTCAAAAACACCAGACAAGAACAACACAACCTAGCAGAGGCAGGCTTTGGATAGATAGACAAGGAAATACCTACTTTCTAAAAAGTGGTATTTTCCAACACAGAATGTTAAAACCAACTGCACTAAAAGATGCATTTTATCATTATGAGTTCAGGCATACTAAAGTCGAATTTTGACCATGTTCCCTGAGTGAGTTAGGATCATAAAAATGTAATAATCTAACTGCCCATTCTGGCCTATGGAGAACAGGTATCCTTGCAATAGTGAAAAACGAAAATGGCTGCAATTCACTATTAGGGCATGCCACACACACCAGGGCATGTCCTACCTTATACTTGCAATGCACCCTGCCCTTGGGCCTACTATAGTGATGACTGATATAAAGAAAAGGGAAGGTTTAGGGACTGGCAAGTGGGTGCACTTTATTTATTTATTTGAGTATTTTGTAAAGCGCGCAGCAGCCCCAACGGGGCGTCCCGGCGCTGAGAACTCTGAAAGTTGAGGCCAGAGGGTCTGATATCCAGATTTAAGAAGAGAATAGATATGTTTTCAGGGATTTACGGAAGACTGATTCTGTTTGACAGGTGCGTAAGGCTAGGGGGACCTTGTTCCAGTGCTGAGTTGTACAGACCTCAAAGGTTTTTCCACCTGCACGGGAGCGTTTAAATCGGGGGGTTTCCAGAAAATGAAGAGTATTGGAGCGTAATGTCCTGGAGTTGGCATAGGGTCGCAGGGTGTTTTTCAGGTGTGCCGACCCACTGCCTTTGGATGCTCGGAAGGCCAGTGTCATGGCCTTGAACACACATCTTTTGGCTATGGGCAGCCAGTGCAGTTTGTGGAGGTGTGGAGAGATATGGTGTCTTGCAGGGATTCTCTCTACCAGCTGGGCGGCGGCGTTCTGGACCATCTGGAGTTTGTGGCAGAGGCCTGCTGTGATACCAAGGTAGAGGGCATTGGTGTAATCAAGATGGGATGTTATCAGTCCCTGGATCACAGTCTTACGGCAGTCCGCCGGCAGGTAATTGATAAGTCGTTTTATGGTTTTGATCTTTGCGAAGCAGGAAGCTGCTACAGTTTGTACCTGGTTGTTGAAGCTAAGTTGGTTGTCCCAGCGTACTCCTAGGTTTTTTTACCGAATCTTTGGGGGTGGGGATTAGGCTCAGGTCTTCTGGCCACCAGATGCTAGAATCCAGAAGGGATGGTGAGTTGAAAAACAGGATCTCCGTTTTTCCAGCATTGAGTTGGAGGGAGTTGGCATCCATCCAGCTCGAGATGTCCCTGAGACAGGATTTCAGTGGATCAAATGCAGAGGCGGAAGGGGAGTCGAAAGTGAAGAGGAGCTGAATGTCGTCAGCGTAGGAAGTGGATTTGATCCCCGTCTGGGTGATCAGTTTGGCCAGGGGGGTGAAATACACATTAAAAAGGAGCGGGCTCAGGGAAGAGCCCTGTGGGACTCCCCATTTGAGTGGTGTGGCAGGGGAAGTGTAAGGAGGCGTGAAGACCTGCTGTGTGCGGTCTGAAAGGTAGGATGAGAGCCATTTCAGAACAGCGCCGCCCAGCCCTAGGTCCTCCAGCCTTTTCAGCAGGATATTGTGAGAGACGGTGTCGAATGCTGCTGAAAGATCCAGCAGCACTAACACCGCCCTCGACCCTTGATCAAGCGTCCATCTCACCGAGTCAGCCATTTCGATAAGGGCAGACTCGGTGCTGTGGCCTGACCTGAAACCGTGCTGGGAGTCGTGGAGTAGCCCGTTGGTTTCGATGTAATTCGACAACTGAGAGTGTACCAGTTTTTCCAGGATCTTGGCTGGGGCAGGCAGGAGAGAGATCGGCTTGTAGTTGCTGGGGTCGTCTGGATCCAGGTTGGGCTTTTTAAGAATGGGGACTAAAGAGGCATGTTTCCATTTGGCGGGGAAACAGCCCGTTCTGAGGGAGTCGTTCCAAATGAGGTTGAGGTGGGGATTAAGAACGGGAGCAAGATTTTTATACTGCTTGGCTGGCCAAGGGTCTTTAGGGGAACCTGATTTGCATTTGAGAAGCTCAGCCATAGAATCAGCTTCTGATATAGTTGCAAATTCGAGTAGGGTGGGCTGCGGAGGTGAGGAAATGATGAGTTCCTCTTTTTGCCCTTCAATGTTAGGGGTGGGGAAGGAGGAGTAGATAGCCTCAATTTTGTCCTCGAAAAATTGTGAGAGTTTGTCGCATAGTGACTGGGAGGCGGGCTGGGTGCGAGTCAGCGCATTGGGGTTTGTGAAGGATCTCACTATATTGAAAATTTCCCTGGCGCCATTGCTGGCTAGTTTGATTCTGGAGGCTAGAAAATCCCGTTTGTGCTTCTCTATCATTCTCCGGTATTCTTTGAGGGCTGATTTGTAGGTGGTTTTGCTATCCAGGGAGTAGTTCTGTCTCCAAAGACGTTCGAGGGATTTACAGGAGGTCTTTTTTTGCCGGAGCTCGTCAGAGTACCAGGGTGCAGAGGGTGCCGCCCTGTAGGTTTTGGTGGGTTTCAGGGGGGCTAGAGCATCTAGAGCCTGGGTAATCCATGCGTCCAGGTGGTCAATCTGTGAGTCCGGGTCAGACGATAAACAAGGTAGGGTGCTTTTTAGATATTCCATGAGCGTTTCAGGGGTGATGCGACTCCAGTTTCTACCTGATGATTTGGGGGTAATGGCGGGTCTAATGTGGCAGGGAATGTCAATCTCAAAAGGGATGAGGAAGTGGTCCGACCATATGACAGGGGTGGGGGGAGTAGCCCGGATAGATGGTAAGTTGGAGCAGATCAGGTCTAGAGTGTGACCAGCTTTGTGCGTTGGTAGAGTCATTATTTGGACCAAGTTGCAGACTGCTAACGTCGAGATGAAGTTGCTGCTGTGCGAGCAGGAGTCGTTGTTAACGTGGAGATTGAAGTCTACTAGGGCGGTGAAGTTAGCGTAACGTGGGCTAAGCTGGATGAGATAGTCCGCCAGAGCCAGTAGATGAGAGGTATTGGAATGCGGGGGACGGTAGATAAGGATTCCGGAGCAAGAGGAGGACGGGGAGGTTTGGACGCTGAAAGGTAGGCCTTCAATACAGTCAATTTGGTCAAATGGGGGAGGGTAACCATCCATTTGGTTTTGTGAATTAAGGCAACATCGCCTCCTGATTTGCCATTGGGTCTGTTTGCACAGATAATGTTGTATCCCTCCGGCAGAGCAAGGGTGATGGCAGGGTTCGTGGTGTCATTCAGCCACGTTTCAGTTAGAAAGAGCAGGTCCCAGTTGTTGTCTCGGAGAGACTGCCAGATATCAGTGGCATGTTTGCTCAGTGATCTGCAGTTGATCAGTGCTGCTCTGAGGGTCAGGGATGATTGGGCTCCGCGTGAGGAGGCGGGATTCAGGGCGTGAGCCGTCCTGATATTGTTGTCTGGAGCGGGGAGGGAGAAATTGCAAACAGTGCAGGCATAGTCCTGGTTCCGGGCGTCTGAGGTGGGAAAAGGGCAAGTCGCGCAAAGGGTGGGTTTCAGAGACAGCAGCTCATCCCGGGTGAATGTAGCGGAGATATGGCTACTCAATCGGGTATAAGGGCCGGTCCCGGTCGCGCCCTGATCGCGGACGAGCGCAGACAAGCTTTCCTTAAGCGCGCCTTTGGCGCGCAATCGTCACGCCCGCTGCGCTCGTCCGCTGCGCTTCCGGTACATGCACATTTTTATGAGGAGGCAGTGTGGCCTCGGAGTGGGCGTGGCCCAGTCAGGGCGTGGGGAATGGTGGTTAGTGTAAGATCGGCGATTTCGCCCTTTCCAGCGCTCGTTTTGCTGGGCAAAGGGGTGCCTGCACACTGCAATCGTGTGACAGGAAGGGTGAGTACGTTTTTAAAAAGGCTTTCCAATTACAATTTTAAAAAACAGTGCAAAGTGCTCGATCAGTCTATCAGCTCCCGGCTGTGCCTCAGGAGAATTACAAAGTTGTCTGCACGCTAGCGATTAGGCGCGCCTTTTATGACAATCTGCGGGGGGCGTGGCCTCGGAGTGGGCGTGGCCCAGTCAGGGTGTGGGGAATGGCGGTTAGTGTAAGATCGGCGATTTCGCCCTTTCCAGCGCTCGTTTTGTTGGGCAAAGGGGTGCCTGCACACTGCAATCATATGACAGGAAGGGTGAGTAAGTTTTTAAAAAAGCTTTTCAATTACAATTTTAAAAAACAGCATGACAGTCCCAGACTGCACACAGGCTCTGCAATGGCAGGCCTTAGACACATTTTACAAGGCTGCTTCTGTGGGTGGGACAACCAGTGCTGCAAGCCCACCAGCAGTATTTGCATTCACATGCCCTGGGCACTCCAGGTGCACTGTACTAGGGTCTGACAAGTAAACCAAATAGTCAATCATGGCATCACCAATTAATACATTCATTTACAGTAGGGAGCACTTGCACTGTGCACTGGACAGCAGTTGCACAGTGCCCAAAGCATTTAACACCAGCAAAAACAAGATGCAACAGCAAAAATGGAAGGGAGACCCATGCTGATGTATATATGTATGTATGTATTGCCTACTTGTATAGCGCGAACTGTCACCCAAAGGGTATCCTGGCGCTTTGACTTTTCCAGACCAACAAGGCAGTCACGATATTACATTGCCCTGGGGAACAGATGGGACTTCAAGCCTTTCTTAAATGAGACAAATTCCCCCGTTCTCCTTAGGACCAATGGTACCAGGTCTAACATGTAGCTGTTGTTAAAAACTAAGGGCCTGATTCACAAAGGTAAACTGACATTTTTATGTAAATGTACTATTGTTTGGTATTCACAATTACATTTTTATTTTTGCTGGTACTAATTTTATTACTGTGGAGACTCCACACTTGTGGTGGAGACACACATAAAAAGATATGCATGTCCTATTTGTTTTATATGTGGAACTCTCAGTCTGACTGCAGAGTCTCTGAAGTCGTAAAATTAATTTTAGTGAAATTGAACTTGTAGTTTGTGAATAATAACTTACACAAAAGTGTAAGTATACCTTTGTGATGCAGGCCAAGACTGCTCCTATCACAAGAACACATGTTTTCAGCTTACTTCAGACCTGGCCTTGAATGAAGGCCAGTGGCTTATTTTTAAAAAAGTGGCCTTTCCGAAGAGATCATATTTGAAAGGCAATAACAAGCAGTGAAATAAAAAAACAATACCTATATGGTTAGGATATAATGGTGTGACTTAACCAAGATATATTTGCATCCTGAAGGAGGCAGCTAACATTCTCGGGCATGTCTAAATGTTGACCATGGTCTGGGATAATTGACTCTCAGGAATTATTGCCTCATTTATGGGCAGCTGTGTTTGTCTGACTCTTGAATGGCAGCCGGTCATCCTTGTATACCATGGGGAAAGAGAAAGAGGAGCAAGAATATAATCAATGGATGACCCATAAGTGTTTAAAATTACTGTGGTGAGGTTTGTAAGATCCAATGACAATGACAGGCTGTGGGAAATTGCCACACGTCTATTCCACTGTGTGTGTGTTCTGTGTCTTTCTGTCATCTCAGATGCTCTGTGAGATGATTGATTAATATCCTGCTGGAGTTTAAGTAGGTTTTGACTGGGTCAAGTGAACAGAATACAGCAGTTAGCAATCACCTAGGAACCACAAGGCACAGGTTGATCCTTCCACCATCCTAGGGAGAAATGAACTTTGCAGCCCTTTCTGTAACTATTCCTAGAATGAAAAAGCGTGACAGCTGAACAATGCATGTATTAGAAAAACATAGACTTCTTAAGTACTGACTTAAATGCATCCGGGTTAACAGATTTTTCCCGTCGAAATTAAGCCGTGATATCCCACGGGATACTCTAAGGCGTGCAAGGTGTAGGAACTGGCAGCTGTTTAGCATTAGAGACAACTTGCGCCAGAGAAAAGTGAGAGCATTGTATTGTTTCCTTTAATACCCCAAACAATCGGCTTTAGCACGGCCAATATTTTGTGCAGCACACTCGTTTTTTAACAATGCTCTAACGCTGCAAATAAAAAAAACACAATGGGAATATTCGTAATATTTTTTATGTATACATAATTGTAAATTTGAAACACTGGTATTCTTAATTTTGAAGTTGGATATGTGTGCAGACACACCTTAATGTGGATGAATCGGATATAAACATGCTTGTGAATGTCTTGCTCTTAAGATGTGCGCTTTTGCAGAAATTTCGTTATTCTTGATTTCTGTTAATCACGACATTTCCTTCATAACAAGATCACTTCTGCTGAAAACAAGGACATTTTCACATCTAGAAGAAACCTTTAAAATCCTTGCCCCATGGGGAAATACCTTTCCATCAGGTGGTATGCAAAGTTCAGGAAATTAATACGCTCTCTGGTATTACATTCTTCAGAACCTCTCTGGTATTACATTCTTCAGAACCTCCTGCAGTAATTATCGTTTTCATCATGCTTTCTCCAACTCCACTCAGAAAATTTATAGCCACATGCATCAAAGGAAATTGCATTCGCAAACAGTGCGAATCGCAAAATTCGGCCGTTTGCGAATGCAATTCCCATTTTTGAGATGCATTAACATTTTTGTTATTTTCGCAATTTAAGAAATCGCAAAATTGTGATTTCTTAAATTGCGATTGCATTTAAGGAATCTCAAATTGAGATTCCTTAAATCCAATGCATCAAACTTAAAAAATGTGCGAATTCGCAAATAAGTGGAGCAAATTACCATGAAGTTGACCTTCATGGTAATTTGTGAAAACTTTGAAAAATGCACTAAAGGGCATTTTTCAAAGTTCCATTTTACACACACACATGCCCTTGGGGCATGTGAGTGTGCAAAATGTACTCCTAAGCAGATTTCAGGGGTGCAACAGGACACCCCTGCACCCTTGAAATTGCATTCTTAATTTGCGAATTTTAAATGGTGAATTGCAAATTAAGAATGTCTTACCGTTCATTCCTATGTGCCTCTAGGCCCATAGGAATGGATGGGGAAGTATTCCTTAATTGCGATTCTCAATTAGAGAATCGCAATTAAGGAATTTTAAGAAAGCGCTATTTTTATAGCGATTTCTTGATGGATTGCAGTTTGCAATTCCTTAATTGCGATTCCTTATTTTTCGCAATTAAGGAATCGTAAAATGCAATATTGATGCATGTGCCTGTTAATCCTTTGTCAAAAGCATGTAACAGTCTGAGTATAAGAGAAATTCACATTTAGAAACACCACCTTTGTATGACCAAACATGGTTTGTTCTTCATAAATTAGCTTTGCAGTGTAAGGGGCTTATTTATGAGCCCTTACGTCACTTTTGCGCCGCCATTGCGTCACTTTTTGTGACTCACCAGCCGCGTTACAAATGTGCCATGTTGTGTCATCTTTACAAAGCGACGCATCTAGGTAGATGCGTCACTTTGTAAACCCTTGCGATACATTATACCTCCGCCAGGTATAATATATGCAGGGTGGGCGTTCTGACGCAAGTAAGCCTCGTAGAAGTGAAGCAGTGATATCTATGAATTTTCTCTGCACCACTTCTAGGATGCAAATGCGTCAATATCTTATGCCTGCTTCACCGCAGGCGTAAGACTGATGCAGGCACATTTGAAATGGGACTTGCCCATGTGTAATGACCCATAACCCTCGCATGTGCCTATTCTGCGGAGACCCCTAGTCTCAATACTTACCGGCCCCCGCATACTGCTGCTGCCGAAGGTGGGAAATAATGTCAGCCAACAAAGCCTGGTATCAGTAGTGGTCGTTGTTGGCCGCAGTTTATTAATAACCAAAGACATATTAATAACACAAACTGGTATCAAGCAATCTTCCATTTTTCGAATATTACTCATCAATCATAATTGGCATATTACACATTATGACACCCTCTTCTAGTAGCAGATGTCAGTCTCTTTGTGCCCTCCTTAGTTCGAAAATGGGGCTTGTACACAACCAGTTTGTTGCCAGTCTATTGGTGCTCCAGTGGTTGGTTGCCCACGCCTTCTGCCTGTTGCGGAGGGGAGCTTTCCAGTCGGGAGTTAGGTCCCCAGCTCGCTACCAAATTGCGCCCTGCCGTCCGGCTGGGTCTGGGCCGCGAGTGCCGTCTCCTCCTGTTACTCCCCTCCTTTATGCCGCCACGTCACCCTGCCGTGCGGCATTCAAAAGTGAGTGGCCATCCTCTTACACACCGCCCTCCGGTGTGTTTTCTTAGCCAACCAGTGTAGGATTTCCGCTAACGCCCCTTCCCTTATCCAGCACTGCGACTTTTGCTGTTCCTTAGGTGTGGGTGGGTGGGCTTCAGTCGTTGTTGCTGTCGCGCCGTTCTCCCCGCTCCTCGAATGCGATGTGCTTCTGCTGGGAGGGCGGCGTCGCTTAAATCCTCCTGAGCCCTACATGCAGGCCTCAGGTGAGTCCCCCTGATTGGGGGGTTCAAACAAAGCCAGGTTGACCATTGGACGCCCTTTGGGGGCGCCAGGTCAACAGGTCACTTCCGGTCGGGTGGCTGGTGCGCACCCCGATTCCGCTGGTTCCTGTGCGCATCGAAGCGCCCATAACCAGTTTTCCCCGCTGTTGGCACCACGAGGGCTATGGCGCCGGCCTTCGAGCCTCCCCCACCCTTCGGGCGGGTGCGGCGGCCTCTGCAATAACCCTCGCATGTGCCTATTCTGCGGAGACCCCTAGTCTCAATACTTACCGGCCCCCGCATACTGCTGCTGCCGAAGGTGGGAAATAATGTCAGCCAACAAAGCCTGGTATCAGTAGTGGTCGTTGTTGGCCGCAGTTTATTAATAACCAAAGACATATTAATAACACAAACTGGTATCAAGCAATCTTCAATTTTTCGAACATTACTCATCAATCATAATTGGCATATTACACATTATGACACCCTCTTCTAGTAGCAGGTGTCAGTCTCTTTGTGCCCTCCTTAGTTCGAAAATGGGGCTTGTACACAACCAGTTTGTTGCCAGTCTATTGGTGCTCCAGTGGTTGGTTGCCCACGCCTTCTGCGTGTTGCGGAGGGGAGCTTTCCAGTCGGGAGTTAGGTCCCCAGCTCGCTACCAAATTGTGCCCTGCCGTCCGGCCGGGTCTAGGCCGCGAGTGCCGTCTCCGCCTGTTACTCCCCTCCTTTATGCCGCCACGTCACCCTGCCGTGCGGCATTCAAAAGTGAGTGGCCATCCTCTTACACACCGCCCGCCGGTGTGTTTTCTTAGCCAACCAGTGTAGGATTTCCGCCACGCCGCAGGGAGGCCCACGTCTCACTGCGGCTCCCCCCCCCTGCACCAGGTTCGTGGCTCCCACCTTTCTCCATATTTTCCTTTTTTCTTTTTTTTTTTTTTTTAGTTGCAACCTGCGAGTGACATTGCACCCCACAAGTTATCCCAAAACACCTTCATCCCCTTTTCGGATAGGTGTACCCCGTCTTGCCCATAGAGTTCTGGGCGGCCCGGGTGGATGAGGCCGTGCCGAACTGATTCCAGGCCATTGGCGAGGCAGAACTTGTGCATTGCCACATTTAGCTTCCTTCTTGCGTTGTCGACGGCCTTGTTGGAATCGGCACCTCTCCAATGTGTCCTGCTGATCATTTCGGACCAGACCACCGTCGTGGGTCCCAGCCACGCTGCTGTCTTGGTGAGATCCCTTTGGATGGCTTGCCCGACTGCTTTTCGCCCTAGCCGGGTCAGGTCATTGCCCCCGAGGTGGATGATCAGGACGTCGGGCAACCAGGCCGAATCTGCCATGAGGCCGTCCAGCGTCGGCAGTAGCTGCTCCCATCTCATACCTGGCTGCCCTATCCACCGGATGTACGTCGCTTTGGGCCTGTTTATGCTGCGGCCCCCCTGCCGCCACCAAGACTCCATCCGGGACACGAATGAGTGCCCCACCACCCAGACCAGCTGCGGGCGTCCCCCTGTCGAGAGAAAGCATTCTGTTAGGTGGCTTTACTGCGCACCGTGTGCATTTAAGAGAGGGAGGGAGGTGTGTTGTCACCCTGCCGTGCGGCATCCCAAGGCGACTCCCTCTCCTCCCCCCCCCCCCCCCCCCCCCCTTCGGGGCTTTCTCTCTCTTTTGTCTTCTTTTTTTTTTTTTTTTTGTCTTTTCTCTTCCCCCTTTTTTTTTTTTTTTTTTTTTTATACGAGGTGAGGGCGTATGTACGACTTGTACGCCCTGGAGCGCCATCTGCCTGGATCCTGTCCTCTGGCATGCCATGCTGCGCTGCCGAGGTCGCTGCGCCGATCCTGAAAGAGTGAGAGGCAAACAAAGCCGCGCAATACCCGGCTTTACCAAGGCCTTGGCGCATTATGGCTGTAAACTGGAACTTACTCAGGTTCCTCCCGTCCTTATGTATAAAGAGAGGGCCCTCGCCAGCTGGTCGAGCCCCCATGTACCTGAACAACCAGCATACCGCGCAGAGCCCCGACTCTGGGATGCAATGGAGACGTATCGTCGTCCCCCTCCTTGCCCTGTCCGTTTTGGACTGTCTCAGCGTTAACTCCACTGCCCTCTCCATTGGTTTAATGGCCCTTGCCTGCAGGCATTGCTGCGCTGGGCCCGACTTGCTGGGGGCTACCAATTCGCTGATACGGAATGCTCCGAACAACGCCGTCGTGAAAGCCGCCCTAAATAGCAGCAGCTCGTATTTATCCGATATTAAGCCTGTGAGGGCTCCAAGGAGCTGCCCCAGTTTGGCAAAATCAATGGGACGCCTGTTGTCCTTCTTTCTACCTTCTACCCTCCTCCAGCCTTTCAAGGCCCTCTTTAGATAGGCCGAGGTAGTGGGGTCCTCGCCTGTGTAAAGCCTGGCAAAATGGGCAATGGCGGACAAATGCGCCTGGGCCCACGATCTCGTTTTTCTCGACTCGAATGCCCATTGCACCAATTTCTCGACTGCTGTGCGAGTCTTTGCCCTGTCTTACAGCGATTTTAGGCCCCCAACTCTCATTACTGTGCCCGCGTATGTCCTGTATCTTCTGTTAGCTTCTGCGGTAAGTGATTGCCCTATTAGCCATGATAAGTCTACTCCCCCAGGTCCCAAAGGGACGATGGGAAGGGGGTCATCTCTTTGTCCGCCCCGGGCACCAGTTCTCTGAAACGCTTCATTTGGGACCGTAAGAGTGCGTCTGCTGCTGAGTTCTCTGCCCCTGGCACGTGGCGTGCTTTCAGCTCCAGGTTCCCTTCCAGCTGTAATTTAATTAACCGTCGCATTAGCCTCAGCATGTCCGGGCATCTCGCTGCGCCTCTGTTAATGGCCTGCACCACTCCCATATTATCTGACCAAAGCGTGAGTTTCAGGTTTTTTATTTTCTCGCTCCAAATGGTCAGTGCCACAATGATCGGGAACAGCTCGAGAAACGTGATGTTCCTGGTGAGCCCCTGCGCATGCCACTCGTGCGGCCACTGGCTGGCGCACCAGCTGTTTCCCAGGACCGTGCCGAAGCCAATGCATCCGGCCGCGTCTGTGTAAAGGGCTATCTGTTCGGCCGTTACCCAACCTGCTCTCCAAATCAGCACCCCGTTGAAATCTTGTAGGAACACGTCCCACACCTGCAGGTCCTGTTTCACGCCTGCGCTCAGCCTGATGTGGTGGTGCTTGTGGGTGACGCCGGCCGTTAGCCCTGTTAGGCGCCTTGAAAATACCCTGGCGGGCGGGATAACCCGAGCCGCGAAGTTGAGTCTACCTATCACTCGTTGGATCTCCCTCAGGGTGGCCTTGTTCCGACCCCGTAGCTTCGATACTTCCTCGCGAAATTCCTTTACTTTGCCTGGAGGCAGCCTGGCCGTTCCCGCTATAGAGTCCAATTCTATGCCCAGGAACGTGAGACTTGTGGTCGGGCTTGTAGTTTTTTCTTTTGCGAGGGGGACCCCTAGGGACCTGGCTAGCTCCTCGAAGGCTGCCAATGTGCTTGCGCACACTGAGGAACCTGCCGGGCCTGTGAACAGGAAATCGTCTAAGTAGTGCAGTTTTCCACCTTCCTGGTGCCGGTCATGCAGCGCCCATTCTAAGAAAGTGGCGAACTGCTCGAAATATGCGCATGATATCGCGCATCCCATGGGCATGGCTTTGTCAATAAACACGTCCTCGCCCCATTGGAAACCCAGTAAGTGGAAACTGGAAGGGTGGACCGGCAATAGTCGGAACGCGGATTCAATATCGGCTTTCGCCATGAGGGCCCCTCTGCCTGTCGCCTTCACCAGCTCGATTGCGTCGTCGACTGACGCATAGCCCACTGAGCAAGCTTCGGGGTCGATACCGTTGTTCACGGAGGAACCTTCCGGAAACGAAAGGTGGTGTATCAGCCTGAACTGACCTTGTTCTTTCTTGGGGACCACGCCTAGCGGGGAGATGACTATGCCTCTTTGTAATTCCTTTGGGAGAGGGCCCTCAACTCTACCCAGTTTCAATTCTTTCTCTATCTTGGCGCTAACCACTTCGGGGTGTTGGCTTGCCGACTTCAGGTTGCTCGCCCCCGCCGAGGGGAGCGGGCCATGGAATGGAATAACAAAGCCTTGCTCGAAGCCCTCTACCAGTGACCTGGCCTCTGCTTTGTTCGGATATTTGTTTGTTAATCTGCGCAGCTGTTGTGTAATAATGGGGGATCTGGCCAGCTGGTGCCTACAAATGTCCACCAGTCCCCTCTTTTTCCCTGCGTTGGGGCTAACGCTTCTTGCTCTTTTCTCTCTTCTCCCTTTTCGCTTCGTGTTTGGAACCTTTGCATGCGGCGGTGGCATGCTTGCCCCTGCAGCTAGCGCATGCGTGTTGAAACTTACAAGACGAGCCCCATGAGCAGTCCCCCGCCTCGTATCTCCAACAGATCGCCTTAGTTGCGGTTGGGGAGTACGATCTCTCGTTCGACCGCCTTTGATAAGAACCACTCTTCCCTTTTTGGTATGAGCTCCGAAAGGGCTGGTCGCCTTTTGCGGCCCAGGCCCTAACGTCTTTGGCTGTGAGCATCTTGTGGATGAAACCGGAGACATCCTCCTCATTCCACTCCATTTCGGGGTGCCTCTGCATTTTTAATCTAAACCCTTTATCGTATTCTAGCCAGGCATCCCCTGGGAACTGCCTCTGTGCTAGGTGGATATTGGCCTCGTACAGCCACAAGTCAGCCGCGCAATGGGGGAACCTCTCCACTATAATGCACGCCATGATTCTGAAGGCGTCTAACCAATTGTCAAAACTGCGCTCTTTCCTGGCCCCACGCCTTTCTCTCCTGTCCTCCTCTTTCCTGTCGCACGTGGTTAGATCAAGTCCCTCTAGCTGTATTTCAAGCAGCGAAAATATGTCTATGAATTCTTTGCGCCATATCCTCTCTTTTACCGCTAGGGGGATGAGACATGCCAAGCCGGTGGCTTTCGTAGTCAGGGACGCCGGGCCGGGGGATGGCCTGATGTAATGATCGTTGACTACCCCACTCGGAGGTGGGCTTCCTGAAACGGGGCCGTAACCCCAACCGGGTAGCGGGGAAATTTGTTCCCCCTGGGCGGACAAGCTTACCTGCTCCTGCACTCTTGTCTGACGGGCCCACCCCGGGTCGACCATATGCCACGTGAGACCTGCCGCTTCCTCCGCGCGCTGCTCCCTAGGCCCTGGTACCCCTTGCCCTGTGCCATTAAGTAGCCCCGGCGCCAGCGATTTTAGACATTCCTTTACGATGTTGCTAATATGCTCACCCTTTTTCTTTTTGCCGGTCGTCTCGCCCTGTTCGCTGCCCTCTGGCCTCGGCGGAAGCGGTTTCTGCCGCACTTTCCTCGGAGGGTTCCTCTTCGATGTTCTCTTCATCGGCTTTTTTTTCAGCTTCTTGGGTGCGGAAGGCCCTGGTTCTTCGTCCGCCTGTTCCACCGGTCTGTTCTCTTTCCCTTTGCCCAGGTGAGGGTGAAGCCAGTCGTCGCCGTGGATGGCCGATAACTCGCGGATCCTTATCAGTACCTCTGCCATCTCGTCCGGCTGGCCTTCCGACATGTCGTGAGTCTCTGCGCACTTGTGTGTGGCTTCTTAGTTTCTCGCGTCTGCGTCAGGCCGTCTGCTGGGGGCACAGCTAACTGCGTGTGCTTATCCCGTGCCCTGAGCTTGCCGCGGTTTTTACCTGTTGTTGCTTCGGGGGAGCTGGCACGGCGCGCCGCGCTCCGTAAGGCGTCCTCGGTGATGATGACCTGGATCTTCCACCGGAGCCTCGCCGTCTTCCTGCTTCGTCCTTCGCCGCGTCGCCTCTCTTCCTTCAGTCGTTCTTCAGTCGTTGTTGCTGTCGCGCCGTTCTCCCAGCTCCTCGAATGCGATGTGCTTCTGCTGGGAGGGCGGCGTCGCTTAAATCCTCCTGAGCCCTCCATGCAGGCCTCAGGTGAGTCCCCCTGATTGGGGGGTTCAAACAAAGCCAGGTTGACCATTGGACGCCCTTTGGGGGCGCCAGGTCAACAGGTCACTTCCGGTCGGGTGGCTGGTGCGCACCCCGTTTCCGCTGGTTCCTGTGCGCATCGAAGCGCCCAGAACCAGTTTTCCCCGCTGGTGGCACCACGAGGGTTATGGCGCCGGCCTTCGAGCCTCCCCCACCCTTCGGGCGGGTGCGGCGGCCTCTGCAATTGATGGAGTTGCGTCACTTATGTGAGACATTCCTGCAATGTGTCATTTCTGCGCCTACAGATACCTCAGAAATACTGACATATCTGTAACTCCTTTTGACATGATGCCTCATACTGTAAATATGACGCATCATTGATGTCGCAAGGAATGGCAATGAAAAGTGACGTATCGCTTTTTTCATGCAACGATGCATCAATTTTCCTAAATGAGGCCATAAATGTTCAATCTGTGGAACCCAAAAAACAGATATAACTCCTTTTTACTGTGGTCAACAAATGGTCCTGTCGTGGTAAAGTAAATAGACATAACTGATGCTTTAGGCAACATGTAAATTTATTTTACGAAAAGAAAGTAAAGGATGAAGCAAAACACAACCAGAGATAAAGGTATATCAAACGCAAACGTTATGGCATAAGTACAATGAACGCATCTATGTACATTGTACTGTAGGTTGCTCCAGTAAGGAGAAAGTGAAAAAAGTGCTCGTGCAACGTGACACGTGAGAACGTATTGAATGAAACATATGATACAAGATACAAATCGATTACAGCTGCCTGAGTTCTGCCTGTCAAGGATGATATAGTTCTGAATTCCCATATATCCATGGCGATCGGAAAGTCGTCTTCAATGCCCAAATGGGCGTCTTCGATCAGGCAAATATTGACAGCATCGACATTTTGAACAGAAATAGCGCTTTTCGTGGAACCATCTGGGTGGGTCTTCTTCAGGACGTGGGGGTAGGGCCACCTATGTGATGATATATTGAAATAATTAAAGAGGCGAAATCTGGTGTGTCGTCTGAAATTATTTTACTCATGGTCATGCAAAACTCACCTAGAGTTGCATGAAAACTTCATAAGGATTTTCCTATTGATTTAATTATACAGCAACCCGGCTAATCTCTAGGCTTGAAGAGTCAGCATGGGCAGTCTAAATAGGAGAAGCATAGAAAGTCAATTAAATTGAACTTATATGATGTGACAAGTACATAGGAGTGAGTAAATACAAGGACGCCCCTCATCTCATTAAACGTCTCTGTGCAGAATAATTGTTATTATTAAGCCCTTTCAGTGGCCTCAGGAATGGGCTGTGGAAAAATAATTTCCATGTGGTATGAGTCACCTGTTCCTTCATGATTACAATAAAATTGAATGTGGCATAAGGCAATTCGTCTTACCAAATAGCAGACTCTGTGCTTGCTATGATGGACATTAGTGAGAGGTGTCCCAAGCTCAGTAGATATGGAGGATTTACCGAGCATAACGCGAGCATGCTGTTAAGACGCTGCACACCGTAGCCTTTAAATGGTATTTATTGTCGTCTTGAATACATCACCAACATCAGCTGCCAGCCAGTGTGCTCCCAGTCTCTACCTTAGCTCCTTAGAACCTTCCTCCCTGGCATGAGCTGCTGGCAGTGCTTAAAGGAAATTACTTACATGCAACTCCAACACATCCCCCTTGCCCATAATACAAAGATGATAATAACAAGTAAAATTAACCATTTGATTATGCTATAGACAGAATAATCAGCATAAAAAGTCACTGAAAGGTAAAAGGAAACATGAACTCAAAATGAGAGCAATAGATATTCAAAGGTAAATAAAATACTTGAAACCAGCATAGAGCAGGGTATACAGTATATAATGAGCGCTTTCCAACGGACACTCCCCCCGCCTGGGCACGAATTGACGGCCGGACTCACTCATTTCTGGACTTTACTTTAGGCAGTAGGGAAATACTTCAACTGATCGAGAGCTGTCACATTGCATCGCAAGGTGATAGCGACCACCGTCCTCAAATCATAACTCTATCCTCTAACATCCCATGTCATCAGGAACTTGCTCATACTCTTTTCACACAGAGAACTTAAGGAGAATGGAATAGTCGGATAGTGCTGCTCGCCCCACGATGGACAAATGCAGACCTCCTCTATGCCTCCTGCCAGACAAAGATCTCTCTGTTATCAGCGGCTGGTTTAGCTTCGTAAATCAATTACTCAAAGAGTTTCCATCTAAGAGGAGCACCCGGCAACATGTAACACAATCTCGCATCCCATTAGCAACAAAAAAATTGAAAGCTCAAAGAAATCAGGCTCTCAGCCTGTCCAGAAAAAGTCCAGGAAATAAAATTGTGTTCAACAACTATAAGCAAGCACAAATAGCCTTCAAGTCCTCAATATACATGGATAAACAGGCAGCCTCTGACCTGTACTGGCTAAAACTCGTTCACGAAAGCAAGAATCCCAAGGCAAAGCAATTTTGGGTTCTCGTAAACAGGGGCTTACAAGGTGGAAGCGGCCACAGTAGTGCAAACATATTCACAGACGAATGGAGCCAGTTTTTATCATCTTACTTCAGTGATCACACTAACAGGGATGACATCCCAATCTTCTTCCACCTGCCGACCCTGTGGCACATCCCCTGGAAGCCAAGGGCCCAGGCCCGCCCAGCTTCAAAACTCCAGTCAACAATGTTACTGAAGAAATAACAAACGGCGTCGGGAAGAGCGACGACCTAAAGATGGAGATCTCAACAACATCAGAAGCACTAAAAAACAAGATTTCATGCTCAATTAGCAAAGTTGGGACAAAGGAGCCCCAGGGCCTAATGACCTTCCCCAGGCCATGTTCCAATCAGACATTGAACTGTGGTGAGTCCAATTGACCCCCCTGTTTCTTCACTGCAGGTTAAATATTACCATCCCGGAGTTTTGGAAATGCGCTATCCTCCACCCAATGTACCAAAATGGGAAGAGAAACAACCCTAATACTTACAGAAGGATAGCTCTCCTCCACTTCGAGTCAAAATAGTACGCCAGCATTTTATTGGAAGAGCAGTTGGCCTGTGCTGATACAGCAAAGCGCCTCCCTTTTAACCAGACAGGTTTTGTGGCCAACCCTGGAACAACAAATAATTTACCCACCCTAACCATCTTGATATAGAAAGCGGCAGCCCAACACACCGAACTTCACTGCTGCTTTGTCGATTTTAAAACAGCCTTTGGCCAGGTGCCCCGGGGCCATTTGTGGCAAAAACTAGAGCTCTGGGGCAGACACCGGCCCTTTTAAACGCCTTGATTCAACTTTACTCGGAAACTTGGATTAGAATTCATTTGGTAGAAGGCTCCCATGTTTCCAGGAAGATTGAGACTAAAAGCAGTGTTAAACAAAGGCTACGTGCTGGCCCCAAATTTTTTTAATTTGTTTATTTCAGATTTATCCCCAATACTTGACAGTGTCCACAGCCACCCCCCCCTAATTAGATGGAGCCTGCATTAGCAACCTGCTGAATGCCGATGACCTTGTGTTATTAAGTCACACAAAAGTAGGCCTACAGAGGCTACTTGTTGAGTTGCTCCCCTATACTACAAAAAACCTCCTTGAGCTGAATTTGTCTAAAACTAAAACAATTTCTTTTGGGGAGCAAAAGCAGCCGCAAGGAGGGTGGCTCTTTAACAATGCAAAGCTCGAATCAATGCCCCATTTTAAATACTTGGGGATTTTCCCTGACACCAGATGTTAATTTTTTAAGCAGAAAGATGCATTAAGGGCCCAAGCTCTGTCACTTGAGGCTGCCTCCTCGAAACTCTTTGAAACAACTACTTGGCCTGAGTCTAACCCTTATGCTTCAGGCGATGAAGGCAAGATAACTAATTCCCTGTATTACGGGCACAAGATCATGAAGGGTACAATAAGTGCTTTATTAAATAAACTAACTATCAACATTTTTTAAACGTGGTTTTCGTCTGCCAAGATCTGCTTCACCAGCCCAAGTTAGACTCGAACTAGGCTTATTAGACCACCATGGCATCAAGGCAGGTGCGTTTATAAAGCTTTGTAATAGATTGCGCAATGCACGTGAGGGCAGCCTGAAGGCCAGACTGTGGAATGAAATACTGAACAGCTATTTCAGCCACATACAGCGGCACCACCTGGATCACTGCCTGCAAATACTTGGTGTCAAGGATTATTGGGGAACAAATCCCTCCTAGCCGGTGCTAAAGGCAGTCATCAAGTGGAACATTCAGCTGTGGTCTTTCCATTCCAATAGGGCACTGTCAACAAGATGCCTGGGCTGTCATTTCTGAATTGAAACCAGGGGTCGAATCATCTTATTTATCAAGCAAGTTTGGACTTTATTGGAAACTAAGTTTTTCGCCCTGAGGATGGGAGAAGGCCCTTTTTTGAAAGAACCTGCCCAAATGGCGCCGCCCCGGCACTAGTATTAAATGCAAGAAGTGTGGCTATCACTCCGAATCTATGGAGCACATAGTTTGTGTATGCCCCGCTATGCTCAATGACAGATGGTCTTTATTGTGGGACGAATGGAACAGGCTCGGAGTACGATCATGTTGCCAAGCCATAATCGCCGCCTTGAACCCAGACAATACAAAGCTGAATATTCGGTTCACCAAATTTGTTAAAACTCGTCAAACATTTTGGGAGATACCAGTGTGTCAAATCTCCCTCAATCTGGCAGAGTTTCAACCCCTCTCTAGGCCCAACCAAACTGCTCACTACTGTTGATTGGAACATTGTCTTTTTGCTTAATATTAATAGTTTACAGGGATTCAAATGGCTTTATGAAAATATCAATTCTGCTGTTTTTTATATATAAAATAAAAATAAAAAAGAGGGGGAGAAGGCTTGACTGACCCAATACCCCAGGCTCTGATTGCCACGGGTAATTAATTAATGTTAGGGTATTTTACTTACATCCTGCCATTTATAGATAATGCCAGTATTAACCTAATTCTTTTAATGCTTTGTTCTTTGTATTTAAGAATCGTATGAGTTTTTCAATTTCAAAAACAAATTTTTAATGGTTTTAAGTAATCAAACAATAAAATACTAACACTAAAAAATAAAATTAAAAAAAAGGTGTTAGATGATGCATACAAGCTCCAAGGCCATTTGACAGAGGGTATCCCATGGGTCCTGCAAGCTAAACTGATTCCTACACTGAGCTAAGGCCACCTCGTCTTCCCGGGCCAACTCACTGAAAAACTGGAGTGACTACACATAATGGCCTACCGAAAGGTATTTAATCTTCGAAACTCCACTAGGCACACATTGATTTGGTTCGAGTTTAACATTTTAACAATGGACATCAAATGTAAAAAAGATATCATTAAACTGCACCACAGGGTGTCCAAGGTGGGTCCTGACACATTCAGGGAAGCATTAAAAGCAGTTTTCCCGGACGATAACAGCCTCTGGGCTAGGTACCTCTCAAAGGCAAATGAGGCACTGGGCTGGCCCTCGGAGACTATAATCGACACACCTTCTACAATGGCCAGCCTGAAAAGCCTGCGAAAAAACAGGGCAATGCATCTCAATATTACAGGACTATCAAATGACTCAGGCATATCCCTGGCTCAAAAGGCCTTGTCCACCCACATGAAACCACAGTAAGTCAACCATATCTGAAAGCAGGGCTGGGGAGGACAGCACTACAGAACATACTGAGAACTAGGCTCCTCACATTGCCAATCTGGGCCTACAGGACCCACTGGAAAAACAGATTACCTGGAAATAAGGGATGAAGCCTGTGTCAACTTCACACAGAATCAGCCGAGCACATTATTTGCTGCTTCCCAGTTTTGCTGGGACAAAGGCGGCTATATTTAAGAACTCTGCTTTTGCAATATGGCATGAGAAGAGGCCATAACACTTATTTTCACCATCACGGAACCGATGGCCCTTGCAAGAATTGACAAATTCCACACAGAAGCAGCAAGCATTTTCAGAACAACCCAAGTGACTGAGACAAAGTCTACCACTTACAAGCACCTGTTCATCAAGAGTCTCAGTAACATTGATTGGAGAAGCTCCCCATACGAACTGGTCACAACGATCTCACTCATGCACTAAGCACCTTTGATTTTCAAGGTGCATACGGTTCTGACCCTCCATCCAGCACCCTATTTATCCCCAGCATAATCTCTTGGTGAGGCCCTTTTGCACTTCCATGCGCCAAATAGACCCACACTTCACACAGCATGCAATTGTCGATCCCAATATTAGATTTTTATCAATCCGGCCAGAGTATTGCTTTTTATCTGTCACATTAACCTTAACACTTGCACCATGCATAATTTAACTCTATGCAGCTTGCATGCCACAATTTTGCACACCTGAGCACTCCATAGCTTAGTCCTTGCGTAGTGTTGTCTCACTCCGTATTTGCTCCTCACTTAACCACACATCTCGGCGGCTCTTAACCTCGCTTGGTAATAAACACTATGACACCTCAAACTTTATATATGGCATCATTTTCTGGCACAATTTATATTGTCTTTTATATTTTTATAATTAGTGTCTTTCTTTTATGCTATCACTCTTGTTAAAGATTATAAGTAATCATACAATAAAGATCATACTTCATAAAGGTGTAAAGACAATATTTACTGAGCCTCACATTGGAGTGCATTAACTTTCACAGGAACATGATATTTAATTCAGGTTTTCCCCTAAAATCTAGTTCTCTCATAAAATGGATAATCTGTGAGTGTATTCGTCAAGAGATTACATTGCACTCCTGACTGGTACCCCATGTAGAATACAAATCTTCCAGTCGCGGCTCCTCGAGCGGGGTGGTGGGGCGGGGGGGGGGGTCAGAGTGGAGGGTAGTAAACTTCTGCATACGGCCGCACAGAGTTAAGTACATAAATAAATAAATAAAATGAATTCAATTGCATGCGCTGCAACACTAAATGCAATCTTCCACTCTATCAGTCCCACTGTGATGATGTTAACTAATCACAAATCATCTTATCTCTTTAGATAAGGTTTTCAATGATCATTTAGGAAGGTAACCAATCAGAAGGGCCGATCTAATCAGATGTGGTTGCCATTCTTCCTTGCCAAATTTCTCCATATGCCTCAGATTATTGCAAATGCTGTCCTGCAGCCTCTCTATTCCTTGTCTTTTTGCCTTGGATCCCTTTCTCTCTGTCTCACTCTATATCACTTATATCCCCTCACCATACAAATCAAGATAATGAAATAGATAGTAATAATCAATATGGGCCGCAGAATATAGCCAAACAATTCACTTCCTAAAGTCACAAACCACCTTCAAACTGCACCAAACTCTTGTCCAACCTTATCCTAAATACCTTGAGCAGCAAGGTCCCTCAAATCTTGATGTCAGTCTGTTATGTTACTAATGTACCTCTGCAAGCCTTTACTCCTGTCAGGAATGTAAGTACAGTACTGTTAGACCTTCAGCATTCGACAAACCAAACCTTCTTTGTGAGAAAAACATCTAAAGCAAGTTGGTTCTGCATCATCATAGCCCTGATTGAAACCATCTTGCAATCTGTAAGTAACAGAGATCTAGCAGTGTCAGTAGAAAGCTTATCAACTATGGTAGACAATATCCCAATCTTTATATCATTCAGCACCACTCCCAAACTGGGTATTATGGCTCCAAAGATGTCTCCCATGAACTCTCCAACACTCAGCCCATGTTTCTGTCTAAGGTTTTCTTCTCCACTTAAGGCCACCAAATCCTCCACATGCTATATCTTTGGAAACACCACAGCTAGGTAACAAGCTGCATACCATTCATTAGGCAATCTCAAATATGCCTTCTTTCCACATACAAAATAGACTCCTGGTACTGTCAAGACCAAAGATACGTTGTCTCTTACCTTAAGTGGATGGAATCCCAGAAGACAACGTTGAGGATTTCGCAGAGACGCAAGGGACCAACTTCCCTAAAATCTAACTAAAACTTGCTGACTTTTATCTACAGCTAAGTTAGAACTAGAACTTAGGGAGGAGGGCCGGTACTGGACGTTGGTTGGAGAATCTGGCTTTTGCTGTCGACCTGCGAAACAACAAAGTATATAGTATTTACTAATCAAGCCTAACCTCCTGAATTCCTACTTTAGACCACTCTTCCTTCTTTCTCTCTAAAGTGAACAAAATTCTCTCAGAATCCTACCTGCGATCAGTCTGGTTCAGTCATTCGTCCAGTATTTCTTGTCTTGACTTGAGTAGTTTTGTCAGATGGTGGTGGGGTTGTATTAAAGGCCATTTGAAAGTCTGTGAATAAAATAACACTTATTAAGATAACTCTTCTCAAAAGGTTCTTGTTTTAAATACCCTTCTTTTAACTGTCTAAACTTACATGAAGATTATCTTCTAAATATGGTACAGGTGGGTTCTGCAAATGTTTAAGTATCTTTAACCTAAGAAAGGAAAAAATAAAAAGAGACACTCCCTGTGCAAACCTATTTCACAATTGCTTCTTGTAAAATAGATTAAACCAACTTCCTTGTCCATGAAGTTTCAAATTAATTTCTGAAATCGAAGATTAAATATAGATTCTCTTTCTCTAAAAACCACAAATCAAATAACCCAAAGTCTCTTTCTTGCATTGGGCGCCTTTGAAACCTTTCTGTAAATGCACTTAGCTTTTGTCTTTCTTTTCCTTCAGGCTCCGTGAGGATCCAGTTCGTTTTCGCGTCGTTCTCCGATGATTTGTTGGGCCCCAAAGACAGGAATCCTGGAACAGGAACTTGCGCTGTTGCTTCCTCGAAAACCCGAAGGCAAAGCGAGTTCTAGAAGCCTGGGTGCGGTTTAAATACCGACCGCACCCAGGAGAAACGTGCGCACGCACGTTTAGCCGCCTCCGACCTTCAGAATCAAATGGCAATTAAAGCGAGCAGAAACTCCTTTCCTCAGCTGCACGCTAAAGGTGTTAAATGACGCCTTCCTAATCTTGCTCATATTTTGCCCACAAAAGTCTATGGTTGTATATTAGCAACCCGCCCCAAAATACAGTTGCACAAAAAAGATTGCAGCACCTTTCTTATCAAGCAAAGAACTGACATTTTACAAATAAACGTATACACTTACACATGTACATCTATGAGGTGCTGGTGCACGGGATAGGGGTGGGTTTTTATAATTAGAGATCTAAGCGTCTAAGCTTCAGTGTTTTTCAGACTAAAAGATGTACAGAATCACTAGAGAAATTAGGATTAAGACAGTGAGTCAAATAGAATCATGACAGTACTCCCTCCTCAAGATCCCCCCTAAAACCGGTGTTATAGGTTTTGGTTTCCCAGGATGTTGTGCAGGAAATTTCTTGAGTAATTTAGGAGCATTTTTCAAATGTTCTAAAGGTTCCCAGGACCTTTCCTCTGGACCGTATCCCTTCCAGTCTATAAGGTAAAACAACCTTCCCCGAGATCTCTTTGAATCCAAAATTGACTTTATTTCGTATTCTGGACTCCCCTCTACATCAATAGCGGAAGGAGGATGAATGAATCGAGTTTGAGAGTGGAAAAGTTTGACTAAAGACACATGAAACACTGGATGGATTTGATATTTTGCAGGTAAGGTCAATTTAACACATACAGGATTCAAAACCTTTTCAATGGGAAAAGGACCTATAAACTTGGGATTGAACTTACGACTTCCCTTCAACCTCAAATTCTTTGTACTTAACCAAACCTTGTCTCCAGATGCATAAAGAGGTTGTTTAGACCTATGTCTGTCAGCAAACCTTTTTTGATCTTCCTTAGCTCTGGCTAAATTAAAGGTGGCTTGTTCCTGAATAGAAGATAACTTGGATACATATTCAGAAATAGCTGGTACATGATTAAGTTCCTTAATTTCTGTTGGAAAGGACTTAGGGTGATATCCCAGGTTACAAAAAAAAGGAGACATTCCCAAAGAGGTATGATCAACATTGTTATAAGCAAATTCTAGCTGACTTAGGAGTGTTGACCAATCCTCATTTACGTTGGTTAACATACAGCGAATGAACTGTTCAATTGTTTGATTGGTACGTTCAGTAAGGCCATCAGTTTGAGGGTGATAGCTAGATGATAAACGAATATCCATATTCAAAAGAGAACATACATTTCTCCAGACACGTGAAATAAATTGGGCCCCCCTATCTGAAATAACCACTGATGGAATTCCATGTAAACGAATAACATTATCCATCAATACATGTGCCAATTCCATAGTAGTAGGTAACTTTGTGAGAGGAACAAAATGAGCCATGCGCGAAAACTGATCTACTATAGTCAGAATTGTGGTAAAACCTCTTTTAGTGATTGGGAATTCAACAATAAAATCTAAGGAGATTGTGTGCCATGGTTGTGGTGGTATGGGAAGGGGGTTTAACAAACCGCTTGGACTTTGATGAGAGGATTTATTTTGCGCACAAACACCACAAGTTTCTACAAAAAATTGTACATCCTTATACATAGAAGGCCACCAGAAGGTTCTCTTGATTAAATCATAAGTCTTTATCATACTTGGATGAGCCGTTAAAGCAGTGTCATGATGGAAATGAAGGATTTTGTTTCTTATAACTTCGGTGGGTACAAAAATGAGATTTTGCATAAAGAGTAAATCATCCCTTTCTTGTAACTGAGGATGTAAATCTTTCCATACTTTAAGATCTTTCTTTGTCAATTCAGTCTTAATTTCTGAAATAGCATCACATACAGTTATGCTGGCTTGAAATCGTGACATAGGAATTACCGGATTTGCTTCGGAAAGGGAATCAGCAAAACTTTCTCCCATCCTGGACAAGGCATCGGCTTTCCGATTCTCTTTTCCGGGACGATAGGTTATAACAAAATTGTAGTCATTAAAAAACATAGACCACCTCAACTGCCTAGCAGATAGAGCCTTTACAGATCTTAATGCTTGAAGATTTCTATGGTCCGTATATATGGTCACAGGATGTCTAGCTCCTAGCAGGTAATGGCGCCATTCTTCAAAAACTGCTTTTATTGCCAAAAGCTCTTTGTCTGCAATTGCATGATTCAATTCTGCTTCAGACAATTTTCTAGAATAATATGCTATTGGATGCATCTGACCTGTATCTTGATGTCTTTGAGACAATATGCCTCCAATAGCATACTGAGAAGCATCAGCCTCTACAATAAAAGGCTGACCGGGGTCTGGATGGTTAAGAATAGGAGCTGAAGTAAATTGTTTCTTGAGCTTAAGAAAAGCTTCCTCAGCAAGATCGTTCCACACAAATTTTACACCTTTTCTTAACAATTTGGTAATGGGAATGATTGTCTTAGAAAAGTCATGAATGAACCTGCAGTAAAAATTTGCGAATCCCAAAAAACTCTGGACCTGTTTTACTGAGGTAGGGCTGGGCCAAGATTCAACCGCCTCTACCTTTTTGGGATCCATTTCAATACCCTTAGGGCTGATAACATACCCTAAGAACTCAACCTTTGAGACGTGAAATAAACTCTTTTCCAATTTGACAAACAAAGAATTCGCAAGCAGTTTTTTAAGAATAGCTCGAACCTGCTGCACATGCTCATCTTCTGAATTAGAAAAAATTAGTATGTCATCTATATACACAACACCGCAAATATCAATGAATTCATGCAGAACTTCATTTATAAAAAATTGGAAAGCAGCTGGAGCGTTGCAAAGTCCGAAGGGCATGACTTGGTATTCAAAAAGTCCGAATTTTGTACGAAAAGCTGTTTTCCATTTGTCTCCCTTTCGAACTCTTACCAAATGGTAAGCTCCACGCAAATCCAATTTTGTATAAATGGTTGCCTTTTTGATTTAGTCTAATAGAGTGGGAATCAGAGGCAGAGGATATCGGTTCTTAATGGTAACATTATTTAAAGCTCTATAATCAATACACGTGCGCAATTCACCTCCCTTCTTTGGAATAAAAATGAGAGCTGAAGAGACAGGAGACTTGGAATGACGAATGAAACCATTAGCAAGATACTCATCTAAATACTCTCTAAGATGAACATTCTCCTTTTCCGTTAACGCATATATTCTGCTACATGGTAAGGTTGCTCCAGGAACGAGATCTATCCTACAATCAAAATCCCTGTGTGGAGGAAGAGTATTTGCTTTTTTCTTATCAAAGACGTCTTGAAGATCGGAATAAACAGACGGTACTCCTTCCATTGCCAAAACACAAGAAGAATCAGAAGGAAAATTAAAACCTTGGATAACATCCTCTGATCTTTCTAGAAGAAAGCATTCTTTTACACAATGAGGTGAATGGAAAGTTATTTTTTGGGATACCCAATCAATACTGGGGTTGTGTTTGATTAACCAAGGGATTCCTAAAATCATCTTGAATTGTGGTGCGTCTATAATGTCAAATTGAATCTTTTCACTGTGAATATGGGAACAGTCCATGACGAGAACCTCGGATTGTCGGTTGATCGGTCCAGAAGTTAATTCCTTACCATCTACTGCTCTAACAATCTCAGGATGATCTTTTAGGATGGATTTAAAGCCTAACTGAGAGAAAAACTGCGTGTCAATAAAGTTTCCCGTTGCTCCCGAGTCAATGACTGCTTCAACCTTTTTGGTCAGAGAGGAAGGAGTTGAACTTCTTAGTTCAATTACAATGCAAAAATGGTTACATCCCAAAGGTGGAACAGTAGAGGCCAAACTGGAGATTACACTCGATGAACCAACCTCTTCTTTCATCGAGTTTTCTAGTTTTCCGACGACTCTTGAGTTAAAGCTACATCAGAGGATTTGGTTTTAAATTTATTAGGTCTAGCTGGACAGTCTCTTACAAAGTGTCCTGTCTTACCACAGTATAAACATTGATTTAATTTTCGCCTCTTTTCTTTCTCATCTTTTGAGAGTGGTCCTCGAACTGTCCCTATTTGCATTGGTTCTACAGTTTCTTGTCTAGAGCTGACTTCTTTAGCAGTCGTATTCTTATCTTTTACAAACAACATTTTATGATCACTCCTTCCCTTCTCACCTTTCCTTTCACTCAGACGATGATTCAGTTTTACCACGAGATCGATGAACTCGTTGATATAGTCCGGGGGTTCTAAAATTTGGGTAACCATGTCTTTCAAGTCTTCTCGTAGACCTCTATAGAAAATAGAAATTCTCTTGTCGTACGGCCAATTAGCCTCAAGTACCAATCGATTGAATTGGGAGATGTAGTGGAGTAAATCAGAAGGGCCTTGTTTTAAACTCAACAATTTGTTGTCCGCAGATTGGACAAAAACATGCTTGGCAAAAATCTTTTTTAGCGCTCGTTCAAAATTCCGAAAATTATACAAAATTGGATCATCCCTTTCTACCAAGGGAATTGACCAAAGAGCAGCATCACCTCCAAAATAGGATAACATTAAGGCTACCTTGGATGAATCATCTGGAAAGGCTGACTTCTTGGCTAAAAAATGTAAATGACATTGTTGCAAAAATATGGAGAACTTATTACAGTCCCCATAAAAACGTTCTGGCTGAGCTAAAGGTGTAGGCGTTGGGGTAACAACTTGAATCCGGGTTTGCCCTCCTGAATCGGAAGAAGAGCTCTGAAAAGTAATTGGACTCTGCTGAAAGGCAGCTTGTAACGCTGTCATGTCATTTCTTAAGGAAGCATTTTCATCTCTAATATCCTTTAACACTGCTGCTATATCCTGCAAGGTAACTTTGTCCATTGCGTCTGGGCGAAATGTTCTTCTTGGGCTTTGCCTTCTGTCAAGACCAAAGATACGTTGTCTCTTACCTTAAGTGGATGGAATCCCAGAAGACAACGTTGAGGATTTCACAGAGGCGCAAGGGACCAACTTCCCTAAAATCTAACTAAAACTTGCTGACTTTTATCTACAGCTAAGTTAGAACTAGAACTTAGGGAGGAGGGCCGGTACTGGACGTTGGTTGGAGAATCTGGCTTTTGCTGTCGACCTGCGAAACAACAAAGTATATAGTATTTACTAATCAAGCCTAACCTCCTGAATTCCTACTTTAGACCACTCTTCCTTCTTTCTTTCTAAAGTGAACAAAATTCTCTCAGAATCCTACCTGCGATCAGTCTGGTTCAGTCATTCGTCCAGTATTTCTTGTCTTGACTTGAGTAGTTTTGTCAGATGGTGGTGGGGTTGTATTAAAGGCAATTTGAAAGTCTGTGAATAAAATAACACTTATTAAGATAACTCTTCTCAAAAGGTTCTTGTTTTAAATACCCTTCTTTTAACTGTCTAAACTTACATGAAGATTATCTTCTAAATATGGTACAGGTGGGTTCTGCAAATGTTTAAGTATCTTTAACCTAAGAAAGGAAAAAATAAAAAGAGACACTCCCTGTGCAAACCTATTTCACAATTGCTTCTTGTAAAATAGATTAAACCAACTTCCTTGTCCATGAAGTTTCAAATGAATTTCTGAAATCGAAGATTAAATATAGATTCTCTTTCTCTAAAAACCACAAATCAAATAACCCAAAGTCTCTTTCTTGCGTTGGGCGCCTTTGAAACCTTTCTGTAAATGCACTTAGCTTTTGTCTTTCTTTTCTTTCAGGCTCCGTGAGGATCCAGTTCGTTTTCGCGTCGTTCTCCGATGATTTGTTGGCCCCAAAGACAGGAATACTGGAACAGGAACTTGCGCTGTTGCTTCCTCGAAAACCCGAAGGCAAAGCGAGTTCTAGAAGCCTGGGTGCGGTTTAAATACCGACCGCACCCAGGAGAAACGTGCGCACGCACGTTTAGCCGCCTCCGACCTTCAGAATCAAGCGGCAATTAAAGCGAGCAGAAACTCCTTTCCTCAGCTGCACGCTAAAGGTGTTAAATGACGCCTTCCTAATCTTGCTCATATTTTGCCCACAAAAGTCTATGGTTGTATATTAGCAACCCGCCCCAAAATACAGTTGCACAAAAAAGATTGCAGCACCTTTCTTATCAAGCAAAGAACTGACATTTTACAAATAAACGTATACACTTACACATGTACATCTATGAGGTGCTGGTGCACGGGATGGGGTGGGTTTTTTCTAATGGAAAAAGCAAAGCAGTTATGTGCTAAAAAAGTACGTACAGTTTAAATAATTAGCGATCTAAGTGTCTAAACTTCAGAGTTTTTCAGACTAAAAGATGTACAGAATCACTAGAGAAATTAGGATTAAGACAGTGAGTCAAATAGAATCATGACAGGTACAACGTGGGCAGTGTAGTCCAAAAACATTTTCCACGGGCCATGGACCAGAAACATATGGTCAAACTCGCTCTATCCCATAAATATAGAACAATATCCACTCTAAGCCTGCTGAATACACATCTCCCCCTGTGTTGCCAGTCCAAAGCAAGCAGTCCTGAACTTCCCGCCATACGATGATCTAACTCCTCCGTCATCCAGTGAGGAGATTTGTAAGGTTTATTCCCTTCTTTCACTACAACTCTACATCTATCTTCTTATTGATCTATGAACTGCTTCTCTACATCAGTTAATGCACATGGTAAATAGTGAGCATAAGCAGTGTCTAGTGTAGCGTTGGGCACAGAATAATTCCCTAAAATCTTAATTGTCTTCCTTGGATCATAATTGTTCAAATGCTTGTAGACAGGTACTCCAGAAAACACTACATCATAGTTGGAAAAGTAATATTCATATGGCCCTTCTTATAAAACATGTTAAGGAGCAAACTACATCTAATGTTATAAGTCACAAATAAGTGGTGATAGGTAATGTCTTTCTCTACTGCATGCAAACATAGCATTCTCTAGCTTCCATAGTGTCTACAATAGCCTAGCATAAGCTTTTGCGGTGTAATCCCCCTTAAACAATTCTATAAGGAGATGTTGTTCTCCTTTGTCAGCATAATCTTCAACTGATCCTAGAGTACCTCCTTTGGGAACCCCTGGCTTTGGAGTAACCACCTCTTGGACATCAACCCTCTGAAGACGTAGAAACAGACTCTAGTACTAGTACCACAGTCACTACCACTACAATAGTTAAACGTGTGTGTATGGTACATATGAGCCTCCGATTCTGATGTCCAAACTTCAGATTCAGACCCAAATTTGAGTGAAAACACAGCAGGCACAGAGTATCTTTTCTATGTTAACATCTACTCAAACAAAGCAGGAAACACAAAATTCTCTTAAGCGGGTCTTGAATACTTTTTCTCTCTCTCGCTTTTTTTCTATGTACTCAAGTTTGTAAGACTTCCTTAACCCTATTCCGTCTTCTTCTAGGTGTAACTCCGAATTTTATTCCTCGCCCACTCGGGTCTAGGTAATCTTCTTCTTAGGACTTTTAACAAGGATCATAACATTTATTTAACATCTCTAAAAAGTACCAAACCGAGTTGTTGTTCAATCAATTGCAAACAATCAGCTCTCAGCTCTGCTTCTTCCGCTGATGCTGATTCTATGCCTAAAGGTGAGAAAACTCCATCGATCAGAATCAGAGATCTTAGGCCACTCAACCTTTGTGGGTATGGAACGGCCAATGACGTAAGGGCATGAGCTTCAGTTCCCGGAATCTTCCACAGGACTTTGATTATCAGCATTGATGTCCTGGAACTTGTCCACATTGGCATTGGCAGCCAGATAAGTCCACTAGGGGGAAGAGTACCTCAGACAAGGCACTTTAACTCTCTTGGACCTCCTTGATCTTAGTCTCTCACCTTCCGTTTCACTTTGTTCTGATTCGGATGTTTCAGCAATTGGTGCAAGCCTCAGATTCCTTCTCTGTTCCCTTTCTAGTCAGGTCTCAATAATGCCTGTCCTTGATTTTGACGGGGTTGGATTCTTGCTCAGACACCACTGTCCTGTCTCCTTCAAAGCCAACGTCAGTGTCCTGTTCAACTGGACCTCCCTCAGATTGCTCTGAGTCTTGTTCAGCCTCTTCTAATCTCTCTACAGCTTGACAGACTCCCTGTGGTGATGCTCTGGTAACATTAGTTGAATCTTCTGACGGAGGGGCTGTTTTTTTAGAAGGGTTTGGTACCCCTTGTTTGTGGGAGGTATGAACCCAATTTTGGACTCCGCCACACTTTATAGCAGTGGTAGTCACTAGTATCACTTGGTATGGTCCATGCCAGCGGGGTTCAAGGCCATTCTATTTCACATGTCTCTTTAAAAGCACCCAGTCACCAGGGGTCAGGTCATGGCAGCGATCGTGCGTCATTGGTGCAGTCGTTGCTTTAACCTGATGAGACACAGAACAAACTGAATATAACACTTTACAACGCGAGTCATTAAATTGTGTTCCTTTACAATGCAGTCGATAAATTGACTGCATTGTTACAACGCAGTAGCATTACAACGCAAGTCGTTAGAACGACTTGCTTTAGATGGTGCACTGGACTTAGGACACGTATAATTTACTATTCCAACTTCAGTGTGTGCAACAGTAGGGAAGGTGTTGCAATAGTAAATCATACTATTCCTTAGTCTAGAGTGCCATCTAGAGCAAGTCGTTGTAACGACTTGGTTGTAATGGCACTGCATTGTAACAATGCAGTGGTTGTAACAACTGCGTTGTGAGTGTATCGCGGTGTAATGTCTGCGTTGTAAAGGTTGTTTCCCGAACAAATTACATCAGACAGTAGTCGAGAAACAAATCATTCGATTGAACAAGTACGTTGGCAGGTATGGCAGGCAATCTCATCACTCTCCCTATTAGAATCTCATTAGGGAACAAGCCAGTTCTTCTATCATGGGTGCTGCGCAGGCTCATCAATACAAGGGACAATGCATCAGGCCATTTCATAGAATTTAAAGCACACACCTTTGCCAATCTCGATTTCAGAGTACCATTGACCTGCTCAATTATTCCTAAAGCTTTGGGCCTGTACTGCAATGTATTCTCTGTTTCACCCTCAAAGCCACACACACCAAGTTCAGGCCCTCATTACTGAAATGAGTCCCTTGGTCTGATTCCAATGTAGTTGGAAATCCAAACCTTGGAATGAGTTCCCTCAACAAAAACAATATCCTGCAGGGCTATCTTGGATTGTAACCACATGATCACCTGACCATATTTCTTCATTATCTCGGCGATGGACCATGAGTCACTGGGTTCCTATCTGGTTCATTTTCAGGCCACTCTATGGCTATCTTACATGCAGACCACAAGTCACTAGGGACAAAAATCTCAAACAATTTGTTCAAATCGATCATCAGCACCATCAAAATCTTCACAAACCAGTCATTGTTTATACAACTCAGCAGGTTTCTCCCTCAACTTTGGAACTTCATTGGTGAAGGCATCAAGAAAACCTCGACTCCATGGCACATTCACATAACCCCCACTGGGCACCTTCCGTAGCTTGTATGCCTCTACCCCTTTTCCTCCCCGGAGGAGGCGGCTCCCCTGACACCTTCTTTTCATTTTTCTTCTTTGACCACCTCTCTTCCTATTTGTCTAACATGCGTCATGCCCTCCTTCCTATTACAAGTTCCCAAATGTTTGTTTTTAAGCCAGGCACTCTCTTTTTCTCTATTGTCTGATCACTGTAGGTAAGCCTGTGATACCCTTGCAGCATCTTTGTTCGGGTCAAATCTACATCATACTTCTGAGCCACTTCCGTCAATTTCTCGTTCGCCTTCCTAGTGATATCCTTCACCATGAACAGCAAGTCGTCAGGTTCATATATCTCTGCTTGATCAAGTGCCAGGTTTCCATTAATTATCTCATCTAATACAGCATTCATCCTTACTACATCTACCAGTATAGACTTCACTGCTGACTTTAGAGTACTATGACTTGCTTGTGCATTCTTATTCTCCTTAGTGTTGGTGTGATCTCTAAACCACACTAAACCAAACTCTAAATCTGTGACCTCAAAAATGTGCTCACTTCTAGATGTTCCCTGTCGCCCCCCTTCTTCTTGAGGTGTGATACTTTGTACTCTAGGTTGGGTTCTCCATACTGTCAGGTCTGACTCAGTGTTTGCCACTGGTAAGGGCCTCCTAACATGATAGTTATTTAGGTCTACTGAAGGGTTTGCCGCTGCTCCATACAGAATGCTCAAATTTGCAGGAGCCAATGGAATAAAACCCCCACGGCACTCGCTGATGTGCCTCGCGATGTTCCTTCAGCTCCCATATGTTGTCGCTGCTGACTTTCGTACCCTGTTGAGCTTTGGTCGTATAAAGTAAAAATAAGCTCAGTCATGACTGACACTGTAAAAGCTTCTGGTAGCCTCAAAGCAGCACTGTCAGAGTTACTGTGATTTGAGCTCCCTATCACCCTCTTGCTACCTCTTCTCTTCCGTCTGCTCATCTTGCTCCTGTCTATGTTCTTCCCTCAACATCAGGGCCTGATGCGCTCCCAGAGCTGACAGTCTCCCTAGGGATTCTCCCGCTCTCATCCTGCAGTGGGTTATAAGGGTGTGGACATTCTGCCAGCAGCCGATTCAACAGACTGCTACTGATTTCCTTGTAGCGAGTGGAAATAGGTTGAAACATTTTCTCAGAGACTTTATGAGGCTGTAGCAGTTTCTTGCTACCGTTACTGTGTGTTGTTGGAAGGTAGGGGTGGAGTCAAACTGCACTCCTAGGTTTCTTGCTGCCTTCACCCTGTCAGGCGGGGGTGGTGTACCCTCTGGCCACCACTCACCTGGTGAAAAAGAGACCTCTTTCCCTATTGGTCAGATCTCTGTTTTATTGGTGTTGCACCTAAGGTGGTTATCCTTCATCCACTGAAGGACCTTAGTTAGACATCTCTTAAAGTTGTTTTCTGCATCCTTGGAGTTTTGATCTAGGGGTAGGATCATTTGGGAATCGTCTGCATAGGAGGTAACTTTGATCCCAAATGATGTGATCAGTGCGATGAGTGGAGTCGGCGCTGTAGCTGTCGTATTGCACCGGATCGAGAGAAGCGTCTCGCAACGAAGAGGAAGCGTGTCGCCGTCGCTGCTGCTACCGTCGCAACTCCAAGGGAGGGTGTCGCCGCTGTAGCTGTCGTATTGCACCGCATCAGGAGAACAGTCTTGCAACGCAGGAGAAGTGTGTCGCCGTAGCTGCTGCTTCCGTCTAATCCTGAATGTCGGCGCTGTATCTGTCGTATTGCACTGCAATGAGAAAAGCGCCTTGCATCCCCAGAGAAGCACGCTGCCGTCGCATATTGGATGTCGCCGCTGTAGTTGTCCCAACGTGCGGTAGCTTCTCGAAAAGCCAGAGAAAAGTGTTGCATCTGAAGCTGTTGCCGCGCATCATGGAACAAGGGTGTTGCTGCTGCAGCGGACGCATCGAATCGAGACTCCTCGCATCCTCAGAGAAGCGTGCCGCATCTGGAAGATCTTCACGTCTTTATTTTTTTGCACCGGAACTTTGCCGCATTTCCATTGCTGCGACATTTCTTGTCGTGGAAGCGCAACGCATCGTATGGTACATTGACGCAAAGTGTTGCATCTTAAGAACTGAACTGAACTAAGCTAAAACAAGCATCTTAAAGTAATAGTATTGTGTATTTTTGTCGTTTATGGTCATGTGGTAAATCTATATAAAGTATACTTATTTTTCAAATAAAACCCTGTGTGGTGTCCATCTGTAGTGTTGTCACTGAGTTACTGTATGTGTTCACAAATGCTTTACACACTGCCTCTGAGATAAGCCTGTCTGCTCGTGCCAAGCTACCAAGGGGCGAGCAGGGGTTATTTTAGGAGTGTATCCTCTTTACCCTGACTAGAGGCAAGGGTCCCTATGTGTCACAACAGTGAAGGTTTGTGAACTACTCAAACAAACCATGGGAATTGAAGATTTGCCATGTGATAATCCTTATTAGGTCCTTTTAGGAGGCAGTGAATATGTTTTTGACAGTTGGATTTTTGTACATATGTGTAGTTTTTTACTGTGTACCAGATGATTGCTTTATGGGAAAGCATATGCTCAATACAGTAGGTCTGAGTTGGTTATGATGACAAGTCCCTGATAAATACTATAGGACTGCTTGGTTCATTGGGAAAAGTTATGTGACATGTAATTGCTTTGATCTGTTTTTATAAAAGGTACAACAAAGGCAATAGACCTCCTTTATTAAAAATGAAACACATACCTTCAAAGATGGATTGTTATTGTACTGTTTTGATTACGTAGACGTTCATTTTGATGCATGTAATCTCACAGATTACCACTGTGGATAAGGATTTTAGGGCCAGATGTTGGTAATTCTGTTTTACCGATTCATAAATGCCGAATTTTACTGATTCGGTATTTATGAATCGGTAAAATAGAAGGGGGGAGATGTAGGTAGAATCGGTAATTGAATTACCGATTCTGTAAGAATCGGTATTTACCGAATCGGTAAATACCCATTCGTAATGCCCATTAATTCCTATGGGCATTGAAGCCCATAGGAATCAATGGGCATTACCGAATTGGTATTTACCGATTCGGTAAATACCGAATGTTGCAAGGGTGCAGGGGGTGTCACTTTGACACCCTCTAGCACCCCGAATTCAGGCATGTGTGCCATGTGGCACACAGACATGCCCTAAGGGCATGTCTGTCTGTCACATGGCATAGGTGTGCATGCACACCTGGATTCGGTATTTTACCACCCAATTGGATTGGGTGGTAAAATACCGATTCTGTAAGGCCTGTGGGACTCAGAAGAGTCCCACCTACATCTGCAAGTTACCTAATCGGTAAAAATACTGATTCGGTATTTTACCGATTCGGTAAATTTACCGAATCGGTAAAATAGGGCCCCTACATCACAAATGACCATTTACCGAAATCGGCCGTTACCGGTCGGTAAATGGCCACCTACATCTGGCCCTTTGTGTTGGTTACTCCCTGTAACAAGCCCTAGGGGAAAAAGATTTACATGTATGTAAACACTTTAATTACACATATAGCAATAGGTCATTATAATTTCAGTAAAATATTACTATAAATGTTTCACTTACTTTCAAAATGTTGCAATGGAGTCCTAGACCCCTTCAACAGAATTCCCCACATCCCAGAGATCATATAAAAAGGCCAAGCCTAGCTAAGCGTCAATCTGCTCTAAAAACTCACCTTGGATGCCTATTTTATACATTGGCTTATTGAGGCTTCCTGGCCATCACCGATTGGAGCCCATGGTGGCCCTTTGGCATGGCCCCAAAGTGAAACTGTGTTTTAACTAAAAAAAAAGTATCCCAGTTCCAACCAGTGCACAAAGATCCAAGTCTTTAGTGCATTCCTGTATTGTGATTCAGATTTTAACATTCTCAGTTGCAAAGGCAGTAGGTTCCAGGCTTTGGTACCTAGTGCGACCATTGTTTTATCTTCTTTTGTTTTGCATATAAAAATGGGAGGTTTGAGCAGGTTGTCTGATGAGGACCTGGAGGTTCTGGTTGAAGTGTAGGGGGTGAATCTTGATGAGAGGTATTTTGGCTCTATTTTGAGTGTGGCTCTAAAAGTGATTAGGAGGATCTCGAAGAGTATTCTCTTACGTAATGGGAGCCAATGGAGGGTTTTGAGGGCTGCAGATGCAGAGGACCTTCGTGGTAGCTTTAAAACCAACCGCGCTGCTGCTTGTTGGACAACTTGTAGTTTTTTTTATGTTTGTTTGCTGGCTCCTGCCTGGAGGCTGTTGCAGTAGTAAAGTCATGAAAGGATCAAGGTGACTGCTACTGATTTCCTTGTAGCGAGTGGAAATAGGTTGAAACATTTTCTCAGAGACTTTATGAGGCGTTAGCAGTTTCTTGCTACCGTTACTGTGTGTTGTTGGAAGGTAGGGGTGGAGTCAAACTGCACTCCTAGGTTTCTTGCTGCCTTCACCCTGTCAGGAGGGGGTGGTGTACCCTCCGGCCACCACTCACCTGGTGAAAAAGAGACCTCTTTCCCTATTGGTAAGATCTCTGTTTTATTGGTGTTGCACCTAAGGTGGTTATCCTTCATCCACTGAAGGACCCTAGTTAGACATCTCTTAAAGTTGTTTTCTGCATCCTTGGAGTTTTGATCTAGGGGTAGGATCATTTGGGGATCGTCTGCGTAGGAGGTAACTTTGATCCCAAATGATGTGATCAGTGCGATGAGTGGAGTCATGTAAATGTTGAATAACAGCTGGCTTAGCGTGGAGCCTTGAGGCACTCCTGTTGTGATGGTGCGTTCAACAGATAGAAAATCTCTAAGAGACACAACGTGTCTGTGCTTGGAAAGGAAGGATTTTAGCCATTCTAAGGTGGTGTTCGAGAGACAGCTGGATTTGAGTCTTGATATGAGAATACCATGAGATGTAGTATCAAACGCGGCAGATAGGTCTAGTAGGATCAATACAGCCATCCTGCCTCTATCCACTATCATTTTTAGAGTGTCCGTAATTTCCAGGAGTGCAGACTCAGTGGAGTGCTTGGGCCGGAAACCCGATTGTTGGGGGTGGAGAAAGTTGGTGGCCTCTATAAATTTGATCAGTTCTTTATAGACACATTTTTCTGTGATTTTTCCTAGTAAGGGAAGCAGTGATATCGGGCGAAAGTTAGATAGGATAGAAGGATCAATATTTTGCTTCTTTTTCAGGGTTTTCACTATTGCTAACTTCCAGTCGTCTGGCACTGTCCCTGAATGTAGGGAATAGTTGACAATCTTGTTAATGATTGGTTTAACTGTGTCAACGATTTGGTGGAGAATTGTGGGAGGACAGGCATGCAGGGGAGAGCCTGATTTGCATGCTACAATTGCTCCGTGAGTTTGATCCAGTGACACTGGATCAAATGAGCTAATGGAGTATTTAGTGGTAACCCATTCATGCTCTGAGGTGGCATATTTAGTAGGGACTGGATCCGTGATAAAGTCCATTTGAATGTTCATAATCTGTTCAAGATTTATCTAGCCTTAATCCCTCCATGCCCATGATCACCTTTTAAATGCTAATTTCTAGAAAATAGCTGGACGAATTTACCCCAAATTTAACAAAGCACACTTGCTGAGTAAAGTTCTATTTTTTTCCAAATTTGATGGCATTCTGTTCAGCAAACTTTACTGTGGAAATTAGCATGGTAAACCACATTTTTGGACCCCCCCCCCTTTTTGGCTCAAGCTAGATGGATTGACGCAAAAGTTTCCATGATTGAGCTAAAGTGGATGATTTTTTGGGAAAGTGTCCTGCAGATTCATCAAAAGGCACCACAGTTATTAAAGAAACAAAACATTTAGGAAGGGCGTAAATTGCACAATTTTGAGTAGGATAATTATGCAACAATAATGCAAAATAGCACAAACTTACCCAAAATTATACAAAATGTATCTTCAATAAATTACCTGAACGGTCTGTTCGGTAAAAATACAACTCAAAACCGAAGTTTATAATTTCTTTCCGATTGCTCAAGTTCAAACACTACTGCTCACAAATGAATTTGTTGTTTTGTGCTCCACTTGTGCAACAAAATCTACCTGACAAGTTTGTTGACTGCCCACGTTAAAGAAAAAGCCTCTCCCATTCAAAACACAGCTGTTTGCATTTGGATTGCAAGTTTCATGCTCTAAAATTAAAAGAAGCATTAAAAAATTACCCGAATGGTACATCGTGCATTACAATTTATCCCAGAAACAACATGATTTGGTGAAATGGCATTATCTCTGTAATTTTGCACACATTTTGTTCTACAAAATTCCCAAAATAATGCCAATTACTTCAGCGTAGTTAAAATTTCAACTAAACCTACACAAATGCCTTATAAATGGAAACTCAGTACTAACTATAACTACTGATGCGTGGCCTCCACTGCATAACATATATTTCAGTGCATAGGGATAGGTAGTGTATAGGGGTAATAAGGGATTTTTACTGCTCAGGGATGAGTAGTGTGATAAAGAGTATATAGGGTTTGTAAATAAGAAGGTGGCAGTGGTTTATAGAAGCACAGCCAGCACCTCTATCCTGTTTGCACAGTTATCAGCAATTCAGGTATAGTACAGCGTGCTCAATGCAGATATTGTGCCACCCACAATATTATTTAATGAGTGATTTTCAAATTCCACGCATAAAACACAATTCCAATAGCAGAGCACTGCGCTTCTATAAGTTTAAACTGCAAGGCATGTAGTCAAAAGTTTATTTTCCAAACGTAGAAAAGTCCATATATCACAGTCTTGATCATAAGTAGATTGGTTTGACAAATTGTTGACACGTAGGTATTAAAACCGAACAGCTGTCACGTGTTTCGTCGCTTGAAGCGACTTTTTCAAGGCTCAAACACTAGAAGTCAAATAGCATTTGAAACTCCACTTGCTCCACACAGTTGCAGTAAAACTGTAATGAATATCCACAAGTTACTCCATCTTTCCTAACAGTTGTAAAGAAACAGAGACAAAAAACTCAGAACCTTGTTGCTGAGTAAGGGCCGACGTATCACGCCCTCCGGAAGTCTAATAATCTTCCTTTGTAATCAGAAAAAGTAGTATGACTCGCTGCATGTAAGCAAAACCTGAGGTTTTGGATGGGGTCAGTAAGGAGTTTTTATGGCTCTGGGAGAGTGCATAGAGGTAATTTCAATGTGCAGGGAAGGAGGTATACAATTACATTTTTGAGAACTAACTTTTTGCACATATTGACGGCTGTTGAGATTTACTAGTAATCTTTTGTTATGAGATCAAGTTATTGAGCTCAAACACTAAAATTGATGAGAATGGTAAAAGGACTCTGCTCAGTTCTCAGGGGAGAAATGCGGTCAGTAAGCTTATTAGAGAACGTTACATCAGATGGTGAATATTAAATCAAAACAATAGATTCAGAGATATATGGTGCAAATGGAGAATGGAATACCATTAGCTCATTCAACCCTGCTTGCTCATCGAGTAGCCTTACAAACTCAATTGATTCCCAATAGATCAGAGCAGAGCACCCACTTTCTTGACCTCATATTTCAGAGCCCAGTTTTATATAATCTGTGAGCATGATCTCTAAAAGAGGGGCATGGTCAATTGTTATCCTGTATTCAATTCAATACATTAGGCTGGCTTGTTTCTACAATTGTGTACATTTCCAGGATATTTTTTAAATCTCTGACCTGACATTTAGTGAAATGCAGCAGGGCTGTCACTGGGTGCAGGCAAAAGGTACATTATCAGACAAACAAACTAAAAAGCAGATATTATCCAAATTGTGCTGGGTGTGTGTTTTTTAATGGTGAAATCTAATTTGCTGACAGTTTTTCACCTAACATGGTTGTACAATACAGCGCCAATGTAACGTAATAATACCCTGCCATAGGGGAAGAAAGTAGATGCTAATATCCAGAGGGAGTATTTGACAATGGTATTTTGTGTTTAAATAGGTATCAACGGCCAGTGTGGTTAGCTACAAAGAATCAAGTAGAATTCACAATAGCCGAGAGGGATCAGGACCCTGAGGAAGGCCAGAGACCCATAGGGGCTGTAGTGATTGGCTGAAACATGTCAGTGGGATCAGATGGGGGGATGGAGATGTAACTCCTCCTATACACCCGACACATACTTTTAATCCTGTCAAGTGGGACCATTAAGAAATTAGTAAATAGGTACCCACTGAGGCAATTTAACACTATTTCTTTTATGCATTAGGGATCCCTCTTTTTGGAAAACTGTCTCCTCTTCTCTTTTCTTCTTTCTAAAAAAATCAGAACTCCACCCTGTGTGTTGGTCCGCACCAGAGTATTTGTAGCGGCTCAGTGATGAAGCATGCCACTACTTAATGGGTGAGGGCAGTCTTAGGAATGCCCTCAGGCATTTCCTTTAGGCTCTGTTTTTTTAAGACTTACTCCCAGTGTTTTTTTCCCCTACAATGCACACCATTTAACAATTTGATAATATCTGCTTTTTAGTTGTTTGTCTGATACAGCATTTTTGCTGTCCTTCTCTTTGTGTGAGGTCTTTAGTCTGAGTTTGGAGAGTTAGGGAAGGCTTACTCTCTTGTCTCTTACTTTGTGTGAATAAAAGGCACATTATGCCACACATCCTAGACTTTCAAGAGACCTGTGCATCTTCTCCAAAATGTATTTAGAGATTTTTATTTGAAAGCGAGCCTGTGGCCTTCAGATTAGGTTTCCTTACTGCTATGTTCTGCCCAATGCCATGTTTTCTCTTTCTCAGGAGTACTTTCTTTAATACTTAGAAATGGTTGGGATTGCACCTAGCAAAATTAGAACAAGTATCTACAGAGTGTTGCATTAAGTTATGCCTCATGCAAAGCAAGAACTTCTGAAAAGCTTGCATGCAGGTCCGCAAGCTGGCAAACTACTACCACATAAAGGGTAGTCTGATAATTCATTGGGATGATGGTCCCTTTTTTGCATTATATTTATTGTTCAAATAGTGAGGAAGTCCAATGAGTTAATAACTGATAAAGCATTCCCTGATTACAGTGGAGATGCGATAAAGTGGGATCCGTCCTTATCCAGTTGAGGTATTAAGTAATCATGCTTCCGAATTTCATCCAGTTTCTAGCTCGGTGGTAGTTTTGTGTGGAAGGTTGTAGACTGATTTCCTTTGAAATGTCACTAGAGGTACCACTAGGTTTGACCTCTGCTTGGTATGCATTTAGGTTGTCATGGGGTATTCGAAATAGTACCTACTGGACAGTAACCTGTGTGATTACGCGTGCAGTTGTGAGTAATTGTTTACCATTTGTGATGGTTGGGGCAATATTTCTGAATTGCTGAGTGCTCAGCCTCCCTTTTGTAAACCGGGCATTGTATTTGATTACTTTTAAATGTACTGATCGTTTTATAGTGACTGCTGCTACTTACTTATATTTTGCATATTTGCACATTCCTTGCTCACACCCGGTCCACCGTGGGGTCTCCATTTGTTGTGGAAGGCATGAGCGTTTTCGGCAAGCCACAGTTCCGGTTGTTGTGGGCGGAGCCTGGAGGTTAGTTTTCCAGTGCTTCCACCTAATTAATCCCATGTCTTTTCCTGCGCGCAGCGGACGCGCTCAGTTGCGAATAATTGTTTACCATTTGTGATGGTTGGGGCAATGTTTCTGACTTACTGAGTGCTCAGCCTCCATTTTTTAAACCGGGCATTGTATTTTATTTCTTTTAAATGTACTGATCGTTTTATAGTGACTGCTGCTACTTACTTGTATTTTGCATATTTGCACATTCCTCGCTCACGCCCCGGTCCACCTCTGGTTCTCCGTTTGTTGTGGAGGGCATGAGCGTGTTCGGCAAGCCTCAGTTCTGGTTGTTGTGGGCGGAGCCTGGAAGTTAGTTTCTCATTGCTACCGCCTATTTAGATCCCATGCCTTTTACTGCGCGCAGCTGACACGCCGCTGGCGAGCCAAAGGCTTGACAAAGGCAAGCCTGTCTAGGCCTGTCCGCGCCTAGACCGCGACTTGCGCCAGGGAGGCTGGTAAATCTGTTCCAGAGCAGAGTCGAAGTGTCACTTATACTAGAGAGGAACTTGTGGCCTTAGGGCATGGAGAAGGTTCTAGGTGCCAAATAATGGACCCTGATTTCCTAAGTGAGAATCATTCCTTCTCCTGCCCGTTTTGCAGTTTCTTGCTGGCACAGGTAGGCGCTGATGTTACCCTTGTGGAATTAAGTAAACCTATGCCACTCCCCTTAGAGCCTCTGATTCAGGGATATCTTTTCAATGCAAGATCACTGATTAAAAACAAGAAAGCTTTCAGGGATTTTGTCTCACTGCGTAAACCTGACTGGATGTTTATTACAGAGACCTGGGCAAGGGATTGCTCTGGTCCAGATCTTGTTGAAGCTATCTCCTGTGGCTATTGTTTAGCCAGGCTGGATAGGGTAGGAAAAATGGTAGGGGGACTGGGCATTCTATATAGGGATACATATACCTGTCGTACTGAGCCCCTTACCACACCCTCTGATCATTAAAAGGCATTATATTTTTCAATAAATGTTCTCCCTACTGAAAGTTTTTCTAGGGTTCAATCATATCGGCTTCCTGGCTCTAGATCTTCTTTTAGCCACGAGTTTAGCAATCACTTGGAATCCTACTTGTCAAGACCTAACTTGACAGTGTTGGGTGATTTTAATTTTCATTTAGACAAACTTTTATCTAAAGGTACTCAATCCCTTTTGGAAACACTAGGCAGCTGTGGGTTCTCGCAGCTGGGTACTAGTTACACCCATACTGCTGGTCATATATTAGACGGCATATTTTCTAATGATCCACGGATCGAGGTGGGACTACCTCTCACCCTCTCTTGGTCAGATGAATATGCAGTTCCTATTAAACTTAAGACTTCAGTATTAAATGATGCTTCAGCTGAGAAAAGGACTGGCAAGTAAAAGAGAAATTTGAGTCATGTTAGTAAGGATTATCTTGCTGAGTACTTTTTGAATTTCCAATTTTCCGACCACTTAAATGTCAATTTAGCAGCAGATGAATTGTTTAGAGGGTTGTTAGGAGCCCTAGACACTTTGGCTCCCATCACAAAACGCTATGAAGCAAGGGAAAAACCCTCGGCTCCATGGTACTCTGACAATCTCAGAAAGTTGAGACAATTCTGCTGCAAACAGGAAAGGCACCGGCGGGTAGAGAGCTACATAAATAGAGCTTAAGAGTCTATAAAGCGGCCATGATGGAAGAAAAAATATCGTATTACTCCAAGATCACTGAATCTATTACATCTTTTAGATAGCTTTTTAAGGTTATTAACTCCCTTATTTCCCCTCCAATTGCTGACTCAACTGAATGTTCTCAAGAACTTTCCGACAGAATGGCAAATTTCTTCCTTACTAAGATCACAGATATATATTCCCTGCTGGAGCAATATAACACTGGGAAAGCTATGTCTGCTACTTCCATAACTGATCCTAAAGTTTCACTATCTATGTAAGGTGAAATGAAGTTACTCACCTTCCCCTGAATTTAATCTGAAATGACGGATCATCTCTTAGAAGGGGTGACCTCTGGGTCACCTTTGGATGCATGCCCCCTAAAAGTTTTAAAACTTGAAATGGGGGTTATTATTCCCCACCTCATGTCAGTACTTAATCTGGCCATTACTGAGGGGCAGTATCCAACCCTTTGGAAAACTGCTGTGGTTAGACCACTTTTAAAAAAGCCATCTCTGTATCCCATGGAACAAAAAAATTATTGTCCCATTTCTTTACTCCCAGTCCCAACTAAGATTATTGAAAGATATCTGAATTCTCATTTTAGCGCCTATTTACTGGACCATCAGTTGCTTGATGGAGCACAGCAAGGCTTTAGGAGCCATTATAGCACTGAATCAGCGTTAACAGCGGTTTTTGATAACATTCGGGTCCAGGTTGATGCAGGGCATACTACCCTGCTGATCTTGCTTAACCTTACTGCAGCATTTGACACCCTGTCTCCTTTGAGGCTGGTAGAATGCCTCAAGGATATAGGGATGGGGGCACGGCCCTGGGGCTTCTTTCCTCTTTTCTCAGTGAGAGGGCACAGATAGTGAAAATGGTCCATTTTTATACAAAATCTAACTCATTGATATTTGGAGTGCTGCAGGGCTCCTCCTTGAGCCCCAAACTCTTTAATATCTATGGGCTATATGTAGGTAGCTAAATACTGGTCGCTAACGGCCAAAATTCCGTACATTTGCCGTTACCGACCAGTATTTAGGCATTTGAGATGTAAGAGGCCAAATTTAAGGATTTGTTAAATATGAATCGGTAAACACCGATTCATCATTACCGAATCCAAAATTACCAAATCGGTATTTACCAAATTCAATTTTACCAAATCGGTAAATAAGAAACGGTAAAAATGAGAATGGAGATGAAAGTAACTTCTAAAATACTGAATTTCATGAAATTCGGTATTTAAGAGTCAGTTAATAACCATGGATTGAAAGCAGGTGGTAACCAGGTGCACACCATTAAACAGGCCCCAAAATGCAACAGTGTGATCACAATGGCGGCATTCCACGTGATAGCAAGGCGGCTACGGCTACAGGCAGCAGGAGAGAGGCACTGGAGATGGGAGGATCAAGTCTACAGACAGAGGATCACACTCTTCCAACTTACAGAGGCAGAGATCCATGAAAGTTACACCCCCACCCCATCCTGGACTTGATAATGGACCTGCACCCACTCCTGGAGCACCCAACACCAAGGTGCGCATGCCATACCACCACATGTGCAGGTGCTCTGTAGCCTACACCTGCTTGCATCTGGCAGTTACCAGGGGGTGATAGCTGCGGTAGGTGGCTGCCTGTCCCATTTCTTCAGGAAGTTCCTGGAGGCCATGATGCAGAGAATGCATCATTACATCCGCTTCCCTGACACACATGCGGAACTGCTGAAAACAAAGACTGACTTTTACCAAATGGCCCATTTTCCACAAGTGATCGGCTGCATAGATGGCACACACATCCCAATCTGCCCACCTGCTGACACAGAGTTCATCTACAGGAACAGAAAGTCCACACTCAATAAATGTGCAGGCAATCTGTGATGCGCCAACATAATCACAAACATCGTGGCCAAATTCCCAGGAAGCACCCACGACTCCTACATCTTCCAGAACAGTGGGATCTACACACACCTGACAGCAGGGGAATTTGGAGAAGGATACCTTTTAGGTAAAAAACTGTAACACACCCTAATAGAAACTGCAGATGTAGATGTTGTTGTGCATGTGACTAATGGCTCTCTCTTTCCCACATAGGCGATAGTGCATATGCCGTACGCTCGTTGATCCTAATACCCTACCTGAACCCATCAACCCCAAATGAGAGACGATACAACGTGGCACACAAATCTACTCGCAATGTTGTGGAGCGCACCTTTGGACTGTTAAAAAGCAGGTTCCGCTGCCTCCACAAAAGCGGAGGCGCACGTCAGTACTCACCCCTCATCTGCGGTAAAATCATTGCAACTTGTGCAATGATGCATAACCTTGCCCCTAAGAAAGGAACAGCAGTAGAATTGATAGATATTGAGGATGACGATGATGAATGTGCACACCCTGAGCCCAACACAGTAGGAGTTGTGCAAGCAACAGATGGGAGACGGAGACGGGCAGAGATCACACGCAACTATTTCTAGGTAAGTAAGGAGACACAGCCAGTTGTAGTATGTACACGACGTAGTTTAATTATGTGGCACTACGCCAGTACACAAAAAAAGTCCCAAATGTGGCAGTCCAATTGTAGCCATCCATTATGGAAGTCCTGGGTTACTTCACCCATTCCAGGTCAGGTACTCTGGGCATCCTTAGTGTTTGCGGGCAAGCCTACCGCTGCTCGATGCCAATGGCTGGCTGTCCTCACTGGCAGTGCCAGCCCCATGGAGCCTGCTGCTCCTCCGGGTGTCAGGAATTGGGGCGGTTATACTGCTCCTACTGGTGCTCTCCTCGCTCTCCAACTCATCCAGAGCAATAGTAATAGCTGACTGAGCAGTCAGAAGCACCTGCACTGCACTTGTCACCCTCACAAGGCCCCTGGAGACTTCACTGCTGCTGTGTGCCAGTCCCGCCTGCATGTTCACGCAGCGCCTGCAAAGCAGGGAAGTGGCAGTGGCTAGGCGGTTGACTGCCCTTGTGTGTTGTTCCGCCCTCTGCCTCTCCTTCCACCTTGTTGCCCTGTCCTCGTCCAACTTGCTGATTAAGAGCAGCACAGACTGGGACATGTCGTGCATGCCCGCAGCAATCTCCCTCATTCCCTCCTCCATAGAGCTGATGCCCTTAATAATGTTTTCAACATTGACATTTAGGTGCCGCCTCTGACTTTGGACAGATTGGATGGCCTTCCGCTGCATCCGCTGCACTTTCACCATACTGACCTCCAGTTCTCAGAAGACACCAGGACCCTCGCCATGCTGTGATTGACTGCTGTCTCTGACCCTGTGGCGTCTGCCACCTGTGTGGGCCCCCTCGGAGGTGGACTGCTGATTAGCATTGCTGTCCTGCACTGCCACAGTTGTACTGTCACCCCCCAACGTGACCCCTGCAGAAGACTCCATTTCCATTAGTGTGGCCACGACATGGCTTTTGGTTTTCTGAACTGCAGGTGTTCTTGCAGCTGGTGACGCAACTAGTTCAGGTGAGGACAGGAGTAGAGGTGAGCCAAAACATTCTGGGGAGGCCTGCAGCTGTGATGATGCTGGAGGGTCTTGGGAGGCCTGCAGCTGTGGTGACGCAGGAAGGTCTTGGGAGGCTTGCTGTGCTGTTGATGCAGAGGTTTCCTGGGTGGTTCGCTTGTGCTCACCTCCTGTGTGTCTTCCCTCCATGGTGCCCTCCCTTCCTTGTCCTTTGGATGCTTGCGAGATGTCTCGTCTGTGGACAGAAAATCTTACATTAGCTCTGTGTTCCTGCAGCCCTGCTAATACAATCAAATTCTCATCACTGATACACTGTCGCTATTGCCTCAGCTTGCTCTTCACTGATGTGTGTTTCATGCCTTGTTGTTTGGTGTGCTGTCTGACATGGTATATGTTTCAATGACTACATCTCCCATAATGCATTGCTGGTATATTCCAAAACCTGTACTGGAGTGGGGTTTACACTACCATAATGGGGAAGGGAAAAGGGAAGGGTAAGGGGTGGGGGTGATTGCTGTGCATGCTTCTTACCTTTTCTGGTTGCAGCTCGGGCTGAGCTGTCTGCATCCCCAATCCCACAAACGCTGCCTGGTTCAATGGTGGACTCCACCAGCTCCTCAAGCTCTGTCAGGGCAGGTGCCCTGTTCCTCCCTCCTCCTGTCAGGTGTGCCTCTTTGTGGAGCTTAGCCATCTTCCTCCTAGTCACGCTCCGGAGGCCATACCACCTCTTTTTCAGGTCGTCAATGTCCCTTGGGGTCACTCCTATTGCATTGACCTTAGCCTGTATTGCCAGCCAGATTTTCCTCTTGGCAGATTCTGCAACCTGCAGGGACTGCTTCCCAAACAACTTGTGGTGCTCCTTTACAACCTCCTCCACAAGGACCTGCAGCTCCATGGTGCTGAATTTGAGCTTTCTCTTTCTCTCTCTACCTTCCCTGTCAGTAGCTTTGCTTGCCATTTTGCAGTTTTCAAGCAGAAAAAGTTTCCAAAAGGCTCAAGGACTCTGCTCTGCTCTGCAAGCCTCTCCAGCAGCTTCAGATTGAGTGCACCTGCATGGGCGTGGCCACTTCCTGGTTGGGAGGAGGGGTGGTTGCACCGGTTTGGCTGATTCCTTAATTGTTTCTGCTTTTGAATTAACGATTCGGTATTTACCGAATTGGTATTTAACGGAATTCTGTAATTTCTGAAATCGGAAATTGGAAATTACTAATCGGTTTTGGATATTCGGTATTTCTTTACCTAATTTTTACCTACATCCCAAATACCAATTTCTGATTACCGATTCGGTAAAATTCGTTAAAAATCGGTATTTAGGAATCAGTATTTGGGATTTACCTACATATGGCCCTATGTTGCCCCTCTGGCTGGAGTCGTGAGATCCTTTGGATTTGAGGTATTGTCCTACGTGTACGATACTCAAATCATGGTGTCCATAACTAACAGCATTAGTGAATCTGCTGCAAATTTTAAAAAATTGCATGAAGGCAGTCTCAGCTTGGATGGTGGAAAAGTATCTTAAATTGAATGTGGAAAAAACAGAGATCCTGATCTTTGGCAACCAACAGGACACCTGATCTAATGGATAGTGGCCTGACACTTTGGGCGGCTGCCCTTCACCTGTATCCCATGGGAAAAACCTGGGTGTTATTGTCGATACATCTTTGTCTATGAATCTACAAATTAGTAGAACTGTGTCTACCTGTTTCGGAATAATCAGGCTGCTTAGGAACATTTCTCAGTTTCTCTCCTTTGCATCACAAAAACAGGCAGTTATTGCCCTGGTAATGTCCAGACTCGACTACTGTAATGCCCTTTATCTGGGCATGAATAAGGGTCTGGTGCGTCGCCTTTCAGTTAGTGTAGAATACGGCAGCAAGGCTGGTGATGGACTTACCTAAGTACCAATCAGTCTCGGCCTCCCTCATTTCACTGCACTGGTTGCCTCTGGATCGTAGAATTCTGACACTTTGCTTGACCCATAATGCCTATTATGGTCTAGACCCTGATGCTATTAAAGCAATGTTTCACTGCTATGTCCCTACCAAGCAGCTTAGGTCTGCCTTCAAGAATTTGCTGGTAGTCCCCAGGTACAAAAAGGTTAGATGGGGAGGCAGGGCCTTCTCCATTGCCGCTGCTAGGCTGTGGAAATCTCTTCCTGATGGGTTATCAGGCCTTTGTCTCACTTTCTTTTCTGCAGTGCCTTGAAAACTTGACTGTTTACACAAACTGTAATATGATCATCTTTATTCCGCTGGGCACTAGTCCTCTGTAGCGCCTTGATGCCCTTAGGCCAAGTCTGTGCTTTATAAATTTACTATTAATTAATTAATTCATTAGCACTGGCGCCCTAGAGCCACGTTTATATTGTTATCAAATTTGATAGTCAAATTTCTTACAGTGGGTATTTGCCTATTTCTAGGAAGTGAAGGTGAGCAGTCAAAGAGCATGTCAAGTAGTACAAGGATTTAGGTGATCTGATACATTGAACAGTACATACACTCCTATGTATTAAGCACTAAATGTTCTATAACGTTCAGCTGAACGCAAATGTTATCCTATGGGACTGGTTCAGGTCGAATGGAGGTTCTTTTTTTCTTGTCACGTCTCTTAGTTTTTTCAAGGATGTATTGCAGAAAGGGTCATGTCATGAACTGCTCAGGGGCCTTACCACTTACTTCACCACAATTTAGTTCAATGAGACAGATGGTGCATTGGGCCTGCACAATCTATGGAGTCTCAAGGAAACTGCACATTAGTGTCTCCTTGGACTATCAGGAACGGTCAGATTATGATCTTGCAAATGGGTTTTGCTCAAATGGAATTTCTGTCCATGTGGAGGGGCTGGTACTTAGACCAAGAAGGAGTGGCCACATCATAAATAAAAAAAGAAAAACTTTTCTTCAGATATATTTCTTTATTGTTAGGTAGTACTATCCTATTTATTGAGTTGTCAAATCAGCAGCATTTTAGCATTTTTGAAGCAGCCTTTATTACACTGGTGTGGAAGTAGGAGGTGAAGAGGCAGGTGTGTGAAATCCAATAGTTGCAATAAAGGACCCCAAATCCAGCTCTGTACACAGCCAGGAAGCCATCAACCAACTGCCAAGCCAGCTGTCAAGATCTCAGCAGCATCAAGCTAGTTCACGGAATTAACATTAAAAGGATACAGGCCACAAGGTAATTGCACGAGAGTGTACGTAGACATGAGCACGAGAATGTAAATTCATCTGAGCATGCCTATTATTACATCTTCTTCCCCTTTACAATAAAATGGAAAGAGGGACCTAGAAAAATTTTGAGAAAATAGCAACAAAAAGAATACTACAGAAGGTTTAAGGAGTGTAATTTTAAAATCTAATACGCTTGAATAAAGACACATCATTTACCAGCAGAAGAGGGATCGCCTTGGGAAGTGGTGGGGGAAACATTGCAAATCCCCCAAGCTTTGGAGGGCATCCTGGCCTTTGTTCTCCTCTTCTTCTTTGGTTGGCCTGAACAAAGGGAAGAAGATAGCAGTACTAGCCACAATAATAATACAGCACATACAATAATTTACAGGCGGAAACATGTACAGCTTGAGTAACCAATCCATTGTGCCTGTTAACCTCTGTCCTAAATTTAGTTCACTACGCTGAAAATTATTACCTACAAATGATGCTGCTTCTCCGCCATCTTCATTCATTTTTGCTATTATCATTCTAATGCCATGCACAGTCACTACTCTGTCACTGCAGCTTACAGGGAGGCTCTGCAGCAACTGAACAATCATGGAAAAGCCCTCCAGCAATGTGATCGGACTATCCTCCTCCCTTCCTGACCCTTGACCTAAGCCTAATCAAACCTGGCTCCCACACCGCCTGCTAACATCCTAAGTGACCTGCACTCACCATGGAGCAGAATGCCAATATACGCAGTATGGCTCACTTGATGTCCACTCGCAGTCCTTCTGACACCCTGCCTGTCAGGCCCTATTAATGTTTCTGAACTACAAGCCCTCCCCACTTACAAATTCTAAAGAATTCAGAACGTGTAATATCTAATGTACATAAAGTAATGTATGCATATATAAGGCCATTTGTACAACTATATACAACATTTTGCAAAGGAAAGCCATGTTGTCTGCAGTGCTAAAGCTTATTTGTATAGACCATATTTTTAAAAACTTCTTTTTCACAGAAAAGACGTCTAACTGTGAATTGTTTCCCATAATTAACAGTGCTGAATTTATTTGTGGGAGATTTTTCTTCCCTAAAGAAATAAAAAAAATTAAAGTTATCATTGTGTTTTTAAGTGCTGGTAAAAGAAAAAAATATTTCATAAGGATAGTGCTGCGCTTAGACCAATACTCAGCACACCTGACAAACTCAGTCTTGCAGGCCCATCAATAATGCTAGCATGTGCCAATAAATCCTTCCCAGATTGTGATATTAAACATTATAAATGCACAATACTGTCCACAAATGAGTCAGTGTCCTTGATTGCAAATAATTTTCTTTCTTTATATGTCTTGTTAAACCTACTCTGTAGTGCCAATGTACTACAAAAGCACATTTTAGAAAACATGTTTTTGATTTCCTTTGACTGGGCTTTGCATGTAAAAAAAGATGTATAAAAATACACATTGTTGCATAAAACACATTTTAATTATTAGCACATTATCCCCAACAAAAGCACACATTTCCCAAAACACTGATAGTCAGTGTTTGAGAAATGTGTGCTTTTGTTGGGGATAATATGCTAATAAATAAAATATGTACATTCTCAGGCAGACTGAATACTAAACAGAAGATGCTGAAATGCTCTAAATGGTTCTGAAGAGTACTAACATCAGATCAGATGCTGATAATACAATAATTAAGTTAATGATAACAGTAATATTTTTTTTAAACCAACTTAGTAAAAGAAAGATTTATTGTGATTATTACATGCAACAGTATATCACACATGCATGATACTAACATGGATACATTTTAGACTTTCACATACAACATTAACTATAAAACAAATCGAAGCATTTTTAATTAACATAATCAAAAATAATATTTATAGATTTATAAGCAATATTTTAGTACATAGTAGAGGCAGGGGGATTTACTTTTCTAACTCCAATACAGTAAACTTTGGGGAAAAAGCATATGGAAGGACGATGTACGAATGTATGAAGTTACAAAGCATACATTTACAATGCTTGCCTTTACAACACAGTTTTTACATCACTACATCCTTTACAAGGCATTCTTTTACATAGCATGCCATTACATTGCATTTTCAGAAACTACCTTTACAAAGCATTCCATTACATTGCATTATACCTTAAAAAACGCCTACCATTACAATGCATACCATTACATTGCATTTAAAGTAAGTGTTGGATAGTATAGGGGTAATAATTACTATTCTAACTCCAGTGAGTGCAACAGTAGGGTAAGTGTTGGAGAGTGTAGGGGTAAAAATTACTATTCTATCTCCAGTGAGTGCAACAGTAGGGTAAATGTTGGATAGTGTAGGGGTAAAAATTACTATTCTAACTCCAGTGAGTGCAACAGTAGGGTAAGTGTCGGATAGTGTAAGGGTACTATGCGTTGTAATGGTATGCGTTGTAATGACTTGTGATGTAATGCCTGTGTTGTAGTGACATACATTGTAATGACATGCGTTGTTGTGACATGCAATGTAATGGCTGCGTTGTAATGACATGCAATGTAAAGGATGTTGCGATGTAATGACTGCTTTGTGAAGGTAGTGCGATGTAATGACTGCGTTGTAAAGGTTGTTTCCCAGGATGTACACACACAGAAGAAGACCTGTGTTATGTGTAATCCATTGCTGGTGATGTACTAAATGACTGTTGCTTCCATTTGGGTTGTTTCCTTCCAACCACTATCATTGGGTTAATTTCTCTTATGGCATTGGTTAACCACCTCACACTTTTTCTATTTCCTTGCAGCAGTGGTTAGGATGATCACCAAAACACCCTTACATCACCTGATTCATGTAAAATTGAAAGCCAATCTATGATAAAATACCACGATTCACATTGTTCCTTCAAAATTTGATAGCTAATGTACAACATCACACATTTATGATTATGAGATTGCATCATGACCTGGTAACATGGGCCCTGAATACATCTATAGAAGATATTGGACATGGCTTTTGACGTGAATATACCTAATAATAATCTATGTCCATTTGACGGAATGGTCACTGTGGTAGCGGATTAGCCAGAATTAGAACATTGGGTTAAAAAGAGGTTAGCATTCCAGTTGCACAATGTGGCCAGCATCTCCCAAGCAGTGTGGTATGATGTCCAAAGCCTAAAACAACCATGTCTTCAAGAGTTTTTTAAACTTGGCAAAATCAGAACAGCAACGGAGATGGGAGAGAAGTTTATTCCAAGCCACGGGGCAGCAAAGGAGAAAGCTCTGTTGCCAAATCTGGAAGCGTGAATGTTAGAGTTCTAGCGGGGCTGTAGTTATGCAATTTGGCCTTTAGGTAAGTGGGTGCTCTACCAATCAAAGACTTGTGGGCAAGGCAACAGATCTAAACAACAGAGTATTTTATGACCGGAAGCAAGTGTAGGGCTCTTAGAATAGGAGCAGAGGAGGAGCCTGCCGAGGGATTACAGACCAGGTGTGCAGCCGTATTTTGCATCGCCTGGAGTTTAGACAATAAGGTGTCATTATTGGCCATAAACAATGCGTTGCTGTAGTCAAGGTGACTTATGACTGGGTTGCAGAGATATGATTTTTCATGGACAGTTCATGATCTAGAGTGATACCCAGATATTTCCCTGATTGCCTGGGGAGGAGGCTGCTCCCAGTTCAGAAGGCCACCAGTCAGGGGATCATAGGCGCTGAGTTTTGGCGAACAATAATATTTCAGATTTTTTTGCTGTTCAGTTGGAGGCAGTTTGACCTCATCCATACCACAATCCTTCTCAAACAGTCCCAAGAATTGGATTGTCAATATCCTGACCCAACAAGATGACCAGCTGGGTATCATCCACGTATGATATGATATCGAAGCCACAAGACTTGACAGTGTCTCTGTGCTGTGGCGAGCTCTAAATCCCTATTGGGAGGGATCAAGAATCTTGTACTCCTCCAACAATTCCATGAGCTGTTTGTTGACTAGGCTTTCCAACATTTTCCCCAACAGTGGTGGAAGTGAGATGGGGTGGCAGTTGGCCAAACTTTGGGGTCTGCATTTTTTTTGGGTTAGTATTGGAGAGACCTAAGCGGCCTTCCACCCAATGGTATTTTTAGCTGAGTCTAATCAAAGATTAAATAAAGAAATAATTGTGGGGGCTATCAAAGTCACAAGACTGGCAGAGATCCTGGATGGCATATGTCCCCAGGTGAGCCCGATTTATCTTTGGCCAAAAGCCCAAGGTTTTGATCTAATGTCTAAGGTTCAAACTTGTCTAGGTGGAGTTAGGGGGGGCATTATAGGATAGGTTACATTGATGGGAAACTTCTTACAGATGGCTTGGATTTTATCCTCAAAGAAGTCAGACAAAGAGTCACATGATTGCTGAGAAGCTGTGATGGCAAAGAAACAGGCATGTGGCTTGGTGAAGTCATTGAGTACCTTGTAGCGCTCTTTGGATAAATTGCCAGTGTTATCAATTATGTTAGAAATGTAGCTTCGCCTAATTTTTCTGATATGTGTGTGGTAGCTAGTGAAAGCTAGTTCATAAGCTGCTCTGTCATCCAGAGTTTTAGATTGGCACCATCATCTTTCCAGTCACAATATTGCTGAGGGAAGGCCTCCCCTTGTGACATCTCACTGCTATTAGTGACAAAGAATGCAGATATATAATTTTTGTAGGTACACTCTACAAGCAACCTATGAACACGTTCACGATATAAGGCCCCAACAATGATGAGCTTGTTTTTTTCCTGAGGGTTTGGAAACAATTATGTGGTTTTGGACCTGGGACCGTGATATGGGGTGGTGATTTTAATGTTACACTTGAGGATTTCCTAGACTGTTCAAAAACTTCTAGAAGCCCCCATCCCTAGGCAGCTAAAAGTCTTAACACACTGATCCAAGACAATCATCTACAAGATATTTGGTGCCACACACATTATGACACGCAAGAGGGCACATGCTTCTCCTCCCATCATACCACATGGTCCTGAATCGACTTTTGGTTGTTATCCAAGCATGCGCAAACTTGGACCAAGTCAGTAACTCACTTGCCATGTACTCTTTCTGATCATGCACCTGTAAAACTTGTTTTAAAAATTCCCCCAAACTCTATCTGGTGCATTCACCTAGCACCTGCCGTCGTATGTATTTGGAGATGCCGCATTCAGAAATACGAACTGACATAATCAACTACTTTGAGCATAATACAGGATTAGTGAAGTCGCTCTCCATACTATGGCAGGCTTTTGAGATGGTAATACACCTCTGCCTTGGTTAGTACGCATGACAATTTTTCAGACGACCAAGATAAGGTGACTCAGGAGTCACACTACCTGGGTAAAGAGGCTCAGTCGCGTTGTTATGGTGAGGGAGAACGCCTGGGTAAAATGCTAGCAGAGCTCCTTCATAAACCACATAGTCAGCAAATTTGGCCGAGCTTTGGAATGTAGATTCCCAGCTCATTTCCTTCACATCGGAACTTTTGGGTGTCATGTCCTCCTTCTATGCCTAACTGCATACCTCTATCCCGATACTTGGCTCAGATGAGCTCAAAACATATTTGGCCACCATACAACTGTTACGGCTGGCCCGTGCCCATCGGGAATTTTGAGATTAACCCATAACGAAGGAGGGAATATCCCAAGTAGCCATGAGACTACCAATTGACAAGGTGCCAGGCCTCAATAGCCTGACAACAGTCTTTTACACAGAGTACGCCCCACTCCTGGTTCTAAACCTGCTGGAGATGTATCAAGGTTCCATTACTGCTAGATCTCTCCCCGCTCATTGAGAGAGGTGGTTATTATAACACTGCTAAAGTCCGACAATCCTGCTGAATACTGCTAATCTTAATGCCTTCTATTTTTAATAAATGTGGACATTAAGATCAATGCCAAAGTGCTTGCAAACCGCTTGCTACCCCTGCAGCTAATAGTGAGACCAGACCAGTCATGTTTTATTCCCAGCCAGTCTACTGCACACAATCTTTGTACTATTTTCGCAGTGATGCACCATATACATCCTCAGATCACTGAAGAAGCCACGCTCTTAGATGCCCCCAAGGCATTTGAATCTCTAGAATGGGCATATCTCTACCCGTTGCTTCAGTGCTTGGGCTAAGACCTCAGTATACCAAACAAGTTCAGCTTCTAAATACTTTCTTCACTGCTCGAGTACGGCTAAACAAATTATCTCTGACCCATTCCCAATTTTATGTGGCACACAGAAAGGGGGTCCATTATCGCCACTCTTGTTTGCCATTGCCATGGAACCATTGGCAGTTAGACTCCATCAGCATAACACAAATAGAGGTATGGGCTTTATGTTCAGGGGTTTATTTGTCTCACTGTATGTAGATGACATTACCCTTTATGTATGCGATCCCCAGATGAACTTGGCCCCACTTGGCTATATAAAAGATATACCCAACTCATACCGTTGCCTCACAGCTATGCTACTCCTCTTAGAAAAAAGTAAATTTGCGAAGCACTAGGGTAGGAGACCAGCCCACCGACTATTCAGGTATTGCTTAATGATGCATCCTACTGTCAAGAGCAATTCATTACATCTTGGTAACTCATGCCATTCTGATCCTGTCCTAAAGATATATGGGTACCTTTCACTAGCTTTCTTTGACACAGAAATGTTGATTCACATGAACATGTAGGGACCTCGTCATCAACTGGGTTCATTAAATGTGCATAGATATAAACTCAACGATGTGTCTTACACTTTAGCTTCTCTATGCCTGTGAGCTATGCAACCGGTCATTGTATTTGTTGCGCTGCTCTGGCTCCTGACTGTTAAATAGTCCAACTATAATACTACTGTGGGTCTTTGCTATACTTACCATATTTAAATTGAGGCCCACTTTAAATCATCCACCTGAAAAAAATGTAGTCACTCAAGGCAAGCACAATACAGGGCCTCATGAGCATACATATCAGTCTATGCTATGGGAATATGGTTTGCATTGTAAGCATGGCATTGTTATTTCCTTGGGTTATGATATTGTCTGGTACATATCTGTTTTACAAATGGGCTGTATGGTGAATTCAAGCAAACTTAGCCTTCAATCCGTTTGAGGTCTGTCTATTATTTACAACATTGAGAAAAGTCATATGGTGTAAGGCTGTGTATAATATATTAAACATTGTTATTCTTATTGTTCTTAGTAGTGCTAATTGTAGCAGCAGTATACAAAGACAGTGTTGCATAATTCTAAATCAACCACATGAATGCACACAAAATCTTGAAAGGTTTTATACCACAAAATGACAGTCAACATCAGGCATATTCTTTTGCTGAATGAGAAAACACAACTAGATCCAGGATATACAGTTGAAATTCTGGACATCTACATGGTATTTGATAGACTGGACTGGATATTAATGAGAAAAATCTTACAACAATTTGGTTTGGGGACAATTACATTGCTTTGGTACCCTTACTGTATAGGGAGGTAAAGGCAAGAGTTACAACAAATTGCTTAATGGTGGTATCCCCAAATGCCCTAAATCCTTATAATGGTATTCCAGCACTTGGCATCACTACTAACAAGTAGATCTGCAGTGAAGGGAGTCACATTGTAGAAGAGAATGCATGTCATTTCATGAATGTCATTTCACACAAGTAACATGAGTGAAGTTTTACAGCAAATAAGAGATCCTGGGGTAGTAGTCCCGACAATGTTAGAAACCATTGAAGAATTTGAAATATCATACAAATTGTAAGACAACTAAGCCAAGTCTGTGTTGGAACGAATACCAGATTAATAATAATTTGGTGCATTTCCAGTAGACGTAAGGAGAAAGCCCTACACATACCTGTTTTTCCAAGTTAATCATAACATGTACAGAGTATATGAGCAGAATATGTTCTCATTCATCAAGTAACTAGAAAAAGCATTACACTTCTGAATGGCTTTCTTCATGTCTCTTAGTAATAGAACTGCATTGAATAAGACGATAGTGATGCCCATGCCTTTATATGTGTGGCAGAGTATGTCCATCAACATACCTAATAGAAATTTTAAAGAATACTCCGTGATTTAGCAGTCAAAGACCCTGCAATTCAATAATTGGTAGACTTAGCAACTGCTAAACCATTTATTCATATGTACAAAACCATTTTGTGAGTCAGAAAGCATTTTCTGATTCATAAAATGAATGCTGCAAATCATACCAAATCATAATTTGGAAGGGTGTGGAATGGGCATTGAGTCAATTTTGTATGCGTCAATGTACTTCTGAAGTAACTCCGTCAGCCATTGGTCTGCTATTGACTCACAAGTTGGGGTGGTAACTGGGGAGGAGGTGCACTTTGCAGTAGGGAGAGGGGGAGCAGCCAGCCACTGTTCCTTAAAGAAATGTGGATAGCTTTTGAAAAGAGTTCCCTGAAGGCCACAAGCCCTGTGATTGTAGCCATCCTCAAGGCGGTGCAAATTACAACCTCCCTGTTAAATATTAATGAAGCAAGCCTTCTGTGACCCTCAACTATTCCTTATTTTGTGAACTGACCTATTAGCACATAGGTCTGTTTGACAAATAAAATGACAGTAATAAAAAGTCAGTGAACAATTTATGACCACTTTTTGTGACCAGTTTAAGCAGAGACCCGGCCCTTGGTTCATTACTAGTGATGTTTTTTTTTTATAACTCTGTTTATTAACAATAAGATAAACAAAAACAAACAAGGCAATACAGGCAATACTGCTGGGTACATGCTCTAAGGGGGGAAAAAGCATGTTACAAGTCAATACAAATCGTCAATGTCAAATGAGAAAGGGGGGGAGCAGGGGTTAAGTAGATTCACATGTTCTCAAGACTAGACAATACTAGGAATGTCCGGTTAGGGGGAAGGCGGCATTTCCGGAATACGTTTGGAAGGACAGATATTTAGGAACATAGATTTCAACTGGACACAAACTGACAACAGAAGGTACTGACTATGGATTGACAATACACATTAGGGCATATAATGAAAAGGGTACTTTATTTATTAATTTAGGATCTAGCTTTTTAACATTCATTATCGATCCAACATTGATTCTGATACTGTGCAATTTATACTTATGCGTCACAATACATTTAGATATCAATCTACATTTCATAAATAGATACAAAATGTGCAAAGATTATGCAAAAAAATATAATCTATATACAAGGATATTTGGTATTGGTCAGAAAAACATGGCTAAAAATAGTATAACATTGCTACGCGCGTTTAGGCTATGAGCCTTCATCAGGAAGCCATGGTGTATATTCCAAGTGTACCTATACAAAATACATGAAAAATCCATGTCAGTATCAGTGTCTTAATACTAAAGTTACATAAGCATTCAATACATTTGATCTATTATTTACAAAGTTATAATTAGAAACAGGGAAAGATAAAAAATCTTGGTATATACATATGTACAGTGTAGAAGTGTGGCTCACTGGTTAGAGGAGGCAGACCCTGAAGCAGAGGTCAGACCGGTACCAGGGTTCAATTCCCGACGCGGCAGGGCCTTGAGCTCAAAATGTCCACGGACTCGATAATTCTCGCTTCGGTGCCTACTCAAATCAGGGGCTCTCACTCTGCAACTCTGGGCAATAGCTTGCTCAATCTCCACTACGGCCCCCGCAGCGGGATGCCTGGCTTTCACCTTGGGGGTGCCCAGTAGGGGCTATCTCACAGGGAAAAACCAGGATGGGTTCCCAAAGCAAGCGCCTTGAGACCCGTTGGGGTGATTAGTGCGCTATATAAGAAGCCAACATTACATTACATTTTTACATTTTACATTACATTACAGTGTTGCATACACTATCTAAAACACATCCTACATTTCAGTGACATCTATTGATTTTACATAAAAGGGTTTGTGTACCATGGTTCATGGTAACTGCTGGTCGATGTCTATATAGATGCTCTAGCTAATTATGATCTATATTGTCTGGAGGGAGGGTACAGAAGGGGAACGCGAACAGAGGGTGGGGGCAGTGAGGGAAGGGTGAACATGGAAGGGGAACACGAACAAAGAGTGGGCGCTAAAAGGAAATGACAACGAAAAAGAGGAGAGTGAGGAACCTACAACTGAGGCAGCCGGCCTTTTTTAGCCAGGCGAGGGAATGCACAGGGACGCTGGAAACCCAGATATCAACCAAGGTTCAGAGGCAATTTTCAACAACACAACCAACACTACCCCCCACCTCAGAACCAACAATATGCTGGACCACAAATGCATCCTTACCGTCCACCTCAAAACTATCAGGAAGCCCCTATCATGTATCCGAATCCGAACCAATATCTAGTAACCCGACATTCACAGTACTGGCGCGATTAAAAGAGATCCCCATTTTCAACCTAACCAGTGACCATTTGAGTCCGGCCACTGAAAAGCTACTCACTAAAGGTCTCTCCTTCTTCCCGCACTGTACTATCAATAAATTTGAGCTCTTCAAATATCTAATGAGTTTCTTCAGAAAGATTAGGCTCCAAAATTTCTTTGCAGATACTGAGCAAGAACCAGAGCAAGCCACCAATCGATCAGGATTAAAACCTATGTCCACCTTCCTACCCTCACTAGAACAAGTCTCGCCCGAGATAGCTATATTTGAACATGTGGTGTTTAACAAACTAACAGCCGCAACAAAATATATTCCATCTCCCAACTTCAATATCACTCACGATGAACATCAGGCATTACATACCCTAAAAAGCAACAATGATTTTTCATGTATTTTGTATAGGTACACTTGGAATATACACCATGGCTTCCTGATGAAGGCTCACAGCCGAAACGCGCGTATCAATGTTATACTATTTTTAGCCATGTTTTTCTGACCAATACCAAATATCCTTGTATATAGATTATATTTTTTGCATAATCTTTGCACATTTTGTATCTATTTATGAAATGTAGATTGATATCTAAATGTATTGTGACGCATAAGTATAAATTGCACAATATCAGAATCAATGTTGGATCGATAATGAATGTTAAAAAGCTAGATCCTAAATAATTATATTAATAAATAAAGTACCCTTTTCATTATATGCCCTAATGTGTATTGTCAATCCATAGTCAGTACCTTCTGTTGTAAGTTTGTGTGCAGTTGAAATCTATGTTCCTAAATATCTGTTCTTCCAAACGTATTAGTGATCCCGATTTAGGAACTTTAGTCAGGGATACCCCCTTTGTTTACACACACGGCATTTCCAGAATATCAATGAGGGGAGGAGTGCACATCTCACCCCGGTATGAGTTCCACTGGCACCAAATTTTACCCCACTTCCTCGGTCTGCCGTGGGCCACATACACCGTTTTCTCCCGAAACATGCACCAATCCATATTTTCCTTCCATGCTGTGATAGTGGGTGTTCTTTGGGACCCCCACAATTGTGCAATATCTCTCTTGGCTATCATATTCCCAAGGGTCGCCCATTGAGTCTGCGCAACATCATAATCAGTCGGTTCCCAGACATTCAGCAGACAGCGCCTGGCTTCAGGCAACAACGAAACTCCCGTGACTTCCTCCATAACTGCATGCACTCGATACCAGAACACAACCACTTCCGGGCATTCCCAAATTATGTGGAGGAAAGTGCCTGTTAAGCCACATCCACGCTTAAACAACCCATCCACAGAATAACCCATACGAATTAGGCGGGGCCAGTTATACATATCCGATGCAGGATTTTGAGTTGCACCAGCCGGAGACGGGCTGGAATCGCGACCTCCTTAGGAGAGGATATCGCAGCTTGCCAGTCCTCATCATCCAACTCCAGCCCATCACTGGTCCATACCTCTCGGAGGTGCACCAGCAAATCTGTACGGTCGTTAATCAGTTTCTTATATATCAAAGAAATGGTGCTGTCTGGAACGTAGCAGTCTAGCACCCGATCTTCGAGAGGGGATGATTCCGGAATTGCGACCCCGGCTGGAAAAACCGAGCTCAGTGCGTGGCGGATCTGCATATAGCGGAAGAACTCCTTATCACTGAGTTCGTATTCTACCTTCAACTCCTCAAACGTTTTAATCCTATCTTTGTTCCAGAGGTCTCCAACCTTACAAATACCAATCATATCACACTTCTCAAAGCCCTTCGTCCTCCACAAGCTACCTAATCTTTCAGACACGTAGAGCGGGGTTGCCCGGATCAATCGATTTGACCACCCCATTGCCACATTCGCACTCTGCCACACTCGCACTGCAATCTTAGTGGGTCCTGAGAGTTTCCCTCTGACAGACTTGGAGTAAAGCGCCCTATTGTAGTCACCACCCGGCAGCTGCCACGTATCCATCTCAAACGCAGGGTTTGACGTGGGGCCATACATTGCATGATTAATTGCTCCCAGCTAGGAGGCCCAATAGTAGCGCTTGATATCCGGAAGTGCAATACCCCCGTCATACCAGGGAAGTGTCAATTTAGCAAGGGCGATACGCGGACGTCCGCCCCATACCAACCGCCTCTGTAAACTCTCCACCTCCCGGAAGTAACTCGCCGGTATGACATCGAGCGTGTTCTGAAGCGCATACAAAAACCGTAGTAGAGACATCATCTTGAAAAGGGCTGCCCGTCCGAGAGGGGACACCGGCAGTCCAAACCAGGCCGCAACGTCAGACTTCAACCACTGGAGCGGGGGAAGCAGATTACGCTCGTAACGGACAGCGGGGTTCAGTGAAATGAAGACCCCCAGATATTTAAAACCTATCTGTGTTACCTGTATGGGGCAGATGCATGGCAAAGGGGGAGCGTCTCCAGAGAGTACATAAACACAGGACTTAGTCCAGTTAATCACGAGACCGGAGTTCTTCCCGAACGAATTCAGCACATCAAACAGTACTATTAGCGACTTCCGAGGCGACGTGAGATACAGCAAAATATCATCTGCGTAGAGTGATATTCGATCCTCAAAATCAGGGGTCCACCGAATACCCTTAAGCGATGGTTCCCACCGCAGCCAAGCGGCAAGAGGTTCCAAGGCAAGGGCGAAAAGCAGTGGGGACAACTGGCACCCCTGTCGCGTGCCCCTCCCCAGAACAAAGGACTTAGAGACCCTACCATTTACCACAATCTGGGCTAGCGGTTCTTCATACAGGAGTTTTACCCAACCGATGAAACCAGGGCCGAAACCAAACTTTGCAAGAGAAGCCCAAAGATATGGCCATTCCACTGTATCAAAGGCCATCGTAGCATCCACGGAAACCAAGATGGCCGGTTCACGCAGCGACTCCGCTTTCGCCAGGACGCCATGAAGACAATGCAGGTTTAATGCGGTTTTGCGATGTGGAATGAAACCAGACTGATCCGGATGAATCAGATCGCTGATCACCTTTATCAATCGGTTTGCCAACAATTTTGCAAGGATCTTGGGTTCTGTATTCAGGAGCGATATAGGCCTATAGGATGTGCAACGATCCCGCAGTTTCCCTTCCTTATGAATCACCACAATGGTTGCAAGTCGCTGATCATGGGAAAGGGAACCGACGTCTCGCGATGCCATGAACATTTCACGGAGATACGCGCCATTTTGTCCGAACGCAGCTTGTAAAGCTCGACGGGGATACCATTTGGGCCCATAGCCTTTCCCGAGCGGACGGAACGAATAGCAATTGCTACCTCATCATCAGAAAACTCTGCATCCATCAGATCCCTGTCAGGATCCGATAGGCGAGGCAACGTGATGTCTCTTAACAACAAATGCGAGTCTGCTTCTGGTCTGTCAGAGACTGGGGAATATACATTACGAAAGTGTTCAGCAAAACACTCCACTATCTCAACCGGGTCAGTAACACGCACTCCATCCACTCTCTCAGGGAACCACACGACTCGCCCTCTCCTTTCTATCTAACCAGGCAATCAATTTCGCAGCTTTGTCTCCAACATCGTACAGCTGTCCCTGCTGCTCTCGACTCATAGCTCTAGCAGCGTCCGTTACCTTGGCCCTATAGTCAAGCTGTTTGAGACTGAGGACATGCAATTTATCATGAGTAATGCCCAACTCCAGTTCCCCCTCCAGCTCAGCTATCTCGGCTTCCAGCCGGACCACCGCCTCATTCTTGCTTTTCTTTGCGCTGGCAATTAACGACAGTGCTTGACCACGGATAACCGTCTTGAAAGCCTCCCACAGCGAAACCGAAGAGGAAACTGACCCCACGTTTTCAGCAAAAAACTAACTCAGCCCTGGTTTTGGGGTTGCGGAGATGCCAAGGATTGATCGGAGCCACTCGACCCTCAGAGCCCATATTCATGTCGTCAGAAGCCACAGTGGGGAGTGGTCCGATATACCCCTAGCCAAGTGTCTGACTTCCCTTACCAAAGAGGCCTGTGCAGCTGGCATCAGAACATAGTCAAGCCTAGCGAGACTGCCGTGAGCACCAGAGTGAAAGGTGTATTGTGCTTATCCCGGGTGCATCAGCCTCCAACAATCTACCAGACCCAGCGTCTCCAAGAAGACACTCAACCAAGACTGTGATCTTGTGAGGTCCCTGGGGGGCTGCGGTCCTCCCTACCGGAAACAACAGAATTGAAATCCCCGCCCATGACCAGAATGCCCTCAGGGAGACCCAACACTACTCTCCCCAAATCAGCGAAGATCATAGCCTGTAAACCCGGTGGAACATACACAGAAAGTAATGAGATAGTCTTCCACTCTCACCTACCCGTGATAGCGGCATAGCGTCCCCTGTCGTCAATAATTGTATCATCTAACTCCAGGGGGAGGGAACTCCTGACTCGGATACCCGCCCCCCTAGATCCAGAAGTAAATCCAGAGTGTGCGATTAGACGATAACCTCGCCGATTCATAGTGTGGCACGTGTTGCCGATCAAATGTGTCTCCTGCAGTAATACTACATCAGGGGAAAGGCATCTCAGCAGTTGTAATACCACTCCTCGTTTTATCCTATCTCCCAGTCCGTTAACATTCCAACATAGTACCTTCAACCCCCTACCCCCATCCCAAAAGTAAGGGCAGAATCCACCCCACAGCGAACACAACACTCAGATCAAAATGCAAAGTAATCCGTTGCCTTGAAACAAAATAAAACACATCCAACCCCCCCACCCCTCAACAAATCCCAGGAACACATCCCCCCACCCTGCACCCCTGAGTTAGACTCAAGAGCCACCCCAACTTGCAGTATGCCTATCGCCCTAACATTAAACTAATCTACAAGAAGAAACCCCGGAGGAGGGAGAGCCCCATCCCCCTCGCCACCTCTGGGTACTACACCAGAAGCATTGCAAGTACAAAAGTCATCAAACCACAGCAGCCAGTTCTGTGTACTGTCCGGGAACCGGTTACCACTCCTCATTCTTGTTCCAACAGGCCACCTTCCGCACCTCCAGAATGTTCTGAGCGATCTCGCTGCGTAGGCAATGTATCAAGCCAGTCACTCAGGCTCTCGGGGTGATCAAAGAAGAACGTCCGATCGATGTGTTCAACACGAAGCCGAGCTGGAAAAAGCATCGCGTATTTCATGCCCATGTCTCTCAGTCGCCGCTTCACCCCCTGGAACCCCATCCTTTGTTTCTGAATGGACTGGGTGAAATCCGGGTAGAAGCTGATCGTGGTGTTCTCAAATTTAGTAGGGCCACCTGCCCGTGATGCCTGCAGGATAGCGTCTCTATCCCTATAATTGAAAATTCTGGCGATTATAGGCCGTGGAGGGGCACCCGGTTTCAGCTTCCCACCCGGTACGCTGTGCGCATGTTCCACTGCAAAAAAGTTGCTCAGGTCTTTGGGGGTGAGGTGATTCAGAATAAGATCTTCCACGAGGAGATATGTGGTCAACTCGGCCGTCCTCTCAGGGACCCCAATGATACGCACGTTGTTGCGTCTTGCCCGACTTTCAAAATCCTCCAGCCGGCGGGCAAAGAGGTCGTTGGAGGACCGTAGATTGTGAACCTCCGTTTGCAAGTCGGACACATTGGTCGTGAGGCTGAAGGTCTTCAAATCTAGGGATTTGACCTTTTCGTTGGTCTTCGATAAGTCTGTCCTGATCAGGTTGACATCGATCACCACCGTGTCGAGCTTTAGGGCCAATGTCTCATACTGTTGGCCTATGGAGGTCTTCATGCTAGCAATGGCGCCCATGACATCACGGAGGGTCATATCATCCAATGCAGCCAAGCCATCACCCGCCTCTTCCAGGGACCTACTCGCACCACCGGGGGACCCTTTAGGCTGGGTATAGCGATCCATAATGTTCGATTAGGTGGTACCCCCTCGGTGAGTGGTTTTGGTCTTCCGCTTCTCGCTTTCAGGTTTGCCCGTCATGTTAGGTGTTGCGCCCCAGAGGGGCCTTTGGGACCTGGTAAAAATGACTCCTCACGATTCAGCCCCAGGGAAGTTCGAGTGTGAGTCTCGGCAGGAGATCACATGACCAGGAGCTCTAGACAGCCGGCGCCAGGTGCAGTTGCGGGGTCTAGATCATGGGCTGCCAGAGTTTGGCGGAGACAGGCTGAGGTAGAAAAATCAAGAGCAAAACCGAAAGTCAACTCAGGGGCGCAAGCCGATTCCCGCAGGCCGTTGTTGTTCAACTACCACCTGGGCACCACGGTGACTCGAGTCCCAGGCGGTTCCATGGAGCAGGCCACTAATGTTCGAAGTGGCGTAAGTTCCGTTCCCGGCGTCCAAATCGATTTCTGAAAACAGCTATTAAATCAGCTGGGTTGTATCTTCAATAACCCGTTGTCGTAGTCAGGATTGGAAGCAGGATATATGCGGGAGGCGGAGAGGGTCTCGGGAGCCCTGTGCTCACGCGACCATCTTGGTTGCGCGCGAAGCTCCTCCTCTAGTGATGTTTTTTTGAAGTGGAAAAGCAGCATGGAGAGCTGTGGCTGAAATGGTTAAACGTTGAGGCTGTGGTTGACCGCCTGTGGAGGAATGGGTGTAGGGTCTGGCCCAAGGACCACAGGCTAGGCCCTTCACTCTACAAGAAAGCCTAAAGACTAAGAACACTCTTTTTGAGTGGCTATCAAAACATGGCCTCTACAATGCAGTTGTGGACAAATACAGGGGCATATTATCAAGGGGGTTTATCTCTGCTTTTTTGGCTTTAAAAGCCAAGAAAGCGGAGATAAAATTATCTCCCTATTACCAAGCTGTCACTAACACCAGTTAGTGACAGCTAATAGGAGATAGCGACCATCTTGGGCCCCGCTTTGCATGTCAGTGATATTTATCACTAATGACATGCAAAGTGGGCGTGCCAAGATGTTAGCTACTGGAAACAGTCCCTAACATCGCTATCTCCTATTACCAACTTTTGGAGATATTCGCGCTAAGCGCGAATATCTCCAAAAGCTAACACCTGCCCTGAGCAGTTCAAGCCATGTTATCCAATGGGAGGTGGATAACATGGCTAAGAGCATTTGCTCGATAATGCATGAATATCGCTGACTTTTCAGCGATATTCATGCTTTACGGCCGTTTTTTATCGCATTTGCGATAAACCTTGCTAATAGCAAGGTTTATCTGCGATAAAAATCGCCGATGTGCGGCGATAATGTTTGTCTCTAAACAAGTTGGAGACAAAAATTATCGCTAGTTGTTGGTAATATGCCCCACAGTGCTTTGTTCAATGCGGGCAGAATCTTTTATGAATTGTCTTGATGAATCTGGTAAACAGAGACACTGCTATTTATTCAATTAAGATTGTGAAGCGACAAGCCATCAGAAACGGAAGAAAGATCAATGTGTCATTCTAATATTTTCACCTGCTGTTGTCAGTATGTAATTGGAGCATCTAGGCGATGCAGTTATATTTCCTTGTGTCATATGAGTCATCATGAGAGTTGCCCCTCAGATATTTAAGCTCGTGTGAAAGGTGCTTGCTAGAAATGCAAAGCATTCAAAATTCAGAGGTCACTCATCTCTCTAGGGAAGGTATGTCTAGTTATGAAACCCTGTACCAATGCTGACCGACCTTAAACATCTTTCTAGACACCAAATTGAATGTTGAAAAATGCATAAAGAGCTCAATATTGCCTTTCTTGAAGGATATTAAACATTGTTTTCTGTCTCACAGTTATCACTGATTTGTATGAGGTTTCCAAAGCAAGGTGCATCTCCTACTTGGCATGAGCACAGTACATCATTTTCAAACGGACATTTAAATAAAAACCATTTACATGGAGAAAAGAGTGAGTAATCAGAATGAGGTTGACAAGTGCAATCCTAGTATTTATAAATAAGAACATTATTTGGAACCTGTGTATTAATGTGGAGTGGCGGATAGGAAGTAACTGAGTTTGATAGGAGGGAACAGAACTGCTATCTTTTACAATGTTAGCATTCTAAACAAATTAAATGTAAGCCATGAGAACCGTTGTAGGAGGTCTCTGTCATAAAGCCTCCAGTACACTAAATGGTTTTGGTTCATTTAAAACTTTCGAGGAAGCTGAGCCAAAAAAGCTTCAAGCCAGCAGGAATAGTTTGGGCAATTCTTCATGGTGGTCAAAGCAACCTTTCGCAGTAAATCATTTGAATCTATTTTCTTTTCCAGCTTCTTAAATCCGTCTTTGGCTCCTAGAACAGAGCTAAACATTTGGCTTGTTTATGTAGTGGACTTGCTTTCACATTTAGACTGCTCCGCAAAAACTATTCTTTAGAAGTAGTGCACAGTAGTGGCGTTAAGCTGTGTCGTGTTACAGGTGCTCATCAGTGAGCTCTACACCGAATTATCTATCAGTCCTGTGCTGTATCAGCTCTTACACTTTTTGTTATTCAGGGGCATATTATCAAGGGATTTATCTCCGCCTTTTTGGCTTTAAAAGCCAAGAAAGCGGAGATAAAATTATCCCCCCATTACCTAGCTGTCGCTAACACCAGTTAGCGACAGCTAGTAGGAGATAGCGACCATCTTGGGCCCCGCTTTGCATGTCTGAAAAATGTATCACTAATGACATGCAAAGTGGGCGTGCCAAGATGTTAGCGACTGGAAACAGTCGCTAACATTGCTATCTCCTATTACCAACTTTTGGAGATATTTGCGCTAAGCGCGAATATCTCCAAAAGCTAACACCTGCCCATGAGCAGTTCTTAGCCATGTTATCCAATAGGAGGTGGATAACATGGCTAAAAGCATTAACTCGGTAATGCCTGAATATCGCTGATTTTTCAGCGATATTCATGCATTATTGCCGATTTTTATCGCATTTGCGATAAACCTTGGTAATGCCAAGGTTTATCTGCGATAAAAATCGCCGCAGCTCGGCGATAATTTTTTCTCGCTAACCAAGCAATAGCGATAATTATCGCTATTGCTTGGTTATATGCCCCTGAATTATTAATTACTTCTGATAAAGCCAAACTGCTCTCATATTGACATAGTATTGTAAGAGTACAGCAATTTCCTAAAATGTTATGTTGTACGTAGAACACATTTGTTTTGAGGCAAGCTTCTCTTATCGCTAGAGCTCATAAATTTAAGGTGAAGTATAAAAAGCCTTAAACAATTAAACAATATAGCTCAGTTTGACACATTGAACAGTCATGATAGGATACTCTTTCATATTCACCTGGGACATTACGTTTCTTTCTTCCCATTTTCTCTCCAGATATCTGTTACTACTCATCATCATTGTGAATGCTCTAACATGTAATTGCAGTGTAGTTAGATCATGTTGAGGTTAGGTACACATGGCCTCTATCTGCCTCCACCCTACACTTGTGCCTGTCAGCCATTTACGTGACTGAAGAACAATTGGCATAAACTCAATCCACCCTAAACAGAGATCACCTGGGTTGGACTGGCCTTTCAGGCAGTCTGGTAGTCTGGCACTGCAAGATGGGCCATCTTGAAAGGACCACTGTGTGGGCTTTTGTTTATGGTTCCATCACAGTCTACAGGACCAAAAACAGCTCACACAGGCCCTTTCCAACTGGCCCATCTGGCAATGTACCAGACTGCCCATAAGCCAGTTCAGCACTAGGATCAACCATTTTCAATAATTAGTCTAACCTCTGGAATAATATTGTCTGGTCTGTCCCAGGAGATAGCCCCTCTCATGTAGCCTCATTCCCAGACATTGATTTGGAATTTCACTCTTAACCCAAGGACCAGAATATAAAATGCAGATTGATTGTCTATATTTTTCTTCCTCTCCAGTTTCTCATTCACTATGAATGCATGGATCTATGCATGGATCAAATGTAATAATTGCTGACGGGAAATAGCCTTAGGTGCTGAATCTCTCAAAAACATAAACATAGAATGAAATACACAACACATATGTCTGAGCGATCATAGACCTGAAAGAGACTAATTGAAATAATAATGCAAAGAGTGCAAACAAATATTGCAAACTAAATGTCGATTCATTCTATATTTCAACATAGAAACACAACCTACTTTCAATACTTTGTTAGGTATTCAACATTTGGTTGTGCCATCTCTTTTAATTTAATAAGCTATTATGTTTGGGGTACAATCTGTGTCTTCTGGCAGTGAATGTGAAAAGAAATTGCACTTAAAATTACTGATATCTACGTGTACATTAAATAAAACAAAATCCAGATAAACCTGGATCATCAAGCCAAGATTATATAGGAAGATACGAAATGAATGAACACAAGGACACACAGTGGCAATAGGAAATTAATGAGGCAAAGGCGGAGAGACAAGGACTGGAAAGTCATACGAATACACTCATACTTGAGAACCATTGGAACACACAGACACTGGGAGATGTAGGAATGCACTGGGCTACATAGAAAGATATGGACTCAGGGGGACAGGGACACAGGATAACACAGACAAAGGTGTTGACAGCAAGAGCCAGGGACAACGGATGCCAAGAAAGGGGGAGAAAAATACACAGGAAGACAGACCAGGTGGCATAGGAATTGAAGACTTGCTAAGTCAAAGAAAGCACAGAAAGACCCATATGCTGGGAAACACACACATGAAACGACACAGACAATGGGAGGTATGATCACTATATTTTGCTGAACAGATTTTGGTCTTCAGTGATAGAAAGGGAATATCTGAAACACATCTTACAGGGAGCTCACACTATATAGCCATAGAATTTTCGAATGTGTTCCATGAAAATACAAAGCATTATAACTAGTCTCAGTGGACAGAGTCTACTAACGTGTGGAGCAAGTTTGAAAGCAATCACGTCCTCATCAGAGCTAACATGGCTTCTCAGAATTGTATACTGGAATGAGCCTCAATGTTATAAAATGAATGAGGAGTTTGATACCTCAAAAATATTATGCTTCCACATTTAAGAACCATGCACATGTTTTCGGGCCTGATCCAAACTCTGATACAACACTAAATACTCTTCCTGATTTAAAAATAATCTAAGTGGGAGATTCAGGGTGAATCCAGTTCTTCTACATAGCACTGCATGTCCAGTAGCTAAACATGTTGGTTGAATGTTTTTGGCACTGTGTACTCTAACGGCGGACTATTGGTCACTGATAGCGTGACGTGTGAGACTACGACACACCTATCACCTACTTGATTCCACAAGGTGGTGCCTCCCAATTTAATAACGCTGATAGAGACTATTGCGTTTCCGAAATAGCCAACAGTGTGCACTTTTTAGCGCCTTTTTCAACATTTGAAAAGGATAGAGATGATTGCTCTTTTGACATAGTTAATATACCTATAGGAGCCCATTTGTAAGGCCCTTTTGGTGTTTTTAAACTTTGACTCATCCGGTTCAAATTGAATATTGAACTAGCTTAAAGGGTCTTTTTTAACAATCAACTTCACGTCCTGAATTTGGTTGTAATGTGTGGTAAAGTAATTTATATTATAACTGTATTGCTTTAAGTGTAATTCTGTATAGTCTAGAATTTAGAGTGTTTAAGGAGTTCTAGTGTAATGGAACTCTTGGCTCATTGATGACGTTGCTGCTGTGGGTGGTGGTCGTGTCCTGTATGGAATAAACCTTTCTTCATATTTATTCAAGCATTTGGATTTTATTAACAAAACCAATACTACATTTTATGCCGACGATTTCTTTCAAAGAGAGGACCCACCAACATAATTTTCATTGAATTTCATCTTTACTGAACAAAGCGTCACAGAGTACAAGAAATTGGAAACATCTAAACAGAAACGAATTTCTGTTTTGCTTCGGGATTTCTGGGATTTGCCCACCTACTTCGGTAAAGTACATTTCTTTTGCTACTAATTGCAGTTACCTGCTCAGTCAACTGCCAGCTAGGTATGTTTTGAATGATTAAACGGGTGCTTCATAGGGCATCATTTAAACATACTTCTCGTGCTACCGTTTCGCCAGTGCTGCGATTGTGTTCGGTGATTGCTGACTGATGCACTTGAGTGTAGCACGATCTTCATTCTATTCTATCTACGGATGTAAGGTGATCAGAGAACTTGCACGTGACCGGGTTCCTGCACGTTTCTACAAGTACTTCCATCCCCTTAAGAAAACACGTTGAGCACCTTTTTGGTGGCCAGGTTTGCTCATTGGGAAAACCTTCATTGTCACTAAGTGTTGCACGTTATTCCGTGTGTTTACCGAGTATTGGAGTGTTTTACCTTCGACGCGCTCAAATTAATTCAATTGTTATTGAACAATTACTTGACTTGTGGACACTTATCTATATTTCAACGTCTGCAAGTAATATTTTATTTATATTGATGTTGAGTCTATGCTTTTTTATATATTTTTTTCATTCCTACTTATAAAATCTTCATTATGGATTCAGTGAACACAGTAATGCAACCACCCCCATTTCTTGAAAATCAAGGTAAACCATCTACACCTTGGCATAAATGGTATAGAGTGTTTGAAAATTATCTTGAAGCTATAGATGACAGCAAATATTCAGCGTCAAGGATGAAAGCTTCATTGTTCAATCACTTAGTTTGTGCTGGAAAATAAGTTTTTGGTAATTTATCTGTTTTTACGGAGCCTGCTGGTGATGAAACCTGGGATCTTTTTAAGGAAGCTTTAGCACACATTGGTAAACAATATGTGGATGAACCATTTGTTATGGTTGAAAGACACACATTTTTTAAATGCAAATAAACGTCTGAAGAGTCCATCGAAGATTATTTAGCAGTATTACGAGTATTGGCCTCAAAATGTGTATTTGGAAATTACTTAGACACTGCTCTATGTGATCAATTACTATTTAATTCTTTTAATAAGAAAATCCAAGAGCGTATTTAATGTGCAAAAATCCATCTCTTGATGAAGTTATGGATATTGCTAGAAGTATTGAGAGTTCTGTTGTTTCTTCTAAAATTTTGACTCAATCGGCTACTATAATTGCTTCTGATAATACAAAGGTGGTACAAGTAGCAGCAGTGTCTAATGCTAGTATTTCTGATGTTAATTTTGTTTCACATAAAAACATGCCTAAGAAGACAGGTGAAAAACATGTTGGGGGAGCATGTTACAGGTGCGGATTTAAGTTTCACATGGGCAACTTTCCTAATTGTCCTGCTCAAGGTAAAAGGTGCAACAATTGTAAAAACAAAAAAAAGACATTTTATACTGTATGCTATTCTAACAAAGCAAAATTTAAGGTCAGTCAACTTGACATGGAGAATGACATTATGAGTGAGGCTATTAGTAATGTTTCATTATCAGTTGAGGTAAATTTGTTAAGAGATTTTGAAAAGAGGTGTAAAGGTCCCATTTGTGAGGTACACATAGGAACTATTAATATTGGCATTATGGCTGATTCAGGGTCTCCTATTACTTTAATAGCTGAAAACACATCAACAACTTTTGGTCCAACAAATTATTGAAGCCTACCACTGTTAATCCAAAAGCATTTGGTGAGTATGATATAATTATGAAAGGTTATTTCGATGACAGCATTTTGTTCAAAGGAAAAAACATTTTTACCAAAGTTTATGTGGCAGTTAATGGAAGAGGTATTATACTCAAACCTAGGCACGCTGAACCTGTGGTACTTGGTGATTTGCCAATTTTTTGCTTTTCTAGAAAATAATACGCATGATGATGAGATTATACAAAAGTTATGTTCCAAGTTTTCAGATGTGTTTTCAAAAAAGTTTGGGGTAGTTAAAGGATTTCAGCATACTATAAAGTTGAAGAATGATGTTACTCCTGTTATACAAAAAGTAAGACCTGTTCCTCTTTCTGCCAGAGAGGATCTTAAAAAATGATTAGATATGTGTTCGCAAGATATAATCAAACAAGTTGAGTCTTCAGAATGGGTTTCCGCTGCTGTAGTTGCACGCAAAAGTTCTGGCGATATTCGCTTATGTGCAGACTTAAGAGTGCTTAATAGAAATATTCTTGTGGATTGCCATCCCCTCCCAAGAATACATGAAATGTTGGCAAAACTAGGAGCTAGTAAGTATTTTTCAACTATAGATTATTGTTCTGCGTTTCATCAAATGTCCTTATCTGAAAATTCACAACTGTTAACAAAGTATGTAACACCATTTGGTGTATATATGTGCAAGCGAATGCCATTTGGTTTGGCATCCGCAGCCAGTGTTTTTCAAAGGTTGATGGATCAAATGTTTCAAGAAGAAAAAGGTATACAGGCTTTCCAAGATGACAGTTTAATTCATACAGAGAATTTAGATCAACATATAATTTTATTAGAGAAGGTTTTGAGTAAATTGGGTACTCAAGCTATGACTGCTAATGTTGATAAATGTAAATTAATTTCTCAAGAGGTTAATTATGCGGGGCATAACATTTCTAAAGAGGGAATTAGATCCTAAGTTTCTTTATTAAAGGGTGTTAATGATGCACCAATTCCTACAGACAAAGATTCCTTAAGAGCCTTTATTTATTTATTTAATTTCTTGTATAGCTCAAGAATCGACCCCGTACGGGGTATCTCCGCGCTTTGCTCGCTAAGATGGTGAAAAACAGGGACATTGCAGATGAGCTAAAGGTTACAGTGGTGGAACTACAGTAGATTATTCTTCTGCAAACAAGTTGGTTTTTAGCCTTTTTCTAAATGATAAATGATTAGTGATCTGTCTAAGGCTAAGGGGCAAGTTGTTCCACAAGGTCGGTCCCACTAAGGAGAAAGCTCGGCCGTCTTGTCTGGCCTTTTTGATAAGAGGGGGTTTTAGCAGAAGTTGATTGCTTGACCGCAGATCTCGGTCCGGTTTGTAATACTGTAGTTTTTGGGTTAAGTAGTTGGGGCCGTTTTCAAACAGGCACTTATGGACAGTACAGCAGATCTTAAATTTGACACGTTGGCGTATAGGGAGCCAGTGAAGTTCTCTCAACAGGGGTCTGGAAGATGTTCTTGAGGGGGCATTCAGAATCAATCTGGCCGCCGTGTTCTGGACCACCTGTAGTCGATTGATGCCATCCTCGTTAGCTTGTATCAGGAGCCCGTTACAATAGTCTAATCGACTTATGACCAGGGTCTGCACAAGGGTCTTTCTGTAGGTGTCCGGTAAGAGAGGGAAAACTCGTCTGAACAGGCCAATGGTGCGGAAAGAGGCTCCAGCGATCACGTTTGCGTGTTCTTTTAGGGTTAAGTTTTGATCCAATTTCACACCCAGATTTTTGACTGTCAGTTTTGGGGAGGGTACAGGTCCTAAGTCCAGAGGCCACCAGTCGGGAGACCAGAGTATGCTAGCTTTCCCAAAGAGCATCACCTCTGTCTTCCCGACATTACATTGGAGGTAGTTGGAAGCCATCCAATTTGAAACAGCCCTCATACCTTCCGCAAAGTTTTCCCTAACATTAGAATTAAGGGCATGGAAAGGGTAGAGGAGTTGAGTGTCGTCGGCGTAAGACACTGGTGTGAATCCATACTTCCTCACAATCTCAGCAAGGGGGGCCACATACACATTAAATAATGTGGGGCTTAGACATGAGCCCTGTGGCACCACCTTCGTGAGTGCCCTAGAGATGGAATGATAGGGGCCCAGGCTGACAGATTGTGAGCGTCCGGAGAGAAAACTTTCCAACCATGCCAGGGCTTGACCTCCAATGCCCACTCCTTGCAGTCGGTCCAACAGGATTTTATGGGACACAGTATCAAAAGCGGCTGACAGGTCTAACAGCACCAGAATCATTGAGCCTCCTCTATCCTGTGACATTTTGATGTTATCGGTCACGGAGAGGAGTGCTGATTCGGTGCTGTAGTTGGGCCTGAACCCAGATTGAGATTGGTCCAGGCCCCCTGCCGCCTCTATGAAACTGGAAATCTGGGTGTTAACAAATTTCTCTGCCAACTTGCTCAGGAGGGGCAGAAGAGAGATAGGGCGGAGGTTGGAGAGTTCCGTCCAAGGAGAGGTGGTATTTTTGCGTATCGGATTCACAACTGCCTCTTTCCATTGCTGTGGAAGTTTACCTTCTTTAAAGGAAAGGTTGAGGATTTTTTGAATGATTGGGCATAATATTCTGCTCAAGTTGTTTGTCAGTCTGGCAGGGAGAAGATCATGAGGGGAGCCAGATTTCATGTCGCTCAGTAATGATAAAATATCACTCTCCGTGGCTTCTGGGATCTCATTGAAGGTTTCTGTGGGGGTTTTTTGGCATGAGATATTATAATCTTCCGAATTATTGGGATGTTTGGCCAGGATTTTATTATAGATAGTTTCGATCTTATCCTCGAAAAATTTAGAAATATTATTACACAACTCTTGAGAGAAAGTGTCGGGGCTTTCGCAAGCCGAGGGATTGGAAAAAGTATTAAGGATTTTATATAATTCTCTAGTTGAGTTGCCGGCTTCATCAAGCTGAGATAGTAAGCAGGTTTTTCTTGCCTTTTTAATGTTTTTATACTAAGTGGATATTGCCTGCAGATAAAGTTCCTTACTAGCGGGAGAATGATTCTTTCTCCATTGTTTTTCCAGCTTTCTGCATTTTTGTTTCTCTATTTTCAGGGTTTCGGTGTACCATGTTTCTTTTTTGGTAGTCGAGGATTGTTTGACTATCTTTTGTGGGGCTAAAGAGTTTATGGTATCCAGAAGGGTATTATTTAGTTTGGATAGAGCTGATTCTGTGTTATCAGAGTCAGAAATAGTGGGCTCTCTCCAGACTTGCTCAAAAGAGTCCGGGGTGATTTTATGCCATGATCTCCGTTTAATGCTCAAAGTAGTAGGGGGAGCAGAGGGTTTAGCTAGTTGTAAAAAGGAGAATTCCAGCATACTATGGTCGGACCAGTTAATAGATTTGGAGCGGTGGCACTGTATTGAAGGATGGTTAGTGAATATCAAATCCAGAGTGTGGCCTTTCCTATGGGTGGGGCCGCAGTTTCTTAAATGGAGACCTAGAAGAGCAAGGTCAGCTAGAAGGAGTTTGGTATCAGAGTCTTCAGGTACGTCTGCATGAAAATTAAAATCTCCAAGCAAGATAAAATTTTCTTTAGCTCTCATATGTGGGGCTAGTATTTCCGTTAAGGCTAGTGAAAAGCCAGCATTGGGGCCCGGGGGCCGGTATACAAGGGCACCTCTCCAGTGATCCTTAGTTCTGGTGTTAATTTTAAAAATCATAATTTCCATAGTAGGCAAAATTGTTTGTTCTAGCACTGTAATATGGAGCTTTTCTTTGTAAATAATGGCGGTTCCGCCACCAGTTTTTACTGGGCGGTCCTGTCTTAAAATGTTATATCCCTGAGGGATACCCAGAGTGATGCAGGGAACAGTGTGGGGCTTCAGCCAGGTTTCCGTAAGGAAACATATTTCTGGTTTGAAGCTCTGGATAGTGTCCCAGATCTCGACATGGTGCCGGGTAAGTGACCGAACATTTAAAAGAAAGCTTTTCCAGCCTTTCGTTTCAGTGTTAGTATTAGTGGTCCTTATGAGACCAGTAATGATGGAATCGGAAGTGGCTTGTAATCTGCGTAGAAGGCAGGAGAACAGGCCTTCAGGAAATGGCCAGTTGTCACATGCACACCTTGGTTGTCTCTGAGGTCGGAGAGCTAGTAGGGATTGTGGGGTGTACATAAGGCGTGTGTCCTTTGAAGAGGCCATGGTGACTACTAAAGATAGATAAAAGGGCAGAGTGAGTGGCCCCTGGGCCCGTCCGGTCGCGGACGGGCGCAGACGGGCTTCTCTCTGGCGCGTCTCAGGCGCTTCGCTTTCTAGGTTTAAGCGAATAATATGCAAGATTCGTTCAAGGCTATGCTATCATAGTACAACCATTAAGGAATCTCTTTAAAAAAATGCAAAGAATGTTAAGTTAGAACAGTGTCAAAATGATTTTCAGTCAGTTAAAAAATTAATTGTAACTGCGCCTGCTATTAAACCTTTTACTCATGGAGAGAAATGTATTATTAGATGCAAGTGTCAAAGGTCTTGGTGCTGTATTAAGCCAAATCGGGAATGGTCAGGAATGTACCATATCATTTGCCTCACATACTCTCAATGAAGCAGAGAAAAATTATAGTACCATTGAGCGTGAAGCACTGGCATGCTCATGGGTTTCTGAGACATTTAAAATGTACATATGGGGCACTACATTTCAATTGTTTGCGGATCGTAAGCCTTTGATGTATATGTTAAAAGATAGCTGTTCCAGTAAAGCTTCATCTAGACTCATTAGATTGTTAGCAGGGCTACCAGAATTCAATTTTGATATAAAATATATTCCAGGAGGCAAAAACATCAGAGCAGATTTTTTGTCATGATTACCAGTTGAGGGTGCCTGTGTTAGTAGCAATGATAAATCAAATTTTGAATATGTTTTTACAGTGGATGTTATTAATGAAAAATTGTAAATTTCGGAGAAAGAGTGGGTTGAGAGCTGCATGAAAGATGATTATTTGACTCAGGTAAAGACATTTCTTGTTGAAGGTTGGCCTTGCGACAGACCCATGTCAATGTATGTGCGAGTTTTTTCGCAAGTAGCTTCTGAGTTATCAGTAGTCAATTATATTTTAGTTAGACGAGACTTATTTGTTCCTCCTGTAAGTTTAAGGCCTAAAATTATTATGTTGGCTCACAATGGACATTTAGGTATTACTGCAACTGTGAAGAAAATTAAACAAATATATTGGTGGCTAGGTATTGATGGTCAAGTTAAAAGATTTGTGGAAACAGGTGCTGAGTGTTTATGTTCTGAAAAACACTGGAAAACATCTACTGCACCGTTGTGTCCTGTAAGTTGGCCAAATAATGCTTGGGAGAAAAAAGGTCTAATTTCACTGGTCCTTTCAACGTTTTTAAAGGGCACAAAAGATTTCTTATAGTTGCCATCGAATATTTTTCAAAGTGGTTGTACTTTTCTTTCGTAAAGAGTGCAGATTCAGCTTCTGTGGTATCCTTTTTTAGACATTTGTTTTGTATTGAAGGTAGGGTGAAAGAAATCGTTACAGATAATGGGTCTCATTTTATTTCTGACATTTTCACTAAGTTTTTGGACATAAATAATGTTAAACAAATTATTGTACCATTGTATAGTCAAGCTTCCAATAGTCTTGTGGAAAGGGCTAATCGGTTAATGAAAGAAGGTGTGCAAACTGCTGTTGCCAATAACTTAAATGTACCTGAAGATGTACATTTTAAAGTGTGGAATTACAATATTACTCCACAAAGCACTACTAATGTGGCTCATTTTGTCTTGTTAAGAGGCAGAAGACCGATTTCTGTTCTCTGTCCCACATGGTTATTAGATAAGGTCAATCTTACTCACAATATTGATTTGTAGAGTGTTTGAGAACATGTTAAAGAGAAACAAGAGATGTACAAACACAATTTTGATAAAAGAATGCATGTAAAAGAAGGTTTTTAAAATGTTGGTGATTGGGTTTTAATAAAAAAAAACACTAAAGTCAGTAAAGGACAATCAAACTTTTCAGAGTCAGTGAGAGTTTTGAAAATGTCTCGAAAGGCAGCGTTGTTACAGAGTAAAGGATGGTGGAATATAAATACTTTGGTTAAAGTGACTGCTGAACAAGCTAAAATAATTTCACATAAACTGAGTAGTACAAGAGCTGAAGAAAGAAGTGATTGGTTTGATCTCGGTTTGTTGTCTAATTCTGATAGCATTGAGAATTTGCAAATGAGTGAATTCTCCTTCAACAAATCTAGACAGAGGTGATAATGCTACTACTCCCATTAGTCGTGCACGCTCTAATATCAACAATTCTGTTTTGACAGACCATGGAGACAACTTGCTGAGAAGTAGTTCAAGGGTAAGATAGACTCTAGTTCACTCAAGAGAATATGTATATTATTGATGCATCTTTTGTTTATTAAAAAAGGGGTGGTGTAATGTGTGGTAAAGTAATTTATACTATAACTGTGTTGCTTTAAGTGTAATTCTGTATAGTCTAGAATTTAGAGGGTTAAGGTGTTCTAGTGTAATGGAACTCTTGGATCATTGATGGCTTTGCTGTTGTGGCTGGCTGTTGTGGGTCCTGTATAGAATAAACCTTTATTCATATTTATTCAAGCATTGGGATTTTATTTACAAAACTAATATTACAATGGTCTGACAGACAAATCTGCCACAACAGACCTAAATGTCGACTGATACATCTATTTCCTTAGCATTTGTTGTTCTTTAGGAATTGTTTTCTGTCTTTTCAGATTCACATCCTTCTCCAGTTTCATTTGGAATAGATGTTTACACCTATGATTTGTAAGTTGATCTATACATCCTCTAACATGGTGTTTTGTTGTATTTGTATTGTACCCTTTTTAATTTTGTTTACATTAAAAAACTGTGTCCCTTTGAAAAGAAGACATACTCGTGTCTGTAAATGTTTTGTTGTTGAATATTCGTGTTTCGAATAACCTCATTGATTGATTGATTGTTCATTGGTCAGCTACCAATTGGGGCTTAACACACAAGGTATATTGGTACAAAATTCAACTAAGAGTAACTAATAAAATCCCTTGAAGGCACTTTTACCTATCATAAACGTATATGTCCAAGCCTCCAAGGGTATATTGGGTTTCCCACCTTTTTGTCACTTTCTTACTAGTACAGCAATCCATAGGACCGCCGTACTTGTGGTGGACTTCTGACCACTGTCAAAGTGCGGGCCCGCCCTCTAGGATTAGAAGTGTGGCAGTCGGACCGCTGCATCTGCCGGGAATCTAGGATCCCTTAGCGGTGGGGCAGTGATCAGGAGAACTAATATGCTGGTGGTTCCCATGAGGCACATGGTCATGATTGATTTCAATATAGCTGGGTCTGAATTGGGGTGACAAAGAGAGCTAAAGAATGATGATGGCTTCAACCCAGATCTGTGGGTGGTGAGTGTTTGAAAAGGTTCCGCGCTCCGTCCACAATCTCCTTGTGTTTGCTTTGTTTGCTCTAAGTTGGCAGGGTATGCGCAGATGTGGGTCCTTTGCTAATATTTTCCCTGGATTCAAGATAGCCTGGCTGATGAGGGGTGTTACCCCAAAACCTGTCCCAGGATGCTTGTTTCTAGTCCAGGGAAGATCTGGCTTGGCAGTTCGGGCTGGACTGTTTCCACGAGGCACAGGGTCAAGGCTGATTTGCATATGGCTGGGTCTGAACTGGGGTGGCAAAGTGAGCTAAAGAATGATGATGGATTCAACACAGATCTGTGACTGGGGATGAGTGTCCGAAACGTTTCAGCATCCATCATCTCCTTGCGTTTCCTTTGTTTGCCTTAAGTTGGCAGGGTATGCCCAGACGTGGGTCTATCCATCAACTCCTTGTGTTGGCGGAGCCAATGCAGCACTACTATTTTTAAGATAAGAAGGATGACTACACTTAAGAAACAGACAGCACACATGATGGTATTGATTCATGCATGACTGAAAGTTAACCTTTTATTTAGGTTATAACAATGTAATTCTTCATCATCAACCGTATCCTTATAGGATGTTTTTTTAAACAAAGGAAAATGTTTGAAACCACGAACATAAAAAGTAGTCTCATACATATGAGTGTCTATAAAAGTCACTTTTTATGGCCTCTGGTGTTGGTTGCCTTCTGAGCAGGACTTGGATGTGGAGGTGGGAATAAATCTATTCCAGATATGTGTTGGCGAGTTCACCTGGTACATGTTCCATCTGGGACAGAAGTGGCACTGAGGCTAGAGCCAACTTCACTTTTTGGTGGTGGGGAAATGTTGAGGACAGACAGGTTATGTGTTTTTATGGTTTCCAGAGCTGTAGTTACTTGGATCAGCCTGCGTGCAACATCTTGGCAGCAGTGTCCCATGTTATTCTGGATATTGACAGTTTTCCTGGCAAGAGTGGTTGTGGTTACCGCCATTCGATTGATACATTTAGCCAAAGTATTATTGCATGTCATGTGCTGCTTGTACCTACCACTTTGCAGGCGTTGCTCCTTCTCCATGGCAGCAATCCAACTGTCTAGTTCTTTCTGCAAATGCAGCATTGACTTTTACATGCTTTTCAGATGATTATTAACATTTTTATCTTTTTGGCTTGCAGACACTGTACTGTGATGATGGAATTCTCAAGGCCACCAAACAATGGAGAACAGTCTGCCGTGTCATCTGAAGCATTATATAGTTGTGGACTGCTGGTTGTTGGACTCTACAGTGTTTATGTGTCCTGCGCAAAGATGAAGTTGTGTTCTATCTTTGTGATAGCTCCTCACCACCTTTTTCAAAGTATGGGAGAGGTGATATGTTTTCTCTCATATTAGTTGAAGTAGGAGTAGGAGTAATGGGTGTGGGAGTGGGAAATGCGCTGTCCTCTACTTCCACATATGTGTCAGTTGCTCCGTCAGCCTCAATCATTTCAAACATGTCCTGTGTTTGATCTGTGGAAATGTATTTATAGATATTGTAAATAACTAGTTAATACGTTTGCGTAATAATATTGAAAATGTGATTTATGTGTTTGTGACATGGAGAATATGTATTGATTTGTGTGGTTTAATTATCAGCACACAGTACACCATGTAACTAAAGATGTACTACAACTCCCAAAATGCATTGCCAAAGTACAGCTTTACCTTGGCTGGAGCCTGCAGGATTGGTGGTGTCAATATCTGACACTCCCACAACGCTTTCAGGTCCAAGTGCCCCCCTCAATCAGTGATCCTATTGGAGTGGGAGGAGAATGAGTAGAGGATCTCCCACCTGTGCCACGAGCCTCAGCCATCCTGAAGGTCACCTTCTCTTTGGTGTGTAATTACAAGTCATACCAGTGTTTCCATATCTCTGGTATGGTTCTTTGGGTGGTTGGATTGCATACCGACAGGCTATTTGGTAGTGGCCCGACAACTGACAGCCCTTTGGTCTGACCGCAGGATTACAATCCAGGTAGTCAGACACAAATTAGTCAGGGGGATGACCGCCGCCTCTGACGGGATTAATGATCCCGTTGGGCAGCAGTCAGAATCGTAGCCCCCAACGAAGGCAGTGCCAAGGTAGGCACCGCCATTGGGATTACAGTATCCCTTTCCAAGAGCCTTTTCATGTTTTCATGTGGGGAAGATCGCCATGAAAAGGCTTTCGGAAACGGAATTTAGAGGTCCCGCATAGGGTCTCAGTCCATCGTGGGCCACTGCAAAGGGCGCCTAGGGGCACATGTAGTGCCCACACTTACCTCCATGCACTATGTGCCATGCAAGATATTGTGTATGGAGGTGCAGGCAGTTCTCCATTCCATGGTGGCTTGTGCTGTGGCATTTCTGCTTGGCTGTAGAGCAAGCCGCTGTGGTATGGAGCACTTTCCGACTGCTAGCAGGGCGGTCATATCATAATATGGCAGTTGGACCGCCACATGCTTGTAGGGAAGTATCCTGACCATGCCAGCGGCAGACCGTCCGACCTGCATCATAATGAGTGCCCAAGTGAGTTGACTTTCTCCACAATGCTCTTATATACTTTTGTTTTCTGGGCCTCAAATACAGAAAATTACGTTTACCCAAAAGACAAGAGAATGTGTGCCACACATTCTTCTGTTAACAGCTCCAGTTCATTCTAAGAAAATTTCTTATTTGCGCTTTCTGCTGCCAGGGTACATATCTCCATCTTCCTTGGACATGGTGTTCTGCAAAAATTCGATTTTTGCTTCCAGAAGTCAGACAGGAGCACTCATTCCTTACATCACCTTCCTAGACTTCAGGGTTGTGACCACACCCTGTATTTCTAAATGTCCTGGTTCTTACATCATCGTCCTGCATCCAGATAAAGACGTTTCCTAATTGCAATTTCTTATTTGTAAACGTCATCTATACGATTTCCAAAGAGGATATTTCCTATTTGCGAAAGCAAATTTTCAAAATCGCTATCAATGGAAAACTCTCCTATGTACACCTCATTTTCCAATTTCCAAATAGAGATTACTACACAATCGATATTTGGAAATTGCAAACACTAACTGGTGTGCATATGGCCCTAATTCACATATCAAAAACATAGAAAATCATTCCAAAAATAAAACACAATAAAAATAACTTAAAGAAGTGAAATAATTGTACAAATATATATTCTAAACCGAAGTTCCCTTTAATGTCATATACAAAAATCCAAATAGAGAATTTAATAAGTAACAAAAGACCTCCAATCAAAAGCATTAGGAAATGAACAAATAAAAACATTTCACATATAAACTACTTTAAATTAACTCCTACAAACATTGGGGATATTACCTACACTGTTGTGGGAAGGATGCCAGACCAACAACACCAAATCTAGTCTAACTAACGATGAAGACAATGCATTCATTGGTGGGTGGGGTCTAATATTGTAACACCAGTTTATGGAGAAATCCATGGCAATATTGTCAGAAATAACATTTTCATGCATCCTAACACATAGGTGTTTGCAAACAAATGGCACTGAAAAAAATCACTGCCACAACTAAAAGCTTTGCTTTTTAGAATTGAGGCCTATAGTTTTTGACATTTTTTAAACAGCAGCATTGTGTCTTCAGTGAACATGGGCTGTTTTAAAAAAAAGAAATAAGCTTAGCATATTCGGGGATGAAGGTTTGCTGTGGCTCACAGTCAACCATCAAAGGGGACTGAGATTTGTAACATGCCTAAATCATTTTAATTAGGCAGGTAATTTAGTGACCACCTGCAAATGTACAATTTGTGATATGACCAATTATAAAATAGGTTGTAATGCAGATAACATTATCATTTGAATACTAGTTAGCAACCCCTAAAGTAACTTTCAGCCCCCTGACTTTTGAGGATATTTGGCAGAGACTGGAGACTTTAGTAGCCATAATGCTGAACCCCATTATTGCTACATTGACTAGGATGGAAGGGAAGCTGATGGCCTTGCAGTCGCATATGGAAAGAAACAAACAGGCACTAGGGTCATTAGTTCTCGCACCAAATTGTGGGCCACTGGGGGCTGAATTAAGTAGATGGGAAAGGGAAAGGTCGGAACAAGAGACCCAACCCCAAAGCTCTTTTAATAGAACAGAGGAGAGGATTCTACAAAACACAGAGCCCCCAGTTAATAACCCCAGAAATGGCCCACTAGGCATTCCAAAGCGGTATGGGAGAGATGACCTGAGCAAACCTAGCATCACCCAATCTCATTGGCATCAGTTTAAATGGCATGGATGCTGCAACAAACCATTCAATCCCACCCTTAAACATAGTTACAAACGCTCGAGGAGGAATGATGCCTGATAATCAACTAAATCTTCCAATGGAGAAAAGGGCGAATCTCCGTCCATTAATGAATGGTACACAGACATTACATCTCCCCCCCGGCAGCCGCACCATTAGTACTGGTATTAAGGAATACACCTTTTATGTCGGAGGGTCAATCAGAATCCACAAGACAATTGATGTTTAAAGCATTACACTAGTTGGCAGAAAAACTGAGTGAGTGGGGGGGGGAAGAGCCAGAAATCTCTCAAACCAGTTGATTATGGCTAGAAGGGCAGCATGGGTGGGCCCAGCAAGGAAAGGAATGGTGGGGGTCTGGTATTACATTTTAATAATAAATTCATAGTCAGATATATTTTGGATAATTTAGGTAATATTTAATTAAAGAATTCTGAAATTGTGGTATTACCGTTAGGTTTTTATTATAAACCGAATTCCTTGTTACCGCAAAATAATTATTTCCCTCAGAAGGGGAATCAGGCTTGGAAGACCCCAGGGTCACTCCGGGATGCAAAGCTTAACTCTTGAAAATCCTTTTTCCCCACTGAATGACCTGGAAGCATGCGATTGACTGCACCCATCCCCCAAAAATTCTCAAGGTAACTGTGAAAATCAGATTAATTTGGGTTGTCGCATTGAAGTGACTTCTTGCTCACTTGAGCCACAAAGGGGGTCCACCAAAACGGTCCTTACGATAGCCTCATAATGTGGCTGGTATTTCCCAAAAATTAAGTGATGAAAATTGGTTGAAAACATGGCAAAGCCATGACAATGCATGCTTTCAGAAGACATGGACTATTAACCCAATTTTTGTAAATGGATACTGCACTTACCAAAATCCAGCTAAACCTTCATCTTCAGGAAGGGTTAAGGGAGGCATTTTGACTCTGATTTCGAATAACTTCCCAGAGAAGGTAATAAAATGTATATCCCCGAACACAAACTTTCACATTCTTACGCTGGAAATACACCAAGAAGGCAGATGGCTTCTAATTAGTACCTATAACAACGAGTTTGGTCCAAATAGACTATTTTTGGTGCAGTTGAAAAGGCTCTAGACCAATCTGTAGATAAGAAAAGGAATTATGATTTTAATGTTGTTTGGTTGGGAGACTTTAATATACATTCGTGTAACTACAATGCAGCCCCTATATGTGGCTTAAAGGATTTGGGGGGTAACAACATAAACCACTTAATAAATATGGTAACTGTTTAAGTAAGATGCTAACAGCGCAAAATATGGTAATGTGGGGCGATCTAGAGCTAGCATCAGGTAAGAAGGCAGGAACCTTCCATAGAAATGGCCTAGAGTCAATCATTGACTATATGCTGGTTACGACCCCTATTAGCTCTAGAGCCAGTAGAGTGCCAAATAGATTCTCAATTTTTAGCGATCATGTGATTTTATCACTACGGATAAAAGTGTCTGCACACATTCTAAATGTTGATACCCCAGTAGTGGCAAGGAAGAATGGCATACAATTAAAATGGGCTCGTATTGACCAACCAAAATTAATTGCAGAAATGATATCAACTACACTGAGCAAGATAGCAATTTGCCTAGACTCAGGGGCGGAAGCAGGAGAAACTGTGAAGGCCTTTAGTGATCTCCTAGAGGAAGTAAATAGGGCTCTTACATGCACAAAAAAATGAACAAGAGACCTGATAGGGGCTGGTTTGACTCCCCCTGTACTAAAGCCAGGAGAGCCTTGCTGAATGCCCTGAAAAGAACACCCAGGATCCCGGACGAAATCAGGGAACTGCGGATCACATACAAACTTAGTAGGAAAAAGAGAGAAACTGCTATAAAAGAAGAAATGTGGGAGGATCTTACTAAAGCAGCAAAAATGGGTAATAGCCGTGACTTCTGGAGGATTGGAAATGCACCGCATTTTAAAAATCCGGTAGATCCTACATTAGATTACAATGTAGTTGAGGAGGCATGGGTTGTTATGTTATGTTAATTTTGATTTATATAGCGCCAAATCACCGACAGGTCTCTAAGCGCTTGCTTTGGGAACCCGTCCTGGCTTTCCCTGCGAGATAACCCCTACTGGGCATCCCCAAGGTGAAGACCAGGCATCCCATTGCGGTAGGGCGGTAGTGGAGATTAAGCAAGCTATTGCCCAGAGTTGCAGAGTGTGAACCCATGATTCGAGTAGGCACCGAGGCGAGAATTATCAAGTCCGTGGACATTTGAGCTCAAGACCCTGCCGCGTCGGGAATTGAACCTTGGTCCCGGGTCTGACCTCTGCATTAGGGTCTGCCTCCTCTAACCAGTGAGCCACACTTCTCCAGTGAGCCACACTTGCCCATTTTGAGAACATTTTTGCTGTAACTATAGATCCCCAAATACCGTCTGTTAACACGGAAACAAGTAATTAAGCTCCCCTTTCATTCTCACTCATGGAAGTAAAAGAAAGCTTAATGTCATGCAGTGCAGGTAAGGCCCTAGGACCGAATGGCCTCCCAATAGATTTCTTCCAAGGAGTACTATGGGCACCCCTATTAACTAATGTTATGAATAGTATTGCTCGAGTAGGTCCCCCACAGTCCTGGTCAGCAGGTGTCATTGTCCCAATATATAAAAAAGGAGACAGGGCTGATCCTAAAACTATAGGCCAATCTCCCTGCTAGACACGACAGCAAAACATATGGGCCGGCTCCTCCTTTCTAAGCTAGAGGACTGGGCCAAGAAAAATAACATCTTAATCCAGGCCCAATACGGATTCAAGTGGGGAAGGGCCCCGTAGACCAGTGCTTACACCTGGCACTTATAACAGAAAAATATAACAGGTTGAAGGAGGGGAAAATATATATGGCTTTCATGGACCTGTTGGCAGCGTTCGACTGCGTGGTACATGAAAATCTATGGGCTACAATGAGGGAAATGGGGGTTGACCCAGCCATATTACATTTTATCAGACAACTGTACCCCAACGCGATGGCCTCGGTCTGATATACTAAAAATGGGGACTGCACACGCTTATTTAAAATCGCCAGATCAGTAGGGCAGGGATGCCTACTTGCTCCATTCCTCAACTCCATTTACACAAACAGAGTAGAAAACGCTCTAATCAAGGCTACAAGAGACGTTCCCATGTTTAATTTACAACTCCAACCAATCCTGGCATATGCAGATGACGCGGTGCTGATCGCTAGGACAGGCCGCGGTCTACAACACCTGATATCTTCATATGTATCCTTTATGGATTCAATAAACCTAAGAGTAAACCACACTAAGTCCTTTGCAATAATAGTGGGAGCAAGAAAAAGAGATAGAACTCCCTATTTACATGTGGAGAAGGAGAGAATAGAGGTGGTGGACTCCTTCTCATATTTGGGGGTACTCCTTGTTAAGGACTTATCGTGGTCAAGGTTAGTGGAAGGAAGAAAGGGAAAAGTTAAGGCAGCAGTAACACAAGGAGCTGAGGTGGGGGGTATTGTAAACACGAGCACACTACAAAGTATTGAAAATACGTTTTTAAAATCTTTAGTGGGCCTCCCTGTCTCTGCTTCCATCTATATTCTACATATAGAATTGGACCTCCATCACATTTCAGATACATTACAACTGGCCCCAATTCTATAATCAAGAACTGTTTAAACATGGATCACTTTAGGATGTCGAGATGGTTGGGTTATGTGGAAACACTTTTGAACAAATTTGGCCTTTCCCAACTGTTTAACGATCCACCCTCATGTAATAAAGTCTCAAAGCAAAAGATTAAAAGCATGTTTCAGAAAATGATGGAGTTTGAGAGAATGGAGCACTACAGAAAGAATCAGGCAGTCGTAACCTTTGGTTCAAACCCCCCAGTGACTGAGAGAGGCTTTTTTTATCTGGCAGACGTCAACAACCCACAACATAGATTTATATTGTTGAGGTTCAGATTGAATATGATTCCGCTCATGTTAGGTTACCCTGATAAAACTTATAATCACACAGATTTAATTTTGTGCCCATGTGACAAATTCTCTAGACAAACTGATTTGCACTCTGCAGCCTTTATAAGAAGGAAAAGAATGACTACCTAAAGACGCTACTAAAAAAATGAATTGCAATCAATGCCAGGTGGCATTATATTTATTAAAAGGCCTATTTGATTCCTTGACATGTTTTTCATAGCTTTGTTTCTGTGGGTCAGCATGAAAAAAAGAAAAAAGAGGGAGATGTTAACAATAAATGGGTTTGCAGCTTGAAAATTGTTTGAAGCTTTTTGGGGTCTGACAGTGCAATAACAGATTTTATAATATGAAAAGCCTTGATTGTTTTTAATTTTTTAACTATAGATTAAATTAATTATATAATTGCCTAAAAGGAAAATGAATATTGTAAATAGGCTTTATTTTACCTTGGAATTTTATCTTGTACTTTTATGATCATTTTGTATTTGATCGAATAAAGTTTTTGACTATGACTATGACTAGTTGGTGTCAAATTGCACATCCCTACTTTACAAATGGGAATGATATTTCTGGCGAATAATCCTTAATAATATATTATGTTTTTGCTCACGGATACCATAGTGATCTTTTACCAATGGAGTGAAGTTCTTTCTTACACTCATGACAACTGTTGGTACCATGCAATTCAGCAACATATTTTAGGATACATTTCCCATAAGTGAAACTAAGAATAATTTCTCCTTGTGTTGCTGGTAAGAATACTAGAAGAGTGGCAGACAACATTGTTGCACACCACACTACTCATTCTATTAAACACACTCACTACACAGATATTCAAAAGTAAGAGTTACCAACTAAAGCAATAGATCCAACAGTGTGTGGAACCAAACCCACACCAACACCAAAAAACTCTTTAAACTTTGAGAGCCTTTAATGGTGTGTGACCCCCACAACAACACAACAATTGAGGTTTAGCTACCAGACACACCCCTTGTGCTGACCTAGGTGTCCATCATCTGCAGCTAATTTACTAGGTACCCAATCACCAGTGACAATTCAACCTGATTTACAATTTGCTAAACAACTTATCTGGAATACAGAGTCACCAGTACTACTGTAGGGTTCAACACCTGTGCCATTCAATGAATGCTCTTTAAAATCTAACAGAAAACCGTGCCTGCCTGCCAGCCATGCTGATTCCCCTACTCCCCCCCAAAATAATTTGATCTATCAGTCTTGAGATTGATGAGTCCCCACTCTTCCTTATCCAAACACAGTGGGGCCTATTGCGATATAGGTCAGAAAAGCCTTCGCCCCTAGGTCGGTGTCAGGGGGACCACTGTAATGGAGCCCAATGTGTCTGATTCACAAAGGTAACTTATATCTTTTGAGAAATTTACACATTTGAGGCTACTTCTAGCTATTCACAATATTTGAGAGCAAGAAATTTCTCTAAAAAGTCGAGCACCACATATGACCAACCCTTAATATTGCAACACCCTCCCATAGAACATAATGCGGTAGAAAGTTAAAATAAAACCCCTTATTAAAAATATAATATTTAAAATAGTTATAAATATAAATAAATGTCATTTAAGAGAAAAAAGTAGAACAAATGTATTATTTCATTATAAAGTATTTTATTACACTATTTAGAATTAAGAAAATTAATGTAAAAAAAGTTCTGAAAATATTAATCAATTGAATGTTTAACTCTTGCAAATAATGTAACTAGTTTATTTTAAGTTATCATTATTTCCAATGAGGTTTTGTTTTAATTTTCTATCTCCATTATTCTCTTTCAGAGGCTGTTGCAGCCCCAGAGGCTGACCTTGTGTGATGCTGGACTTACTGCTAATTGTTTTAGTACTAACTTACACTCACATTTTAAGAATAGCCAAAAGTAGTACATTTGCTCAAAGTGTAAATTACTCAACAAGTGCACCTTATCTCTGTTAATCAGGCCAGAATGTTTTTTCCATTTGTTATAATGAAATGCAAATTTTTTTAATTAGGTCAAATCCTATATGTATATGTAACATTTGTACATTTTCATTTCAAACTGTTTGGATTAATATTGGTATATTTTTTCAAACTTGAAATAAGTATGTATTTTATACATTGTTTAATTAATGTAAATGTATTTCTTCAATTTTAAAATATATTTGTACTTAAAAAATGTATATGCGTTTCTTTACATTTTAAACATGTAAAACATATTTTTTATTATTGCATAGGCATTTAAAATTGTGTTTTAAAATTAAATGTTGCTCTGAATAGGAAAGTTATAATAAATAATAGTACATTTTTTGGTGGTAGATCTCATAATTTACTCTTTTATGTTACATGGTTTACTTTCTTGGGGTATTAAAAACAGCTTTCTGTTTTAAAATCTAAAAGTACGAGGCGTTTGCTAACGTGGTTAAATTTGGAGTGGGAGTAAAAAATCTGCCCACCCCCTTAATAAAAAAGTCTGACACTTTTCAGACTTATTATGTTTGGGTGAGAACTGTACATTTTACCCTTCCTCCCTCAACCTCCCACCCCCAAAGTGCAGTACTTTCCCAGTGTGGTATGTTTGGAGAGTATTAGAAAATTTGATCCCCACAAAGTCGAATACTTTCTACTGTGTGGTTAAGTTTGGAGTTGGAATATTAAATATGAATCACCACCCCTCAAAACCCAATACTTTTCCCAATGTTTTTAAGTTTGGTGTTGAAATAGGTGATCTGACTCCCACATCTCCACAGTCAAACACTGGCCCCAATATAGTTAAGTTTTATGTGGGAATAGTACATGTAATTCCCCCTGACCCAAAGTCCAACAATTCCCTAATGTGGTTAGGTTGTGAGTTGGAACAGTAAATTTGACCACATCCCTCAAAGTCAAACACTTTCCCCAACGTGATTGGTTATGTTCTGAGTAGAATAGTAAATTTGAATATTCCAAAGTCCTAAACTTTCCCCAATGTGGTTAAGTTTGGAGTGAAAATAGTCATTTTGAACCCTCTCAAAGTCCAATACTTTTCTCAATGTGGTAAATATAGTTTTAAATGTATCATTTTTTACATTTTATTGGTATGTACCTTGTATAACTTTCTCTTTAAATATATACCCTTTTTTATGGTGCATTTGGTTTTTCAATAATTGCAAATTGATTTTTGGACATTTTTATTTCAAAGAAAAATACATTTTTAATTTAGCATAATTGTAATTACACATATGATATGGTTGTAGTGCACATTAATTTTTATTGTATATTTATTAATACATATTATACCATATTTCAACAAACATGCCATTTGTCACATTACTTACATTTTTATTTTTAAACATTGTAATAAATTAAAAATAACTGCAAAGATAGTTATATATTGTATCAACATTTTTAAATATATATCTTTGCATAAAACATTTGTGTACTTTTTTTAAATACAAAGGACCTAATTACGTTGTTGGTTCGACGAGTGTCCGACCAACATCATAGTGGAAATGGGACCGCCGACAAGGAATTGGCGATACCACTTCCATTAGTAAGATGCGACCACCTTCACAGCAATTGGAAAGTGTATATTTCCTACTGAGACATGCACTGCTGGCTGCAGCACCAGCCTCAATAGAAAACATACACTTTTAAAACATCCATACCCCGTGTGGCAGGCACCATGCGGTGTCTACCATATGGGGCATGGATTTTTGGGGGCACCACATGGGCCCCCCAGGCCTCATATCAGAGGCCTAGGTAGGACGGGGCCCTGCTATAGCCCACCAAAGTCACTTTCATGTCGGAAAGGCCGTCATGGAAAGGCTGTTGGAAAAGGACATCATAATCTCCATGGCAGTGCCACCATTTAGAGACTATCTGTCCAACTGACGGCCCGACGGGATCTCTGAACCTGTTGTAGGCATTGGTTTTTGCCCCAGCCTGCAGCGGTCTGACCTACCGCAGCAGAATGCGGAGGCTGGACCGCTGCTTCCGATGTTGGATGGCACGCAACCACCAGCCTGTCAGTGACAAGAAGTGTGGCTCACGGTGTGTGGAGAAGTGTGGCTCACGGTGTAGAGCAGGCAGACCCGGAAGCTGAGGTCAGACCCGGGACCAGGGTTCAATTCCCGACGCGGCAGGGTCTTGAGCTCAAATGTCCACGGACTCGATAATTCTCGCTTCGGTGCCTGCTCTAATCATGGGTTCTCACTCTGCAACTCTGGGCATTAAGCTTGCTTAATCTCCACAAAGGCCCCCTGCTGCGGGATGCCTGGCTTTCACCTTGGGGATGCCCTGTAGGGGCTATCTCACAGGGAAAAGCCAGGACGGGTTCCCAAGGCAAGCGCCGGGAAGCCTCCGGGTAGCTGTGCGCTCAATAAATGTAATAATAATAATAATAATAATATGCCTGACATCGTAATTAGGGCCAGACTTTTGGGAAATATTTTACCATTTATTATTTTATAAACATTAATAAATATACTACTTTTCAACATTCATTTTTACAAGGTGGCAGTCTTTTATTATTTTTATTTTTCAACCATATTTTTCAGTTTCTTTAAATTTTGGAGTCTTTTTCCTCTTTGTAGGATCTTCGTGTTATTTGTGGCTGTGGTTTTCCGTTTCTGGTGTTCGACTCAAATCAAATTTTTTTCAAATTATTTTCTAAGAATTTGGTGTTAGGAGGGAGGTGTTTAGACATAATTATGCAAGTCTCTGTAATTGGATGTTGTTTTAGTGTGCTTTGTTGAGTGTAGTAGTTTACCGTATTGTGGTCGGACTTGTTGTGAAATGTTAAGTTTATTTGCAATTTATATGTGTATTTTATATGTGCCGTTAAAATTATTTAAATTCTTTTTTTACTGTGATTTGATTTATAGTAGAGCTTTAGTGTAGTGTCGTACGTCAGACTTTATTTTAATTTTTTAATTTTTGGAAAACCTTTATTTACGTAAAAGTGCACACAGCTATTCAGCCGAACATCCCGGAGGCTCGGCAGCACGATAAAATCACAATCTGAAGGCACACACAGACCATATTTCCGGATGAATGAGGTTTAATTTTACTTTTAAATCAGGATGGAATCAAGAAAACATAAAAGCTCCAATTTAAAAGGAAGAGATAGAAGGATCAGGTGCCAAACTGTAAGGTATATTCACACAACGGGCGGGCCAAAAGAACAAATGTTCCACAAATAAGACGACCACAGTTAAGACATCGGTGCCACGTCGAAAGAATCAGGATATACATGCATTTAAGCACTATATGCACCAGTTAAGCGCCCACCCGTTGATATCGTTAATGCAAAAATTGAGGCACAAGGTACGACAAACCCATGTAAAACACGAGGAGTGACCCAATATACTGATCCCAGATCAAGAAGAAAGAGAAGAGACATAATAATAATCAGGATATGCGGATACACATTTCACTTTGCACCGGTACAGCGTCAATCAATGGCAACAAACACATCATAAGAGGCATTAGCACATACTACTAAGTCAGCAAATATTCAAAAGAATGCCCCATGATATAGCTTGAAAAAAGGAAAAGGCAATAAATAAGTATAAAAAGGCCCATAGAAACAAAAATAGTAAAACAAACCCCCCCCCCTTCCCAACCTCCCACCCTGCACCCCTGCAGCTGGCTACGGCCTATCCCCCCCTAGCAGTGTGCCTGTCGCCCCAAAAAACTGAGACCCGAAATATAGAAATTAAGGAAAGTTTCTAAACTACATCTACGATAGGAGTAGTGAAGAGCGGAGGGGAGCCCTCCAACAGTCCCCCGGCCTCTCCCTCCCGCGAATACAGGGTATACCAGGGTATACCATTCAACAGAGCGTGTCAAGCAAATCAAACAATTTTTCAGAGAACGATAGTAACCTACTGTGCTATCAGATGCATCATGGTAGCGCACTTCCCTCACGGCCGCCAGCTAGCGAATTGTCATCACATAGTAAACATCCTATCCTTGCCCCATCTTGTCAAGCCCGCCAATGTTCACCAATCTGCTATCGTCCATGCAAGCCATCACGAGGGATGTAAAGGGCCAGGCAAAACTCAGCAATAAAACGTCTGCGTCGATTTGAGGCAACCAGACCCGAGCAAAGCCCCCGTCTTGAAGCTCCGGCAATCCTGTTCTGGCACGGAAACGTGTCTCCCAGTCATAACGTCTCAGTACCAGGTGAGAAGAAAAGGTATCCATGTCTGGACGCAGCATAACCGACACCAGGGTCCCTGAAAACATGAAGTGGAGCGAAGGTACCTCACACAATTCCGGTCCCAGAACTACAGCGTGGTCTAGGCATCCGATGTCACCGACACAAGACGTCGCAGAGCTCAGGATCTTCTGCCTTTCGGTAACAACAGGGGATGCCATGTTGTCCCGTCCGGAGGCAGATTGAGTCATGTCCCCTTCCGCTTGGCTCATACACCGGGGCACCGACGGACAGAGCGGGGCCTCCTACTCCCGAGCGGTCGCCGGGTGAGGTGAGGTCTTCACCCACACAAGGCTGGGAAGAAGATCTTCTTCTCCCACCAGTGGACGCCTAAAACGTTTGAATTTCTGGTAGATATGTATCAGGTTTTTACCCAACACATTGTTTGTGGTTGTAATTGCAGTAGCTTCCTTATGTCTATGGTCCTGAAGAAAGCCGGGACAATGTCCCATAGGCTGAAACATGTCGACCGTCCTGCATAGCGCCATAGGGTAGACTTTTCACCAGGCGTTTTTAATTTTTGACACCGGAGTTTCTGTAGGTACACTTTGTCAGAACTGAAGTAGTCAATTTTATTTCACTATTATCACTTGAGCACTGCACTTTATTATGTCCACTTAATGGCAAACATTATGGCTAGATTGCTGACATCCATTCCTACTACGGCACTATTTGGCCACATGTGGTATGGTATGATCAACGACTCCCACGTGACGTTAACTCCACCAATGAGGGTGGTCTGATGGGATTCTTTCTAGTTATACGTTGCCAATAACCACCTACGGTAATGATGCACACGTACATTCTATCTGTTTCTCAGTCACTGGTACAGTTACACACCAAACGTCGGACCTGGTCTGTTTCTTTGTATGTTACAAAGTATTAAGGGACAGGTTGGTCTCCGTTGCTCCAATGCGACAATGACCTTGTCTAGCTTGCTCCCCAGGGCTCGGGCATCTTGCTCCACGGCGGAGTGAAAGGCATAGAGAGCAGCAATAAGGTCACCATACTGCAATTCTGGCACATCCACGCGTTCCCCATCTCGCCGAGACCCGGTCTCCCAAAGGCTGCAGTCTACACCGCCCCCACAACTTCCGGGCAGTGTTACATTAAAATGGGGCCGAGTCTCACGTTCCGAGATCTCAAGACTCATGGCGCCACCGCAGGGCCGCAAGAGCGGGTCCAATGCGGCCGAATCAATTGCCCCGATGAAATCGTAGCTGCTCAGGGTCAGTGTCGGCGAAATTCGGGAGCCGCCCGCCAGAATCGGGACGAGTTACGGGCAGTGTCCTGGCAGTCTACGAGAAAGGATTTAATAATTGCCACTTACGAGCTGACCAACTCCTCTCAGCCGCGGGTGGCCGCTGTTGTTCAATTGGCGCCTGGCCTCACTTCCACTCGAGGTCCCGGTCGCAGGGCTGCTACAGGCCGCTAACTGTTGATGGAGTTTTCTCGCAGTATACAGCTGGCAGGAACCTCGGGATAGTGCGATCGATAGTCGGCTGTTATCGTGTCCCCGAAAACACCTCTTAGCCTCAGGATAGCATGCAGGATATCGGCATGGCAGAAGGTGTTACACGGAGCCGAGGGACTAGGCAGCCATCACGGTCGCCAGCGTGGCTCCTCCCCTCCCAGACTTTATTTTTAACATGGATTTGGTTTATTTTGTTTTCATGGGAAAGAAAGGAGCTGGTTATTTTTTAACTAAAATATTATTTACTGTTTAAAAAAAAAATGGCATGTTTATGCATTTATTTCCAAAGTTTCTGTTTTCTGCAGATTCTCTGGATTATTGGACTGTTATAGATTTCTTTGGTTTATATTTGCAGTTGTATGGGCTCTTTTTTAAAAAATTAATTGGAATCATATTTCTTTGATTGTTAATTCATGGACCAGGACTTCAGCTACAAAATAATGTTACATTCTTTCATTTATGTTATTTGGGGCAATGGTATTTTTGTTGACTTTATGTTTGATTATTGTTTGTCGATATAATATACTAGCCAATGGGAATGTGTTTGTTTCTTTAAAATAATGTTAGGTGAAGGATTGTTCCACATTTTGCTCCTGGTACCGTTGTTCCTTTTTGAGTATTTATTTTAATTGGTAGAGCATAAGGTGGCTTTTTTCAAGTGTTTCCTGGAAGGAATTGTGCCCTTCCCTCATTGAATGTTATTATTATTGGATTTTTATATAGCACGTAGCTACCCAGGGGCGTCCCAGCGCTTGCGACTAGCCAGAGAGCACTATGATTGTTAGGTAGATTGATTGAATAACCATGTTTTGAGCAGTTTCCGGAATGTAAGATGAAGGGATTCGCCAGGGATAAGGGGGGGCAGCGTGCTCCAAAGTTTGGCTACATTGTAGGTAAATGATCTGCCTACACTTCTTGACCTTTTTATTTTCAGTGTGACTGCCAGATGATGATTGGAGGAGCGAAGGAATTTCCTTGTTTGGTAGGGAGTGATGAGAGATCTGTTAATGGCCGGACCCAGACCCCAGTAGGTCCTATGGGCTATACAAAGGGCCTTAAATTTAACTCTAGCCGTGACTGGCAGCCAGTAAAGGGTCCTAAGAGCTTGTTTGGCAGATTTATTTTTAGGTACACCCATCGGTAGTATGGCTGCACAAATCTGTGCAATCTGGAGTTTCCTCAGGGTTGCTATGGGTGCTCCCAGATATAAAGAGTTTCCATAGTCTCATCGAGATAGGACCAGGGCCTGTATCAAGGTCCTCCTTGCACTCATTGGGAGACGGGGTAGAATCTTGCGAAGAAGTCGCATGATCCCAAAACATGCCACTTGACTTTTACAGCTTGGTCATCAAATTTAAGGGAGCTGTCTAGCCAAATGCCAAGGCTTTTTATCTTGGTCTTTGGGAGAGGAGCAGGCTCAAGACAATTGGGACAAATTTGTTTCAGGTCAAGGCCCGGGGTGTTACCTAGGATTATAAACTCTGTTTTTTCACCGCTCATCTTTAGACAGGAGTGTTCTATCCACAAGGCCAACTTGGTTTGGTATATGTTGCCTGATCAGCGCAGCTAATCAACCCAAGTATTCTCAATATAATCCCTTAATGGTGCTTGTTGTATTTCATATTGTTGGTAATAGCGAATTCAGTTGGCATCTCATAATGTTTAGTGACTTCTGTTATAGGGACATAAGCTACAGCTATTAGCTTATGTATTTCATGTGCAAATTCTAGGTAAGTTGCATATTCTATGCTCAGGGTGGATTTTTGAAGGTGTCGCCATATGCTCTGGTTAATGTGATTGTAGAAACCATGAACTGCAGTGTGTAGGTACATTTTTAATAGGGTTAAAAACATTGCCAGTTCAAACTCTATGATGTTGTTTTGTGGATAATAGTTGATAGTTTGTTGTTTAATATGTGTTAGCATTTAAATGTAATTTGAACTTAGGTAATAGTGCATACACTAATGGGATGTTTATTTTTTTTAAACTGACCATGTGCTGTGTATATTTGACTGACTTCAAAAGTGCCACCCATCATCCATTTGTTACATTGCTTGAAGGTTAGTAATATTGATTGGTAGCATATAAAAATATTATTTTTTCTTGTCTTTTTTGTGTGTGAATAGTGTCACAACACCCTCCTGTTCCTTCCTTGTTATGACCCCTTGCTGTACCCTCTCTGTCACTATCTCTTGCTGTGCCCCCTATGTAGTGGTCTAGCTCGCAAGGCTCCTGTTGTATTACCCCTGTGGCATTTATTGGCATACTATGATACCATGACTGATGTTCTCCAAAACCTGTGATTCCATTGCACTTGAGACCCTGCAAGCACCCCCCAAAACCCATAAACCAATGGATTATCTTGCACCTGCTGCTACCAGGGCCTTTGTGTGAGTATTCCTAGAATCCCTGCAATCTTCCCCCAGAAACCCATGTGCCAATGGCAAGCCTTGATCCTGCTGTTCCTAAGGCCTTGGTGCTGTTTTCCATTATGCATGTTCGAGAAAAAAACAGTACATTTGTTTCCTGTTGTTTGGTTCCATTCATCAAGTTGCACCTGCCCATCCTGTAAGGTCAAGGTTAGTGTACTAACAAGTGTTTTCTTCAAGGGTTGGACAACCTTTCAGATGGTCATGTGCCCCACATGCCACACGTAATCTCGCTATATCTGTTGAACCGTGGGGCGCATATATAAACCCCCCATCCCTGTGTCATGGCTTGCCCTTGCTTCCTGTGGAGCAAGCTACACCCTTCCCAGTCACCTGAAGAATCCAGCCAGTACCAGGCATTAGTCCAGTCTCCTTCAAGTCCAAGTGAACTGCTGGTTCCCCTGGCTACAGCTACCTTGACGTTTTCCTCCACTCTCCCTCCTGCACAGCAACTCTGAAACCCCTGCAACTCCCTGAGTCAAAACCTCGAGATCTTCTTTGAACTTCAGTCAAGTGGAAAAACTAGGCAAAAGCATGATTACGAGTTTGGCGGTCACCACTATCCTCCAGGAGGACTGCAAAGTCCATGGTGCGCCCACTGATGGGTTATAATTGTAATCCAGGTCGGGCGGGCGGTGCATTGGCAGTGTCACAGTGGTGGCTGTGTCAGGCCCATAGGAGAGCCTTAACAGCAGTTGCCACCATGAGCCATGCCATGCATGCCGCACTTTGCGGGAACAGGTGTGTATTTCCAGGGGGCACAATATACTCCCCCCACATGCAACCCGAGGCCATGAAGTTATCCCCCTAGTTGCATCTCCGCACCCTTTTCATGGCAGGATCACCGTCATGAAATGGGCAGTGGGCATGCAACTCGTAATATGCTCAGTGGTGCCTCGATTATTCCTCTTTGTGTATCTATGAGTATTTTCACACAAATATCCTAAATCAGTAGTACAGGGTCAAACAATTTAGCAAGTGAGAGTGGCTGTTAGCTGTTGCTGTTCATGTTATGCTGCATTTAGAGCTATTTTCTTAGTGCAAAATGTATCTTCTGGTCCATTTTTCACATAAGAAAATAGAACTAAATGCTGGGAATGCTCCCTGCATAATAATTCCCTAGACTGTTTTAATCTACTGAAACATTCTCTGGCTCAATAAGAAATTTTCTTGTCATACAAAACCCTTGCCCCCACAACTCCTGTAACCCTAACCTTTTTTTAAGTGAGATTGGGGGAAGCCCAATGATAAAGCATGCCAAAACCTGTGGGTGTAGGCCTTGCTTTTCCCAGGAGAATATCCTTCTAGAAAAACCACATAGAGGGAATCCAATTGAATTCCCATTGAATGCGACTGAACCTATTCTTATTTAGGAAATTGTACCACAATGTATTTCTCTCCCTATCCACAGGTACAGATACTATTGGTCTGATCTCTCTGCGCACAAGTGGTAAGTTAGCCACTTTAACAAAGCCACAAGGCTCTCCCTGACACCCATCCCGGTCCTGAAGAAATCCTCTAGAAGTCTGCACTAGGCTGAAACATGTTGATGGTGGGTTAGTAGCTTGATCCACACACACACGACTCCGCTTTTAATTACCCACATCACAGTTTTTTCAAACCAATATTTACCGTTAATTGATGTAGGGATTTTTAAACTCACCCCACTAGAGCACACAAACACCCTCCTATTTTTCATTTTTGGACACTACTGGCAAGCCAGTTGGTCTTCCTCCAGGTGGAGGCTCAGCATACTCACAAAGATAAAGACCCTATGATGATGCTGCTACAGTACACTTAGGCGGAGAACCAAGATAAACCGCCCACGCCTGTGTAGGTATATGAGGGTTTTTACAAAGTTTCCCAGACGAGCAAAGACCCTGGTATACAGGACAAGTGATCCATTCTCCCCCCTCTCTAATTTTTGTACTAACCATTGGAAGCCGGATAGATCAGAGCTTCTCTTTCCCCCCCTTTGATTAAGATATAGGGACCTAAGAAGGGCAACAGGCAGAGGGCTTGGTGGCTGTTTATTCACCGGCCTCGCCGCCGTGTTTCACACTACCTGTAGTTTAGATAGAAGAGATTTGTTGGATGCTACAAGTAACGCATTGCCATAGTCCAGGTGACTAATTATAAGTGGTTGGACTAAGGTCTTCTGAGAGGAAGTCGGAAGCCACTGGAATATTTTCTCAAAGAGGCGCATTAACCCAAAACACGAGCCACAAGTGGCTTTGACTTGCTCTTCCATCGATAGTTTGTTATCTGTCAGAACCCCTAGATTTCTTACTGTATTTTTTGGAAAGGGCGCCGGGCCAAGTTCTGTGGGCCACCAGTCCGATGTCCATGGAGACTGTGCTTTTCCAAACAGTACAATTTCAGTTTTTTCCCCATTCGACTGAAGACAATTTAGAGACATCCATGTGTCACTGTTTCTCATACATGTGGCGAAGCAAAGCAGGTTTTGACCTTCTCCACCTCAGGTCCAAGAGCAACAATCAATTGTGTGTCATCAGCATATGACAGTATTTCAAAACCAGAACACTTGACCAGCTGAGCCAGAGGGGAGACATAGATATTAAAAAGTGTGGGGGCTCAAAACTGAGCCCTGAGGCACTCCCCTTTCTAGGTACAAAGTCCTAGATTGGAAAGGACCAAGCGTGATTTTTTGTGTCCTGTCCTTAAGGAAGTCTCTTAGCGAGTTCAATGCAGTACTGTGTATTCCCATATCAAATATGCATTGAATAAGAATGGGATGAGATTTAGTATCAAATGTGGCTGACAAATCGAGCAGGACCAGCATCATGGATATACCTGCATCCAAACAGACACTAAGTGAATCGACTACAGCTACCAGAGTGGTTTCTATACTATGAGCAGTACACTGCCATCAATTGTGTGGGTGTTCCTTCCCCGTTGCCACCATGGAAAACCATTTATGTCTACTTTTGAAAGTGTTTCAAGGATGAGAAATTACCAGCAAATAGTTGGTCAATATCTGCAATGTTCAGAGTTTTGGATTTTTTACCAATTGTAATGTCACCATGAGTGAAAATCATGTATGAAATGATGAGATTGAAGCATTCCTGATGTGCAGGATTGGACTGGGGACCCAAAGCAGTCCTGGCAAATTTTGTCAGAGCGGCCTCCCCTATGGGACATTAATCACAGGAGTAATTTTGACACTTTTATTGTTGCCTCAAAACTTCTAGATATACAAGGAGCTCTGCAGTGGGTACTCTCAAAAATACTGCACTACTACAAAACCAGCCTTCAGTACCAAAACCGGAACCACCCCCTACCAGGCTCCACAGGAAATGCCAGATGCCCAGTATGGCTAGACTAGCCATGCTGGTCTGGGAGTGTAAAACAGGCTACTGTATCCCCTGCGCCGGGGGGGGGGGGGGGCTTTAGGGGTCCCCCAACCGTTCAGTGGACCTCATTCAGCCCAAGACCAATGAATATTTGTGAGGCATGAGAGACTCGTGGGGCCACCATCACATTCTCTAGGGGTCAGTCATTATTTGCCACTGTCCTGATTCCATAAATTATTAACAGAATGTTGATCTTGCAAATTATGTTTTTTGTGCCGCTCAATTGAACCTAGAGGTGCAAAAATATTAAAGAAACAGGAAATAAAATATCAAATTCTGATTTAATTGTTTGCTGATAAAAGTTCAAGTCAATAAAAAAACTAAAAAACCGCAAGTCCGATAATTGTAAATGTTCTGATGCCTTTATTTTTTCAAGGGTTATATCAAACAGGGGCAGACCTATTACCCGAACCTGTGCACATTAATATTATAGCAACTACAATGGTTCAAGAAGAAATATACATAAAAACAACAATAAACTATTAAAGTTTTACATAAATGAAATACAAAAATCATGAAAAAAATCATGAAATTGTACCCAACATAATGGATCAAAACCAATTATTACTACAAAAACACATTTTTACAAAAAGAACAATTATACAACAATCCAAATATGCAATTGTGTTTCATTTATGTAAAAGTTTCCCTAATAGTTTATTGTTTCATTTTATTTAAGGGCATTACAACTAGTTGATCAGATCATAAATACAGAAAAATAGAAGTTAGATATCTGCACAGGGCAGTTATCACCATTACTTAAATAGTATTACCAATTGAGGGGTTTCCAAACGTGGTGAATAGAGAGCTGCCTATTAATAAAAGGAAGGTTTTAAGAACCTTCCTGCATGGGAGAAGTTTCTTGCTTAATCGCAATTGGTCCAGCAGCTCATTCCGTAGCCTTGCCCAAGATGAAAAGGCCCAGCACCAGCTCTGACCCTCTTCATTTTTTGGGGTATTGCCAGGTAAGCAATCTTATTTAATCTACTTTTTGTATTTGTGTAAAGTAAAATTTAAATTAAGCCCCCCTGCAACCTCAACCTACAACTCCTACATGTGCCCACAATCTGAAGCACATCTCTGACAATGTAAACAAACAGGCACTCATTACCTGGATCATCCATGTGTGTAGTTAGCATGTGCAGGGGCTCATACACCTCAACACCACTTACAATGACAGGCCAATCACACTGTATGACTACTCAAGTGCAAACATTCAAATGTACCCATGAGACCATGAAGACAGGCCTACAAAAGATGACTACACATCAACACTGCTGTTAACATATCAAGAAAGATCCCACATATATGAGGGACCCTGGCCACCCCGCAAGTAGTTCTGGGGATAGAATCCAACTCTGTTGTGGCATTGCATCCTAATATGACATGTCTACAATTTGGAAAATCTGAACATAGAATGATTAGGATAAGAGTAGATCATCACAAATAACCAGCCAGCATTGCACTCTCAAGCCCCAGAGTCAAGCACAACAAATGTGCCTGGGACCTCTGGCAACCTATGAAAAAGTAAACCAAGTAATTGCCAATGTGGAAGTGGCATACAGAGCATGTGTCACATGAACATATACCGTAACATAAAACTCTTTTCATTTAGCAAAGGCAGCGACAAAGCAGACAACAGGAGTAACAGTCTTTATTACATAATATCCAGATAGGCATCAAAAGTGGAAACCATCAAGGCCATTGGCCATTACAAATACCAAGCATGAACATGTGTGCATGAGAAACTGCACATGAAATGGGCATCAAAAGTAACAAACAGCAAAGCCATTGACCAGTACAAATTCCTAGTAGGCACATGTGTGCATGAGAAACTGCACAGGAAATGGGCATCAAAAGTAATAAACTGCAAGGCCATTGGCCAGTACAAATTCCAAGTAGGCACATGTGTGCATGAGAATCAGCACAGGAAATGGGCATTAAAAGTAACAAACAGCAAGGCCATTGGCCAGTCCATAGTTCTAGTCCGCACATGTGTTCATGAGAAACTGCACAGGAAATAGGCATCAAAAGTAACAAACAGCAAGGCCATTGGCCAACCAATTGTTCTAGTCCGCACAAGTGTGCATGAGAAACTGACCAGGAAATGGGCATCAAAAGTAACAAACAGCAAGGCCATTTGCCAGTCCATAGTTCTAGTCCACACATGTGTGCATGAGAAACTGCACAGGAAATGAGCATCAAAAGTAACATACAGCAAGGCCATAGGCCAGTCCATAATTCTAGTCCACACATGTGTGCATGAGAAACTGCACAGGAAATGGGCATCAAAAGTAACAAACAGCAAGGCCAATGGCCAGTCCATAGTTCTAGTCCGCATATGTGTGCATGAGAAACTGCACCGGAAATGGGCATCAAAAGTAACATACCGCAAGGACATTGGCAATTCCATAGTTCTAGTCCACACATGTGTGCATGAGAAACTGCACAGGAAATTGGCATCAAAAGTAACAAACAGCAAGGACATTGGCCAGTCCATAGTTCTGGTCTGCGCATGTGTGCATGAGAAACTGCACAGAAAATGTGTGACACTGTCCACTGCCGTGGGAATCACCACAACTCAGGGGCTACATATAGGCAGTCCAGGCACCGCTGTTGGTGACATGGTGTTGGGAGGAGGACTTGGCTTGAATATTTGGCTTTAAGTTGAACTAGGAGGGGGCTAATTGTCGGGCCAGTTGGAGGACTGGACCTGGGAGAGAGAGAACTGACTGAGGTAGAGGCATCCATGGCTGTGGGAACCTGAGGGCTGCTTGGACAGGGTGGAGTGGTGGCACATGGAGGTGGAGACATGCTGTGTGGAGGCACAGTGGTTGAGGGTGAATGTTGAGGGCTGGGTCTTAACTGTTTGGGAATTCGATAGCCCACTATTGCATTGGCCGGAGTGGGAAGTGAGGTGGGCACAACAGCCTCACTCTTCACCAAAGGTGTATCAGGTGCAGGTGGCTCTCCACATGGGGATTTGCTGGACCTGGGGGTACACTTGGGGTGGCCTTGCCCCTTCCCCTGCATCCCCTGTTGTTGAGGTAAACTCCCCACTTTGCTCTCTTGTTCCTGCTTCACAGGGGTGTGGGTGGGAATAGACGTGTTGGGTGAATCTGCCTTTGAAATGTATTTGGGCTTGGTTGTGCCAGGCACCAGGTTCACAGCAGACAGGGCAAGTGTTTGTGGGTCTGTGTGAGCAGGTGTGGGGATAGGACTGTCCTTGGTTGGTGGTGATTTTGATGAATATGATGTTGATGCCTGCTTCTTGACCTGATGCCCCTGAGTATCACTTGATGGGCTTTTGGTTTTGTGCTCATGTGGTGATTGTGTCTGTGCTCTGGTACGCTTCAAGTGCTGCTGTTGTGTGCTGTGTGTGGAGGACTTGGTGCCTAATGTCTCTGGCGTGTAGGCACTCTCGTCAGGTGGTGCCACTGGCAGGGTGGTTGCTGAAGGGACAGGAGCTGGACTGGGAGTTGTGACTGCTGAATGGCTGCCATCACTGTGGAGGACAAAGACTGGACAGTTTGGTGTAGGCCACCCATGTCAGAATAAATACACTCTGTGAAAGCAACTACCTGTGCCAAGTTCTTGTCATGATCCTGGAAGGCATTCAGCAGAGCAGTCTGGCCCATACACAGCTGCCACAAAAGGTCAACGGCCTCCACACTGAGGCCAGCAGGGGAGACATGGGCAGGGGCAGCGGTGCCTGGGGGGAAGGAGACTCAACCCTTCCTAGGGCTGCGTGCACGGTCAGCACTTGTGGGAGCATCCGGGAAGGTGGGCACTGGACGAGGTATGGCAGAAGAAGAGGCAGATCTGGAACTTCCTGAGCCCGCCAACACCGAGGAGTCACCGCTGTAGTCGGAAGATGTGGAGGTTTGTGTTTCCGGGCGTGATTTATCCAGGGCACTCCTGTCCCCCTCCCAGGCGCTGGTCACATCAGTTTCAGTGAACTTCTGTGTAGCAGTTGTGCCAGAAGCTTCCCCACTAGTGTCCTTCCCCCGTCCTTCCCTGCCCTTGGTCGATTCTGCAAGAGATGAGACTTAGGTTCAGTATAGTGCCATACTCACAAACATCATATGCGAACAGAGCACAGTACTTTTAAATTATACTCCCATGTTGAACTCCTCCATGTACATTCAGCATGTGTTAAAAGTATGCAGTTATCAGAAGATGCATGGAAACATGCATAGTTGATATTAATCCCCCATGTGGTGTTGACACAGCCAAATAGCTGGCCCTGGGCCTCCCTGTAACCACACATACTATTCCCTGTAAGCATACTTACGCGCCTGTAGGTGAGATAGCTAGACATCAAAACATTTTGTCTCTGTCATATATGGAGTATCCTTAAGGGAACAACACTGAGAAAAACTCAACTATGTTCTTTTCCAATGGCTACGAGCTCATGATATCCACCATGTTGTGCTTTGAAGTACACCTACAGTAAATTGGTGTCAGTTGTGTAGATGTCACAATTTATCTGTTGTTCACAGCACACATCTATGAATGCACACTAACATGATGCTCACTGCTGTTCAGCGACGGCTCGTGGAGGGAGTTACGGTGGGGCAGGAGGGTGGGGAGGGGGAGGGGCAGGGTGGAGGTTGCTAAAAACCGGCATATGGATAATTGCAGGTAAGTAAACAATTTAATTAATAAAACGAATTTCGTAGTGCGCCTTGCATCGCAAAATGCAATGCAGTGCGAGCTACGAAATTCGTTTTATTAAGTAAATTGTTTACTTACCTGCAATTATCCATATGCCGGTTTTTAGCAACCTCCAATCTGCCCCTCCCCCTCCCCACCCTCCTGCCCCACCGTAACTCCCTCCACGAGCCGTCGCTGCTGCTGTTCACTGCCAGGTAATGTCTATGACACTCATACCGCAGCCTATGTCACAAAGCCACATCTCATCTGGCAATGACAAGGGTCATGGTTTTAAAAACATGAGAAACCACATGTTGTACAAATGCAGATCAACACTGAGGCCACCTAGAAGCCCTTGAACCACACTAGAGACATCACAGAGCTTTGCACTGGCTCATGGTTGGTATTCATGCAGTCAGTCACACCCAAAGTCATACTTCGCACAATACTCACCTCCAACTTGCTGCTGATGGGCCCTTAAGAGCTATGGCTGTGTCACTGCCAAGATGCAGGCCATTAGTGGTGTCATGCTCCTGCGCGCCAACCTGCCACTATGAGGGAGCACTCCCAGCGTCACCTCTGCTACGTTTTGCTCAGCCGGCAGATGTCATCCCACCTCTTGTGACAGTGTATGTGCCATAGTTTGGAGACACCCAGAGCCCACACCTTGCGTGCAATGGCCCTTCATATCGCCTTACGCTGGTGGACTGTAGGCATGGGAGACAAGAAGAGGAAGTTTCAGTGACACTGTGTTATGTACCAATGTGCGTCAGTACAGGGGCATAAAAATACATAGCACACTAATACATAAATATTGAGCAGAGGCCATACAGCATGACACATAGTACACTTGCATCAAATAATCTCAGATACATGTATACATGTCTGAGGATGGACACAGTACATGGCCATCCCATACAAATTCAGAGTGCCAGCACAGTAACCAATGTGAAAATGACCCTCATCTGTGATGCAGTATGTGAGTGAGCATGACATACAATACATTGGAAATGATGTGTTGTGGCAGACTCACTGTGTCCAACACCACTCACCCCTCAATGTCCTTGACCAATGAATGGCTACATGTATCATGGTGGTCACATTTAGGGCCATGAACTTACATTCTCAAACTCTTCTCAAGGGTGTAGTCCTGTCTTGTGCAATCCATAGGCCTAAGATAGCTCATTGAGAAATAGGGTGGTGGACAACAAATATGTTTCACTCAGTCCATTTAGTGATGGGTCCTTGTAACATTGGATTCACACTGAGGTTAAATATAGGCCATAAGAGAAATCACATGCATGCACAATATGAGAGGGTAAACAGTGCCTACACCTGCTAGACTAAAATCATATTGAAATCTATAGAAGGATGACATCTCCAAATCACCTTTATCTGATTTGTCATAGGTGAATTTACAATAAGAGTTTTACACTCAGGCATTGTATCCATGTGCATAATGCACACATCACCGTAGGGGCAATTTGAAAACTGTACACTCATCATTCTTTACCCTATGGACAAAATAAATATGTACTGTCACAAATGAGCATTTGAAGACTTAATGGACTATGACATTACATAGCACAGGCAATGTTTGTTCAGACTTTGACTGTCTCAAACCAGCAGTGTAACTGTAGTGCAGCAAAACCACAGCATGTCACTCCCACCCTTCAATGCAGTCATGGATCTGTGGAAATACGGCTACAAATCCCACTGACATGAAGTCAGCATGCTAGGCAGTGTATCACACAGTTACATTACTAAGTCCCAGATCAAGGTATGTTTATTTTTGCTTAAGGAGAGCTGTAGAAGTGTCCATGTTGCCATCCTCCCTACATACTCAATTACAATTGAGTATGGGGCTCACGGTTTGATCCCTGGCACTGGAGTCAGGTCAGCCCAGCACCATGTGACTCTGGGCAATAGCTTGCTTAATCTTCCCGACGGCCTCCAGCGCCCGGATGCCTACGGGTAACTGTTTGCTCTTTACAAATTCTGGATTTTCATTTTTTACATTTAGTTGTTAATAGGCGATGTATGTAGCATTCTATAGGAAAAATATGGATGCATGCACGTTGACTTGCACTCACAAGCACATACTACTGCAGAGCAACGTCATGTGAGCATGCTGAGCACTCAGACACTTACCAGTACATCTGGCACACCATATAGCCTCCCATATTGTGAAAGGACTAGGGCTGGGTGTAGTTTGCGAAGTAGCGCTACCCGAAGCTACGCAAAGTGCACTTCACACTACGCAAGCTACGTATGGCACTACGTGAACTGCGTAGTACCCTGTTCGCACTGTGCAAGATGCCGCTTTCAATAATTGCACAGTGCGGACAAGCATCTGGCACTGTGCAATCATTGAAAACAGCATCTTGCACAGTGCGAGCTGTAGTTTTCTGCAGCTCAAGTAGATTTTTACTCGAGTGGCAGCTTTCTTAATGCTGACTGGTAGTTTCTCATCGCGAGCGGTCGGGAGCAAACACAACCACTCGCAATGAGAAACCTGATCTGTCCGCGTTGAGAATCTCGCCAGGAGGTTTATTTTCCACGCTCGCGATCTGCAACTTGATGATGCTGATTACGAACGAGGAAAAAGTCTCGCCGGGATGTAATTTTGGTTGCTCGCGGTCGTCAACTTGACATTGAGGACCGCGAGCAAGCAAAAAATGACCACTGCACAACGCTATGCGTGTTTGCACTGTGCTATGTGCAGTTCACGTAGTGCGAAGTAGTGCAAACTTCGCAAACTACGCGAGTGTAGCGTAGTGCTTTGCCCAAGGTTAGAAAGGACCTCGTCCACCAGGACCTCCAGGTCCTTTGTGATGTTCTCAGTTCTTGCCATCACTGGGTCCAGAACAGCAGTTGATGGTGAAGAATGGCAGGCAGCAGTGTCTGAATGCAAGTGAAATGTGTTGCTCTCTCACAGACATTTATAGGCCTCAGTGGTACTCTGCTGCTGCAATTGGTCTGCCTGGTTAGCATTTTTCAATTGTATCCAATAACCAGGACTGCGGTAGCGGAGCATGCCTACCGAGAGTTTGAAAATTGTATTTCACTACCGTGATCGTGGTTCCCATTGGCTGCAATGGCATTGGCATAGGCAGTGTCACACTGCGGGGGCCAAGAGGTCGCTCCCGCAATCCTGCATCTTTTAATTGTATCCAATGACCGGGCCCGCAGTAGCAGGGAATGCCTACCGCTGGTTTCAGGTCAGTATTGCACTACCGCAATCGCGGTTCCCATTGGCTGCAATGGCATTGGCATAGGCAGTGGCACGCCGTGTGGTCCAGGCGGTCGCTACCGCAATCATGCATCTTTCAATTGTAACCAATAACTGGGCCTGTGGTGGCGGAGGATGCCTACCGCAGATTTCAAATTTGTATTGCACTACCGCAATGGTGGTTCCCATTGACTGCAATGGAGTTGGCATAGGCAGTGGCACACCGTGGGGTCCAGGCGGTAGCTACCGCAATCCTACATCTTTCAATTGTACCCAATGACCGGACCCGCTGTAGCGGGGCACGCCTACCGTGGGTTTCAAATTTGTATTGCACTACCACGATCGCGGTTTCCATTGGGAGCAATGGCAATAGCATTGGCGGTAGCATACTGCAGAGTTCAGGCGTTCGCTACTTCTGTTTGCCATTTCACAATTGTGGCCAACTACCATGATCGCGGTGGCAGAGCACCCATACTGCACCTATGGACACATTATGCTCTAGCAATTGCAATAGCCAATTCTCATAATTGAACACTAGACCCTTACAATGTGTTATAGCACCTGATTGCTAAAATCAATGCTAGTGTGATATTCAACTCACTGATGCCTACAAATGACATGTCAGTGCACATGATTACATGCATTGGCATGTACTTTCTCACATGCCACATATGATATTTGTGTGCATGTACACAGCTTTAGTGTGTAATGGACTCATATTTGTGAGCATGTCAATGTGCGAGATGGCTAATCAACCCACAGTAATGATCACATAATGTGCCTATTTCACTGTGTACATTGCTGTATTCATTTTGATAGTTGATCAGCTTACACACACTGTGCCCATTGTGTAGAAAAGTTGTGCTATATGCAACGTAAGCAAGAAGGTGTGGCAGGTATAGCAGAGCAGCTATGTAGAACTCAGTAGTGTTTCCAATTCAAACATGTGCTGTGTCAACTACTCACAGGGCATGGGACAAAAGATGTAGGAATGTAAATTTTCCATTCACATAGTCAGATTCTGGTTTGGAGGTGAATACAGACCACATGTACGACTACATGAGATCAAGGTGTCTCTGCATGTGACTTTTACATTAAGCTGTTGGTTCAGTCCAGTCATTGTTGGTGCTGTGTCAGTCAAGATGTAGGATGTTTGACACATCTCATAGAGGAATAAAATTGACATGTGTCCCCTTTCATTTTATGTAGGAGACTACCAAATGTGCATCGTCCGTTCTGAGTGCTGGCGAACATGGAGGATGAGGACATCATAAGGAAATTCCGTTTGGAAGTCCTTACCCTTCAAGACCTATGTGGTCAGTTGGAGCCCCATCTTAGGCCTCACAGACCCTATCCGACAGCTTTGACACCAACAGTTAAGGTGATGGCAGCACTGCATTTCTTTGTAACTGGTTTGTTTCAGTACAAGGTGGCCATCGCTGGTGCGATGTCTCAAGCTATGTTCATTATGGTGCTACGTGATGTCCTGTCCGCAATGATGATATACAAGGACCACTATATCCACTTGCCAAGGAGACATGAATTGTCAGGTGTGAAGGGTGATTTCTATGATCTTGGACACATACCTAATGTTGTTGGCACCATTGGCTGCACACATGTTGGCCTAGTTCTACATCTACCAGAACAGGTAACATTTCCATTCCATTAATGTGCAAGTGGTATGCCAAGCGGATATGATTATCTCCCATGTCTGTGCCAAATTCCCCGGTTCTGCACATGACTCCTACATACTGCGTAGCAGCATTATCCCACAATTGATGGGTAATTTGCAATTGGAGCGCACGTGGCTTGTTGGTGAGTACGCAGAGTCAAGTAGTGTGCTGCATGTGTGACATGCTGTTCTCAGATACTGTTTATGTTAGTAAATTGCTCCATGTATCTCACACCTAGGTGACCCTGCCTACCCCAACCGACCTTGGTTGCTGAGCCCACTGAGGAATCCAAGGACCCCAGGTGAAGTTCGCTACAATGATGAACATGAGAGGACCCGTCGTGTGGTGGAGTGTATTGTTGGGCTTTTGAAGTCTAGATTCCGCTGTCTGCAGTAACCCTGGGTAGAGTTCACAGAGTTGCACTACGCGGAGCTACGCAAAGTGGAAAAAAAACTCTCACGCACTACCCGGAGTTCCGCAAGTGGCAGAGTACAGTAGAAAAATGCAGTTCACGGTGATTCCACAGTGCCGGATGCTTGTCCGCACTGTGCAATCATTGCAAACAGCATCATGCACAGTGCAAGCTTAACTTTTCTGCCGCTTGAGTAGATTTGTAGTCGAGTGGCAGCTTTCTCAACGCGAACGGGCAGTTGCGCGCATATGCGACCACTCGCAATGAGAAATCTCACTGAGTGGTTTATGTTTCATGCTGACGCTCACCAACTTGCCCACGCTTGCCAACTTGACACTGGGGATCGCGAGCAAGGGAAAAAACTCCGCTCTGCTGCCCAAAGCGGAGTTTTTCGGAACTCCGGGAGCTCCGCGTAAGATGGAGTGCGGGAAACTCTGCAAACTCTGCGAGCAGAGTAGAGTTCAATGCCCAGGGTTAGTCTGGACAAGAGCAGAGGTGCACTACTCTACTCTCCCCAAAAGGTGTGTCAGATCATAGTTGCATGCTGCATGCTCCACAACCTGGCCCAGCGCATAGAGATCCCCTGATCCTGGAGGATGATGAGCAGTAGATGCCTCCCCTTCAAACCCACACATGCCCAGTGATGACGATAGTTGAGAAGAGGAAGGTGTTGACCTGCATCAAAAGATCATCAACAACTACTTCCCTTGAGTATAAGTGACATTGTACAACAGTGACATTGTCTGTTGTCTTTGATGGGAGTGGCAAGGCAAAGATAATCTTTTTGACTACTGCCTGTTGTTGGATCTGTGCAAATGGCTGATGTGTGGCATAGGGTATTTTTATACAGGTACCTCATGTCTATGTTGAAGTTGTTGCTCATTGTTATTTGTGCTGGTTTGTTACATTGATGACTATTGGTGTATTCCAGCTATAATGGCATCACCTGGCAAGTAAATCTCGTCTCTTGTATCTTTCTAGGTCCCTTCACTCTCTCAATGCCTCGTCGCAATCAGAGCTTGTGGTACATTGGAATCTGAGTTGACATTGTACATTCTGTGATAAACATGGAGCTGACACAAAGACATAGGTGGGCAAAGAGTGTTTATTTACGTTTGTGACAGAGAAGTGATTATTTACGAAATTGTGGTAAGTGAATTTATGAGTTGGCCGTGATGGTAAATGAGACAAATAGAGTAATTACCACATTGATGTAGCCACAGATTCCAACAGACTCCTGCCATCAACAGAGCAATGTGGGTAAGGATAGTCAACAAAGTCAATGTCTAGCGGAACACAGGTGCCATCATGGCTGACTCAGCGACTAGCGTTTAGATGGTGCATTGCCACGTGATCCTCCCCTGATGTTTCTCGATAGTCCCTCATCTGTTTGGCAGGGGGGCCTCTGCTGTAGGCTCAGTGGTGTCTGAGGAGTAATTTTGTTGCAGCTGACCCTTCTGTGTGGCCGCAGCTGAGGTGGTGGGAGTATCAGCATATGGACCACTGGAGGGGGGTCGAGCTTTCATTTGGGTCACATATATGTCCCTCAGAACACCCAAAAGATAGCCCATGAGGTCCACAAGTTGGCCCATATGCGTGTTCATGGAACTCAGCAGCAGGCGGAGCTCACGCACTTCTTCCACAACCTGGCTCATCTGTCTCTGGGTCTGCTCATATGCCCCAAAGACTCTGGCGATGGTGGTCAGGGCTTCCATCCCAGTGTCTTCCTGTATTTGTCCCCAGTTGCCCTCCCACCTGCCCTGCTGGCCCGGACCTGTGGTGTTGGCACTCTACGCACCTGCACACTCTTCCTGCCATTCTCTGATTGAGGTGTGGTGTTGGTAACCACTGAGGCAGGGAGAGTGTTGCAGGCAGCAGTGATGATAGTGGTGGTGGAGGCCGCACAAGTCATTGTAGCAGGGGTCAGCGCTGTTGTTGCTGTGGTGGTGGTGGTGATGGGGACAATGTGGGCCTGAGATGTGGTGTGCCCTGGCAGTCGGATGGGCCAGGTTATTGCTCCTCATCCGAGAAATGTAGGCAGTCTGCATTAGAGAGTTCACGTTCCATGGGGGGGAGACAGGCTCTGCAGGTTGATGTCTTCTGCTACAGTTGCTTGTGGATCTCCTGTTGAATAGTGGTCAAATAGTCATTGAAGTGCACTCCGCAAACTTGCTGTTAGACGTTTGTATGTTACACCAAACACTTTACATTGCAATCACTTCATATGGCGGCACGATACTGAGCATCATGACATGATGTTGAGGTACATACATTACTTGTCCATGGTGTGACATGTAAATAAAAAGCATTTGCCACGTACAGATTTTGTGTTTACAAGGACATGGTGTCTTCTAACGACTTGTGGCACATCGACTTTATGTGATGCGTCTTTTTGGTTTGCTCTGCATGGAATCACTTTCAGCTAAGCAAGAACCAGCCATTGTCTTGTGAAACATACCTTTTCCAAATAATGTACTTTACTTTGTTTGTCCAATTGACCATGCATGTTTTACATTCATATGGGCCTTCATGCTCTGACACCATGGCACTTGCATGATTGGGCCCTGAATTACTTTCACATGTAACTTTGGGAGTCCAAGTTTAATTTCTGTGACAGTTATGTACGCTTAGCTGTCTGCACACTGGATGTGGCTTTTGGATCTATGCCAAGTTGGCTAATATGTGAGTGTTGGCGTGGTCATATGGCTCCATGCATTTTGAGAAGGATCGCAAGGAGCATGCACTGACTACCTACCTGTTTGGTGACACAGTGGAGGGAAATAGCTGCCATATGGTTATGAGTGGCAGGAGTGCTCCATCCTGCTGAGCTGTGGGACAAGGGAGCCTGGTGGAGTTGTAGTGCTGGCTACTTTCCCACACACACTCCTCCCTGTTGAGAATGCTTCCTCCCTGTGAAGTGGAGCAGAGGAAGGGAACAAGTTACACATGGCTAGGGGGAGTCTTCCATCCTGCTCAGGGGTGGGACAGGAGGGCATGAGAAGGCTACCTACCTGTTAGTTTGAAGAGTGCAATGAAATGGCTGCCACATGGTTGTGGGTGGGGGAGTGCTCCATCCTGCTGAGCTGAGGGACAAGGGGGGCTGGTGGGAGTTGTAGTGATGGCTTCCCACCCACAAACACCCCTCCCTGTTAAGATGGCTACCTAGCTGTAAGTTTGAGGTGAGCAATAGAATGACTGCCACATGGTTGTGGGTCGGGGTAGTGCTCCATCCTGCTGAGCAGTGGGACAGAGGATGCCTGGTGGAAGTACCTGTTAGGTGAAGGTGAGCAATAGAATGGCTGCCACATTGGATGGGGGGAGTCCTCCATCTTGCTGAGCTGTGTTAAGATGGCTACCTACCTGTAAGTGTGATGTGAGCAATAGAATGGCTGCCACATGATTGTGGGTGGGAGAGTGTTCTATCCTGCTGAGCTGTGGGACAAGGGGGCCTGGTGGAAGTGGTAGTGAAGGCTTCCCACCCAAAAACACCCCTCCCTGAAAAGATGGCTACCTACCTGTATGTTTGATGTGAGCAACAGAATGACTGCCACATGGTTTTGGGTGGGGGGAGTGCTCCATTCTGCTCAGGTGTGGGACATGGGGGCCAGGTGGAAGATATCATGATGGCTTCCCACCCACAAACACCCCGCCCTGTTAAGATGGCTAGCTATGTGTAAGTGTGATGTGATCAATAGAATGGCTGCCATATGGTTGTAGGTAGGGGAGTGCTCCATCCTGCTGATCTGTAGGACAAAGGTGCCTGGTAGTAGTGATGGCTTCCCATCCACAAACACCCATCCCTGTTAAGATGGCTACTTACCTGTTGGGTGAAGGTGAGCAATAGAATGGCTGCCACATGGTAGTGGGGGGAGAGCTCAATCCTGCTGAGCTGTGGGACAAGGGGGCCTGGTGGGAGTTGTAGTGATGGCTTCCCACCCACAAACACCCCTACCTCTTAGGATTGCTACCTACCTGTAGGTTTGATGTGAGCAATACAAAGGCTGCTACATGGTTGTGGGTGGGGGAATTGCTCCATTCTGCTCAGCTTTGGGACATTGGGGCCTGGTGGAAGATGTAGTGATGTCTTCCCACCCACAAACACCCCTCCCTGTTAAGATTGCTACCTACTTGTTAGGTAAAGGTGAGCAATGAAATGGCTGCCACATGGTTGTGGGTGGGGGAGTGCTCATCCGGCTCAGCTGTGGGACAAGGGGGCTTGGTTGGAGTTGTAGTGATGGCTTCCCACCCACAAACACCCTCCCTGTTAAGATGGCTATCTACCTGTACGTTTGATGTGAGCAATAGAATGCCTGCCACATGGTTGTGGGTAGGGGAGTGCTCCATCCTGCTGAGCTGTGGGACAAGGGTCCCTGGTGGAAGTTGTAGTGATGGCTTCCCATCCGTAAACACCCCACCCTGTTTAGATGGCTATCTATCTGTTAGGTGAAGGTGAGCAATAGAATGGCGACTCTTGACCCTGCTCTCAGGCAGGTTGCTCCCCACGCCACGCAGCTCCACCTGACTGTGCCCTTGCCCCTAGCCCAGCTGCCGCTGTTGCTGTGTTTTCGAGGCCTTAGGTCTACCCCGTGATTTTACTGCTTTTCGTTTTCTTGTGTTTATTGTATTCTGTGACCATTTTTCACCTCATTGTACTTTTTGCACTCTGCTTATTTGTTTATGTGACCACTTCTCCCCAGGTCACTTCTCTGCCCTTTTTGCCTCTGTTTTCCTCGCCGTTCTTTCCCCTGCCGCTGCGTCCCCTGCGGCCCGCCCCTCCCGCTCGCCCATTCATCCTTCCATCCTTCCAGATGCTCCTCCCTCCCACCTCCCCTTATTATGGTGGCCACTGCGCAGCCGCGCACAGCGGATGCGTCGATGGTGTGCCTAAGGCAAGCCTCCTGTGCCCATCTGCCCTGGACCAAGCCCAGTGCCAGAACCCCTGGCCCCCCATGAACACCACAATGCAAGACTCCGCTACAATGCCAGCACCTTCCACACACTCAACCCCAGACGAGAACACACCTGCTACCAGGCCACCCCGAAGCGCACCCAAGGACCCTTCACCTGCCGGAATTGCAGCTTCACCATCATCCGGCCTACCAAACCACCAACCAAAGAAACCAACTACTTCAGATGCATCCTCCTCAACACCCGCTCCACCCGCAAACACGCCATCGAACTCTGGGACCTTCTCGACCCTACCTCCCCGGACGTTGCCTTCCTGACGGAGACCTGGCTGAACCCCACCTCAGCTCCCGATCGCCATAGCCATACTGGAAGGCTACAAGATCACCCACAGGGATCGTACCAATGGCGTTGGAGGAGAAATCGCAATCGTCCACAGGAACACCCTCAGAGTCTCGACCAACACTGACGACACCGTCAGCACCACCAAATAAATGCACTTCCAGATCCACACCGACCCCAAATCCAAACATTGGGGGTACCCTCGTCTACAGAACCGCCGGACCCCGACCACAGTTCAGCGACTCCATCGCTGACTTCATCAGCACACACGCCCTCGTCTCCATGGACTACATCCTCCTCGGGCACCTCAACTTCCACATCGGGAAAAACAACAATACCAACTCTACCACCCTGATCGACAACTTCGCAAACCTCGGACTCAGACAGCTTGTGACAACACCCACCCACGCTGCCGGCCACACGCTCAACCCCATCTTCTCCGCAAGCCCCCACGTCACCTTCAACTACACCACCGAACCCCACTGGGCCGACAACCACTGCATCTACTTCACCTTCAGGAAGCCCACCACGCACCACGGCACCCAACAGACGCCTCAACGCTGCTGGAGCAAAGTCACTGAAGACCAGCTAACCCCCATCCAGAGATCACCCGCCAATTCCACAGACCCGGACACAGCCACCCGCAACCTCAGACAATGGATCGATAACTGCGCCAACACCCTCGCCCGCCCAAGACATCCTCCAGCAGCCACTCCAGCAAGAAAGCCACCTGGTTCACCGAAGACCTCCAGGCCTCCAAACTAGAATGCCGAAAACTGGAGAAGAACTGGCTCTGCGAATGAACACCGGACAGCTACGCAGCCCACAAGAATGCCACTTGCAGACACCATTAACTCAACAGAGCCGTCAAGAGGGCCTCATTTAAAAACCGCCTAGATAACAACGCACACAACAGTAAAGAGCTCTTCAACATCATAAAGGAACTCCCAAACCCTAGCTCGAACACCAACGACGTCCCACCCTTGCAAGACCTCTGTGACTCACTGGAAAGTAATCAACATTTCCTTCGAGACAGCAACCTTCCCGGAAAGCTGGAAGCACGCCGAGATCAACGCCTTACTCAAAAAACCCAAGGCAGACCCCAAGGACCTCAAGAACTTCCGACCCATCTCCCAGCTCCCGTTCTTGGCGAAGGTCACAGAGAAAATCGTCATCAAACAACTGACCTTCTACCTCGAGGAGAGCAGCATCCTGGACCCGTCCCAGTCCGGGTTCGCAGCAGCCACAGCACTAAAACCGCCCTCTTTGCCACCACCGACGACATCAGGACCCTGCTTGACAACGGAGAAACAGTGGCCCTCATCCTCCTGGACCTGTCAGCCGCCTTCGACACGGTCTGCCACTGCACACTAAGAACACGCCTACACGATGCCGGGAACCAAGAGAAATCCCTGGACTGGACCACATCCTTCCTCTCCGGCAGAACTCAGAGTGTCCACTTCCCCCCTTCTACTCCAATGCCACCAAGATCATCTGCAGCGTACCCCAGGGCTCTTACCTCAGCCCGACGCTGTTCAACATCTACATGGCACCCCTCGCCCAAGTTGCCCAACTGCACAACCTCAACATCATCTCCTATGCCGACGACACCCAGCTGATCCTCCGCCTTAACCAGAGACCCTCACACCACCAAAACCAACCTCCATGAAGGAATGAAGGCCGTCGCCGAATGGATGAGGAACAGCCGACTGAAGCTGAACTCGGACAAGAAGGAGGTCCTCATCCTCGGCTCCACCCCATCAGCCTGGGACAATTCCTGGTGGCCGACAACACTAGGAACAGCCCTTGCACCTACCAACCACGCACTCAACCTAGGGGATCATCCTCGACTCCACTCTCTCCATGACTAAGCAGTTCAACGCCGTCTCCTCATCCTGCTTCAACACCCTCCGAATGCTCCGCAGGATCTTCAAGTGGGTCCCCACCGAAACTAGAAGAACAGTCACCCAGGCCATTGTCCCCAGAATGTGAATTTAAATGCAGTGTATTTTGTAAAGGGCACAGCTGCCCCAACAGGGCATCCCGGCGCTGTATAACGCTGTGGAACTCTTCCTGGCTCTCCCTGTGAGATGCCCCTCCTGGGCCCCCCCAAGGTGAAGCCAGGCATCCCAGTGTTGTAGGGGCCATTGTGGAGATTAAGCAAGCTATTGCCCAGAGTTGCAGCATGGGACCCATGATTAGAGTAGGCGCCGAGGTGAGAATTATCGAGTCCGCAGACATTGAGCCCAAGACCCTGCCGCGTCGGGACTTGAACCCTGGTCCCGGGCCTGACCTCTGCTTCAGAGTCTGCTGCTCTAACCAGTGAGCCACACTTCTCCACACCAGTGAGCCACACTTCTCCACAGCAGGCTGGACTAGGGAAACGGCCTCCACACAGGAACGCCGGCCAAGCTCCTGAGATGACTGCAACGCATCCAGAACGCCTCGGTACATCTGATCCTCAACATCCCCCGCCACAGCCACATCTTCCCCACCTAAGAGACCTGCACTGGCTCCCCGTCAGCAAGAGGATATCCTTCAAGCTCCTCATCCACGCACACAAAGCTCTCCACAACACCGGCCCACCATATCGCAACAGACCACTCAGCTTCCACACCCCCACCCGCCAGCTCCGCTCTACCGGCCTTGCCCTCGACACAGTTCCTCGCATCTGAAGAACTACCGCTGGTGGCAGATCCTTCTCCCACCTTGCTGCCAAGACCTGGAACACCCCCCCCCCACCAACCTACAGCAGACCCCAGACCTACTGACCTTCAGAAGACTCCACAAGACCTGGCATTTCGATCAGTAGCAGCACCTCCCCCAGAGCCTTGAGACCCTCACAGGTATGTAGTGCGCTTTATAAGTGTCCTGATTGATTGATTGATTGATTGATTGATTGAATGGCTGCCACATGGCTGTAGGGAGGTCTGCATCTTGCTCAGCTGTGGGAAAAGGGTGCGTGGTGGGAGTTATAGTGCTGAATGCCTGTACCCTAACCCTGGGTGGTGAACTATGTCTCGCTTGCAGAGTTTGTGAACTTTCAGCAACTTCGCAGTTCGCATAGAGCGCAAACTTGCCGAATACTATGCAATCTACAGCGTAGCGTATTGTTTTTCTTTCTCACACGCTGAATATGCGTTCTCGCGGGCGCGGTATCAACTTACTGTGATTCTGCATTCGCCGACTCGATTTTCTGTCCGTTCGCGTGCACCACGAGGTTTGGAATCGGGCTGCATGATCCCGCAAGACTGTGCGAATGCGATCATGTCATTTGGAAGCCCTATCTTCCTTCCAGTAGCAGTGTTGGTAAGATCGCGTTCCCAAACACGTAGAAACTACAATCTAGCAAAGGAAATCTCTCAAGCACAATAAAACCTTCTTGTGCAAGGAGTCCTTTATTTGTACTCTTTTTTCAAGAGGAAGTGCCCCTGAGTCTCCAACTTCCTGTTCCTGTCCATCAGGCTCCTCCTAGTACTTGGTCCATGTGCTGTTCACTTTCATTTGGATTTGGAGATGGAAGGATCACTTTTTGTGTATGTCTGCTGCATCATATCATTGGATTGGATTTATTGAGGACTTTTGGATTTGAGATTTTACTTTACAAGTAAGTTGGAGAATTGGTCTACATGTTTGTTTGATTGGGATTTTTACCTACACTTTTCTGGGCTTTTCATTGTTTTAAAAATTATTGGTGTGGGTGGCCTGTACTTTCAGAAGGGGCCTAGTTGTATTTCTTTGAAATTTCAGCCAGTAGGCCCAGAGGTACCCTTGGCCCAGGGTCCAACCATGTTTCTGTGGTGTCTGTTGAATTTCAAGTTTAACATCATGGATGGCATTGGATTGAATTGAAAAATGTGGTTTTTGGAGTGGAATTTCAGTTTTTGGGTGTGTGTTATTTAGATATGACTTTTCAGCCAGTAGGTAACTCTAGGAGTTCAGCTTGCGTAGTTTTCGCAACTCTGAACAGGGCAATGCGGACTTACAGATTTTGTCTTCTTCGCGTGCTCAATCTGCGTGTTCGCACACGCGATACTGACTTTTTGTACGGATCGCGATGCCGAACACGCCGAATTTGCAATCTGGCAAACAATATCTCTTGAGCTGCCTAAAGCCTTCTCGAAAACTATGATTTTGTTAATTTTGCTAAAAAAACTCCCCAGGTTGTCTTTTGGCTGTAATTTTGGAGCATTGAGTCATTTTTCTTTTTACATTTTTTTTTAAAAGAGGAAGGAAGTTCCTCAGAGACTCCAACTTCCTGTTCCTGTCCTTTGTATGTACTTTCTTGTTATTGTGGGTGGTCTGACCATGTAGGTGGTGGCCATTTTGTGAACCCAAGCATTGTGCTTTTGCCATGGGCCTGCATTGTCTGTCTTCTCTTTCTTTTCATGTTGTTGTGTGTGGCCAGGCCATGTGGTGGTGGCCATTTTGTGGGACCATCCACTGTGCTTTTGCCATTGGCCGCCAAACTTGTGGCCTAGTCAGCCAGTAGGCCCAGACTCCCAGAGGTACTCATCAGGGGTGCTGGAAACAACTGTTTCGATGTTGTCTGTTGAATTTAAACATTCTTTAGGGCATATATGGCATTGGATTGAATTCCAAAATGTGGTTTTTGGGGTGTAGTTAACTTTTTGGGTGTGTGTTAAATAAATGCCATTGTTGCATGTGTACGTGTTGTTGTGTAACTTTCCAACCTTTTTAGCCATGCTGATTTTCTTTTTTGCATTAAAGCTGTGTTGTGTAACAGGAATCCTTTGCCTGGCCATATAGTGATATAGGTCTGCTTGAGTTCATTGTTTTCCGGGCCTTTTCCATGTGGCTGGGGGCCATTTTGTGATGGCAGTTTTAGTAGTGTGCTGTTTTTGCCACATAGGCCTGCGTGTCTTTCCATTGTTCCTCTTGGCTTATTGCTTCCATCCCCATTGCCAGCTGCAGGTCCCTGATGCAGCATCCATCCCACATGATGCACAAATTAAGGCCAAACAGGTTCCACTACATTTGTATTTTTGTTCTTTGCTATTCTTACTCTTCCTGAGTGTGCAGAGTACACTAGTAGTAATTAAAATTAAAGCACAACAAATTCCACGTTTGACTACTGACACTGCTAAGCCTACCACTTACTATACAAAGTACAAAAGGCTCTACTGGGGTAAGCAGCACTCAGTGACAGAGGAGGTGTCACGCAGACGGTAAAAAAATTATTAACTAATATTAACTAAACCTAGTATCCATCCACCAATATTTCACAGGAGGACAATTGCAGGACTAGAGTCTCTCTATCAATAGCATTACCTAATTTCTCTAGAGTAAACTCTTACAATAATCAGCCCAAGCTAGCGCAAAGATGCAAACAAGTAAGAGTAGCGCCGAGCACCTGTGTCCTACAATCACAGAAGATTTTGAAATGTAATTTACCTGCAATGTAAATGTAAGCAGCAGTAATCTTGTTAATCGTCAAAAAATTATACACAATACTTATACTACTATATATTAGCTACTCACCAAGCCACATGACCTCGCCACCTAACAGGTCCAACAGGTCCTGCTCCCGGTCCAGGATGTCTGACCAACGGTGGGCCAGCTGGTTATGGGTGAGCCGGACTCCTGAGCAGCGAAACACTGCCCGGCGCACCTTCTCCCACCGACGGTGACGCTCCGGGGTAGGGTAGCGCCTCCTGCCAAAGTCAAGGGGAGGTGGGCTGGATGAAATAAACAAGGGCTACCACCTCCGCCTCGCCAAAAAGCTGCCGGATCTGCACCCCTACAGGGCGCATTCTGCCACAAGGCAGATGGCTCTTGGGCGCAGGCGCTTTACCCTTGAAGCCACCGCTAGTGCTGCTGCTACCCTTCACCATGGTTCTGGGTGTATAGGGGGCAGAAAAGAAAAGACGGAAAAAATAAAGTTAGGGGGAAGAAGTAGGAGCTTAAAGAAAGAAGTAATATAAAACAGTAGAAAAGTTAAAAAAAACAGTAAAACTAGAATAAAATGCAAAATATAAACTTAGGGACAGAGAGAGATAGATGATGAATAAAAAAAGCCAGAAAAACAGTGTAAAAAACTAAGGATTGCAAGAATTGAGGGAGGATAGAAAACTAAGCCCAGATCCATAGCATAGTTTGCGCAATATTTCCCCCCCGAGCACGCACTAATCATTGCGAACAAGTAAATCGCGTTCCCAAACATGACATACGCATTGCGAACATGCTATTTCAGACCCGGAACAGGAAATAAGGCATCCCAAGCGGGCGGGACAATTAAAAAACAAGATGGCCGTGCCCATAGGCAACCACATGGGTAAGTTCGCGAGATACTATCCCCCGGGCATGCAAACAGCGACCCGAACACGCACCACGTGCCCCCGAACAAGGAAAATGCATCGCAAACAGGCAACTACGCACGCTCGCGAAGCTACGCGTAGTGCAATAACATGTTCGCGTAGCTTCTCGTAGCGCGACTATGCAAACAATGCCCAGGGTTACTGTACACATGCCCCCATGGAAATATTGCTGGCTACCTTTGGGGTGATTCAAAGGAAGGAAATGTTAGATCTCTGAGACATGTGTTGGGAAGAGTGTCTTGTACATAAGTGCACTTGTGTTTAGGAAGTGTAGCTTTGTAATTGTGCTAGACAGTTCATGGCAGTGTAATGGTAGACATTTTTTGCTACTAACCAGCCTTCAGTCCCCTGGGTATTCCTGTGATACGCTCTAGATGCAGCATGGTAAGCACCTTAGTGGTGGAATGAGATGGCCACCGCTAGTCCTTTGAGCTAGCTCATGCTTCTTATTGGCACATTCTTTCACTCTGCTCTTGAGGTCATGCCACCTCCTCTTGATGTTCTTCATGGTGCGTGGGTCTGTCCCTACTGCATTGACTTTGTTGACTATCCTTTCCCACATTTGAGTTTTTGTGGTTCTACTCTGATAATCTCATCTACCATCACTGACAACTTATTGTCAGTGAATTTCGGCATCTTCTTCTTCTGTGACACGGTGTGTGATGTGCAAATGGGTGAAAGGTGCAGGTTTTACGGTGGTGGTGGTGATGTGTTTGGTGTGTGTGGTTGTGATGGTGTAATGTGTGCTGATTTGCCTCTCCTTTGTGCTGTGGGGTTGGCCAATTCAGTTCTGGAGTTGTGCAAAGGATTCTGGACAGGGAAGGGGCTGGCTTTATACTCAGTCATGTGGGTGGGTCAAAATGGAGCAGTCTTGTCAGGTGTGTTGTGTGGGTTGGCCTGGGATTTGTATTTTTTACCTGCCTTGGGGATGTGTCATTGGGGTGTGTTAGGTGTTTTTTTAGGCTTAGCCAGATGTACAGCCACACTTGGTAGACTTGTTGTGTGTTTGCTTTCGACCGCCATTACTCTTCGGGCATGACTGCAGCGCTCGGAATGCAACAGTCCTTCTACCGGCTTTCCCATTCATCATTTGTTGCGATTGCGGCGGTCCAAAACAACCGATCGTTCCGCTGGCAGCGCCATCATTTACTAATTTCACTTGCAGCTATTCCGCTGGTCAAACTGCGTATTTTGGTCTTCCCGCAGCACATCCGACCCCCACGCTCTGATTTTTCTGGCAGTTCATACTAAGCTAACCGCCAGTTTTCCCGCAGTGCATGCGGACGGTTAATTTCTTCTACAATGGCAGACGGAGTACTATTTCCATCTGCCATCCTAATCGACCCCTATGTTAGCATGGTGCAGAAATGAAAGAAGACAATTTAAATCACCTAGTTCTATAGACGGGAAAGTATATAAACTAGCTTAAGGCAACAAGGCCACAAAGTTTTAGGATTTTCACCTGCTCGCCCACAGCTTCAAACGCCTCAGAAAAGCAAAAGGTGTGACAAAGTCCAAGCTGCCAGAGACCCAGCATCCAAGGAATCCAGCAGATCATTTACTGCAGTGACAGCTATGGTTTCTGTACTATAGACTGCATGGAAATCTGCCTGCATTGGGTGCCAAAGTCTATTCTTAATATTGACTTGCTATTGTTTATTAATTGCTGTTTCTAGCGATTTAGAATGATAAGGCAACTGAACTAACTGAGAATGGGCTCATAGTTCACCAGAATACCAGGGTCAAGTGTTTTGTATGTATTAAAAGGCTCAAAAACAACAGATTTGAAATCAGTACTCACCTTACACCTGCTGATAACACATCACCTGGGACTCTTGAGAGTCTACTTCTTGAACAACCGAGATAAAGTCATCATTACTGAGCTGCCTGAAAGACTTAACTGTTGTCAACCTCCGCTAAAGTACTGAAACTTCCACGAATTTGGTGGACAATGTAGTAGTTTTCCAAATTTCCGGAACTGAGATTACAGTGAATATTTTCTCATAGACGAATGTAGCTAATAGATTACACTTCACTAAAAGGATTCTTTTGTTAATAGAGAGAGGTCCTTCAATCTCGTATAAGCTAGAATAGAATGGCTGACAAAATTTAGGGCAATGAAAATATGCTATATCTTGTGTATTGTATTATGCATTTTCCCTGGTGCTTTGGTCCTTGCTGCTCAGCCAGAATGAGTGTGCTGTGCGGATGTTAGAGCGCATGGTGATGCAATGAAATACTTGGATGCCTGTGAAGTTGAGAGTGTCAGTTGGAGTATGTGTCTGATCAGCAGGAAGTCTGTTCTAGGTGGGCCAAGCCTAAGATCTAAGATAAGAGCCTATAAATATACTTACCCACAACTAAGACCAATAAACCATCATCTGGTACCTCACCTTGGCGACTGGACTTTTTCATCAGAACATTTTGGTGACAATTTAGAGAAATATTTTACAGAAACTACGCATAAGGAGCAGTATGAAGTAACTATTCAAGAAACTACTCGGATGGAACTACTAAAGGAAAATATCAAGAGCCTGAAATAAGCTTCAATATGTCCTGTAGTCCCACCCATGTAGTTCCACTGGACAGCTCAAGACCAGGGCGTTGGTTTTAAATAAACTGATACCGTTCTTGAGAATGATGTTCACTTGCCATGAAAGGTGGTTTGTTAACTTCAGCTCATCCACTGTTCAGTTGATGCGGTACCATCAACATTCTTGTATTCAACTTTTTCAGCGGGATTGATCCACGCTGGTAAGCTACATGTTGGTGCCTTGCCCAAACTGTGCTGAGAAGTGTGGGAGTCCTTGTGCCCTTACTGTTGTGTGGTATTTCAATGGGCCACAAGGCGGTGATCTGCTGTGTTACGAGTGTCCCTTGGACTGGTGTGAAATGCTGTGGGGTGTGTGTCCACTTGAGTTCATGTCCACTTACTGTAATGACAGTTGTGTGGCTTTTCAATGGGCCACAAGGCTGCCATCTGCGGTGGTGCGGGTGTCCTCAGACTGCTGAGGAACGCTCTGAAGCATGTACCTACTTACTGTAATGATGCGACGTTTGGAACGTCCCCCGTGGTCCGCAGTGGGCAATTCTGCTGCGTGAGTGGCAGCGAAGCACTGGCTTTCAGTGCAGCCGCCCGGCAGTTGTAGCATATTTAGATGGATCGGAGCATGTGTGGGTGGATTGCCTATTTCCTCTTATTGGCTCTTGTCAGGTCATTGCCAACAGCTGGAATACCTTCTTGATTAAATTGGTGGACACACACTGGAAGCTATCCAGGAGCATTCTTGAAGCAATCTCCCTTCTTGGTTTGTATCCCGGATGTGATGAGGGGAACAATTTTCCACCTGTGGATGCTGGTTAGACCGGACCCGTCATGTTTTGTACCAATTCGCAGGAGATATTGCTCACTGAAGACTTTGAGTATCATATCTGGATATTGTTTTCTGGAAATGTTGCTGATTTAGTGTTTTTCTCATCTTGATGTATTAACTGCCTAATGATTCATGGTGTATTTACTACTTAATTATTGGCTGTGTATGCAATGGTCTAGTGCCATGTTTTGCCATCTAATTTCTTAGTGTTATATCAGATATGAGGATATATTGAAGTTATTGTATATATTCCTGGCCTATGTATATTTTGCCATATTTTATGTTTGTTATCTGCCTAAGTGCATGTTGTTATATTCAAGTATTGATTGGCTGCTTGGGCAATACCTTAGCACTCTTCCGAAATGTAGTTTATTAATTGATTGGTTGTTTTGGGGATGCTAATGATGACTAGGTAAATAGTTTTGGAATTCTCAGTATAGCTGCTTGTGAATAAGATGTGATGTGCATTGGAGAAACCCAGTGTGGAGGTTTAAGGTTTGTGGATATTCACTATCATTGCATTTGCCTTGCTTGAGGTATGACATGAGGGGTTACCGGTGAACTAGTATCCTATGCGTGGGAATTATTACTGACATTCTGTTATACTATATAGATTTCCTGTGACAGTGTGAATTCCTACCGGTGCACAATTTTCCTGTGCGTGGAATCATCCCTTACATTACTGTCATGTTAGTTTTATTTTTCTGCTACCAACTTTGTTTTGCTTTTACACTAGATGCTCTTGCTTGAGGGATGGCGTGTGGAGTGGAAGTCACCCTTTATTACTCCTACACCAGATGTCCTTTGCTTGAGGTTTGATATGCGGGTGAAAGTCACCTTTTGATTGCTTTTACACTAGATGTCCTTGGTTGAGGGATGACGTGTGGGGTGGAAGTCACCCATTGCTTGCTTTTTACAATAGCTGCCCTTTATTGAGGGATGACGTGTGGGGTGGTAGTCACTCATTGGTTGCTTTTACACTAGATGCCTTTGCTTGAAGGATGACTGTCTGGGGTGTAGGTCACCCATGTATTCATTTTACACCACATGCCTTTGCTTGAGGGATGACTGTGTGGTGTGTAGGTCACCCATTTATTGCTTCTACACTAGACGCCCTTGCTTGAAGGATAACATGTGGGATGAGGTCACCCATTACTTGCTTTTACTCTGGATGCTCTTTCTTCAGGGATGACGTGTGGGGTGCAAGTTGCACATTGATTGATTTTACACTAAATGCCCTTGCTTCTGGGATGACTGTGTGGGGTGGAGTTTACCCATTTATTGCTTTTACACTAGATGCCCTTGCTTGAGGGATGATGTGTGGGGTAAAGTTACCCATTGATTGCTTTTACAATAGATGCTCTTGCTTGAAAGATGACTGTGTGAGGTTTGGTGTTTTGTGTTTGGGTGTGTGAGTAGGAGAGTTCTGTGTTGTGTAATTGTATTTGAGAGTGATTTGTTGGTGTTTGATGTTGTGTCACTGTGGATTGGTGTGCCATGCCTCTTAATTGTTGGTTTTCTGTGTTATCCCTCATGTCATGCTAGTCTGGCCAGCTGGTGTGGTTTGTGGTGGTAACAGGAGTGGCATGTTTTGCTCAGCTTGCATCCGCATGGCATGCATGTTAGTTGTGGTGTGCGTGTGGAGGGAATATGTGTGTATTTATCTATTGTTTCTTTCTATTTTAGATGATGTTGTAGGACTGTTTTGTTCCATCGTCAGTCCTTAATTTTATTGCATTTTTTCCATCTTGCATTTGCAAACTTTTTAAGTATTCTGTCTAGTGTCTTTTAAAAAGCATTGTTTCCATCTTGCATTTTTCAATATTTTTCTATGCATCTTCTCTCATGAAATGCGTTGTTTCAATTTTGCATTTGGAATATTTTCATATGCATGTTCCTTTATGTAAATGTGATGTTTCCATCTCGTATTTTCAACATTTTTATATTTTCTGTAAAAGGGGATGATGTGTTATATCTGGTGTATTGTATTATGCATCCTCAGTGGTGCTTTGGTCCTTTCTGCTCAGCCAGTATTAATGTACTGTGTGTAATGGTGGAATGCAAGGTGATGCAATAGACTGCTTGGGTGCCGGTGAGGTTGAGACTCTCAGCTGGAGTGTGGGCTAAGCAGCAGGGATGCTACTCCTGGTGGGGATATCCTAAGATATAATCTAAGAACCTATAAATATACTTACCTGCAACTCAGATCATCTAACCTCACCTAGGCTACTGAGCTTTTTCATCATAACAAAATATGTGTGTAAAATGTTTTTTATGGGGTTTAAATTGCAGCCTTCATTTAGGAATTAATATTTGCTACAGCACCCTTGTGGTAAAAGAGCAGTCCTTGCTTCAAAGGCATTCTGTGGCTTAAATTTATTTTTGCAGTTTTTAAAGCTTGCCAGTAAATATTGACCTTAGTGGACTTTCAGTGCTTAATTTGCAAAATAAATAAGTGCCAGGGCTCTCGTCAGGAGGCCACTGCACCTTGTACCACACATTGCCCGTGCCAGCACCACCAATGATAGTAACAGCACAAATACTTCCCTTCACACTCCTACAAGTGTGTCAGTTCGGACTATTTCAAGCCCCCAAAGCTATAACAATGGCTTGTTGGCAGGTAATATTCATTTTTAATTTATATTGATTTAATAATTAACTGTTGTTGTAGTCATCTCTACGTTAACCAGACAGCGCCACCTTGTGATAGACTTTCAAAGGCCCTGGTGCTGACAATTGAGTGCTGGTGCTGAGCACCGGAAACCACTGGGTCAAATTAAGCACTGTCCTGATCTATACATTGGCAGGCTGCAATTCAGGATGGACATAGATGTATGGGCCTGCAATAGCTTCTTGAATGTGACTAAGGTAAGCGATGAGTATTAGTATTTGCAATATTTGCAACACTAACATACCCAACAAGGGCAGTACGCAGTCCTTAGTTAAACAAATAACCACCAACTAGCAAAAAAGGCTCAAAAAGTGTAAAGGTCAGGAAACCAACTAAAAAAGAAGAGACCACGGTGTTTTCATAACAATAATGGGGTGCACTGAGTAACTGGCAAAGAATAAGGAAAAAAAATAGCTTTATGCAAAATTCCAACTATTCCAAATGAGTTTCTGTGAATATATTTGTCGGGTTGTTTTTTCTAAATAAAGTTCAACAATGACCAGCACACCACAGTAGGAAACAGACAGTAAATGCATACACATATACATATTTAACAAAAAGGAATATGATAACTAAAGAAAATCCACAAATCCCTTTGTAAGATCAACAGGAAGATAGAAGCATCATAAGAGGAGCTGGAGCCGAAGATGATTGCAATACCACATGACAAACAGGTAAAAGAGTGGAAATACAAATAATGGAGTAGTTGGCTCGAAATCAGATTGAGTTGAAAAGCATAGGAAAAAAATATCAGCAAATCGTGTTAAATCAAAAACAAACTGTGTGTTACAGTTTAAAATGAAACCATTAAAGGTAACCATTAGCCTAACAGCACCTGACACACAGTAATGAAAACCTCTTAGAGAAGAGTTCTTAGAATATTGTTGAAATAAATATGAATTTTTAGGTCTTCTTGCTTACTTTTCATTAAGGTATGGTGGTCCCAGCCACTGTATTTACTGTGTGCCTTTCATCTTTGATCCATTTACAATATGATCAGATGGCTTTCCAATCATGTGATAACCACAGGCAGGATGTAGTTGATTCCCCACTAACTCAATGTCTTTGATGATGGATTTCAGAAAGAAAAGAAAGGAAGTGTGTCAATATCATAAACAATGCTATTGCAACATATGTGTGAACATCACAGCACTTCTGATGAAACAATTGCATGAATATATCCTCATTGTGGCTTTCAAATGTGTTTTTCAAAATGTTCAGGTTTATTTAGCTCATTTTTGATATGGAAAAACTGATCATCCAAACACATGTACTGCTGAAATATTTATTGAAAGAGATTTGAAATTACAGTTTGGCAACTTATGTCACAGTGCATTCCAAACTAGACTTTATTAACCAGATCAATATTCAACCAAAACCATTGCCAGAAGTACTACCTATACAAATGTAAGACATCGGGTTATAGTTTCTGGGGGATGAAGTCCCCACTAAAGCAACAACCACAATCCTTGTCAGGGTGAACCACAAATGTCACTAAATTGACACATGCTTAACTTTCTTGTAACTTTGCACAATAATGTGAAATCAGGCCACAAGATAAACCCCAAACCAATATATAAATAATTTTCAGAAAGAAAAGAAAGGAAGTTTGTCAATTTCATAAACAAAGCTGTTGTAACATAGGTATGAACATGATATCAGTTCTGATGGAAAAAGTGCATGTATATCTCCTTAGTGTGGCTTTCAAATGTGTTTCTAAATATGTACAGAATTATTTAACCTGCTTTTGATATGGAAAAACCGATCACCCAAACACATGTACAGCAGAAATATGTATTGAAAGGGCTTTGAAATTACACTTTGGCAACATCGTAGCATAGTTCTTTCCAATCTAGAGTCTATTTACCAGACCAGTACTCAACTAAAACTGTTGCCAGCAATGCTATCTATACCTATGTAAGAAATCAGGTTATAGGTTGTGGGGGATGAAACCCCTGCTCAAGTAACAACTACAAACCTTGTCAGGGTGAACCATACATGTTAATATTTTTGTTAGAAAAATTCCAACACCATTTTGGAACAATTTAATAACATTTAATGTATAAAATGACACCAAAACAAATGAAATCCAATCAGTAGAAACAAAGGTATGTTTTTTTTAGTTTATAGTACAAAATTCATTTGAATGAAAATGAAAATTAAACTTATAAAGCGCGTAACTACCCTGAGGCCTCGCAGCGCTTTAGCTAGAACCATTCAGGCGGCTAAGCTCTTGCAAACAGATGCGATTTTAATAACTTTCTAAAAGCTGTCAGGTTGTTATTTTCTCTCAAAACCAACGGAAGAGCGTTCCACAATCTTGCAGCATTGTGCGAAAAAGAGCGACCATCCCAGCGGGATTTTTTTACTTTTGTGGTGGTGACCAGATGTAGCACACTGGAGCGGAGAGCTCTAGAAGGGAAGTATGGAGTGACCAAAGGAAGCATGATGGATGGACCTGACTTACGAAGAGCCTTCTGAACCAGGCACATGGATTTAAATTGTATCCTGGACGCTACCGGGAGCCAATGCAACTTCTTCAGGGCAGGTTTGGCCGACTGCCAGCGAGGAATCTGAAAAAGTAGTCTGGCTGCACAATTTTGAGTGACCTGGAGTTTGGTAATTGTAGCAAGGGGGGGCTACAAGGTAAAGTGCATTGCCGTAATCCAGGCATGAGAGAATCAGGGCCTGGACCATGACTCTCCTCGCCTGGAACGGCAATAGAGGGAGAACCTTCCAGAGCATTCTCATAAGTCCGAAGCACGTGGTAGAAGTCTTAGTAGCCTGGACAGTGAAATTAAGTGAACTGTCTAGCCAAACTCCCAGGCTCTTTATCTGGGGTTTGGGGGGAAAAGGGGGACCTAGACAGGAAGGCCAGATGGGGGTCAGGATGGTAGGTGAGGGATTACCCAGCAGCATGACTTCCGTCTTTTCCCCGTTTAATCTGAAACAGGAAAGTTCCATCCATCTGGCGACAGCCTCAAGACATGGGCTCAGAGTGCTGGACTCAGCATTGTTCAAAGATACTACAAGCTGAGTGTTGTCTGCATAGGTGACAATACGGACGCCAAATGGATGGACGATCTGTGCAAGGGGCCTCATATAGAAATTAAAAAGTGTGGGGCTCAGGGCAGAGCCCTGAGGCACCCCACAGCTGAGTGGCTGTTTGGCGGAGGTAGCTTCCCCTTAAAAACTTGGAAGAAGCGCTCCTCTAGGAAGGAGGTGAGCCATAACAGTGCCGAGCCCGACACTCCCATGCCACTAAGACGGTGTAATAAAGTGGCATGGTTAACCGTGTCGAACGAGGCGCTGAGATCTAGTAGTATGATGGCCGCTTTTCCTCCCTGGTCCAAAACTGTTCTGGCCTCCTCAGTCACTGCTAATAGAGCTGTCTCTGTCCCATGTTGAGGACGGAATCCAGTTTGAGAGGCACATAACAAATCATTGGATTCAAGATGTTCCATTAGGATGTTAATAATGTGCTTCTCCAGCAGCTTACTCATCCATGGCAACAGAGAGATGGGACGAAAATTAGCTAAATTATTCTGATCTAAATGAGGTTTTTTTAGTATGGCCCTAACCATTGCACAGTGCTTGAGTTGATAGAGGAATTTAGAACGTCCAAAATGGCTGGGCGAATTAACTCAATAGCCGAGGTAAGGACTTGTGGAGGTGCAGGGTCCTCGGGGGAACATGAGGTGACTTTAGAAATTATTTTGTCTAGCAAGACTGGGTCTATAAGGGTGAACTTTTCTAGAATACAGGAAGGGGGTGTATTGGGACTTGCTACTATCTCGGCCTCAAGAACGGTCGGATTAGAAATAAAAGAGGAATAAATGGTCTGAATTTTTTGATAAAAGAAAGTTGCTAGGTTATTGCAGCAAGCACGCGCCCCATCAAGTGATATTTGCTCCAGCGGAGGGGTGATCAAAGACTTCGCTATCCGAAAGATTTCCTTGGGGGCATTGGCGGCTAAAAAAATGTTGATTCATAAAACTGGGCTTGAGTTGCCTTAATTTCAGTTTTATAGAGTCTGATGGCAGCTCTATAATCTGCCTTTTTCCCCTGTGTCCGATCTTGTCTCCAGATCCTTTCTAATTTGCGGCATGATAATTTCATTTCCCTTAGTCTGGGGGTGTACCAGGGAGCTACTTTTTGCCTTTTTATACAATGAAGGGCTTCCTTCAGTCCAAACATGAAATTTCTACCTGTTCCACATCAAAAGTTAGCACTTATTAAATGTCGAAAGGTAACCCAAAGTCATCCAATGGGAGCGATAGCCCTTAGAGTAGTGAAATCTTTTTATTGCGTTTTCCCCCTTTTTATAACATGTACAGGGCACGTTAAAAAAATATATAAAATACATATATGAGATCATTCATTACATAAATGCAATTATCTACATGACATTACATTCTTAAATCACACCCTACTTACTGGAGAACATAATCATATAGCTATAGTATAATACTCAGAGAGAAAAGAAAAAGAGACAGTAAGAAAAGAAAAAAAATCAGACCAACAGAATGTCTATTAACTTTTATTTCCTTCTTTCCAATGAGTAATCAGTTCCCAAATTTGTATACCCAGCTTTCTTCCCTTTTTCCCCTTCCTAGCATATATAGCAGATTCTAACTTATAAATTGACAGTAGTTTAGCTAACCATTGATGGTACGTCGGGGGGAGGGGATCGAGCCATGCCGTGGCTGTGCATAATCTCAGAACTGCCATTGCTAAAAAAATAAAGCTTCCGCTCCGTATCTGCCCCTCTGCATCAACTCCTAGTAATATTATTGATGGAGGTAATACAATCTCGATTCCTAATGCATTGTTTAGAAAATTCTCTATATCCTTCTTGGTTGTTTCCAGGTGAGGGCATGATGCAAAAACGTGTACTAAATCAGCCTCTAAGCTGCCACATCTAAAGCATCTAATACCTGATACAGCTCCCCATTGTGCAATTTTTGCAGGTGTATAGTATAAGTGATACAAAACTTTGTAGTGCTGGGATTGTAATGAGGCTGAGCACAGCAATTTCTGTCCCATATCTATTGATAAAAAAAACTGGTCTCGGCCTATATCTAAACCGGTTGCCCATTTATCCGCCCACTTTTCCAAGTCATCTTTCTTCGAGTTTGATAATTCTAAATAGAACCTCTTAATCGTACAGTCTATACCTGTTTGTATAACCTCCATTATTGGATTCTTCGCAGAGCCCGCGGGGCCTCCCTTTTTTTATTAATAAAGCTTCTTACTTGGAGATATTTGAAAAATTGTCTCGTATCTAAGCCATAGCTTGCCTGTAGCTCTGAGAATTGCATCATGCCTTGTGGACCTAGAATATCACCAATCTTCTGAATTCCTTGCCTCCCCCACTCATTAAAGACTGTACCAGAGAAAACCTCACTAGGTAGAGTGGAGTTACCTTCTAATCTTGTATAAGCATTACACTTCCCTATACCAAACCTCTTAGCGAATGATTTCCATATATTATATGCTGCTAGAATAGTCTTAAATCTTGAAAAGCGGAGCCACCCGAGACGGTCAGCTGTACTCCGCTGAGATCCTGTAATCACCTGACCCCAAGGAACTTTATAGGCGACACTACGACATGGCCCTGCGGGAGTCCCGGCTGTATTGGTGACTGCAATCCGAGGCCTCAAATGAACCGACGGGCCCACGTCGATTGGCGGTGATCGCCCCCACTTCCCCCTTGGTGGCCTCCGGGGACTCAGCGGTGGTTCATCCCAAGAGATCGGAATAGTGGCAGGACTCTGCGCCTCTGCGTTGGGGACGATCGAAGGCCCACTCCACCGCGGCCGCACACCGGTCGAGCAACAGCCGACGCCCATAATTGGTTGGCCACCTGCCGGGCTTTATACTGCAGGGCACGTCTGCCATGGGAAAACCAAGAGGACCTAAAGGGACCACCCCGGCCGCCTCGGACACGGAAGCGCCGGATAAGGACGATCAAAATGACCCAGAGAGTTCTGGAGGCCCTCACCTGCAGCAACAATTCAATAGGATCCTGGAGGCGATCGCAGATACGCGATCGGCCCTACAACAAGACATCGCCCAGGTTGCGACGAGTCTGGGCCTCCTCAGGGCAGACCATGGTAAGCTCTCGGACAGAGTCAAAGAGGTAGAGAGCTCGGTGAAGGTCCTTGAGCCGGCGCAGAAGACTCTGGCTGCTGCGATGAAGGATGCCCTGACCCGGATCGGTGACTTGGAAAGACGGGCGGAGGACGCTGAAGGGCGTAATAGGAGGAACAATATTCGCGTAGTGGGCCTACCGGAAAAAATCGAGAATGGTGACATGGTGGCCTATCTAGAATCTTGGCTCCGAACTGTGGTGGCGCTGGACTGTCTGTCCTCCTTCTATACTCTGGAGCGTGCACACAGAGTACCGGCCAGACCTCAACAAGGCCGCTCCCCGCGCCCGGTGGTGGCGCGTTTATTGCATTTCCGAGACAGGGATCGGCTCCTCAATGCCGCCAGACATAATGGCCCATACCAGGTGGAGAACAGCCAAGTGAACATTTTTCCGGACTATACCAATGAGACCCAACGTAAGCGGACCTCCTTCCTAGCGGTCAAACGTGAACTGCGGAGCGAGGGTATACAATACTCTCTCCTCTTTCCTGCGAGACTCCGCATCATCCTTGATGATACGACCCACTTTTTTGAAACCCCGAAGGACGTTTGCACTTGGCTTGAGCTGTACAGGGCTGGCAAAGATGGCTTCGGTTCCTCCTTCCATACAACGTCGGAACCCGGACAACAACGGCGATCCAAAAGACTTCGGAGCCGCCGCGGTAAACCGGGCAAGCCCTCAACGGTAGAGACTTTGGCTGAACGGCGAGGAGTATTGGAAATGGTGTCCAACTTATCTGGCTCCCAGGGCAGCCCCATCGTCGAAGAATCGGAACCTGGCGGAGAGGGGGCTCACTCGGACACTGAGGACTCGGAAACTGATAGTGTTAATTTACCAGTGGTTACTCCGGACTCGGCTGAGGGCATGCTGGATGGGCAGGGATGAACTCGGGTGAGCTGATTCCATTTGGGCGGGGGACTGTCGCGGGAGGTGTGGAGGTTGGAGGAGTTGCTGCTGGACCATGAATCACCGATGGGGTTGGGGGGCCTTGCTCTGCCTGATACTTGTGATTTGGTGCTCGGTCTAGTCTCGGTAGCCCGAGACTCGGTGGCCCATTGCTGGCGCCCGGCCCGCACTCGGCCCTTAAGGCACACCTGCGGTGGCTACCGCAGGATTAGTCGGGGGAAGGGAGTTTACTGAGGGTACAGTTTGGATGGGAACTGGATGGTGCTATTTGGGTCCTATTCTGGGGTGGGTGGGAGGGGGTTTGTTTCAAGGGAAAGTTTTGTTGTTGCTGGGGGGATGGCCGCCATTGGTGTTGAATCGAATATTGAATGTTCCATGTCTGAGCGTTGTTGGAGGAATCTGGATGTGGCAATTTGGGACAATGGCTGAGATCACTAATGTAAAATGCGTCACTTGGAATGTGCGGGGCCTTCACACTATGTCCAGACGGCACAAAATTCACGCTTATCTGGTGCGTAGAGGGGTGCAAATAGTGTTGCTGCAGGAGACACATCTTACTAAGGCGGAAGGGGCGGCGCTACAGCGCAGATGGAGAGGGCAGGTTTACTACACTACATACTCAGCTTATGCAAGAGGGGTGCTGATCTGGATACGGGCTGGGATACCCCTACATGTTTCCAAATCTGTGGTGGATCCGGAGGGTCGCTACGTGGCTATCTCTGGCACACTGGGGGGTAGAGCACTGAATATTTGTTGCATTTATGCGCCTAACGTGGACCAGCTCGCCTTCCTATCCAGGTTGTCGGGCTCCTTGGCCCATTTCCTGTTGGGGACCCTCCTGCTGGGAGGAGACTTTAATTCGGTGGTGGATGTCGACATCGATCGTTCACACCCCCCCCTTCCGGACTCCCCGGTCCGACGAGTAGCTAAAGGCAGGAAGGAATGGCAGGCTCAATGGGGGCTGACAGATATTTGGCGTGCGCAGCACCCCTATACTAGAGATTATTCATACTTTTCCGGTATGCACAAATTACATGTGAGACTGGATGGGTTTCTGGGGTCGACGGAATTGGTGTCCGCAACTGTGCGATCTGAATATTTGGCTAGGACCATCTCGGATCACAACCCCCTATTAGTGGATTTCAGTTGGTTTCCCAGGGTCCCCAGCGTACCTACTTGGAAACTGCGCCCCGAGATTTTAGAGGATATAGTCTTCAAGGCGGACCTAGAGGATAAAATTACTGACTATTTTGCGACCAATGGGGGCACTGCTGGGTCGAGGGCCTCGGAGTGGGACGCTTTCAAGGTGGTGATCAGGGGCTACTGTATATCCAAGAAAGTAGGAATGCGTCGTGTCATCCTTGGTGACCTGGCCAACGCGTACCGGAAGCTCCGCGAGATGGAGCTTCGCCGCCCCGGCCACCAAGAACTTCAGGAACGTTCTGCTGCAGCGAGAGAGGCAGTGGCAGCGGAGGTCGAACGATTGCGATGTTTCGATTATAAGGCCTATCTCACCAGGTCGCTCATGGAAGGGGACAAGTCGGGCGCGCTATTAGCTTGGTTGGCCAATCCCACGCGCCGGACCTCCCCGACGGTGTTCATGCGCACCGTGGAGGGACTTGAGGTGCATACCCAACCGGAGATACTTGATTGCTGCTTTCACTACTATGAACGGCTATACCGTAGTAGACTGACCCGGGATCCTACCCTGATCGACGATTATTTACAATCCTTAGAGATTCCCGCACTGGAACCTGACATAGCGAAGGCCCTGGGCACCGATATAGAAATGGGGGAAATCCGTAGCGCCATAAAGGGGATGGCGAGAAACAAGACCCCGGGCCTCGATGGGCTCCCGGTCGAATTCTACTCCACCTACCTAGACCTATGGGCACCCCGACTATTAGTAGTCTACAAGGAAGCGAAACGCTTGGGACGCCTCCCCGGCTCGATGTGTGAAGCCTTGGTAGTCCCCCTCCTCAAACCTGGTAGGGAGTCCGCTGACCCGGCGTCCTATCGACCGTTATCAATGCTAACGGTCGACTATAAGATTTTAAGCAGCATATTGGCATCGAGACTGCTGGGGCACATGCGTTCCTTGGTGCATGAAGATCAGGCAGGATTTATCCCTAAACGCAATACAACCATGAGTATTCGTCGCTTATTTCGTCTGCTAGAGGAACCACACACGGAGGCCCTGAGCCCCTTGGTCCTTTCGGTTGACCTGGAAAAGGCCTTTGACAGCCTGGAATGGGAATATCTGCGCAGAGTACTACTGCGTTTCGGTCTGGGAGAGGGATTTGTCGGATGGACCATGGTACTCTATGCCTCGGCGTCGGCCAGGGTGAGGGCGGGCCCGCTGGTCTCTCAACAATACCCAGTGGAACGAGGCACAAGGCAGGGATGCTCGTTATCCCCTCTGCTTTTCGCGCTCACGGTGGAACAACTGGCGTTATCGGTCCGGACTGGAGCTTATTTCAGCGGACTGCGGACCTTATTTGGGCAGCAATACATCTCTCTGTATGCCGATGACCTGCTGCTCTTCCTTGAGGACTCGGGTAATGCTCTGGAGGGGGCTGAAGAGGCTCTCACGACCTTCGGGGAGATCTCGGGCCTTAAGGTGAATTGGGCCAAGACTTGCCTATTTCCGGTTCGGAAGGGAGAGCCCAGACCCGACACCACTAGAGAGATTAGATGAGAACCTAGCTGCCTCAAATACCTGGGGGTATACGTGTACCATGACTCCGCCGATCTTCTGGACGGCAATGTAGCCCGCTGTATTCGCGCGCTGCGAGGTAGCATGGATTTCTGGGCCACCCTGCCGCTTTCGGTGGCTGGGCGTATAGCACTGCTGAAAATGGTGGCACTACCCCGGCTGATATATTATTTTAGAGCGCTCCCGATTTGGGTTCCGCCGGCCACCTTCCGGCTCTTGAGATCCATGGTGGTGGGGTTCCTCTGGGGGTCGGGCCGCCGAAGGGTGGCACTCAGGACCCTGATGAGACCAAAATCGGAGGGCGGCCTAGCGGTGCCGGATTTTGAAAAATACTATTTAGCGGCTCAGTTGCAGACCTTCACCCAGGAGATAGCGAGAGAGTTCCGAGGCCCGGAAGATGGGAGAGGCAGGGGAATACCCAGACACGTTATTTCTTATGTTGCGTTACGCCAGCGCTTAGCTCTGCAAGATGTTACGCTCGAGGAACAGACTAAACGGCTGTGCTGGAATTGCGCCCATGCCCGGGGGAAGCTGAAACTCCCATATGCCCCGGAGATTCCATTGGGGATGTTAACGGCCTTGCCACACGGTGGAGACTGGTCGCGCTTAAGGCATTGGGAAGATGCAGGGTTGCAGTTAGTGGGAGATCTTTATGAAGATGGGGTGTTACTACCCTTCCAGGAGATTCTGGACCGTTTTGACGTTCCCAGAGGCGACTTTCTCCTTCCTACAGCTATATTTTGGGCAATTCAGACGCACTGGAATAGGGGTATGGAGGAGCCACCAACATCATCGGTGTGCCAATATGTTATGATGTCCTCGGGGACGGTCAAGGCAGTCACGTGTTTATATAATAAATTAATTAATGAGGGTCTGACCCCGCTTGCCGCACTGCGGAACCGCTGGGAAGCCGACATAGGGAAGGATATACCAGAAACGACGTGGGCACAACTAATGCGTTGAGCCTGGAAAGGCACGCGCCACGCCCGGTTTCAACTGGTTCATTTCTATATACTTCACAGGGCCTACCTGACCCCTGGTGAAAATCCAACAATACTTCGCCACAGACACGGCGGCTTGTCCCAGATGCCGAGCACCCGCGGCAGACCTCATTCACATGCTGTGGTCCTGCCCGGCGCTGTCCTCCTACTGGCTCCTGATAGAGGACACCCTCAATGGGGTCACTGGGAGAACCTTGACTTTCGACGCGGCGGTGGGGATCCTACATTGGTTCCCTCATACCCCTAAAAATAAAATCTCAAGTAAATTTATTGACCTAGGGCTCATTCTCGCTAAAAGGGAGATAACCAGGGATTGGAAGGCAAGAGTTGGTCCAACGGGCGCTAAATGGCACAACGAACTCCTGAAGTGGGCCACAGGGGAGAGCACCTTGCGATACCAGCTGGCGAGGCGACAGCAGAATGAGAGGGCCCTGGAAGCAGCATTGGAATGGGAGACGTTAGTGCAGGCCCTGCGAGATTACAGCGCTTCCAGCGATTCCGAGAGTGATGACGCAGCACAACCTGAGTCCCGTTAGGTGTCCATAACACTGATCTCTACGCAGTTACTTAAGGTTTCTTCCCACAAGCTCTTTTTACACATACAACACACTGATGGCGGGGCTGGGCGGTGGGGGGGGTTGGGTGAATGGGTGTTGGGGGGGGTTGTTCTTTTTAGGATGATTTAGAAAAGCATATGAAGGTCGCTCGTTTATCCGGATCAGCCTCAGCAATATACCGGATCCCCATATGCGATTTTATAGCAAACGCCGCCCGACCCTCGGGTTGTGGGCTGAATGGCTGTGTATACAAGATGTTTCCTCACTGGGGATCGGTTGTTTTTCTTTTCCACTGAAACTATATCGCTGATCTGTCATGTAACTTTGGCTAATTCCTGCAATAAAAATATATTTAAAAAAACAAACAAAAAAAAAATAACCCTTTTTAACCCGTGCCCTCATTAAAACATGCCACAAGTAGTCCCAGGAGACCCGATCAAAAGCCTTTTCGGCATCTAATACCATAACCTCCATCTGGTCTCCTGTGACCTCCGCGGCATCAAATAAGGTGATAACCTTGCGCGTATGGTGTGTGGTGCCCCTTCCAGGAATAAACCTGTGTTGGTTATTACTTACAAGGTTTCTTATTGTTCTAGCAAATCTCATTGCCAGTGCCTTAGAATAAATTTTAGTGTCAGTATTCATTAATGTAATCGGCCTATAAAATCCCGGCTCGGATGTAGGCTTCCCCTTTTTTAAAATTAGCACAATATCTGCACCTCCCCATGAACCTGGAATAGATTCCCCTGTTTGAGCTGTCTGTATTGTCGTAACTAGATCGTCTCCAAGTATTTCCCAAAACGTTTTGTAAAATTCATTAGGGAGAGTAGTGAAATCTAATGTAGGTGTTTGTCATTACCAGGGCAAAAAAAAAACTATTCCCACATTTCCAACTTTTTGAATACAATGCAACCTTCAGGGCCTACCTAACCCGTGACCTAAATGTATTAACAAGGAAGGGTAGGTCAGGCAAAATGTTTATTTTGCCAGGTTCAAATCACAGTTAAAAACTTCACTGCAGGCTGAAGTGGTATGTCTGAGACACATGTTAAAGTGCTACTTTAGTGGGTGGCACAATAAGTGCTGGAGGCCCACTAGTAGCATTTAAAAAACTGAATGCCCTGGGTACAAATAGTAACCATTAACTAGGGATCTGCAAAAAATGAATATGCCAATTAAGTTTAGGCCACTTTTAATATATTTGAAAGCGAAAGCACAAGCATGTTAGCCCTAGTTAGCAGTGCTGAAGTGGACTGAGGCTTTAAGCCTCCGAAAATTAATTTAGTAAATAAGAGAGGTGAAGGGAAAATCTTTGGTGGAATGCCACTCCAAGAATGTCAAGTCTAACAATAACCTACTCAATGTCATACCCTATGGGCCTTACATACTCCTTTACACAAGTAAATAAGGTGATATACCTACTTGGTGCTCTTATTTCTTACACAAGACTGCAGCATTGCATCAGATTCTCATGGTGCCTCAATTTTGATTTACCTCACCCTGGAGTGTGGAAAGAAAGGCAAGGACATCAGGACAAGGTTGTTAGGAACCAGTGTGAGAATGTACAGCACCCCTGTATCCCAGTTCAGAGGCCAATAAACAAGTGTCAAGCCTTGGATCTCTATTTAGGAATAATAGGATTGTACATGAGTGCTGTCCAAGCCTGAAGAAATAACGCCCCATCTGAGGCCATTAGGCAGGGCACCAAATTAGAAATATCTCAGTCAAAGGGGTATGTAGCCTTATGACCAATTGCCAGCTCTGTGGAACCAACCAACTAACTGCACCACAAGAGTCTGGAAGGTGATGCTTCCCACTGAGTCCTAACGCTCATTTCCACTTCCATCCCACTGTAGGATTAAGGAATTTTGTGAGACCAGAAGAGTCTAGAGGAATCTATTTGCTGATAGCTCAAATTTACAAAGTACTAGCCCATCCGTATTTAGATCACAGAGGATGCTGCAACTTCCCCTGAGAATCACAGCCCCAATCTGTGGTGCTTGGCCTGTCAGCTTGCCTTAAATAGAATTTCCCATGAGGCCTGCTAGACAGTCATTTCTAAGAAGCGTTATCTACCTCCCTTCTTTACACTGCCTAATCTACCATGTAATATAGCAGAGATGATCATTATGTATGGATGTCTGAAACCCTATAAAATGTATAAGTCACAGAGAGACAACTTAGGAAAATGAGGGGCATATTTATCATAGGGTTGGGTCGCTTTTGCACCACACAATGGAATGAAAAGCAACACAAAACATAAGTGGCATGATAAATCTGGAGTAATAGAACGCAGCCCAAATCACTGTAGTATGTTACTCTGTCCAAAGGAAGGCATTCCATGGGTGGTGCATGAGTGTTCTCATTCAACACCTATGGATTTTGGTGCATTCCCAGATTCACTATAAATGGTAGACCTGGGAATGCGTTAAAACTATAACTCCTCCCCAGGGGAGTAGTAATGAGGAGAAATATGTGTATTTCTCATTGTTTTGACCTCTTTTTATGTCTGCTGCTTTCTGTGCAGGCATTCTGGCACCTTGGCAGCACATTAGGCACAACCACTGGGAAAAGACAGGAATGCACCATATAATATTTAATAAGGCACATTCCTTCTCTTTCCTTGTCATGCAGCACAGGCCAGCAAGGTGACTTACTGTCCTTCGTGACTTGTTGATATATATGCCCTTGAATGTCAGGACACACCTCTCTGGAAAACATGTTACTGTTGGTAAAACACTACTCAAATATATTAATTTATTTGGAATTCTCAAGTTAAAAAGAATAATAACCAGGACAAAAATAATTCAGTGGTTGATATCATGTGAAAAGTGTTGCTCATTACAAAATACGCATAAACGGTGCTTGTATGCTTGCATTCATGTGGACGCGTTGCAATACTTAGTTTGATAAAATAAAAAAAAAGAGTTAGAAGGTACTAATTCTTTTTCTTAGGAGCCTGGCGTAGCCTAATGCCTGTGTGTGGTGTCTTGCTGACCTCACCTGGAATCTGAAATACTGCCCGTATTCCAGATTTCAGAGCAGACGGTTTGGACCAGGCTTATCAGAAGAAGCTGATCTATTTCTCTCTTGAAGAATAAAGCATCTTACCTTCATTCCTGCATGCTGTGATCCTTTGGAGTATACTTTATCACACTGGCAACGATTGTAAAACGGATTTGCAAGCCTGGAGCCCTGCGGTGAGCAGATCCTGAGACCATCCAAGCTCACAAGTGAATTTGCATCTTCTGAAGCCCTCAACTGAAAAGGTTGTCAACGTTTATTTAAGCTGCTGAAAGTCGCATCAAAATCTGAGGTTGCGGTGAGATTTAATTTAATTATTTGCTCTTTGCCGTTTTTGACTTTCGACTCGTGCATTGTTATATCTTGCACTCCTCCTGAAACCTGCATGCGCCATCTGTCCTGCAGTGATCACGAATGCGCGATCTTTAGCTTGCGTCAAAGAATTCTGGCAACTGGGCGGAAGCGTTGGTGTAATCGAATATGCATGTGTGCACATCACAAGAAAAACTAGAACACTGAAGCAAGACCTCTGACTCTCCCTAATTGTGATTCGGCGATATGCATGCCAGAGTCACTTTCTTTAATATTAAGCAAGCGTTTTGCATCAAGGTGTTGTTTATTCCCATTTCGGCGATAAGCACTCCAGAGTAATTTTCTTTAATATTAAGCAAGTGTGTTGCTATTTTTATATTTCGGTGACAGGCACGTCCATATTATCTACAATGCCAAGTTAAACATTCTTTGCAAGCGTGTTACTATCTCAACCTCTCAGTGACATGCACGCCTATATATTCTATAATACCAAGTTAAACAGTCTCCTCCTATGCTGTGCTAGTTATATTTTCTCTTTAGAAAAACTGCATTAGTAGAAATCCATTACTTGAAGTACTCATACTTTGGCCTCACATATGCCAACATTTTGTTCATCATCACAAATTATACTGTTTACACCTATTAGCTTCATATATTAACCTTTTCTCCATCATTCAACATTGTTATGGAATGTTTTGATATGCCTGCACCATTTTTACCCTCTCCTGCTGAACCCATTCTAGAGTGGCAACAATGGAAAGAATGTTTTGAGGCATATATTGAAGCCATTGGTGGTGATGATAGTACGGACAAGAGGAAACTTGCTATATTGAAACATTGCCTAGTCACGGAAGGCAAGTGTATTTTTAAGTCATTTACCTCCAATTACTTTGAATCACACATCGTCATCAGATGACGATATTGATGTATTTGAGGAGGCTATTAAGCAATTAGACAAACAACATGTAAAAAAAGTCAACAAGGTTGTTGCACGTCAAAAATTTCCCAGCAGAGGCCAACTAGGTAATGAATCTATAGACGTTTTTGACAATGAGTTGAGAATCTTGGCATCCTAATGCAATTATTCTATGTTTCATGACCAGATGGTACATTACCAACTAGTACACAAAGTTGCGGATGTCAAGTTTCAAGAAAAGTTCTTAGCTGCTGAAGCCTTAATGTTAAACAAGCTATTGACATAGCTCCTCACTTTGAGGATATGAAACTTGGAATAAAAGAAGTTGCTAAACAGAAGGTCTCTGAGGTTAACTTAATCAAAAAGTCTAATCCTGATGAGGGCATCTCCAGAAAATCCATGTCTAAAACTCATTTCAATCAAGTAAGAAAAGACTATGTCTGTTTTAAATGTGGCATTCCAGGTGATTTAGCCATTGACAAAAGGTGTCCTGCCATTGGTCAAGTATGCAGATATTGTAAATTAAAAGGACATTACGCTAGGATGTGTAGGAACAAGAACAAATCCAAGAACAGAAATATTGACTTTAGGAACCAAAATGCTGAGCAAGTAAAAGAGGTTCATTGTGATATTGAAGATGATTAATTTTATTAGCTGTTTATAAATTTACCGGTAATATGAAAGACACTCTTTTTTTTTGCACTGCTGTAATTGGTGACAAGAATGTGAGAGTTATGGCAGACTCTGGTGCCAGACATACTCTTATTTGTGATGAATGGTTAAAGGAATTTCCCAATGTCTGTTTATCTCCTCCGGACATCAAACGGGTTGCTTATGGGAAAAAACCCATAGATGTATTATGATTTTTCACAACCACCCTTAGCTTTCCGGGGAAGTCCATTTCTTCCAAAGTATATGTTGCAAGGGACAGTTTGTGCCTTTTAGAGATCTAATGATCCCCCTAGACCCAAACCATCCTGACCATATACTTGAGTACTCGCATTTAATTCTTCATGTTGGAATCGATCCTGCACCTGAGTGGGGAAATTGTTTTTTCAGTGTATTTTCTTCTTCTTGATTAGGTCTCCTTAAATATTTTGTTGACAAAATTATTTTGAAACATGTTGCTGTACCCAAAGTTCACAAGGTTAGGAATGTTCCATTGCATTTAAGAGAAGCTGTGAAGAAAGAACTAGAAAATTATGTGAGCTTGATGTTATTGAGGAGATTGAGTCCTCAGAGTAGTTGTCTCCCATTGTTGTCACACACAAACCTAATGGCCAAGTCAGATTGTGTGTGGACTTAAGAGATCTCAACAACAGCGTATGGGTGGACAGAAATCCCCTGCCTAATATTGGTGAAATGTTTACCAAACTTAAAGGTGCCTCAGTATTTTCGACTCTTGTTTTGGATTTGGATTTGGATTTGGATTTGGCCAAATATAAGTTTTGTGTAACATCTGTTGATTACTTGGGTCATTCCCTTAGCAAACACAGTATTTCTCCCAAGCAAAATCTTATCAGAGTCATTGAACAGGCACCAGAACCTCAAAATAAGGACCAGCTTAGATCTTTTTTAGGTGTTGCACAGCATTATGCTAAGTTCATTTCAGCGTTTTCTGATAAAACTGTACATATGAGAACCCTAATGAAGAAGAACAAGTCATTTTTGTGGGATGACAATTGTGCTAGCGAATTTAAACAATTGAAAAGTTGCATTTCATCTGGACCTGCTTCAGCCACCTTTAATACTGCTTACTACTCTGAAATTATCTCTGATGCCATAAATGTTGGTTTAGGTGCTGTTCTAATGCAAAATGAAAATGGTCGTGTAGTCACAATTGCCTTTGCATCCAGACCATTAAAAGGGGCTGAATGTAAATACTCTACTCTAGAAAAAGAAACTCTTGCGTGTTGGTGGGGCAATGAGTATTTTCTTAAATATGTTTATGGCATTGTTTTCAAGGTAAATACTGACCACCGTCCTCTTGTAGATTTATTTACAGCAAAAGGTTGTGGTAGAGCCACTTCAAGAATTGCCAGATGGCAATACAATTTACATGATTTCCATTTCATAGTTGAGTATATCCCTGGGTTAAAAAACATTCTTGCTGATTGTCTATCAAGACTACCAGTGGCTGACGACAATGCTGTTAAAGAAGATGATGATTTAGAAAAAGTAATTTCGATATGCGAAGTATCCAAGGGTTGCACCCAAGAGAATCAATGGAGAATTTGCGTGTGACAAGGATATGGTTCTTGAAGAGGTCATTGGTTAAATCAATTCTTCATGGCCTAGGAAGGCTGACATTTCTGAAAGTCTTCTTCCCTTCTTTTATGTAGCTCACAAGTTATCCTTAAAAAATGACGTGTTAATGAGAAATTTGCAACTTGTTGTGCCTCTTGATTAATACCAAACCATTCTAGATATTGTGCATGAAAGACACCCCGGTATGACCAGTATGAAAAGAAGGATTAGAAGTGAATTTTGGTGGCCAGCAATGGATAAGTGTATTGAACGCAAGAAGGTCAGGAGTTGCATTGAATGTTGCATTTGTGATAAATCTCAAAAAACTGTTTCTTATGAACTTCTTCCCTGTTTCCCTTGACATTGTCACTGAAGACTTTGAGTGTCATATCTGGATATTGTTTTCTGGAAATGGTGCGGCTATAGTGTTTTTCTAATCTTGATGTATTCACTGCCTAACGATTCATGGTGTATTTACTATTTAATGATTGGCTGTGTATGCCATGGTCTGGTGCCATGTTTTTGCCATATTATTTCTGAGTCCACTCTTATATCTGATATGAGAATATATTGAAGTTATTGTATATATTTCTGGCCTATGTATATTTTGCCATACTTTATGTATGTTATCTGCCTAAGTGCATTTTGTTATATTTAAGTATCGATTGACTGCTTGTGCAATACCTTAGCACTCTTCAGAAATGTAGTTTATTGAGTGGTTGTTTTGGGGATGCTAACGATGACTAGGTTAATAGTTTTGGAATTCTCAGTATAGCTGCTTGTGAATAAGATGTGCTGTGCATTGGAGAAACCCAGTGTGGAGGTTTAAGGTTTGTGGATATTCACTATCATTGCATTTGCCTTGCTTGAGGTATGACATGAGGGGTTACGGGTGAACTAGTATCCTATGCGTGGGAATTATTACTGACATTCTGTTATACTATATAGATGCCGCGGTTTGAGAGGACGCTCTGGAGCTGTGGGTGGAGAAACTATATCACAGCGTGGTCCGTGGTCCTGGCTATTCCGCGGAGCCCCGCAGAGCCCCGCGGAGCCCCGCAGAGCCCCGCGGCTATTGCTGTGGCTGCAGAGGCGGTGATCGTACGCAGGGATGGATGTCAGTGCAGGCTCTGCTTCTGCCTCTTAATTTAACAACGAGGTCCATTTTCTTTTCGGTTTATGGATAGCAGCAAAGTCGGCATTTCTGCTTGTTGGCTGCAGGCAGCAGACTACTAAAAAAAGTGCAGTTTAAACAGCAGGCTGGGTTTTGAGAGCTACGGGAAAAAGTCACATGAGAAGTCTCCGAAGTTTATAATCTAAAGTGACTTGAAGTAAAGTGAATTCTGTAACAGCCTGAAAAGCGATTACGACTGGGGAGTCTGCTGACAACCGGTGGCTGCATAAAATTTCACTCAGGAGATTATTTTCATCCTTGGATAGCTCTGTGATGCCAAGTAATATTAACTGCCACTCGCAGCGGTAGGACTGATCTGGAGTTTGGACTTTGTGGAATCTCTGGGCGCACGGGACTGCGAGGACCAGCAGCCCGTTTGTAATCACAGCTGTCTCCTCTTCTTGGTGACCCGGCCCTCTGCCTGCAGGTACTTAGCCCACCCCCCTCCCCACTTTGCGAATGCGCGCAGGCACGCGCCGGGCGAAGCCAATGGCGGGCTCGTTTTAGCTCGTTCTAGACCGCAAAAAGACCGGACCAGACCATCCCTCTTGGCCCTCACTGTAACCATTGTGGTGTAATCCAGGGCTCCCACCAACACTGGTCATCTTGTCACATGCCAGGGCGGACAATGACGAGCCGAGAGACCAGGAGCAAAGCAACGTTTTCAGGCACATATGTGGCAGGTACTTTGGACAATTTCCTGGTTAGAGCAAACTCGGTGCTGTCCAACGAAATAACTATTTTAGAACAGCAATTGTCCCTGGGAATTGATATTGCTAAGAGATTCTCTGGGGCCTATAGCTAATGCTAAAACTCCGGAAAGGTGCATGGTTTCCCCTGCTGCCGACTCCCTAAGTCAGGACGATTGCTTGATAACTACTGCCCCGCCGGAGCCCAGGAGTAGCCCTGTGAGGGGCAGAGTTTCCCTACAGGCTATCCCTGAGTGTTCTATAGTGCCCAATACTTGTGATAACTCGGCAGCTGATAGTTTACCTGAGCTCAATACCCACCAGCTACGGGGAAACCGAGAGGGGGCAGTTCCAAAAAGAAAATGCGGGGCCCAGGCAAGCGGGGGGAGAAAGGCAAAGCTAGCCAAACAATCCAGCCACCACGATTCCATGGCCGAGGTACAAGGCAAGGTGGCTCCCCCTGCAACAAGCTGGAACTGCTACTTCTCCTGACCCAAATTCTCCCACAGTGATGCCCAACAACTCTAATACTGGTGGGGTAACCCTGGTTGAGAGAGACCTAACAATTTCTAACATAGGCATTCTTTTGAAGTCCCTGTTGGGCCCCTTAGATGCCAGACTTGCCCAAATTGAGTTTAGGCTAACAAACCTAGAAAGAGTTGCTGGGGTTATGGCTGACTGCTTACAAACTGCTATAATCACACAGGGGAAGCCTGATACCAACGAGGAAGCTGCCCTATAACTAACAGCCAACCCACAGCAACTACCCTCCCTATAGTTCAGAGTCTTCCAATTACTTTCACCCACTCTGCCCCCCTTGCCAGCCCTCCAAGGTTAGCCAAAAAGCCTACTCCACGTCGAGAGCAGAAAATCACTGAGGATAATACATTGAGCAAGAAAATGGTAATAGATTTACCCCCAGAAGCAGCTCCTCTTGCAGTGGTCTTTGCGGAAGACCCCGAGTTTGATACCTTAACTGCTGAATCGTTTGTATCACTCAAAAATAAAGCCAACAGCTGGCTGAATAAACACAGACCCCTCCCACTGCATATATCCAGTGAAATTCTGATGGTTAGAAGGGTTAGCTGGGTGGGCAATGCTACTAAGAATATTAGCGGGGATTGTGTCTTAGTTAACTTTAGGGACCCTAGAACAGTTTTTCACATCTGTAACTGGCCGGCTGGTAACCCCAATACAACCATCCAGTCCCTCCCATTGTCCTTCTTCTATCCATCTAACATCTTTTGTCATGAAGAGGGGCTAGAGGAGGGCTGGACCAGGGTGGTTCCCAGGGGGCCGAGTAGGGGTCTAGGGACACGGCTTACAACACTAATATGCCTACCCAGTATCTTGACCACAACCGGTACAGCTGCCTGGATCAGGTCGACTGACTAATTGTAATTATGGAGTAGCAGCCCGACCCTGGACAACTGATGGTTCCATCCCTAACCTAATTCATCAGAGGGGGTATGATAAATATAGGAGTGAAGAAAGTTCCCAAGGCACTGACCATGGGGAGAATATCCATTTAAGCTCACTTACACGCGCACCCACCGGACCCAGCAAATGTGATCTTTCGAAATCAGGCCCAAATATTCTACACATCCTACTAGCTAACACAATTCAAAAAGGACCATGCTCCCCAAAAAAGGGGACCTAGAACTGACGCCGACTCATTGATAATATTGTCCTGGAACCTGGCCGGTCTACGCAATAAAATGGGCTGCCCAGAATGGGGTTCTATCATAGATAATAATGATGTGTGCCTTTTTCAGGAAACTTGGGCTAGGGAGGACGAATTACGAAGTGTTTTTGCCTCATTTTCAGTCCCGGCTAGGTGGAGGGGGAAGGGTCGGCCGTCTGCGGGCCTAACTATTTGGGTGGGTTCCCATCTGGGTTGTAAAGCCATGATCATGAAAACTCCGTCGGAGGATGTACAATGCATAGTCTTAGAGTGGCCGCATACCTCAAAGCTCGCTTTGGTTACTGTGTATTCCAAGCCTACGAACATTACAAGCGAGTCCAGAATCATTGAGGAGCTCTCTTCATTTTTGAACACCATTCCTCATGGTACCTCACTTGTGGTAGGGGGTGACCTGAATTGGCACTTCGAGCCACTCCCGGGCTTGATGGATGGTGCAAACCTGGATGAAGACGAGCACTGGAATATACCTCCAATAGAGGGCCCCCCACCCAGGTCATGGACTCCCCTAGCCTTCCAAATCATGGCCTTAACACTTAATCACTCAATTAGGGCCTTTAATGGACTTGCAAAATGTGACATCCCCTCGACCTGTACTTTCAACAAGCTTGGCCAAGAGTCTCGCTTGGACTATATATTTGTCGAAAGCTGTGCATGGGCCAAGGTAATTGATTTTAGGGTCGTTCCCAGAGGCGAGAGTGATCATAATGCGCTGATCTTGGAGCTTTCCTCTCCTGGCATTCCTAAAGATAACTGCATGCCAAATGATGCTCTTGATTCAAGGGCGGTTCTATCTAGCAATAGGCGTAAAGTTAGATGGGAGAAGTTGGTAACACACCCCGAGCAAGTGGCTGAGCTTTATGCGCGGTTTGTCCCTGTACTGGAAGCTGTTGGTGCTCTAACGACGCAGATCTGTACCCCTGATATATAATAAAAACTAGGGGACTTACACCATGAGCTAACCAACACCTTAGCAGAGGTACTAAACCCCCTGGTACCAAATCGGACAACCAGGGGTACAAAAGCCGCCTGGCACAATTCTGCCTGTAGAAAGGCGAAGGCAGATCTGCTACGGGCTGTGAAGCAAAAAAATAACAGGACACTAATAAAATCTAGGAGATTGGAATATAAGCGACGTATTCACCACACCAAGATTGAATGGGATAATGACAACTGGGCCACCTTAGTGTCTGCACTCAAAACAAGAGATGCTCAGAAATTCTGGCAAATCGTGAATATGGGGTCGGGTGAGCCTCTGTCGGCAGCTGAACCAAACATTGCCGCAGGTGTGTGGGAGGATCACTTCCGCACCCTCTACGGTGGGGCCAATGTCGAAAGTAATGGGGACCAATGGGGTTTGTTCTTAAATCTCACTCCTCAAATTGATGGGGACCCCTTTCCTGTGGAAGAAGTCTGTGCAGTAATATCCAAGCTTGCAGCTGGCAAGGCGCCGGGGTTGGATAGACTCCCAGGCGATCTATTCAAGCATGAACCCATGGTTTGGGCTCCCTACTTAACGGCTATATTCAACGTAGTCCAGAGGGGAATGGCGGTCCCTAGTACTTGGCTGGGAGCAGAGATTGTCCCTATCTTCAAGAAGGGCTCCCCTCTTCCCCTAGCCAACTATAGGTCTATCAGCCTCATCGATGTGCCACAAAAGATCTTTGCAAGGCTGATTTTAGACTGCCTACTAGACTGGCTGGATGAGTGCTTAATCCTGAGTCCCTACCAGGCAGGGTTCAGGAAGAATGTATCCACCACGGATCACATTTTTCGCCTGACCCTCCTATTCTGGAAAATTGTCAAGATTGAGGGTGGTACACTTTATACTATGTTTGTGGACCTTCGTGCGGCCTTCGCTCTGGTCCCACGGGGAAAACTATGATCTGTGCTACTAGAGCTGGGAATACCTTTTCAACTTCTGAACTTAATAATACGGCTCCACAAGGAGAATTTTGCACAGGTCAGGTGTGGAAAAAACGGCGCGCTGTCGCCCAGGTTCCCCGTTGACAGGAGGGTGGGACAGGGCTGTGTGCTTGCACCGACCCTGTTTTGCCTCTATGTCAACGGGGTAATCGCTCACCTGAATGCGGTACCGAACAGCGATGCCCCTAAGCTCGCCGGTTGCAGGGTGCCTGCAATTATGTTTGCAGACGACACTCTGCTATTGTCTAAATCCCCCATGGGTATTCAACGCGTGTTGGATGGTTTTGAGGAATTTTGTTATGAACAGGGCCTAGGGATAAATGCCCTCAAAACCAAATACATGATTTTTAATCCACCAGTAACCACACGCCCAACCCCAAGGATTGGTGTAGCTAGGCTGGAAAGGGTCCAGACCTTTGAGTATTTGGGGTGACCCTAAATGAAACCATGACTTGGGCCCTCCATCAAATTAAATCTCAACTCAAACTGGCCCAGCGGGCGGGGGCCATTTTCAAGTTATCAAACAAATCTTCAGTCAAAAACCGATTGGCCCACCCCTAGAAATATATAAACTACAGGCAAGGGGGGCAGTAACGTATTGCGGAGAACTCTGGGGCTATAAGTGTAGACCTGAGATTGTGGCCACCGAAAATAACTTTCTAAGGCATCTCTTGGCTTTGCCCGCCAGCACGCCCCTGGTACCTGTTAGGCTTGACCTGGGCCTCAGACCCATTGATGAGGAACTGGGTCTGAAACCATTAACGTTTTGGCGGAGGCTTTGGACCACCCCAGAGCTCATGAACTACAGGTTGGAGCTTCTGGAAATCCTAAGACTCCCCACTGTGGGGAAACTCCCATGGTTTAAGTATCTGAGGGAGTAGTTTGGCAGGCTAGGTCTGCCTCTAATGTGGTCTGATCCAGAGACAGCCTGCAGTCGGGTCCCACAAAAGCATTTGGAAAGGTTGTATTATGAAAGAAAATTATCTGCCCTGACACAGAACGCACAAACTGGCACTTTATCTGCAACATTCTTACTCACTAAAGACTTTAATTACTTTAAAGGTGTATTAAATGATATTTATCCTGTTTTAACTAGAAAATTGTATCTACAGTGGAGCTACGGCACCCTGCCAATTAGAGCTTTCACGAGCAAGTGGTGTCCGTCTTCTCCAAGAAATTGTCCAGGCTGTAATAGCGAGCAGGAAAACGACTTGTATGGTTTTTTTTTTTGCCCAGCCTACAAAAAGCATAAAAGGTACTGGATCATTCCTCTATGCAAAAACCTGGGCTTTACACACTGCATGCAAGCCTACAGAATTTCAAAAACAGATCTCTCCACTGTGACTGTATTTGCGGTAGCTAAATACCTGGCAGCCATGTGGAACAAGAGAAGGCTGCTAATTAACATTATCTGAATGTAGATCTATTTATTTCATAACTTATAGATGTACTGATGTTTATAGGAATGAATTGATACTTCAGACACGCAATGGATGAACTTATGGATGTTTTTAATCAATAACGGACCGTTCATGATTACTAGGCCCTTTGGTTATTTGTACTTCACTCGCTTTTACTACCTGGATCATTCGTGTAACCTGTTTTAATTCTTCTAAAATGTTTAATTTGTGTGAATTCTTTTATGACAAATTTGTCGAAATAAAGATACAATGATGATGATATAGATTTCCTGTGACAGTGTGAATTCCTACCGGTGTACAATTTTCCTGTACTTGAAATCTTCCCTAACATTACTGTCATGTTAGTTTTTTTTTTCTGCTACCCACTTTGTTTTGCTTTTACACTAGATGCTCTTGCTTGAGGGATGGAATGTGGGGTGGAAGTCACTCATTTATTACTGTTACACCAGATGTCCTTTGCTTGACGTTTGATATGCGGGTGAAAGTCACCTTTTAATTGCTTTTACACAAGATGTCTTTGCTTGAGGGATGACGTGTGGGGTAGAAGTCACCCATTGCTTGCTTTTTACAATAGATGCCCTTTATTGAGGGATGACGTGTGGGGTGGTAGTCACGCATTGATTGCTATTACACTAGATGCCCTTGCTTGAAGGATGAATGTGTGGGGTGTAGTTCACCCATGTATTCCTTTTACACTAAATGCCTTTGCTTGAGGGATGACTGTGTGGTGTGTAGGTCACCCATTTATTGCTTCTACACTAGACGTCCTTGCTTGAGGGATAACATGTGGGATGAGGCCACCCATTACTTGCTTTTACTCTGGATGCCCTTTCTTCAGGGATGACGTGTGGGGTGCAAGTTGCACATTGATTGCTTTTACACTAAATGCTCTTGCTTCAGGGATGACTGTGTGGGGTGGAGGTCACCCATTTATTGCTTTTACACTAGATGCCCTTGCTTGAGGGATGATGTGTGGGGTAAAGTTACCCATTGATTGCTTTTACAATAGATGCTCTTGCTTGAAAGAAGACTGTGTGAGATGTAAGTCACCCATTGTTCTGTATGAGATTTAGTGTTTTATGTTTGGGTGTGTGAGTAGGAGAGTTCTGTGTTGTGTAATTGTATTTGAGAGTGCTTTGTTGGTGTTTGATGTTGTGTCACTATGGATTGGTGTGCCATACTTCTTAATTGTTGGTTTTCTGTGTTATCCCTCATTTCATGCTAGTCTGGCCAGCTGGTGTGGTTTGTGGTGGTAACAGGAGTGGCATGTTTTGCTCAGCTTGCATCCGCATGGCATGCATGTTAGTTGTGGTGTGCGTGTGGAGGGAATATGTGTATATTTATCTATTGTTTCTTTCTATTTTAGATGGTGTTGTAGAACTGTTTTGTTCCATCTTCAGTCCTTAATTTTATTGCCTTTTTTTCCATCTTGAAGTTGCAAAACTTTTAAGTATTCTGTCTGGTGGCTTTTAAAAGCGTTGTTTCCATCTTGCATTTTTCAATATTTTTCTATGCATGTTCTCTTATGAAATGTGTTGTTTCAATTTTGCATTTGGAATATTTTCATATGCATGTTCCTTTATGTAAATGTGATGTTTCCATCTTGTATTTTCAACATTGTTATATTTTCAGTAAAAGGGGAAGATGTGTTATATCTGGTGTATTGAATTATGCATCCTCCCTGGTGCTTTGGTCCTTGCTGCCCAGCCAGTATGAATGTGCTGTGTGTAATGGTGGAATGCATGGTGATGCAATGGAATGCTTGGGTGCCTGCTTGGGTGCCTGTGAATTTGAGACTGTCAGCTGGAGTGTGGGCTGAGCAGCAGTGCTTAATTTGAAAAATAAATAAGTGCCAGGGCTCTCGTCAGGAGGCCATAACACCTTGTACCACACATTGCCCCTGCCAGCACCGCCAATGCACAAATACTACCATTCACACTCCTACAAGTGTGTCAGCTATTTCAAGCCCCCAAAGCTATAACAATGGCTTGGGTGGCAGGTAATATTCATTGATTTAATAATTAACTGTTGTTGTAGTCATCTCTAAGTTAGCCAGACAGCGCCACCTTGTGATAGACTGTCACTGGCCCTGGTGCTGGTGCTGACAATTGAGTGCTGGTGCTGAGCATCGGAATCCAGTGGCCCAAATTAAGCACTGTCCTGATCTATACATTGGCAGGCTGCACTTCAGTATGGACATAGATTAATGGGCCAGCAATAGCTTCTTGAATGTGACTAAGGTAAGCGATGAGTATTAGTATTTGCAATATTTGCAACACTTACATACCCAACAAGGGCAGTATGCAGTCCTTACTTCATAAATACCACCAACTAGCAAAAAAGGCTTAAAAAGTGTCAAGGTCAGGAAACCAACTAAAAAAGAAGAGACCACAGTGTGTTAATAACAATAATGGGGTGCACTGAGTAACTGCCAAAGAATAAGGAAAGAAAATAGCTTTATGCAAAATTCCAACTATTCCAAATGAGGTTCTGTGAATGTATTTGCCGGTTTGCTTTTCTAAATAATTTCAACAATGACCAGCACAACACAGTAGGAAACACACAGTAAATGCATACACATATACATATTTAACAAAAAGGAATATGATAACTAAAGAAAATCCACAATCTCTCTGTAAGATCAACAGGAAGATAGAAGCATCATAAGAGTATCTGGAGCCGAAGATGATTGCAATACCACAATGACAAACAGGTAAAAGAGTGGAAATACAAATAATGGAGTAGTTGGCTCGAAATCAGATTGAGTTGAAAAGCATAGGAAAAAAATATCAGCAAATCGTGTTAAATCAAAAACAAACTGTGTGTTACAGTTTAAAATGAAACCATTAAAGGTAACCATTAGCCTAACAGCACCTGACACACAGTAATGAAAACCTCTTAGAGAAGAGTTCTTAGAATATTGTTGAAATAAATATGAATTTTTAGGTCTTCTTGCTTACTTTTCATTAAGGTATGGTGGTCCCAGCCACTGTATTTACTGTGTGCCTTTCATCTTTGATCCATTTTCAATATGATCAGATGGCTTTCCAATCATGCGATAACCACAGGCAGGATGTAGTTGATTCCCCACTAACTTTGATGATGGATTTCATAAAGAAAAGAAAGGAAGTGTGTCAATATCATAAACAAAGCTATTGCAACATATGTGGGAACATCACAGCACTTCTGATGAAACAATTGCATGAATATATCCTCATTGTGGCTTTCATTTTTTTCTTTTCAAATATTTTTTTTATTAAGCAACACCGAGTTAAGTACAAATAATAAAATAATGTTTCAATGTTATACATAAAACCATTAGGAGATACATATAGATACAGATAAATAAATAATTTTGCCACAGAGGTTTTACCCCCCCACAAGCATTAAAAACTGCACAAAATTAAATAGTAATTTCATACCGTCTGACAACCTAAGAAAGAATTAATCATTACATGTTCCTAAAACTGTCTTTCCAGGCGATAATAGGCAACCAAATTTGAATACCACGTTGTCTAGCCTTTTTACCCTTTGCTTAATAGATTGCCATTTCCTGATTAAAAATCCCCAGAAAGCGTATTAGCCAAATTTGAAAATTAGGGGGATCGGCATCTTTCCAACGAGCAGCTAGGATTATTCTATATACAGCTGTACCTAGAAACATACAGGTTTCTTCTTCTTTACTGTGCCCTAGGGTATTATCATATCCCAGTACATAAAGGGTAGAAGACATAGCAACTTTATTCCCGAATATTTCTTCCCAAAATTCAGATATCTTTAGTTTAAAGGAAGTTAGCTCCGTACATTCAGCAAACATATGAAGCAAATGGGCGGGGCCTGTACCACACCTAGGATACTTATCGTTTGTGCTTTTACCCCATGTAAATAATTTTGCCGGTGTATAGTATAAATTATATATGGTCTTATATAATTGGGCCTTGAGGGTAGATGCTATAAATTGCCTTGAAGTGAAAAGTAGCACCTTATCAATATCAACATTCAGATTATTTAATTTATTTGCCCAAACAGTCTCTGTTATCTCCAGATCGTCCTGCTGGTGATCCATTATTAGCCCATACAGTGTACCTATCCTGGTAGTTCGTTTACCAATATATTCATGCAGGGGTATGTTAGATAATAAAATATTTGAAAGTTTTGAGCTAAGAATGGTGTTTACCTGGATGAACTTAAAAAGATCGGAGGTTGGAATATTGAAATTGTTTTGAAGGTTGGAGAACCTAACATCAGGATCAGCATCAAAAAAATCGCCCACTGAAATTACTCCCAGGTTTTCCCACCTCTTAGCAATATCGTCATTTACTTGCCTAGATAATAAAAAGGAGTGCCATAACGGTGTATATTTATTAATCTTTGGGATAGCCAGATGTTTAGAGACGTTCTTCCATATCTTCCAGGCGCTATTTATAATTTTGAACTTAACCTTCTTGTAATAGGAAGGTTCTATCTGTTTCAGCAGGAGCCCCTTTGCTTTGTCCCCACAGCTAGCTCATAAATTGAGGGGATCCTGTTTTCTACTGCGTTTGCAGTCATTGGATTTACATTCAGTAAGGGAGTCATTCCCTGGAGGAGAGTAGCCCATAAATAATACATTATGTTTGGGAGCACCAGACCCCCTCTCTCCTATGATAGAGAAAGAAGTTTCAAAGATCTCCTTACTTTGCCATAGCCCCAGATGAAATTAGAGATTTGTGATTAAAGGCCTTTAGCATCTTGTCCTCCACTATTATAGGAATTGCTCGAAATAGATATAATATCCTAGGGAGGATATTCATTTTTACAAAGTTTCCTCTACCGATAATTGAGAGATGAAGACTGTTGACCCTCATAAGATCTTTCTTTATGACTTTCAATAGGGGCTCAAAGTTACGTTTGTTAATATTTTCTATCCTAGAAGATATGGATACACCAAGATACAGGGCACTAACTGCCTTTCTAGAATCCTAAAATTCAGTATTGTTAGTACAAAGGACTACGGTTTTATCCCGATTTAGAGAGTATCCAGACAATGACCCAAAAGAATGGATAATATATTCTATATTTTCAATTGCCTCAGAGGGGTTAGGTGTTACTACCGCCACGTCATCGGCGTAGGCGAGTATCTTGGTTTCATGAGTACCGATAGTAATGGGTCTTATTAGAGTGCTTGAGAGCAGCTTCAGAATCAGGGAATTTATATATAGAGCGAACAAAGTAGGGGAACAGGGACAGCCCTGCCTTGTGCCCCTTAAGATGTTAAATGTTCTGGATTCGAGGCCCATCGCTTGTACCTTAGCAGTTGGATCCTGGTACATTGCTTGGATAGATTTAAAAAAGCCAAGTCCAAAGTTATTGTGTTCTAGTACCGCCAAAAGGTATTTCCATGAAACTCGGTCGAAGGCCATCTTGGCATCAAGGAGGATCATAGACATCCGCCCCCCCGTCGCAGACATGATATCAAACAGCGATATAACCCTACGGGTATGATCCATGGATATTATTTGAGCCGCACTCCATTAGCCATAGCCACAAAGCTTCTTTAGTTTCGGCCTGATCAAAAATCTCCTCATTTCGATATAAATTTTGATAGTATCCTCTAAAAACATCCAGAATATCACCTGGTACCGTGTAGACCCTACCATTTGCCTTAATATTAACAATTTTATTGAGTGACTTTATGACGAGTGCTTAAAGCTAGTTGTTTTCCCACTCTTTAGCCATCTTCATATTTTTTTTTGCGACTTGTTTGAAAAATCTCTGCTGCTTTCTGATTAATCCTATTATTAAGCGCAGTTTTGAGGATTAGCATTTTACGTAGCGAGGTTCCCCCATCTTCACCTCTCGTTATAGCCCCTGTGTGTTCCTCCTCGGCTTTGGCCAGATCTTGCATATGTTGGTGATTAGTTTTGTTTAGTTCTTTCTTTTGTTTAGCCACAAAAATAACGGTCTCTCCCCTGAGGGCGGCTTTAAAACAGTCCCATACCATACCCCTTGACAAACTGTAGCGATTACAGTCAAAATATCCTTGTGTCCAAATCTTAATGTATTGAACATAATCTCTATTTGCCAGAAGTTTCCTGTCGAATGACCAAATAGAGCGGGCCAATTAAGATTTGCTAAATTAATGACAAGGACTAGCATATTGTGGTCCGAAATTGTTTTAGGACATTTATCTATTTCTCTGTCTGCAGCATAAGCACTTACTATCCAGATATAATCGATCCAGACATATTTGTTATGGGGGTATGAAAAATGTGTATAGCCTGGATCCGATTGATGCCTAGAAACTCAAATGTCTACTAGATCTAAACTCTCCCTGAGTTGAGAGATAGCTCTAAACACTTTTTGTTTCCTTCCTGTGTAAGTAAACATATCTTGGTTTTGGCTCAAGCCCACAGGGCTTAAAGAGATGTTAAAATCCCCACAAAGTATCAGTATCTTAGGCCAGGATGCTAGTTCCAATTATAGGTCTTCAAATATATGTGGATCATCATGATTGGAAGCATATACTGAGCAGATTGTAATACCTAGTTCCAATTTGACAATAACCTATCTACCCAGAGTATCGACTAGCTTATGTTTAGCCTGTGCCAAAAAGCCCCTGGATAGAATAGCTACCCCACAGGTTTTGGATGTCTGCATTGTGGCTCCCAATAGGTTGTAACCAGGCATTTTTAACAGCTCTCTCTCATCCCATGAAATATGGGTCTCTTGAAAACATAATATGTCATAAGCCCCTTGTCTAATTAATTCATATAGGCTAGCTCTCTTTGCTCTATCATTGAGCCCGGCCACGTTCCAGGAACATACTCTCATCCTCCCCATGGCATTTTCCGGTTGATTGACCTGGTTATCTCCTTACCAGTTATAAAACACAATCTTTTTATTTGTAGATTCAGTATTCAGTATACATACGGAGTTGCTATTTTTTTTAATTTCCCCCCCTTTCCCTGACTCCCCCACCCCCTTACTACTACCCTTCCCTTTCGTCCGCCCCCCAACACCCAAAGTGAGGCATTTAGACTCCTTAAGAGTCGATTTGATGAGTGTGTTTCCCTGGACCAGTGCTAGAACCATATGTTATTCCCCCATTGATTCCTTTAAGGCGGGCAGGGTTATTCAAATATGCCACCGCTTTCTTTTCCTGAAAAAGTTTAATCAATTGACGGACACGCCATCTCCTTTCCACACTAGCGTGGCAAAAATCTGGGCGAACTAAATAGGAAATGGCGCCACTAACACGCTTACCTCTGGCCTAGCCTTCTCAGAAATCGCCTCCCTGAGAAGAAAATTGCCAAAATAGACAAGAATGGCTCGTGGATAGCCCCCAGGTCTCACAGGCTGTCTTACGTTCAACGGTACACAATGAGCGCGTTGAATTTCTAACTTCCAGTTCCAGATAGATAATTCGGGCAGGGAGTCGCGAAATAGCTTAACAACAAATGAGCGGACATCCTCCCCCTCCAGAGTCTCTGGTATACCCAGTACGCGGAGATTATTTCTCCGGAGGCGGTTCTCAAAATCCTCCAATTTCCACCTTACATCTGTTATTTCAGCTTCATGTGATTCAGCTAACTCGTGGTTTGCAGCGATCTCTGTTTCATTGGAGACAATTCGGGATTCAAGTTCCGCCATTCTATCCCCAAAGGTGCTGACAGTTCTGGTTAGCTTACGTACCACCCCTTGCACCTTCCGTAGGGCAGCTTGGGCTTTACGCCCATCATCCGAGGTCTCTTCCCGGTAGGCCGCGATGGCTTGGAGAACCGTTTCCATTTCTGTATCTAAGGTAGCATTAGGTGAATCTGTGGGCGAATTTGTATATCCAGGACCCCCTGATTGATGAGACAGTTGTAGGGCACCTGTCAACGTATGTTGTGCAGCGAGTTGTGTTATAGGGGTATAATCCCATACTAAACGGTTTCGCCATGATGGCCCCTTTTCTTTCTCATTACTGTTTTTTGAGCCGCTCAACTATTTTCATTGTCGCTTCCTTTAGTCGAGATGGAACATGTCTCATCAGACCATTCAAGTTCGTCTGAGAAAGAGTAAAAGTCGCTCGGGTCCTTTTCTACATCTGTATCTGCGGATTTAGGATTGGTTGCTTCGGCAATCTGTGACATTTTATCAGCTCTTTTCATCTGAGAATCAATAGGCCGACTCGGCAGATTTGATCTAGGGACATCCCCAGGTAGATTAATCAGGCTTGCATTCACGTTAACCTCTAAGCCCATCGCGGGTACTGGTACTGAGATTAAACTCTTGTTGCTGTTACTGCTTATGTTTGTGTCTGCCAGCTGAAGAGTCGGTGGGGGGGGGGTACTCTCTCCAACTTCGTTCTGCACCAGTATATTGACATTAGTCCCCCCTACTGCCATAGTCTTATGCGACTCAAGACTTACTTCAAGATTGAGATCCTCTGGCACTTCAGAGCGTAAAGGACAGCTTTCTTTAACAACATTCCCGACGTTCAGTCCTTGAGCCTGTTCCGCTAGGTCCGCCGGCTTGCTCAGCCTGCTCTGAATATTCTGACCCGGAAGGGCTCCCTCCGTTGTTCGTCGGAGATCAGCTACCGACGGGCCGGCCACGCTCCCCTTCCTCGATGCAGCAGCTCCCTGCTTCGGAGTCCTTGAGCTGGTGCCTGCGCCTGTCTTGACTCCATTATCCTGCTTCTCACCCCCAGCGTCCTCCCGCTGAGCCAGTCTCGCCGCAGCCCTTGCCTTAGCAGCAGCGGCCGCTCCTGCATTCTTCGGGGCCATCACTACACCGCCTTCACAGCACTCCCGTAGAGGCTCCCGCGCAGACCCCTGAAGCAGGCGGGTAAATTCCACTTCTTTGCCTTTTACACACTGTGTAAGCTCCCTGAGGTCTTTGCGGTGATCTCGGCAGAGAAAACAAATGACTGCCAAACCAATCAGAGAACCCACAATCTTGAGGTGAGCTCTGATCGCTGCATTTGCTGTACTCGCCTAAGAGTTGAACTTCTTCCCAGCCATCAACGCCATTGATGCCACTTCTTCTTTATTTCTGTTGGTTTTTCAGTTTGTTGACATATTGTGCACTTTAGATGGGATTTATATGTTCATTGAAGGCTTAGAAAACTGCTGTTATCCTCTCCAGCACCGGTCCATCTGCACTCCGGTCTCACTCGACCGCCATCTTGCCTCCAACCTAGTACATACCTCATTGTGGCTTTCAAATGTGTTTTTCAAAATGTACAGGTTTATTTAGCCTATTTTTTAGGAAAACTGATCATCCAAACACATGTACCGCTGAAATATTTATTGAAGGAGATTTGAAATTACAGTTTGGCAACTTATGTCACAGTGCTTTCCAAACTAGACTGTATTAACCAGATCAATATTCAACCAAAACCATTGTCAGAAGTACTATCTATACATATGTAAGAAATCGGTTTATAGTTTCTGGGGGATGAAGTCCCTACTCAAGCAACAAACACAATACTTGTCAGGTTGAACCACAAATGTCACTACAATTGACACATGCTTAACTTTCTTGCAACTTGGCACAATAGCAGTCAGGCTTAACTTAGAGGCAACTAGTAAAGTATTTATGCAGCACACAAAACATAATAATGTGAAAACAGAACACAAGATAAATCCCAAACCAATATATAAATAATTTTCAGAAAGAAAGAAAGGAAGTGTGTCAATTTCATAAATAAAGCTATTGTAACATAGGTATGAACAGGATAGCAGTTCTTTAAATAGATGTCAGGAGGTGGGAGCACACGGCTGACCTCTCAGGCTAGGTTCGCCCATGGCATTCTGGTAAATGCAGTCTCTTGTAGCTCGCTCCAATATTTTTGAGTATTTCGCCAAGGTTGGCGCAGATAGTGCTGAAATCTAGACACATGTTTCTGGTTTATTAACCATCATCAGTAGAGAATACAGTCTTTATTTTGGGGTTTGCTGAGTAGGCTGCTAAACATTATGTCTGCACCAACGTTGGTGTAAAACTCCAGCTAATTTTGAAGAAAGTTTGAACTGTGTACTGCATTTACCAGGATGCAAAGGGGCGAACTGTACTGGGACTGTGAGGCAGTGTGCTCCCAACCCCCTTTCTATGATATCAGTTCTGAAGGAAAAATTGCATGTATATCTCCTAAGTGTGGCTTTCAAATGTGTTTCTAAAATGTACAGAATTATTTAACCCACTTTGGATATGGAAACACCGATCACCCAAACACATGTACAGCAGAAATATTTATTGAAAGGGCTTTGAAATTACACTTTGGCAACGTCATAGCATAGTCCTTTACAAACTAGCCTCTATTTACCAGACCAGTACTCAACCAAAACTGTTGCCAGCAGTCCTATCTATACCTATGTTGTAGGTATAGGTTGGAGGGATGAAAACCCTACTCAAGCAACAACTGTAAACCTTGTCAGGGTAAACCATACATGTTAATAAATTGTTCCTTCTTTAATGTTTGTAATCCAACACCAGTTTGGAATAATTTAATAACATTTAATGAATAAAATGACACCAAAACAAATTAAATTCAATCAGTAGAAACAGAGGAATGATTTTTTGAAGTTTTTAGTACAAAATTCATTTGAGGCCAAACATGAAATTTCTACCTGTTCCACATCAAAAGTTAGCACTTATTAAATGTCGAAAGATAACCCAAAGTCATCCAATGGGAGCGATAACCCTTAGAGTAGTGAAATCTAATGTATGTGTTTGTCACTACCAGGGCACAAAAAAACTATGCCCACATTTCCAACTTTTTGAATACAATGCAACCTTCAGGGCCTACCATAGGGGTGACTTAAATGTATTAACAAGGAAGGGTAGGGTCAGGCAAAATGTTTATTTTGCCAGGTTCAAATGGCAGTTAAAAACTTCACTGCAGGCTGAAGTGGTATGTCTGAGACACGTGTTAAAGTGCTACTTTAGTGGGTGGCACAATGAGCGCTGGAGGCCCACTAGTAGCATTTAAAAAATAGAATGCCCTTGGTACAAGTAGTACCATTTACTAGGGATCTGCAAAAAATGTATATGCCATTTACATTTAGGCCACTTTTAATATGTTTGAAAGGGAAAGCTGATGCATGTTAGCCCTAGTTAGCAGTGCTAAAGTGCTCTGAGGCTTAAAGCCTCCAAAAATTAATTTAGTAAATAAGAGGGGTGAAGGGAAAATCTTTGGGGGAATGCCACACCAAGAATGTCAAGTCTAACAATAACCTACTCGATGAGGGCCTCACATACTCCTTTACACAAGTAAATAGGGTGATATACCTACTCAGTGCTCTTATTCCTTACACAAGTCTGCAGCATTGCATCAGATTCTCAAGGTGCCTCAATTTTGATTTACCGCACCCTGGAGTGTGGAAAGAAATGCAAGAACATCAGGACAAGGTTGTTAGAAACCAGTGTGAGAATGTACAGCACCCCTGTATCCCAGTTCAGAGGCCAATAAACAATTGTCAAGCCCTGGATCTCTATTCAGGAATAAGAGCATTGTACAAGAGTGCTGTCCAAGTCTGAAGAAATAACTCCCCATCTGAGGCCATTAGGCAGGGCACCAATTTAGAAATATCTCAGTCATTGGGTTATGTAGCCTTATGACTAATTACCAGCTCAGTGGAACCAACCAACTAACCGCTGCGTATTACTCCCGCTTCTGAGCCTTGGATCTTTACACTCTGGTGAAGCGTGGGTTGGGCAGGGCTGCGAGCAAGCGGGGGCCGGACTTCTAGGACCAGAAGCCCCGGCAAGCCGCGCCTCTCGTCACCTGGCCGCTCTCCCTGTCAACCACGCCCCGCCTGCACACTAGAATGGCTGGGGAGGAGGAAATTGCTGTGGGACACCTCTGTGCACTGAACAACTCCCATTGAGGACGCTGACAGACCTGCTTGTTAGCTCACGGAACTGCTACCTGCGAGGGCGTTGAGAGACTCGCTTTCCCGCTTTCCAGCTTTACAACTTGCGGTACCCGCTTCGCGGGTCCCGCTGCGTATTACTCCCGCTTCTGAGCCTTGGATCTTTACACTCTGGTGAAGCGTGGGTTGGGCAGGGCTGCGAGCAAGCGGGGGCCGGACTTCTAGGACCAGAAGCCCCGGCAAGCCGCGCCTCTCGTCACCTGGCCGCTCTCCCTGTCAACCACGCCCCGCCTGCACACTAGAAAGGCTGGGGAGGAGGAAATCGCCGTGGGACACCTCTGTGCACTGAACAACTCCCATTGAGGACGCTGACAGACCTGCTTGTTAGCTCACCGAACTGCTACCTGCGAGGGCGTTGAGAGACTCGCTTTCCCGCTTTCCAGCTTTACAACTTGCAGTACCCGCTTCGCGGGTCCCACTGCGTATTACTCCCGCTTCTGAGCCTTGGATCTTTACACTCTGGTGAAGCGTGGGTTGGGCAGGGCTGCAAGCAAGCGGGGACCGGACTTCTAGGACCAGAAGCCCCGGCAAGCCGCGCCTCTCGTCACCTGGCCGCTCTCCCTGTCAACCACGCCCCGCCTGCACACTAGAAAGGCTGGGGAGGAGGAAATCGCTGTGGGACACCTCTGTGCACTGAACAACTCCCATTGAGGACGCTGACAGACCTGCTTGTTAGCTCATGGAACTGCTACAAGCGAGGGCGTTGAGAGACTCGCTTTCCCGGTTTCCAGCTTTACAACTTGCGGTACCCGCTTCGCGGGTCCCGCTGCGTATTACTCCCGCTTCTGAGCCTTGGATCTTTACACTCTGGTGAAGCGTGGGTTGGGCAGGGCTGCGAGCAAGCGGGGGCCGGACTTCTAGGACCAGAAGCCCCGGCAAGCCGCACCTCTCATCACCTGGCCGCTCTCCCTGTCAACCACGCCCCGCCTGCACACTAGAAAGGCTGGGGAGGAGGAAATCGCCGTGGGACACCTCTGTGCACTGAACAACTCCCATTGAGGACGCTGACAGACCTGCTTGTTAGCTCACCGAACTGCTGCCTGCGAGGGCGTTGAGAGACTCGCTTTCCCGCTTTCCAGCTTCACAACTTGCAGTACCCGCTTCGCAGGTCCCACTGCGTATTACTCCCGCTTCTGAGCCTTGGATCTTTACACTCTGGTGAAGCGTGGGTTGGGCAGGGCTGCGAGCAAGCGGGGGCCGGACTTCTAGGACCAGAAGCCCCGGCAAGCCGCGCCTCTCGTCATCTGGCCGCTCTCCCTGTCAACCACGCCCCGCCTGCACACTAGAAAGGCTGGGGAGGAGGAAATCGCCGTGGGACACCTCTGTGCACTGAACTACTCCCATTGAGGACGCTGATAGACCTGCTTGTTAGCTCACCGAACTGCTGCCTGCGAGGGCGTTGAGAGACTCGCTTTCCCGCTTTCCAGCTTTACAACTTGCGGTACCCGCTTCGCGGGTCCCGCTGCGTATTACTCCCGCTTCTGAGCCTTGGATCTTTACACTCTGGTGAAGCGTGGGTTGGGCAGGGCTGGAAGCAAGCGGGGGCCGGACTTCTAGGGCCAGAAGCCCCGGCAAGCCGCGCCTCTCGTCACCTGCCCGCTCTCCCTGTCAACCACGCCCCGCCTGCACACTAGAAAGGCTGGGGAGGAGGAAATCGCTGTGGGACACCTCTGTGCACTGAACTACTCCCATTGAGGACGCTGACAGGCCTGCTTGTTAGCTCACCGAACTGCTGCCTGCGAGGGCATTGAGAGACTCGCTTTCCAGCTTTACAACTTGCGGTACCCGCTTCGCGGGTCCCGCTGGGTATTTCTCCCGCTTCTGAGCCTTGGATCTTTACACTCTGGTGAAGCGTGGGTTGGGCAGGGCTGCGAGCAAGCGGGGGCCGGACTTCTAGGACCAGAAGCCCCGGCAAGCCACGCCTCTCGTCACCTGGCCGCTCTCCCTGTCAACCACGCCCCGCCTGCACACTAGAAAGGCTGGGGAGGAGGAAATCGCCGTGGGACACCTCTGTGCACTGAACTACTCCCATTGAGGACGCTGACAGACCTGCTTGTTAGCTCACCGAACTGCTGCCTGCGAGGGCGTTGAGAGACTCGCTTTCCAGCTTTACAACTTGCGGTACCCGCTTCGCGGGTCCCGCTGCGTATTACTCCCGCTTCTGAGCCTTGGATCATTACACTCTGGTGAAGCGTGGGTTGGGCAGGGCTGCGAGCAAGCGGGGGCCGGACTTCTAGGACCAGAAGCCCCGGCAAGCCGCGCCTCTCGTCCCCTGGCCGCTCTCCCTGTCAACCACGCCCCGCCTGCACTCCATAGGTCAACGTACTTAAGAGGAGGTCTCCCCCCGCTGCGCGGGAGCGCGCGGGAGTGCGCCGGGAGAAGCCCGGGACAAGGGCGGGACCGTCTGTGGCCGTCAGGGGCCGAAGGAGGCTGGGCTGGGCCACCTCACTGACATCTTCTCTGTGGACCAGCTAAGGTACTGTGCTGTATGAGGAAAACTTTGTGGTCTATCGACCTTTACTGTTACTGAACTGTGTTCGCTTGGCCCTACCAGTTATTTGTATCCTCCATCCTTCTTCCGGTTACCAGACGGGGGTCAGTTTGAAGAGGGTTTTTCCGAGCCCTCACTGAATCGCCCAGGAACACGGACTAGTAGGAGAGGTTATTGTTACAGAAAAGGACTAGATCTTGCTTATGTGAATTCAAGTAGGACCTTGTTGAATAATTCTGTTTTACAGGTGAACCACTTGAGGTTAATACGGACTTAATATAGGTCGTTTTGAGAGGTTATCTCATATTTGGACCCCAGCCCTTATTTGTAATTGAATTTGGTCCTTGAATTGATTGGAGTAAGAAACTGCACATTGCTGTATGGTATTGTTTTTCCCCTGTTTTGTTAGTATTGCGGCTTGTGCTCATTTATTTATTCACTTGAGTGCCGTCCTTGACCTCTGATAGCATCTTTACTCTATTGTAAATATGCCTAAAAAACTGGCCCCTGTAACCTCAGAACCACTTAATACTTTAGACTCCTTTTTAGTCCAAGTGGTCAAAAAAATAAATAATGAAAGAAGGGAATCCCTAGGTTTGAGCCAATCACCAATTTTGCTCCCACCGAGCCCTGTCCCCAATGCACAAATGTCTGGCACACCACCACTTGATCCCACATCTCACATATCCAACACTAATTCTCAAGATATTGGCAACGATGATGAAAACTCTGATCTGCTAGTTGACTTGTCAACATATGCAGTGTCTGACTCCGAGCAACAGCAAAATATCGTAGTGGAAGCTCCCTCACCCTCGTTGCCCGTCACACGGCCTGTGAGAACTTGTAGAAAATCACAAGCTAAACGCGGGGGGAAACAGTCAGGAAGGAAAAAGCTTACCTCACCACCTAGACACAAAGGGAAAAATGTGGAGCGCGATGATGCCGACGAGCTTAGACAAATCATTGACGATGACCTATTTAATAGGATCTCAGATATGATAGATATGAAAATTAAGACCATCATCAAGCCACTTATTGGGAAGATAGACAAATTAACAGCAGAAGTGAAAAAAACGGGTGGGTCGCAAAGTAAGCTGGTTAATGATCTGGAGAATCTAGCCACTCATGTTATCAAACCAGTAACCATAGCGGAGGAGGACACGGGCGTAGACCCAGGCCCCACGGAAGGCCAATCACAGCCTATTCCGGTAGGGCAGTTACCACCATCTGCGCCCAGCCAGGATGTAACAAGAGAGTCCCCCACTTTACCACCTGTTGTGCCAGCACCACTGCATTTAGGGGATGATTCATCACAATTTATCATGGAAGCCTCACCAGTAGTTCTGGTATTGGCGAACGTCCCTATCCTATCTCATGGGCAAAAAGAATCCACTCAAGGACTAAAAGATAAAGCCCTATATTGGCTCACTAATAATATGCATATGGCATACCAGGGAGTTGACCAGCTAGCAGGGGAAATTGTCATGACAAGGAGGGTACCATGGATTGGGAATAAGCCAAAGAAGTTTAAAGGGGACTGCGTAGTATTAAATTTTGCTAGCGCAGAAGTACTCCCAAACATTCTCGCTAACATCTTCCCACCTCAACGAAGAAGCGGTTCCATAATCCCCCTTACCCTGAAATTCTTTTATAACGAGAATCAGATTGCGACATTTTCTAATATCTCCAGGCCTAGAAGGAATGCAAGAGTTACTCACTGGGGAGGTGAAACTAGACCCAGATATAAAAACGACAGTTTCCACCCTATGACTGGTCTTGGGACAGGGCAATTCAACTTTCCGATTGGGCCAATCGCCAGAACACCCGGGCTAAATTGGCCCAATATAAATAGGTGGGGACCAAGCACCCCGGGATATGATAATAGAGGCCAGGGAAATGGGTTTATGGCCAGGCCGGGAAATTAACAATTTCTGATGCGCCCTAATACCCCACACCCTATGTGGAACACAGCAGTAAATGGATGGGCTCAGGCGGCCACCCCCTTTGACTGGGGATTCGGAACAGGGAATAGGTATGGAGTCTTGTCCAATTTAAATGACTGCGACTGACATATGGAGGTCACTAACTTGGGAAAAGATGCTTCAGATCAGCAATTAGACCAGAACAGCCTATGTATTAATGGTTTAGATCCCAGTGAGCCCATCCCTCAGATAGGGCAGAAAGATCAAGCTACATCTAGACATGATCATCTCCCCATACCAAATTTGTCTGAGCACTGTGCGATCCAGAGTCTCGCCAGTGATAACCTACAGAGCCTACCGGAAGTGGGACCTAACGAAGGAACCCAATTATTACGAGAGGCTGAAGGGGCATTGGTGCGGTACTCAGAACCTAAGACACCCATAGACTCCTGTAAGTTGATAAGTTGGAACATAGCAGGGCTAAATGGTAAGCGACAGGATAAGGCATGGTCAAGCTTTGTTTTAGGCCACCATATTATTGCCCTCCAGGAAACCTGGGACACTTCTGCCAATCTTTGGTGGGATGGGTTTACCAGTTTCACTAAAGCAGCTGTTCCCAGTCGTATTGGGAGGGCCAAGGGAGGCCTTTTAATGTTGTTCTCCTTAGACCTGAAGGGAAGCTGTAGGCAGATTAGCACCAACTCCCCCAACATTTTGATGGTAGAAAGAGTGACTAATAACACTAGCAGGACCATTTATATAAACTTTTACAACTCAGGGAATAGTGACTATAGAGGTTGTAACATCACTGACTTAGATAGTATTTTAAAATTGGTCAGTCAGATTACCAAGTACGACATAGAATATATTTTATTAGGTGATTTTAATATTCATCTATATAACTTAATCTGTAGGAGAAGTAGCAATGAAGGGGTTGATGGACTAGAGGGACCTCATTTCGAACATACCACAGAGGGAGAGGAGCTGGAAGATTTTCTTGCCAACTTTGACTTGCATGAACCAGATGGTGGCACCAGATTGCCAACTTTCACTGGCATCCTTCAAGGTACAATTATAGATTACATCTTCGTATCCCTAGGTATTTTAAACCGGGTTATTGCTTACCGTACGGTACAATCACATTTTAGCGACCATAATCTGGTAGAACTTGAAGTGGCGTGGGGAGGTCATATGGGGCCATCCCCAACGATAGTAAGGCCTGCCCACCCCCTGAGGACTTCTGACCAAGGTAGACGTATGAAATGGGCAAAGGTGGTTCCGGAAAAATGTTATGCTGAAAATTTCCTAAAGATTAAGGACCAGGTCGAGATTTGCAAAAATCCCTGTGCCCAGGGTCAAGAAATTGTAGAGGCATTTGAGGCAATATGTGGGCAGGTGTCACAGGATCTTCTAGCAAAGACAAAAAAAGGAACCCCAGGAAATAAGCGCTGGTTTGACTCAGCATGCTCTAAAGCACATAGATTATTGCTGGCAGCCCTAAAAAATACTCCTAGGGTAAAAGATGATATCACCAGACTTAGGAAGATTTACAAGTTAGCCGTAAAAAAACGAAAGGACATCATTAAACAAGAAGCATGGGATAGCCTCCTTTCGGTGGCAGTCCTGAAGGATAGTACAAAATGTTGGGAGATTATTAAACAGCCCTTTTTTTCAGATGACAATAACGAATCCATGGACTGCGTTATCCCTGACGAAAAATGGCTGTCTCATTTTAAAAACGTCTACGGGGATACTGTCGATGCGACTAAAGGTGTCTCGTTGACAATCCCAGCCACCCGCCCCATCTTTTTTAACCAACAGGAGGTGGAAAAAGCCATTTTGGCCACTACAAAGCATAAGGCACCTGGCCCTGACGGAGTTCCTGCCGACTTTTTCATGTATTCACCAAAATTGTGGGCTGAAGTTTTGGCAAACGTGTTCAACGCAGTCAATGGTAACTCAGCACCTGCCTCATGGGACACCTCTACCATCGTCCCTATTTTTAAAAAAGGCCAGCGAGATGATCCAGGCTGTTATAGGCCTATATCTCTTCTGGACTCATCAGTAAAAATCTTAGGTAGAGTTCTTTTATCCAGGCTGAGGGAGAATGTTGAGAGCTGTGGTGGGTTGTCCGAAATCCAATATGGTTTTAGGGAAAGAAAGGGGACTATCGAACAGTGCGCCAACCTACATTTGCTCATCTCCAAATATACTGTGGCCAAGGAGGGGTCCGTGTATCTTGCATTCATGGATCTCTCTTCGGCTTTTGACCTGGTCAATAGGACAAAGTTGTGGTCCATCTTGTTGGAGATGGGTATTGATGAGGCATTGGTTACCTTTATAGCCACCCTGCACCAAGAACTCTAATTAAAGTGTACGCATAACGAACGAGGGTAGGTGTACCCCCCTCTTTAGATCAATAAGGGGGGTGCGGCAGGGCTGCATTTTAGCCCCCTTGCTCTTCACCATCTATATCAATGGCCTGGGCGCACATCTAGGTGGGTAGGAAGCCGACGTCCCGCGGGTAGGAGCGGCTAAGATCCCGGCGCTCCTATATGCGGATGACGCCGTGCTGATCGCTCGCACGGGTGTTGGCCTCCAGCACCTTCTGAATGCCTTTGGTTCGTTTATGGAGCAACTGGATCTTAAGATAAACGTAACCAAGTCACACACAATGGTGGTGGGTCAAGAGTGTCGTAAGAAGAGAAGTAAAACATTTACATGCAGGGGGGACACGGTTTCTAGGGTATCTACATTTCCCTACTTAGGCGTACTGTTTGACCAGAAAGGGACTTGGGGTCCGCAGGTAAGAGCCAAGAGGCTGGCTGTTATTAGATCATCATCAGCACTCCTGGGCTTTGCTGGTAGGCTAGGGGCTAGGCCTATGGAAGCCCTATTAAAAATTTACAAGAGTAAATCCGTGGCTATTGCACTATATGGTTCCGCATTGTGGGGTTATGTAAATGTGGAACCAATTCAGAGAGCAGAAAGTAGATTTATCAGAACCCTAATTTCTGTACCCCACTCGACCCCAACCTATTCCATTCATAAAGAAGTGGGCCTACATTTTCTGTCTGACATGCTGAGTATGGCCCCCTTGATTTTTTGGCTAAAAATGTGGATGAATGAAGAACTCCCATTAAATCACAAGATCATGTCTGACGTTCTGTCCCTGGATAAATCCAACAAGATTCCTTGGCTGGCTTACCTGGCCAGGGCATTTTCAGACCTAGGTCGCCCGAGCTTTTTACCTCCCCTGAGAATATTAGGATTCAAGACATTGACTTTGTGAAAAAGTCCTTTATGGGAAGGAAGGAAGCATGCCGCGAAGAACGCGAACTGGTAAAACCGGCAGTGAGGGATCATTGTTTACTTGTTAACTCGTTATCACTAGCACCCTATCTTGGTTTCGTCACAATCCCCTTCCATAGGTTCCTTTTAACCAAATTCAGATTTAATTTGTTACATTTTTATTTAGGCTCTTTTAATAACTGGCAGAAGCCAGAACTAGCCCTGCCCTGTAGCTGCGACCAATTTTCTGTACAAGATACAATGCATTTTGTCATGTTCTGCGGGTTGTACTCAGAGCCAAGGAAAAAATATCTGTTGCCTATCCTTAAAGAGGCCGGCTTCACTCAAGTGAGACCGGCTCTGCTCTTTTTACAATTACTGCCCAATCCCCACATTACTTTTTGCATAGCTAATTTCCTGGTAGCCGCTTCAAGGGTGAAAGCTGTCTGTCAAGATCAGTCTTAGAGTAAATGATTTTATCATTTATGTCCATGTTTGAACGTAACATTTTTTAATTGTTTGTAACATTTTTTAAACTTGTTGTTTACATTTAATGTTTTTTGTGTAAAAAGGAAAAACTTTGTATGAAATGTTTTTATCTTTTTTCCCTCTTTGTATGGCTTTTAAATAAGCCAAATAAAGATATTCTGACTGACTGACTGAACTGCACCACAAGAGTCTGGAAGGTGATGCTTCCAACTGAGTCCTTACGCTCATTTCCACTTCCATCCCACTGCAGGATTAAGGAATTTTGTGAGACCAGAAGAGTCTAGAGGAATCTATTTGCTGATAGCTCAAATGTATATAGTAGTAGCCCATCCGGTAATTGGATCACAGAGGATGTTGCATCTTCCCCTGAGAATCACAGCCCCAATCTGTGATGCATTGCCTGTCAGCTTACCTTAAATAGAATTTCCCATGAGGCCTGCTAGACAGTCATTACTAAGAAGAGTGCCTCCCTTCTTTGCACTTCCTAATCTACAATGTAATATAGCAGAGACGATCATTATGTATAGATGTCTGAAACCCTATAAAATATATAAGTTACAGAGAGACGACTTAGGAAAATGAGGGGCATATTTATCATAGGGTTGGGTTGCTTTTGCGCCACACAATGGAATCCAAAAGCAACACAAACCATAAGTGTGATGAAAAATCAGGAGTAATACAACACAGCCCAAATCATTGTATTACGTTACTCTGTCCAACAGAAGGCATTCCATGGGTGGTGCATGAGTGTTCTCATGCAACACCTACGGATTTTGGTGCATTCCCAGATTTACTATAAGTGGTAGACCTGGGAATGCGTCAACACTGTAACTCATCCCCAGGGGAGTAGTAATGAGGAGAAATATGTGTATTTCTCCTTGTTCTGACCTCATTTTATGTCTGTTCTGCAGCAGACATAAAAAGAGGAAAATGATTCAGGGGATTGCTTTTGTAAAGGAAGATGTCCCTTGCTGCACAAAAGCAAACCTGCTTACAGTGCAGGCATTCTGTCACCATGGCAGCACATTGAGCACAAGCACTGTGAAAAGACAGGAATGCACCATATAATATTAAATACAGCACTATCCTTCCCTTTCCCTGTCAAGCAAGCACAGGGCAGAAAGGTGACTTACTGTCCTGCATGACTTGTTGATATATATGCCCCTGAATGTCAGGACACACCTCTCTGGAAAACATGTTACTGTTGGTAATACACTAGGGTGATTTTTACATTCTGTGTTTGAAAATACCACTTCTAGAAATTAAGTATTTTTTTGCTTAGGCATCCAATGTGCCTCTGCTAGGATGTGTATTGACTGTCTGGCTTTGGAGTGACAGGGGCCGGAGATGTGCATTGGCTCCGGAGAGTCTGGATGAGTCAGCGCTAGGCTGAATAGGCCTGGTATGTATTTGGAGCAGTAGGAGGAGTAGCACCTGCACCTGAATAGGGCTGTGCGTGCCTTCCACAATGATGGCTCCGCCGCCCTGCAGTGTGTCTGAAGCCAGGACTCACACTGACAATGGAGGTTGTTATGCACTTGCAAAGTGGCCCCCAGAACTGGTTTTGACTGAGCACAGGACTTCTCTGCCACTAGAGAGCACATGCTTTTGCTGTGTACAAAGAGGAGCCCAGACCCCAAACTTTTACATTTTAGATCACTTCTGGGAAATCAAGAGGAACCTTTGCCAAGGAGAAGAGCTGGAGAAACTGTGGAGGGGTACTGCCCCTGTGCTGTTTGCTGTCTGGGGTTGGCCTGTAGTGGCTAATTTCTGCCAAGGAAAGGGAAAGGGACTTTGCTGTTTGCTGTGTCCCCTGCTTGAGGAAGACCTCCAAGGGCTTGAAGAAGAGCTTGCCTCCTGTTCTGAAGTTTCAGGGACACAAAGACTTCACCCCCAGTTCCCTGAGCTTCCTTTCTGGAAGTTCCGACCTGGCAAGAGGTGTCTGTAGATGTTCTGGGCCTCTGAAGGTTGTTCTGGATGATGGGAGCTGGAAAAGCAACACAACAACAAGTTGTTTTCGATGCACCACTGAAGAAACTATCGGTTTTCCACATCTCGAGAAATCACTGCATGCCGCATCGACGCACCGGCCTCCAAAGTCCGAGATCACCACACTGATTCTGACGCAAGACCTGCTGTGCGGCTGCAAGAACCCACGCATCGTCATGGATCATCGGATCACTTTGAGGCACCAAGTCTGTTGTATCATTGGGTGGTGCAGTAAAAAACAGACGCATCAATGTCCCACGCAGTAAGAAACTGACAAATCACCTCCTCTGCGATAAGGAACCAACGCATCACCTCCCCTGCGCAGCAGTAAGGAACCGATGCATCACCTCCCCTGGAGCAAGGAACCGACGCATCACCTTCCCTGAGTGTGACAAATCGACGCATCACCTTCCCTGTGACCCTTTTTTGTTTGTGTGCACGACGCATGCAAGGTTCTCTGTGTACAAAGTGTTACCTCTGCAATTTGCTTTGAACTGAACTATTTCTGCCATTTGAAAGTCATATTTTTATTACTGTATTGTAGATTTGTGTTGTTTGGTCTTGTTCGGTTTAGATAAAGAATACTTATTTTTCTAAACTGGTGTGGTGTCCATTTGTAGTGTTTTCACTCTATTACTGTATGTGTTCAAAATGCTTAACACACTGCCTCTGACATAAGCCTGTTTGCTTGTGCCAAGCTACCAATAGGGTGAGCAGGGGTTATTTTAGAAGAGTATCCCCCTTACCCTAACTAGGAAAAAGGGTCCCTACTTGGACAAAGGTACCTACCTCTGCCAACTAGAGAGCCCCATTTCTAACATCAAGGATAATTTCCTGTGCACTCTGGATCTCCAGGACGCCTATTACCATGCACCGATTCATCCCCTAGAGCATAGGTTCCTGTCATTTCATGTCCAGGCTAGGCATTATCAGTTTTGAGATTTGACATTCGGCCTCAAATCACTTCCCTGGCTGTTCATAAAGTTGGTGGCTCCCTTGATTGCTTTGTTCCATCTGCAGGGGTTTTACATCTACCCTTATTTGGATGACTGGCTCCTTCATGCTCCAACTCAGTACCTGCTATGCTAGGGGCTCAGGATAGTTTGCAAGTGTGTCCAGAATCGAGGCTTTCTCCTAAATATAGCCAAGTGCAAAATAGAGACAGCTCAGGACTAGCCGTTCATTGGGACCAGGTTTTGAACCTCCCCCAACAGGGCTTTTCTTCCAGAATCCAAAATTCTGGCATTGCAGTCCCTGGCTCTCAGGGTGTTCCACAGTCAGAGCCTTCCAATGTGATGTTGGTTGAGGCATCTGGGACACATGGCGGCAACAGCATTCATGGTCCCTTGGGCCAGGTTCCACCTTCCGCCCCTTCGGTCATCTGCAGGCCTGATAGCACCCTGCTTCAGAGCACTTCGAAGCCCAAGCGACACTGGAGATTCATCAGGAACTTCACTGGCAGATGGATCCCTCCTGTCTGTTGTAGGGGGTATTTTTTCAACAGGACCACCCACAAGTGGTTACTATTGATTAAAGTTCCTTTGGTTGTGGGGCTACTCTGAACGGTCTATCTTTTCAGGCCAAAATATGTTTTCTCGACAGAAGATGCTCTTCCAATTGGCAAGAACTCAGGGCTGAGTTCCAAGCACTCTGTTTTTTCTGGATAGCTTTGGAGAGTTGCAATGCAGTGTGTGTGTGTGAGAGAGAGAGAGAGAGAGAGAGAGAGAGAGAGAGAGAGAGAGAGAGAGAGATAAACAATGTTTATTTAGACCATAGTCTTTAAAACCATACACAGCTTTTGGATCCTCATAGTGATAACATATTAAAAGACACATTTCATTTTAACACAATTTCCCAAAAATAAATAAAACCATAACATTCTCATCCATAAATTCTCATTTTTGGAGGGACATTTAAAAAAAAAATTCAACTCAGCATCCCTCTTTTAATTTCTCTTTTATAAAATCTTGTATTGCTTTCAGGAATTTCCCCAAAGCAATTGCAATATCTAGGGATAGCATATCCATAAGAAGACAAGCCGCTTGAGCACGTAAATTCACCTTATATTTTAAAAACATTGCACATAAAAATACTTTCCGTATCTCTAAAATCAATGTGCAATCAAGCAGTATGTGCAAAATATAATTTTTTACCCCTTGGACACATTTACAAATACCATCCATTTGGATCAATGCTGCTTTTATTTTTCCTTCTGACTTCCAAGGATTAATGCCCACATGGACCCGTAGGATTTCGTGTCTCAGCCATTTATTGGGCAAGAAATCTAAATATGGAAACCGGTCTTCCCTTTCCCATGCACTCCTTACCCAGTTGACCGATCTTTTCTCCCTCAAATAGTCATGGTCTTGTGATCTAGAGTATTGGAGCCCTTGTTCTCTAAGCATTCTCTTGGTAAAGACTATATCCAGGGATGGCTGCGAATGGCTCAACTTTAGATGCACCGCTACGGTCTGGAGGGTTTTCCTTACATCCGGGCCCACCCAAGACTACTTATTAGGATTTCTTCTCTACACCATGTTAAGACCATTTGCATGCCTTCTGGCGTTTCCAGAATCTCAGTAAGGACATTTTGGTCTTTACATTCTAGGCTATAAGTCCTACCTCCATTCTGATTGCTTGAATCATGGTACTACTCGTAGTAAAGACAGCAGCATTTTTAAAATCTTTCCTCCTTCCCGATCCCACACCCTTTTGCCACTCATATAGAGCACTTCTGCGCCATACAAAACTTGCGGGATGATCATTGCTTCAAATGCATTTAACATGGGTCTATGTGACAGGTCGCCATATTCTTTGCAAATGTTTTCAGACCGCAGACTGAGGAGAAGGCTTTTGCGACTTCTGCCTCCAAGTGAGAACCCCACTTCAATGCACTATCAAACCAAAGGACTAGGTATTTATATTTGCTTACAATTTCTAATTTATCTTGCCCTAAAAACCAATAAATATTTTTATTTTTAACTCTCTTCCCAAATCGTAAGACCTTTGTTTTTTCCATGTTTACGGTTAAAAACTATTTATCACAGTAATTTTTAAACACATTTCATTTTCTTTGGAGACCCATTTCGGTTTGGTCAAGGATCACAAGGTCATTGGCGTATAAAAGACAGGACACTTTATTTCTGTTAATACGCAGGCTCGCGCTTCTTTCAATTTCCAGCCCTGTGGGTAGATCTGCTAGAAAAATTGAAAAAAGCAGGGGTGCCAACATGACCCCTGTCTAAGACCATTCTTTACAGGTATTTTGCGAGTTAGTGACCCCTTTGTATCTCTAATGACCTGGGCCCAGTTGTCACTGTGTAACTCTTTTAAAATGGTTAAAATACCATCCGGTATTCCATAATTTTCCAGGACTTCCCAAAGGCTATTACGATCCACCGAATCGAAAGCCGCTCGAAAATCGACAAAGCAGCAAAACAGTTTGCCATTTTGCTCTATCGATTTTCTGGCCAATGCCCTCAGGGCGAATCAATGACCTATTGTGGAGTGACCTTCTTTAAACCCTCCTTGATCAACTGGAACAATGGATCTCTGTTCTACCCAATATTTTAATTTACCTAATAGTATTTTCGCAAAAATCTTTTCGCCTATATCTAACAGGTTAATAAGCCTGTAATTCTGTGGGGCATATACATCCCCTTTCTTATGTATCAGCCGAATTATTGCACCCTTCCAATTTATGAGAATCTTTCCTTGTTCTAAGATTGCTAAAAACATCTTTGAGAAGAATTCTGCCCACCAGGACTGGTTTGAATTTATTATCAGTGCTGGTAGATTATCTGGGCCAGCTGCTTTTGTTAAGTTCAAAGTCCTTATTGTACTAAGAACATTAGCTATAGTGTAATCTGTTTTTAAATTCTCTGATATGCCGCTCCAATCTCTTGGACTCTCCTCTTCAATCTCCCTCTCCAGGGAATATAATTCCTGTAAATAGTCTTCCCATGCCCCCTCTTCCACTACACAAATCATTGGGGCAACAGAAGATTCTGTAGCTGCTTTTTTTAGCATCCAGAACTGACGAATGTTCTTAGATTCTATTGTCTCCAATAATTTTTCCCAACACAATTCTTTGTGGGCCCTTTCGGCATTATGGATAAGTGAGGAATATTCTCTCTTTATTTTAGTGTGATTTTCAGCCCTGGCTTGGTCGAATTTTTTGCGTAAACTTCGTTTTTCTTTCCTTAGTACTTTTTTCTTATTTAAGCAGTCTATATTAAACCAATTTCCTTGATTTACCTGCCTCCTTTCTTTATCCGTGGGGGCCCTTACATCTATTCTTAATTCTATACTGATACTTTTGACTACTTGATCTATTTTGTCAACATACCATGGTAAGTCTTGGCCGCTCACGCATCCAAGGTTAACATTTTGTTGCAGGCGAGTTAACCTTTCTATATAAACATCCAATAACCGGGTAGTTATCCGCTTCGGATATTCCATCTCTTGTACTATGACTTTATCGCAAGCAACCTGGGGAGATATTACCAACTCTAATTTTATTAGGTTATGGACACTACACTCTGAAGGGCTAATCCTAAAGTCTGATACTAATTCAAAGTTCCAAGCCAGCATGAAAACATAATCAATCGGACAATTCTGAGTCCCATACTTAAAAGTTTTTTTTGCCGGGCAATCTTGAGCTTGCCTGCCATTTAAGCAGAAAAGACTTTTTGACGCTAGGTAATTTCCCAGCTTAACAGCATCAGAAGATATTATATTTTCAGAAAACTCTGCTTTTTTTATGTCGTATGAATCCAGAATTTCTGTATACCAAAGATCTAACAATTTTGGGTTTAATTTATGATTAAAATCTCCCACCAACAAAATTAAATCAGTCCCATATTTATCACATAACTTGTCCAAATCATTCTTAAATTGTCCCAATTCAATCCCATATTCCTCCTGTGAGCCCCATTGGATATAAACATTTAAAATCAATATATTTTCATATTTTTTGCCAACAAACGTTGTCGAAATCCTACAGGCCAAAAGCCACTTACATGTCACAGTTAACTGGGATACCCTAATCACTAAGGGGCATATTATCAAGGGGGTTTATCTCTGCTTTTTTGGCTTTAAAAGCCAAGAAAGCGGAGTTAAAATTATCTCCCTATTACCTAGCTGGCGCTAACACCAGTTAGCGACAGCTAGTAGGAGATAGCGACCATCTTGGGCCCCGCTTTGCATGTCAGTGAAATATATCACTAATGACATGCAAAGTGGGTGTGCCAAGATGTTAGCGAATATCTCCAAAAGCTAACACCTGCCCCTGAGCAGTTCTTAGCCATGTTATCCAATGGTAGGTGGATAACATGGCTAAGAGCATTAGCTCAGTAATGCATGAATATTGCTGACTTTTCAGCGATATTCATGCATTTTGGCCGATTTTTATTGCTTAGGAGATAAACCTTGATAATAGCAAGGTTCCTAAGCGATAAAAATCGCCGCAGCTCTGCGATAAAAATATTGACGCTAAGCCAACATAGCGATAATTATCGCTAGTTGTTGGTAATATGCCCCTCAGTTTGTTGACAATAAAATCAATGATCCACCTGCTGCACGGCCAGAGCTAGACTTTATCGCTGGGCGATGGATTTGTCGAAACCCTTCAACTACGGGGGCTCTCCACAAAGCCAGGTCTTTTGTATACAAATGATCTCGTTATTTTTGGAGAGCTTTGTTAAACATTCCTGTTTCAACTGTGTTCCGAGACCATTCATATTCCAGGAGACCAGTTTTATGCCATGTGGCTGCCCCATTACCTATTCTACGTCGCTCAGCATCCCGTTAAATTCAGTTCCCTCCATATAGTGCTGGGAAGGACCTGCAGAGCTTATACTATAGCTCCAATTTTTCCATGCTTTCATCGGGTCTGTATTATTTATTACTATATTGAAATTTCCCAACCCTTGGTCCACTTCATTTCCAGGTAGCTTCACTTGTCTTTTACCTAGGCCTGCATGGAAACATAGGAAAGTTTTCTGTTGCGGAGCATTAAATTCTGGCACGGCCTCTTCTTGGGGCACTAGCCTAATCCGTTCTTTACGTATTTCCTTCTCTGCATTTATCACTGCAGCCTGGATCAGGTCAGAATAGAACTGTACTCTAGTAAACTCCTTACCATCCCAGGATGCTTGAAAATCCACCTGCCGAAGGTCTTTAGATCCTATTCCTTTTAAACTTGGGCAGTGGGCAAAAGAGTTAAGAAGGTGGGATCTATTTAAATAGGAACTTTTCTTTGTTTTTTTCCCACCCAATCCCATTCTCACTTTTTCAAAATAAAGCCACTTATTTCCTTTAACCTCCTCACCTTCCAATCTAAATCCCCTCGGTGGCCGTTGAGTATTATGTCTTTCCCCTTCCTCCAGGCTAATACCCCGAAATAACATATCATTAGGGGAAGTCTTAAGGCCAGGAGTCCTTGCTACATTAAGAGGCAATTGGTATTTTATTTTTTAACACCTTATCCTGGTGGTTTTGCCTCCTATTACAGCTCTCCTTTTTTTCTCTGCAATCATTCTTGCCATTCCTGTTTCTCTCACTACTTTGGAGGGTTCAAACTTAAATACTTGTTCAGGTACTTCTATACGTTCCTTATGCTCCCTAGTCATTTTCCTTACTCCTGTTTTATCATTTCTTTGTACATATCTTTTTACCATTTTCGCACGTTTTGGCAACCCACAGGTTCTATATCCTCCCCTTCTTTTTACCAACATTGGTCACCTTGAAACATAAACATCATGATTAGTAGTTGGTAAATCTACATTAAGGTTAACCATTGGGGGTCAACTTTTCCAACCTCCTTGTCCCCCTCCCTCAGCGTGGCTGTCAATACAGGGTCCGAGACAGGTCTTAACATTGATGGCATTTGTCCCCTAATGCCAAGTAATTCTCCCTCAATTTAAAAAGGTGCATTTTCTGAGTTTTTAAAAAATCATGGTTTAACATATTCACTTCCAGCAAGCCTTGGAGTGATTTTTGTAGCATTAACATTAACTCCAGCATTGAGAAAGCGGGGTTTCTGCAGATTCCATAATTGGGTCTGAGGCTTGGTTTTCACTGTTAAAGTCACCAATATTGTCCACATACACTGGTCCCTTGGCTCCATGTGAAACCGGACTACCTATTCCATCTAGCCTTCCATCTGAGGTTTGGGCTGTTTCTTCATTTTTCCTTGATCCCATGCTTTCTGCTTCATCGGGCGTCTGTGGTCGCAATCGCGGAGATGAGGAAAGTCGAGGTGACGTTATTGCCCCCTATCTCGTATCAAAGACTTTACCAATTGGTTAGCCAGATTCATTGAATCCTCCGTGCATTCGTCAAAGATTAAGGAGGAGCCCCTTTTCCATGATCCATCCCCTTCTTCTGTAGCCGGGGATTTAGCCAGGGAAAAGACCCTAATAAAATGTTTCCCAATGAAATCTTTAATGGAGTTTGATGCTATGCCTCCCTTACTTCCTCCATTTAATGACTCCTTGGATGTTTTCCCTTTTTTCCTTTGCACACGTTTGGGTTTTAGCTCTGCCCCCGGGCATCTCTGATTCTCCCCAGTGTTTTTCTGGACTGCTGCAGTGATTTTTTTCTTTCTGCACCAGGCCCAATGCGCTTCTATTTCTCCGAGGGGCCATTTAAGCACTTCAAACTGTACCTCCCCTGCAGTTTTTGAAAAATTATGCAGTACTGTCCCCAAGTCCAGTCCTCAATACACCAAACACATCCTCTGGATGGGGGGGAGAGGGTAACGCCTACATAATAATAAATTTAATAGTGGCAATTGGTTAAACTTTTTATGACTTACCTCTGTTGTGCCATGTGCTTGTGTTGTGCGCCGTGCCCTTCTTCACTGTAAATACAGACAAACAAGAAAGGTACCTCCTTCAATCACCTTGCAAGTCAGCTCCTGCAAGGTGGATATGAATATTAGGTTATGTTATGTAGAGGTAAGTTCGACTGGTCCTCCGTTTGGCACCTTCCACACTATTTATCTACCTCTCCTCTGCTGCACTTTAGGCACACTCTCTCCTCTCCCCCCTCACTCACTTCAAACCCGCTGAGCCCCCTGCCTCCCAGGGCAGGCACTCCAGCAGGGGCTCACGCTGTAATCACGCTGCGCCCAAAACACACAATGCAGCGTTATATACAGACTTCTCTTCGGGGGGGATGGGCGGTAACACTATCGGCAGTAAATTCCAGGAAGATGCCCTCGATTCCGTGAGGGCCACGGAAACGCTCGGGGATGCTCCGATAATGCTCCAGATTCCCCCTGTATCCACTCTCTGCTCGCTGCTCCAATCTCCAGCTCCCTGCTCCAGGCTCCTAGCTCCCAGGCATGTCACAGAAGCACACACGGCAACAACACGGCAACAATCAGAGGAGGTGTCCGTGTCCAGACTAGTCATTATCAGTTTTGAGTGTTGACATTTGCCTCAAATCACCTCCCTGGCTGTTCACAAAGTTGGTGGCTCCCTTGATTGCATTGTTCCATCTTCAGGGGTTTTGCATCTACCCTTATTTGGATGCCTGGCTCCTTCATGCTCCAACTCAGTACCTGATATGCCAGGAGCTCAGGATAGTTTGCAAGTGTGTCCAGAATCGTGGGTTTCTCCTAAATATAGCCAAGTGCAAAATAGAGACAGCTCAGGACTGGCCTTTCATTGGGACCAGGTTTTGTACCACCCTCAACAGGGCTTTTCTTCCAGAATCTAAAATGCTGGCATTGCAGTCCCTGGCTCTCAGGGTGTTCACAGTCTGAGCCTTCCAAAGTGATGTTGTTTGAGGCATCTGGGACACATGGCGGCAACAGCATTCATGGTCCCTTTGGCCCCTTTGGAATCATCTGCAGGCCTGGTAGCACCCTGCTTCAGAGCACTTCGAAGTCCAAGTGACACTGGAGATTCATCAGGAACTTCACTGGCAGATGGATCCCTCCTGTCTGTTGAAGGGGTTATTTTTTCAACAGGACCACCCAAAAGTGGTTACTATTGATGCCAGTTCCTTTGGTTGTGGGGCTACTCTGAAGGGTCTATCTTTTCAGGCCAAAAGATGTTTTCTCGACAGAAGATGCTCTTCCAAATGGCAGGAACGCAGGGCTGAGTTCCAAGCACTCTTTGGTTTTTGGATAGCTTTGGAGAGTTGCAATGTAGTGGTCCAGACAGACAAAATGGTGGCAATGGCTTACCTCAACAACCAATTTGGTTCCAGGTCAAAGTTTCTGAATCTAGTTGCTGCTTAGTTGTTCCATTGGGCAGAATGTTACAGAGTGTCCCATCAAGCAGTGCACATCAGGGGGGTGGACAATATAGTGGCATATTCCCTTTAAAAAGGTGGTTTCTTCCTCTGAGGAATTGTCATTAACCACGAAAGTCTTTCTTCAGATTTGTGCCAGGTTTGCGAAACTGAGCCTAGACATTTTTGTGTTGAACCACAATGCTCAGGTTGCCAAGGGTTTTTGCTAGGGTTCCTCCGAAAGATGCTTGGGGGGTGTATGCCTTATTGATACTGTGGTCAAGGTCTCTTCTGTATGTCTTTCCCCCAGTACCTCTAATTCCAAACTGTTGGCAGATTGGAGAGGAAACACATGAATCCAGTCTTGTTGGTACTGTTTTGGCCATGAACGTCTTGGTTTTCTCTTCTGAAATCCTTGGCGGTTCACAGTCTGTGGTTTCTAACTCTCGTCCCTTCTACTCTGAGGGTGTCTTATATTCTCTCCCTCCAAAAACATCATCTCTAACTGTGGAGATTGAGAGGAGGGGGTTACAAAACAAGGGGTTGCCAAGGCATTAAGCTGTTGCCATCCAGCAGTCTATGAAACCATCTACGTTAAAGTCTCATGGTCGTCACTGGGATCTTTTTTAGCACTGGTGTAGTCTTTTGAATCTTTCCCCTTTAGACTGCCCTTTGAATTATATGCTGCAGTTCTTTTGGGGTGGTTTTGAAAAGAAGTTATCTGTTTCTACTTTGCTGGCAAAATGGGCTGCCATTAACACTTTTGGCGCCCCCTTTGGGTAATCTGGCTGTTTCAGATGACTGGTGGCTCAATTGTTGAGAAGCTTCTCCATCCTTAGACGTTTTGTTCGGCCTTTATATCCTTTCTGGGAATTGCCTTTGGTTTTAAGGGCTTTAGTTTAACCTCCTTATGAGCCTCTGGAGCCTTTTGATGTTACATTCGTGTAGTTTTTCTGGTGGCAATCACTTCGACCAGGTGTCTGGGTGCTTTGTTGGTGAAAGAACTCTTTCTTTTTTTCTGTGAGAATGAAGTTGTGCCCCGTTTGGATTCAATAATTTTGTCTAAAGTTTCTTCTCAGTTCCATAGAGACCGAAAAGTTGTTTTGCCTGTCCTGATGGTTAACAAAGATTCTTTTGGATATTTTCAGTGAAAATTGTTGGGTGTAAAAAGGGCATTTTGGGTTTATGTGACTAGATCTAAATCCTTTCATTGTTCTGATTCTTTGATCGTGCATTTTGGGTCCTCCGGTAAAGGGGAGAAGACTTTGTTATTGTTCTAAGGTTGCAGGAATGTGCAAGTGATTTCCTTGGCTTATTCATTGTCTGGTCCTCGTCCTACCAAGGGTGCAGGGATGTTCAATCAGAGGGGTGTCCGCTTCCGAGGCTGAGATTCAGGGTGTTTTAATTTCTGGCATCTGTTGTGCTGCCATCGGGACAGCCCTAAACATCTTTGTGAGCCATTATCGTTTTCATAATGTGTTATCTTATTCTGCTAAAAGGAATGCTGGCCAAGTATAGCCTTTATAATATAGGGGCATGTACTTACAGCATTCTTGTTCTTTTTTTCCTGTTCATGCGAGTGTAATCACCTCATTAGTGAGGAATGGGACGAGAACAACAGGACTAAGAGTAATGAATATTACCCATAAGTAAGATGACATCAGTTTATGGTTAAGGTATCAGATTAATTCTAAGGTAAACATGCTGCTGGGTAGGCAAGCTATTTATTTTAAAATTGTGCCCAAAAACATTGCAACATGTTTTGAGTGTTCTCTCTTGGCCTGCAAATCAGGGCCAAATTGGACTGTCACCAAATAATACAATTCATTAGCTATAAAGAATCAGACAAGCTATGTTTTTGACATATTTGACTGTGTAGTATTTATCTGAAACTAAATGAAGCCCCCACAAATCTTTCCAAAATTCTTTTTGTCATGCTTTTTTCCCTAACCTTGCAGTTACAGGAGCAACCAAGCTCAATCAGGACTGAGAGTGCTAGTGTTGTTCATAAGTAATGTGTTTGTGTTGTAAAGTTTACCCCTCAAGTCCTCCGACTCTCGGAGTAAGTGAAAGTAAGGTGGTGTGGGGCTCAGCCACTGTGCAGTTTAACTCAATTGCAATAGATGTAATAAGGACCTGGTCATCCAGTCTGAAGGTCAAATAGTAAAAGACGCACCTGTCAAAATACAAGTAAACCAGCAATACATCACTAGATGGTAGCAAACCGGGAACCCTCCAGAAAGTCAAAGCAATATAATGCAGTTACTCTTTCATTTATTTTGCATTTAGTGGCTGATTTGAATCGCGCAAACTCAACCAAGCCTGGTTTCAGGGTGCTGTTAGGAGCATCAGTTTGGCTGCAGAATGAGGGTGAAATGCAAACAGAACATATGAGAAATCAATCTGTACAATAAGGACTACAAATGACACATGCAAGCATCACAAGGAGACAGTGGGTTAACGTAAAACGTGCCGACAAATATAACCGGACTAACGTCTCAAAACATGCTTTTTGAGATAAACAGTGTTTTCAAACAAAGGTAAAAATAAAGGACAACAATCCAGGCAGAACATCAAAGAGAAGGCAGCGCAGAAAAGAAGGGAAAGCAAGTCATCCGGAGATGTGACACTGTTTCTCAAGGAGCATGTTTGTTAGAATGTTTTTCGAAAAGGGGAAGAAGGGAGTATTTGTGATAAACTTGATTGTAAAACGTGTGTTGTATTCAATATTCACGATCTCTACCCGATTGGAAATTCCGGCCTGAAAAACCTGAGTCCTTTTTTTTGTTTGTTTTTTTGTTTTGGAAACCTTGCTATTTGATATTATGCAGTTCCTGAACACTAGCCACTGTCTCAATCAATGTGTTTAAAAATGATTGCCAGTGCTGTGACTTGTATTAAAGTAGAGACTTTAAAACGAACGAAATCCTACACATTTCTGCAATCCAAATACACAGGAACCGGGAGAGAACACATATGCGGTTTCTTTCTGCTGTGATATTCCCCAGCAGAACTTAATCAGAATTTTTAGAAGTTTTTTGCCAAAAAAGTTTTCTCGAGGTTTCCTTCAGATAATCTGTAAATTCCTTAAATTGTCTGAAATAAGGAAATATTTTTTTTTGTTCAGATTTCTCTTTGGCTAGCGACTTGATATATGCCACCAATAAAAACTATAACCATAGTCTGTGATTCTAAAAAATTCCACTCAATATCACATTGCAGAGGTAACAACCTCTAGGAAAGAGTACTTGTTTTCAGTGAGACTCATGACAGTCCGGTCAATAGGACCTTGAACCACGTGCCGAGATTTTTGTTTTTCAGTTACAAAACATCGAACATTCATGCTAAACAGTGAAAGAATGTTGATATATTTTTTATAGCTTCAACTTACAAGTAGATGGTTATACAGGTGTTACACAAACCTGACATTCTGGGGCATAAGTACAAGCCTTTTACGGACGTTGTGGTGGCGACAGGGCCTTGTACTTATGCATGGCTTAACGCTGCATTGTACATAAGGCACCCTTTCATGCTATGGTTAAAGTGAAAGATGCGTGCAGTGGGTGTTGTGGTGGACGTTCCACCACAACAACCCATTGTTAATGATGCTACCCCCTACGTACAAGGGTGGCGTACATAGGAGGCAGCGCCAAAATTAAGACCAGGAAAATCCTAGTCTTAAATTGGCGAAACGAGGAGAAATGCATAATTTCTCCTCGTTTTTACTTTTTCCATTTGTGCAGCACACATGGAAAAAGCAAAATTGCATGTTTTATTTATGTACAGGAAGGTGTCCCTTCCCGTACATCAGCAAACCTTTTTTTTTTTTAAATGCTGTTTTGTAACTCTCATGTGTGCTGCATGAAGCAGCCCACATGAAAGTTACAAAATGGTATTTTCGGATTGTTTATGTGCAGTAAGGGACACCTTCCTACATATAACCAATTATCCCTTGCACAAAGACACTGGTGCAAGGGTGCCTGCATTGGCGGTAAGTTGTTAAACTTAGCGCCATCGCAGGGGAAAACACAAGGCTGCACCACATTCTTGTAAATTTGGTGCAGCCTTACGTTTCAGAAGTGGCGGAGCATGTTGTTAAGCCAAGGAGGCTAATGACATGCTCTGCCACTTCCTAGTAAATATCCCCCTCTAGCTATTCTTGCTCTAAGGTCGAAAGCCTCTAAACGCTTGCCATACTCGAAATCACAATATTCAAAATCCATGTCAGGAGTCCTGGAATACCTAAATACTATGCTACCAAAACTTTAAAACAACATCTGTCCTTAAATTTGCAAGCACTGAAAAGGTTTATATATTCATGCACTTCTGGTCCTTTACTTCCACTTAAATATTTGAGTAAGCTGTTAAGATTCCTCTAAGAACCATCTTTCAAAGACAGAAATTATTACCCTCTAACATTTGCTCCATACAGTTAACTAGTTCAGATATTTTGGTTTGTTACCATTTTCTTTTTTTTAAAGTTTTTCCATTTATCAAGCAATGAGGCAAAGCAAAACAAAACGCTATTCATAGAATAGCTTTAAAAACACAATTCAAAGTGGAATTATTGCTTCCCCTTCGCTACTAGCGCGCACATAATTTAACTTAATTTCGCATTGTTCTTTTGCTGCCAAGACATACTGGCTATTTTCCCAGTTAGTTTCCCTCCATTTCACTAGGTTACTATAAGGCAGTTATCTCCCAACAACTTTGCATTCATGTTTTCACACTACGTGTGCTATTTAGCATATATCTGTGTTTAATCACGTAACACTTGCCCAAGATCAAATGTCCCTTCAGTGTAGTTCTACACTTTTTCCCCTGTCCTCTGTAATCTTTGCTAACACGCACAATTGTGTCATGCATCATGTTTTGGAAACAGCTATCAGTTCCTATCTCTAGAATGTTTTCAAAAATGTAAACTAGCCTTGATCTCAATAATGACCCTTTATTTATTCACTTGTTACTTGAGCCCTGTCTTCGGGTCAGTAGCATATGCAGGCTGGCTTTCACAATTTTCGCATTTTATGGAGTCATGAATTCAATACATTGGTAAATGACAAAGTCAGGAAAATGGGAAACAAAATGGACATCTTACAATCGTTATTACACATTGGAACAATCCTGAACAGTTCGGAAAGAGAGAGAGAAGCTTGTAAAACTGAGATTGAGTTGCATATCGATGCATGCCTCCAAGTAATAGACCAGGCAGTGCTCATTTTCCTCTCTCCTGAGACCTCACCTTTCCTATAATTTAGCTGCATTTCATTATCCTTCTTTCAGTGACTAGACTTCAATCTGTAAAATGTTGTTCTGTATCATCTGCAGTGTCTTGTGATAGAAAACTAAGGGGGAGCGTGCTCAGAGAGGATAAACGGGAAGACTCATCTTCACTGGGCATCCCAACTCTGGCCCTTCTAATCGCAACAATGCTGCGACAATTTAAAACATTTTAAATTCTGCTGCAGCTGAAACCGACTTACCAAATGCTGGGGGGCTGCGGACATTCAAGAAATGAAGAAATAATTTCCTTTTCAATTCCTGTGAAAATCAGACACATGCAGCAGAGCTCTTCAAAATGGCCACTCCCAGAATCTATCAGTTGGAGGAGCCCCCAGACTGTCTTCGCAAGGCAATCTTAAAAAGCATCCACAGGCTCAGAGCGGCAGTGGGGCACATGGTGAGTGCACTAATGAGCCACATACCCTGGTGGGGTTGGGTGGCCAAGTGCCCTGCATTATGACAGTGTGATCCTGGCCTGGCAATTATGCTCACCTGTCAGGTGGCTGCCCCATCAAACTCCAGCCCACCGGCTGGGCTGCTGGGCACCTACTGTGGTGATACGGCTTACCCCCTTGTCATGGCAATGCTACCTGGAAGAGTGGTGCCATCTTACGTTCCCGGGCAGAGGCATTGAGTAAGATCTCAGTGGCCTCTTGAGGTCCCTAAAATGGGTAAGGGATTACGGAATGCCCCCTGACTCCTCCTGAGGTGTTTCTCACTGCCCCCTCCACCCGTCCCAATACCATCATTGACTCCATTGTTTTAGTAACCTTTTAAGCCATGGTGACAACACTACAACATATGTTGCTACTCAGAACCCTAGTATATAAGCCCTCCACATCGACTCTACCTCTTAACTTCTCTGACAGATAGGCTCTAGCTTCTCACAGGGGCACACCCACCGAAGAAACTTTCATCGCCACACAAGACCTGTCACCCCCATTTAATCAAACATGGTTAACTGCTGTGACACCAACTGCTGCCCTACTAATTAGCAACCTGTGCTTGCATCTTCAGCCACACTTTTAACATATCCCGGTATCAGCTAGACATTTCCCATAGTGACATGAAATCATAAAAAGTCTCTTAAATCATCCACTATTAAAGACAAGCTGCCATTGCAAAAAGACTGACACTCAGCAAGAACAGGGCAGTGGAGACCCTCCCTAAGCACCCAAATGTCTTGATGCCACAGATCCTTATCTTGCAGCTACAAAAGCGGATATACAAGCACTGCTGTCTAAATTCCACAAGGACATCGCTTCTCTGATACTTTGAATGCACCAAGATCTCTCTGATCTTGACCACTCACTCCAAAAATAGATCTGAGGTTGAATCAGTAGTACATTCCCCATTAAAACAGATCTATGAAAAAACTGAACAGACCGTATGCTTAAGGCATTGGAACATCAACAGCAATCTATGATGGAGAAACTTTACAACTTGGAAAATCCTTCCAAACAAAATAGCTTGAAGATTAGAGGAATCCCCAGCAAGATATCTAATTCTGACCTTGAATCTCACAGGCAGGTGCTGTTTGCCCAAATATTCCTGCTCAGTGAAGATGAAGAGGTTTGCCTGGATCGCACTCACATGGTATAATCTGCAATTCAACTAAAGCATAACCTGCTGCCAGACACACTGATCCAAATTCACTTTTTTTCTGAAAAATGAAAGGATCCTTGCTGAAACCCGCAAAGAAGAGCCAGTGACTTTTAGAGGTGATACCATACAACCTTTTCAACGTTTTGCTCCTGATCCAAGACAAATTCAATGGGATCACTGACAGAATATTGACAGTCAAAAAATCGACTTACCAAAATATCGAGGTAAAAATATAGAATGTCAGAATATCAACTTTCTATATACAAACAGGTGAGTACAAAAATATCGACTCCAAAATATCAATTGGACAAAATATCAACAGTCAAAATATCGAATTTTTTAAATATCTTAAAAGTAATTTGAAAGTAATATAATAATAAATATAATTAATTTAAACATACCTAAAATACTTAAATAAACTTAAAACTTAATAAATAGTTAATTTAACTTAAAAAAAAAAATATATATATATACATATTATTAACAAAACATATACAATATTTTTTCCGTAGGTTAGCGAGAGGGTTAAATTTACTATTCACACTCCAGAGAGTGCAACAGTAGGGAAAGCGTTGGATAGCGTAGGGGTAAAAATTACTATTCCCACTCCAGTGAGCGGAACAGTAGGGAAAGCGTTGGATAGCGTAAGGTTAAAAATTACTATTCCCACTCCAGTGAGCGCAACAGTAGGGAAAGCGTTGGATAGCGTAGGGGTAAAAATTACTATTCCAACTCCAGAGAGTGCAACAGTAGGGCAAGCGTTGACTAGTGAGAGGGTAAAAATTACTATTACTACTCCAGAGAGAGCAAAATTAGGGAAAGCGTTGGATAGCGTAGGGGTAAAAATTACTATTCCAACTCCAGAGAGCGCAACAGTAGGGAAAGCATTGGATAGCGTAGGGGTAAAAATAACTATTCCCACTCCAGGGAGCGCAACAGTAGGGAAAGCGTTGGATAGCGTAGGAGTAAAAATGATTATTCCCACTCCAGTGAGTGCAACAGTAGGGAAAGCATTGGATAGCGTAGGGATAAAAATTACTATTCCCACTCCAGAGAGTTCAACAGTAGCGAAAGCGTTGGATAGCGTAGGGATAAAAATTACTATTACCACTCCAGTGAGTGCAACAGTAGGGAAAGCGTTGGATAGCGTAGGAGTAAAAATTACTATTCCCACTCCAGTGAGTGCAACAGTAGGGCAAGCGTTGGATAGCGTAGGGATAAAAATTACTTTTCCTACTCCAGTGAGTGCAACAGTAGGGCAAGCGTTGGATAGCGTAGGGATAAAAATTACTTTTCCTACTCAAGAGAGTGCAACAGTAGGGAAAGCATTGGATAATGTAGGGGTAAAAATTACTATTCCCACTCTAGTGAGTGCAATAGTAGGGAAAGTAAATACTTCATATATAAATATAAATAACATAAATATTAATACCAATTACAAAAAAAATTAAATATTTTACAAATGTATAAAATATATTAATTAATCAATTAAAATGACAAATAAAAATTAAGTAATAATAAAAATTACCTACTTATACTAATTATTTACCAATTACCAATAAATTATTTGACAATATAAAAATAAATAAAAATTAGACGCAAAAACAACGTTACGACGCTCAGACTTATGTGAAATCTCACATCAAAGGGAGGTAAAAAAATACTGCTAATGTATAATTCTTTTTTCTGACTTAATTAGATGTCTACGTACAGGTTTTTGCTTAACACAATGAGGTCTATGGGACCCACAGGAATTGTATAATACATGGGTACTCACAAACTTTCTCTCAGGGGCCAAATTTACATTGTGGTTTGTGGCCGAGGGCCGCACTTTTGGGGGTGGGGTCAGTGAGAGAGGGGGTGGGGCTAGAGCAACAAAAAAACTGACCATGAGGTTGAACACAGGCCCCTGCAGTGGACGCTTTCGTCCACTAAGCCACCAGACACATCTCTCTCTCTCTCCTTCACTCTCTCTCGCTGTCTCCCTCCCTCTCTCTATCTCTCCCTCCCTGTCTCCTTCCCTCCCTGTCTCCTTCCCTCCCTCTCCCTCCCTGTCTCCTTCCCTCCCTCTCTCTCTCTCTCTCCTTCCCTCCCTCTCTCTATCTCTCTCCTTCCCTCCCTCTCTCTATCTCTCTCCCTCCCTCTGTCTGTCTGTCTCCCTCCCTCCGTCTCCCTCTGTCTATCACCCTCTGTCTCCCTCCCTCTGTCTGTCTCCCTCTGTCTGTCTCCCTCGGTCTGTCTCCCTCTCCCTCCCTCGCCCTCCTTCTCTCTCCCTCTGTCTCCCTCTCCCTGTCTAGGCGAGGTGTAATCATTCTATTATAAATGTCTCGAAAAGCAAGTGCTTTTTGCTGCACACATTGAACCACCTCCATAAGAGTAGGTTGTGAAGGACAGCCTTGCCGTCAGCCAGGGGCAAGCAAGCTTATGTATATGAGCACCATAAACCTACGTGGCAGGCCAAAGTCCTGCAGGAAATATATATGGTACCTACAGGCACGCAACGCCAGCCATTGAGTTCAAAGAACTCCCCCCCCCACTCTTTCATCACTGTGATTGCTAGAATGAGGAACATTTGTGTTGCATAAAGTATCTCTTTTGTGGGCAAAACTCACTTTCAAAATAGGGATTGCCATGCTTGAATGAAAGCCATCCGGGTAGAACCAATGTAATATGCTCAGATCTCTCAACTAATGCCCAATACTCTTACCCACCTGAAATACGCAGTGTGGATGCCACGGAGCTTACTCTCTTGTGTTACGTAACATGGCTTCTTGTAATCTCATCACACCGTTCAGTATAGTGTCAAGGATATACTAGAGAACCAAAAGAAGCCCTGGTAAACATGCTCAAATCAGCCGCGCTCCCTTCGTCTTCTTGCTCAACCTCTCTCATCCATCCACTCTCTCCTAAAGACTGTTCCAGAGGAGATAACTCTTAACTGTTTCTCCATGAAGCCTCTGCTTTGAGTATTACTTCCTATCGACTTCTTATTTGACCTCAACTTCAGCAATGGGGGTTTGGGCAATGTTGGTGACAACAGTATTTCTTATTAATCAATTTATTTTAGTGATTTAAAGGCCTCTGAATTCCCCCACTAAACATTGTGAAGTCGTGGAAAGCGGTTTGAAGGACACTGCAACTCGTAGTCTCTTACTCTTGTTCACATGAGCTGTTGCAAATTGTCAATCTCAGGGCTACAAAAGTAGGTATGGTACAAACTAATCAAACTTATCGAAGATAATGTTCAATTTGCCAGCCTTGTCTCTAATTCAAGGAGCATGGCACAGGGCGGCTGAACATTTGACTGAATATAAATGTTTGGCATTGCACAACCCAGGCGCGCAACGCCCCCCCCCCCGAAGCCCCACGCCCCCACACCTCATATGTGTCAGCCCGGCTAAGGCAGTTTCCCGGGCGCGCACACAGCAGCACCCGAGTATTTCACAGGTCTTCAACAGACCATTTATATGCTAAACGAGGCTTTGTTGTATTTCACCTGCCTTAGCGCCCCCTGCATCTCCACTCTGAATATCGCTGCCCATAGAGCAGAGTCTCTTGGAGACGCACTGCTGCAACAGGCAGTGTTTGCGGAAACTCTTTAGAAAAAAACATAAAAACAGGTACATGTCTGCAAGGTCCGCGGGCCGCCACAGAAGGCTTGCCGGGCCGCTGACGGCCCGCGGGCCGTACTATGAGTAACCCTGGTATAATACTAGTACCCTCACAGATTTTTACTAGGTAGTCCATCATTGTACCAATGTCCATATTGGAAAATAGAAATAAAGTTGTTAAAAAAATAGAAAGTCAAATCACAGATTTTGACTATGTATTCCATCCATGTACCAATGTCCATGTTGGAAAATGAAAATAAAGGTGTTAAAAGAATAGAAAGTCAAATGACTATGTAAGCTCTGCCAGCTGGTGAACATAAGGCCTGATTTAGTGTTTGGCGGTTGGGTTACCCGGTCACAATGTGACAGGTATCCTGTCTACCTTACTACAAGTACATTATATCCAATGTCATGTGTAATAAGGTGGACAGGATATCCGTCACATTTATGATGGAGTAACCCATCCACCAGGGTCTTATATATTGAAAAGGTAGTACCAATGGACGAGCCTTGAGGGATGTCACACATAACCTGCTTGGTGCGAGTCTAATCATCACCTTACAATGAGCCTAGGGTCTGGTCTTGCAAGAAAAATGTAAACTATTTGAGGACATTTCTCTGCACTCCTATTTTCACCAGATACCTTAGTAAAATACACCATTTTTCTAAGGCATCTGGTAGAAAGTATCAAAGGTGGCAGATAGATATAATAGGATCATGATGAAAGGATGTCCTCATCAAGAGTTAATTATCAGTTGTTCAAAACTGAGTAAGCTCCAAGTCAGTGACAAGATTGGGTAGAAATCCTGCCTGTCCTTGGTTCCTATTTTTTATTCTTCTCCAGGAAGTTAATATCTGATCATTCATAAAGTTTTCAGTGATTTAGGTAGCAAAAGGTAAAAGTGAAACTGAACAGTGATGAGTAATAATCAAAGGATTTGGACATAGTTTTCTAAGAAATAGAATTAGAGTGGCCATAAGTCCAGCAGTTTAGGATGAATGTCCTGGCTCATTAGCTGAAGATATTTCACGTAGGAGGGGGTGCAGATGTAATATTAAGATCTTTTCATTCCTTTATATTTACTTTAGTTATCATGATTGGGATGTTTTTTATGCCTGGGCATAGTTTGTAGAAGAGAGTCCGAAAAACTACATTGCACTACTTGAAGTTCCAGAAGCAGCAGAGTGCCTAACGTCACGCCATTACCGCTGATTTTTAGCATGGGTTGTTTGGCCTGCTGCTTCTTTCCGCGGCTCGAGTAGATGATCTACTCGAGTGGCAGTTTCCTCAATGTGAACAGAAGGTTTCTCAACTAACGTTGGCAAGCGCAAGCAAGGACATAACTCCGCTCCGTGCAGTTTTTTGGAACGCCATGCATTATGCGGAGCGCAGAGTGGGAAAAATTCTGCAAACTCTGTGAGCAGAGTGGAATTTTACATCCAGACCTAATTCTTTTCCAATGAATATATTACACCAAAGAACTCACAATCTGCAATATCTCCTTTGAGTTGCAGTTTATTGAAAGCTTATGATCATAGATAGCTGTTGTTTTTCAATCCATCCATATTGATTCAAACCAGCATACCATCATGATGCTTGTCGCTTTCATTGACAATTTTTTTTAAAAGGCAACACACCTTTATAAGCCATTACATTTCTGGCACTAGCAATTTAAGCAGAAAAGCATGTGGGTGCTTTCACAGAAACTCATTATTTATTTACTAGGGCTTAGTTTGCAGGATTGTATCATGTGACTCACAGGGGACGTCAACCTAAGAACTCAATTACTAAGGTCTACGTTATAGTTACCTTAGGGCTCAAGTTATGGTTACCTGAGATAAATATAACTATAACTGCCACATTTCTGTGGTTTTAGGTGTTTAAAATCTGAACCTAACTATAACGTCCCTGTAGCTTTTGGTTCTTTCAGTAAATTTCTATTTCTATCTTTTCAAAAAAATGTATTTCCTAACTATAACAACCCTGTACCCTTATGGTTTTTTCAATGAATGTTGATCTAACTGCCACCATGCAAGGCCTTTGGCCGTGCAGAGCATAGAGTTGGCTGCTGGGCCTGGCCAGTGGCCAGGCCCTGCAGTCAACCACCATAACCCTCTGCATGCAATGTATGTCAGTGTGTGAGTAGATGTGTGAGTCTGTGAGTGGGTGTATAAGTGTTTGTGTGGGTCTGTGAGTGGCTGTGTGCGTGTCTCTCTGGTTGTGTGAGTGGCCGTATGGATAAGTAAGTAGGGTGTGAGTGGGTATCTGACTAGTTGTGTGGGTCTGTGAGTTAGTGTGTGAGTGGCCATATGGGTATGTGAGTGTAGTATATGTCTATTCTCCTCGTGCTGTACTCAGCACGAGGGAATACTTCATGTTTTCTTTTGTACTGCTGTTCCAATGGCTCCGTTCGATTCTAGCACTCTGGGCAACGTTAGTCAGTTGCCTGGAGTCCTGGAGTCGAGCGGCAGGGTGTTGTTTTCCCTGAATAAAGAAGACTTCAAACTTCAACTTGGTTTCCGGAATCTTCATATAACATTTGGCGAAGAGCGGGTCCCGAACCTACTCAACACCCACCAGGAAGAAACTCGGCTAACTCCTAAAACCTGCCGACTCTGCTCCCTTCATTCGGCTCACCTTTAAAATCTTTCAACCGCCTGATCCCGCTCCTCGACTGGCTACACGCTCCTTGACTGGCTACACTTCGCCTGCTTCCTGAGGATTTCCTCCTAATTTTGGTGTGCCAGACGGTTCGTCTCGAGCCTCCCTTCGCGTGAGTACCACGCACGTCATCAGCGATCACCGTGTTCCACACGTCATCTCTGATACCGACGTGCATCTGACGCTGCTCAGTTTGACGTTTCTCACGTCACTACGTCAACACGCTCACGCACGGCGGCCATTTTTACTTGGTTGCCTAGTTACAGCTTCCTGTTCTTCACTACACGCTAACACGGAGCCGGCTTCACTTATTTGTCTCATCGAAACTGACTTCTTTCAACGGCACAATTTATCTTGCTTCAACGTTTGAAAACGTCAATACTGGTATTTCATTGTGCTTTTATTTTACTTTCATGTGACTGTCACGATTAATTTCTTCTTTTTAAACTTAAGTTCCTTCGGTGACAGGCACACCACTGCCTGCACCACAGTTGTACGTAAAACTTTTGTACCTTTACATGTCTTGGGCACATGTTATTCTTTTAAACTAATTTTTCTAACATTATTTTGTCTAATTTGACTGTAACTTACAAATAACTTTTTACAAATGGCTTCTTCTCAACAATTTGCTCAACCTCCACCCTTTCTGCAACTTCCCGGCAAACCTACTATCCCTTGGCGTCAGTGGGTCAGAGCTTTCGCCAATCATATTGTGGGAATTGACGCAGTTAAGTTTACTCCTGAAAGGAAAGTTGCTATCTTGTATGGTTGCTTAGGTGTTGCCGCACAGAATGTCTTTGAAAATCTTCTGAGGTTCCCTGCTCCCTCTGGTGATGCTGGTGATCATTGGGATGAGTATAAAGAAGCTTTGTCTCGCTTAGCCAGGCATTATGGTGAAGAACCAAATGAGATGCTCGAGAGACATAACTTCTTTAAAAGAAGACAACGTGAAGACGAGTCTATTGAAGAGTACATTGCCCAGTTGAGAATCTTAGCATCTACTTGCGAATTTGAATCTAATCCTGACATTTACATCCGGGATCAATTCGTTTTCGCTTGTTACTCAAAAAAGATTCAGCAACGCCTGTTGAGTTGCAAGAAGCCTACACTTCAAGAGACCATTGACATTGCCAAAAGCATCGAGAGGTCTATTACAACATCCAATGCTCTTCAAAAAGACCAACCTCATACTCCTGTTCATCCTTCTTCATTTGATAATTCTAATTCTGTTAATTTGGTTAATACGAATAAGTCTTTTAAACAATTTCCTAAAAAACCTAACCCTTATTGTTACAGGTGCGGCTCTAAGTCTCATATTGGCAATAATCCCTCTTGCCCTGCTATTGGCAAAAGGTGTGTTTTATGTAAAAAAAATAGGACACTTCCAAGGTCTATGCAGATCTGTCAAGAAGACGACTAGACCTTCTGTTAATAACATTGTATGTCCTGATTTGGATGATTGCATTGATGAATTTCAAGATTTGGTTGTGTCTATCCAATGCAATTACATTGGCACTCCCAAATTAGTTAAAGGTCAATTTTGCTGTGCACTTTTTGGGGACATTGACATTTTAGTAATGGCAGATTCTGGATCTCCAATAACCATTTTAAATGATTTGTTATTTCGTGAAAAACGGAGCAACTCTATTTCTTTGATCGAATCTGACCTCAGGCCCAAAGCATTCGGTGAATTTGACATTATTATGCTTGGTTATTTTAACTATAGGCTAGAGTGTTTTGGCAGATCTATTATTACAAAAATGTATGTTGCAATTAACGGTCGCAATATTGTTGGTTGGCAAGACCTTGCCAAAATGGGTCTTTTCTTAGTTCCTGGTTCGGATGATCCCATTAGAGTTGGTGATCCTCCTGAGGGTTATTCCCCTGTTCCACCTTTTTGTCTGATTGTCTCCTCGTTAACGATCATGAGTCTGACATTAAACAAATTTTGGACAAATTCCCTAAAGTTTTTTTCCAACCAACCAGGTACTGTCAAAGGCTTTCGACACGAAATTAAACTGAAAGCTTCTGCTCAACCCATTGTTCATAAAGTTCGCCCTGTCCCTATTAGTGCCAGGGATGAGCTTAAATCTGTTCTCACTTCCCTTAAAAACGATGGTATCATTGCACCTTCAGACTCTTCCGAATGGGTTTCGCCCATCGTTATCGTACGCAAAAAGAATGGTGAGGTTAGGCTATGTGCCGATTTACGCACATTAACCACTTGGCTGCTAAGGCAATATTTTTCTTTTCATTGAATTTCCATTGAAATCAATGAAAAGAGCATGACGAGTTACCCTTGTCATTAGCGGCGAAGAGGTTAAACAAAAATATTTTGGTTGATTGCCATCCCCTTCCTAAGATTCATGATCTCCTGGCCAATCTGGGTGGTGCAAAATATTTTTCTCTAATTGATTTGCATTCAGCATACCATCAGGTTCCCCTCACTGAGGCTTCCCAAGATCTCACCACGTTTGTGACCCCATTTGGTGTTTTCAAATATTTGAAACTTCCATTTGGACTTGCTAGTGCAGCTAGTGTTTTCCAAAAAATAATGGATCACCTTTTTGAGTCTATTCCTGGTATGCAGGCCTATCAGGATGACATTTTGGTTTTTTCTCCTGATTGGAATTCCCATTTGTCTCATCTGTCTTCTGTTTTGAGCAAGCTCAATGAAGCTGGCATGACTGTCAGAGCTGACAAATGCAAATTTGGCTCTCAATCTTTGGAATACTTAGGTCATACCTTAACCCCTGAAGGTATAAAACCCAAGTCCTCTCTCATTGAGGCCATCACTCATGCTTCCCCTCCCAAGGACAAGGATGCCCTTCGCTCCTTTCTGGGTTTAGCGGAGTATTATGCCCGTTTTGTAAAAGGCTATGCACAAATTGTTGAACCTCTTCGTTCTTTGCTTCGCAAAGGCTCAAAATTTGCTTGGTCTGAAGAAATTGATGCCTCTTTTACTCATATCAAGAACATGATTGTTAGTGCTCCCGCTTTGCATCCCTTTCAAGATTCTGCCAAGTGTTTCATTATGGTTAATGCCAGTTTGACTGGTTTAGGTGCTGTCTTAGGTCAGTGGGTCTCTGGTAATGAACACACAGTTGCTTTTTCTTCTAGGAGACTTAAGGATTCCGAAACACACTATAGCATCATTGAGCGAGAGTCTTTGGCTTGCGTATGGGCCATTGAAAAGTTCAAAAATTACATATGGGGACGAGAATTTGATTTATTTACTGATCACAAACCACTCACTCAACTTCTCAATGGGGATGGCCTAGGAAAAGCCTCTTCAAGACTTGTCAGACTTTTGTCCAAGTTACATGAGTTTCACTTTAATATTAAGCACATATCTGGTGGTAAAAATTTTCGTGCTGACTGCTTATCTCGCATGTTACTCAATGATTCATCTGATTTGCAGGAAATTGGTGACATTGAGTGTGTAGTCGCCACTCTTGATGCCACCAATTATGCCCTTGCATTACGGAAGAATCTTGGTCCAAAGCATTTGAGAATGATCACAATTTAAAATTGGTTGCACAATATATTTCTAAGGGCTGGCCTGAGAGTAGGAAACTGTCCAATGAGCTGAAAGCCTTTTCCATGATTTCTTCTGAACTCTCCCTTGTCAACAATTTAATAATGAGGCATGATGTTTTTGTTCCTCCTTCAGATATCAGACCTGATATCATTAAATTCGCACATCAAGGCCATCTTGGCATCACAAAAACATCTCAACTTATCAAATCCCATTATTGGTGGCCTTCTATTGAGTCTCAGGTAAACTTTTACATTGATTCTTGTAATGAATGCTTACTCTCGGATAAGAAATGGAAACTCATTAGTACACCCCTTCATCCTGTCCCTTTTCCGGATAAACCTTGGGAAAAGGTCGGCTTGGATTTTTCTGGCCCATTTGATGTTCTCCCTCATGACATGATATATGTCATCCTTCTAATTGACTATCATTCAAAATGGTTGTATCACATGTTTTGTGACTCTCCCTCCTCTGCCAACGCCATCAAATTCCTGCGGAAACTGTTCATCATTGAAGGCTGTCCCTCTGTTGTAATTACTGATAATGGTTCCTATTTCATATCCGAAAAATTTACCTCATTTTTACTAGAACATGATGTGGTTCATTTTAAAGTCGCACTTTACTCGCCCACTTCAAACGGTTTGGTTGAGCGGGCTAATAGACTTCTCAAAGATGTTGTTCAAACTGCTACTTCCTCCCACAATGATGTAAGGAATTTTGTTGTAGAAAAATTTTGGTCGTATAACATTTCTCCTCATTGTACAACTGGCATGTCTCCTTTTTCTTTATTAAGAAATAGGAATGTTCACACTAAGTTGTGTCCCAAATGGTTGTCTGAGAAGAATTTCGAGGCCCATGAACTTTCTGATGTAACTTTATCTGAAAAAGTTTTACAAAAACAGACTGTCATGAAGAGCAAACATGATTCAGGTAAATGTTTCAGTCCTATTGACTTAAAAATCGGTGATTGGGTTCTCATCAAAAACCCAAGAAAGGTTGCCAAAGGTCTCTCAAAATTCTCTACCCCAGTTCAGGTAACTTCTGTTAGTAAAGCTTCTGCTTTACTTGGCAGCAGAGGATGGTGGAATAAGAGAGCTTTAGTTCACTTGACCAATTCACAAGCACGCTCTTTCTTGAGTTTGACCAAAGAACAATTTGATCAGTGTGACTGGTCTTTTTGGTTAGATGTCCCTATTTCTACTGATCCCTTCTCATCGAGATCTTTGTCTGATGCATCTGCATCCCTGGCAAGTTCCTCTTCCCCATCCATTGATTCTGAGGTTGATGGGAAGGTTTTACATCAAACTTCTGCCTCATCTGTTCGATGTAGGAAGTTACCTGTCAGGTTTAATGATTACATTTTAAGTTGAAATTATTGTTCAAGTTTCAGGTTGAAATGCTTTTGCTTTCTTTTCTTTCCTTGACCTTTTTCTTTTGCTTTCTCCTTTGTGATATGTTGTGAAGAGGGAGAAGTTGTAGTATATGTCTATTCTCCTCGTGCTGTACTCAGCACGAGGGAATACTTCATGTTTTCTTTTGTACTGCTGTTCCAATGGCTCCATTCGATTCTAGCACTCTGGGCCACGTTAGTCAGTTGCCTGGAGTCCTGGAGTCGAGCGGCAGCACATACCTGTGGGTGTTGTTTTCCCTGAATGAAGAAGACTTCAAACTTCAACTTGGTTTCCGGAATCTTCATATAACAGTGAGTGGGTATGTGAGTGGTTGTGTGGATCTGTGAGTGGGTTTGTGAGTGGTTGTCTGGTCATGTAAGTGGGTGTTTGAGTGTTTGTGTGGATGTGTGAGTGGTTGTGGGAGTAATTGTGTTGGTTTGTGACTAGGTATGTGAGTAGTTTTGTGGGTCTGTGTGTGGGTGTGTGAGTGATTGTGTAGGCCTGTGAGTGGCTTTACAGGAGTGTGGGTGATTGTTTAATGGGTTTGTGAGAGGGTGTGTTAGTCACCCTATGGTTATGTGAGTGGCTGAATGGATATGTAAGTGGGGTGTGAGTGGTTGTGTGAATGAATATGTGAGTAGTTGTGTGGGTCTGTGAGGGAGTGGCTGTATGTGCATGTGAGTGGTATGTGAGTGGTTTTATGGGTGTGTGAGTTCCTGTGTGGGTTTGTGGGTAGGTATGTGAGTGGTTATGTGGGTATGTGAGTACGTGCATGAGTGATTTGTGGGTCTGTGTGTAGGTTTGTGAGTGGATGCATGGGTCTGTGAGTAGGTGTGTGAGTAGTTGTATGGATCTCTGAGTGGGTGTGTGACTGATAGTATGGGTCTGTGAGTGGGTATGTAAGTGCTTGTGTATGTCTGTGAATGGGTATGTGAGTGTCTGCATGGCTGGGTGAGTAGATGTGTGAGTGGCTGTATTATTATGTGAGCAGGTTTCTGAGTGGTTGTGGTTGTGAGTAGGTGTGTAAGTAGGTGTATGGGTCTGTGAGTGAGTGTGCAAGTGGTTTAATGGATTTGTGAGTAGGTGTGGGAGTGTTTGTGTGGGTCTGTAAGTGGGTGTGTGAATAGCTGTATGGGTTATTAAATGTGTGAGTGGGTAGTCAGAATTATAATGAAGTAGTGAGCTAAAGAGGATGGGCTAGAACGAGGCTCAGACTAAATAACTGTGGCTGAGAATAATTCAAGTAGACATCACTGTTTTGATTTTTCCCCAAAAGTCTTAAAATCCTAGCATACCTTGTGCTGCACTTGTCCTTTGGGTTAAAGCAATTGCTATTAAGCGACCAGTGGCACGTTTGAAACCTTCAATTAACCCAGTAATGCGTATGCTGGGGCAAAGGCATTGCAAGGATGCCATGGGCCCCATCTTATGCAAGGAAATAGGCTCTCAATACCTTGTTTGATAGGAAAAATAGGTATAATTTGAGAGCAGAGGTACTTTAGACACCTGATCCCTGTGGGTCTGTGTGTAGGTGTGTAAGGGGCTGTGTGGGTCTTTAAATGGGTGTAAGAGTGATTGTGTGGGTGTGTGAGTCGGTGTATAAGTACTTGGGTGTGTCTGTGAATAGGTATGTGAGTGTCTGCATGGTTATGTGAGTGGATATGTGAGCGGTTGTGTGAGTCTGTTAGTGGGTGTCTGAGTGGTTGTGTGGTTGTGTGGGTCTTTGAGTAGGTATGTGACTGGGCCCTATGGCAGGCAAGGAAATAGACCCTCAACACCATGCTTGATAGGAAAAATAGGTATAATGTGAGGTCAGTGGTATTTCAGACATATGATCCCTGTGTAAATGGGTGTGTGAGTGATTGTGTGGGTCTGTGAGATGGTGAGTGTATAAGTGCTTGTGTGTGTCTGTGAATGGGTGTGTGAGTGTCTACATGGTTGTGTATATGGATGTGCGAGTGCTTGAGTGAGTATGTGAGTGGGTGTGTGAGTGTTTTAATGGGTTTGTGACTCGGTGTGAGAGGGGTTGTGTGGATCTGTGAGTGGGTGTGTGAGTGGTTTAGTGGGTTAATTAATGGATGTGTGAGTGGCTTTATGGGTGTGTGAGTACTTGTGTGGGTCTGTGAGTGGTGTGTGAGTGGCTGTGTGTGTCTGTAAGTAGGTGTGCAAGTAGTTTAATGGATTTGTGAGTAGGTGTGGGAGTGTTTGTGTGGGTCTGTAATTGGGTGTGTGAATAGCTGTATGGGTTTATAAATGTGTGAGGGGGTAGTCAGAATTGTAATGAAGTAGTGAGATAAAGAGGACGGGCTAGAACCAGGCTCAGACTAAATAACTGTGGCTGAGAATAATTCAAGTAGACATCACTGTTTTGATTTTTTCCCAAAAGTCTTAAAATCCTAGCATACCTTGTACTGCACTTGTCCTATGGGTTAAAAAATTGCTATTAAGCGACCAGTGGCATGTTTGAAACCTTCAACTAACCCAGTAATGCGTATGCTGGGGCAAAGGCATTGCAAGGATGCCATGGGTCCCATCACAGGTAAGGAAATAGGCTCTCAACACCTTGTTTGAAAGGATAAAATAGGTATAATTTGAGAGCAGTGGTACTTTAGACACCTGATACCTGTGGGTCTGTGTGTAGGTATGCGAGGGGCTGTGTGGGTCTTTAAATGGGTGTATGAGTGTCTGCATGTTTATATGAGTGGATATGTGAGCGGTTGTGTAAGTCTGTTAGTGGGTGTGTGAGTGGGTGTCTGAGTGGTTGTGTATTTTTGTGGGTCTCTGAGTAGGTATGTGACTGGGCCCCATGGCACGCAAGGACATAGACCCCCAACACCTTGCTTGATAGGATAGAATAGGTATAATGTGAGATCAGTGGTATTTCAGACACATGGTCCCTGTGTGAATGGGTGTGTGAGTGAATGTGTGGGTCTGTGAGATGGTGAGTGTATAGATGGTTGTGTGTGTCTGTGAATGGGTGTGTGAGTGTCTACATGGTTGTGTGTATGGATGTGTGAGTGGTTGTGTGAGTCTGTGAGTGGGTGTGTGAGTGGTTTAATGGGTTTTAGCCTCGGTGTGAGAGGGGTTGTGTGGATCTGTGAGTGGGTGGTTGTGTGAGTGGTTTAGTGTGTTAGTGAATGATTAGATTAGATTAGATAACAGTATTTATAGAGCGCATGGCTGCCTCGGCAAAAAGGCGTCACAGCGTTAGAGCAGCGTGGTGAACATAGGGAGAGAAATCGGAGAGAAAAGCCAGGTTTTTACGTGCAGTCTGAAGGTCTTATGGCCTGATTTGGTGCGGATGAAAAGAGGGAGGGAATTCCAGAGTGTGGGTACCAAGCGTCTAAAAGATCGGCCGCCGGATCTGGCCTTACGTATAGATGGAGTGCATGCAAGACACTGGTTTGAAGAGCGCAGTGCTCGAGCTGGAGTGTACAGGGTGCACAGCTCATTAAGAATGTCTGGGGCTATACCTGTCAGTTTCTTGTGCGTAATACTGAGTGTCTTAAAGTGGACCCGCTGCTCAATGGGCAGCCAATTAAGACGATGGAGAAGGTTGGAGGCATGGCTGAACTTTGGCAGAGCAAAGATGACATGTGCTGCCACATTCTGGACCCATTGCAATCTCTTCAACACAGATTTATTAGAACCGAGGAGAAGAGCATTGCAATAGTCCAGACGGGCCAGAATAGAGGCCTGAACAATCAGCTGGCGTGTTTGAGCATCCAAGAGACCCAGAATCGATCTCAGGCAACGGAGCATCCCAAAGCATTTTCCAGCCACTGTTTTTGCATGCATTTCAAAGTTCAGATCTTTATCTAATAGGAGGCCCATGTTTTTTACCATAGGTTTAGGATCCGGGGGGTTACATAGTGCTGAAGGCCACCGTTCATTTGTCCGAATATGGGAATCTCTGCCCACCAAGAGGATTTCTAATTTGGTGGAGTTCAGTTGCAAACAATTGTTTATCATCCATTCTGCTATGGCGGAGATATCCTCTTTGAATTTTTCATTGTCTTGAGTGGGGTTGTTAGATAGGGTGAACACCAGTTGGGTGTCATCGGTATATGACACCAGGGACATTCCTCTTGCTTTGGCCATTCTGGCCAAAGGGCTCACATAAATATTAAAGAGCGTAGGGCTCAATCCAGAGCCCTGAGGGACCTCCCATCGGAGCCGGTGGACCTGAGAGGCAAAGGGGGGGCAGTCACTTGGAACGTTTGTTCAGATAAGATGGAAGCGACCCAAGCTAATGCAGTGTTTCCTATTTCTATTTCCTCCAACCGTTGGAGTAGTATTTAATGAGACACTGTGTCAAATGCCGCGCTTAGATCGAGCAGCACCAGAACAGACTTGCTGCCGGCATCCAGCGCGGATTTGAGATGTTCAACCACCGCTAACAGGGCCGACTCGGTACTGTACCGAGGGCAGAAGCCATTCTGTGCGCTATCAAGAATGTTATTGATATCTAAAAATTGCGTAAGTGCATTATTCACATAGGCTTCCAAGATTTTAAACAGAAACGGAAGCAATGAGATAGGGTGGTAATTTTCTGATTTGGAACAGTCAAATGTGAGTTTTTTTAAGCAAGGGCACCACTTTAGCATGCTTCCATGTTTTAGGCACTGTTGCAGTGGAAAGGGTGTGATTAAGTAATTCTAAACATGCAGGCATAAGATCTGATTGGATTTTTTTAAAGACTTCAGGCTTAAGGGGATCGGCCGGGGAGCCAGATTTAGTTTTAATTACTAATTTCTCTTTTTCATTGGAGGTCAAGGTGAGGAAAGATGTAAGACGGGTAGATTCGGAGCCGGAATTCACGTCCATAGTCCAAACATTGGGGGAAATGTTATATCCCAGCTTTAAGTATATATCTTCGACTTTCTTCATGAAGAAAGTAGCCAGCTCCTCACATTGTGAGTTAGAGGCAATAGTATTACCAGATTTTGCTGGTGGAGAGGTCAGGTCCTTTAGTAGCGAGAACATGGTTTTACTACGATTCACGCTGGTAGAGATCAAACTGGAGTAGGGTGCTGCTCTCATTTTACAAACTAGCTTATGGTATGAGTTAATAGCTGTTCTATTGAGTAATTTAGCTTGAGTATCATATGTTTTCCTCCAGGATCTTTCCAGGGTTTTGCATTTTTTTTAGCCAGCATGAGTTCTTCATTGGACCACGCATTGGCTTGGGTACTTTTGGAGTGAGTGCGTTTGGTGAGAATGCACGTGTCTAGTGCTTAGGTAATCCATTTTTGAAAGAGAGCATCAGACTCATCCACATTGTTAGATTGTGGCAGAGGTTTTGCTCTTTTAGCTGAACATAAATCTGCTTCATTAAGTTTGTTCCATGGTCGTTGAGTGGCTTTATGGGTGTGTGAGTATTTATGTGGGTCTGTGAGTGGTGTGTGAGTGGCTGTGTGTGTCTGTGAGTAGGTGTGTGAGTGGTTGAGTGGGTCTGTGGGTAAGTGTGAGAGTGATTGTGTGGGTCTGTGAGAAGGAGTGAGAGTGCCTTTATGGGTGTGTGAGTATTTATGTGGGTCTGTGAGTGGTGTGTGAGTGGCTGTGTGTGTCTGTGAGTAGGTGTGTGAGTGGTTGAGTGGGTCTGTGGGTAAGTGTGTGAGTGATTGTGTGGGTCTGTGAGAAGGAGTGAGAGTGGCTTTATGGGAGTTTGAGTGTTTTGTTTGATCTGAGAGTGGGTGTGTGAGTTGTTGTGTGGGTCTGTGAATGGGTATGTGAGTGTCTGCATGTTTGTGTGAGTAGATGTGTGAGTTGCTGTATGGGTGTGTGAGTGGGTTTCTAAGTGGTAGTTTGAGTCTGTGAGTGGGTATGTGAGTGGGTGTGTAATTATTTGTGTATGTCTGTGAATGGGTGTGAGAGTGTCAACATGGTTGTGTGAGTGGATATGTGAGTGGGTATATGAGTCTGTGAGTGGGTGTGTGAGTGGTTGTATGGGTCTGTGATCGGATGTGTGAGTGGTTAAGTGGGTTTGTGAGTGGGTATATAAGTGCTTGTATGTGTCTGTGAATTGGTGTGTGAGTGTCTACATGGTTGTGTGAGTAGATGTGTGAGTGGGTTTGTGAGTGGGTTTGTGGGTGGTTGTATAGGTCTGTGAGTCAGTGTGTGAGTGGTTGTGTGGGTCTTTAGGTATGTTTGTGAGTGGCTTTATGTGTATATGAGTGTTAGTGTGGTTCTGTGAGTGGGTGTGTGAGTGGCTGTGTGGGTCTGTGAGTAGGTGTGTGAGTGCTTGTGTGGGTCTGTGGGTGGGTGTATGAGTGATTGTGTGGGCGGTGTTGTGGGAGTGTGAGTTTTTGTGTGGATCCGTGAGTGGGTGTGTGAGTGGTTATGTGGGACTGTGAGTAGGTATGTGAGTGGTTGTATGGGTTAGTAAGTGGGTGTGTAAATGATGGTGTGGGTTTGTGAGTGGATGTGTAAGTGCTTGTGTTTGTCTATGAATAGGTATTGGAGTGTGTGCCTGGTTATGTGAGTGGATGTGTGAGTGACTGTATGGGTGTGTGAGTGGGTTTATGAGTGGTTGTGTGAGTCTGTGAGTGGTTGTGTGGGTCTGTGCGTAGGTGTGTGAGTGGTTTAGTGGGTTTATGAGTGGGTCTGTGAGTGTGTGTGAGGATCTGTGAGTAGGTGTGTGAGTAGCTGTATGGGTGTATGAATGATTGTGTGGGACTATGAGTGGGTAGTCTGAATTGTAATGATATAGTGAGCAAAAGAAGATGGGCTCAGACTAAATAACTGGCTGAGAATAATTCAAGTAGACATCAATGTTGTGATTTGTTTGCAAAAGTCTTAAAATCCTAGCTTACCTTGTACTGCACTTGTCCTGTGGGTTAAAACAATTGCAATCGAGCAAGTGGCATGTTTGAAACCTTCAGCTAACCCAGTAATGTGTATGCTTGAGCAAAAGGCATTGAAAGGATGCCATGGGCCCCATCGCAGGCAAGGAAATAGACCAACACCTTGTTTGATAAGAAAAAAAAGGTATAATTTGAGAGCAGTGGTACTACTGACACCTGATCCCTCGTGCCACTGCACCTTCTGCACTTTTGATAGTTTTACTCCTAAATTGTGGGTTAGGGAAAACTAACGCTATGCAGCCATGGAATGCCGAGGTCTGCTAAAAACACAGATCTGGCTGAATGTGTGAAGAGTCACATGAGACCCCTGAAAGTGGGTAAAGGGCGAGCACTTTGAAAAGGCCTTGCTTGTATATTCATGGCCTTCAAAACTCATATTCATGGGTATGTGTTTGTTGTACGAATAGGCCACAAAACAATAAGGTTGGAATTACATTTCATGTTAGGATTATTGCGCATGTCTGTGTGTGTATAATGCAGTGGTTCACCTTTTTACATTGTGTGACTGTCTGAAACTACCAACGTCCTATAACTTATGAATATGAATCAAATTATCAACAGAAACTTTAATTTAACATCAATTTGACATTTGCTAGTCCACAGGGACTTGTCATGTTTGTGTCTTTTCGTCATGTCTGGAAAGGTAAAGTTATTGCTGCAGGCTCAACACAGTTCTGGGCAGCATGGGTTTTACCGAGTGAGATATCTTTCTGAGCAATAGCGGACTGCAAAGTATATAATGAAATATTATTGGATTTTTTAACAAAGCACCCAAAAGATAGAAAATTTCCAAATTGAACTTACAGGGACAGTGAAATAAAATGATTACAAACATGAGGAGCATCTGGGGAGTGTCTGTAGTTATGTATGTCACGTCCCACCATCACAATGCCCTTATTGTGCCCTGGGTGCTTTGCAATGGTTGGGTTCAAGAAATATCATTAGCTCAGCTCCCAGCCCTTCCCACCTGTAGGATTCTGTAGGTGTCTAAGTAGCTCCCACCTTCTCCCTCCTAATCCTCTCTGCTTCAGCCACTGAAGACAGCTTTCCAGCATCTGTCTCAGCAGCAGCCCGGTTTCCCAGTCACCCCTCCCTCTGTAGGAAGGTCATCTGGTGCGACAGCAGATAGGGGAGAGGCAGATGGGTGTGGAATCTGGTGTTTAATGGCACTACTGTGCTAAAATGGATCTGTTTCTGAAGGGGCCCCCAACTCTTGCATGAAAATGTATTCCCCTGGGACCTGGTCCACCCTGGGGGTATTTTCTTTTTTAACAGTAGATTTGCAGATACCCCGCAAAGTCACTGCCACAAGACCTTCCTCGCATGATATGCTTGGCCCCAGCAATGTGTTCTCAGGGACTAATATGGGCTTGGGAAGGGGGCCTTGTTCACGTCCACCTCCCCATATATATTCATGAAGAAATGATGGCCTCAATCTTCTTTTGTCATTTTTGGCATGATCCCATGGGAGTCCTGCCGAATCATGGAAAAAATGTTGGATTTTTTTTTGGCCCCAGGGTGTCCCTCTGGGTCCATCCAACAGGGGGCCTAGATAGGCAGGGTATCGCTATCCTGTCTCTTTATACTTTTTTCTCATGTTTCTGGTAGTCAATCAGAGTGCTTGCTCCTTTGAGAGTCTGACTCCAGCAGATGTGAATTGGTCAAAAGTAAAAAAAATGCTCACTGGGCCAATCAGAACACTCATTTTTTTTTAATTGGGCTTGAGAGACTCTTGCAAGAGTCCCTCTTACCCAAATGTCCAGACATACAATTCTTTTTTTAACCTCAATTTCTCAAATACTACTGAATGGATATATTCACACAAAGAACAAATTGCTGGCCAAGATCTAGCTTTCTGTCAAATCTGGTATAGTTCCGCTCGGCAGTGTCTGTGATAGTGCTGTCAAAGGAAGTCTATGGAAAATACATTGGGAAATTTGGTTTTGGGACCGCTCTTGTTTCTCAACTCCCACTTGACGAAGCACCTTGAAACGTTTCAGGAAAGTGCTGAAGTGAAATTACTTTAAATAAAAATGTTTTGAGAAGATTTGTTCAACAATGCCAAAGTTATCAGCAAACTAAAAGATACCTGATTAAGCAATCCTAACTATAACTACCCAGTGGTGACAGGTGGTGTCAGCCATTGGGTAAGATATGAAACAACTGCTTTCTATGCACTTTCCAGTGTAATCTCCTTTATTTTGGATTGTGGGCTGAGATTCATGGCTGGTCTGCTCCTTTAGCCTCAGCGCTCCTCTCTGACAGTGGCCCGGTTGATTTGGGAGCTTATGTCTGTCTTGGTAGATAGATGGATAGATAGATAGATAGATAGATAGATAGATAGATAGATAGATAGATAGATAGATAGATAGATAGATAGATAGATAGATAGATAGATAGATAGATAGAATGATTGATTTCGGAAAAAATATTGATTAAAAAATGAATGACATGTCAGGAATATTGCTCCTCTCTGACAGTGGCCGGGTTGATTTGGGAGCTTCTGTCTGTCTGTGTGGATAGATAGATAGATAGATAGATAGATAGATAGATAGATAGATAGATAGATAGATAGATAGATAGATAGATAGATAGAAAGGTAGATAGATAGATAGATAGATAGATAGATAGATAGATAGATAGATAGATAGATAGATAGATAGATAGACAGACAGACAGACAGACAGACAGACAGACAGACAGACAGACAGACAGACAGACAGACAGACAGACAGACAGACAGACAGATAGATAGATAGATAGACAGACAGACAGATAGATAGATAGATAGATAGATAGATAGATAGATAGATAGATAGATAGATAGATAGATAGATAGATAGATAGATAGATAGATAGATAGATAGATAGATAGATAGATAGATAGATAGATAGATAGATAGATAGATAGATAGATAGATGGATTTCGGAAAAAATATTGATTAAAAAATGAATAACATGCCAGGAAAATTGTGTTGTCAAAAATATTGTCAACAGGATCATGGTTTGCGCGCTGATTGCTGCTCCTTGGTGACAATCCATTGTGTTTGTTTCCAGCTACCAGGATGAAATATGTGATGGTCATATGATGTAAGGGAAGCATTCAGCGGAGTCTTTGCTGCAATCACACTAGAAACTACCTTTGGGGTCTTTCTTATCAGTTCCTTTAGGAATACGACCTTAAGTTTATTCTTCAGATCCACGGGATGCCCCTGCCGCGTTTGTCTCTTTTCATGACGGGAACTATTTCTTACATTTCTCTTCCATTAGTTTCATGGAGTGCCCCATCTGAATATGCAGCTTGATTTCTACATTATGAGTGGTGTTTTGGGAGGCTTGTAGGAATAATATATAATTTGCAGATGTTCCAGATGCCATTTTGTATCTGATAATCGAATTCTGAGCTTCTTGCCACCACTTCACACTACAATGAATTCAGACTTTTCTGTCGTTATCTATTAAATGAGAAAATAATTTTAGGAAATCATTTTGTTCTTTTGCCCACATAGCATCTGGTGTTATCCCAATATACCTCATATGATAATCTGCTGACTCCTAAGGTTTTTCATTTCCTCTCACAAATATTTGCATGATTCGTACTACAACAGTGCCTCTTTGACTTGTTACATTTAATATATAATTTAATGGGCAGAATTAAAATAGTTCACAATCGCTTGGAGACAACAATATCTAAGAATATACATTTGTAATCATTTGTTAAAACTAAAGTGGATATGATGAATGGCAAGAACTTCTTCTTCAGATGGTCAGGATATAGCGTCTCCTACCCAGGGTACTGGCGCTATCACTAAAACAACTACAGCTTCAGGTTCAGTTAAGAGGTCTAAAAAAGATGTTGACTCTCCTCCTAAATCTTCATCATCATTAACATAAGATGATTTGATGGATGAGCTGAAGTCTTTTAAGCCTTTTGGAACTAATGCCACTCTACAAAGGCTGAAGAAAGGTGGTGTATGCTTGATAAAAGGATCTCCATCAGGGAGCAACATCTTAGTGATGTGAAAGACTCGGTGCCTAATGTTTCACAACTCAAAAAAGTGGCTGATATGCTTAAAAGGGTAACTGAAGATTTAGAAAACCAAAACAGGAGAATAAACCTCAGGCTACATGATTGTTTTTTTATATTCCATCCTACTAAAACTGTTCATCACAAACCCTTTAAGTATACAACAAGCTCATTGTTTGGGCCCTAAGCTCTCATCAACTTTAAGTATTAAACCTAGGGGGAATCATTATGTTAGTTCCTAAATACACTGATCTGATGAAAATTGTTTAAGCTGCGAAATTGCAAAAAAATCTTCAATGGTCAGGCAATGCATATTCACTTGTTTTGAGGCGTTTCCAATGCCACTGCAACAAGGCAAAGGCAATTTCTTGATCTCAGCTTGGGGCTATGAATGCCAGATATGGGCTGGTACATTCTTGTTTCTTCGAAGTGACCCACAGAGACAGGATCACCACATATACTGACCCTGCTGTCTTAAAAGACTTTCTGCAAAGACACCAGGTGGAGAATATGGATATTGGTTCCCACCCTAGTTGCTAATTGTGTTTTTTTTGTAATATAATTTCTTTTAGAGTACTGTTTATATCTCTTCAGCATTCTTATTTTGAAAGATAAAAACTAATCCCTCATATCTTTTTTCTGTGGATACATATTTTAATCTCCTCAATTTTCCTTGTTGTCAAGTCAAATTGTTTTGTAGTTTCTAGTTGTTCAATGTCATTGGTATCGTGTTCGGCTTATTTGTCCTGTGTGTAATTGACAGTTCTTCCTTTGTACTGTTTATCCCTGGTAATTTACATTTTACTTGTCCTCTGAATGCTTTTACCTATTTTTAACACATTTTCGTTATTGGTTCATATAAAGCTGGAGCCGGGTTCTGCATGTATTTTTGAGTGTACCCTTTCCCCTGGTATGGTGTATGTATTCAAGCTTGGAAAGTTTCCATATGTGACCTTTTTTTGTATGGTCATCATTTCTTTTTTTTCTTCAATTTCGGGGGTTTTCTCCATTCTGTTTATGAGTTTTTTGTTTTCTGCTTTTATTTCTATATCTCTTCATCTGATCTCTTTTATCTCCCTTTCTAGTTTTTCATCTCTCTCATTCTATCTGCTTACATCAATAGTGACTCTTTTTTTATCATATACAAATATGTAAAATGACCCTTAGAGATATTACTTGGAATGTCAAGGTCTTAACAAATCCTACCAAGTGGCAGAGAGTTCTAACTCACTTCTCAAGATTGAAAGGACAATTGATTTAATTTCAAGAAACTCATTTATCAGAGAATGACACAGGTAAACTTTGGACTCCGTGCGTTGGAGATATTTTTCATTTATCTGCTTCAGGTAACCAGGCTGGCATTGCAATTTTGTATTATAAACATTTAACTGATTTTGAAGGAAAGGGATTCTATGGGTAGATGGTTGTTAGTTCATCTTAAAAGAAATGATACTGAAGTATTTATAGTCAAGGTATAAGGATCCAATAATCCTGATCCACATTTCTGGTTTACCTTATCACAGACACTCCTAAAATATTCTACTGGTGATAATTTGATTTTAGGAGGTGACTTCAATCAGATACTTGATCTCATTTTAGATAGACCTGGCTATTCGAGCAGTAGCAGCTTCCCCCCTCCCCAGCGCCTTGAGACCCTCACAGGTGAGTAGTGTGCTTTACAAATGTCTGATTGATTGATAGACATTCACTAGTAAAATACATCCCTAATGCCAAACATAAATCTTTTCTGAGAGCAATCTCCCAAAGAGGCCTCTTCTGGCCAGTTACTTCCAATTTAAAAAAGAGAAGACAAATATAAACTCTATCATTAATACACAAGGGTCTAAGATTTACCAAGACTCTGAGATTTTATACTGTTTTGTCAGTATTTTACCAATTTATAGACTAATGATAATATTCCCTTAGATATTCTATTAGATAACTATTTTTCTTCATTGAAAAAAGAGACTCACGCCTCTCCTGATTTTTCCCCTTTGAAGAAGCTTTTACAATCCAGAACTTTCATGCTCACTAAAAGACTCCCAACCGGTAAATCACCTGGACCTGATGGTTTCACAGTAGAATTTAACATACAATTTTCTTGTTTGTTACTTCCCCTTCTATTTCGATTACGTTCTTCTTTTTCCTTTTTTAATTCTTCTCAAGAATCCTTTACAGAGGCAATGATTTTCCTTATTCTCAAAAAGGAGAGCACTATGTCAAAATTACAGGCCAATTTCTCCCATAAGCACAGATTGTAAAATGTTTGCTAAAGCCCTGGCTCTTCATTTAGAATATTTTTACCAGATAGTATTGGTCCAGAGCAAACGGGTTTCGTTAAAAGGGCATAATATTTCTGATAATTCTCACACCTTTTCTAATATTTTTAATAAAGCAAATAAACTCCATCATTCCTTGAAGTGATAGGGTTTATATTGGCGTTTCTTGAAAAAGGCATTACAGTGGCATGGATTGGGTCATATATTCTTAGATTACATTTTTTTCTACTGTATTCCTCTTCTCTTTCTGCTGTATATTAACAAACTGAAGGATACCCTGTATTTATGTCTGGCGGATGTTCCTATGGTGGGAACAGCGTTTCCATGTTACTTTATGTGCCTGATGCAGTCTTAATAGGGAGAACAAATTAGAGCCTAAACACCCTTTATCAGAAATGTGTATGTTTCGTGGGGTCTTTGGGCCTAACCACCATCGCCCGAATACATTTGCCATGGTCTGCAGGCCCAAATCAAGCAGGGTACACCTTCAAGGTCATTAAGTTTCTTCTACTCAGGAGTTTTTCCAACCTGGTTGTGGTCATCGATGCAAAGGGTAACTGGTGTCTATGTTTGTACAAAGCCACGCAAAGGTTTGCAGTCCTGCTGGCTTTATATACAATGAACCTCCAGCATCGGCAGAAGGCCCCTGTTGGAGGTATTTAGGAGAAAGTCTCTCCCTATTCTCAACTACGGGGTGGGCATTTCGGGCAATACTGACATCTCTGCCCCCCAAGACGAAGAGAAAAGGATCATGTGTTGTCTCCTGAGTCCACCCCCTGCTTGTGCTACATACAATGTCCACCAGGAACTTGGTGTTTGGTTTGTCAAAAACCTCAATAAACTGTCCCACTAGCGATGTGGTACGCTATTTAGGTGAACCCACATGCAGGTCTGAAGAGGAAGGTGATCCTGAATTGGCTTTACTGTGACAGAGGCTTAGCCATCCCCTGGCTGCAATATATTAAATGGGAAATGTCTGACTTGGGGAGACCTGAACTATTTTCCTACCCTGCTAGTATAACTGCTATTATAACTAAGGCAGTTCTTATTGAAAATGTTTGTAACCAGGAAAAGTCAGCACAGAGAGGAATGTGAATCAGTCAAAAACTACGTAAGAGAGAGAGCATGTTAACTTCTAAACCACCCCAAAATGGAACCATATCTGTCTTGGACAGATACCACATGAGGCAGAGTTCTGCTAACCAGATACAGGTTTGCCATTATGAGGCACATTCAAGTTTTCCGTTAGGCCAATTTGACTCTACCAATTTGTTACTCTTGCCTGGCAATGAGTCCTTTCCCTAGAGCATGCTCCACTTCACTTTCCTTTGTATATATTGGAGGACTGTTTCCATAAGGTTTTTAATTCAACTAATTAGAGAATGTGATATTAGAAGATGTGCTAAGACCCTGTTATACATACAGCGGCACAAAAGGGGGTGTTGATGGACGGAGCATATGAACCAATCAAACACTCACACCCAGTCAAGAGATCTGGGTTTAATCCATCACCGTTCTTTAGCCCACTCTGCCACTCCTGTTCAGACATGGCCATATGCAAATCAGTCTGACCCTGTGCCTCATGGGAACAGTCCATCCCGAACTGCCAAGCCATGCCTTCCCTGGACCGGAAACAGGCTTCCGAGGACCGGTTTCTGGCATTTCAGCCGTCTTCAGCCCGGCTTGCTTGAATCCAGTGGCAAAGTGAGCAAGGGACTCACGTCTGAGCATACACTGACACCTTATGGCGAACAAAGCGGCACAAAAGGGGATGGTGATGGACGGAGCATCTGAACCAATCAAACACTCACACCCAGTCAAGAGATCTGGGTTTAATCCATCACCGTTCTTTAGCCCACTCTGCCACCCCAGTTCAGACATGGCCATATGCAAATCAGTCTGACCCTGTGCCTCATGGGAACAGTCCAGCCGGAACTGCCAAGCCGTGCCTTCCCTGGACCGGAAACAATCTTCTGAGGACCGTTTTCTGGCATTTCAGCCGTCTTCAGCCCGGCTTGCTTGGATCCAGTGGCAAAGTGAGCAAGGGACTCACGTCTGAGCATACCCTGCCAACTTATGGCAAACAAAGCGGCACAAAAGGGGGTGGTGATGGACGGAACATCTGAACCAATCAAACACTCACACCCAGTCAAGAGATCTGGGTTTAATCCATCACCGTTCTTTAGCCCACTCTGCCACCCCAGTTTAGACGTGGCCATATGCAAATCAGTCTGACCCTGTGCCTCATGGGAAGATGGCAGAAATGCCAGAAACCGGTCCTCTGTAGCTTGTTTTCGGTCCAGGGAAGGCATAGCCTGGCAGTTCGGGCTGGACTGAGCTTAGCATTTAATTGGCCTTTGGAGTTACGAGATATATGGTTAAAATTCCATTCCACTGCTCGTTCAGCCTTTTTAGCATAAACTTTAATTTTCTTTTCCAACAGATAATATTATATGGCAGACAAAATGTCTACATTCATACTTGCAGGTCATCTGAAAGGCTGGAGATGTAATTGCTTAGATGGTTCATATATGCACATGTTTTTTCTTTGCCCTAAAGTACTACAGTTCTTAAAACCAGTATGGTTTGAAAATAATCTATCTTCTATCTATGTATATAAAAACAAAAGTATGTCAGTTTGTCCTTTATGCATTACTACACCATTCATCCGATTGCCATGAAACTTTGGGAAGTTGTCGAGTACTCTCTGGCGAAGGTTTCTGGCAAAAAAAAGAAACATTTGTTAAATATCAGCCCCCGGCCCCCCAGGGCCCTCATAATCTTTCCAATACTGAACGTTTACAGTTTACGGTGAGACTTGCTTTTGCAATCACCATCAACAAAGCACAAGGACAATCGCTGCAAGTGTGTGGACTGGATTTGGAGAATCCGTGCTTCTCACATGTACAACTGTATGTGGCTCGAATAAATTAACAGAATTCAAACAATACTTTAAAATGTTTTCCATATTAAAATGAATAAGTTTCAATAAAAATGCCACAATGTAAATTGAATGTTATCATAACAATTTTCCTTGAATTTCCTTTATTTTGAGATCGCAGCAACGGAAGTTGTTGAGTACACTCCCACAACGGTTTCTGTCCCAAAATTTCTTTTTTAAATCGGCCCCCCAGGGCCCTCATAATCTTTTGAATACTGAAATAGACAGCGAATTTGCGAGCATCATCGACAGTTATGGCCCCCTAACGGAAATCGATTGGTCAATCTACATCAGAAGCACGAAAAAAAAAGGCCTTACGAGATTCAGAAACAGAAGAGCAACGGGAAGCAAGATTAGAAGCTGTTCGAATACCAACTGCTCAAGCCCGTAATTCTTAAACGAACGAGCAACGAGAATCAAGATTGGAAGCCGATCGATTACTCACTGCTAAAGCCTGCTTGAATGAAACAGGAGAGCAACGAGAATCAAGATTGGAAAACGATCAATAACGCGCTGCTCAAGCCCGCTCGAATGAAACAGGAGAGCAACAAGAATCAAGATTGGAAGCAAATCGAGGACGCACTGCTCAAACCACACTTAGAAATGTTTAAAAAAATAAAATGAATAAGTTTCAATAACAATGGCACAATGTAAATTTAAGGTTATCATAACGAGTTTCCTTGAATTTCCTTTCTTCTGAGATCGCAGCAACGCGTGATGGGTAAGCTAGTTATATCAAAAAGTTTGTTGCAACCGTTTCATACAAAAATGTTTTTGGGAGGGTTACATAATATTTGGTCTGATGACCATCTTTTTGGAAAATTGATTGATTTGCTCATTGCTATAGTTCTACAGGTAATTGCTTCCAACTTCAAAACAAAGGAGAATATATCAATGGAACAATGGTGGAATTTACTGTGTCATAATCATAGATTAGATACATATCATCTTCAGGCAACTTCATTAGCAATCAAACGTGACAGATGATGGTCTCGCGCTACTACTTATTTAATATAGATTCTTTAATATTTCACAATATCTTCTAAGCTTGTTTGCTTTTTTAATAGCAATTGTTAATGTGTATATATTATTTATGTCATACTGCATGTATTTACAAAACTTTTTTTCTATTATTGTGGTTCGTTGATATATTTTTATATTATTATTCGATTATTATAGTTTTTCTTTCTCATCCTTTCCTTTTACTATATTTTCCTTTCCCTTTCTCTGTCCTTTCTCTGTTATCTTTCTTTTCTTCTATTCATAAATTGTCTTTTCCTCTACATATCTGCACCATGTACTAACTTGAATCCTTAATAAAAAGATTTAAAAATATATATATATATATTGTCAACAAAAACATCAACATTAAGAATATAATTGTAGGTGTTGTTATTTTATATCATTGTTAAAAAATATTGTATATTTCAATGTCATTGTAAAAAATACAATATTAAAATAATTGTCTTAATTAAATAATATATTATGTTTAGAAAAAAATATACATTTTCTCATACTATAAACATATGCAAAATGGTATTATTATCCTCTGTTTTTTTCATTCTTTTTAATACAAAACATATTATTGAAAAAATGTTCTATAAATGATCCTTTTACGTATTATTATATGTGTGTTTATGTGTTGATTTGGTAATATATAAATATTTTGGATCTAATAACTTATAATAATAATTAGGTGGAATATGTCATTATTAATATACATTTGAAATGATAATTTTCTGCTGTTAAGAAAACAGTATTTACTTTGGGGTTTTTACAGGTACATATTCGGTTTATTCTAAATTTAAAATGTATAATTGGTTAATAAAAATATATGTTGTGAAGCATGATATATATTTTATGGAATCTTAAATACTTACTATGTATGATTTATAATCTTTAAATCTTCGTGTATGTAATATATTATTTATATATATATATAAATATATTATATGTATATTTATATATCAAAAGGAAGTCCCTTCACTGAAAGGACCAAAGGACGCAGAGGGAATACCAGGTAATCGTTTTATTTCACCACAGTAAAGGCAATATGCATTTTGGCATACTTTCCGCCTTCCTACAATGCCTTTCACTGCGCCGGAATTCACTCTGTCCCTCTTTGAAGAAATCACATGGTGCTCCGAGTAGTTGGAGTCTAGCAAGCTCCGCCCTTTATTATTTGCAGCTGTGGTCTATTGTTTCCTGGACTCAACATCCTAGCATGCATTTTAGGATAATCCAGAAAGCGGAGAAGTGTAGCGCTTCAATGCGCACTGCTGTACCATATCCAACGAGGGTAGGCCAGGTATGCACCCAGTGATTCCCAGCCATCCAGGTGTCAACAATCACCTTGTGTCCCCAACGCCCCAACCATAAGGGCAGTTGCAGGCAGGGCCGTGACGGTGTGCTGCAGTGAGCCAACATCCCTGTCAATGACTAACTCCATGTAGCAGCAGCCACTTGTCCACAGAGCTCCCGTGGTGGGCCAGCAAATCACCAGTACCTTGATGCCAACTGCCACGATGCCTTCACTTTTTGCGAACCACTTATGAGGCGGGTCTTCTGTTGTCACGTGCCAAGGCTTAGGCTCGTGACCAAAGGACACAGCGGGGATACCAGGTAATCGGTTTTTTTCACCACAGTGCAGGCATGATGCATTTCAGCATACTTTCCGTCTTTCTCAGATGCCTTTCACTGCACCGGAATTCACTCTGTCCCTCTTTGAGAAAAACACATGGTGCTCTGAGTAGTTGGAGTGTAGCAAGCTCCGCCCTTTATCATTTGCAGCTGTGGTCCGTTGTTTCCTGGACTCCACATCCCAGCATGCATTTTAGGATAATCCAGAAAGCGGGACAATGTAGCACTTCAATGCGCACTGCTGTACCATATCCAACGAGGGTAGGGCAGGTATGCGCCCAGTGATTCCCAGCCATCCAGGTGTCAACGATCACCTCGGGTCCCCAACGCCTCAACCAAAGGCTCAGTTGCAGGCAGGACCATGACGGTGTGCTGCAGTGAGCCAATGTCCCCATCAATGATGGACTGCATGTAGCAGCAGCCACTTGTCCACAAAGCTCCTGTGGAGGGCCAGCAAATTACCAATACCTCAATGCCAACTGCCACGATGCCTTCACTTTTTGCGGCCACTTGTGAGGCGGGTCACGCGGCAAGGCTTAGGCTTGTGAGAAATATCAAAAGGAAGACCCTTCACCGAAAGGACCAAAGGACACAGCGGGGATACCAGGTAATCGTTTTATTTTACCACAGTACAGGCATGATGCATTTCGGCATATTTCCCTCTTCCTAAGATGCCTTTCACTGCGCCAGAATTCACTTTGCCCCTCTTTGAAGAAATCACATGGTGCTCCAAGTAGTTGGAGTGTAGCAAGCTCCGCCCTTTAATATTTTTTGCAGCTGTGGTCTGCTGTTTTCTGGACTCAACATCATGCATTTTAGGATAATCAAGAAAGCGAGGCAATGTAGCGCTTCAATGCGCACTGCTGTACCATATCCAGTGAGGGTAGGGCAGGTATGCGCCCAGTGATTCCCAGCCATCCAGGTGTCAATGATCACCTCGGGTCCCCAACGCCTCAACCATAGACGCAGTTGCAGGCAGGACCGTGACGGTGTGCTGCAGTGAGCCAACGTCCCCGTCAATGACGGACTGCATGTAGCAGCAGCCACATGTCCACAAAGCTCCCGTGGTGGGAGCCATTCGGAAATTAAAAAGGAATCCTTCATTACGCCCCAATGGCAAAATATATCAGGAAGCGGCACATCAGGAGACAGCACAAATAATTTTATTGTGCACCAAAGTTAAGGACGATGTGTTTCGGCATTTTGCCTTTTTCAAGGTACTTCATGTACATCTAATTCCTTTAGAAATACGTTTAAGAAGTCATAGACCTGGAAAACATACTTCGCATGTTTTTCAATATGGTGATACATAAGAATAGTAAAGCATATTAAAATCCAATGTCATACATTTACAATTCATTATTGTGATAATCATGAAATGTACATGGAATACATAAGTAATGTTTGTTCTGTGGTACAATAAAGTTACCGTTGTTCGTATCCCACACGTTAGGGACTGCTAATCCCAGAATGCCTGATTCAAACCTCATGTATTACGCCAAAGGAATAATCGTCTTCATGTAATAAATCTTTACAGAGACTGTTTATGGCTAAATAGTACCATCTCAGTACGGCTGGCAAAACGCAATCCGATAATTATCAGCAAATTCTTCAATTTGGCAATACATAAGAATAATAAAACATATTAGAATTCAATCTCATTATTTGCAGTTCCTTATGGAGAAAATCGTGTTATGTACATTTAAATTCCACTGAATAAATATCATTTATACGTAATGTTTGTTCTTGGCTTAGCAGTACAATAAAATTACCGTTGTTCATATCAACATTCTACAGACAACTAATGCCGGAATGGCTGATTCAAAACTCATTTATTCCGCCTAAAGTATAATCGTCTTCATGTACTAGATTCTTACAGAGACTAATTGAGGTTAGACTATACCATCTCAGTACGGCTACCAACATATAATCTGATAACTGTCATAAAATGCATAATGCTTTGCACACCAGCGCTTTTGGATCGACTGATCGGCCAAATTAGTGGGTTCCCCACAATCTCCCAACAGAGATCCTATGCAATTCAACGGATGTATGACATTACAACACATGCTTTTACATCGCATGCTTTTACAACGAGGTTTTTACAACGCATACCATTACAACGCATAGTGCTTTGGGGCGCTGGAAAGTGAATAGTTTAATTTACTATTCCAACTCCAGTCCCCGTGGAAAGTAGGGAAGGTGTTGGACAGTAAATTAAACCTATTCCCTATCCTAGAGCGCCCCCCAGCGCAATGCGTTGTAATGGTTTGCGTTGTAAAAGTTGCGTCGTAAAGGCACTGCGTGGTAAAAGTTGCCTTGTAAGTGATGTTTCCCCAATTCAACTATTACTCATAGTGCGCGGCACAGACTACTAACAATCTTAGTGAATTACCTCATACGGATCAACTTTACAATATCATGACAAGTGCCATATAATTCATTGCTATCATTAGTTGCTACATACTTCTTACCTCATTCGGAGCAACTTTACAAAATCATGACAAGTGCCATATAATTCATTGCTATCATTGGTTGCTACATACTTATGTAACCTCCTTGCGTGGTCATTCCCTGCTTGTGATGTAGTGCCTAGCATAATATCTAGTATGATATAAACAACAGTGTGGTATGCTTTACTGAGAGCAGTCTGATTTGTAGAATTCATATCCTAGGATCCTAATCCTTTCAAATCCTGCAAATTCTGAAACCCGTATTTTCACATATACTCCATCAGGAATAGACCTATCCGCGGTGCAAAGAGAATAAGACTAGTGAAAGTGAGTGTTCATAAATGATGAAGTGACTGGAATCCGATCGGGACAGTACACTTTCTAAGGATTAACTTACCATTATAGGAAACCCTGTGGTATGCCCTACATCAAGGCTTCATTTACCCCTTTAATGCCACTGATTTGCTTAACCCCTTGTGCGCTAGCGGTTTTCCCGCTGTGTGCTGGATTGTTCAAAAACCCGCGTTACATGACGAGCTCAGCTCGCCATCAGCATACGAGCGCCGTAGCTGATGACGAGATGAGCTCGTCATCAGCATCGAAAGGGTTAATGAAGGCAGTGAACTCTCAATCCGGATCTATTGAATGAGTTGTCTCAATACATGGCCAAAAAATGCAAAACAACAAAGGAGGAATGCCAGTACTGATAATATAATTAACGAACCACTTATCAACCAGAAAAAGATATACTTCAAGACTGGGAAATGCTATTGAATAGCTACTTTATTCTGCAAAATATATTAAAAGGTACAATAATTTTAACCTTAGTGGGTATAGTCAACACCAAAGAAATTTTTGTGACAAAAATGAAAATAAGGGACACAGCACAAGGTAAAATATCAACCATACAGTCATAAATCAAACATATCACATTCATACCACAAACATTCATATATTCATACTGGAGTACTTCACACAGACTGGAGAATTCATACACCAGTGGGGGAAGTAACAAGTCTGCTGTAAACTTGTAGAAAAGTATATATATATATATATATATATATATATACATGTGTATATATATATATATATATATATATATATATTCCTTTCGTAATTCCACACGCTCCTCTCCGTATGAAAAAACACGAGCCCAAATGCATCCAGAAGTGTTTATTTTAGCAAAAGGACAACAGAAAACTCAACGCGTTTCGGGATAGTCTCCCTTGCTCACGAGTCAAGTTGTGTGAGTTTGGTTCAAACATTTAAACACCATGTGACTTATCAACATAAACAAAAGACTGCCGCGATTTTAGTAAACAAAGCGGTAGCAAGGGAATGTTTTTCTTTCTTAATACAAATGAATACTATTTTAGACATTGGCGAAATTAACAAATGGTATTCACTTTAAATGAACCGATTATAATTATGACACAAGGTTGCAACTTTGTAAAACAATATGCTGGCAATGTTGCGCCTCTTCATAAACATTGCTCATATTCTTAACCCCTTACTATACGCAAGTTAATATATTTGTATTGCCTCATAGGCAATCCTATTATACATATGGGGTTAATTTATGTTATATAATACAATGCGCGCAGCACTGTCCAATAAGAATACAGCCCCTGTGGGCAAACACAAAATGTCAATTGACCTTGTTTTAACCAACTCGGCAAATCAATGTCACCTGTCCTGGCAACCATTCAAACATGATATAAGCTCATGCTTAAAATCTCAGTGACTACCAAGATGCTAGAATTGAGCCCCAGTGGGCTTAAAATTTCATTCAACCACAGAACTGTCTGTAGAGTTGTATAGATTGCATCTTTCACAAAAAATTCCGCATTCCCTGAAAAAAATACAAAAAACTAAATTAAAACCACACACTAACAAGATATTAATACAAATTCTTAAAAGAGTTATCATCTGAGAGCACATGTATATACATCAACATATAGGGTTATTACAAGACAGGCAATGGGGCACCTGGGTACAGCAAAACACATTACTGAGTTATTCTATACTGAGTGTAAAAAGGTTAACCCAAATGTACTTCCATCTCCTCGTCATTATTATGCCCTAGAGGTGTCATGGTCTTATACCTGATTATAAACTTTGATTCAAGTCTTCTTAAACACTGTAGTCTATTACCACCTCTTTCGTTGTGCTTCACTGTGTCTAAGACACAGAAGCTCAACAGATCTGCATTCTGGTTATGATGGCTTTGGAAATGTCTCGCTATGGGGTAAGTTTTGTCCATGTTTTTAATCGCACGCAAATGCTCTAACATGAAGTCTAAAGTAAAGCCCGAGTTCAGCATTTACTTCTATTTCTGGTAGGGTGAATTTTAAAAGCTTATTTCTGTCTACTGAGTTGCTCTTCCTTTTTACAGCATCAATACATTTTGCATTGCACCCCTGTTCCGTTTTATGCGTAGCATCTCCCCGTAATGGATTCTTTGAACCAGGTGTTTTGGGAGATGGCTACTGGCGTTTAGGATTTAATAACTGCAGTAGGTTTTCTGTGCATTTTTGTCTCAATCCTATCGCCCTCTATGTATATTTCTACATCCCAAAAAATAACCCGGTGTGCACTAATTTCTGAGGTGAACTGTAAATTAATATCATTTTGGTTCAGTTCCTGAATAAACATGTTAGCATCTGATTCAGACCTCTGCCAAATTAAAAACAAATCATCAATGTATCACCACCAGCATTTCACATGTTGACTTAGGGTGTTTCCAGATTTTCTATGGAGGACCAGTTCCTCCAACCAGCCCATATGAAGGCAGGCGTAACTGGGGGTATATATATATATATCTATTTTAAGTGCAATATGAATCATGCTGCTATAATTTATATCTATGCTGGCAAAGTTGCAAATTCTTATGCACATGTAAAACACCCAACACGTTAAAAAAGTCTGTTTTCTATGTTTTTGATTACTAGAACACGTGGTGTTATTATAGAAAGAAAAAAACGAGTGTGTGCTCTATTCCCAAAATCAACAAGTCCAGACAAGGAGGTAGGGCGCTGTCTGTGGTAGGCCCTAGTTTATGGAACTCCCTCCCGCTTTCCCTAAAACAGTGTAGGAATCACCTTAAGTTTAGAAAATGCCTGAAAACTTTTTTGTTTAGCTCATGCTGAACAATTATCTGCTGGTTCTTACAAAGCCCTTGATTAAAAGTCATATTTCATTTAGCTCTCTTAAGTTTATCATCCCAGGTGTCATAAGCGCGGAGATACTCCTTCGGGGGTTTATTCATAGCGCTATATAAACACATAAATAAAAATAAAATAAATAAAGTGACACTAACTGCATTTCCGTTATGTGATCAAGGGCAGTCCCTGCCCGAAACGCGTCATGCCTACCTGAACTGCTGACAAAATGGATAATAAAAGTTCGCTGTGACACTCTGCAAGTCGTGTGGTGGTCCGTTACTTCTGTGGTCTCAACTGGGAACAGAAATTGCTCCATATATATATATATATATATATATATGTATGTATATGTATATATATACATACAGCAAAGGCAGGATAACAGTCACAGCGCAAAGCATATGGGCACTTTATACAATTATTGGCTCCTGCCCAGTGGCAGTTTTGCACAGCTTGCTGGTACTTGAAGGTATCCTGCCTTTGAGAAAGTGAATGGTTTTCACGAAACGCGTCAGGCGATTTTAATTCTGCGAGGAGCTCGCTTTCCTTGTTGCAGCTTCCAGAATAAAGGCACGAGAAACAAACCTACCTGTGTGTGGCTGGTCCATGGGGGTAACTCTTTGTGATTTATATATATATATATTGTGAATTCCTTTGCCAAAAGAACATGGAGCACGGACCCAATTTAGTGCATAGAAAAGTCTTTATTTTGTTGATTTCCTGTCGGCCATATATATATAAATATATATATAAAACCTACTGCCAATTACCAGTAGGTAGTAATAGTTAGGACCACGGTTCCATAGGAAAAACGTTTTTTGACTTGCATATAACAACATTTGACTAATCGTTAGGAAATTTTCAAGCAGGGCCGAGAAAAAGGGGGAGTGTGTTTCCCATGTTAATCACCATGGAGCTTTGAACAAGACTACAGCCCGAACCACTGAGCGGATTTACAACAAATGTGGCAAATTTTACATTTAGTTATTGAGGTTCTGTATTTCGTGACTTTGTTCGTGTTCGGCTGCCATTTTGCGACTTGCCTCCATTTTGTGCTGCCCTCACTCAGGCAGCACGGCCAGCCAGGTATTTTTTTGTCGTTTTCCTGCATTCACAGACTAAGTAACCTTTTCGCCTCTATTTACTAGTCTAGTGTCAGGGTCTGACCAAGTACAACAATCCATGTCTCATTAACTAATCCCTGTCCAGGCTATCTGTAGGTTCGCACCATTCTTTCCTGAGGCTATCTTATTTGCTGTCCTTCGCCATTCCCTCCATGGACTCTCTGATTCCACAACTGTCCTTCTTATACATACAAATGTGTTTCTTCACCTGCAAGTTGGATTGTGTGGGTTCATTTGCAAATAGCTTAAGGGGTTGGGTAACAAACACAGCCAACAACCAAGCTTGGTTGAAGTTAGGTAATACTTTGCTTTCCGAGCCCCTCGCATTTGTTCATTGTGTATCTCAAATGTATATAAACCCGTGTGCCACGGAGTACGAGAGCAGTCTCCTTTGAACATACTTTTTGTACTTCAGGGACAACTGTGCTGGCTGCAGCTAATAAAATACGATCTTCTACGCCAACGGGGTGTCTGGTGTCTCCGTTCGACCAGGCAGGACAACTCAAAGATTTAGGCGTACCCTGCGCCGCCGGGCCCTTAAGGCTCCAGTTCTTCAATTGGCGCCCAGCGTGGGGCGGCTTCAGTGGGAGCGGTTCAGCCTGAGGATTGTGAGGAGCCCCGCAAGAAATTCCGGAGGAAGAGCACCACCCTGCATGTCATAAGTGAACCGAAGGTCTTTACAGCGCGGCTTCCCCTTTTTTTTTGCTGACGGCTGCTGATGACTGCTGCCCTGACTGCCGCCCAGCCTTGGTCCTTTCGGTGATGATTGCTATTGTGAGACGGTAGACGGACCTCCGGTGGTGTAAGAAGACACTTAGTTAGGTATTTGGTGGGTCGCTCCCACAAATTGGTTTTGTGGGCGAAGCCAAGGGGTAAGTACGTTTGTGCAGTGTTATTGGCATTAACCCCTTGATGATAGAGAAGAGACCAGTGAAATATTGATGCCTGGTTTCAGTAAGTTTAAACGTTTAAACGTTGGTGTTGTTGTTCTTTTGATAGGGATTCCCAGCTGGAGGACTCTTGTCCTCCGATCCTCCTGCACCCCCGTTAGCACCTCCCGCTCAGCCAGTGGCCATTCAGTTGCCAATTGTCCAGCCACCTGCACAACCGATCATTGCTGCTTTGCCTGTTCCTATTCCCCCACATTTGCCCCTCCCTGTAATTCAGCCCCCACCTTCCTCGTTGTCAACTTCTTTGCCTCTGCAACCTACCATGCGTCCACCGGTGTCGCCGTCCACTTTCCTTATGTCACCTGTTCTTTTAAGTGATACCCCGACCACGCATAGGAGACTGGTAGACGCTTGACTTGGATCGTCAAAAATGTCTCCGGCTCTTTCTCGACAGCAATGCCGTCGGCAAATTTCGCTTTCAGACGAGAAAACGGTGTTGGGTTCTCTTGCTCACAGGTGGATTAAGGAAGGTCCAATATATAGTGCACAAGATATTATGATTTCTTTCCGCCAATGGGCCGAGCCCACCCAGAGATATGTTTTCGATGTTATGTGTGACACTCTGGTTACGGGATGGGAGGATATGGAGTTGGAGACGGTTCCCCCGGATTTGTTGAGAGTTCAGGCTGATTTTGAAAAGGGTCTTATAGTGGGACCAAAAGTCGAGGAGGCTGTAAATGCGCTTGTTGCTTTTAGAACGATATTCTCTTCCTTGACTCTTCCAGAATGTGATCCTATTGTCGACAGGAATTAAAGCAATACCCGATGCATGAAGTTCCTCAAGTATGGAGAGACGCAGTGAGTGGCGCCCATCCCGTACCAGCCCACTTTCAACGTGTATGGGTTGATGCCCCCTGGAAAAGGTCTGAAGTTTTGGCTCTTAAACAGACTCTGTCGGACCCTCGTAAAAACCCTGCTGGTTACTATAAAGAATTGTCCCAGATGGTTGAGGCTTGTATTATGAACTTAGCCGATATCGATATGTTATTTGGGAATGTAGTCCCGCAATCCTTATGGGCTCGGGTTGGTAGAGAGGATCATGCAGTAGAATTAGGTGGTGATTGGGCTGCTATACGCGCCGCAGACGCAACGCAAGTGGGTGGTGCGAAGCCCGATGTTCTGATTCCGGAACTCCCTGGTAGAATTATAACTTTTATGAAGACAATGATGCCCGCAGTATGAGTAAATTGGGATAAGCTGGATGCATGTAAACAAAACATAGATGAGAGTGTCTCCGACTTTTTTACTCGTTTCGAGGAGACATTTATTGATCACAGCGGGCAGGACATGACTACTGAGGGTGGCCAACGTTTGTTTGTGGACAAGTTTGTATTTAACTTACTTCCCGAGTTATCCAACAAATTGAAAAGTTCTGAGAGTTCATGGGCTGTTTCCTCTCCTGCCCAGATATTAGCCACTGCACAATATTATGAGAATATGGATAAGGAGGAGAATGATAAGCAAAAGAAGAAGAATAGAGATCTGAAAACTAAGGTCCTTTTACAACAGGCTGATCCTCTACGTTTTGCTCAGCGTCAGTTCCCCCAGCCTCTGCAATTTCAGAAGGTATTTCAAAAACCGGAGCCTTTTGTTCCACGACCTTTGTTGGGTCCTAACCAGTGTGCTTATTGTAAAGCGGATGGCCATTTTAAGAATAGTTGCCCAGTTCTGTTACAGCATAGTAATGGGATGTCTGTTCCACGTGGTCGCGGTGGTTTTCTGTCACCATCCAGGGGTAGAGGAAGAGGTGTGCTCCCTATACAACAGCGTTCTTTCCCTCCTCCGAATGCTACGAATTATTTTGATCAACAGAAAGCTCAGTCTGCACAATACTACACTGATGATTGTTATGTGGACAATGAGAACGAAGGTATCCACACTGAATAGGACAGCCATGGACAAAGTGAGGGAGTTGTATCGATTCCAGTAGACTAGAATGGGCCTTATGTTATCGTCAATACTATGGGTGTTTTAGAACCATTTCTTTTGGATACTGGTGCGACAAGAAGTTCTATCATTCATTCTAAACTCCCTGTGGCACCTTTGTCTGGCTCAATGAATACATCTGTAGGATTTTCTGGCACCCCTGTCTGTAATCCGGTCTCTTGCCCACTGCCTATCACAATTGGTCCTTATAACTTGGAGGCTCCACTTATTTTGACAGCTAGTTGTGGTGAGAACTTATTGGGTTTGGATTTGTTGAAAAGGTTGTATGCAGGATTACATTGTTCTCCTTCTGGTGTGCATCTCACACTAGGAAGGAAATTGACTTCTTCAATGTACCTGTCCCGAGACCAATTTTCACCTGAGTTGCTTTCTCCCCCTGAAAAGCTCTGGGCTACAAGCCCAATGTCAAATTGCCACGTATTCCTCAATACAAAATATCTAGTGATGGTGAGAGAGCGCTTTTGGCTATTATTCATGATTTGGTTCAGAAGGGTGTGGTTGAGGAAACGAGAGGAAATGTGTGCAATAGTCCTGTGTTGCCGATTCTTAAAAGAACAGATCCTTCCCAGCCCCCTGTTTATAGATTTGTGATTGATCTACGAGAAGTCAACAAAATTGTTGTCCCACGGTTTCCTGTCTTCCCGGACATCACAGCCCTGCTGACGATTATACCTGCTTCGGCAGCTTGGTTCTCTGTGATCAATTTGAAGAATGCTTTCTTCAGCATTCCCTTCACTGAGGAGAGTAGGGATATTTTTGGCTTCTCTTTAGGAGGTTGAAGTTTCTGATTTAAAAGAGCACTGCAAGGTTATTGTGAGAGTCCTTCTATTTATAGTCAGGCTCTTACATCCCAGCTTGATACTTTCTCTTTGCCTTCAGGTGCTACCCTTATTCAATATGTGAACGATTTGTTGGTGGCTGCTGATTCAGAGGATGTTTGTAGGGATGTGACTGGTGCACTGCTGCACCATTTGTCTGATCTCAATCATAAGGTGTCACCCTCCAAGTTGCAGTTTGCCCGCCAAGAGGTTACCTACTTAGGTCATCTGTTGTCGAAGGAGGGAAGGCGATTGACCCCAGAACGTATTCAAGCTATTGCACAAGTGCCTGTGTCGACTACACAGAGAGAAATGCATGCCTTCTTGGGCATTACCTCTTATTGCAGACAGTGGATCCACAATTTTTCCTTATTAGCTAATCCTTTGTTAGCACTTACATTGAAGGATACCCCTCATCCGCTTCCTTGTACTGAGGAGTGCCAGAAGAGTTTCTCTGACTTACGTACTGCTCTGTGTTCTGCTCCTGTGTTGGATACCCCAGATTATAGTAAGCCTTTTAGGCTCTATGTCCATGAGAGAGAGGGTTGTGCATTATCAGTCTTGACCCAACAGTTTGGAGATAAACAGAGGCCATGTGCCTATTTTTCAGCCACATTAGACCCAGTAGCTAAAGCATTGCCTAGCTGCCTCAGAGCTACAGTAGCGGCAGCAATCTCTATTCGCCAATCTGCTGGAGTAGTATTGGATAACACACTTACTGTTATGGTACCACATGCAGTGGACACTTTGTTAAACAGAACTAAAACACAACCCCTCACGAGTGCTCGTTTATCTGGATATGAGCTAATGCTCTTGGCGAGTCATGTACATATTAAACGATGTAACACTTTAAATCCAGCCACATTCTTACCACTCCCAGATGAAAAACATGCTCAGGAGCAGCATGATTGTTTTCTCCGCACAGAGGAGGAAACGAAAGGCAGGATTGATCTGAAGGATACTCCACTTAAGGACCCAGATGGGATCCTATGGGTAGATGATTCCTGTTTCAAACTCCCTAATGGAGAAACTACTTCAGCCTATGCTGTTACTACCCTGCATACAATTGTTGAAACAGCACGGATTAGACACAATTCAGCCCAGGCAGCTGAGTTAATAGCCTTGACCAGAGCGTGTGTATTGTCAAGAGGGAAAAGAGTGAATGTCTATACAGATAGCCAATACGCCTTTGGCATGGCACACAGTTTTGGTCGCTTGTGGAAGGAGAGAGGATTTTTTACATCTCATGGAACGAAAATACAGCATGGTCAATTGGTGACTGACCTTCTTGAGTCACTTGCTTTGCCTACACAGATAGAAATGAAATGAATGAAATGAAATTGGGTTTTATAAAGCGCGTTACTACCCGGAGGCCTCATAGCGCTTGTGGACAGTAGGTTTTTTGGAGATTGCTATCTGGCTTTAATGGAAAAGAAATGTTTTCAAGCTTTTCCTAAATTTTTGTAAGTCGGGCTCGCTGCGCAGTGTGGGAGGCAGGGAGTTTCAGACTGAGGCCGCATTCTGTGAGAAGGAGCGTCCACCTCATCTGGCCCGTTTGGTTTTCTTGGTTGTGGCCAGAAAGGCTGTGCTTGAGCGAAGTGATCTTGGTGGGTGGTAGGGGGTGGCCAGGGAACAAATCATAACTGGGGCTTTCTTCCACATAGCCTTGTGCATTATGCACATCACCTTAAATTTTACTCTGGCTTGGATGGGCAGCCAGTGTAATTTCCTCAGTGCGGTGGCTCCTGAGTGTCTTCGGGGAAGTCCAAGAAGAAGGCGGGCTGCCGCATTCTGGGTTACTTGGAGTCTTTTTATTGTACTTGAGGGTGCGCCCAAGTAGAGAGCGTTCCCATAGTCAAGACGGGACAGAATAATGGCCTGTACCATTGTTCTCCGAGCCTGAAAAGGGAGTAGGGGCAAGACTTTCCTCAGCATCCTCAGTAGGCCAAAGCATGTGGCAGACAATATTGTGGCCTGTTGATTGAAGCTTAGGGTGTCATCTAACCATACGCCTAGGCTTTTAATCCGGTCCTTTGGTTCTGGTGGGGTGCCCATACAGATCGGCCAGTCGATGATAGGTCTTGGTGCTGTTGTGTTCCCCAGAAACATTATCTCTGTTTTATCCCAGTTTAACTTCAGGTGGGACAAGGCCATCCATTTTGTTAGCAATCATAAAGTGTAGCGCACACAAGAAGGTCACGGATGATGTTGGTTGTGGGAATGCTTTTGCGGATGAGGTAGCAAAAACTACAGATAGAGATGCCACAAGTCGCATGTATGTTGCGGGCCCTGCAAATTGGGTCAGAGAAGCTGGAATGTGTGAGGACACAATAGAGAGTGTAAGATCAATTCAAGGAGAGGCTACAGAGAAAGAATTGAGTAAGTGGAAAGAAGGCACAGGAATGTTAGATGCAATGGGATGTTGGACGGAGTTGTCAGAGCACCAGCGTTGGCTGTTGCCAGATGCCTATGTGTTGCCTGTAGTTACTATGGCACATGGTCCAGCCCACATCAGTGCAAAGGGTACATGTAAGGTTTTGGCTCCGGTATGGCAGAATGAAGGTATTCCGAAGTGTGCGGAAAATGTGGGGTGAAGCACTGCATTATTTGTCTAATACATAACCCAGGAAAGAGAACCCCAACTCCAGCAGGTCATTTTGCTCCCCCGACATACGCTTTTGAAGTCTTGCAAATTGACTATATTCACATGGATCGGTGCAACAACCTCAAGTCTGTCCTAGTGGTGGTATGTGCTTTCTCCCGATGGATAGAGGCCTATCCTTTGAAGGATAACACTGCTTTATCAACTGCTAAAACGTTGCTTAAAGAGTTCTTCCCTAGATTCGGTTTGCCGCGAATTGTCTGGAGTGACAATAGAAGTGAATTTGTGGGCCAAACTATGCAAAAAGTGTGTGCTGGTCTTGGTATTAGACAGAAATTCCATGCGGCAAACCATCCCCAATCAGCGGGTTTGGTAACGTGCTATAATGGCACTCTCAAGCTCGAATTAGCAAAGATTCAGGCCAGCACAGGTCTTGCCTGGCCTGCCGCTTTACCTTTAGCTCTCTTGTCTACCAGGACCACTGTGCATTCTCGAGTGGGACTTAGCCCCTACGAGGTGGTTTTCGGACGCCCAGCAAATATCTGGGGAGTCCCTCGTCCAAAAAAGTATTCAGACATACCATACCCAATGTTGATTGTTAACTTACATGATTTGACTACTAAATTGAGTGTTCTTCGTCAACAGGTTCAAAGTGCTTTGCCAGAAGTCTCCACAGACCAAGGTCACTCGATTAAACCTGGGGATTGGGTCTGTGTGAAGAACTTTCAGAGAACCAAAAACCTGGAGCCCCGTTGGACAGCCCCTCGCCTAGTACTCCTCGTCACACGCACAGCGGTGAAAGTCCAGGGGAAGAAAAACTGGGTTCACGGCGTGCACTGCAAAAAGGTACCCTTGCTCTTGCCCTTCGACCAGTGGGTCCGCAGGGGCATAGGTGAGTCCGAAAGAGAGAGATTCCCCGTTTCGTACCTTTTAGTAGCGCCCGGTTGGATGGAACTAAGAAAGAAGACGATGATATTCTTTAAGAAGCTATACCACCACATCTTCGAATAGACACCACGAATCCAGAAACATTGTTTCAAGATCAGACTATATTGAATAAGAGAAGCTACAACCTCAGGCCTAGAACTATCAAAGACATTTGAACTCCTTTTTTTTATTACTTTTGTTGCAATTTTTATGAGATTATTGATGTGCCATCTGTCCCTGTTGCAGGGTCACAATAGGAGTCTTGGACTATACCCTGTTTTGGTGGCTAGGACCCCCAGGATTTGCAGTGTCATGAAAGCAAATAACTACAGCTAAGTGATTGAGGAAGATTTCCGTGAGCAAGATTTTTTTTTAGAAAGGATGGATGGTACATCAAGTAGGGAAAATAAGAAGACCGAGATGAAGCAGAAATACTGTAAATTATTGCGTAGTCGATTTGGCGTTACTTTGTGTATTTCGATGTTTTTATGCATTTTATTAGCATCTGCGGGTTGGATTGTTCATCTTCTACAGCCAAAACCCCTTTCTGATTCTACTTCTTTGCCTTCTCGCCTCTTTATTTCTCAACATGAGACACATGCCCTTCCCCCGCATGAGCAGATAAGAAGGATTGAATACCTGAATAACTCGTTCATTCAACTATTACACCGACACCAATTAGATGTCAACATAACTGATTGTTTGGTATGTGGACTCATGCCTTATAGCACGCATAAAGGAATGCCCTACCTAGTCCTTCCCTTCTCCTATGAAGGATCGGCATGGGCAATCTTGGCTATGTTCTCGGCCGCATACAATAATCGACTAAGATACCCGATTGGTTCGTTCAGGAGCGGAATGTATTTTAGCCATAGTAGCTTGATAAAGGGAGTAGTATCAATGGCTAAGATTGTAGATAAGAATAAGATACCCATCGATGAGAAACGAGCATTTGAAGGTTGGAATGTGACTCACTATATCACTAGCCTTAGGGATAAAACAAAGCAGGGAAAGTCTCCCCCAGTACGGACAGTACCCCATCAAGGTAAGTTTTGCCTTCAGATTAACAGCAAGAAGACTGATATACAACAGAATTGTTCCCATAGGTATGTTTTCACATCCCAGAATTCCCCTCCATTGGTTCCATCTCAGGGTACATACTTTGTCTGTGAGGACAGAGCCTATATAAGGCTCCCGTCTGACTTCTCAGGAACATGCTATATAGCCTTTTTGCTTCCTCCTACATACACTGCCCCTTCAGGTCATCACAGAAACAGATATGGTAGAGGGATAATTGACGCCAAAGATACAGCGGGACAAGAAAGAGGTGATTTATTTAAAGGATTTCTCCCTTTCTAGGGTCCAATGTTCAACAGTAGGCATATCAGGCAGCTGACTCATGTGGTCGAGACCACCATTGATGTTACTATAGGTGCTTTATGTAACATTACAGCAGAACTTCAGGCTGATCGTCTCATGACATTGCAGAACAGGATTGCATTAGATGTTATCCTAGCAGACCGAGGAGGGTTCTGTAGATTGATTGGATCTAGCTGCTGCATTTCCGTTCCTGATGATGCTCCAACAATATACCAGGCCATCTTCAAATTGCATACTATCTCCGAGTCGATTCATCAGGACGAAGGAGACTGGTCTTTGGTAGGATGGTCCTAGGGATTATTGTCTGTTTGGGGATGGAAGATACTAATTTTTCTTGGAGCGATATTAGCCATCATATTTTCTTGTTGCCTGTGTATACAGTGTGGTCCCGCCATTTGTGGTCTACTTGCCACTATGTGTGTCCCAACACCTGTGTCCAAGAAGACAGAGAATATTAGGATGATGGTACAGCACCAGTTTGATGACCTTATGGCCATTGAGGTCGACTCTGACTCAGACTAACATGAGTTTGGTGCTTTTGCCTGAGTAATGGCAAAAGGAGGGTCTGAGGTTCTGTATTTTGTGACTTTGTTCGTGTTCGGCTGCCATTTTGCGACTTGCCTCCATTTTATGTTGCCCTCACTCAGGCAGCACGGCCAGCCAGGTATTTTTTTGTCGTTTTCCTGCATTCACATACTAAGTACCTTTTTTGCCTCTATTTACTAGTCTAGTGTCAGGGTCTGACCGAGTACTACAATCCATGTCTCATTAACTAATCCCCGTCCAGACTATCTGTAGGTTTGCACCATTCTTTCCTGAGGCTATCTTATCTGCTGTCCTTCGCCATTCCCTCCATGAACTCTCTGATTCCACAACTGTCCTTCTTAAACATACAAATGTGTTTCTTCACCTGCAAGTCGGATTGTGTGGGTTCATTTGCAAATAGCTTAAGCGGTTGGGTAACAAACACAGCCAACAACCAAGATTGTTTGAAGTTACGTAATACTTTGCTTTCCGAGCCCCTCGCATTTGTCTGATTTGTATTTCTTGGGATTGTTTATTGTGTATCTAAAATCTATATAAACCCGTGTGCCACGGAGTTCGAGAGCAGTCTCCTTTGAACATACTTTCTGTACTTCAGGGACAACTGTGCTGGGTGCAGCTAATAAAATACGATCTTCTACGCCAACGGAGTGTCCGGTGTCTCTGTTCGACCAGGCAGGAGAACTCGCAGATTTAGGTGTACCCTGCGCCGCCGGGCCCTTAAGGCTCCGATTCTTCAGTTATGCAGATCACGCTTTCAGTTATTTGGTGTAAATAAGTGTAGTAGTTGTTGGGAAATTGTAGGAAACCAAATTAGAATATCTGCTATTGTGACTAATTTGTGACTAATTAGAAGCTCTCACAAAGGAAATGCAGAACTCTGATTGACTGCCTACACTTCAACCAGGAAGTGTTGCTGCCATTTTGGGATGCAGCGTCAGCTGAGTCCAACAAAAAAATGGGAAAAAAGGAAAGGGGGCAGGGTAGGAATACCCTGACCCACAAGCCTTGGGGTCCCTCAGGACCCTGCCATGGCATAAAAGATATTTTTTTTAATTCATAGCGATCTTGATAAAATATTTACAAATATCAACCTGAATACAAGCCAAAAACAAGCTCAGATTCCCGTGCTTTTTGTAATTGTAGCCCCCTGGTGGGGGGAAGCGAGGTTTAATTTTAAAAAAATGAAGGGGGCACACAGCCCTCCTCCAAAGGTTTAAAATTATTTGAGGACCACCACCTTCCCATGGCTAATTTTAACATTAAGTGGAGGCCGGCCTCGTGGACCCCCTTGGGCCCCAGGGACCTCCATCTCCCTGGGGCTATAAAGTAAAAATGATAAGGGTGGGCTGAGTGAATCCCCTGGAACACTGGCGACCACCAGCTCCCTCGGGCTGCAAATAAAATTCTTAGGGGCGTTGCAGACCCCCAGAACCCCAATGACCACAACCTACCGAGGCTATCAATAAATTGAATAGAGGGGCAGTGTGGACCCCCAGAGCCCTGGGGAACGTCACCTAATACTTTCTTCTGTGCCATTAATTAACCCCTTCGCTGCTCATGACGAGCTCAGCTCGTCATGCAGTACACTGGTTGTGTGCTTATGACGAGCTGAGCTCGTCATGAACAATAGGGATCATGCATATGCAGCACAGGAGGGGAAAACCTCTAGCAGCCAAGGTGTTAAGAACATGAATTTACACTCATAAGCAAAGGAGATGGACTCCACCTGGTACTATTTATCTCCTCATAGACACATAGATACTGTGAAGGCTTACAAAACCAACTTAACCTGTTTAAAGAGACCTATGGAGAAGGCTTATATATAACGGCTTTAGAAGAAAGATAAACTAACATGATGTTTACCCTAAACTGAGACTTGACAGCCAACTCAAAAGGAAAATGTGTGTGTACATAACACAGACACCCAAAAGGGCTAGGCGTGTAGGGATTAGTAGTTGTGAACACACATTCAAATTTACAAGGGGATCTTCGCAATATTTACAAGCAGGGAGACAAAAATGCTATTCCAGGGGTTTATTACATTTGTGGACAGAATGCTCCCTGTTTATTGCCAGCTACCTGGGAGGGAATCTGCTGTTTAGGCAAGCTAATTGAAAAGATGAACCATGTGAAGAATTTAGATGCAGTAGCATTAACACTTGCACAAAGACAGACAGAAACTCAGTACAAACACAGGAACTGTTTGGAGCTGGCATTCCATCTATAGGTGTCCTCCTAACTGACAAAAAGGTTAGAATAGATCTGAAAAGATTAGAAGTTGTCAACAGTTGTTGTCAAAATGGCAACAAGCAACTGAGCTTTTCTTGTACTTAATACAGCAGTAATAGCTATAAGGTTAATAGTTTTTCAGGATCAACTTGCATTAAACATCTTACTTGCAAGAAAGGGTTGAGTCTTCAAAAAGCTTATATTAACTCATTGCAGTACTTACATGCCTGACGAGAGCAGGTAAATAGAAGGCTCCACAAAGAATATATCAGGTTTAGAACCTGAATTATGTGAATAGGAAATACCATGTTTGTTTGAAAATTTTGGAAAGGTAGTTGCCGCAATTGAAAATTGGTTTTCAAAAGCAGGGAAGGGTATACTGCAGGTTATTCAAATGTCAATATATGGTAATAGTGGGGCTTTGTCTAATATTTCTTTATACCCTGTTCTTGATCTATAGATACATATTTTGCAAGAGAAATGGAAGGTTGGATAAAAATGGCATTAGATGGAATTGGGTGAATGACGTCTACATGAACTCATTGAAATTAAGAGGCTTGAAAAGAAAAAGACGAGACTCAACTGACAATGAAAGTGCACTCTGAAACTGTGATGATTAATAAAATCAGTAGACAGGGGATTGTGGAAGTTGAACATTTTTACATACATTTACCTCATAATAATGCAGAAATATGCTTTGACTTTAACATAGAAGATGAATGTCAAAATAGTGGTTAGAGAAAATTTGCATTAATTAAACATGCAAAATGTGAAAATGCTGCTTATTTCTACAGAAAGCTCCCATTTCTATTGCTCTTATACTACTAGGCCACAATATTTTCCTGATTCTTTCCTACTCCTTTAATAAAATTAATGTATTTTAGTAAATACTGATTTAACATTATAACTAAACAGTAGAACTTGACATCTTTGTGAAATGTGCTGTTTACTGCAAAATGTATTTCCTTCCTTCCTCCCACCATATGACTTCATCATATTTTAAATAGTTTTGTCTGCCACATGCTTATATTGAACAAGTATATTAGCAAAATAAAGTGCTTTTTGTAGGGTTTAAATTTATGATCTAACATGGACATCCTAGATATTAATATTTCATTTTGTAGAGCACTCCATTGTTACTCAACTCCTCACTCACCATGAACTGCCAGATCAACCCTGTGTCCTCCACATGCTTCAACACCCTCCACATACTCCGCAAGACCTTTAAATAGATCCCCCCAACTCATCACCAGCAGACTGGACTATGGAAACACGCTCTACGCCGAATTCAGCAAAACACTCCTCCTCAAACTCCAGACCATCCAGAACACCGTAGCTAGAATCGTCCTTAGCATCCTATGACATAACCACATCACCCATCGCCACAGCGATCTCCATTGAGTCCCAGTCAAAAAAAGAATAACCTTCAAACTGCTCATTCACACCTACAGAGCCCTCCATAACGCCAGAATAGCTCAACAAAAGAATCTCCTTCCAAGTCCCCAAGAGAAACCTCCGCTCTGCCGACCTAGTCATGGTCCCCCACATCCACAGGGCCAGAACGGGTGGCAGATACTTCTCCTTCATTGCGGCCAAGACATGGAACAGATTTACCCGCCGCATCAGATGAAGCTCTACACTGCACCTATACAAAAGAGATCTCAATGACCTGGCTCTCCGGATGAACACGGAGCTGTCTCTACCCACTTCCCAGCGCCTTGAGACCCTCACGGGTGAGTAGTGTGATCTATAAATCCCTCACTGATTGATTGATTGACACTAAATAGTTAACAGAGTAGGCTTGCAAAGGTTCTCAAGAGAACCTTCCTGGATGTATCTTTTTGTAATACGCTGTAGCCACACTCAAATAAATACCTGTCAACATGGGTGCTTACCTTGGGAATCAAGAAAGTAGAAGACAGCACATCAGAAGATCCCTTCCTATTGGTTAGAAATTAGCCAACATTAATAGTTTGCAACATGTTTGGTGCTTTCTACATAGTACATGTTCCTAGCTAGAGTTAAGGCATTCTAAGCACCACTATGCTGCCATGCCCCTTAGCACTTTGTTGTGCTAGCTCGAATTGCCATAAGCTACTGTTAACAGTGATTTATTTGTTTTCCTTAAGTCTTTTCCTAAAGTCTGATGAGACTTTCTATCTTTATTCTGCTCATAGCGATCACTGTGATTAATTCATGTTACCTGTTTTAACGGTTGCTACTGCAAGCCGTTAGGGAACTCAGCTGAGTTTACAGAACTACTCCTTATGGGGAGCTTAGTCTTAGTCCTTTGCTCCAAATTTTACTTGCTCAATTCCAAAAATAAATCTTTATGGGTTTACATTAGGATAGGTTGGAGCTTTTAGATTAAAATAGAGAATAATTTATTTATGGAACACGCTGATATTTTTCATGGGTGTTATAACCAAAGTTTTATCAATATTTCTGTAAACGCTTTTAATTTAACTAAGCTGAATAAACAGACAAAAATACAGACTCATCTCTTAAAGGGAAAATAATACTTTTAAAATGTCATCAAACCTCTCAACATTGACTGAGCATTGCTCTAATTTGAGTTATAGTAAATTCCATTTAGAAGCTTCGGTCTTATACCTTTCGTTGATCTTTAGGGGAAAGATCTAACAACATAAGGAGGCACACAAAGCCTGAGGCATGAAAGTCATTTACATGCTTAAGTGGCTAATTAGGGTTTCTTATGAGGGAGTGACCACTACCTGCTTGCATTTCTCATAGGCATTAGGGCCTCATGTGCAGTCACAAAATATGCAGAAAACCGGTACATTGAGTTTGTAGATAGCTACAATTGTGACTTATTTTCAACAGTTTAAAATATACACATACCATTAATACGGTGATATTGCCCGGACTCACCTGAAGTAGCTCAAAGATCAATTGGAGCCAATTGAACTATATCTGCACTAATTTTCTCATTATTCACCAAACCACGAGGCTTATAGTAGTTCAGACACAGGAACGTTTAGGTTATGCAGAGAAATCCTTTGAAACTGTACTGGGTAAAAACACCACATTGTCCACCGACACCTTACCAATACAATATTCACTTCCAGGGTGCACATGGCATCAGCTGGGCCAACCACCGCAGTTCAGGATGTCTCCAAACACCTGTATGCCACATAACAGGTGGAAGCCAGAGCATCTGCCACTGGTCACCTGTATGGATTCCTACCATGGCCACCTAGAATAATAGCAAGCAGAGAAGGGTGAATGGAACTCAACTGCAGAGTTGAGAAGCATGATTCGTGAATGGTAAAAGGAGGAAGGTCTCATAGAATTGCTGTAAGTAAGAAACAACAGCGTTTAATTCACCTGAATATATTCATGTTTCAATTACAATTATTACATTGCTAATCACTTATGGGTTTATTTTAATCTGTTCTAATTTTATAGGTCTTAATAAAGAAAAATATATAGATGTGCGTTTGCTGGCAAGGCGTGCGCATTTCCATTACCAAAGTATGGCATCACGCATCAGTTATTATAATCTCTTCCCACGCACTCCTACCTAAATGAGACATTTCAAATAAAAAATAGCTAGCATAAGTAAAAGCCGTGGAGTTTTGGCATGCTTGGTTATATGTGATGTACAGTACTGTGGACTGCAGCTGGCCGCAGTCCCAGGTAGGTGCAAGGAAGTGCCGCATGTTCCCGCCAATGCACTCTCGGGGAGAATAAGGGTAGAGAAATCCATATGGCAGGATGCATGATGAGGCCACTCATCAAAAAATGATTTACAATCAGACACGAGCGCCGAGGTGCTGGGCACGCGCATGATAATAAGGCTTTTGCTAAATTCTTAATTTGCCATAATTTAATCGCTGCAGCATTGAGCAGTGTCATCCGTTAAAATAAGGCATTGGGTCAATTCGTCCATATGTTTCATGATTTCTGAGTAATGATAAACAAAGGAAATCATTTGGGGAGTGAATTAACATTTTAAGGCAATCTCAGATTAGTTTAATTGTACTGGTGCAATACTTTGCTACGCAAATCGACGTTAATATCATCCACGTCTTTCTTGTGCTTGTCACATCGTGTGTATTTTAAAGCTCAAGGATGGGGCACAGGCACAGATATGGAAAGCTGTGGGCAACTCACTAGTGGTAGCAAATGTAATAGACAATGGCCCTTATTTATGAGGCCTTGCGTCAGTTTTGCGCCACCGGTGCGTCACTTTTTGTGACGCACCAGCGGCGTACAAAATGCGCCTTGTTGCGCCATATTTAAAAAGTGACGCATCTAGGAAGATGCGTCACTTTTTAAACACCTGCGCCACATTATACCTGCGTCAGGTATAATGTATGCAGAGGGGGCGTTCCCCCGCAAAAAGCCTCGTAATAGTGACGCAGTGAAATCTATGAGATTTCACTGCGTCACTTTTAGGATGCTGTTGCGTCAAAATCTTGCGCCTGCCTCACAGCAGGCGTAAGACTGACGCAAGCCCTTTCACATGGGGCTTTCCCCATGTGAAAGGACGCATTGCTGGAGATGCGTCACTTTTGTGACACACTCCAGCAATGCGTCACTTTTGCGCTTACAGATGGGTCAGAAATACTGACGTATCTGTAAGTCCTTGCGACATGATGCGCCATACATTAAATATGACGCATCATTGGTGTCGCAAGGAGTGCGCAGTGAAAAGTGACGCATCGCTGTTTTCACGTAGCGATGCGTCACTTTTCATAAATGAGGCCCAATGTGCACAGTGAAACTACAGAGGAACAAAACCTGTTTGCAAAAGGCTAGCAATGCTAGCCCACAAAAAAAACGGAAAAACAATTATAACGAAACACGAGAAATTTATTTTAGAATTAGGATTTTGATTTTGAAATGTGATCTCCATCAAAAATACGTGCACCTTTTCCTCCAAAATGTCTCTCTTCCTTTCTTTGTCCTCACTTTAGCGTGTTTCTGTCACCTGCCCGGAGCCGATGAAAGCTATGGGCCCGATTCACAGAACTAACTTAAGACAAAATCCTAAACTTACTACTTTTGGTATTCACAGAAGTTAGGATTTTGTCTTAAATTAGTTCTGTGAAGCGGCCCCATTCTTTTCATGTTGCCTAGTTAGGGCCAGTGTGTTCATTCACAAATTACCTCTTCGGGCCTCTTGCGCCTTGTATACCCCTCAGTGACAGTATGGGCAGCCTGTAACATGATCAGCACCTGACATGACTTTTTATTCTTTGTGAGAAAAGGCACCGAACAATTTCAAATGTCATTATTTGTACTCTAGACACAAATAATACAAAAATCATATTTCATTTTCAGAGATTTGTTCAATTTTCATTTATGACTCATGGACTTTTAATTCACAATGTGGCACCAGGCTCAGACATTTTTGTTTATATAGCTAAGGGACCTCTAAGGCATTTCGTGCCAGTAATAGCCTGTAAGTTGCAAGCACAGTGAACTACACGTTTCTACATTCTCTCTTTCAAATTCTGAGACCCTCGTTATGAGTGTTTCGGAATTTGTTGCAGGCATGTCGGGGGACGGGATTCTTTGATTTCATCTGGTATCCCCTCATTAAGGTCCTACGACTATATTTTTTCACCCTGGAATGGGAAATAATTACAGAGATTTGGTAAAACCAGATACTTTCCGTCGCGCTGTTTCCCAGTACCGAGGTGAAAACTGACATTTTCCACCCGTGCAAGGTAGGTGAAAAGTGTCAGCGGGAGAGGGTCAGTGGAGACGGGGCAGGGGGGGGGGGGGGTGGGGGGGTTATGGATGGGGTCGCAGGTGGTCCGGGCATGGTTCAGTCTGCTGGGGGGCTCAACGTCTGCTCCCTCGTCTGCTGCTGCAAGGTTTGTGCCAGGTTCAGGCTGTGCTCCTACCAATAGCCCCAGCAGCATGTAACATAGGGCATCATTACGATGACCTACCACCCAGGGCCGGAGAGGCCATAGCAGGCACCAGGCAATCCCCCGGTGTGCCGCACGGGTGGGGGCCGTTTTTGGGCCCTGGGCGCCGTTTTTGTTACAGGCCCGTTATTGCAGCATAGCTGCAAAGCTGGCCCTGTACCAAAATCGGCAAAAAACCGGCCCGGAAAAGAGCTCGGCGGCACCTCTAACCCCCCCCCCCCCCCCCCCCCCCCCCAGTGGGGAGTGGGGAGCCGGCCGACCACTTTGCCAGGGCCGGATGTGGTTCCCAGTCCGGCCTGCCGCCACCATAACGGTATGCGGGACCGTCTGCCAGGGGTGCGCCGGTCCCGCACCTGCAATTAGGATGCCACTGTGGCAGTGGTGTCCCCCCATTCCCAGCATTGTGGCGGGCGGTGCTCACAGCACCGCCCGCCACAATGCTGGGAATGAAGGTTGTGCATTGGCATGCACAAGGTGACAGGCACCGCGCTATGCCTGCCACCTTGTCCATGCCAATGTAGGCGGGTAGTACCCCCCAAGTGCACCCCCCCCACAGCCCCAACACCAAGGGGGCCAGCAACCGGCCCCCACTAGAGTAAACCTGCCTTGTAGACACCGCCACCATATTCTGGCAGTTTTCCGCCCGGTCGACAAGTGGACCGGCCAAAAGGCAACGGACAGTCTTCCCGTTTGCCTCGGACGGGAAAACCATCCTAATGTGACGGGGGTCATTCATGGAAGGATGGAGGGCGGATCGCCCCCGCCGGGCCGAGGGGTGGCCTGGCGGGGCAATCCGCCCGTCATCCTAATGGGCCCCATAGTCTGGTGTCTCCCGGCCCTGAGTTATCAGGTACACAGTTTGTGGATCTAATAGTTCAGGCCTATCACCCTTGGTGAAATTCTGCTACTGGTAAAAAAGTGAATGCCCCAATGAGTGGCCCTGGAAATGTGCTGTATTTGTCCGACCCCTGGAATTACAGACAGTGGGATACGATAGCTCTGTTAGTGAGTTTGAGTTGAAGCCTGAGGGTCTACTAAGAAATGAACAATTACTGGATGAATCGGGAATTCAGAATCTGAATCCCCGTTTAATTCCTTATTTTGCACCAACTTTCACCTATGGTTTCGGCTGCATTTAGCAGTCCAAAACATCAGATTAAGCTAAAATACTCATACTATTGAATAGGCTGTTCTAACTGGCCCCTCAGAATTAGGAACCGTTCATAGTGATGCCTAAGTGGATGGCTAACTGATCCTTCAAAGTCATCCTAGTAGCCAGATTGGAGCTCGGTCAAATAGATCAACAAAATCCCCATAGACATCAGGATTACAGCAGTATGTAAAGGACGGAACATACAGCATTACCAATATTTAGTAAACGTTCATGTTGCTCTATGAGCGAGGAGAAAATGACAATTACCAAATCATCAAATATTGAAATCACTTGCCCTTCGTTTTCCACTTGAAATAGTATTATAACACAACATATTGAAAAATTGTGAATTAGACTCAAAAGTGCCTTTTTATATAGTGTTGGGTGCAATAATGCTGTTATCCAACGCACAGAAATAACCGCCTCATCCATACAACACTTTCCAGTTCTTTAACATATGTTTTGGTATTTACTGGATATGCTACTATTGCGGCCAGCTTCCCACCGCACCATGAGCAGTCGACTCCCCAATGGACATGGTCTATGGCAGTGCACAATATGGGGTTAGCCGCAGAGTCTGGCCACACTCAGGCAGACCCCATCCACCAGGGCTGTTTTGTAAAAAAAAAGGGGAGGGGGAAGTGACCCCCCCTTCCCAAGCCTTTGCAGGCTCCAGGCAGGACCATCGCAGCTGATTGGCAGCCTGAGGGTAGAGAAATGGCATTGTTGGCCACTCCAGGTGCGCATGTCAGTTTGGCTAGCTGTCTTGGGATGGGCAGCCCATCTACAGCGCTCCAGAAACCCTGGTCCTGCTGTAAGGAGATTAACGCTGGTGCATTTTACCGGGAAAGACTTTGGTGCTTTTAAACCCACTTCTCGCGGCCCTCGCTACGCGGGAGCCGCTCACCACCATCATCACTGTGGGGGAGAGCTGAGAGCTGCGGATCCTACTGTCCAGCGGAGCACTTTGCTCTTTCAACACTGATGCCCAGGCACACAGCGGGACTGCGAGGACCAGCAGGCAGTGTGGCTTGATCTGCCACAGCTGGTCCTCTTCCGACCTCCACCTTCATTGCTTCCTATTTAGCCCTGCTCTTGCACGCACACGCGGGACGCGCGCGGGGCGGAGCACGGGGCGAAGCCCGGGCAAAGGGCGGGCCGCTTGAGGCCAGGACTGGGCCATCCCCCTGGTCTGTTTTCTCCTCAGATCCTTCTCCTGTAAACATCGAAATCAACTGTGCTCGATGATGACCACGAGGGAAACAAGGAGCAAAAGCACGATGGCAGCAACGGGAGCTGCCAAAGGTACATTGGATAATTACTTTGTCAAAGCAGGGTCACTATTGATCGATGAAATCACGGTCTTGGAGAGGCGTATCTCACAAGAAATAGACTGGGTGAGGAGATCTTCAATGGGTCCCTTGGCACAGGCTAAGACCCCAGACAACAGACCCGAGCATACTGAGCATATTGAGTCTAACAATGGGGTAACTGGTGTTAGCGAGTCTTCTGTGAATCCAGATTTAACAAACTCCACCTCTCACATTAGTGCGAAGGACCTCAGCGATTTTGTCGACCTGAGTTTGCTAAATTTGCCACCGGTCCAACCCCACCCTATCCCACTCCCCACTCCTGACCATGCTCCCGATGTTGATAACACCAATGGCAGAGATAGTAACCCATTGCAGGGGCTAAGGGAAGGAGCTATCCCCAAAAGGAAAAGAGGGGTTCAAAACAAAGGGGGAAGGAAGGCAAAAACTCCAAAGCTCAACCCTACTCCGGAGGTTAATATCCCTGGATTGAGCACAACAGGGAACTTGCCTACTGATAGAGCTGATGCTCTACATATCGAGATCCCGTTTGTAGAGACAACAGAACACACTAATACGAACCCCTTTGAGACCTCCGGCGAGGATATTACTCTTGCCAATATAGGCGGTCTTCTGAGGTCCTTATTAAGTCCCCTAGAAGCTTGGCTTATCAAGATGGAAGCCAGGCTAGTGACCATAGAGAAATCGATGGTGCAACTAGCTAATAGCTTCAAAGCAGATAGCAAGGGTGGTAGAGGGGGGCAGGGATAAAGAATAAGAGGGGTGTCCCAGCTATCACCATGACAGACAATAGTGCAGCACCCTTAGCCCGACAGGCCAAACCAACCCCCTCCCAAAGTACGACCACGCAGTCCAAGGTTAATGCTGCTATTCCCAATCAACCCACAGTTCGACATGCACAACCATCCCCTTCCCAAACCATGTCTAAGCAGCCTAAGGATAATACTTCAGTTCCTAACCAGCCTCAGAAAGTAACAGTACCAACAGATGAGGCATTAGGCAATACTAACAAGTTCAGAGAAGTGAACTTGCCGCCGGAGGCAAGTCCGCATACAGTAATTTTAGCGGGGGTTCCAGAGTTAAAAACAACTTTTAAAGAATCTACCGCCTCTTTAAAGAATAAGGTGGTAAGCTGGTTATCTATGTACAGACCTCTCCCGCAAGGCATAACAAGCAATGTCCTTATGGTAAGAAGGGTCCCATGGGTGGGTAGTTCAAGAAAATCCATCAACGGAGACAGTGTCCTGATCAGTTTTAAAGATCCCAGAACCGTCTCCCACATTTGTGAATGGTTCCCCGATGACCAGGGGAGTAATATTCAGTCCCTACCCCTTTCTTTCACCCCCGCTGACTTATGCATGTGAGGAGGAGGGATGGGGCAGCCTCCCGGAGAGGGTGGGTGGGTGGGATGCCAGAGGGAGAGGAGATTTCCACTATCCTAGAAGTCAACACCAAACGTACTTTACAACAAATACTGAGGAGGAGGGTTGGGAAATTTGTGACGGGAGGGTAGGTGATTGGAGGGGAAGAGAGAGAGGAGACTACCACCGCCCCAGAGTCCACCAGCCTATATATCTTCCAACATTTAATAGGTATAGCCACTTAGACATGGTGGATTGACAGTTTATGTGTAATGGTAGCGAGCATTACTGTTGTCCCAGGGAGGGCATGGAGGCAAACATCATACCCCCTAGATTTACATCTGATCTAATGCTAGAGACTGGGCAGCCTGACGTTCCATCATATAGCAAGGAGGTCAACCAAACCACTGTTGAGCCGCCTCGTATTATCAGGGAACTAGGGGAAGCACTAGGAGATTTGGCCCCAAAAATAAGGCCCCTGGGTAGTCCAAATGATAACGTCCCCTCCCTTACCCCAGCTTCGAACCTAAGGCCACCATCTCTGAAGATAATATCATGGAATGTGGCTGGCCTGGGTAACAAGCTGGAACAAAAGGAATGGACTTCTTTTATCGACTCCAAAGATATATGCCTGTTTCAAGAAACCTGGGCTAGGGATGAGTACTCTCACCAAGGCTTCGCGGCATTCTCCATTCCTGCGAAATGGGGGGACAGGGGCCGCCCTTCTGGAGGCCTCTCAACCTGGGTGGCAACCCACCTGGGATATCAGGCTGCACGTCTCCCCTTGGCTTCAGAGGACATATTAGTTGTGTTGCTGGAATGGTCAAACTCCCGTAGACTTGCCGTGATAAATGTATACTCAAGACCGGTAAACATATCACAGGAATCACCTACCATTGAGGAACTGTCAGCTTTCCTCAGCAAAATTCCCAAGGGGATCTCATTTGTGGTGGGTGGGGACCTGAATTCACATTTTGAGCCCCTTGCAGGCCTCTTGGATGGGTCCTCCTTAGAAGAGGACGCAAGGTGGTCAGTACCCTCCACGGTGGCTCCTCCGCCCAGAGCTCAGACCCCACTTGCACTACAGATTACTGCCCTAACCCTCAAACAAGGTGTCAGGGCTTGCAATGGGCGCACCAAATCCGATATTCCCAGTAAACACACCTTTAATAGAGTGGGCAGGGAGTCAAGACTGGATTATGTTCTAGTCCAACTGTCCTCGTGGTCACATATCATCGATTTTAGGGTGATAGATGGAGTAGATAGCGACCACAACGCCCTAGAATTGGACTACGCTCTCCCTGGCCAGGAGGGTAAGGACCATGTCATGGCGGTGGCAAATCCAGGGCTTCTCCTTGAAAATAACAGAAGGAGAGTAAGGTGGGAAAAACTAGTCACTAGTAGAGAGAAGCTCCCCAGGCTTTATACTAGACTCATTCCAATATTGGAAAAAGTGGGTATCCTAAGTGAGGAATCCAGCACCCAGGAAACTCACAAATCACAGTGCCTGGTACATGAGGAACTCATTAGGACCTTCGCGGCAGACCTCTTTTTTAAGGGACACAGCAGAGGTAGCGGGTCTTACCGCAAAACATGGTATAAAGCCGCATGTCGCAAGGGGAAGGGAGATCTCTTGTCCTGCATCAAGGAGAACAAAAGCAGACTGGAGATACAGGCCAGAAGACGGGAATATAAGAAATTGGTCACCCATGCCAAGATTGAATGGGATCAAGACAAATGGGAGGAACTCTCTAGTTCTCTAGCTACCAGGGATTCCCGTAAATTCTGGCGAATTGTCAACACGGGATCTGAGGATTTAGCATCGGCAATAGAACCGAACATCCCACCAAGGGTATGGCAAGAGCACTTTCAGTCCCTCTACACAGTTGAAGTTAGGGTCACATGCTACTCACCCCCAACCACATCCAGCCATCTAGAGGGGGACCCCTTTACAGAAAAGGAGGTGCGAGCTGCTATTGTGGGCCTGTCATCAGGCAAAGCGCCTGGGCTGGATTGCCTCCCAGGCGACCTTTTTAAACAAGAGCCTGATGTATGGGCCCCCTATTTATTGACAATATTTAATGCTGTCTTGAAGGGCATGGAGGTGCCCTGTACTTGGCTGGGCGCAGAGGTTGTTCCTATATTTAAGAAGGGTTCGCCTCTGCTCCCAGCCAATTACAGGCCCATCAGCCTTATAGATGTGTCCCAGAAGCTTTTTGGTAGGCTTATATTAGATCGCCTCCAGAACTGGCTTGAGGAATCTGCCATTCTTAGCCCATATCAGGCGGGATTTAGAAGGGGGGTGTCTACAACTGACCAGATATTCCGCCTAAACCTGATTTATTGGATGACCGCACTAATCGAGGGGGGCAGCTTGTACACGGTGTTCGTGGACTTAAGAGCCGCCTTCGACTTGGTGCCAAGATCCAAATTATGGAGTGTGCTTGTTGACTTAGGCATCCCGGTAGACATTCTTTCCATTCTGATGAAATTACATCGGAATAATTTTGCGCTTGTCAGGTGTGGCAGAAATGGGAACCTAACGGAAAGATTCCCCGTTGACAGAGGGGTGAGACAGGGCTGTATGCTAGCACCGACCCTGTTCTGTCTCTTTGCGAACAGGGTAATCGCCCACCTGACTAAGATTGGTGACATTGATGCTCCCAAATTGAATGGCAGCAGGGTGCCCGCTATCATGCTTGCGGATGACACCCTGCTGTTGTCAAAATCCCCCATGGGAATACAACGGGTACTGGATGGGTTTTTAAAATTTTGTATGGAGAGGGGCCTTGAGATCAATGCCTCTAAAACAAAATACATGATCCTAAACCCCACTCCCTCAACACGCCCTAATCCCTTGCTTGGCTCAGTGCGACTAGAGAGGGTCTCTACATTTGAGTATTTAGGTGTAACCCTAAATGAGAATATGACATGGGGGACACACCAGACTAAGGCTAATATGGTGCAGATAGCGGGTGGTATCTCCAGGATGGTGAACAAATCAACATATCGTCCACTTGGCCCTGTCATTCAAATTTATAAATCTCAGGCACGGGGGCAGTCACCTATGGGGGCAAATTGTGGGGCCACACTTCTGCCCAAAACCTGATGATTACGGAAAACAAATTCATCAGGCATCTGGTAGCTTTTCCACCAAGCACGCCTTTACTCCCTCTGAGATTGGACTTGGGTATTAGGCCAATTGCCGGAGATATGGCACACTACCCCTCAGGTCATTCACCAGTTCTTGGTCTTTGCCTCCGACCACAGAGCACTGCCCGGCATGTGCGCATTTCCAAGAAAATGACTTACATGTGGTACTCTTCTGTACAGCCTACCAAAAAATCAGGAAACACTGGCTTGTCCCCCTTCTTAAAAATCTGGGCTTCAGACAGTTCCTCCCTGCGTACAGAATCCTAAAGACTGATGTGTCACCCCCAATTGTGTTCGCAGTGGCAAAGTATTTAACAGCAATGTGGCTCGCTCGCACCCGCCTTTTGAAGGCGCAGGTGGATTTTTTATAATTTCAGCCTACTAATGATTTTAAGCTTTCTAGAGGCTGAATTGACTTATATGTTGTAGTCCAACTTTTATAACTAATGTTTTATTGATCTGTTTAAATTATAATGACTTTGATTGTCTGTATATCTTTTATGATCTAATAGATCGAAATAAAGATTCAATTGAATTTATAGGTTTGGACTCAGTACATGTTGCAGCATCCCCTTATACAGGCATGGCATCAAATTTTCTTGACAACCAACCACTCAAATGCCTAATGCGGCCTCCACATATTTGAATCACCTCGAATACCATACGCAGCAATTTCACATGCAGGTATGATCTCAGATGGCAATGCTACCTCTCCATACACAGGTACGTATTCAAATGAACACCCCAGTATCACAGTGTACAGATTAGACCTGCACCCTTCACTCTTGCCTTCATCGCAGAGTAAAGATCCATTCCTTTCCCTTCCTCGTTTTGTCCCTCTCTTTTCTCTATGCTCTTTCTTCGAGATAAAAACAGCAGAGTCTTGCACTGGTAAAACTAAACTAACCACCCTCAGCCAGCTTCTGTGCTCAAGTCAAGGTAGTCACTGCAATGCACTTCTAAGCTATTTATTTATTCCAGGGGACCAGAATTACTGTGGCAGTCACCTCACAGCCCAACCAATCCTGTCATATGACAGGCGTTCTTTGAGTTGGTAATCCAACCCTACATACTCTAACTCTGGTACATACAGTTTGGTGGATAATCTCCACTAAGAAGTGCCATTCATATTGTGATTGGCACACCTATCTCTAATTGTCTTTTCAAATATACCATCTTTATGGTTACAGTAATTCATCACCTATATTGGATAATTACTTTGATTGGCTTCCTTGTTTGGATTGGTACTCCAGCTCCATACAGCCAGATATTGACATACATATTGATGCTCTTTGACCTTTGGTGCAATACATTAGATTGGAATAGATGGTTTACAACTTCAGTGCCCTGAAGAAGGCCAATGTTTAAATGGACGAAACGCGTTGGCTGATGTTTTAAGAAAGAGAAAAATATATGGATCGTATAGAGACTGTCAATTACAAACAATAGATGTATCTGATTATGAAACTTTGCTGCTCTTTTTCACTCACATGTTTGCCCTTTTTTGTGGTGCAGCTCTGACTGTCCTTGGTCAATCCAGTCATATGCTTAGAGCTGGTGATTTTAAACATGTTGCACTGCAGCTATCCCACATACCTCACACATTTATCACAATTTACCTCTCTGGCACTCCAACAATGTGAAAGCTGTCTTCGATGCAAAGTTAGAGATTGCAGCCCAAATAGATGCTGGTGTCTACAGAATCATGTGACTGCTCAATGAGTAACAAAACTCAATAGATAGATAGATAGACAGACAGACAGACGGACGGACGGACGGACGGATAGACAGACAGACAGACAGACAGAGAGACAGACAGACAGACAGACAGACAGACAGCAGTGGCAGCTCCTCCGCTGCTATTTCAGAAGTGCAAAAAAGAAAATGAAAATGATAAAGCCATGACGTTCTTATCAATTTCTTTTTCTATGTGCGAGTCAGAGCGTGGCTGGCTCAGTGATGCCCGAGAAAGGGAGGAGTGGTTTGCTCTCCTCTAAGTACACAGGACAGTTTGGCAGACATGATAAGGGCCGGCCAAACTGTCATGCACACTTGGCATGTTCTCTATTGGGCTGTGATGCACAGCCCTGGACATGCCAGCCTCCCCAAGCACTGCCTGAGCATCCAAACAGGACACTCAGAGCAACCATGACGCTGCTCCTGCAGCGGCGTGATAGGCTGGGAGAGTCCGGAAGCCTGGGTACTTCTGGTGCTTCAAGCAGATGGAAGAGAGGAGTGCTGCAGCTAGACAGGCATGCAGCGGCGCAGCAGACAGGGAAAGTGTATTTACATTTATTTTTAATGTCCCCCGCTTCCCCTCTTCCTTTCTGAGCAAGCCGCTACTGATAGATAGCAAGATAGACAGATAGATAGACAGATAGATAGATAGATAGATAGATAGATAGATAGATAGATAGATAGATGGATAGATGGATAGATGGATAGATAGATGGACATCCCACGCATGTTCAACTCTTGCACAAATTTATGGTGAAAAACAAACTTGCATACATATATCTTATCGCTTCACAGGCTGCCATATACAGATGTGTGTTCAAACTAACATTCTGATTGTTCAAGGTAGGTCATCCTTACATTGTTTTCCTCCTGCAGAAAGGTAGTACTACGCCTGGCCCTTCTCCTGACAGCCTTCCTTCATAGCACCACTGCACCACAAATTATATACAACAGAGTACACACTTGTAGAGCACCCTTTGGTCTCCTTAAGGTGCACTTCTGATGTCTGGATCTCACTGGCTGTCTCCTGCTAGTCTGCTCCCCAGATGAAGCACAAGATTATTCTGGTGTTTTGCACAGTGTGTCAGGTAAGATATATAGGGGCTTATTTACAAGCCCCATTCATCGCCGGTGCTTCACTTTTAATATGGGAAAAAGGGACGTACTGGCGGTGAAAGGGGCTTGTAAATAAGCCCCATAGTCCTGAACCCTGCACTCTATTTCAGTCTTGGTCCTCAACATGGTGTAGTGCACATGGGTAAAGGTTGCATAACTACAGCCAAATACGGGACTCATATTTCACCTCAGTGTCCAGACTGTTAGATCTACCACACTGAATGTGAAGTGTTTTTTAGTTCTAATATCTTTATTAATTTAAAAAAGACATATAAATAGTTAAGATATAATAAAAATCAATACACTGACAGGAACAATACATATTCAGTGTAAATACTGTCAAATATAGCTCCTATATAACAATGCGAATAGTATGTTTGTAAAAAATTTAAATCAAAATGGAACTATACTAAAGAGTCAGTTGCATCACTTGACAAAAATCAAACATAGGTGATAAGACAAGGGAGAAGGTAAAAGAGAAAGAGAGGAAAAAAAAAGAAGAAAGAGAAAGAGAAAAGAGCAAGAGAAAAGAGCGAAGAGCGATTCTCCTGCTACAAAAAGGCGGGAAAAAGAAATTAAGGAGACGACACAAAGGGAAATTACTCTACCATACCCTTTGAAGCTAAGTCCACATATTTATCCAAGGATCTCCATACCCCACTAGAAATAGAAGGAGAGAGGTGATTCTCCTCCACAGAGGTATGAGCCCCACGAAGGAAAGAGACCCAAGCCCACCATGTATGATATGATATGGATCCAAATGATTTAACAGCAATTGACAGCAACAAGTCTAATAACTGTATATCTAAAAAATCCAGTGGCAATGGCAATAATGTAGCCCATGGACCCAACAAAATTAAAGGTAACGAAAGCTGAAACTGAATGTTAAAAATTAGAACTAGATGTTTATGAACCAGTTCCCAAAAGGGTTGGAGAAAAGAACGTTAAAAAAACATGTGTTGATGTGTACCAGTGGCTAGATTACAACTCCAACAGGGATCATTATCCTTAAGATTGAGGGAGTGCAGGCGTACCGGGGTCCAATGCAGGAGATTGAGAGAACATTTTTTAGAAGGAATTAAAGAAGGAGAAATTTTATTACGCAAAGAAAGATTCCCAATAGTTTGCCAAGTGTCTGTGGTAATATGCTTAAAAAGATCATGGTCAAAATGGTGTAGCCATTTCTGGTGGGTAACGGAGGATAACAAAAGCGGAGTGGAAGATAAAAACTTATATGTTTTTCGAGGCCACATGACCCGTTTTTAACCACATAGATAGAAGAGAAACAGTATGAGAAACTGGATCAAAAGGAAACATAGCAATTGCAACTTTAATTTTAAAACATTTATACAAATCCAAATTAGTGAGTGAAAACTGCCGAGCTAAGGAAGAAAAAGGCAATGGATCATGATTAGGACCATAAAGATGTTGAACTAACATGGTACCCTTGTTAGCCCAATAGGCCACTAATGTCGAAACAATATCACTCTTAATTTCAGATTTGTGCCACAAAGAAGACCATCTAGACTTTTTTTAACAATAGCTTTCACGGCAGCAATGGTGTCGAAAATAATAGCTCAAGAAAAAGTAAAAGACAATGTGGACGCAGTTAGAAAAGAAGAGGTAGGTAAAAGAGAAGATAACTCTTGTTCAATAAACACCCACGGCGGAGTATGTCTAGGATCTGTAGAGAAGCAATGAGCCCCTTGAGAGGCTAAAAAAGCCATTTTGTATCGATCCCAGTCAGGAAAATTACAACCTCCCATATCATAGGGTTTCCTTAAATGTTTATAGGCTATTCAGGCTCTCTTATCACTCCAGAGGAATTTTGAAGGGAGGGAATCAATTTCATGAAAAAGGATGAAGACAACTTAACAGGAAGCATTGAGTACACAAAATTATTAATCGGCGTAATCATCATTTTTAAAGTTTGAAGACATACCCACCACAAAATGTATTTAGGAGACCAAGTATCCAGTAGTTGACGGACCTTAATTAAAGTTTGAGCTTCATTATACGAGACTATGTCTGCTAAAGTATGGCAAAACCAAATCCCCAAATATTTAATACATTTTGATTGCCATTTAAAGCCAGCATCTCCGATGTGGGCAGGAAAACAATATGCATTAAGAGGAAACATCACCTTTTTATCTTTATTGAGAGTATAACCTGAAACACCCGAAAAAACATTAATAGTCTCGGAAATAGCAGGAATTGCATTAACAATGTCATCAGAAAAAATGAGAACATCGTCTGCATAGGCAGCCATTTTTAAACAGGTTGAACCAAATCGAAATCCTTTAATATCTTGGTTAAGATTAAGTAAATGGAGAAGAGGGTCAATAGATAACAAAAACAAAAGAGGCAATAACGGGCATCCTTGTCTAGTACCTTGACAAAAATTAAAAAAGGAAGAGGTAGCTCCATTAACTCTGATTTTGTCCTAAGATGGGCGTACAAAGACATTACCATATTAACAAAGTAATCACCCAAATTGTGAGATCGAAGCACTGCATGTAAAAAAGGCCAGGAAACCTTGTCAACAGCCTTCTCGGCATCGAGGGCAAGGGCAGCCACAGGAAAGCTAGACAGCTTTGCTTTCCCTAGGATATGACAAAATGTTTGGTTATTATCTCTAGCCAACCTACCCTTAACAAAGCCAGTCTGTGATGAATGAATAAGCGAAGGAATATATGGTTCCAGATATTTAGCCAGAATCTTGGTGAAAAATTTCTCTTCCATATTTAGAAGTGATATGGGGCAAAAAATGTATGTAGGATCCAAGTGATATTTACCCTCTTTTGGGATTACTACAATGGTAGCCTCAGCAGCAGAACTGGAAACGGAGCCAGACGAAATAAAGTCATCAAAAACATCCTTGAGACGAGATACAAAAGATGGGAGAAAGGACTTATCAAAAAGAACGTGAAACCCATCTGGGCCCGGAGCGTTCCCAGAGCGAGTGGACTTAATAGCATGGATAATTTCCTCACAAGTAATCGGACCCCCTAACTTTATCCCATCAGCATCAGAGACAGTCTGAGTAGGAATTGAATGTAAAAATGTTTGGCATTGATCAAGAGGGGATTGTTTATGAGGAGTGTATAATTTACTGTAATACTCACAAAAGACCTCAAGAATCTCCTTAGTCTGAAACTTTCTAGCTCCAGAGCTATCATTAATACAAGATATCTGCGCAGATCTAATATTAGAATCTTGGAACTTTAACGTAGCCACCTTCCCTGCACGATTCTTTAGGAGCAGCTGTTTGGACTTCTGCTCTTGGACACAAACGTGAGCTCTCTTAAATACAATAGAATTGTAGAAGTATTTTAAATTCTTGATATCCTGTAAAAGCGCCTTATCTTTAGAATTCCTATATAAGGATTCTTTCCGCTTAATAGTATCAGCTAAAGCAAAAAGTTCCTTCTTAATATCTGAATTCTTTTTTGCCATTTTATTAACGATCTGGCCCTTGATCGTACACTTAAAGGTGTCCCATAAAACCACAGGAGAGCTAACTGACGCCTCATTCTCCAAGAAAAACTGAGCAATATCCTCATTAAGTAAATCAACTTGAACTTGATCATACAAGATCTCTGTATTCAGCCGCCAAGTGCGAGGTTCCTTGATGTCTGAAAAGTTCAGAAGCATAAAGGAAACCACAGCATGATCAGAGACAAGGATAGGATGAATGACAGGATTCGAAGAGTGTTTTAGAAGACCTGAGTGAACTAGAAGATAATCAATACGAGAAAAGCTAGAGTGAGGAGAAGAAAAAAAGGTGAAATCGCTACCAGTGGGATTATGCAATCTCCACACATCAGTAAGATTAGAGGAAGAGCACATGTTAGTCATCTGCGTGTGAGCCCTAGGGGGACGAAACTTAAAAGCAGATTGTCTGTCCAATATGATGTCCATAGGAAGATTAAAGTCTCCTCCAACAATCAAATTACCATTATGAGGAACTTCTGAAAGTTTTTTAGTAAGAAGACGCCAAAAAGATGAATCATCACAATTAGGTGCATAAATATTCATGACATAAATACTGAGAGAACCATTGGATAGACGAGTCAGCAACCACCTACCCTTAGAGTCATGCTCCGCAGTAACAATAGTCAACCCAGAATTTTGGGAAATCATAGTCACCACTCCATTCTTCTTACCAGAAGCCTCAGAACAAACAACATCAAGAACCCTCTCCTTTTGCAACAGTAGAACTTCTTTACACGATATTATGGTTTCTCGTAGCAATACTAAATCACTGGAAAAGCTTTTCTAATAGTCTAAAATGTTTCCCCTCTCAAACCTGGCCTAATATTGAAGAATCAAAAAAACACATAATACTCAGTGAAGATAAGATAAATACATATCATCAATATCTGCACAACCAAGACAAAACAGAAACAATGAAAACACAAAAAATGGATACCAGCAGAAGACTCTAGAAAAGAAGAAAGAAATATAGATTGGAAAGAGGGAAAAAGTGAAGAGAAAAAAGAAAGCAAGAGACCAGATGAAAGAGAAAAATGAACCCACCAGGGGAAGTCTATAATAGACAAAATGCAAATGGGGAAAAAACATGAAGGAGCAACCAAGGAGGCCATCAAAAAATCCCAACCCCCCACATAAGCAGAAAATAATAGGGAATAAGAAATCTGAAGCAGCAAAAGAGGTAAATCAAAATAAATAATGCATTCTATAAATTGATGAGAACAATAAAACGAACAAGGAGCTATCAAGAAATATGATCAGCCTTTAGGCAAAGAAAAACGTATATAATATTCATCATATATAAAACCTGGCAGAGCGCACTATGAATATTACTATAGAACAATCTATCTATCTATATATATAAAAATGAAAGTATGTCTGTTTGTCCTTTATGCACTACTACACCATTCATCCGATCGCCATGAAACTTTGGGAAGTTGTTGAGTATACTCCCGCGAAGGTTTCTGGCAAAAAAAAAAAGAAAACATTTGTTAAAAGTTGTTCAGTACACTCCCACGAAGGGTTCTGGCAAAACAAAAACAAAAAAAGAAAAATTGTTAAATATCGGCCCCCCAGCCCACCAGGGCCCTCATAATCTTTCCAATACTGAACGTTTACAGTTTACGGTGCGACTAGCTTTTGCAATGACCATCAACAAAGCACAAGGACAATCGCTGCAAGTGTGTGCACTAGATTTGGAGAATCCGTTCTTCTCACATGGACAACTGTATGTGGCTAGCTAACGCATCGGAAAACCTTCTGATTTATTTGTGTACACACCAGACGGAAATACCAAAAATACTGTGTAACCACAAGCACTCAAATAAATAAACAGAACTAAAACAACACTTTAAAATGTTTTCCATATTAAAATGAATACGTTTCAATAAAAATGACACAATGTAAATTGAATGTTATCATAACAAGTTTCCTTAAATTTCCTTTCTTCTGAGATCGCAGCAACGCGCGACGGGTAAGCTATATATGATAAAAGTAACCTATATACATAGACATATAATCATAAAAATTCATATATAACAATTCATATATCTCATTAGAGAAATGCAACTAGCAGAGAATAAACATTTCACAATACCAATAGGCTATCTAATAACAGGGAAAGGGAGAATTGGAATATGGAACAAAGCATGAAAATACTGAAACATCAAATTTAGAAATAAAATATGAACTATGATCATGAGTGATCTATGAATGAATTAGAAAATCGTTGCATATTAGGTAATCAGACATAATATCGAAATGTTATTATCGACATGACACAATATCGAAGGTAAAATATATTGAATATTTAAATATCGTATTCAAAAATATTGTTTCTAGTATGTGTAGTATAATATCATAAGTAAATATATCGGAAGACAAAATATCGATATAAAAAAATATTGTATAATTGTAAATAATAGTTAAAAAAATATATTTTTTGATAATATTTTAGTATAATTTGTAAATATTATGTTAAAAAAATGTTAAAATAAAAATATTATTATAATATTTAAAAATATATATATTTTTAGGAGCGGGTTATTGGGTTTATAGGGGATAAGGGTGGGGAGTGTTTTAAAAATATGTTAAAAACACAATAAGTTGTTTAATAAAATCCTATATTTACAATATCACAAATAAAAATTGTAGGTATTTTAGTAAAATGTAAAAAAAAGCTCCTCCAGTGGGGCCATATACACGTTGAAAAGCGTGGGGCTCAGTGACGAGCCCTGAGGCACTCCACACCGGAGGGGAATTGAGGGTGAGCGGCTTTCTCCTTCCCAGACTTGGAAAGAGCGTCGGGAGAGAAAGGATGTAAGCCATCTCAGCGCACTGTCTTGTACGCCAGTGTTCTCTAGACGCTGGGCTAGGACCTGGTGGCTGACAGTGTCGAATGCCGCGCTAAGGTCCAGGAGGACCACTGCCACTGATCCTCCTGTGTCCATGATTTCCCTCGCGTTTTCTACGGCCGCCAGGAGGGCGGTGTCTGTGCCCTGACCTGGTCTGAAGCCTGTTTGGGAGTTTTTTAGCAGATGGTTTGCCTCTAAGAAGTGGGACAGCTTTTTATTTGCAAGCTTCTCCGCGACCTTACCTATCCAAGGGAGGAGCGAGATGGGTCTGTAGTTGGATAAGTCCGCGGGGTCTAGCGACGGCTTTTTCAGAAGACCTTTAACAACGGCCTCCTTCCAACTTTGTGGGATTTCTCCTTGGGCAAACGAGGTGTTAATGAGGGCCGTGAGTCTGGCTGTAATGGTCCGAGCGATGTTTTTAGTGAACCGTACGGGAACTGAATCGCTGGGGGCCCCACTTTTCGTGGCTGCTAGAGTAGTTGCCACTTCTTCTTCTGTGATTGGTCCGAATGAAGCTAGACGAGGGGGTTCGGGTTTGTCCGTGGGGTTACATGACGTGAGGGCACGATCCTTGTCTATTCCAGGGGTGGCCTGATTGGTGGCAGGTAGGGAGGAAAGGATTTTCTTAATTTTATTGTCGAAGAAGTTAGCCAGGTTGACGCATTTCTCCTCGGCTGCTTTGGGGTCCAAGGGTGTCTGCGGGGCGGCTGGGACATGGAGGAGCTCTTTAAGGATGGAAAAAGTCTCTTTGGCAGAGCACGAGGAATTCTTTATTCTTTCCTCAAAGAAGGAGCTTTTTGCGCTGTGGAGGGCTTGTTTGTAAGCCTTCATGGCTGTTTGATAAGCGTTTTTGTCCGTCGCCAATTTATTTTTTTTCCATGTTCGCTCCGTTTTTTTGCACTCCTTCCTAAGAATGTTCAGGGGCGGAGTGTACCAAGGAGCATGGTTAATCCTTTTTACATGCTTAAGAGAGCATGTTAATGGGATGAGGCTGTCTAGGGGGTTGGTGAGCCAGCTGTTAAATTCTCTATCGGCGGTGTTAGGGTCAGTTGAGAGGGGGCCGTCGGATTCCCTAAGCTTCACTTCCCATTCTTCTGGACTTAACTTGTGCTAACGTCTGGTTAATATCCTGGTTTTCTGTTTAGGGACCGAGGCGGGCTGATAGGACCAGTGCATAGGGACCAGGAAGTGGTCAGTCCATGGAAGGGGGGTAGGGTCTTGGGTTTGGAGATTCCTAATATTGGTGAAAACTGGGTCTAGGAGATGTCCTTTCTCGTGAGTGGGTTTCGAGTTCAGGAGCAGGAGATCAGCTGACATGAGGTCTGCTAGGAGATTAGCGGCAGTGTTGTCTGCCGGGTCTAGAAAGTGTAGATTTAAGTCCCCTAGAAGAAGAAAGTTGGGCGTTGCTATAGTTTTTAAAAGGATGTGATCCATCAGAGTGCTTGAGAAGTCACCTATCGAGCCTGGTGGTCGGTATACCAGAAGCCCCGATAGTGAGGTGGTGGGGGAGATCTGGAGGGTGAAATTACAGTTTTCACAGTCCTTGACCGCACCGTCGTAGATCCTGCAGCTGAGATGGTCTTTATGGAGAATGGCGAGCCCGCCACCTCTTCCGACTGGTCTGTTAAGGCAGCAGATTTGGTAGCCGGGGGGGGTTGCATTGACCAAGTCTGAGCCATTGCTGGGGGTCAGCCATGTTTCGGTCAGAAACAGGGTGTCTAGCGAGAGGGTTTGAGTGAGGAGGTTTATCTCGTGCGAGTGCTTTGCTAGCGACCTGCAGTTCAGAAGGCCCAGTCGAAGCGTGTGGCTAAGTTCCGTGGCTTCGGGGGTGTCGCAGAGGGGACATCCTGTGAATGGGGTGTCATCCTTGAGGATAAAATCACAGTGAGGATTTTTCTTTGTGTTCCAGAGGCGGAGGGTATCCGGGGGGTAGGATAGGTGGGGTTGTGCATTGGGCATAGTGTCTGGTCCTAGGGCCGTCTGGGCCCGGACGGGCCCAGACGGGCTTGCCTTTGGCGCGCCTTCGGCGCGCTGACGGCGCGCCCGCTGCGCCCGTCCGCTGCGCGTCCGGTAATTGCACATTTTTTATGGGTGGAAGGGGCGGGTGGGCGTGGCCTCGAAGTAGGCGTGGCCTCTCTACCTCGCCGTCAATGGCGGCACAATTGTTTGGTTGCAGGTTCCTATGTTGCAGCGAAGGGGTCGCTGTTCGGCGTTTCTATCGCCTGCTTCAGTGATGGCAAGGGGGTGAGTGAAGTTGTTTTAAAATACAAGAATAAGCAAGTGATAACACGCAAATACAATTTTAAAAAATCAAGAGGTCTCCCGGCTTCCGCCTCAGGAGATTACGAGGTCTGATTACGTGGCGCTGAAAGCAGCGTTTTTATACTGTGGAAGGCGGGTGGGCGTGGCCTCGAAGTAGGCGTGGCCTCTCTACCTCGCCGTCAATGGCGGCACAATTGTTTGGTTGCAGGTTCCTATGTTGCAGCGAAGGGGTTGCTGTTCGGCGTTTCTATCGCCTGCTTCAGTGATGGCAAGAGGGTGAGTGAAGTTGTTTTAAAATACAAGAATAAGCAAGTGATAACACGCAAATACAATTTAAAAAAATCAAGAGGTCTCCCGGCTTCCGCCTCAGGAGATTACGAGGTCTGATTATGTGGCGCTGAAAGCAGCGTTTTTATACTGTGGAAGGGGCGGGTGGGCGTGGCCTCGAAGTAGGCGTGGCCTCTCTACCTCGCCGTCAATGGCGGCACAATTGTTTGGTTGCAGGTTCCTATGTTGCAGCGAAGGGGTCGCTGTTCGGCGTTTCTATCGCCTGCTTCAGTGATGGCAAGGGGGTGAGTGAAGTTGTTTTAAAATACAAGAATAAGCAAGTGATAACACGCAAATACAATTTTAAAAAATCAAGAGGTCTCCCGGCTTCCGCCTCAGGAGATTACGAGGTCTGATTACGTAGCGCTGAAAGCAGCGTTTTTATACTGTGGAAGGCGGGTGGGCGTGGCCTCGAAGTAGGCGTGGCCTCTCTACCTCGCCGTCAATGGCGGCACAATTGTTTGGTTGCAGGTTCCTATGTTGCAGCGAAGGGGTTGCTGTTCGGCGTTTCTATCGCCTGCTTCAGTGATGGCAAGAGGGTGAGTGAAGTTGTTTTAAAATACAAGAATAAGCAAGTGATAACACGCAAATACAATTTTAAAAAATCAAGAGGTCTCCCGGCTTCTGCCTCAGGAGATTACGAGGTCTGATTACGTGGCGCTGAAAGCAGCGTTTTTATACTGTGGAAGGCGGGTGGGCGTGGCCTCGAAGTAGGCGTGGCCTCTCTACCTCGCCGTCAATGGCGGCACAATTGTTTGGTTGCAGGTTCCTATGTTGCAGCGAAGGGGTCGCTGTTCGGCGTTTCTATCGCCTGCTTCAGTGATGGCAAGGGGGTGAGTGAAGTTGTTTTAAAATACAAGAATAAGCAAGTGATAACACGCAAATACAATTTAAAAAAATCAAGAGGTCTCCCGGCTTCCGCCTCAGGAGATTACGAGGTCTGATTACGTGGCGCTGAAAGCAGCGTTTTTATACTGTGGAAGGCGGGTGGGCGTGGCCTCGAAGTAGGCGTGGCCTCTCTACCTTGCCGTCAATGGCGGCACAATTGTTTGGTTGCAGGTTCCTATGTTGCAGCGAAGGGGTTGCTGTTCGGCGTTTCTATCGCCTGCTTCAGTGATGGCAAGGGGGTGAGTGAAGTTGTTTTAAAATACAAGAATAAGTAAGTGATAACACGCAAATACAATTTAAAAAAATCAAGAGGTCTCCCGGCTTCCGCCTCAGGAGATTACGAGGTCTGATTACGTGGCGCTGAAAGCAGCGTTTTTATACTGTGGAAGGCGGGTGGGCGTGGCCTCGAAGTAGGCGTGGCCTCTCTACCTCGCCGTCAATGGCGGCACAATTGTTTGGTTGCAGGTTCCTATGTTGCAGCGAAGGGGTCGCTGTTCGGCGTTTCTATCGCCTGCTTCAGTGATGGCAAGGGGGTGAGTGAAGTTGTTTTAAAATACAAGAATAAGCAAGTGATAACACGCAAATACAATTTAAAAAAATCAAGAGGTCTCCCGGCTTCCGCCTCAGGAGATTACGAGGTCTGATTACGTGGCGCTGAAAGCAGCGTTTTTATACTGTGGAAGGCGGGTGGGCGTGGCCTCGAAGTAGGCGTGGCCTCTCTACCTCGCCGTCAATGGCGGCACAATTGTTTGGTTGCAGGTTCCTATGTTGCAGCGAAGGGGTTGCTGTTCGGCGTTTCTATCGCCTGCTTCAGTGATGGCAAGAGGGTGAGTGAAGTTGTTTTAAAATACAAGAATAAGCAAGTGATAACACGCAAATACAATTTTAAAAAATCAAGAGGTCTCCCGGCTTCTGCCTCAGGAGATTACGAGGTCTGATTACGTGGCGCTGAAAGCAGCGTTTTTATACTGTGGAAGGCGGGTGGGCGTGGCCTCGAAGTAGGCGTGGCCTCTCTACCTCGCCGTCAATGGCGGCACAATTGTTTGGTTGCAGGTTCCTATGTTGCAGCGAAGGGGTCGCTGTTCGGCGTTTCTATCGCCTGCTTCAGTGATGGCAAGGGGGTGAGTGAAGTTGTTTTAAAATACAAGAATAAGCAAGTGATAACACGCAAATACAATTTAAAAAAATCAAGAGGTCTCCCGGCTTCCGCCTCAGGAGATTACGAGGTCTGATTACGTGGCGCTGAAAGCAGCGTTTTTATACTGTGGAAGGCGGGTGGGCGTGGCCTCGAAGTAGGCGTGGCCTCTCTACCTCGCCGTCAATGGCGGCACAATTGTTTGGTTGCAGGTTCCTATGTTGCAGCGAAGGGGTCGCTGTTCGGCGTTTCTATCGCCTGCTTCAGTGATGGCAAGGGGGTGAGTGAAGTTGTTTTAAAATACAAGAATAAGCAAGTGATAACACGCAAATACAATTTAAAAAAATCAAGAGGTCTCCCGGCTTCCGCCTCAGGAGATTACGAGGTCTGATTACGTGGCGCTGAAAGCAGCGTTTTTATACTGTGGAAGGCGGGTGGGCGTGGCCTCGAAGTAGGCGTGGCCTCTCTACCTCGCCGTCAATGGCGGCACAATTGTTTGGTTGCAGGTTCCTATGTTGCAGCGAAGGGGTTGCTGTTCGGCGTTTCTATCGCCTGCTTCAGTGATGGCAAGGGGGTGAGTGAAGTTGTTTTAAAATACAAGAATAAGCAAGTGATAACACGCAAATACAATTTTAAAAAATCAAGAGGTCTCCCGGCTTCCGCCTCAGGAGATTACGAGGTCATATGAATGATTTGTTTTAGTTATATGGGGGAAAAGATGGTAAAAATATATATACATATTAAAAAATAAACAAATTCTACAAATAAAATGTTTTGAAAATATATTATTAAAATAACGTTTAATAATTTAAACTAATATTTATTCTTATAAATATTATTTTATTATTAAATCATTTCATTTGTTGACATAATTAAATTTAATGTAAATGTATTAACCATAAATTATTCTTTAAAATCTACAACTTAAAATTAATGCATACTGGTGTGGGAATTTTGACTTATAGTTAATTATCGTACAGCATCTACTCAAATATGATGTAGATTGGAGTAGGAATAGTAAATTATATTTAATAAGTGTCCAGCATCTACCTCAATTTTATGTAGACTGGAGTGGGAATAGTAAATTAAAATTGATTATTGTTCAGCACCTACCTCAATTTTATGTAGACTGGAGTGGGAATAGTTAATTATATTTAATTAGTGTCCAGCACCTACCTCTATTTTATGTAAATTGGAGTGGGAATAGTAAATTATAATTGATTAGTGTTCAGCATCTACCTCCATTTTATGTAGACTGGAGTGGGAATAGTAAATTATATTTAATTAGTGTCCAGCACCTACCTTAATGTTATGTAGACTGGAGTGGGAATAGTATATTATATTTAATTATTGTCCAGCACCTAACCTAATATAATGTAGATTGGAGTGGGAATAGTAAATTATATTTAAATAGGGTCCAGCATCTACCTCAATGTTATGTAGGCTAGAGTTGGAATAGTAATTTATATTTAATTAGTGTCCACCACCTACCCCAATATAATGTAGACTGGAGTGGGAATAGTAAATTAACAATAGGTAATGTCCAGCACCTACTAATGTTAGGTAAATTGGAGTGGGAATAGTAAATTATATTTAATTAGTGTCCAGCACCTACCTCAATGTTATGTAGTCTGGAGTGGGAATAGTAAATTATATTTAATCATTGTCCAGCACCTACCCCAATATAATGTAGACTGGAGTGGGAATAGTAAATTATAAATACTTTGGGGCCCATTAGGATGATGGGCGGACATTGTCCGCCTGCCACCCTATCGTAGAACGGGACCGCCCGCCATAAGGGCGGGGGTCCCGTGGGGGGAATTAGGATGTGCCCGCCACAGTGGCGGGCACATCCTGTAGTTTTAGCATTGTGGCGGGCGGTGCACTCTGCACCGCCCGCCACAATGTTAAAAATGCTTTTTTGCATTTGCATATGCAAAGCGGCAGGCACCGCGCGGTGCCTGCCGCTATGCATATGCAAATGTGGGGGGGGGTACCATAGGTACCCTCCATGTGCCCCCCAGACAGTGGCGCCAACCTGGGGGCCCTGCAGGGGGCCCCCACAGCAATCACAGCATGCCTTTCCGTGGCGGCATTGCCGCCAAGGAAAGGCCTCTGCTTTTTGCAATTGTAATATGGCTGGCGGTGTCCATTGGACACCGCCACCATATTAATCTATTACCGCCGCGGTCGCAAGCCGACCGCGGCGCTAAAGTGGCGGACGGTCTTTCCGTCCGCCGCTGTCCCCTCCGCCATCCTAATCAGGCGGAGGGGAACACGAGAGTGGTTGTCGGGTGGATTGCCTCCGCCTGGGTGGCGGTGGCCACCGCCACCCTGGCGGAGGCAATCCGCCCGATATCGTAATGGGGCCCTGTGTGTCCAGCACCTACCTCTATTTTATGTAAATTGGAGTGGGAATAGTAAATTATAATTGAGTAGTGTCCAGCATCTACCTCAATTTTATGTAGACTGGAGTGGGAATGGTACATTATATTTAATTAGTGTCCATCACCTACCTTAATGTTATGTAAACTGGAGTGGGAATAGTAAATTATATTTAATTATTGTCTAATACCTAACCCAATATAATGTAGATTGGAGCGGGAATAGTAAATTATATTTAATTAGTTTCCAGCATCTACCTCAATTTTATGTAGGTTGTAGTTGGAATAGTAAATTATACTTAATTAGTGTCCAGCACCTACCCCAATATAATGTAGACTGGAGTGGGAATAGTAAATTAACAATAATTAGTGTCCAGCACCTACTTCAATATTATATAGACTGGAGTGGGAATAGTAAATTATATTTAATTAGTGTCCAGCACCTACCCCAATATAATGTAGACTGGAGTGGAAATAGTACATTAACAATAATTAGTGTCCAGCACCTACCTCAATTTTATGTAGACTAGAGGGGGAATAGTAAATTAAAATGGATTAGTGTTCAGAACCTACCTCAATTTTATGTAGACTGGAGTGGGAATAGTAAATTATATTTAATTAGTGTCCAGCACCTACCTTAATTTTATGTAGACTGGAGTGGGAATAGTAAATTATATTTAATTATTGTCCAGCACCTAACCCAATATAATGTAGATTAGAGTGGGAATGGTAAATTATATTTAATTAGTGTCCAGCATCTACCTCAATTTTATGTATGCTGGAGTTGGAATAGTAAATTATATTTAATTAGTGTCCACCACCTACCCCAATATAATGTAGACTGGAGTGGGAATAGTAAATTAACAATAGTTAGTGTCCAGCACCTACTTCAATTTTATGTAGACTGGAGTGGGAATAGTAAATTATATTTAATTCGTGTCCAGCACCTACAATCATTATATGTAGATTGGAGTGGGAGTAGTAAATTATATTTAATTAGTGTCCAGCACCTACCCCAATATAATGTAGACTGGAGTGGGAATAGTAAATTAACAATAATTAGTGTCCAGCACCTACTTCAATATTGTATTGACTGGAGTGGGAATAGTAAATTATATTTAATTAGGGTCCAGCACCTACAACATTTTTATGTAGATTGGAGTGAGAATAGTAAATTATATTTAATTAGGGTCCAGCACCTACATGAAATGTATGTGGATTGGTGTGGGAATAGTAGTTTCTTTATGTATATAAATAAATGTATATAATTTTTGTGTATGGGAAATAATATTTTTATTATAGCATAATAATAAAAACACAGAAAATTATTAATATATATTTTTTCAAAATACATTTATTAGGATACAAATATTTAGCAGAGATATTAATCGCCAAAATACATTTTTTACATTTTTGAAAAATTAATATTTTATTAAACAAAATTATACAGATGTAAGTATTGTTTTAAATAATAATAACGAATTATAATATTGTGAAATGTAATATAACATTTTTATATTGTTAGACATGTTGGTTGTACATACAATTTTTATATTAATATTAATATTTGAAATCTTAATATTATTTTTTTTTAAATATATTTTTATACAAAATTATTTTAACACAGGCTTATTTATATACAAACTGAAAATTGGCATTACAAAATGTTGTACAATTTTATAACATTTCAAAAAATATATTAATACATATTATTTCTTTTATTATATTTATTTTTACAGTTTTACAACATATTTCACAATTATTTAATACAAGGAAATTTTTTTTTCACATAGTAGTAATTTTTACATTTGGAAAGGCGAATTTTGAAATATAAAATAATATGTTTGTTATATTGGACTATTTTGTTAGTTTTGGGTCTTTTATTTTGTAAACGGGTTAGGTCGTATCGTGTCATTTGGATGAAGAGCAGCTCGCGGTTGGGAGACACTTCATGTCGCATAAGGTAGGTTTGTTTTATATGTTGTATGTGTGTTTTAATGTATTTTTGAGAGTAGAATGGTGCTATTTAGTGTTGTTAGATGTAAGTGAGTTGTATTAAACTGTTTGAGATGGTTTATTTACGTGAGGTCGCTGTTCGTATTTTTAGCTTGTTTTAGGCTTGTTTTTAGAGTTACTATATCCATGTTTAAAGTATATGTAGTAGAAATATAATGTAGAAAAAAGAGAGAGTTTTCCCTACTAAACCCAGAAAGGACTGGGAAATATTATGACAAAAACAAGGTTCCTTTCTGTGTATTGTATTTTAGATCTTGGGTTTAACTTGTAGAGTAAGACACCTTCCTAGAAAACTATTCTACTCTCAATTACTCATATACCAATCAAAACACAACGTGAATTATATCAAAACCATATTTATTAAAAAAGGTTTTCTCGGGAGGAGCTTACCGGGCACGCAAGATGGCCGCGTAAGCTCGGAGCTCCGGAGACCCTCCGACCCTCCGCATAAATCCTGATGGAAATATTGATCCATGGCAGTGGAATACTGTGGGTGAACGGTTGTTGAGACGGGGCCCGCTGTCCGATTCAAAATCCGACACTCCTAGACAGAGTTACACCGTGTTGAAGAGTTGTGCCAGTGACGTGCTATTGCCTGTGTGGTGGCCAACGACGGCGACGCTGTGACACATAAACGGTGTGCTGTGAGAGTGATTACTCCGCTGGCCCTACAAATTCTGGAATGGGGTTTTACTTTTTATATTTAAAAGGTTTTTATTATAGTTAATTAAGCGTTGATACAGGCTAGAATTCTGTTACTAGACAAACAATATATTTTATGACACTGAAATAAACGAGGAAGCGATCATATTGTATCATTTAAATCAAAAGAGTTAGGAATGTATAATACGAAAGCAATCATTTTAATCAATATTATTTTTTCGGTTTTAAACAACCATGAAAAGAAATACAAATGCACATACCAGTCGAATCAAATGAAAAACAAAAACAAAAGAAGGAATATTTTTACAGTAAATATCAGCAAAACCTTTTCATCATGAACACTGTTCTTGAATATCCACTATTGAGCTAATTGCCACAATAAAAATGCTGCCAAATTCAAAATAGACAAAATATGACGTTAACAGTGACAGATCCGAAAACGCCATTCTTTACCTATTACAAATTCTTCCATTTAAATAGAGGAATAAGATAGTTCTCACAGGGAGGTCATACACCGATCAGAAAATCATTGTTCACCTGGTACAGATAGGGTCCAAGCCCATAATACAATTATCAAAATTGAACGACCGAATGTTTCAAAGGATCTTTATTTAAATTAGTTCCAGGGTTGGACTGGCTATAGGGCAATCTGGCAGTGTTCGATGGCCTAGTCCGTCAGGTCAGTGTGCGGGCTATTTTCTAGGTTATTTTATGGTCTGGTGGGCTAATTTTTAATGTTAATTTCCCTGATTCTAAAGACAAATTGCCTCCCGAACCTTAAATGCAAGCAGCCTTCCATACCCTGCAAAAAGCTTATACATCATATCGTTACAAGCTCAAAACTGCCCCAATTTGCAAATATGGACCACTTTCTTTAGCTCTCCAATTCTCTAATGAAGGCCAATTCTTTTTTGGTGGCTGGGCCAATTTTTGTCCCAATGCGACCCTCAATGAATGAGTGGTTTATAAAGTGCATGTATCTCAGCACTATAAAAGACAGAGACCCGGCCCAGAAAAATCAGTTGCGGAACAGTTTGGTTTTAAGAAGTTTCCTAAAAGTGAAAAGATCAGTGTAGGAGTGAAGATGCAGAGACAGGAGATTCCAGTAGAGGGAGGCCTGGTAAGAGAATGCTCAACCTCCCACACAGATTTCCTAAAGCGGGGGGGTGATCGGAAGGGATTTCTCCCCTGGGCGTAAGGATCGGCTCGGCAGATAAGAATCCCATGCCATTTAGCGCTTGATATACAATGCAACCAATCTTAAATTTAGTTCTCTATCTAAATGGGGCCAGTGTAGATGTCGCAAAAGAGGCATAGAGGCTGTTCTGGATGGCATATTCTGGACCCGTCTGGCTGCAGTGCTTCGAACCACCTGAAATGTATTCAGTAAAGATTCATTAGTAGCAGCCAGAAGTACATTACAATAATCAAGACAACTGATCACTAGTGCCTGAATCAATGTTTTTCACACAGATGGTGGAATGAACTGGAATACTCTATGCAAGAGACTCATCATATGGAAGCAGGTGCCAGTGGTAGCTCCAACCTGATCTTTCATGGTGAGCGACTGATCCAGGCAAAACACCTACATATGTGACCATTGTTTGGAACCCTGTCCAGTTCTCTTCAGATTTAATCATATTCTGCACAGGTGTTAAAGAACTCAGGGCAACACACTGCTGAACAAACTGCTTATGTTACTTAATCATGGAATTTTGTGGTGTGCGTCCATCTTTATACATCCTGAATAATTTCACAATTCAATTCAGTTTTGCTGCTGGATTATACCAAACAGAGATAAAGTCACCAACAAATAGGATCAGTTTTATTTTCTTCTTCAAATACCTAAGGACCAGTTTCTTGTGACAAATATAGTGCGATGTGCTGTGTGGTAAATCCAACAGGCATGTACACAACCTATTGTGAACCACCTGTAAGCATTTCACGTCCATAGGTCCTGAAGATTCCAGCCCCATAGGTAGCAACAGAAATACACTTACTACTGTACATTGTCTTCATGCACTGAACAGGCTTGTTCCCTGTGTGACAGGTGAAATTTAAAACTGCACTCAGAGGTTTAATGAGTTTAAGGGTTCTGAACTGCAAGTGGCAGCCCATCTTTGGGTATTCTGAAACTTGATGCCTTAGAATGAAAATGGGAAGCTTGCTCTAAAAAATTACCCTAAATATATATAGCTTTGTTTTTGGTGACTTTCAAACCTAAAGTTAAAATAGCAATTTTAGATTAGTTGCTAAATCCAAATCTTTCATAAAGAGCCTTTAGCAATTGATACGGTTCTTACCTCTGTGGCATTCTAGACAAACTAGTTGTGTCATCAATCTATAAAATGGGTAAGGTTTTCCTGCCCTGCCTGGTAATGTCTTGTCTACTCCTCATCCCTCAGACCCATTTTGTATTGTTGTCTGATAGAATAGGATGGGGGGCAAGCTCATGTTTTATTTATTTATTTATTTATTTATTTTAGTGTTTTATAGAGCGCAAACTTGACCCGTTAGGGTATCAGAGCGCTTTACAGAGTCAGAGAGTTATACAATAGGGAGGATATCACAAGAATGCTGTACATCAGAGCACTTTACAGAGTCAGAGAGTCATACAATAGGCAGGATATCATAAGAGTACTATACATTAGGGGGGAGGGGGTGCTGGGTACCAGAGGGATGGAGGATTACCAGGGTAACATTACAATTACAATTACTGAAGGCAGACCCCCGGTTTCTTGGCGGGCGAGGTCGCAGGATGAGGACAGGAGTCTCTGAGGTGGTTGTGGAACGGGTTTAGCTAAGGAATTTACCCATGAGAAAGGATTTAGCCTTCCAGAGCGAGGATTCTTCTGATGGTGGGTGGGAAGGAGTTCCATATTCTTGGTGCAGCCCCAGCGAACGCCCGATTTTAGTTTTTTTCCCCCCAAAAGAGTGCAGGCTGGAGCAGGAGGGCACTGGCTGATCATGAATTTCTGCTTCCTCCGGATATCACAAGTTTCTGTGAAAGATACGCAGGGGAGTTTGAGTGTAGGGCCTTGTGCGTGATGCATGCCAGTTTGAGATGAATCCTAGCCTCGAGAGGAAGCCAGTTCAATGCTTTTAGATGAAGAGTGATGAGATAAAATTTCCTAGTGCCGGTAAGTAGTCTGGCGGCTGCATTGAGGCAGGCTTTTAAGGGTGCTAGGGAGATCTGGGGTAAACCAAAGAGGGTGGAGCAACCATATTTCAGCCTAGAAATAACTAATGATTGGACTGCAAGTTTTAGGTTGGGAGGGTCAAGAAATGGTTTCAGTTTCCATAGGTAGCTCAGGTGGAATCTGACAGATTTAGCCATTGAGTTGATGCGGTCTCGCATGTTAAGGTTATAATCCAAGGTAATTCCCAGAGATTTGGCCGAGTCCACAATGGTCGGGGGACAGTTTAAGGCTGTGATCTCAGAGTTGCTTTTGGGCGGGGAGTTTAGGAGAAAATCAGTTTTCTTAGCATTGAGTTTAAAGTGGTTGGAGGAGAGCCATTGGACGGTTAGCTTCAGGGCCTCATTCAAGGTGAGGATCTCCTCAAGAGATGAGATTTTTATGTAGATCTGAGTGTCATCGGCGTACATATGGTAGGAGATGTTTGCAGTGTGAAGAACTTCGGCAAGGGGTTCTAAGTAGAGGTTGAAGAGGGTGAGGGACAACGTTAATCCTTGAGGTACTCCCACCGTCACCAAGGAGGGAGCGGACAGGTTGCCGTTGACTAGGAATCTATGAGATTGGTTTGGAGGTAGGAACTAAACCAGTCTAGGACTGTGCCATCTAATCCCATCCTAAGTTTGAGGCGTTCAAGTCGCATCTCGTGGTTGACCGTGTCGAAGGCCGAAAATCAATCTAGGAGGATTAGGAGACAGGGTTTGTCTTGGTCAAGGGCTTGTAGAGCATCATCGACGATGTGGAGCATGGTGGTTTCAGTGCTGTGTCCAGTTCGGAAGCCAGATTGGTAGTCATCGAGTAGATGGAAGTTATTGATGTGGTTCCTTGGCTGTAGTTGCACACACTTTTCCAGCACTTTCGCCAAGAGAGGAATGTTGGAAATTGGTCTAAAATTGTCAGGGGAGGCTGGGTCCAGGGACTGCTTTTTCAGAATGGGGAGGACTTGGCCCGCTTTCAGAGAGTCCGGGATTGATCCCTGCCGGAGAGAGGCGTTGATTATCGCAGTCCAGCTGGGAATAATGGATTGGGCAGCAGTCGCAAGACAGTTTGAAGGGAGCGGGTCGCTGAAATGGTTGTTCGTGTTTAAGGTGGAAAGAATTTTGGCAACAGAATCTTCATCGTAGAGTGAGTGAGAATTTGGTCCAGTGTTCTAGATTCTTAGGTGCGGACTGTGAATGCAGGGGGGGGGGAGCCGGAAAGTCATGGTTCGGTAGAGGGAGAGAGGCAGCTTTAAGTTCGTTACCTAAGGTTTTGATTTTGTTTGCGAAAAATGAGGAGAATTCCTCGGATGAGATGAGAGACTTGGGGTTTTCTTTCCCTGTTTTGGACAAATTGTTCGATTGGTGTTTGACCAGCTCAAATAGTTTGCGTGGTCTGTTCTGGGCATTTCCTAGTTCCGCTCTGAAGAACTCTTTTTTTGAGTTGAGGATGTTCTTGTTGTATGTATTTCTGGTCTAGCGGAGAGGTTTTAGGTGATCGGCCGAGGGGTGCTGTCTCCAGATTCTTTCGGCTTGTCGGAGGGATCTCCTCTTGTCGTTGAGGGAACCAGTGAACCATGGGTTTCTATCTTTGACTTGAGCTCTTTTTAGTTTAAGAGAGGCTAGGTCATCCAGAATGTTCGACATCGTTGCAGAGTAGTGATCATTGAGGTCACTGACGATGTGCTATGTGGGGAGGGGGGGTCGGATTTGCAGCGGATCTCAAGTTCATTGTGGTTTAGGTTTGTGGTGTCTCTGACCCAACGTTTAGGAAGCACTGATTGTGGTGTCCTTGTCTTGTGGGTGCCAGGTAGAAGGAAGGCGATGGCGTGGTGGTCAGACCAGTCACAGGGGTCTATAGAGATGAGCTTGACGGTTGCCTCCTTAGAGATGATCCAGTCAAGAGTGGCCCCTTTCGAATGGGTTGGGAGTGAGCAAGCTTGGGTCAGGGCTTGACCGGCCAGGAGGTCTTTAATGGCGTTGACATGAGGATCCTTAAAATCGTTCCAGTGCAGGTTGAAATCTCCGAGGAAAATGTCTTTGGTGTTGGGGGAGTTCTTAGCTGTGATGATTTCCATGAGGTAGTCAGTGAAGGGGTCGTTCATGCCTGGGGGGTGGTAAAAGATGTGCAGGTTGCATAGTTATGTGGTGTTACTGCAGATTGAGAGGGCTAGATATTCACAGGAATCAGTAGTGTCCGCCAGAAGCTCTGTGACAAGGAGGTTAGAGCGAAGGATGCAGGTGATGCCACCACCTTTCTTGTTATGTGGTCTGTCTAGCCTAGTGATGTAAAAGTTGGGGGGACTAAGAGGTCAAGGCATGGGGATGAGGAATCATTAAGCCATGATTCTGTTAGAATAGCTAAGTCAGTGTTATTGTTCAGAATGAGAGCAGCGACACTGGCGGCATGCTTTACTGCCGATCGGCAGTTAATTAGGAGACCAGTCAGAGAGGGGAGGGAGGTGGTGCCGGGAGTTGGGGCAGACAGGTGTACAGGCGCTAGAATACTTCTGATCACCCTTCTGTTACAGAGGGAATCTGATCTGCAGGGGTTGATAGCAACCGTGCAGATGGGGTGTGCAGCACTCACGTCTGATAGACAAGGAGTGATAGGGGCTGCATTATGGTCCTGGAGAATGTCATGGATTTCCTTTTCAGTGAGGTCTAGCGGATTTGTTGTGACGAGGGAAAGGTTGTAGGAGAGGGCGAGGTCACGGGTTTCCTCCTCAGATAGGCAGCTAAGGTGCTTAGGAGGGCAAAAATGCCTCCCGGATGTCGGTAGTGGGCGTTTGGGGAGCTCTGGGATGGGAGGGGAGGAGGAGGAGAAATTCAGCTGAGGCATGAGGCTAACGAAGGAGAGTTCGGCAAGGTGAAGGAGGTTCGTTAGATCCAGGATGGAGGAGTGGATGCTCTGAATTATTTTGGTGGCTCTGGAGTGCAGAGTGTGGATATCTGTGGAGAGGGGTGGGAGGGTTAGGATGGACTGTATTAGGGGTCATAGAAGGGGTGGATTGAGTGTTAGCGGGGCTTGCTTGACTTGCATCAGCAAAATTCGTTGAAGACGTACTGGTTTTAGAGTCTGAGTGGGGGGCATGAAGGGAAGAGACCAAGGGTCCCGGGTCGCTTTCGTTCGGGGGGTAGTAGGAGGGCTGCGGGGGTTGGGGTGTGCTGTGTTGGAAATCGTGGATTCCGAGTGAGGAGAATGAAGGGAGGGGATCAAGGATCTCGGGTCAATTGCGTTGGGGAGACTGATAGGAGGACAGAGGGGATTAGGGTGTACTGTGTTGGGGACAGTGGGGGTGGATAGAGGGGAGGAGACCCGTGGTCTAGTGGTGGAAGTGTTAAAAGGCCAGTAGATGAGCAGGGGGGTTAGGAGGGACTGCGTTGGAGGCTCTTAGAGGGGTGACTTGTGGGAAGTTAGTCATGTTGGGCAAGAGGGTCGGAGGAACGTCAGGCCGGGTGTTGGTCGTCTTCCCCGCGACCAGGCCAGTAGATGAGTTTGGGGGGTTAGGAGGAACTGTGTTGGAGACACTAGGAGAAGTGGTTTGGGGGAAGTTAGTCATGTTGGGCAGGGGGGTCGGATTGAAGTCAGGCCGGGTGTTGCTGGTCTTGCCAGTGTCATGCACATGGTTTTGGAGAATGGTAAAGAGATCTGTAAATTTATCAAGGTTTTTTGTTGAAGCCTGGATCAATATAGTGCCGCTTTTGTAGAGGGTGATGGTGAGGTCAGCTCGCAGGGTTGCCGAGGGTACTATTGTGAGCTAGTGCCGTAGGGATTGTTCCTGGATGAGCATACATTGAGGAGTAGCGAAAAGGTATTGCGCCAGGAGGGGATTCTTCTGGAATAGAAAACGCGGTTGTTGATGACAGTGCCTTTGTCCGCACAGAAACATAGGTCAGTGATCAGAGACTCGGGATGGTTTTTCAGGGTGAGGTGTTTGAAAGCTTTTTTAGCAGTTTTTGAGAGTTTAGGGGGGTAGACCAGGGTGTAAGAGTTTGTCCCAGAGGCAGTCAGACCAGGACCGACCATGTTGGCTAGGGTTGGGCACACACGGGGAGACCTGGATCAGTAAGCAGCAGTTATTATGGCCATAGCCATTAGGATGGTGGAACTTTATAGAAGATAACTGATTGGCCGGGTTGTGGGAGAGGTCCTAAGAAAAAAAATTTCATGGATTTTAACAGGTATTTTGTAGGTTAATACAGTAGGTCTGTGCCACTTCAAGATGTCCGCCCTAGTTTGGAGTGTTTGTGCAGTCCTCTTTTTGTTACAACTGCTAGTGCCCCGAGAGCCGTCTGCGTCTGCAGTTCCAACATGTGTGGCCAAAACGGGGGCGAGGCATAGAGAAATAATATAAATCGATGTGTGGGTTAGAGTGTTAGGTCATGAGGCCAATGAGCACGCTCTGTGGAGGTTGCATAATATATCAATCGTTCCAAGATGGCTGCTTCTTTATCTAGTGAATGTAGAAGATCTGAGAGTAGTCATATTGCTCTTTCCATGCAACAAAAATCTACCAGGGTACTGTTCTCTGTCTGTTTCTATGGTAGCAGATCAGCCTACATGGTCCTTTCCTTCTGTTTGATAGTGTGTTGACTGCTGTATCAGCCCCTTGGTGTTCTGCCATTTGGATCCCCAATGCTTGCTTTACCTAATTAAATGATGACAGAGTCCAACTCCATAAAATCTATAGGGTACCAGAGCTTGGTCCTGTTTACTAGGTCAAAAGCTGAAATCAGATTCATGAAGGATAGATGGAAAGAGATTTTACATATCTAACTCTTGTTGACAGATCATTAAACAGTCACTGCTAGAAATCAATGATGTCCGAGTCCAACATTATGGAATCTAAAAAGTTGCATGGTTTGGTCTTGTTGACTCGGTCAAAGGCTGAAACCCGATCCATGAAGTATATATGTAAATAGCCCCCAAAGCAAGCACTTATTTTCTTGTTAATAGATGCACATTTAAACAATGTTCCATGATGCCCATATCTGCTCTAAATCCAAACATACAGCTAATATTTTGTTCCCTTGGACCCAGGCCTGCATTCCAGTCAATAAGATTCCACCCCCACTGGAACAATAGAATTGATAGGATTGTACATATAAACCAAAATAATTGTAGACTATGACAATGAGGGAGGAATAAACAGGGTACATGCAGAGTTTAAAATGTTAATAATTTGAGGGACCCGTGGGTCAATGTTATATCACATATTAGTGTTATAACAATACAAACCCACATCCATGAAGCATGACATCTAAGCATAACTTTGTGAATTTGTCTTATGTTGAATTCACATTTTCCTTATATTATGTTGTCTATTAGTTCCAAATCCTTTTGTGTTCTTTATATGTAATTTAGTATTAACTTACTTTTCGTTTAATTTTCTTCATTAAGTGTACTTGTTCAGAATCTACATTCTGTACAATTAGGCCTACTAGCCTAACATAATTTGAACCACTAATCAGAAGCCAAAGAGGAAGTTCAAATGGTCATTCATTTGCAATCCCTCAAACAGATAATAGGGCTCTTGTCCATCATGCTGTTCTCTTGGGATTTGGGAGGCACGATGGTTGAAGACTTGACAAGAGAGGATCCCATCTTTGTTATGTAGGAGATAGGGATTGTTGGTGAGATGGGTCCTCATGACACACTAGTCTACAGATCATCAGATCTGGCAGGACATAACCATGTAGCAGTCACCTGTTTATTCCTGCTTATGGCTCTAAGGAAGACTCTCCCCTCTCTGCTTAAACCAGTCCATTGATTCAGGTGACCATATTGAGTTGCCTTGACCAGTGCAACTCTCTTGTACAACATGCAGCTGCTCTTCTGGCTCAAGGAGTGCCTCCTTTATCCTCTGCCTCAGAGGCATTAAAACCTCTTCCCCGGTTGTCAGTTTTGCATCCATCAGAGGTTAAACTGTTGGTAGTGCCTAGATACAAACATGTGCAGTCTGGAGGTAAAGCCGTTTCAGTGGTTTTCCCTGCCCATGGTTGCTTCCATTGAACGTGTTGAATTGTGGGATTTGCAGTCCAACCTCTGTAGTTTGTCCCGCTCATTCCTTGGTGACATTTCTGTTTTCCCTCCAAATTTCTCCTTTGCTCTGTGCTAAGACCTGTATGTTAAAACAGTGCACTCCCAGTCACCATTTTGTGTTCAAAAGCCAGTGAAACCAGCCCTCCTGCCCCCACCCCCCAGCAACAGGGACTTTCTACATCAGAGGGTGCTTCTGTGAGCTGTTTAAACTGTCTTTACTAGGGCTGGTGCACTTTGTTTTTTGGCCAGTGGAGGAAGTAATGTTTTATTCAAACAGTATTGTTAGATTTCAAGTTAGTGAGGCCCTTACCTGCTGAAGTCCAAAGTGTGGCTTGAGCCTGTCTGTCTCCTAGGAGATTCTGAACAGGAGAATTAGCTTCCAACTCCCTGGCCAGCAAACCTTGTCTGAGGTAGCTGGGACCTTATATGGTCTGCTAGTGGTTGGTCTACACTGATTGGTGGTTGTATCTGGTGCTTCTATTGGATTAGGTTTAATGTCCTCATTGGTTGGATATTTGAGGGTTCTGATTGGTTTCTGGGTCTGTGATTCAATCATTGTAGGGTTGGGACTAGGGCTAGGATTAGGATTTCTATTGGAAGTAGGGACTAGGGCTTCCTATGTTATTGGTTGTTGGGAGTAGGGTGGGACTAGGGCTAAGGTTAGACCTTTAATTGGAAGTAGCGATTAGGGCTTCTGGTGTGATTGGTTGCAGGACTAGGTGTGGGACTTAGAGTAGGGTTAGGCTTTCTATTCGAAGTAGATACTAGGTCTACCTGTGCCATTGGTTGCATGGACTTGTTGTGCGACTACCGGTAGGGCTAGGGCCTCCGTTGGACGTAGGGATCAGGGTTTTTGAACTTGATTGGGTGCTTGGACTTGCGCTAAGATTGGCTGTAAGGTCCTGGTCTCCTATTGGTTCTAGATTTTAGGGCTAGTGTTGTGATTGGATTGTGTTAGGGCTAGGGTTCCCCTTGGCTGAAGGGGTCACCTGATTACTAGGGCTCTAAAAGGCCAGGGTTAGGGCGTCTCAGCCTGGGCGTCAAGGCTAAGGGCAGAGAGGACAAGGACAGTTGCCTGTTTAGGGCAGAGAGGGCAAGGGCATTTGCCTGTTTGAGCCTGTTAAGGGCGGAGAGGACAAGGGCAGTTGCCTGTTTAAGCCTGTTCAAGACTGGTCGGAACTAGGGCCAGAAATGCTGCCCTTTTTCTCATTTAGCAATACCCACCCCACACCATCCACATCCACAAACAGGGCAACACACTCACACCAAATGTACACCACACACAAATTAATGTACCAGCATGCACTACAAACCCAACCAAACCACATCTACACACCCTACTATCCCAACTACCACACATATCCACCATCACCTACAAACAGAATACAACTCTATCCTATACCACTAACCAATGCACTTATCACTAACACAACGCCAATCAACACCATACATAACTACATCCCATTCAGTCACACTCTCCCTGCTGTAATTACACCTAACAGATCACCTTGTATCACTAACAAACATATAATCATCCTTCCATCAGTTCTCCAACAAACACCCTCCTCTCCCTTCTACCATAATAACACTAACGCACAACACACACACTGCACACCACCACACTTTGTAACTCTTGCAACAAACCAGTCTAAGATAAACACTCTCACCTCTACTTCATTCCCTCCTACACACAATATACACTCTACTCATAAACACATCACCACCCCCTCTACGTCACAACCTCCTCTCACAAACAATACTACACAACCAAATCCATTGCATGAAACATATACATCAGCACCCTTTTTCACAACTCCTCAAAAGCAAAACATATCACACACACAAGCACAAGATCTTCAAAGCGCAACATCTCATAATACTTACCATCACAAAATACAAACATATACCCACCTTTCAAACCACACAAAGGAACAAACTCCAATGCCACGCTTTCACTCTTCCACCACACCTAACACAGATACAGCAATACAGCACCTCTCTTCTGCCTCTCATCCATTGGACAATTTAGAACATTAATACATGACCCACATGCAGCACCACCTCCCCTGACTCATACACCTTCTGCCTTAAACACACGCAAAAAATATAAGCAACATGCCACACCTCACAGCTTTGCTTCCCCATGTCTACTTCACAACAATGTTACATCACAAAAGCAACACAGCACTCCAACTCAATCTCAAGCACCATCTCCAACATATATACACACACATACCCATCAAAATGCCTTCTTAGCATGCTGGATGAGGAACACGATACAGAACAGCTAAAAGATTGCTATCCTAATACAGCTAATACCAGCACTAAAAACACACCTGCTACAAACCCACACAATACTGATCACTCTTCTACCAAACAAAGTCCCACTATCACCAAAGGCCACTCACTAAACTGTCTACTAATAAATGCTTGATCTCTCTCTAAAAACTAGCATGACATCTATGACCTTCTCACCGATGCAAAAGCAGACATACTATTCATAACCGAATCATGGTTGGGAGAAGATATGGCTCCAGTCCTGCATGAAGCCATTCCTCTAGGCTATCAAATAATCACCCAAAATCGTATAGCCAAAAAAGGAGGTGGTCTAGCTGTTGTATTAAGGCTAACAATACATATCACTAAAATTGACAACATCTCCATAAAGAATTGTGAGCCTCTTCTAACAAGATGAAATCCTACACCGTCTTCCTCCTGTAACTTCCTGCTCCTTTACAGACCTCCACCTAGCAAGGCAACATTCCCAGATGCACTTCTAGACACAGTTTCAAACCTGATAACAATACACTCCAATCTATGCGTTCTGGGTGATCTTAACATGTGGTTTGATAAACCCAATATGACCCATCCAAAAACAATACTCAAAGGGCTAGACGCATTAAACCTGCATCAGATTGTCCGCAATCCGACACACACCGCTGGACATTTCCTAGATGTCATTTTTGCTTATATTGAACTAGTTACCTTTCAAACTATAACTCCAGTCACATGGTCAGACCACCACTTGCTTGCCTTCCAACATAAAACAACGCTAAGCGACTCACCTAAAACTACCTTACATCCATCCACCTATCGGCCGTGCAACAAACTCAATTTGGAACACTTGGAAACACAACTAACATCCAGTACAAATCTGGACACCATCAATTCTGTTCAAAATCTATATGAGTGGCTACAGGAAGCTTTTGACATCCTGATTCCACTCAAAACCACACAATAGAACAAAAGAAAAAAAGCGCCTTGGAGAAACATAGAAATAATAGACATAAAACAACAAATTAGAAAGCTGCAACGTACCTGGCTCAGAACAAACGCCAAACAAGACAAACTTCACCTACAGAAAATGAACAGATTATACAAGTCGGCTATCAAAAAAGCTAAGAAAAGGTACTATTCAGACAGAATTCAAAACACTAAATGTGCAAATAAAGAATTGTATAAAATACTCAATGACTTTCGCGAACCAAATTGCCTAGAAGGAACTCATCCTGTTACTCAAGATTTCACAGACAAAGTGGCAAATCATTACACGGACAAAGCAGACACGTTGGAATCGTACTTTAAACAGAAACAAAGCACCATCACTACCCCTACAAAACAACAATCCAAGAATGCTCTAATCAAGCCTCTCTGTTCCTTCCAACACATCTCACACAATGAATTTATGGACCTAGTCAAAGCAAGCAGGCCTGTCGGCTGACCTTCTACCCCTGTCCGCCACAAACTTTCAAGACAATTCTTTTAACAACCTCTGCTGCCACTCCAGTAAGAAGAATCATCAACGATTCCTTAACTACTGGAATATTTCCAGAAGTACTCAAAAATTCATACATACTCCCTTTACTGAAAAAAAAAACCAGGACCCGCTGAACCCTGACAACTACAGACCCATTACAAATAGACCGTTCCTGGGCAAACTGATAGAAAGAGCAGCGTTCGCCCCAATGTTACAATTCATTGAAGAGAATGACATACTTTCAGACTTCCAAACAGGATTCCGTCCGGGAAGAGGCACTGAATCTGCCCTCCTTGCCATCTGGAGTTTGACCTAAAGAATACAGTTGACCACAACGGGGTTGCTGCGCTACTCCTCTTGGACCTCTCAGCTGCCTTTGACATGGTTGACCATGACACTCTGAAATAAAGACTCTATGAAGCAGGCATAGAGGGAACAGCTCTAGACTGGATCTCGTCCTACCTTCAAAACAAAACTAATGTCATCCATACCCCACCTTTCTCGTCCAAACCGTACTCCACAAAAGCAGGGGTCCCTCAAGGTTCTATCAGCTCGCCCTTGCTTTTCAACATCTACATGAAGTCATTACCATTACTGATCAATAAGTTTCACCTCACGTGCTATAACTATGCAGATGACAATCAAATACTCCTTCAATTGGAATGCCCCAAAGACATTGGAAAATCACTCATTTTCAGCTGTCTCAGAGCCGTGGATCAGTGGATGACCTGGAGCCATCTCAAATTGAATGCTTCAAAAACTGAAATACTCATGTGTGGCGATTGGAAACATTACAACCCGCTTGCCGCATGGACTGATGAACTGGGAGCACTGCCTAAAGTATCGAAGGAAGTAAGAAACCTTGGAATGATCATGGACTCCAAGCTGTCGATGAATGCCCAAGCGGATAAACTAGCAAGATCAAGCTTTGCTACTATAAAAATGCTGCAACAAATTTTTCCCTCATTTGGGATTCCCACATAAGGTCCAAGCTACCCTCTCCCTTGTTCTGTCCAAACTCGATTACGCCAATAGTGGCGCCGCGGCCAGGCAGACTGACTCTGGAATCTGGGGATCACGGTTCGATCCCCGGCACCGGCAGCAGATTAGCCCAGCACCATGTGACTCTGGGCAATAGCTTGCTTAATCTTCCCTTACGGGTGATTGTTCGCGCTTTACAAATGTGGATTATTAATATTATCACCTTTAACAACCAAGAAAAGACTACAATGGATTCAGAACTCGGCTGCCAGACTACTCTTGCATATCAAACCGCAAGACCACATCTCCTCTGCCTTGAAAGCCCTGCATTGGTTACCGGTTGCCAGAAGATCCACTTTCAAGCTGCTTTGTATCACCCACAAAGCAATACATGGAATGGGACCACTCTTCATCAGGAATGAAATCACCAAACACATTCAACAAAGGAACCTCCGCTCTAAAGGAGCATCTCGCCTCAAAATCCAACCATACAAGAAAAAAAACATAGGTGGCACATCCTTCTCTGTTCAAGCAGCCAAAATATAAAACTCTTTACCCCCCAACATAAGGTCCACCAACAACCACCTTATCTTCAGATAACTACTCAAGATTTGTCTCTTCCCCACATAAGCACCATATGCAAACAGAAATTTGCAGCATATCCCTCTGTATACAAGCATCTGTTTTCACTATAGATATGTACCTATCTTGGTGTATTACTTTGTATAAACATGTAAAATAATTATGTTGTTGAGAGAAATAATAATAATAATAATAAATAAATAAAAATCATCTATGGTCTACATGTACATACTTCCATTGTGCATCTATGTACCTTCCATGTACTTGGATCTGTGTGTCTGTTACTTTTCTCCTGAAAAAGCATATCTAATGCACTACCCTATTTCACATCCGGTGCCTCTTTCAATATCTTTAATCTACATATACTTACCTCCTTGATGTATCTGTATACTTTCAATGTAATTATGGATCTATATATTTATCCGTCTCTTCTAATTTAGAATTTCAAATGCACTACCCTATTTCTCAGCCTATACTTCGCTCAATATATCTTCTAGCCCAACCTTCTGACTCAACTCAAACTTCTTCTACTACTCCTTCCAATGCACTAATATATCTCTCATCCTATACATCTATCAATATTTCCTCTACATCCAGTCTCTCGTTTATCCCAAACCCCATACCCCTAACATGATTGCCAAAATAACCCTTTCTAGACTCTCTCCTACTCTACCCCTCCTTGCATCATCTGACACCTCTTTTACTATACCGATCCCCTAAAACAAACCTTTCTAAACTCTTCCCTCTGAGTCCTCCCCTCCAAAACTCATTTTTACTCATCCAAAAGCCTCCTCCTACTGCTAGGACCTAAAAAAAATCCTTCACTCTTTTATCCCTCCACAATCCTTTTCAATGAAAATTAACAGACTAAGGGCCAGATGTAGGTAGCCCTTTACCGGTCGGAAATGGCCGAAAATACCGATTTTCATCCGTTTCCGACCGGTAAAGGGCTATGGAGATGTAGGGGCCAAAAAAACGTACATTTTCGGTAATTTTACTGAATCAGTAAAATTACAGAATCAGTAAATTTACCGATTCTGTACATTTTACCGATTCGGTAAATTTACCATTCGGTAAAAATACTGAAAATGTATTTTGTGATGTAGGTAGCACTTCTAACAGTGCTACAGGGCCTTTAGAATTCGGTATTTACCATGCAATACAATTGCATGGTAAATTACGAATTCTTGTGTACATACACATCTGTGCATGTACACCTGTGCCATGTGGTACACAGACATGCCCTAAGGGCATGTATGTGTGCCACATGGCGCAAAATCCAGTTACAGGGGTGCAACAGGGTGTCAAAGTGACACCCTGTCCCCCTTAGCAATTCGGTATTTTTTTACCGATTTGGTAAATACCGAATCGGTATTTGCTATTGAATCCTATGGGCTTCAAGGCCCATAGGATTCAATAGCAAATACCGATTCGGTATTTACCGAATCGGTAAATATCGAATCTTACTGATTCGGTAAATAATACCGAATTTTTACCTACATCTCATTTACAGATTCATAAATACCAAATCGGTAAAATTCGGTATTTATGAATCGGTAAATGAGATTTACCTACATCTGGCCCTAAAATTTTCTCTTCTCAAATTCCATATTAAACTATACTAATATACTACCAAAATAACTGAATAACATATCCACTACTCAAATTACTTCATATTTTTTACTATACTAATTTTCAACAGTAATCCTTTATGGGTTCCGTAGTGGTGTGCCTCTCGCCAGAAAAGCGCTTCAACACCCATCAGGGGTAACAAGTGCTATATGAATGCAAATCTTTCTTCCCCTTTTATCCCTCCGCTATCCTTCTCACTCCAAGTAACTGACTAATATCCACTACTGAAATTACTTCATATTTCACCATATTAATTCACCACTAATCCTTTGAAGGCTTCCTGAATAGCGTGCGTCAACAAGTGCAATATAAATACAAACCGTTGACCTCTTGTATCCTTCTGCTATCATTCCAAATCCAAATAACTGACTAACCTATCCACCATTTCAAATGTACTTGCATGTTTCACTATACTTATTCAACACTAATCCTCTATGGGTCAACGAGTAGCGTGCTACTCGCTGAAAAAGTGCTTTGACGCCTCGTCAGGGGTAGTAAGCGCTATATAAATGCAATTACAATACAATACAATACAATACAATACACTACAATACAATACAATCTCAGGTCAGTAAGTGCCAAGCGGAATCCTGTCACTCATCACAGCTAAAAGCACTTTACATCCTAATGATATGTAGATTATTGATTTAGCCCTAATGATAGCTAAAGCGAGCTATTGTGACGTATTAGAAATTGCTAAATGGCAGAATCGATTCTCTAAAAAGGTACACGCAAAGGATGCTGTGTAAGTAAACTTTTGGGATATTGGGCAAGGAAGTCAGCAGAACTGAACCGTTTGGACACTATCCTAAGTTTGCCTTATATCTTACGATAAACCTCTGTAATCTAGTCAAACCAACTTCATTTTAATGTGTTCCATTCTGATGTTTTGTCCCGTTTCAAACTGTTTGATTGGTCCTGCTGGAAATGAGTCATTCCTTTGGGTCTTATGTTCATTTTGATATCTTATATTCTCCAGGCATGTACTGTCCGACAAGTCACATTGAAAGCGGTAATTGTTATATTTAAAATACTATAAACAGCAGTTTTTAAAAGCCTTTATTTTTTAGGAGGTCCTCCTCTTCCACTAAACAAAATATCATATCGTACCACTCTTAAGCAGAGGGCCATGCAGTCACCTACGCCAACCTACATGCTGAAGGAAGACCAGCAGCACTGAGATTTGAAAATTCTAACTTTGTAAATCAAGTTACTATGCTGGAAGCAATGTCTGATGCATAATTGCATGATATGTATGTTTCTACAGTGACAGTAAGAGACATGATAGAGATGTCTGGAATGAGGTTGTGAGGTCTTACTTGCATGATATTTTGAAGGTTACTAGGAAACACATCTATCAAAAATAAGAGTTATGTCATAAGATAATCACACCTGTTCTTCAGTGCATATCATTGTTCCTTAGCTGTCTCTCTGTTCCCGCTTGATTCCTGTTAACCTTCTGTTAGACTTGACCCTCTTTTCAGGGTTATCCCCAAACTTTTGTCTTCACCCTGCTATTTTCTGAACCTGTCTTTAGGACTCTGTGCACTTTACCATTGCTAACCAGTGTTAAGGTGCTTGGGCTTGCTCTTCCCTTTTCATATGGTAGAATTTTATTACAGTTAATTCTCATATTTACTTTACTTGTAAGTTCCTAGTTAATTGGTACTACATGTACCCAGGGCCTGTAAATTAAATACTACTAGTGGGCCTCCAGCACGTTTTGTGCCACCCACTTAAGCAGCCCTTTAAACATGTCTAGGGATTCCAATTGCAGCCTGTATGCAAAGTTATAAATTGCCATTTCGACCTGGCGAAATAAGCATTTTTCCATGCCCAAACCTTTCTTTTTAATCCATATAAGTCACTGCAAATGTAGTTCCTGAACACCCCAGAGGAAAGAGTGGAAAGTATTTAAAAAGTTAGACATGTACTTTTAAGTTTTATATATTCTGGTAGTGAAAAAATCTCCTGAATCTGCTTTTCTTTTTTGCAAGGCCTGTCTCTCCCACAGGATAACATTGGAGTTGCCTATTATATTTAATAAGCTGTAACATCCCATTGGGAGCAGGTAGACAGCTCAAGTTTGGTGTCTAAAGAATTTTAAATAAAAGCCCTCTTTAATTGTAAGGTCAGATTTTTAGTCACAATTCTGAAAGTGCCCCTTTTAGAAAATCGATTTTGGAAAAGGGGGTGGTGATGGACAGAGTTTCTGAATGATGCAGAATACTCCTACCCAGTCAAGAGATCAGGGCTTGATCCATCACTGTTTCTGAACCCTTTTAGAAAGTTGGCCTTTTCTTGTCCTAATTATTTGGTGCCTGCAGCCTGATCCTGGGTCACATGACTAAGTATTGCTCGCAGCTGGTCTTTGTGTATTGCTCCCACACAGTGAGGAAAAGGGAAGATAGGTGTTGGCAGGATGGGCCACTTTGAGTTAACGAGGTGGAGTAAGTGCCACCTACCACAATTGCACATTGCTAAGGCTCTGCCTGTGCACTCTCACAAAGGGTTCGACACTGGTCTTTTGTGACCGTACACAGCTGGAACCAGAGCAGGGAATGCCTGACACCTCAGGGGGGGCGGAACCATCTTGAAAATACTTTGTCTTGCCTCAGGGTCTACAGTAATAAAACCTATGACCTCCAAATGTGTGTGAAAGAAGATGGGGGTTGTGAAAGAGGTGGATTGGTCTGAATTGTGATAACTCAAATTAACTTAGGGTACCCCTAATGATTTAGTTTTTTCTTGGATCCTTTGTTAAAGGTTAAAAACAAGTGCAATATTTAGGACATTAATGCTCTTTATACCCAAATAGCTTATTAACAAGTGTTTTGCCTTTTTATTTCCCAACCAGAATCAGTGGCAATTCATCAGGACCTACTCAAGTGGGTATCCTAATTGTTAAGCAGGTATAGTTCAGAAGCACGTATGACCTACAGAAACCATATATACAAAACAAAGAGAACGAGACAGTCTTTTTAGCTTCTTGTAATGTTGATATTTATATTGTGTTCCATTGTGTAATCTCTCAGCCGAACAAAAAACACATTTATGGTGTACTATCATTTACAAGGGCATACCCAAACTGCACCTCTAGTAAAGTAATCACACTGTACATGTATCAATATGACACTAATCACCATTATCACCCAATGGTGATATTCATCAGGCTCAAATACACAAGAAAAAAGAATATATAGCTCCAGTGAGATAAGGATGGGTGGTATCTCACTGTAATCCCAGGGTAATCAGGCCACCTTAAGACTCGTGAGATCCAGAATACCAGGTGGTCAACTGAGTAGAAAATTAATAAGATTAATGGAAAATGTCTGGCAGAGCTCTGCTAGTGGCCATGATTTAAGTCACTTACTTGCCCCATCCGTAGTCACTACATTAAGCCTACCCATCTCCACAGTCCTGGAGATGTGGAGGTATGGCTCGAATCTCTGTCTATAATGGTCGGGTCTCTGTGTTTCCAATCAACTGACTTGGCGTATGCGCAATGTGCAACTCAGTAGCTGTACAGCGGCTTTTGAGAGCTCATGTAGCACTCCTATAGAAAACAACTAGTACTTAATCAGAGGGCCCGCAGAGGGCATCCAAGGTCACAGATGGCTAATCAGCAGCAGTTTGTGCACTAGACTTCAAAGATCACATTATGACTTGTTTGATGATGAGGGATAGCAAAATTAGAAAAGTGTTGAATCTTAATGGCAGTCGCCGTCATCAGATTAAGACGATTTTACAGCGGACTAGTGATCCAGCGCATGTCACTGTATGTTGCCTACTGGCGGTACCTTGTCTTTTGTATGCAGATGATGCTGTTCTTATCGCTAGAACAGCGAATGGTCTAAAACTACTCCTATAATCCTGTACCTCCTTTATGTCCAATTTAGATCTAAGCGTAAACCACTTTAAATTGTTTACTATGGTGACTGGAACTCCAAGTACCATTTAATTGATGGGGAAAAATTGGATAGAGTCCTCTTTTTTAGCTATCTAGGGATACAATTTGATACTGGCTTTAACTGGGGCCATTTACTCATTATTAGATCTTTACAACTTCAGAGAGCTCTTGAAGCAGTTTTTCGTTTTTCGTCTAGGATAGGCTCTAAGCCAATAAAGGAGTTAACCCAAGTGTACAAAAGTAAATGTATTCTTGCCAAGGCCTGGAAAAACTTACCCCAACTCTATCATGCCACTAAAACTGAAAAGAGTCCCAGATAAGGATAAAAACCCATGGATTAGTGGGGCTCTGAATGAAGATAGATGGAAACTAAGACTTGCTGAAAGAAAATGGAGACAACACACATCATCCCCCGAGCTGAAATCGCTCAGAAAAATCAGAAAGGAGTACAACAAAAAGATCCTAAAATCCAAAAAGGAATTTATTAGATCAGAACTGGATAATGCTAAAAACAGACCACAGAAACTATTCGAGATCTTAAAGCAGCAATCCAACAAGTTGGCCAAATCGGCACAAGAATCGACTAAAACTCATCTGAGTTGTGAAGAATTCTCAACTTTCTTCACTGAGATGGTGGCTGATAACATGCCCAACCAACCACACTCACTGAATAATACCAACCTGACTATCGACCATGAAAGGGCAAAAAACAAAGCACAGTGGGATACCTTCAAGCTATATGACCAGAATACTATTGCCAAAACGCTCTCCGATATTAAACCGAATAACCACTATAATGACCCACTCCCTTCTAAATGTTTACAGAAAATCAACCATATCGTCATTCCAATATGGACCAAGATAATAAATGCCTCGCTATCTCAAGGGATCCTTACAGAATGTCTAGAAACAGGCCAAGTCGTGCCCATCATCAAAAAACCCACAGCGGACCCAGCAGATCCTAATAACTTTCGCCCAGTTACCAACATTCCAGTACTGGCTAAATTAATTGAGAAATGTGTGCAAAATCAACTGAGCCATCACATCGCTAATTTCATGGTATTGGACGACTGCCAGTCAGGATTCAGAACAGGCAACAGCATGGAAACAGCGATCCTAAATATCGTAGATGATGCGTTACTGGCCCTAGATCACAAAAAACATGTCTACTAGTCCTGCTTGACCTGTCGGCTGCATTCGACGCGGTAAATCATGAAAAATTACTAAGCAGGCTTCATGATAGGATGGGAATGTCAGGAAATGTACTGAAATGGTTTGAATCCTTCCTTCAGAATAGAACGCAAAGATTTTTGATCAACCAGACGCTATCCCCATCTGGTCCTAATTCAATCGGAGTCCCTCAAGGATCTACACTATCTCCCTCACTTTTCAACTTGTATGTTGAACCTCTTACAGAAATTCTACGAGACGCAAACATATCCTATCACATGTACGCGGACGACACGCAGATTTACATCAAGATTGCGTCTCTGGAAGACATTAAATTAATGAATGAGGCCTTAAAAATTCTCTATGCTGGTTAACTAGCAATCAGCTGAAGTTAAACGCGCAAAAAACGGAATTCCTATTAATCTCACCAACTAAGAACAACACAGAGGTGAAGGAATGGGCCAAACTGATCACAGCACTAAACACCCATCATCCCCCGAGCTGAAATCGCTCAGAAAAATCAGAAAGGAGTACAACAAAAAGATCCTAAAATCCAAAAAGGAATTTATTAGATCAGAACTGGATAATGCTAAAAACAGACCACAGAAACTATTCGAGATCTTAAAGCAGCAATCCAACAAGTTGGCCAAATCGGCACAAGAATCGACTAAAACTCATCTGAGTTGTGAAGAATTCTCAACTTTCTTCACTGAGATGGTGGCTGATAACATGCCCAACCAACCACACTCACTGAATAATACCAACCTGACTATCGACCATGAAAGGGCAAAAAACAAAGCACAGTGGGATACCTTCAAGCTATATGACCAGAATACTATTGCCAAAACGCTCTCGGATATTAAACCGAATAACCACTATAATGACCCACTCCCTTCTAAATGTTTACAGAAAATCAACCATATCGTCATCTCAATATGGACCAAGATAATAAATGCCTCGCTATCTCAAGGGATCCTTACAGAATGTCTAGAAACAGGCCAAGTCGTGCCCATCATCAAAAAACCCACAGCGGACCCAGCAGATCCTAATAACTTTCGCCCAGTTACCAACATTCCAGTACTGGCTAAATTAATCGAGAAATGTGTGCAAAATCAACTGAGCCATCACATCGCTAATTTCATGGTATTGGACGACTGCCATTCAGGATTCAGAACAGGCAACAGCATGGAAACAGCGATCCTAAATATCGTAGATGATGCGTTACTGGCCCTAGATCACAAAAAACATGTCTACTAGTCCTGCTTGACCTGTCGGCTGCATTCGACGCGGTAAATCATGAAAAATTACTAAGCAGGCTTCATGATAGGATGGGAATGTCAGGAAATGTACTGAAATGGTTTGAATCCTTCCTTCAGAATAGAACGCAAAGATTTTTGATCAACCAGACGCTATCCCCATCTTGTCCTAATTCAATCGGAGTCCCTCAAGGATCTACACTATCTCCCTCACTTTTCAACTTGTATGTTGAACCTCTTACAGAAATTCTACGAGACGCAAACATATCCTATCACATGTACGCGGATGACACGCAGATTTACATCAAGATTGCGTCTCTGGAAGACATTAAATTAATGAATGAGGCCTTAAAAATTTCTCTATGCTGGTTAACTAGCAATCAGCTGAAGTTAAACGCGCAAAAAACGGAATTCCTATTAATCTCACCAACTAAGAACAACACAGAGGTGAAGGAATGGACCAAACTGATCACAGCACTAAACTGCACCACTACCATAGTGGACTCAGCTAAATCTCTAGGAATCATGCTGGATAAGAACCTAGACATGAAAGCCCACATCAAAGCAATGGCAAAAAATGCCCGTTTTCACTTGAACTACATTAGGAAAGTGAAACCATTCATTTCTACGGCGGATCTCAAACTGGCAGTACAATCCTTAGTTATCTCAAGTATTGAATACGTTTGTACAACCTTAGCAGGGCTACCAAAAATGTCCACAGCACCACTAAAAGCATGCCTCAAGGCAGCCGCAAGACTCATCACTGGATCGAGGAAATTCGATCATATCTCGCCACACCTTAAGTCGTTAAACTGGTTACCATACGAAGCCAGAATCCAACTTAAAATGGCATGTATCACCCACAAAGCGCTCCACTACAAAACACCAAGCTACCTGGCCCAGAAGATGGAGATATCTGGAGAATGCAGACCAGCCAGGAGTGCGAAGGAGCTGCTGCTGAGACCACCCATCTTCAGGAAGAAGAAAACATATGACAGAGCTTTCTCCGGATCAGCCCCCAGAATTTGGAACTCACTCCCTTCAAATATTAGGAAAATTCCAAACACTGCAACATTCAAAAGGGAAGCTAAGATATTCCTAATGAGTGAGTTCCTTACATAGACAAGAAAGGTCATCACCACCACCGTGACATAGATGCTCCAAAACTGAACAACAAATATAAGTAAAGAGAAAGGCACCAGCTATACGGGGGATAACCGGGTGGTACTATACTAAACCAGACTTATGGATGAAGAATACACGGAAAAAGACAATTCAGAACTATTGTATTGGAGTATAGTATACAGTACAGTAAGCAGTAGAATAACATTCATGGTTTGGGAAAGACAGGGAATTACTACACTAGGTCAAGTAATGATAAAGGATGCATGTAGGCCCCTCGAACTTTTGAAGTCACGGTATTCATTACGAGGGTGTCAAGAGTTCAAGTATATGCAGTTGGTTAATACAATAAAATCAAAAAGACCGTGTATAAATATATCCAAAGGATGTGCATTATTAGATTACATGAAGGGGGGTGGTTGCAGAATCAGGGAAATATATAGGCTATTTTTGGAAATGCTCCCGGATGACATGGTCAAGACAGAGGCAGCTTGGGCTTCTAAACTGGGGGATCCAGATATCGACTTGGATAGAGCCATTCTAATGGATAAAAGGTTTCTGCGATCCTCAAATCTAAGAGCACAGCACTTTAAGACCCTTTTTAATTTATACTACACACCGGCGAAATTGTTCGATTGGGGTAAGAGGGCGGACAACAACTGCCCTAGGTGTGGGAACGGGCCAGCTGACGTTGTGCACATGTTTTGTAGTTGTGAAAAACTAGGCCCCATTAAAAAGGAAATCGAAGTGTTTTTAGAGGGGCTGCTAGCTGTCAGAATAGACCTATCCCTGACACTTTTAATAATTGGTTGTGATGCTAAATTGGGTCTAAGTACAGAGATTGAGGTGCTTGTCTTCATATCAGTAGCTGTTTTTAGAATACTAATTGCTGCTATATGGAAGGATGTTGAGGCCCCAACCTTCCAAATGTGGATTTGCAGGATGCTAGGGATCCATAACATCGAGTCAGAACTGTATGCTTTAAAGGGAGTTAAATCTAGGGAAATGGGGCTACGGATCTGGGCACCTGTGGCTACATGGAGGTGGTCGAGGTGTGGGGTCTTATAACGTATTTCAATTGCCTGACCCTGGTATGATCATCACCTTTTTTTAATCTTTGTTCTATTGTATATAATGCTTTATGCTCCATCAGTTGTTCCAGTCTTTATATCATGCATATTTATTTCTATATTAATATATATTGTCGTGTCTAGTGTACATTATATTGCTATGAACTTTCAATAAAAAAAAAAAAAGAATAAAATCCATGGTAACTTTGAAGATAGACATACATAGGTATTTTAGAGATATGTGTAAGGTATGATTTCATGTAATAGCCTAACTATACCTTGTCACTGTACATATTTATGTATACTGTATAGATGTATGCCAACCTACCTCATATCACTGTGTAACGTTCACTATATAGCTTTATACCTAACCCGCCTCATACTGTTGAATGGTTATGCCATATAAGATGTATATCTAACCTTCCTCATGTAACTGTGAAATGCTCTGATATCCAAGGGTCAAGTTTGTGCTATATAAAACTCTCTAAATAAATAAATAAATAAATAAAATAAATAAGACCTGGCTTTTCAACTAAGATCTACGAGACCTCAGTGCCTGGATACTCACAAGGCTGAAGAGTATAGCGCTTATGTATAATGATTGATTTACTGCACTCTATGGTGCAGGTGTATGGGTACATGCTAATGCAGATATCCTCCAGAAAATAGACAACACATTTGTCACCCATCTACTGGCACCCGTCTACTGGCAATTCTGCATTCTATGTCTTCATTTATCTACACAAAATCATACATGGTCAAAGCATTTCAGTGGAGTGCACAGAGGGGACGTTATTTCCTTCTAGGAAAAAGCATCAGCGATCTTTTGATGTCACGCCCTGGATCAGTGGGCGATACCCACTTGCACCCAAATTATCATATAAAGTGGTCTTACCTACTTTCTATCTTTCAGAATACTTTTCAGTAGTGCAACGTTTTTCTAATTTGTAAAGGCTTCATTTATCAGCCAAACCGAATAAGGTCTGAGTTATATAGTTGATGCAGCCCACATCACCCTCTTATTGCTATGGGTTAAGATCTGGTGCACACTTGAAGCAGATTTCTCAATGTCAGTGTTGCATGATTGTCTAGAGAAAACAGGGAGATCCCTTGGTCAATTGATGTTAAGAGGGTGCTTTAACAGCTCGGGATCTTGGAACTTGTTTGCGAACCCAGCCCTGATTACCCCGATGACAAAAGAGTGTATGAAAACTTTGTAGTATGATCACTGATCATATGCTCATGCTCTGTAGTATGATTACTGCTCAAATGCTCGTGCTCTGAAAGTACAATCATTGAAATCAGTTACTAATCCCCTCAATCTGATTGGGACCTGAGATATATCGCCTTTCAACATGTAACACTCAACATAGATTTCATTACAAGACCGGAGGCTACTGTTATGCATAACCTTTTGTTGTCACTCCTGAACAGCAGCCCCTTTAAAGAACTTCACCAAAACAATCCAGAACTGGAATTAAAAAGTCAATAAATCTCCCTGCATAGAACACTCATCCTCTTTTAAAAGCTGCTCCTGTTCAGATAAGTATCTTTAATATTCAGCCTTGGTTGAATGCTTGATGGTTGGTTTGGTTTATTATTATAAAGGAAGGTATGGTATTTGATACATGTTTGTCACTTATTAGTATGATTTGTATGCTAGCTTCTGATTTTTAGAAGCAGAGTGGGTGGCTTGTTACATTTTCGTTGATGGAGAGGTAGGTGCCATTTGGTAGGTGCTGCGTATGCGTGAACAAAACGGGTTGATGGTATTCAGTACTGCTGCTGATTTGCTCAAACGCTCCGTCCATCATCCCCTTTTGTTTCGCTTTGTTCGCCCTAAGTTGGCAGGGTATGCTCAAACGTGAGTTCCTTGCTCACTTGGCCACTGGATTCAAGATAGCCTGGCTGATGAGGATTATGAATCCGAAACCGGTCCCAGGATGCTTGTTTCTGGTCCAGGGAAGACATGGCTTAGCAGTTCGGGCTGGACTGTTCCCATGAGGCACAGGGTCAGACTGATTTGCATATGGCCATGTCTAGACTGGGGTGGCTGAGTGAGCTAAAGAATGGTGATGGATTAAACCCAGATCAGTTGACGGGGCTGAGTGTTTGATTTGCTCAAACACTCCGTCCATAAATCCCCTTTTGTTTCGCGCTGTTTGTGAAGCAGCGTAGAGCTTGAAATTAATTGTGGGAAAAGGTAGAAAGCAGCATGCAGCCTTACATGTCAGTTTTCATTGTGCTGGCAGCAGGGTCGCTTGCGAGCTGCGTGAAGGGCTCGCGCATCTCCTTGAGGCTCGAGGGAGGCATAGGTGGTTGTCTGCAGTTGAACGCACGATGAGTTGTGAGCAGGCTTCTCATCTGATGGTGTTATGACCAAATTAGGTCATGCCATCACCAGCGAAGGAGATTGGCCGCTGTAGTTTTGTGAGAGACCGGCGGCCATCTTAGTTTGGGAATTAAAACATAGAAAAAGTGGAGAACGCAGGTGCTTGTGCACGGAATGCACTATTAAATTTTTGTTTTTTAAGAGCAAACAAATGGACAGCTGTTTGTTTGACAGTACAGCAATATCACTGATTAGGAGAGTTAGTAGGAGTGCAAGTGGAGTTTGTAGGTATTTTCTTGAAGGGTTGATTATTAGGTGTTTACTTGGTGGTTTTGTGGGGCATTAATATGACTTCAGAAGAGGCTAGTGTTAGTCAGCAGATGGCTGGGGGAAGCGCTAGTGAGACGAGTTTAAGAAGGCTGATCCAATGTGAAGTGAAAAGTTCTATAGGAGAGGTGGTAGAGATCGTGATGGACAAGAAAAGAAAGGAGGCAAGATCAGAGGATGATTTTTGGTCTTTCTCTGAGGAAGAGAATGAAAGTAGAGATAATAGATCTGTAAAGAGTGAAGGAAAACAAAGCACAAGGTTAAGAAAGGGAATGATGGATTTAACTCCATTAAGAAGAGTGGTACCCTTGGCGGTACACAAAGGATAGGTAACCTTGGCGGCACACAGGATTTTTCCGAAGAGGAGTATAACATGGAAGTGGAGGAAAGAACAGAAGAAAGAGGTGAGAAAACATATGACAAATTCGTATTTAATGTGGTTCATGAGGGTGATCTAAATGAGGAATTCAAGTTTGATCATGCCTCTACCGCTAAGGCAGTAATAAAAGACCCTGTAGGGGAGCAAATGTTGAGCCTTTATGAGTTGTGGCATCCTAGAAGTGCACATTGGTGGCCGCTGGACCATGTGGCAAGTTTATTAGGCAATGGACATGAAAGCCTTTGGAGAGAGAGGTTAGGGGTGTATTGAGAGCAGAGTGCTCAAGACCTCAAATTGATAACAAGGTCTGCTAAACACCGAATTTGGATCTTGATTTATTATTTTATTTATTTAAATTAGGGAAGGATCCATAGAAATGTCTAGAACGGTCACTGAAGCAGTACCAAGCCAGATAGTTACATGTGTTAGGTCAGTTAGCAAAGATAATGGACATGGCAGAAGAGACACACATAAATGGAGAGCAGGTTGACGTGCAATTATTGCGCGGATGGAGCCAGAGGGCTATGGCCTTCTTAGGAAATTTTAATTCTGGATTATTGGCAGAAAGGAGGAAGACAATTTTAATGAAAATCAATCCTAAATTAGGAGATATAGCTAATAAGGAGCCCATTGAGGAGCCGAGCGCTTACGTTTTGGAGAAGGATTTGTGAAAAGTCTGGGGAAACATGTTTCAACTTTTACAGACTGTATGCTGGCCGACGTTTTCAGAGGTCTCACTACAACTATACCTACAAAGGAACAGGAAGGGGCTTCCAGGGTTCCTCTGGCTTCTTTCCTCACAGAGGAAGATGCACCAGATCGAGAGGTGGAAGAAGTCAGTAGGGTACTAGCAATTGAGGTGAGTATGCAGATCATTTCTGGTTCTTCCCAAGAAAAAGTAGGAGGACGATTAAGGTTTTTCCTGTGAGCATGGCAGAGGATAACAAGAGATCCTTGAGTTTTAAATGTAGTACAAGGGTTCAAAATAGACTTTGTGCAGCGACCAGTTCATATTGTGGAACCAAAGGCTTTAGTTTTGTCTCAGGATCAAGCAGAGATTGCGGATTTAGAGATGAAGGAGATGTTAAAGAAAGGAGCAATTTGTATGGTAGAGGAACATGGGAAAGGCTTTGTAAGCACCTTCATTTTAGTAGAAAAGAAGGACAAGGGATGGAGGCTGGTGATACATTTGAGAAGTCTGAATCGGTCATTAGTTTACAGACATTTGAAAATGGAAGGCTTACATCTTTTGGGAGACATGTTACAGTTGAAGGACTGGTTGGTGAAGTTGGATTTGAAGGATGCCTACTTCACGGTTCTTATGAGGGAAAGCAGTCAGAAGTTTCATCAGTGCAGGTGGAAAGACCTGTTATATCAATTCCTGTGTCTTCTTTTTGCCTGTCTTCTGCACCTTGTTGCTTCACGAAGTTGATGTGTGTAGTAGTGGCATTCTTCACGGAAAGAGGATACTGTTTAATTGTGTATTTGGACTATATCTTATTGATGGCACAGGACGCAATGAAACTGGGGAAACAGCTCAAAGATGCAATAGATATGTTATAGAGCTTGGGGTTCTTGATAAATCAAATGAAGTCGACTTTTGTAGCAGCACAGAGCTTGGATTTTCTTGGGTTTACAATAGATACGGTTGGAGAGGTTTTAAGGATTACCAGAGAAGAAGGTGAAAATGATAAAGAAAGAGGTGTTGAGAGTACTGAGGAAGATGGCATTGACTTTGAGGGATTTAGCAAGGATTCCGGGCTTATGTTCTTCTTTAATTTAGGCAATATTTCCTGGGCCTTTGCTTTATCGAGCTTTGCGAAGGTAAAAACAGATGCATTGAAAGCAGGATTATGGTATGGGAACCAGGTAGAGATGAACGTGGAAGTAAAGGAAGAACTAGAGTGGTGATTGCACAATTTGGAGGTGGTGATTAGAAGAACACTTTTTGTTTGCCTTCCAGAGGCTCCTGTAGTGGAGTTAGTGAATTCTCTAGTGGAACAGTTTAATAAAGCTATTGTACCATTAATTGGTATTGGTCAGCTGTTTCACCAGGGCATGCTTTTTAAGTATGTAGCAATGTTTTAGTATGGAGAGTGTTAAAGAGTATGAGATTGAAGAGGCCTTCCAAGGCATGTTACGGTGTGATGTAGGATGTAAAGTTTGTTTTGAAGTTGTTCCTTGACTGACCTTTGAATAGGTTTTTGAATAATAAGAATATTTCTATTAAGCTGGTGACTCAGTTATGTTTGATTCCATAAAGGAGGGTACCTGATGTGAAATGTATGGAGATTAATAACATTGACCAGATGGTGTGTTTTTTGAGATATATAAAAGAACTAAGACCATGTTGACTTTGGTATTTTTCCCCAGGTATGAGGAGTGCAAAATGTTGTGTGTGGTAGATTGCCTGAAGGAGTATGAGTGTAGTGTGGCGGAGAATAGGAGGGATAGAGAACATCAACTATTGATTTAATTTGTCAAACCTTATAGAGTGGTAAGTAGGACAACAATCTCAAGGTGGGTGAAATGTGTGATTGGTCAGGCAGCAGTGAACCTGGAAAAGTTCAAACCTCATTCCATCAGGGGGCTATGGCAAACAAGGGTTGTTGGTATGGTGGAAGTTTAGAGAATATTTTGAAAGCAGCGGATTGGTCGAATGTGGACACCTTTGTGAAACATTACTTTAGACCAATAGAACATATGTTTGAAGTGGTGTTAAGGGACTTTCAGCATGCATAATGGTAGCCTCCGGTCTTGTAATGAAATGACAATTCTCAGATTAACATGACTTCAGAATCAGGATTTCATGAATGATGCAGAGGCTAACGTTATCCCGCCCACCACGCAGCATGTAGTAAAAAAAAAGAATGTTATATATATAATTTGGTTATGAAAAGGTTTAATTGGTATTATGGTTTTCTTTACAGGATATATGTCGGGTATGATATACTATAATATGGTGTGTTTTTTACAGATTCTCAGTCATAGGGAAAGCAAGACTAACGTGGATTTAAGGCAGAAGAAGATGAAGAGTTTTCTTCGCAGGATTGCATTTAAAAGAGGATGAGTGTTCTATGCAGGGGACATTTAGTTACTTTATCATTCCAGCTCTGGATTGTTTTGCTGAAGTTCTTTAAAGGGGCTGCTGTTCAGGAGTGGCAATAAAAGGTTATGCATAATGTTAGCCTCTGCATCTTTAATGAAATCCTGATTCTCTTGTCAGGTTAATCTGAGAATCGTCATTCTACCGTACAAGGTATAGATTCAGTACTGTGCACTTTCTTTTTGCTTTCCCCTGCATAGGGTACCTGGTCAAGGTCCCTACCTAGATGTATGTATCATAAGGTATTTCACCAAAGTACAGTACATTTTATGTTATTTGGTACTCTATATAAACCTTTGGACTCTAGATTTTTGCTCCTGATCTTACAGGTTGGGAATGAGAGACACCACTGGACCGTTTTAGTCTATCTTCAACAGCTTGGCTCGCCTGAAATTTGTCATGGAGTTCTATTTTTTGAGGGGTGCCTTGATAGTAAGGTTCCGCTATGAAATATAAATTATGGTCTGAAAAATGTCAGGACGTTAGGATTTTGTTAGATAATTTTTCCTTCTCCTCTTCAACACTCATAATTTTTTATTTTGAAGTATTTATATTGTTTTTAGCTTCAATGTAAAGCAGCCAATTGAATTGTACATCAAAAGTCTGATTTCCTTAATTTATTTGAGAACAATGATGCCGCGAACCTGGTTACATCAATTTACTTAATAACTTAGGGCCTGATTTAGATGCTGGAGGTAATGGTCCTGCTGTTGACTGTCCAGCCATTGTATTCAGATGCTGCTAGTCCCACATACGAAAGATAACATTTGCACCGCTGTCTCTATCAGGAAACATCAACTGTGTCGATGACGGGAAAGATAAAAGTAGCAGAGTAGTGGTTGCTAAGGAAATTAGCTAGGATTTTGTATACAGTACCATATAGAGTTTAAAATGTACAGATTTATGAACTAACATCTGTTGAGTTCGTATTACGTTGTATGTAGTTTAGAAAAGCTTCCAAGTGTTGCGCGAAGCTAGTGCCTCCGTCTGCAGGCAGAGGAAGTGTGGCAAATAAAGTCGCACAGTGCATTAGTCTGTTTCAAAGAAGTAGTATTGTCATATACTGCGGTGGTATCGTCGTATATCACTGTTTAGAGACATTAGATGTGAAAGGATAAATGTATAGTGAGGACAGTCTATGAAATCTTGGCTTTCAAGTATAGGGATCATTGCGTATCCTGACTAAAACTTATCGCTGAGGAGAGTAGTAAGACTCAACCCAAGCTTGATAGAAGGGTAAAGGAGTGGCTTTACTAGCGATAGAGGAATTCTGTGGTGGGTTAGTTGGAAGCGCTGCCTACTGGCGATACAGAGTTCATGTATATATGAATAGGGTTTTCTGTGTAAAAGTAATTGCAATCCGCGTTCAAGTGAAACTCTGGGATTGTCTCTAAGGAGGTGAAAAAGATCTCTGTATGTGCTTTCCTAGAGAAACAAGTTTGTTATTGTCTGATGTGGAATTTTAGTTTACGGGCTGAACATCATCTGCGCCAGCTTGTCACCCACGTACAGCGCGCACAACGGCCATTTTTGGTATCATGGTCTCCCTGTCCGTGATCTATCGCCAGCGCGCCCCTCTGACCCAGCAAGCATCCTCCGCGCATCCTGGCTCCCCCCTCCCTCCCTCTCATGAGCCTAACCCTTCTGCATGACCCTGTCCTTGGGAGTCACGCCTGCGCCTGACCAGCACCTCCTCTCCTCCCATGAATGCCCTTCTGTTGATAAACCTTCCCTCCGTGCTCAATTGTCCACGCGGCATGAATACCACTCCTTTGATGACCCCTTACCCCGTGTCCGACTGTCCACACAGGTCCGAGGCCATCGCCTAAGCCGGGAGATACCATTTACTGCCCCTCATTGTATGGAGTCGCCCCTCTTCAAAGGACACACTGTTGATCAGGGCCTCCCCACCCCCTGGGATATGATCAGGCGCACACATCCTAAGACTTGGCGGAACACTCAGCTGCGTGATGACCCCCTCCTCTTATCAGCAGGTTGAGGACCTCTATTGTGAAGGTATATGGGGGTGGGATTGACACGAGGATTATGGGGATGTCTTTTTCCTTACTTCACAATGTTATGATTGTAATAACGAAAGGTCACATGCCATAAACCAGTGTATAAGAGGCCAGGCCTCAGAGAGGCTGTTAGAGCACCTCGAGACGATACCTTGTTGTCTGATCTGATGTGTTCTGCTCCGTCGGAATAAAACTTCTGTTTCCTGCCTTCTGGTCTCCGGCGCCTGCCTCATTGCTTGGTAATTTAAATGGTACATAGGCGGTTAGCGCCGGGCAAATCTTGAGAAAGGTCATAGCCCTACCTTTTTCTACAATTGGCGTCCCAAAGCGTGGGGCCCATCAGCGACACGTGGATCCAGTGGGAGAGGTCCCGACGACAGAGTGAACGACTGCAACGATCGGGAGAGCTCGTGTCCGATAGACCCTCGTCTGACAGCCGATCATCCGACCTTCACTAGTTCCGAACAGACCTCTCTCGAGTGATCTACGGTCCTGACTGGGAACCATCAGGAGTGCCGCGAACATCACGAAGAATAGAGGACGATCGGGCGCTGGATTCGGAAGACAGGAAACCGTCCATGCGGTCCGGGTAAGGTCGTGTAAACACGACAAATTAAGAAATGATTGTTTGATTTGGATAATACTAGTATTACGCTTTGTTGATCCCTCTGGAGATTCACCATCTGCAAATGGAGAAAACAACAGGCTCTCTCTTTGCAAACAGTGAAGGATAGGTAACGCAGACTTTTGTCCCCATTGTAATCCGTCGTGCCTATCTTCCTCCCCCACTGTTTTCCCGAACTGTCGTTCGTGGATTGTTGTCTGGAGATTCTCTGTCTGCAAACAGGGAAGAACAAGGTCTCTCTTTGCAGGTAGAGAAAGAGTGGGTAACGCAAACCTTTAACACGTCGTACCCACTTATTCTCCCCACTGATTGTTTGATTGACCGAGCACTGATTGTTCGGTATTGGTTCTTTTGAGGTATTCACCGCCGACAAACAACGTAGAATAGAAATATTCTGTCTAGTCTTTGTCCGCCGTGATAAGATAGGTAGTGCAGACCTTTGTCCCCGTTGTAACCCGTCATGCCTATCTTCTCCCCACTGATTGGTAGCCTGTACAGCCCGGACCGCTTATTAGAGATGAACCATCCAGCTCCACTGGAGGGCACCCCTAATAAGGACATGTTCACTAAGCATGGACTAGTCGCCATAGCTTATACTAAGCTATGGCATAAATATACGAAAAAGAACCCTGAAAGTCAGTGGCCACTGATAGGTTCCTTTGATGAAGATAAAATAAAAACATTGGAAATGGCGCTCCAGAAAAATAAGACTACGCCCACTATGCTCGATAGTCTTGGCATGTGGCGCAAAGAAACGGAACAACGGAAGAAAAGAGAAGAAGCAAAAATAGGGAAGGAATTACGAAAGGCAGCCCACCTAGCCGCTAAGCAACTAGAAGAAGAAATAAAAGAAAGAAAAGAAGCTGCACAAAACCAAGAATCTGGGTCAACGGGTCAATGCCCTATTAGGACTCCCTCTGCGCTCTACCCTGAATTGCCCTCCAAACAGCGGGCAAACGATGAGCTACTGCTAGGTCCCCCAATCATCTATATGCCCCCTCCATATGCCCCCTGCCAACAAAGCTTGCAAGCCCCGAGTGCGAGCGAAAGTGACCTCAGCGCTAGTGCACCAGCCCTCACGGCCTCCGCACCAGCCACGTTAACAACATCGCTAGATGACCCAGAGGCTAGCAAGCAACCACCAGCCAGATCAAATAGGTTGAGCAAAGATGAACGGGATGGGATTAACAAGGTAGCAAAGATCTTAGTAGAACGAAGGGAGAGCGAAGAATACACAATGAGCATGTATAATTCACATGCCGACAGCCACAGACGGCATTTCATTTTGCGATTCAGCTACCACACCCTGAACGCATATGAGGATAGGTATCAGAGTAAGGGCCCCGCTAAACTGACAACGCTATATAGGAAGATTGATGTTGGAGATGGGACTGAACGCGAGGCGACGGAGCTCTTCATGCAGACGCTTGAGGTCTTCCGCCACCTCACGGAACAAAAACCAGAAGCCAAGGTTACAGTCCCTGAGACGACCTCAGTAGAAGTAGCCAACACTATGATGCCCATCAGAGAGGCGGCCCCTTACTGGGTTCCGCCACGTGGTCAGGGAACAAACGACGATATTAATCACGCAGATGCAAAAGGAAGGGTTGTGTACAATTGGGTCTACCAACCCTGGGACCGACAAGATATCCTAACCTTTAAACAAACTCTGCCCGATTTAAGAAAGAACCCGACAGCATTCTATACTGAATTAGGCACAGCCTTGGGTTCGACGATAATGACTTTAGCGGACATTGACTTGTTTTTCGGGTTATGCCTGCCAGCTGACGTGTGGAAGCAAATCCGGAAGGCTGACCACACGGATCTGTTTGGACATACCTGGGACCAACTCAGTAAACTAGATAGACAGCGAGAGCCTGGAAGGAAACCAGTAAAGGACATATTAGAACTCCCAGACAAATTAGTTCAGAAATTAAAGACACTGATCCCAAAGAAAAAGGTAGATTGGTCGATAGTCACGGCCTGTCGTCAGAAACCCCAGGAAGATGTGTCAGAATACTTCTCCCGATTCGAGACAGTGTTCTCCGACTACAGTGGCCAAGACATGACCACCGCAACCGGACAGCACCTGTTTGTACAAAATTATGTAAAGGGCCTATCACAAGAGGTCTCCCAAAAACTGCAGACGAGTGAGAGTAGTTGGGGGGCCTCCAAACCCGCAGCTATCCTTCAGATGGCTCAGTATTACGAGCACCAAAAGAATGAGAATGATAGGGCGTCCGAGAAAAAGAAGAAAGATTTAAAAGAAAGGGTGATGATAGCCCAGATACAAGGTATAGCGGTAGGACGGGAACACCGAAGGGGGAACTACCAATCGACCACCCCCAGAAATCCACCTCCTAAAGACCACACCCCAACACCCCACACTGGACGTAGAGACATTAGCAATGACCAGTGTGCCTTTTGCAAAGGATTCGGCCATTGGAAATCCCAGTGTCCGGTTCTGCTAGAGATGAACAGAGATAGGGACCCCAAGGACGTAGCGGGTGGACCAAGAAATAGGGGACAAGGACGAGGGCACACAAACGACACCAACAATGACAGATCAGGGAGATTGAACACATTTGACCGCCCCCGACAGAACCAATATCAACTATCCGACGGTGAGAATGCCCCCGATTTTGCATAGGACTGCCAGGGGCAAGGGAGGGATCCAGTCGAGCTCTGTGTTGACCAGCAAGGTCCTTATGTCACCGCTAAGGTCCTGGGTACAGAGTCTCCATTTTTGGTAGACACTGGGGCGACACGTAGTGTGTTATCGAAACGACTGATTCCAAGGGCACCCTTGTCTGGCTCACACATTACATCGATAGGTTTCAATGGGACGCCCTCCACTAACCCTCTGTCCGTACCTATCACCTTTGACCTAGAAAACAACACTACTGACACAACATTTCTGCTCTCCTCCAACTCCCCTGACGCCATTATGGGCATTGACTTACTGAAACATTTTCGAGCTACCATTAGGTGTTCCCCAGATGGAATCCGAGTCATCCTGTACGACAACCCAGACATACCCAAATCTTGCCCTGCACGACACATGTGCTCCATAACTGATGCTGACCTGTCCTTGCTTGATACCCTGCCTCCGTATCTATTGGCCAAAAATGACTCTGATGTGGGACGAATGATGATTGACCCTATTCATATAACTGTAAGACAGGATGCTATGCTCCCGAAACTCCCACAATATCGGATATCCCCCGAGGGCGAGAAGGCACTGGTAGCGATTATTCAATCTCTGGTGGATGCAGGAGTGGTTGAAGAAGTGGTTAGCAACGTCTGCAACAGCCCAATCCTACCTATTGTTAAGAAACAAGGTGAAGGAGATGAGAAAGCGTACCGCTTCATCATCGACCTGCGAGAGATTAACAAAGTGGTTGTACCCCAATACCCCGTAGTCTCAGATATCACCACCATTCTGACCCTCATCCCGTCCACTGCCACCACCTTCACTGTTATCGACCTCAAGAATGCATTTTTCTCTATCCCCATCCATCCAGACAGCCGTTATCTCTTCGGCTTCACTTTAAAATCCCGCTCGTACCGATTTTGTAGAGCTCCCCAGGGGTACACTGAAAGCCCGAGCATTTACAGCCAGGCCCTCAAAAGACAGCTGGATGCCTTCCGGCTACCAGATGGAGTGGTGTTGATCCAATATGTCGATGATATCCTTTTGGCGGCTGACACCACCCCCCTCGCAACCACAGCCTCCGTCCAACTCCTACACTTTCTTGCAGAAAATGGCCATAAAGTTTCCAAAAAGAAATTGCAGTTCTGCCAGCCACAAGTGACATACCTAGGCCATCTCCTGTCCAAAGAAGGGAGGAAACTCACACCCGACTGAACACCCCCGTCCCAAAAACACAAAAGCAAGTCCGCTCTTTGGTTGGCCTAACTTCTTTTTGCAGACAGTGGTTACCTAATTACAGCCTCATTGTGAAACCACTACTTGCCCTGTTGACCAAAGATGTCCCCTCCCCGCTTCCTTGGACCACTGAGTGTCAAGCATCCTTTAAGGAATTACGGGATGCACTCTGTTCAGCACCCGTCCTAGGAACCCCGGATTACTCCAAACCCTTCTCCCTCTTCACCCACGAAAGGGAGGGGTGTGCATTGTCTGTCCTAACTCAATCAATTGGTCCTAAGCAGCGCCCTTGTGCCTACTTCTCTGCCACTCTTGATCCTGTAGCCAGAGCTTTGCCTGCCTGCCTTCGAGCAGTAGCTGCCGCTGCTGTCTCTATCCGCCAGAGCGAAGGAATCGTACTTTCAAACTCCCTCACTGTGTTAGTACCCCATGCAGTCGACACCCTTTTGAACCAGACAAAGACCCAACACCTGACTAGCGCACGACTGACAGGGTACGAGTTGACTCTACTTGCACCCCACATTACACTGAAGAGATGCACGACTTTGAATCCTGCCACCCTGTTGCCCTTGCCTGAAAATGACCCCGACGTGCCTCCCATACACGACTGTGTGACCCTCACGGACGAACAGACTAGGAGTAGAGTTGACCTCCGAGACACTGCTTTTACAGACCCTGATGGAGAGCTATGGGTAGACGGCTCCTGCATCAAACTCCCAGATGGCACCACTTCAGCTGCCTATGCAGTAACGACAGCCCGAACAGTAGTTGAGACAGCCTGCATCACACAACGATCTGCCCAGGCAGCGGAACTGATAGCCCTCACACGAGCATGCATCATAGCCACAGGGACCACCGCGAACGTATATACAGACAGCCAGTATGCCTTCGGGGTGGTTCACCATTTTGGGCTCCTGTGGAGGGAGAGGGGATTCCTGACGTCCCACGGCACCCCCATCCTCCACGGAGATCTGGTTTCTGCCCTGATTAAAGCGGTTCTCCTCCCCACACGACTAGCGGTGATCAAATGCCAGGCACACAAGAAGGTGACAGACTTAGTCGGACAAGGGAATGCACTGGCCGACATCACTGCACGAACCACAACTGAGAATAGGACAGTGACACGCATGTATGTGACCAGGTCACAAGCAGAGAAATGGGCTGACGCAAGGGAAATGATCAGAGACATCCAGTCGGCCAGCACCCCTCATGAACTGACCGAATGGGCAGGGGTGGGTTTGAAGGATGATGAGGGCTGCTGGCGAACAAAAGATGCAAACAAATGGTTGCTGCCTGACTCATACCTGATCCCCATACTGACTATGGCACATTCCCCCGCACACATAGGATCTGCACCCATGATCGAACTCATTTCCAAAGTCTGGCACAACGACAAAATCCCCGACTCAGCTAGACGCCTAGTCCAGCAGTGCCTTATCTGTTTGCAACATAACCCCGGGAAGGGAACTGTGGTACCCCGGGGAGGGTTTGGGACCCCCAATCACCCCTTTGAGGTCCTTCAGATGGACTACATCCAACTAGAGAGATGCCAGGGCTTGAAGTATGTACTAGTCATTGTATGTGCCTTCAGCAAATGGGTAGAGGCCTATCCAACCCGTGACAACACTGCCGTGACTACTGCCAAAGTACTACTGGAAGAATTCTTTCCTCGCTATGGCCTTTGTCGAATTTTATGGAGCGACAATGGCCCCCACTTCATAGCTGAGGTTATCCAATTAATCTTAAAGGGGTTGGGGGTGAAGCAAAGGTTTCATGCGGTCTTCCACCCCCAATCCGCCGGTCTGGTGGAACGCCATAATGCCACACTGAAGTTGAAATTGTCAAAAATAGTGGCAACCACCGGACTTAAATGGCCAGACGCTCTCCCTTTGGCCCTGCTATCGATGCGCTCCACTCCCACCAAACACCATTTGACCCCCTACGAGGTTGTGTTCGGGCGACCGATGAACCTCTGGACTGCTCCCAAACCAACCTCCATTCATGACGTCCCGGACGTCCTACTGTCTGATTATTTGTGCAAATTAACTAAGACGTTGTCTGTCATTCATCAACAGGTGCAGCAGGCCATCCCCGATGCTTCCAGGGGCCCCGGCCACGACATCCAACCGGGAGATTTCGTTCTAGTCCGCAACTTTCAACGGACCAAGAGCCTAGAACCCCGGTGGACGGGCCCCTGGCAAGTGCTGGTTACCACACGGACGGCGCTTCGAGTGGAGGGGAAGAGGCACTGGCTGCACGCACATCACTGCCGGAAGGTCTCTGCGAACCTGGCCACGACCGAAAGCGTCAACACCCAAGAAGAGCTCCTGATCAAAGACCGACCAACATTGAACTGTTATCCCGATACTGGGGCACTTGAACTTGCAAAATTCTCTGACCCCACTGTGCCAACCAGAGAAGGGTATTTCCTGCGTCGAAAGGAGGGAGCTTCGGCTAAGTAGGCCACGGACTAAGTTGAATCTCAGAACGGTGACCTAAACACAACCAAGGGTTACCGGGAGAGAAGCTAAACGAAGTCTGTGGTCCTGCCCGCTACCGAGCCCCCTTGAAGATGATGGAAGCGCCAGATAAGAAGATGATGGAAGCGCCAGATAAGAAGATGATGGAAGCAACAGGAAATACCCACTATAGAAACCCAAAGACTGACAATTTGCACAAATCAAAGACAATCGCCCTCTTTATCGTCTTCCTCTTCTGCCTCCTCCTCATGACCTCCTTCTGGATTCTGGAGGAAAGCACACCGGCTCATGAGGCATTGCTGCCCACTGCACAACCAACCCCCCTGAAAGAGCATCACCTAATCTCCCTGTCGCCTCAGCTCCGAGAAAGGCGCAGGGAATTTTGGAACAATTCCTTCGTGCAACTGTAGCACCAACACAACCTTGCTGCAAATGCGACGAACTGCTGGATCTGCGGGTTGCTCCCGCATGCCACTGGACACTCCATCCCCTTCATCCCTTCTCCTTTCTCAGTTCACGGCTCCTGCCTCGCCTGGTTGATCCTCATGCAAGAGAGCCACAAGGACAACGCCACCTCCAGCCAGACAGTGTCGCACTTCTACTCTGGGTTCTGGCTGAACAAAACCGGAAAGACCTCTGCTGCCCTGTGTCCTGCGCTCACAGGCGCCACCTTCCTTAAAGACATTCCAGCCAAAGAACGAGTCGAAGTACAGGTGCTCCACAATCCAGCCAGAACCACCTTCTCTCATCTGCAAAAACAAACTACCGCCACTCTGACTGTGGCTCTGTCTGTTATCAATGTCACAGGTCTTGTGTGTCTCGAAGGCCAGGGAGCACAGCTGGTGGGTCACAGTTCCTGCAGAATCACCAGAACATTGGACTCCGTTGATCCCCCTTCCTTTGTTGCTTCTCCAAATATGTACTTTGTGTGTGGCACCAAAGCTTACACCTGGCTCCCGAAAGGTTGGAAGGGTATCTGCTACATTGCCTTCATTCTCCCCCCCACGTATGTAGCCCCTGCTAACCATCACCGGCAGAGGCGTGCAGATGACATTGGACAAGCCGACTCCACTGGAGCTCAGTTCTTGGATGCAGCAAAGGGACTCGTTCCCCTGTGGGGCCCAATGGCCAACAGCCGCGCTATCCGACACCTGACCCAGGCAGTAGAAACAACGATCAACATCACGGCTGGCATCCTCGCTAACAACACGGCGGAGCTTCAGGCGGTCCGCCTTGTGACCCTTCAAAACCGCCTTGTTCTAGATGTGGTCCTAGCCGATCGAGGGGGAGCATGCCGCATCATCGGATCTAGCTGCTGCACCTACGTGCCAGATAACTCGCCTTCCGTCTACAAAGCAATTGAGCACCTCCACAGACTTTCCTCGGAGGTTCACCAAGAACAAGAAGGATGGTCGCTTGGGAGCTGGGTTTGGGACACTTTGAAGGACTGGGGTTGGAGGTTGTTTTCCTTCATACTGATACCTGTTGTGATATTATGTGGGTGTTGCTTAGGTATCCAATGTCTGCCATCTTTGTGCGGCCTTGTTTCTAACTGTATGTGCCCAAAGACTTTGGACTTCCAAAATGAGCACATGAGTCCCCTCTATGAAGTAGAAATACGTGGCCTTATGGGGATAAATCCGAACTGACAAGTTGGCGAGACATGTTAAAAGGGAGGACTGTGGAATTTTAGTTTACGGGCTGAACATCATCTGCGCCAGCTTGTCACCCACGTACAGCGCGCACAACGGCCATTTTTGGTATCATGGTCTCCCTGTCCGCGATCTATCGCCAGCGCGCCCCTCTGACCCAGCAAGCATCCTCCGCGCATCCTGGCTCCCCCCTCCCTCCCTCTCATGAGCCTAACCCTTCTGCATGACCCTGTCCTTGGGAGTCACGCCTGCGCCTGACCAGCACCTCCTCTCCTCCCATGAATGCCCTTCTGTTGATAAACCTTCCCTCCGCGCTCAATTGTCCACGCGGCATGAATACCACTCCTTTGATGACCCCTTACCCCGTGTCCGACTGTCCACACAGGTCCGAGGCCATCGCCTAAGCCGGGAGATACCATTTACTGCCCCTCATTGTATGGAGTCGCCCCTCTTCAAAGGACACACTGTTGATCAGGGCCTCCCCACCCCCTGGGATATGATCAGGCGCACACATCCTAAGACTTGGCGGAACACTCAGCTGCGTGATGACCCCCTCCTCTTATCAGCAGCTTGAGGACCTCTATTGTGAAGGTATATGGGGGTGGGATTGACACGAGGATTATGGGGATGTCTTTTTCCTTACTTCACAATGTTATGATTGTAATAACGAAAGGTCACATGCCATAAACCAGTGTATAAGAGGCCAGGCCTCAGAGAGGCTGTTAGAGCACCTCGAGACGATACCTTGTTGTCTGATCTGATGTGTTCTGCTCCGTCGGAATAAAACTTCTGTTTCCTGCCTTCTGGTCTCCGGCGCCTGCCTCATTGCTTGGTAATTTAAATGGTACATAGGCGGTTAGCGCCGGGCAAATCTTGAGAAAGGTCATAGCCCTACCTTTTTCTACACTGATAGAAGGGTAAGGCCAGTAGTGTTGCTTTATCGGCGAGTCTAAAATTTTGAGGAGATAAGCGTCGTCTACTCCGGTTACAGAATACTTGTGTGATTGAAAATTCTATCACTTTATTAGCAAAACAGGCAAATGGTATTGTTTTCTGTAAGTTACTAACTGGTTTTGTAAAATATCTTGTAAATACGGCTTCTTGAAAAAACCCTGTAAAGGAGGGGTCCGTCGGCGCTGCAGAAGCCGGAGCGCTGGTGACGTCAAAAGTGCCGCGCTGGGATTGGTTCACGTGACCAAGTCAGAGTAGGAGCTGATAGGTTCATCACGAAAAAGCAGCAAAACGATTGGTTAAGCACTTAGAAAAACGTATCGTGTTCTAATTGGTGCGTTAGTGTGAACCGCGCTGCTATAGGTTGGTGTACGGAACAGTAAACAGGGAAGTGCGCGATCTTTTGTAAGACAGAGAATTATGGAAGAAGTGTCTTATTATTACGAAGAAGGGAAGAAGAAACCTTCATGGTTTAAGAAATTAAAGAATGCTTTTTCAAAAATCAAATAAATTGTGACTAGAGAGGGAAAATTACTTCCTCCACCAAAAACGCCACCTTCTTACATGTTATCAAAATATGGTTACCATACATGTGTTTGGTTAGAAAACTGGGCAAGATATACTCAGGATGATGGATGTGTAGATGGAGCGACAGTAATATGTTTGATGGTATGTATCCAGTTAGAGTGGTGGATGAATATGAGGGTCGGAAATGTACAGAAAAGAAAAGAATATTGAGACAGTGAATCAGAGTCATGGTGACAGTGAATCAGAAGATACTGTATTAGAAGAAATATTAAATAGGAGATCGCCACCATATCAACCAAGTTCTTTATGGACTACTCCGAATGCTCCAGTTATGGATGAAAGTAATGATGAAACCCCAAGACCATATTCGAGTCTAAAAGATGTGCCAGACAGAGTAGAGGTTAGATATGTTCCAAATACATCTGTTGTGGAAGCTAGAATTACAGGTACTCCTGTATCAAGGAATAATTTACACAGAAGTGTGCAAAGTAATGAAAATAGAAATGATGTGCAACCAAATATTTCTGATTATGAACGTTCTACACATGAATTAATTCAGAATCTTACTAAAAACATGGAAGCAGTAACTGTCCCTGTAACGATAGGACCGGTAATACCAGTATTTGAAAATCAGAAAATAAAAGAACCAAGCTTGACAATTCCATTACAACAAAGTTTGCAAAAATCAAGAGAGAATATTTATCCTGATTTGTCAAAAATAAAGCGAATTGTTAATGCGAATCCACCCGAATTGACTTTTAACCAGAGTTCATTGTACAGATACCCAATGGGTGCAGAATCTGACTCTGCAACCCCGGAGAAAAGTCGAGATAAAATAGATTTAATACAAACTCCGGTAGGACCGTCAGATAGGGGGTTGAGTGACTGGAATAAAACTTTGAAATTAAAAGAGAGTGAGCCGAAAACATTAGATGTGGCAAAACTAAAAGTGGATATGGAAGAATTAATAATTGGAACAATTGGTACAGAAAGATTGAAAACGTATCAGGATGATGAACTTATGTTTATGTGTAAAAGCATTACATGGAGAGCTAAATCAGTGAATGATCAATTGGAGGTATTAGCGAATGAATTGGGAGTGGAATTTTCAAAATTCAAATCGTTACAGAAATTATACAGAGTGGATTTTGCAGAAAGAGACATTGAAAATATGAATACTGCAGGGAGGTTGTTGCAGATAAAAGAGCTAATTGTACTATTGCGAAGATGGGGAGATGTAAGTAAATGGAGACATAAGTGGGCAAAGAAGAAGGAAGAAAATAATGATAAATCCACTTTAGCTTTTCCGGTCAGGGAAAAGAGGCAGTAGCAGCTGAGTTTCCTATGAGAGAGATACCTGGGGGAGGATATGTACATGTTCCTTGGAGCAGACAGGATATTTTGTCATTTACTAATGATTTCCCAAGATTGAGAGAGAAACCAGTAGAATGGTATCGTCAAGTAGATAGATTTGTGAAAGTGTCAAAAGTTTTGTGGATTGATCTAGATGGATTGTTTGACATAGTGGTGCCAGCAGATTTATGGTCAGAATGCAAAATAGCTATAGACTGGCCAAGGGAAGAATTTGCCAGAGACAAAGTTACAGGAGCTCCATCACCTGACGTGATGCGAAAATATGAACAGGTAATAGTATGGCTTAAAAATAAAATACCTCCAAAAGAAACTGATTGGGTAAAAATAGACAGGACCACACAGGAACCAAAAGAATCAGTACATTCATTTTATGAAAGATTGTTGTTAGTCCTCAAACAGTATAGTGGTTATGAGGAATTAAATGAGAAAGATATGAGTCATTTCCTATACGGATTTGTGTATGGATTAAGACCAGAAATTGGAGATATGATTTGACACAACATGATAGGATGGCAGTCAGGTACTGTGGATGATGTCTTGAGAAACGCGAAATATTGCAGTGAAGAAATTGATGCAAAACAGAAGAAGCTAAAAGAAAAAGCCATGTGGGCACAAGTAAAAGTAGCGGAACAGCAAGTAGCACAAATGGAAAATAAGAATGCAGGGAATCAAGGAAACTTTATGGGTAAACCAAAGTTAGTGGGAAACATAGATGAATTAAAGAAGAAACATCCTTATTTTAATTGTGGCAAGTTAGGGCACTGGAAGAAAGAGTGCAAATGTCCGCCGAGAGTTAATGCAGAAAATAATTCATTGAATTCGCAGGTGCAGTTTGAGGTAAATCCACAACAGCAACAATAGCAGACAGCAAATCAGCAAAGTCAGGTGCCACAACCGCCACTGTCAAACAGTGTAAACCAGCAGAGATACAGTGCAGAGACAGGATTCAGTGGAGGTGAACAGGTAAAAAGACCGCAAAGAGTGAATGTGTGTCCTCAGTATTGGTTACAAGAAGAGGGTGGCAGTGAATCGGATGAAAGTTTATGACAGTGCCTGAGAGAGAGAGAAGAGTGTGTGCTTGGAGCCACTCTTGAGGTAGATCAGTCTGGTCCATTTGTGAACGGAAAGGTGAATGATGTAGAAATAACTTTTCTAGTGGACACTGGTGCTACCCTTTCTACTGTAAGATCAGTGGAAATTCAAAATCTTCCTCTCTCCGGAGAGTCCCTCCAAGTTGTAGGTGTAGCAAATAGACAGATACAAACCCCTTTGACAGAATCAGTTGAAGTAGAAATTGGAAGTTATAAGGATATGCAGGAATTTGTGGAGTGTGACAGTAGCCCTGTTAATCTGCTAGGTAGGGATATACTGTATAAAATGAACTGTGCCATATATTGCTCACCAGATGGCATAGAATTGCAAACCCCAGATGAAGACAGTTTGTACAAAATGACGATGTCATGATTGAGGCAGAGCAGAGCAAGTTATTTCCTGTTTTTGATCGAGAAAAGATTCCTGCCGAATTGAAAGGAGTGGTGAAAGAGGAAGTATGGGATTTTCCTGGAAAAGATATAGGATTGATGAAAGCTGTTGATCCTGTAAAAGTGACAGTAAAAGAAGGTGCAAGTTACCCAAATATACCTCAGTATAAGATGACTGCAGAAATAATTAAGGGAATCACTCCAGTGATTGACAAAATGATTGAGCAAGGAATTCTTAGAGAGATAGAAAGCAGCCCTTGTAAATCATCGATCATGGGATTGAAAAAGCCAAACGGAACATTTAGAATTGTTCAGGACCTTAGAAAAGTTAATAAAATTGTTGTCCCATGTTTCCTGATTGTTCCAAATCCAGCAGTGATTTTATACCAGATTCCTCATGATGCAGAGTGGTATACAGTGATTGACCTATGCAATGCATTCTTTACTGTTCCATTACATACAGAAGGTCAGCCAATTTTTGCGTTCCGATTCCAAAATCGTATTCTAGCATGGTGTAGAATTCCACATGGGTACACTGAGAGTCCATCGATTTTTAACCAGTTGCTAAAGAAATCATTAGAAAGTCTAAACATGCCTGGAGAGTCTGTATTAGTACAGTACATAGATGATCTTTTGATTGCATCTAAGACAAAAGATGCATGTGTAAGTGACACAGTAGCATTGTTGAATCATTTGGCAGAAGAGGGACATAAAGTGTCTCCGTCAAAATTGCAGTTTTGTCAGAAAGACGTACAATTTTTAGGCCATAAGATTGCAAAGGGAATCAGACAAGTCACAATAGAAAGAATCAGAATGATACAAGGAATGCAACCCCCCAGAACTCAAAGACAAGTAAGAATGTTCCTGGGAATGGTAGGTTATTGTAGACAGTGGATTAGTGGATTTTCATTGATTGCAAAACCATTGCAGAGACTGACAAAAGCAGACATCAAAGATCCAACAGTTTTGACCAAAACTGAAATGGAAGCATTTGAACAACTGAAAACAAAATTGTGTGAAGCACCAGCATTGGGAATGCCTGATTATGAAAAAGAGTTTGAACTGTACTGCAGTGAGCGAGAAGGATGTGCATTGTCAGTATTAATTCAGAGACATGGAAAAATGAGAAAACCAATTGCATATTTCTCAGCTGTTTTGGACCCTGTTGCAAAGGCTTTGCCAGGATGTCTGAAAGCAGTAGCAGCAACCAGTGTAAGCCTGGAGCAGAGTGAAGGAATCGTGATGGGATTTCCTGTGAGGGTATATGTACCTCATTCAGTGGAGATTCTCCTCACAAGAGCAAAGACACAATACATCACTAACAGCAGAATGACTCGTTATGAAAAGGTAATTTTGGGAGCTGAAAATGTGACCATTGCTAGATGTGTGAATGTTAATCCTTCTGCATTGTTACCTGACACTATTGAAGCAGAAGAGAAAGGTGAACTTGATCATAAATGTCTGGATGTTCTTGAGTATTGCACAAAACCCAGGTCGGACATTAAGGACGAACCATTACCTGAATCAGATTATGTGATGTTTGTAGATGGATCATGTTTGAGAACCGAGAGCGGTACTTTGAGTGCTGCTTATGCCATTTGCACAGTAGCAGAAGTGTTGGAAGCATCTTGTTTGAAAGGAATTCATTCTGCTCAAGTAGCGGAGTTGATTGCTTTGATACGAGCATGTGAACTGGGAAAAGAGGTGAAAGTAACTATAGTGACTGATAGTCAATATGGTTATGGAGTCGTTCATGATTATGGACAGCTTTGGTCTCAAAGAGGTTATTTAACTTCGGCGGGAACACCCATTCGAAATGCTGAGTTTGTGAAGACACTGATTGATGTAATTCAGCTTCCTGCAAGAATAGCTGTGGTAAAGTATATAGCACATAAAAAGAATGAGGATTATATTTCTAAAGGAAATAATTATGCGGATGCCATTGCTAAGCATTGTGCGAAAAATCACATGTCAATCAATCGAGACAAATCAAAAGAACATGTTCCGAGCCCATATTGGAAGAAATGCCATGGTTCGTCTTTTCAGACAAACTTGGTATAATCCCAAATTTAGGATGATTGCTGAGAGTTTGTGCCAAAGATGTCTAGTGTGCCAACAATTCAATCCAAACAGAAGAACCGTTGTGAGTTTGGGAACCATAGGACGGGAGGGTGTTCCATTCACGAGAGTTCAGATGGATTTTGTGGTATTGCCTCCATGTAACAGACTTAGATATGTTCTTGTGATAATCTGTTTGTTCTCCCGATGGGTTGAAGCATTCCCTACAAGAAGGAATGATGAAATAACTGTTGCTAAATTGTTTTTAAGAGAAATAATACCGCGGTTCGGTTTCCCAGTGCCAATTGGATCGGACCGCGGACCACATTTCCAGAAGGAGTTGATGCAAATGACCTGTGAAGCTCTGGACATTCGCCAGAAGCTGCATTGTGCCTACAGACCTGAAGCTTCAGGGGTAGTAGAGCAGGTAAATGGAACCATTAAAAATAGAATTGCAAAGATGTGTTTGGCAACAGGACTTAAGAAGCCAGATGCTTTGCCACCTGTTTTGATGACATTGAGAAGTATTCCTGACAGGAAAACTGGATTAAGTCCACATGACATCTTGATGGGCAGGGTTATGAGACAAGCTTATGTACCTGTCAATAAATTGCTAACCATAAATGATGATATCATATTGGACTACTGCAAAAATCTGTCTGATGTGGTAACTTCTGTGCTCCACCAGGTGGGAACTGAGTTAAATTCTAAAGCGAAATATCCAGCTCATGATCTAGTCCCTGGAGACTGGGTTCGAGTGAAAGTACATCGCAGAAGAAACTGTTTGGTACCTCGGTGGCAGAAGCCACGACAGGTTATCCTGGTCAGTACTACTGCAGTCAAGTGTGCTGGATTGAAGAGGTGGGTACATGCCAGCCACACCATTTGTGTGCCTGCACCTGAATACCCATACGAGGGTGAAAGTACAACTGACTCTGATTCTGAAGCTGAATCAGAAGAGAATCCAGATACTGAAGATCGACAGGAACGTCGACATCTGGAAGTATCAGAAGCCAGTTCTGCATCTGAAGGTGAAGGTGAAAGGGAGATTGTGGAGATACCAGATTCCGAAGATCAACTTGAAGGTCGAGAATCGGTAAAGACAGACACCAGAAAAGACGTAAAAACAAGTGAAGATAGAGTCATTGAAGAGTAGAAAGCTGAAGAGAAATCTGAAAACTCTGAAGGCAGGAACGGAAATCCTGAAACTGGAGAAGAGGAAGTGACTCACGAAAAGGATGAGATTCCAAGTACCAGTTATGAAGGTGTTCCTAACAGAGTAACAGAAAAGAAAGCTGAATCTGATGAAGATAAAGACATTGTGAAAATTGTAAATAATGACACAACAGAATATCCAGAAAGTGAAACTGATGACAGTTCAGATAAATTGTGTTAAGAAAAAGTCCAAGGAAAAGAGCTTGGAGAGTGGAGCATAACACAATAGAACCAAAGACCAAGAGAATCCGTAAGGGAGATAATTGGCCTAAAGAAACCAGTGGACTGAAATTTAAGCTTGTAAACAAAGCAAAAGAGACAGAAGAGCAGGTGAATGAGATAACCAGCCAGAAAGAAACATTGGGAAAGAAAATAGAGGTTGTGCAAAGGCCAAAAAGAGTAAGACGACCAAATCAGAAATACAAATCGCCTGAGTGGACTTATATAGTCCTACCACCTATTGCTGAAGTAAATAGCAGCCAGGAAAATTAGTACTGCCCAAATGAAATTGAGAAAAGTGAGTAAAGAAGTCAACTTAAGAGAACATTGATTGGTAATCAAAGTATATGATATTAAGTAAAAGTCTGTAGTCCTGTGAGACGAATATTGTAAATATAGAAGAGGTCGGAGTTGACACAAGGTTAAAGAAAACTTGTTAGAGAAATAATTTATAATATAGATTAGAATAGAATTGACACAAGGTCGAAGAAACACTGTTAGTGAACTGTTATTGTAGAAATTATAGGTGACACAAGGTCGAAGAAACACTGTTAGAGAAAATGCCGACAAATAATCATAAAACGAAGTGTTCTATGTTTAGAAAATGGTGTAGATGTTGTTCCATTTGTATGGGATTATTGATAATATTATGGATAATTTTAGCTATTGTTATTCCTTTCCAGTATAGTTTAACAAAATTAAAATCAAATGTGAGTTTGAATAAGCCAATTGAGAAAGTGGAGGTTCATGAGACCCATGTGTATAAACCAGAGTTGCATCAAGATAGGTCCATCAGTGACTATTCGCAAAATACATTTTCAAAGCTAGTGCTTGAATATATCCACACCATGAATGTTGATGACTGTTATGTTTGTGTAAAATTGCCTGCATCAGTGTCAGAAGGTGTGACGTATCATCACCTTCCTCTTACGTTTGGAGTAACTTGTAGTGTGATTGCAAGTCTGTTTTATCAGCTTGGAAGATTGGCATACCATTATTCCAACACAGATGAGATTTTTGCTAAATTAAGGATTGATAATTCTTTGAACAAAAAGAGACCTGGAAAAGTTATGGGAGAATATTTTTTGCAAATGGAAGAGTTATCTCATGAGTTTGCTTTGAAACATAATTTGACATGTAAATTAAGATTGGAGGAAAGGACTTTTCTAGATATGGTTGAAGAGAGGAGAGTGGCTTATAAAAGAAGTGAGAAAGTTAAACATGAAAAATCAAAATATTGGACATTTAATAATGAAAATCTGGATGATAAAAATGTGAATGTAGCTATAAACATAGATACACCAATGTTAGGGACATTTTGTATAAGAAGAAACAATACTGTGTATGAAAATTACTTTGTGGGTGCAAGTCAATGTAAGGACACCTATAGAATTATAGGGTGCTGGGGATTTAAAGGGGGAAAAGATCCTGTTTTCCCGGGTGTTTATTTTATTTGTGGGAATAGAGCTTATTATAAGCTACCAGACCATTGGTATGGAACTTGTTATGTGGGTTTGGTTTTTCCTAAAATTTTCCATGTAGATTGAGGTACTAATGGTAAACATGAGCTAGGCAAAGTTCTTAGTAGAACGAAAAGAGAGAGTGTATTAGAAATAATAGGTGATGTTTTTGGAGCACTGATACCAGCAGTGGGAATTTCAATCAATGCAGACAGAATCCGAAAATTGTCCACAATAGTTGATCGATTGTCAACAGATACTGCTGGAGGGTTCCTGATGGTTGATACTGAAATGGTTGCCATGAGAGCAATGGTAATGCAAAATCGACTTACCCTTGATATACTCTTAGCAAAAGAGGGAGGAGTCTGTGGGATATTGTTGTACTTATATTCCAGATAAAAGTCAAAATTTAGAAAGGTATATTACAAACATTACAAATTTACATAAAGAGATTGAACCACTGGAGGTTGAAGGTGTTCTTGAGAAATTAGGTAGAAGTCTTACAGCAATTAAACATTGGTTTCAAGAAATAGGTAGTTCTATAGTAGGAAAATTACTAATACCGATAACAATAATAGTAATAGTGATTTTTCTGATAAGACTATGTTGTATATGTAAGAGTAGAAGAGATTTTAGAAAGTCAATAAAGAAGACAATTCAAGAGAGAAAAGCAAGAGAAAGAGAAAAGAATGTGTGGTTCCGAAATTCTGGACCCTGCTGTGATATGGTACCGAGGTCCAACGCTCGTGTCACAAAATCTCGTCGTACCATGACGAATTTGGTATCGGCAGACCGGTAATGATTAGGACATTATCCCTGTACATTTGCGTCGTGATTGAGCGATGCCAACACCCTCAAATCGTGGTTTCCGTTCTGAACCCTTGGACTCCATTTTGTGAACGGCATCCATCTTATGCCTTGCCCTCATATAAGTCAATTGATTAAGGTCGAGCTTGATCTGAAAGGACACGTCCACCTTAGCTGACTTCCCCATGACCTGTCCGAACTGACTCCACCGCCTCCAGCCAAACCTGATTGGGCAGCTCCTCGCCCAGTGGCCGAGTTAGATATCATCAAAGCACAACATGCCATAAACCATTCACCACATACCGACTATGTTTTCTGCACACATACACCTGTCCATGTTCCTTGTTTATGGCCAGTTTTATGACAAGGAGGTGCCCTGTTTTATTGGGGTTTTGTCGATATCTGATGGTAGTTCTGGGCCGAGCTGGGTCATCCATCACGATCCGGACATCTGAAATATGTGTTGACCAGCATGACTTCGCTCTTTGTATTATTGTAGAAATATGTGTATAACCATATCATAAACTCAAGAATTCTTGCCCGAAGTGTAATACTGTGTATAAAAAGGGAAGACTGGTTCTGTAAAAACGAACAGTCTCCTGAGAACTTACAGCCCGTTCTGTTGTAATTCTAGGACACGTGTTACTTGGTTGCAACCAATAAAACTCGATCTCTGACTTCATCTAGAAGACTCTTGGTTTCTGTGGTCCGGAACAGGGAGAACTCAGAGGTCTTCGGGTGTTATCCCCTGGCACCACCGGGTTCCTAAAAACCCGGCACCTCAGTTGGCGCCCAACTCGGGGCGGTATCAAGCGGTGACGGTCCAAGGCAGATGTTCGTGAGGAGCTTCGTGTGAAAATTCCAGAGGACGGCCAGCCACTTCAGCGACCCCTGTATATCGACGTGGTTCCGAAGGTCTTTGCTGCGAGGTTCCCCGCGTCCCGACGGCTACGAAGGACTGCTGCCCTGACTATGGCCCTGTTTTGGACCCAGTGATCCTTGGTAGAGCGAAACGATAGACGAGTCTTCTAGTGACGTCATCGATCTTCAATACTTCAGTTAAGTATAAGTGGAGCGTCTCCTAGTCCTTAGTTTGATTCTTAGTCTTTGGTATCCTTGAGATACGGTTTGTTTGGAACTTGCAAGCGCCAAAACCAAGGGATTCGTGTATTCACGAAAATATCGTAGTTAGATAATCCCTTGAAGTTTGAAGCTAGACTAGTGAGCAAAGATGCCTGGTCTTAGCAGACTTGGAAACTTGTTTTGTCTTGGTTGTAGTAAGGACTCCCGATTAGAGGATTCGTGTCCGGTTCCTCCGATTGGAACTCCAACATATGAACTGTATATAAAGCACGGAGTAGGCCCTATCACATATAATGAGGTATGGATAAAGTACACCAGAAAGGATGGTGTTTTAAAATGGCCCCAATATGGTAGCTTTGACTCAGAAATTTTAGATAACCTCGAGGTCAAATTGTTTAAGAAGAAAGCCCGGCCGGCGATGTTTGACTCTTTTCGCTTAAGGCACAAAGAAGCCAAACAGAAAGAAATGAGACTAGCAAAGAAGAATAAAAGAGGTATGTCGATGGTGCAAGCTGCCATCGCATACAGGGATAATGAGGAAGAGCAGGAAAATGAACAAATGCTCAGAAGCAAGAAACTAGCAGTAGATAAATGTTACCCGATGTTGCCCCATGAAGGACAAGATTCAAATGGAACATCCGAGAAAGATCCATTAATGTCCCATTTATTGAATTCACCACCCCCATATACATCGAGTATTGTTGGACCCCCGGAGCGTTTCGTTATACCGCGCCCTGGCGCATGAAAAGCAGCTCTTGCACAAGCACTAGCTCCTCTTCAGCTGGTTCCTACTTCTCCGGCGCAGCCTTCTCAAGGGCCGCCGCCTTTGCTACATACTCTACAACTTTGCCTACCGCTCCACCCGTTTACCCTGATACTACTTCTGCCACTGCCTCGACTTCGTCTGCTGTTGCTTCGACTTCTTCTTTACATCAGCCTGTCTTTTCTGGCGCATCTGCCTCTCCTCAAGCTTCTCCTTCCGTTCGACAGAGAGTGGCAAGTACTGTCACTGGTCTGTTCTCACCTTTCTTTGGGTCGCCTAAATCGACCCCTAAAACAGGACGTAGACAGTTGCGTAGTCAACTGCCTGATTATGAGGAAAGAGAAGTACTAAATGAGTTGGCACGAAAATGGGTTACTGACACTGTTAGATATGATGTTCAGTCTGTTATGGAAGTCTTCCGACAATGGGACGCACCCACTCAGAGATATGTATTTGAAGAGATGTGTGTATATCTTTGTGAAGATTTAGAGACAAATGATCCAAAGCGCAAAATGCAGTAATTATTTTGTATGTGTTTTAAGTTCTACGAAGGCATGATTGTAGGTGCAGATGTTGAAAAAGCGATAGATCTGTTATTATCGTATAGGAGTAAAGGGAATGTCTCTAGATCATTGTATGAGGATGACGTGTCAGGTAGGAAAAAGGCGCGACAGTACCCTATGAGAGAAGTTCCTCCCGTTTGGAGGGAAGGTGATGCGAATGCGCACCCACCTGTTCCACCGCATTTCCAGCGTGTATGGGTACATGTCCCCTGGAAAAGATCTGAAGTTTTAGCACTCAAGCAGACATTACCTGATCCCCGTAAAAATCCCGCAGGGTATTATAAGGAATTATCACAGACTGCTAGCTCATGTATAATGAATTTAGCAGATGTAGACATGTTGTTTGGGAACATTGTTCCACAGCCTTTATGGAGTAAAATTTGTCATACAGATCATGATCAAGAACTAGGTGACACGTGGGCTAATATTACTGCTACAGATGCTAGACAAATTGGTGGTTTAAAACCAGAGCCTTTAGTAGCTGAACTTCCTGGTAGAATTATCACGTACATGAAGACCTTAATGCCTGAATTGCGTGTAAATTGGGATAAGTTGTCTGCGTGCAAGCAAAAGGAAGATGAGAATGTGTCTGACTTTTTCACGAGATTTGAAGAGACTTTCGTCGATCATAGCGGTCAGGATATGGCTACCGAGGGTGGCCAAAGATTGTTTGTAGACAAATTCGTACATAATTTGCTTCCGGAACTGTGCAATAAATTGAAAGATTCAGAGAGTGCTTGGGCTGTTTCCACGTCAGCGCAGATTTTAGCCACAGCCCAGTACTACGAAAATAGGCGCAAAGACGAGCTAGATAAGGCAGACAAAAAGACTAAGGACTTGAAAACTAAAGCTCTTTTCCAACAAGCCTATTCGCCTCGTACTTCGAGTCAGCCCAATTATCAGCAACCACAGCAGTACTCGAGAAACGCGCAAGGCAACGAGTTTTCCCATCAGCGTTTACCGTACGGCCCGAATCAGTGTGCCTATTGCAAAGAAGAGGGTCATTTCAAGAATAATTGCCCAGCTTTGGCACGACGTCTGAATGGTGTTTCTGGTGTGTCTGGTGCAAGAGGTAGAGGTGTTCAACAGACTCCTAGGGGTAGGGGCCGTGGTAGTTTCCCCCAGAATGCTCGTCCATTTCCGCCTCAGAATTCGATGAACAGCTTTGATCAACAGAATAATGTGTCTTCTAGGTCAGCTCAGTACTATGCCGATGACGATTATGCAGAAAACGAGAATGAGGGTAATAATTGCTAGGACAGCTATGGACAAAGAGAGGGAGTTGTTTCAGTTCCAGTAGATCAGAATGGACCTTATGTCGAGGTGATTACATCAGGAGTGTCAGAGCCATTTCTGCTGGATACTGGTGCTACAAAAAGTTCTATTATGCACTCAAAACTTCCTGGCGCACCTTTGTCTGGCGAAATGAATGTTTCAGTAGGTTTCTCTGGCGCCCCTGTTAGGAACCCAATTTCTAGTCCTATGCCCCTTTCTGTCGGGCCATGTGAGTTAGAAGCACCCCTCATTCTTACGACAGGTTGTGGCGAAAACTTGTTAGGTTTGGATATGTTAAAGAGATTATATGCAACTTTGTACTGTTCTCCTTCGGGAGTACAACTTACCCTTGGTAAGAAGGTGGTTTCTCCAATGTACGTGTCAAAGGAAGATATTCCAACTGAATTGTCATCTCTTCCGAATATAGTCTGGGCTACTGGTTCTAATGATGTAGGTCGTTTGGAGATAGCGCCGTATGTCATAACATTGAAAGCCAATGTTGATTTGCCACGTATTCCCCAATACAAGATCTCTAACGAATGCGAAAAGGCGTTGTTAGCGATCATCTACGACCTGATCGAGAAAGATGTCATTGAAGAGACAACAGGCAACATTTGTAACAGTCCTATTTTGCCAGTTTTAAAGTGTACTGATCCGTCTCAGCCACCTGTGTACAGATTTGTAATTGATCTCAGAGAAGTGAACAAAATTGTTGTGCCACAATTTCTGGTTGTGCCCGACATTACTGCCCTATTGACAAAGGTTCCAGCTTCAGCCACTTGGTTTTCGGTGATTGACCTGAAGAACGCTTTCTTCAGCATCCCGATTGCCGAGGAGAGCAGAGATATTTTTGGCTTCAATTTAGGAGGATGAAGCTTCCGCTTCAAATGCGCTCCTCAGGGCTACTGTGAGAGTCCATCAATATTCAGTCAGGCTTTGAAAACACAACTCGATAAGTTTGTTCTACCTGATGGTGCGACTCTGATTCAGTATGTAGACGATCTGCTGATCGCTGCAGATACTGAAGAAATTTGCAAGCAAGCCACGCTGTCGTTGTTGCATCATTTATGTGACATGAAGCATAAAGTCTCTCTCTCGAAATTACAATTTTGCCGACAAGAAGTGACCTACCTAGGTCACATCTTATCGAAGGAGGGAAGGAGACTGACCCCAGAAAGAATACAGGCAATCGCAAGATCGAGTGCCCCAAGGACACAAAGAGAAGTTCGAGCCTTCTTGGGCATTACATCGTACTGTAGACAATGGATACCAAATTTCTCACTACTGGCTAAACCTTTGCTGGCATTAATACGTAAAGACACACCCAATCCTATGCTTGGTCTGAAGATTGTCAGACAAGTTTCCATGTGTTGCGCGAAGCATTGTGTTCGGCTCCTGTGTTGGGCAACCCCGACTACAGCAAGCCTTTTACATTATATGTCCATGAGAAGGAAGGTTGCGCATTATCAGTACTGACACAATACTTTGGAAACAAACAGCGCCCATGTGCGTATTTCTCAGCGACTCTAGATCCTGTAGCTAAGGCATTACCAAGTTGCTTGAGGGCCACTGCTGCAGCAGCTGTCTGTATTCGACAGTCTGCTGGGTTAGTCATGAATAATACTCTGATCGTTGAGGTCCCACATGCAGTAGACATTTTACTGAACAGAACGAAGACGCAGCATTTAACTAGTGCTCGACTGTCCAGCTATGAGCTGACACTGTTAGCTAGCCACATACACATAAAGAGGTGTGATACACTCAACCCGCTACGTTATTACCTATTCCGGCAGAGACAGACGAGGTTGAAAAACATGATTGCTGTTTTAGGACAGAAGAAGAGACAAAAGGGAGAGTAGACTTGCAGGACACACCCCTTCCTGAATGTAATGATAATTTATGGGTCGATGGTTCATGCTTCAAGTTGCCGAATGGTGATACGACTGCAGCATATGCTGTGACTACATTGCACACGATTGTAGAGACAGCTCGCATCCCCCAGAATTCTGCGCAAGCAGCAGAATTAATAGCACTTACAAGAGCATGTGTGTTGGCAAAAGGAAAGCGAGTGAATGTGTATACGGATAGCCAATACGCCTTTGGCGTAGCCCATAGTTTTGGACGATTGTGGCGTGAACGTGGGTTCCTGACGTCACATGGTGCAAAAATCCAACATGGCCAGCTAGTTAACGAGCTCCTTGAGTCCCTGACCTTACCGCTACAAGTTGCGATTGTAAAATGCAGTGCACACAGAAAGATTCAAGATGATATTGGTCGCGGGAATGCATTTGCAGACGAGGTTGCGAAAGAGACTGCAAGGAACACAATGAGTCGGATGTATGTTGTGGGTCCTGCGAGATGGATTACCGATGTGGGTATGTGTGAGGACACTATTGAAAGTGTGAAGTCTATACAATCGGATGCCACTGAGAAAGAGATGAATGAATGGAGGGAAAGCAAGGGAAGATTGGATGCGAATGGTTGTTGGGTCGAATTGTCAGAACACCAACGATGGCTATTGCCTGACGCGTATGTACTCGCAGTGGTGACAATGGCCCATGGAATGGCGCACATCAGTGTAAAAGGAATCTGTAAACTGTTGGCCCCAGTATGGCAGAATAGTGGTATCCCGAAATGCGCAGAGAATTTGGTCAAGAACTGTATGGTGTGTTTGAAGTACAATCCCGGTAGGGGGACCCCAACTCCAGCTGGTCATTTTGCGCCTCCAACGTATCCGTTCGAGGTATTGCAGCTCGATTTCATCCACATGGAGAGGTGCGACAATCTGAAATACGTGCTTGTTGTTGTTTGCGCCTTCTCCAGGTGGGTGGAAGCGTATCCCCTCAAGGACAACACTGCCTTGTCAACTGCCAAAGCCCTTGTCAAGGAATTCTTCCCTAGGTTTGGGATGCCTAGAATAGTCTGGAGTGATAATGGAAGTGAATTCGTGGGACGGGTGATGAAGAGAGTGTGCGAATGTCTAGGCATCCACCTGAAATTTCACGCTGCGAATCACCCCCAATCAGCAGGATTAGTAGAGTGCTACAACGGCACGCTAAAACTGAAATTAGCCAAGATCCAAGCCAGCACAGGTCTTAAATGGCCTGACGCCCTGCCTTTAGCACTCCTGTCTACCAGAATGATTGTCCATTCTAGATTAGGACTCAGTCCACACGAAATAGTATTTGGCCGCCCAGCTAACATTTGGGGCGTGCCAAGGCCCAAAAGGCTCAGTGAGATAGAGCATTCCGTACTGCTTGACTATTTACACGAATTGACAACTAAATTGCGTGTTTTGCACCAACAGGTTCACAGCTCCTCTCCGCCAGCCCCCAGCGATCCAGGTCACCCCATTGAACCCGGCACCTGGGTTTTGGTGCGGAATTTTCAGCGCGCAAAGAACGAGCAGCCCAGGTGGATCGGACCATACCTCGTCCTTCTTTCCACAAGATCAGCCGTTCGGGTGGAAGGAAAAAAGAACTGGATCCACAGGACCCATTGTAAGCGGGTCCCTCTGCCTCTTCCATATGACCGGTGGGTCCAGGACGGGATTGCTGACTCTGAGACCGAATCTACACCTCGCTTTGCACTCTTCAGCGATGCACGACTGAAAGGAACTGGTACGGAAAAGGAGAGTGATCGCATTTTGCAAGGATTTGTACCACCGTCAATGCAGTTGGACACTACAGAACCTGAAACATTGTTCGAAGACCACACTGTACCTGGGAGACAACGATATGATCTGAGGTCGAGAAAAAGGGACTAATAAAAGTGAATTTATGCGACCCTTTCCCCTAAGAACTATTTTTGATTTTACAGCTCTCTCTCCCAGGGAACTTGCTCATTTTTGATTTTCGAACCGCCATCCGGTTCTGCTGCTAGGGCCGCGGTTGAAGTCTGAGGAGTGCAGCTGGGGACGCCTAGGTCAACGGTTCTGGTCGGTCTGAGGGAATTACCCCGGACTGAACAGAGCGCACTCCTTGGCAGAATCAAACCCCCACCGCGGGCAGCAACTAGAGGATGGAGTTTCCGAGGGAAGAGAGACCTGCTAGACCCATGACCTTTGAAAAGAAAATATGTACTGTAATGGCAAAAAGACGATCTCTAGTGTTAAGCATCTCAATGTTGTGTAGTATAATAATGTTTTTAACTGGCTATGCTCTGTCCATTTTTCGAGTTCCATTCATGCACAACACACAGCTCGCACCTCCTCCTACTGTTCCCACACACTCCTTTCACCCTCTACCTGAACACGAGTCCGCCAGAAGACTAGAATTCGTAAACAACTCATTTGTCCAACTCCTCCACCAGCACCAATCTGTGATGAACACTACGAACTGTTGGATATGCGGACTCATGCCACACACTACAGATAAGGGCATCCCTTACTTTGTCCTGCCATTTAGTTATTTTGGTTCTCTGTGGGCTTTCCAGACCATGTTCCTGTTTTCCCTTGAACCATACGTTCGAGGGGAGAACTCAAACAATAAGGCACTAGTGGCTGGAATCCGAAATATGAGTAGAGATATTGACACGGTTAGAGCAACTCCCAAAGATGAGTTTACCCCATACAGTAGATGGAACATCACCAAGCATGGGATTTCCTTAAGTGAGAGCCAGAAATCGAAGAAATCCTCCCCAGTTTGGGTAGTACCCCACCAAGGTCACCTATGTCTGCAAGGTATTGGTAGGGATCCCAAAGCACAGTTGGGGAAAAGCGTATGCACAGAAACGTACATGTTTGCATCTCGAACTTCCCCTCCATTTTTGGCAGCCAAGGGTACATACTTCATCTGCCATGACAAAGCATACACTTGGTTGCCCTCTGACTTCTCGGGCACATGTTTTATCTCGTTTCTGCTGCCACCCACCTATACGGCCGGGGCAGATTACCATCGGACAAGGACAGTTAGGGGTGTCGTGAGTCAAGACGACACTGCGGGTCAAGAATTTGGGGACTTCGCAAAGGGTTTTCTGCCCTTTTGGGGGCCTATGGTGAACAGCAGGAACATTCGCCAGTTAACAAGGGTAGTCGAATCCGCCGTGACCGAAACGGCCGGTGCCCTTAGTAATTTGACAGCTGAGCTCCAGTCGGACCGGCTTATGACCCTTCAGAACCGGGTTGCCCTAGATGTCATACTCGCAGACCGTGGTGGTGTATGTAGGGTGATCCAATCCAGTTGCTGCATTTTCATCCCTGATAATGCTCCGACAGTGTATCAGGCCATCTCCAAACTGCACAAAATCTCTGATTCCCTTCATGTGGATAAAGGGGATTGGTCCCTGCTAGGGTGGTTCTGGGAACTGATCTCTGCCTGGGGATGGAAGACTCTGATCTTCATTGGAATGATCTTAGCCGTTCTGTTTATGTTCTGCCTGTTTGTACAGTGCGCTCCTGCAATATGTGGCCTCTGCGCTACTTCATGTGTAAGGAAGCCTGTGTCAAGGGACGAATTGAGCAACAGAATGATGCTACAGCAGCATCTCCATGAATTTATTAATACAGATTTGGACTCAGATTAGCATGAGTTATTGCCTATTATGAGGGCAAAAGGAGGGCCTGTGGTTCCGAAATTCTGGACCCTGCTGTGATATGGTACTGAGGTCCAACGCTCGTGTCACAAAATATCGTCGTACCATGACGAATTTGGTATCGGCAGACCGGTAATGATTATCCCTGTACATTTGCGTCGTGATTGAGCGATGCCAACACCCTCAAATCGTGGTTTCCGTTCTGAACCCTTGGACTCCATTTTGTGAACGGCATCCATCTTATGCCTTGCCCTCATATAAGTCAATTGATTAAGGTCGAGCTTGATCTGAAAGGACACGTCCACCTTAGCTGACTTCCCCATGACCTGTCCGAACTGACTCTACCGCCTCCAGCCAAACCTGATTGGGCAGCTCCTCGCCCAGTGGCCGAGTAAGATATCATCAAAGCACAACATGCCATAAACCATTCACCACATACCGACTATGTTTTCTGCACACATACACCTGTCCATGTTCCTTGTTTATGGCCAGTTTTATGACAAGGAGGTGCCCTGTTTTATTGGGGTTTTGTCGATATCTGATGGTAGTTCTGGGCCGAGCTGGGTCATCCATCACGATCCGGACATCTGAAATATGTGTTGACCAGCATGACTTCGCTCTCTGTATTATTGTAGAAATATGTGTATAACCATATCATAAACTCAAGAATTCTTGCCCGAAGTGTAATACTGTGTATAAAAAGGGAAGGCTGGTTCTGTAAAAACGAACAGTCTCCTGAGAACTTACAGCCCGTGCTGTTGTAATTCTAGGACACGTGTTACTTGGTTGCAACCAATAAAACTCGATCTCTGACTTCATCTAGAAGACTCTTGGTTTCTGTGGTCCGGAACAGGGAGAACTCAGAGGTCTTCGGGTGTTATCCCCTGGCACCACCGGGTTCCTAAAAACCCGGCACCTCAAATGTAATAGAGATGGAATAAGTCAGAGAGAAAATGTTTAAAGAAATAAAGGAGAAGGATACAAGAGTATAGATCATACTAATATGAAGAACTTGAAACATGTTCTAATAAATTTTTCTAAATTTTGAGAGAATATTTGGTGATAGGATCACCAGACGAGGGAATTGATGGAGCGAGGTGGTAAATGCAAAACTTTGTGTACCCCTCGTGAAGTTAATGTCCCATAACGTTAACATTTACTAATGGTGTGACGTGTTTAAATAACCAACTTTAGAGTAATATGCATTCATAAACACGTGGGAAGTATTAATCTTGCTTGCATGGAGTGAAATAATTAATTAATATATGTTGTCATTGTGATGTGAATTAATGCGCAGCTTAATTATAAACAAAATGCAATTTAAATGTGCTTATTGTAAACGTTTTGTGCTAAAAAGTCGATGGTTATGTAAGTATAAACCGCATTTATGTGACTTATTTGCTAGGTAACAACTAATAGGGAAATATTAGAATGGTGGGAGGTAAACAGAAGGGTTTCATTACTATAATTAACATGAATTTGTGTTTGTTTCTATGATAGTTCCAAAATGTGGCCCATGAAACCTAGTAAGAAAATGGCCGTTCTGAGCCACTGTGAGCGAGTACTGGTCTACGCATGCGCTACAAAGATGCCTGCCAGCGCGAGTGAGCTGACTGTGCTTGATGGGGAGTTCAAGGCCACCTTGCCCCGGAACCTAGGATGGGTGCCAAGCATGGACGATGTAATGCCCAGAACCCTGGGAAAGATGATGCATGTTTCAAATGCAAGGAAGCGCCTAGGCCACAAACTGTCTTAAACAAAGAACTTTTATATTTCTGCTGAATCACCATGTAAAGCATGCTGTAATGATGAGGAATCGCTCATCTACCCCAAATTTGTCCAATCAGGTTTCGAATTGGTGATGTTAGTTACTTTTTAGATCGATTAAGTTAGGGATTTATTGTATAAAAACCCCTGATTCTGCTTGGAAGGGGTTGCTTTTTCGTTTTCCTCTGGAGATGCTGCCGGACTGAAGATCGATTACTTGGATTGTAAGGACTTTAATTTCTGACTGAATATTTTCCTTGCAGGTCTGTTAGGATAAGATGAGGGTGTTAGTTAGGGATGTTAGGAGGGAATGAACTTGGAACTATCTGTTCTTTGCTAAACTTTTGCTAAATTTCTAAATAAATGTCTACTTCTGAGCTTTTAAAATAAATGATCATTTTTGAAAATAAAGTTAAAGATTCTTATTGAATAAAGAAATAAATAAAGGCCTAAATGTCGGACATACTAAAGTTTGTTTTGAATAAAAATTTGATAAATGAAGAATATAAAAGCGGGTCTTTGATTCTTCGTACACCTAATTTTCGTTCTAGCAGATCCATTGCCATTATGGTGGGGTGTCTGAATAAAACGGTGTTTAAATTGAAACCATGGTAAACTGTGTTATATTGCAGGTGTAAAATAAAAATAGTTAAATAGGTTTAGACACTCCGCCAAATGTTATAGTGAGACTCCTGAGTTGATGGTCAAATCTCTGAGCTAAATTAAATGAACAGAGTAAGTGTGCAGTGCAATGGGCCCCTCTGTTGAATGTTATGTGTGTTTCTGAGGTTCTGGAGAAATGGCCATTGGTGATTTAGAATTTATTTCTGGAGTCCCGCTGTAGCAGCGGCACTGCTCTGAGATGTCTGAGTGCTTGTGTGATTCAGTTCGCTCAATGATGAAGTATAGCAGAGCCTGCTTACCATTAAAGGTGCCGCATGAAAGCCGTAGACCACCTTCAGAATGTATTTGATGCAAGTGTCTCCCAACCACCTCTGGGGGCAGAGTTGGGATATGGCTTCCACCATCATTTTCTGAAAAGCCATATCACAAGTGTGCTTGTCACCTTTTCTAGAGAAAAATACAAGACATTAGTTGTTGTTTTAAGAGTCTGCAATGGCTGGAATGTGTTACTAGACAAGGATGTAAACAAAAACACGTGTTCATTTGCAACTTTACTTTTATGTCTTTGTTTACTTTAATTTTTAGTCAGAGATTAATAAAACAGCCCTAGAACACATTTAAAAGTACTTTCTATTTGTACTTGCTATTTTAAGTCTGCACAAAGAGGAGCCAAAAAAATACAGACTTCATGTGATTTTGCTTATTTTTGTACAGGCTGGGACAATAAAATACTGGTGGTGCCAGTTGCAAACTGGTCAGCAGGCAACCCTATTCGTAAGACTAAAAGTTTGTTGCAGGATCAGCAAATTATTTAATTCTTCGACCCTCCACCCCAATTGCTACCATCATAGCAATAGTTTAACTTATATCTGAAATGCTACTTGCCATCAGTCAATGCATGTTGAGTTACTCCAAGTGTCAGACAATTCACTCCTCATTCTCACTGCTCACCCTACACTTTCTTGCTCACCCTGCACTCACAGTGTTCAAACTGCACTCACACTGATCACCATGCACTCACGCCATTCCCCCTCTTCCTACCTGGCACTCACACGACCACACCTCTCACCCTGCATGCATTTGACACTCCGCTCACCTGTCACTTTCACTGCTCACCCTGCACCCACAATCATCAGACTACACTCACACTGCTCACCAGGTATTCACTCGGCTACTCTGAACTCACAAAGTTCATCCTCCTGTTACCCTCTACTCAAATGAGCACAGCGCTCATCCAACACTCATAGTGAAGACACTGCACTCACCCTGTGGTCACATGAGCACACCACTCACACTGCCCACACAGTGATCACACAACACTCGTACCACTCACCATGAACTTGCGCTGTTCACCCTGCACTCACCCTGCAGTCACACGAGAACACTGCTCACCCATCACTCATGTCTCATTTCACACACCTGTCACTCTCACTGCTCACCCTGCAAATTCACTCAAACAGGCACATCACTCACCATGCATTCATTTCTCCCACTCTGCAATTTCACCAGCACCAAAACTCATATGGTCCCATCACTCACCCTGCAGTCACTCCTCTCACCCTTCTCCCTCATGGCACATCGCTCTCTGTGCACTCACATAGGCACTCTTGTCGCTCACAGCACTCACCCTTCAGTAACGTAGGCGCATCACTGACCCTGCACTCACACCACACAAATAGGCACACAACTGACCCTGGAGTCACACCGCTCACCCTGCACTCCCTTCTCCCACCCTGCACCTACATAGACACACCTCTCAGCCTGCACTCACACAAGCAATGTCTTTAGCCAGCCTGCACACAGGCACAATAGTCTGCCAGAACTCATAGGGACACACCATTCACCCTGCACTAACTCTTCCCACCATGCACTCACCAGTCACTCTCACAGCTCACCCTTCACTCTCACCACTCACCCTGCACTTACACACAGCAACACCACTCACCCTGCAATTACACTGTTCACACAACCCTGCACTCACTCCTCTTACTCTGCATGCACTCTTCTCATCCGACAATCACATTGACCCTCCTCTCACATTGCATTCATGCAGCTCACCCTACCCTTACATCGGCACATTTTTCACCCTACACTCACCCCATTCTCACTGCACTCACTCATGGTATACACCATCACCAAGCGCTTACATGAGCACACCTCTTATGCTGCACATATAAACATTACACAGCTCACATGAATATACACATATTTCGGCAGAGACACCCACAGAATACATGCTCTTTAGTAGTATTGGATGCCTACTTAATTCCATGTGCAACAACAGGGCTGGTGCAAGAGGCAAGAGTGAACTGAGTATATGGGATGGTGCAAGGAGTGAGACTGGGACTTAAGCGTTGGGGTATAGTGCTGGATTAAGTATCATGTGACACCTTCAGCCAGTCTTGACTTTCTATTCACAATAATGCTTCATTCCGAGACATGTAGGATTTTTTTACATTGTAAACTGAGTCTGAACATCTCAAAATGCAAAGTGTTACTCAATAAAATCCATGGTTGCCGAAGAAGTCAAGCATTTCATAAGATCAATTGGATGCTGTGATATTGCATGTTTGAAATTGTATTCGTTCATTTCCAATACTGTAACTGCTTGATCCACATATAAAACCTAATATAAGTCCTGTACAGCTATTTTAAGGAAGGGCCCTTTTCATTCACATCATAATTGTAACAACATTGACAAGGTAATATGTTATTATTTTTTAATTATGTACAGAGACTATGTTTTTATTAAGCTTCACTAAAAGGCAAGACAGGTATAGCAGAAGCAGCAGGGTAAACTTTTCAAACACAATAAACGCTGATTTGACTAATGGTCGTGATAATGGCAGTGTGTATGCATGTGCGTGTGTGTGCGTGCGTGACAGAGTACAACTTTACTAAAGAGTGCAAGATAAATAGTGTAACTGTGTGAGTGTGAAACTGAGTGTGTAAAAGCAGGTGTGCGTGTGTGTGTCTGTGTGTGAGTGTATGTGTGTTATGTTTGCAGGTTTGCTGCAGGTCTGGCATACTGGAGGTTATTCTTGCCTTATGGACAAGGGCAGTAATAGCACATGGACGGGAAGTGTTACATATGACACACCGCAGGCTCTGACATGTTTCTATTAAAACACCGTCATTGGCTGTGGGAACTAGAACCGTCTAACTCAGAAAGCCACTAGCCCATCAATACCTAGCGGCAGGGACACAGAACATGTGCCACCAATCCTGACCAAAGGTCCTGACATGCTGCACGTAATTCTTAGATTAAGGAGTGGATCCAAAGCAAAATTATGGAACTGATATTCAAGGGTATTCATGTCATAAGAGATCTTGTACTGGGGTCAATGGGAAAATGCTGACCCTTGTATACCAGAGGGAATTTCTAGAGGCCATGACTATGGCTGAAGTATCCATGACAAATGTCTGGCATTGTCATATTGTATATACTCCTTGATGTAAGGGGCTCACCAATGAAACAAATGCTGGCCTTGGTGTAATGGAAGTAATTTCTGACTTATGACATTTGGAATAATGCGACCTACTCCTAGGAAAAGCCAGACTTCCCTGGAGCACCATGAAAGTACTGGAATATTTACGAATGCCCTTTAATAGTCTATGGCTGTTTAGCAAATTTGACCCCACATGTTTGGAAAAATTCTCAGGGGAGATGCCCACACTCCCTGAAACTACCTATAAGAGGTCTGTTTACTTGTTTTGCTTCCTGGAATTTGGGGGAAGTATCACACCCCACTTATTACAGGCATCTTTAGCATGCACTAGAGAGCAGAATTTACAGGGTGCAGAGGGAACAGTTTAAGAATAGAGTGGGCACCGTCTCTGCAGTAAGAACGGGTGCAGACATTTTGCAATGAAATAACAGCATTGCCTAATCATAAAATATATATAAATGCGTACATTTATAAAGAGTCTGTCGCTCTCTTACCCTACCTGTAATTTTTCTCAATTTATAGTCAGAACTGAGCCATGTGGTCCGGGATATCCCACTAACTGTGAGTCTGGCTTCCATGGCTTCGGGGAGCTGCACGTGTGTGCTTGCGTGTGTGAGCAGCTGCAGTTGGGGAGACTAAACTGAGACTGGGCATTGATGTGCAGAAAGGATCCACTCAAGGCACTTTGTGGGGATGCAGCAAAACGGATGTGCCTCAGCGCACTGGAATGGAAGGGCAGAACCAATTGTTTATTCTTTACAGCACAGACGTAAATGCCTTTGCAGCATTAATGTGGATGACACAGGCATTTTGAATGAGGGAACATCCTTATTGAAAACCTCTATTCGCTAAAAAGATTAGCCTATCAATAGAAACATGGTCCATAGTGTAGTTAAGTTAATGCACACAATTAGCATGTCATGACAATTTAGGAATATTGTTAGCCAATACTATGACCACATGGTAAAGGAGTCTTCGCTTTGCAAACTGCCATATCATTATTTTTTTAAGGTGACCTCAGGAGCCAACAGGAGTAGGACAAGCACTATTTCTCAATGGCAGCACATGCCTTCAGCCCAATCAAATATTGTACTCAAGGTAACCAACATATGGGCTGAGACAAAGCCCCTCTCTTAGGTGCGCTTCCTAAAGCTCCTTTTCTATAGATCAACTATGGTCAGGTGACTGCTGTTATGTGCAGCCAGACCTAAAAAGTAAAACTCTAAATCTCAGTTGTTCTGAAACACATCCGTTAACCATGGTGCTTTAAAAGTGGAGAAGTGTTGCTCAAGGGTTAGATGCGGCAGACCCGGAAGCTGAGATCGGCCCTGGACCAGGGTTCAATTCCCCGCCCTGACGGGGGTTGGGCTCAATAATTCCATGGACTCGATAATTCTCGCTCCGGTGCCTACTCGACTCACGGGTTCACACTCTGCGACTCTGGGCAATAGCTTGCTTAATCTCCACAACGGCCCCTCGCAGCGGGATGCCTGGCTTTCACCTTGTGGATACCCTGCCGGGGTATCTCACAGGGGAATACCAGGACGGGTTCCCTAAGCAAGCGCATAGATGCCTGCGATGTGGGCGACTTGCGCTATATAAATACATGTACATTTAAAAATGATGATGTTTTAAACAAAGCACATCACAACACTATACAAGTATCTTACCTTTTCCAGGATGATGCATGGAGTTGTATCAATGGTTGCTGAGTATAGGGCATTATCCAGAAGCAGGGCCGTTTTTTTTTACACTCTGCTTTATTCAAAATCACACGGTTTTGATTTATTGCCAATAAGCTTGCACAGTTTCTATCTGCAATCATTGTGTCTTTGACTCCCTAAAATATTAGTGAGTGGATGACAGTGACTACAAGGAGCTAGGATGTCCTGTCAGAATATGTATCTTTTCGAGTACAGCATATCCATGCAGCGTTATATTTTCCCTAAATTAATATGGGCTCTCTTATGGTTTGTTCACTCTGTACATGTTTAGTGGACTCTGTTAAATGTGTCATTGCATGAATATTAAACTGATGCATATTTGTGTCTCAGTGTGTAATCATACATTTATATGCTTTCCAATAATTGACCATGTCTATACAACACACACCTACATGAATAGCCACTGCTCAAACTTTAAATGGTGAGCAGCATGTATGCTTCATTGTTTATTCTTCTGAAGAAAAATCCAGGAGTAGGAAGCAGGAGCCAGGAATGTCATGAGACCTGATGCCTGCCTTGCTTCAGCGTAACCTGCCCTATGTCCTGGAAAGCTGACCTGCGGCTTGAAGAGTACACAGTGGTCAAGAGACCTTAACATGAGACAGTAGATCTGAACAGGGAACGCTGATGATGGGCCTCAAGGTCACAAAAACAGACCTGCTGGATGTCCTCATGAGAAAAAGAGTATTCCAACCACCGTACCTCAAGTGGCAGTACTTTAGGACATCCTGATGCCTTGGCAGCACTGTCTAAAGCATAACCACTTGCCCTTGCTGTGTGCGTGGCACCCTTGCATTCCTTCAAACCCTCAAAATAACTTTAGAGCCACTGCTTTCCTCTGCATTGCTCAATCAGTGCCTGATCACAAATCCAGCAGTGCTGTGCAGTTTCAAACAAATAATGAAAACAACCACAGTTACTCGCCTTTATCCTCATGTCCACACAGGACTTCATCAAGGCTGCAAAACCTTGTACGCCAGCATGACTGGATGAAAGCAGCCAGGCTGTGGATGACCATGAACTGTTTGAAGTTTAATTCAAGCAAAACGGGGGTCCTCATTTTTGGCAGCAATGACAATTTTTGGACACCAAATTGGTGGCCAGAAGAACTCGGAACGCTCTGGAAGCCAACTAGGAAAGCAGAAAACCTAGGAGTCTTAATAAACAACAAACTGACATTTGAAGACCAGGTGAATGTGGTTACAACTACAAGCTTCCATCCAACAACCACAATATAGTGATAACATCCTTAATCCTACTGCAGGCGTACTATTGCAATAGTCTATACCTAAACATTCAGAAGAAACATCTAACCAGGCTTCAACTTGATCAAAACGCAGCAGCAAGACTTCTGACTGGAACACCAAAATGTATTTTAATCAAAAAAGGAATAAAACAGCTGCATTGGCTCCCTGTCAAACACTGGATTTGATTCAAATCCTTATGCACAGTTTTTCAAGGCCCTCCATGAGGTCTGGAACACCTAAAACAGTGTTTTAAATGGTATGCTCCAAGGAGAGCACTGCGATCGGCTCGAGCAAGATATGTGGTAGTACCCACATTTAAAAATGTCAATGGGGGGTGAGGGGAAGAACTTTCACCACATACGCCGCCAGGAATGAGCTTCCTTTCCACCTTAGGTACACCACAGAGCTGTTGACATTCAGGAAGTGACCTAAAACCTGGCTTTTTGCCTCTTAGGTTAACACACACCTACTTAACCGGAAGGCAGCACTCAGTGTCAGGACACCTTTGGGTAACCGTCGTGCTTAAGAAATACAATTAACATAACATAACACGATCACCAGCAGAACCATGTCTTGGTCATATATGCAAGATTATCCTCCTTAATGGATTGCAGCTAATCTAGTCAGAAACATCAACAACTTCTTTGCTAAAGGTCTATTCCCAAAAGAACTCCCTAAAGCAAAGAGCCCTTTAAACAAAGGCTCCTTCTAACTTCTGGCCAAAAACCAATTGTTTATAGGCAAAAATATTGAGAGATTGGCTTCAAGACAACTATATACATTCATCGAAGAAAGTAACCTTCTCTCCGATTACCTAAATACATTCTGGTATGGCTGTGGCACAAAAGCAACACTGACTTCCACATGGGAAGATTTAAACACTGCAATGTATTCAAGTGGAGAGCCAGAATGTCTATCTTTGACCTTTCCTTTGCCTTTGCTTCTTTCCAGCTCTATAGGGATTGGACCAATCTTCCTAAACAAATAACTTTCCATCTGTGTTCTAGCTAGACCTCGACCATCTAGTCTGGCCCCTATGCCCATAATACTCCCTCATCGGCAAATTTTTTTGCAAGCTCGTCAATAACAGCCTGGTGCATTCTTAATATGTTACATAGACGGGAACTGCTCAATGTGGAATGGCAACAATAACCATTGGATTTTATTTAGTCTAGCACAGGTGTGTGGCAGTGCATTTACAGGCAGCGATATTTCCACCTCATTGCACACAATTAACTCAGAAAGAAGGAATGGTATTTTGGGAATTAAATCTGTGACTTACCAGTCACACACCCCAGTAATACATTAAGCAGTCTTAATTTGTAAAAATATGAAGTCTGAGGCCCAAAGTCTTTCTCAGGTACCTGTACCCAGCAATTTCAAACTTCATGAGAGCCGAATACCAAGACTGCCTAGACGTGATTCTACTGTGTGCCACTTTCATCCACCACCGGGTACTCCCTGCCCTTCAATCTCACTCTTGTAGGTTAGTTTTTACCTTTGCTTTCTTCCTTTGTCGCAATTTCGCCATCTTTTTCTTCCTCCTGTCTCACTTTGTGTTTCTCGCTGTCTTGTTCAATAACAAATTCTGATGAGGAAAAATATTTGTGGGACTCTGAAAATCAGTGTCAGTGGGCTCCAGCTGCAAGTATTTCATTGATGAAATTTCTGTTACTACTCACCCACTGATATTTTTACTGTGCATTCGTATTTGCACACATTTGAAGGATCTATCTGCTTCTGTCTTCACGATTTGTAACTAACATAGTCTGGAACAGGGGCGGCTTCATGAGACGCACTAGTCTTATTTCCCATTTGTCAAAGGGGAACCTATTGCATGCTTGAGGTTGCGGAGTCAGTTAGGAACCCAACCCCGTAAGTGTAATCGATGTTACTCCTTGCACACTGATATTTTTAGCCTGCATTTCCTATTGGTGCACTTTTGAAGCAGCTATCTGCTTCTAACATTGCTATTTTTAACTAACATCATCTGGAAAAGTGGTGGCTTCTTGAGACGTGCTAGTTTTCTTTCCCATTGGTCACAGGGGAACCAAAGGGGAATCAATTGCATGCTTGGGGGCATAGTAAATTAGAGCTCGTAAATGTGCCCATAAATGTGGACCACAGCATACACGCAGCGGGCATGCAGCTGGAGCACCGAAGGCAATCCGAAGGGAAGCCCGTCTGTGTCCAACTGAAACCGGCTAGGGTCAGGCGCCAGAAAAGCTTCACCTTTTCAGGTAATTCAATACACGGCAGATCAACTAAAGACACTAAGAACTCCTCTCTCTGTTAGGTGTTTACAGCTTGATGTAAGGGTGAATTTCTCCTTTTGTAATGGTTGTAATTTCTCCTTCCAAGCAGAAGAGAGAAACACCAGTCTAACAACTGACATTGGGAATTATGATGTTACTACTGCACATCCTCATTCTAGCTGTAGGACTGAATTCCACTGTTATGGCATAAATTGTCGCTCGTTCTCAAAACACTTGCAGCACCTGTTCACCTTCCTGTATGAATATAATCCTGACGCCATGTTTCTAACAGAAACATGGTCGCTCCTCCCGCCCCATCGCTGCCGCTGCCGTCCTGAGATAAGTACTGAGGCTGCATTCATTTGGTATTGAGGCTGCATTCATTTTGTATCATCGTCCTCCGTGCCCCTGCTGCTATTGCTGCTGCATTCATTCTGTATCATCGTCCTCCATGCCCCTGCTGCTATTGTTGCTGCATTCATTTTGTATCATCTTCCTCCGTGCCCCTGCTGCTATTGTTGTGCCTGCTTTTGCCCCTATTATTATTGTGCCAACTTTAGTTTCGTTTACGTCGCAAACCCCGCCGCTGCTCCCCCGCGGCCCCACCACCGCTCCCTCCAGCATCACCGATCCCCTCCCCACTCGCCACCCCGCTCCCGCCTCCCAGCTGCTCCTCCCTCGCTCCGCCCCCTTCACTCTCCACTTATGGCAGAATGGGAAACGCGCAGAGTTCACGCGCAGCGGGAGCGCCCTATGCGCGCCGAAGGCGCGCCAAAGGTAAGCCCGTCTACGCCTGTCCGCGCCTGGACCGCGACCAGCGCCAGACCCCCTGGTCCCCGCAAAGGCCTTGCCGCCTGCCGAACCTACGACGCCGCAACCCTCACTGCACTCAACACCGGCTGCCTCATCGACTGTCACCGAGCTGCCCCAGGAAGTACGCATGGACCCTTCACCTGCTAATCCTGCAAGTTCTGCTGCATCAGGACCCACGCTCCAATCACAAATGCCAAACTGAACTTCAACAACAACCAACTGAAGTGCATCCTGCTCAACACCCGCTCGGTCCACAGACACGCCATTGAACTATGGAACCTACTCGACACCACAGCGCCGGACGTCGCCTTCCTCGCGGAAACCTGGATGAACGCCTCATCAGCACCCGACATCGCCATAGCCATCCCGGATGGATACAAGATCATCCGAAGAGACCGCATAAACCAAACAGGAGGAGGCATCGCCATCGTCCACAAGAACACCATCCGCATCTCGACCAACTCTGACGACACCCCCATAGCCACCGAACACCTCCACTTCCAAATACAAACCGACCCCAAGCCAACACTCAGAGGCACCCTCATATACAGACCCCCAGGACCCCGCACACAATTCAGCGAAGACATCGCTGACTTTGTCAGCCCACACGCCCTCCCCTCCGAGGACTACATTCTCCTTGGGGACCTCAACTTCCACCTGGAAAATAACAATGACAACAACACCACTACCCTGCTTGACAACCTCGCCAATCTCGGACTCAAACAACTGGTGAACACCCCCACCCACTACGCCGGTCACACGCTCGACCCAATCTTCTCCTCCAGCAAGCACATCTCCTTTAATTACGTCACGGGACTCCACTGGACAGACCACAGCTGCGTCCACTTTAGCTTCAGAAAGACCACGACCCACCACCACCCGCAACGAGTGCCCCGCAGAAACTGGAACAAAACTACCTCCGACCAGCTCACCACATCTCTGAACCAAACCCCCCCGCTATAACAACGGACCCAAATCAAGCAGCCATCAATCTCGCAAAGTGGATCACCCACTGCACTGACGAACTAGCACCCTTGAAAAACCATCCCAACAAGACAGGAAGCAAAAAAGCCTCCTGGTTCAACTCCAAAAAGAACTGCCGCACCCTCGAGAAAGCCTGGCGAAGAAAACCAACCACAGACAACATGACCGCCCTCAAGAACGCCACCTGCAAACACCACTAGCTGATCCGCACCACCAAGAAATCAGCATTCAAGGATCGACTGGACAACAACGCCCATAACAGCAAGGAACTCTTTAGCATTGTCAAAGAGCTCACCAATCCCAGCGCCGGCAACAACGACATCACACCCTCCCAAGACCTCTGCGACTCTCTAGCCTCGTTCTTCCACAGCAAGATAGCAGACATACACAACAGCTTCGGCGACCAGTCCACTCCCCCCACCACTGAACTGAAGCCCCCCACCAACACCCTCCGCGCCTGGACCCCGAACAGCACTGAAGACACCATCCGCTTAATGAACTCCATCCACTCCGGATCTCCAACCGACCCATGCCCCCATCACATCTTCAACAAGGCTGACTCCGTCATCGCACCCCAACTCCGGGAATCATCAACTGCTCCTTCGACACCGCTACCTTCCCGGAATGCTGGAAACATGCCGAACTCAGCGCCCTCCTGAAGAAACCTACAGCAGACCCCACCGAACTTAAGAACTACCGCCCCATCTCGCTCCTCCCGTTCCCCGCCAAAGTCATAGAGAAGACCGTCAACAGTCAGCTCGCCGCCTTCCTTGAATCAAACAATTCCCTCGACCCTTCACAGTCCGGCTTCCGAGCCAACCACAGCACCGAGACCGCCCTCATCGCAGCCACAAACGACATCCGGACTCTGCTCGACAACGGAGAAACAGCGGCCCTCATACTCCTGGACCTCTCCGCAGCGTTCAACACGGTCTGCCACCGCACCCTTGTAGAACGCCTCAAGGACGCCGGGATACAGGATAAGGCATTGGCTTGGATCATCTCGTTCCTCACCGGAAGAACACAGAGAGTCCGCCTCCCCCCTTTCAGATCAGAGGCCACCGAAGTCATATGTGGCGTTCCACAAGGATCATCGCTCAGCCCCACCCTCTTCAACGTCTACATGAGCCCCCTCGCATCCATTGCACGCCAACACAACCTCAACATCATCTCCTACGCAGACGACACCCAGCTGATCCTCTCCCTCACCAAAGATCCAACCAACGCCAAAACCAACCTATACGAAGGGATGAAAGCCGTAGCCGAATGGATGAAGAACAGCCGCCTAAAACTGAACTCAGACAAGACAGAAGTCCTCATCCTAGGCTCATCCCCCTCTGTCTGGGACGACTCATGGTGGCCCCCGGCCCTAGGCAGTGCACCCAAACCAACGGACCATGCTCGCAACTTGGGATTCATCCTAGACTCCTCCATCTCGATGACCAGACAAGTCAACGCCGTCTCTTCATCATGTTTTAACATCCTACGCATGCTCCGAAAGATCTTCCGATGGATCTCCACCGAAACAAGGAAGACAGTCAACCAAGCACTTGTCACCAGCCGTCTTAACTACGGAAACACCCTTTACGCCGGAACCACAGCCAAATTGCAGAAAAGACTTCAACGGATTCAGAACGCCTCCGCTAGACTCATCCTAGACATACCCCGTCACAACCATATATCCGGTCACCTGAGAGACCTGCACTGGCTCCCCGTCAACAAAAGAATCACGTTCCGTCTCCTCACCCACGCACACAAGGCACTCCACGACCTAGGTCCCAGATACCTCAACACTCGCCTGACCTTCTACACCCCCACCCGCCATCTTCGATCGTCCAACCAAGCCCTCGCCACGATTCCACGCATCCGAAGAGCCACCATGGGAGGAAGATCCTTCTCTTACCTAGTGGCCAAGACCTGGAACTCCCTCCCCACCCACCTCCGTCTCACACAGAACCACCTCTCCTTCAGAAAGCAACTCAAAACCTGGCTGTTCGATCAGTAGCGAACTCATCTCCCTTAAGCGCCTTGAGACCCTCTGGGTGAGTAGCGCGCTATACAAATGTTTGACTTGACTTGACTTCACTTGGCTACAGGAGAGCTTGCTTCCTGATGTGATTGCTGCTCTTTCCCCCAAACTATTCTATTGTTAGGAAGGATAGACCATATAGGAAGGGCGGAGGGCTTGCTATTGTGTTTAAAAAGACGTGCAAATGCAACATTAATGATCTTCCTCATCCCGCCTGTGCAGCTTTGCTTTTTTCAATCGCTGTCTCCCCCAAATTTACATCATCAGGTGCTTTGGTTTGCCATCCTCCAAATGCGGGGAATTGGTGTGCAACCGTTCCAGACTTGCACTCCTAACACATCCTGAAGCCCACTAATTTCACACTGCTCAGTGATCTAAACATCCATTTGGATGACCAAGAGTGTAGCTTTGGTAATACCTCTATTGAGGAGTAAAAAGTTTTTATTTCGCCTTGTGCAATTCAGCTCCCACCCATGATGCCAGTCACCTTCTAGACCCAATATTCTCAAATATTGATAATCTGACAAGAGATCCCCCTATACCTTTGATCTGGTCAGACCATTTAGCCGTTCCTTTTACTATTTTTACCCCAACCAACCTTGTGAAAGTGCAGAATAAAACAGCTGTCAAGTCAAGGGTCTGGTCTAAATTGGATGTTTTGGCATTACATTCTCAGCTTCTGCACATTAAACCTGTTTTAATGGAGAACTTTGATCATGATTAGGAACTTATTGACAGCTGAGTTGTTAAATCCTGGATTCCATTCTGCCACCTTCCTCACTCTATACAGCCAGATGTATGCCGCCGGCTCCATGGTTCAATCAATCAAATCGAGCAGAAAAAAAGCACTGCAAGAGATTTGAGCGACTTAGGGGACATTCCTATACTGAAGATGCCAAAAGAATTTTAAATTAAAAATCAATAAGTTTCACAAACTATGTAGAACAGCTTGTGCCTCCTTCTACTCTGATAAAATTACACTGGCACACAACTGCACCAAAGATTGTCTTTAGGGTGTTAAAGAACACTCTGATCCTCATAATAGGCTTCATTACAATGTCGGGCGAACGTATCATTGTGGAAAAGAACCACCTGACCGCAGAATTAATTCAACCACCCATAGGGCAGTCGGAAACATCCATTCTACAATGGCAGCTTGTGCTTTGGGCGGGAAAGGCCTGCAGCACAAGCTGCCATTGTAAAATGAATGCTTTCAAATATCCCTTAACTGCGTGGCAGGCACCTCACGGTGCAGGGTTGTTTTGGGGAATACCATAGGTGCTCCCAGGCCTCAGAGCAGAGGGCCGGGGGAAGGGGGTCCTGCTAGGGGCCCCCGAAGTCACTTTATGACAGCCTTTCCATGTCAGAAAGGCAGACATCGAAAGGCAGTCAGATACCAACATTGTAATCCTGACGGCTGAGCTGAGGCTGGCTCTGTAGTCAGTCATTGGATTACAATTTCACTCCTCTTCCAACAGACTCTGTGAATCCATCAGAAGAGGAGCAGAATCCCCCCATGCATTTCCCTAAGACCGCAGTCATCGTAATATGGAGGCCGGAGAGAAACCATCTATGTCGGGTAGAAACTAGCCTACAACAGTCTGTCATATGGCTTTCCGCCCGACATCGAAATCTGGTCCAATGAGTCTCCTGCTCCCTCGCTTTCCAAGACTCAGTGTGAGGAACTTGCCCAGTTCTTCATTAAAAAAGTACAGAAATTCATCTTCAACTGTCCAAGAACGTTAAGAGAACCCCCTTACCTAGGGTCTCAGATATTTCTAACGACCCATTGAACAATCCTCAACTAGAACTTAATAACAGTGTGAACAGTTCGGATTCGGTGCCTACCATGTCATCCTGGCCCACCCTTGACTTTTCCACCTTCTCCTACAATCCATCATCAAGTCAGCCTCCCCATTGCATCCATTACCACTGTCCAAACTTTGCCTGCTGGATCCGATACTATTGCATATGCTGGTGGATCTCCTGAACACTTCATTATGCAAAGGCATCATCCCTCAGAGCTGGAAGCACGCTATGGTGCTTCCACTCCTAAAAAACCTAATCTGTATGCATTGATCTAGTCGAATTTCAGACCAATCTCTCAGTTACCTGTGCTCTCCAAAATTTTGGAGAAGCAAGTTAATGCTCTTCTTATATCCTATGTAGAGGCTCAAGAGTTTTTTCATCCTTCTCAGTCGGGTTTCAGGGTAAGACATAGTTGTAAATCCTTGGATCACCAAACTCCTCAAATGAATTCTGGATGAGGGCGGTATAGCTGCCCTTTTTTTTATTAAATCCTAGTACAGCCTTTGATCCTGTGTCTCATTCCATGTTGCTTGAACGCCTATCTTCCTTGGATCTGGAAGGAAGGCCCTTGCCTGGCTAACTTAATTTCTTAAGGACTGCATAAGTCAAGTCTTTTCAGTCAGTGCCATATGTGAAATCAGAGCCTTAACTTCTGGTGTCCCCCAAGGCTCTGTGCTAAACCCTCTGCTACTTAATATCTATGTCTGCCCTCTGGCAGACATAGTAGCGAGTTGCAGTCGGACCCTTTTTCTGTGCGCAGATGACAAACAAATTATATTTTTTCTGCCATCTGCTCAGTATCGTGGACCCTCTGATCTTATCCTAGGCCTAAGTTGAGTGGCTATTTGGATGCGTGCTAGCTCTCTCAGGATGAATGGTGATAACACATCGGTCATGTTCCTGGGTAAACACACCCAGCTTTCGGGCCCTCTACATTGGCCATACTCCCTAGGACCTCACCCCACTCGGTCCTCCAACATTAAGAACCTTCATTGTGTTCTTGATGAAAAAATATCAATGAATCCTCAGGTGCCTAAAGTTACCTCTACCTGTTTTGCTGTACTGAAATGGGTGATTAAGATCATTTGGATGATCCCTCAATTTGCCCAGAGTACTGTGATTCAGGCTGTAGTTCTATCTAGAATGGATTACGGTAATGTGCTATACTTGGAAATAGACCAGGCATCTATGAGGTGTTTGCTGATAGTTCAGAATTCGATTGCCAGACTGCTGTACTGACTTCCCAAACATGCCTCAGTCTCACATCTCTTTCTACAGCTGCATTGGCTGATAGTCTCTAACTGGATCCAATTAATGCTCTTTGTTATATGTTTAAGGCCAAAGCTAGAACAGGACCATACTACATCCAGGACCTAGTGAGATTTTTCTTCCCTTCTGGTCCCCCTGAGATCTTCCAACTTGACCTTTTGCACTGTACCTAGGTTCCATTTGGCCCGGATGGGAGGACGTTCTTTTGCAATGCTAGGCCCGAAATCATGATAATCTCTTTCCAAATACCCTACGGACTGTACCTCCCTTCTTGCATTCAGCAAAGATCAGAAGACATGGCTATTGTAAGTAGACTTCATTTTTTTCGTCAAGCTAAGCACCAGAAAACCCTTTTTCGGTAGCTATGCAATTTACAAGACTAAACAATAAATCAATTAACAAATAGACTCAAACCAAGCACTGCTACTAAGCCTAATATTCTGAGACCTGTACAAAAGGGCAGCCATACCCATTAATAACTCTTTGGGTAAAGTAAAATTGTACCTTTAGTCAACAGTGGGTCAGGAGCATTTTCTGGACTTGCAGTGAGCTGAATCCTAGCAATCAAATAAAATCTACAACAAATATGTTTGTTATATTATCAGGCTTGTCCAGTATGTTCAAATCGCACCATTTGTCTCTTCTTTTCCCTCATATAATGGCTATGAGGTTAGCTCCGACCCCATTTATGGAAATGCTTGTCCTGCCCCATTGCTGGGAGTGTTAGCCCCCCCAACGAAATTTCAGTTCTAGTTGTGCCCCTGGGCTATAGATACACATTACATTTTATGTGTGAGATGTGAATCAGCATAGACGTTGTTGATTTTGCATGATAGATGCTAGTAGAATTGTAAGTGTTTACTTTACCTTGGTGTGGGGATAGTAATGTAACAGGATATATGTCGGTTACATGTTTGTAAGCAGCTCAGTAGGTAGGCGGCGCATCAGCTGTTAGGTGATAGTAATAAGCATGACAGAAGATAGTTGGTGTGTGTGGATACTGACGCAACAGGATACATGTAGATCATAGTTGTATTAGTTAGAGAGGAAACGTCGATTGTTGTCACACCAACTGTTAGAAGATATGTATCAAACAGGATACAGTGCCCTACACTGCAGCCCTCATACTCTAAGGGCCTCACTTATGAGAAATGACGCATCGCTGCATAAAAGCAGCGATGCGTTACTTCTCAGTGCGCACTCCTTGCGACATTCCTGATGCGTCATATTTAATGTTTGACGCATCATGCCGCAAGGAGTTACAGATACGCCAGTATTTCTGACGTATCTGTAAACGCAAAAGTGACGCATTGCTGGAGTGTGTCACAAAAGTGACGCAACTCCAGCAATGCGTCCTTTTACATCGGGCAAGCCCCATTTGAAAGGGTCTGCGTCAGTCTTACGCCTGCTGTGAGGCAGGCGCAGGATTTTGACGCAACAGTGTCCTAAAAGTGACGCAGTGAAATCTTATAGATTTCACTGCGTGACTTCTACGACCCTTCCTTGCGTCAATACGCCCCCCTTGCATACATTATACCTGGCGCAGGTATAATGTGGCGCAGGGGTTTACAAAGTGACGCATCGACCTAGATGCATCACTTTGTAAATATGACGCAACAAGGAGCATTTTTTACGCCACTGGTGCGTCACAAAAAGTGACGCACCGGCAGCTTAAAAGTGACGCAAGGGCTCATAAATGAGGCCCTATATTTCTCAACCATATGAAAAATAGTTTTCTTTTTCTCTTTCATATTGTAAAACACACGATGTTGATGCCAGATGGCATGAGTAATACTGACTGATCTCTTTTCCCATTGTGACACATTAGTGATTTTTTCTAATTGGAGACAATCCATAAGACATAGGAAGGAATACTTCACTATTAAATTGATTGTCTGACCGAGACTGTTCTGTGATGTTAGTAGGCCACATGTAAAACTTGAGAGAGACGCAACCACACACAAGGGCTTCTTTGTGAATCAGGCATGGATATCGATGAGCAATTTCTGTACACAAAGGGGGTATGGCACTGTAGATAAAGCTGCGTGAATCATGCCCTATATGTGGAAATGTACTCGTCACTTTCGCATGCAGATTATTCCACCTGCGGAAAATCTGCATGCATGATGAATTCTTTGACTGGACTGTGGTAGATTTTTAGGAAAAATACATTATAATGTGAAGTTGTGTGAATAGGTCCCGAGTGGTTCACCTTGTTTGTTTCATCTCCATGTCACATTATTTTTTATTATAATACCTCACTTATCATGCTGCTGTGGTGTTGCCTTGAACTGGAAATAGAATTGTCATTGGAACGGTTAGGACAGTTGATATTCTTGTAACTTTTAAGAGCACGATACTTTAAAAAAAAGCTTTTCGACACAAAAAAATTAACGTGTTGATGAACTCCTGGAACGGTACATACCGGAAGGACAGATAATCCCCTCAAGAATTTCTGAATAATCCTGTTATTCAAATAATATGAAGAAGTGCCTTTCTCGGAATGAAGAGAGAAATTGGAAATGAACTAATTCCAAAAGCAACAGTGGGGAAAGCCGCTTGGTAACAGCAGCAGCAGTTCCTGCCAGTGACAGTAATCGGTCACATGCTGCCACTGTGGTATGACATGAGTTCGTCATTGGAATCTCTAACCAGAGGAGCCTGCCTGATGCAGAGCACGCTGTAAAGGGAAGTCCCAAGCTTTGGCTGCCTTCTTCCTGCCAACTGCCTTCCAGGAAAGATGAAAACACAGTGACGAACTAATGTGCATGCATAAAAGTAGTGTTGCTCACTTTTTTTATGACCTCTCACCTGAATAATTAACCCTACTTTTGCACACATCAAGTCTTCCTCTTTGTTCTCGGGTGAGTCCAGTGGCATAATTTATCAATTTGCATGTCTTATGTACCTTTTAGACACACAACACAAGGATTAATGTATCTTTTCTAAAAGTGCACATATTTTAAGATACAACAGGGTCTATTTACTTGATTTTACCTGTGTTTGTGTCACAAAAGTGAAGCAAATTGAAGCAAAATCTTTTTTCCCTAATTGCTTTCCAGTGCTTAACTTGTTTAGCACTGGAAAATCACTTGAAAGTAATGCAATGCAGTGCATAGCGCTGCTTTACGCCCCCTTGGCGCTAAATAAGTTATTTAGCGCCAAGGGGGCGTACCATAGGTGGTGCATGGGCATTGCAATACAACCACACAAGCTTTCTGACACTAAGGTCTATTTACTTTAAAAAGTAGACAGGGTTTAGCTTTAGAAAATAGCGCCCATTTCAAGCAGGCGCTATGAAACAGAAATGCTTTAATTTCTCCTTCCTTTTCTGACTTTGTATGTGTGGTGCACTGTACAGCACACACTCAAAGTGGGAAACGTTTAAAGTTAGTCTGAGCAAAGTATTTTGTACTGGAAGGCTATTCTTCCAGTATAAAACCTGTGCTAGACTCACAAAGACACCGTTGTACTATGATGCAAAGGTGTGTGAGTGGCACAGAGCAGCTAATTTCAGCGTCAGCGCTAGGGAGAGGGGAGGAGAGTGCCATATTTCTGTAAATAAGATGCTCTCCTGCTAACTTCTTCTCGTGAAACGCAGCACAGATTTTTTGCCTGCTGCACTGCATTGCGTGACATTTTAGCAGTGTTTAATTTGTAAGAAAATAAGTGCCAGTGCTCGAGTCAGGAGGCCTCTGCAGCTTGCACCACCCATTGCTACTTCGAGCGTTGCCAATGACAGTAAGTACACAACTACTAACAAGCACACTGCTGCAAGTGTGATAGTTCAGACTATTCCAGGTCCCCAGAGCTATAAAAATAGCTTGGGCAGCAGTAATTTGTTGTTTTTAATGCATACTGAATTAATAAACAATTGCTGTTCTGCTCATCTCTATATTATACAAACAGTGCCACCATGTGGCAGCTGTCAAAAATCCCAGGTGTCAACAAATAAATGGCAGTGCCGAGCACCTGAAACCATCAGCTCAAATTAACCACTGGATTTTAGTAAATATTCCCCAACATATGCATTTTTATAGAAAAGAGACCCTACAAGATTCCATCATTATGTCAATCTTGGGATGCTGTCGAGGATTTGAAATGTTCGTAGGTGACACTTTTTCAGCCTTCTTTTGGACAAAAGCCATTCTCACTTCAAGATCCACTCACTTAGCCTCTGTCATCCTCCTCCCACATCATCATCATTTATATTAACTGTTTGATTAACTGTTAGATTAATTAAAATCATTACAGCAAAATAACTACATCCATGCACCCCCCACCCTCCATTCTCACAGATAAAAAAAATGTAAAATATGAACAGTTCTGCAAATTAACCTTTTTTCCACATTTAATTTTGCAAGCTCTCTTTCATCACGCCTCAGTAATATCATAGTTAAGCCGGCAGTAATAATTGCACTAATCCCATTATTGCACTTAAAGTTACCAAAAAGTGAGTTTTCAGTAAGTATTGCCCAGAGCCTATTATTGCACTCTAATTTCTATGGCATCCTAGGGCACTTTCCATTTCTCGCACATGGCCATTATCAGCATTTCCGTTAAGGTATAAGCATTTCCTCACAGTTTCAATGCCCAGAGGGTGAATCTAAAACAAAATACATTTCTCTAATCCCATTATTGCAGTAAGCCTTCTTGCATAACCCTAGGAAACCTGCCTTGCCTCGGTCGTGCCCATAAGGCGGTGTGCATTTCAGGCATCAACGAATGGGGATGCTGACTTTTTGGTAATATGGGCGTGTTCTCAAATACAATCATTTCTATGTCATGGATGGGAGCATGTCACATTCTAAAGCCAATAAACAAGTAAAAACCTGGCACCCAGGACCAATTACAACAAATTGACAATTGAGGTAATTGCTATGAGCTTTTTCTAGTGGGAGAGGGAGCGTGCTGTGCTATGAAAAGGAGAAGGGCAAGAGTGTGGAGTGCCTTCCTGATAGCTTCCATTTACTGAATTTGTTGCACACCACTGCTGGAATAGGCTCCTTCTGGCTTACCAATGGCGTTCAGATTTGAGGGAGGAAAGGACAATGTATGGTGTGCGGGCCAGTCAGGGACTGGAATTGATCTGTGGTAATTCAGTAAGTGTGAGCATGATGGCTCCAACATCCTTTCCCCTTCTTAATCATACAGTCCAACTCAGCGATGCAGTGAACACAAGGTAAATAGTTTTATTTATTTACTTACTTTACTCCACTAACCCCCACCCTGCCCCTCCTCCGACCCCCCCACCACCTGTAGTACTCCCTCTGTGAGTCGCCCCTGTGTAGAGTGCCCCAGGGTTCCTCCCTGAGCCCCACCCTCTGCAAGGTCTACATGCCCCCCCACGGCCATTGTCAGAAGCCATGGACTCAACATTGTCTCCTGTGTTGATAAAACACCCAGCTGATCCTCCCTCTCACCAACAAACCCAAAACTGCCAGACCCAAATTCCACAGCGGAATGAAGGACATGGCTACCTGTGATGAAAGATAGCTGCTTCAAGCTCAACTCGAACAAGTGAGAAGTACTGGGATCCTGGGACCCACCCCTTCAGCCTGGGACAACTCTTGGTAGCAAGCTGCTCTGGGATCCCCTGTTACCCCAAAAGACCATGCACGCAACCTCAGCATCATACTTGTCTCATCACTCACAATGAACCATCAAATCAGCACAGTTTCCTCAGCATGCTTCCACATGCTCCGTCTGCCTCGAAAGACATTCTGATGGATCCCCAAATAATCCAGAATGATAGTCACACACCCGCTCATCACCAGCAGAGTCGATTATGGCAATGCACTCTACGCCAGTGTCACCCAGAAACAGCTGAAGAAACTATAGAACATCCAAAATGGCACAGCCAGAATGATCCTCGACATCCCTTGCTGCAGCTACATCACGCAACACCTCCGACAACTCTACTGGCTCCCAGTCAACAAGAGAATCACCTTAAAGCTCCTCACGCATGCGTACAAAGTTCACCACGATGAAGGACCACATACCTGACAGACAACTCCATTTCACCCAACTTGCCCTAGCCTCATCCTTAGGATCCACAAATCCAGAATCGAAGGGAGATCCTTCTCCTACCCCACAGCGACAAACTGGAACACCCTGCCCCTCCAATTCATGCAATCTGCGTCGCTGACCCAATTCAAGAAGGACCTCAAGACCTAGCTATTTGAATGATCCTACACCCACAAGGACCTGCAGCCCAACCCCCGGGCTTTGAGACCCTCAAAGGTGTGTAGCTGTGCTATACAAGCCCCGATTGATTGACATACGTTTTCCCATAAGATTAAGTGAAATGCTTTTAGAAATGTTTCCAAAATTACACATAAAATGCACAAAATGTACTTTGGGGTATCCTGAGGGAAAATTGAACACAAGGGCATACTTTGGGATATCGGCAATAAAGTGGTTAAAGAAAGAAATCTCTCATTACATATTGTCTTGTTAAACCGCATGCAACAAAAAAAGTTTGCAAAATCAAAAGATAGCATAATACCCAACGTTTTGAGTTATTCAGTTAGAAAAAGATAGCATGAATTACATGCGTTACCTAAGCATAGCAAGACATTGTGGACAGGCCTAAATATGTCTCACACATTTTGAGGATGAGTGTACACTTAGATCAATGTGCACAAGTGTAATGCCCCTTGATGAGTGGCAACCATCTAGTAAAATGTTTTAAGACAGTGGATGTAGGCCTTTTTTCTCCACATTGACATGTGATTGAGAGGTTTTCAATACGGAATGTGCTTGCAAAACAGGTCCTTTTCCTGTAGTTGGCTATTATATGCCCTGAAAGGTTTCCTAGAATGAGTATACTCAATAAATTGTCTGCCACCGAGAAGTAGTCTTCATTTTTGGAGCACTTACCCCTAAATCTCAAAAACAACCTACACGCAAACAAGAGTCCACTTATGTGGGCCAATAGGGTGTTTTCGCAACTGGGTTAGTACATTTCATAGTGTAAATTTATGTTATTTTTGGATGAGCTGGTAATATCAAGAAAATAATTATTAGATTATTTTCTGAATTTTTGAAGAATAGTTCAGGGTTCTGAATATATAGCAAATGCACCAAGAAGAGAAGAGAGGAATCAATCATCCTCAACATTTTGATACATACCAAGTAAAGAGATGGATCGGCTCGGACATACTTAACCGCATCGCTGCTGCGGTCATTTTTGCGCTGTGCGGCTGTTTTCGCAAAACCGAGTTACATGACGAGCTCAGCTCGTCATCCGCACACGCCACCCGTGGCTGATGACGAGCTCAGCTCGTCATCAGCATCGAAGGGGTTAAGTAATAAGTGCCCCAAGGCCTTGCACACTTGGATATATTTTACCCCTCTCAAAGTGAGCCCATAATAAACTTGAATAGATTTGACATCAATTTAGACAGTTATAACCTTTTTTAGTCAATCGATCTCATATAATCTTTTAGAGCACTCTGAATATTTAGAAGGGCCTGAACATTGGTGAGTTCATTACTGATCCATGCCAGCTCATAAAAAACATTATTGCTATATTTTTTTCTGTAAATAAATGTCCTCGTTGTAGGGACAGTTGTTGGACTTTAAACATTAATTACAAAGGATGCTGAGGAGAGGTTAGACAGGTTTGGTTCAAAGCACAAAATATGCAGCTGAGATGGCCTGGGAACCAGTTTCTAATACCAACCTATAACCCTCTATGGAGTTTTCTGTAATTGGCTCATATGGAGATACTTGGGGCCTGATTCAATTAGGCAAATACATGTATAAATCTGCTCATGTAAATATACTCCTACACCTAGGTGTAATGGCTCAATTTATTGATATTCAATATTCAACATTTCCAAGTGAAGATTTACACCTAAGTGGAAATGCACATGTCTATACAGCACTGAGTCAGTGGATTTTCCTATCATTGTATGTTTTTGTCCTAGTTGGCAGACATATTCACCTCCAGGTCAAAGACATTGTGAAGGAGACCACCGCCAACTAGGTGGAGATCTCTGAATGTAAGAGAATAGGCAAATCATGTGTACATTACACAAATGACGCATACTTGAGACCATTCACCTAATAACATAATGTAGTCTATGCTATCTGGTATTCTTGTGATTATGTCTATTTGGGATAGGTTACACAAAAGAGCAAAATAAAACAATGTCGACATTATACCAGAATATGCTGTAAGGTAATGTCGATACACGTCACTGGGTATGGGCTCCCAGGCAGCAAGGCCAAACCCTGCCTAACGTAAGAAACAAAAACAATTGCCAATGCTGCCAATTTCAATCAGGACCTTATTCCTCAACCATAAGCTTATCAAAAAATGTGCACAGTTGATTGATTTACTTCTCAAACATTTTCTATGGTACTTGTAAGAATTGTATATAAAAATGTACAGATAAAATATAATTTTTTGTTACTAAATTTTGAGAGTGTGAATGTATGGAGTGTGAAAATTCTAGATAGGTGTATGAATGTATGAATGAATCCCAGGGGTACAATGTTGAATCTGTGTATATGTTGATTCTATGTTTTTTTTAAATGTTTTCCTTTGAAACGAAAAAATCTGCATGAACAAATGAAAAAATGAATTTAAAATAAAATTCTAATCAAAATGATTAACTCACAAAGACTAAAAAGTTGCCTCCATAGTGTTTTATTAGTATGTGGGGATTAGAAATAGATATCCTGATTGAAATTGGCAGCATTGGCAATTGTAGGGTAATGTCAGCATCCCAGACTGCACATTGTAGACCTAGCATCCTTGGTGTGGTTTTCCCTACATCTTTGACCTTCTGACCTCCTCTTTGCTGACATCCTTTTTGATGGCTTTATGATTCTGGACCCTTTACCACTACTAACCAATGCAAAGGTGCATATGCTCTGCACTCAAAGCATGGTAACATTGGCTTATCCACAATTGGCATATTTAATTTACTTATCAGCCCCTAGTAAAGTACACTATATGTGCCCAGGGCCTGTAAATTAAATGCTTTCTAGTGGGCCACGCTCACTACACCACTGGATTCTAGGACCTAGTAAAAACGTATTTTCTTTAAAGGGTGATGCCCTGCAACCGGTCCCAGGATGCTGGTTTCCAGTCCAGGGAGGACCTGGCTTGGCAGTTCGGGCTGGACTGTTCCCTTAAGGAACAGGGTCAAGACTGATTTGCTTATGGCTGGGTCCAAACTGGGGTGGTGTGGTGAGCAATGAATGATGGATTTAACCCAGATCCTTGTGACTGGGGGTGAAAGTTTGCACTGTCTATTATTCCATCCATCAATTCTTTCTTTTGCATATGTCACCCTAAGTGAGAAGGGTATGCCCAGATGTGGCTCCCGTGCTCACTACACCACTGGATTCAAGTTAGACTGGCTGATGAAGGGTGATGTCCTGAAACCAGTACCAGGATGCTTATTTCCGGTCCAGGGAGGACCTGGCTTGGGAGTTTGGGCTTGACTGTTCCCACAAAAACAGGGTCAAGACTGATTTGCATATGGCTGCGCCCAAACTGGGGTAGTTTGGTTAACAAAAGAATGATGGATATAACTCAGATCCTTGTGACTGAGGGTGAATGTTTGCATTGTCCAGCATTCTGTCCATTACTTCTTTCTTTTGCACTAGTGGGCCTGCAGCACTGATTGTGCCACCAACTTCAGTAGCAGTTTTAACATATTTCAGGCCTGCCACTGCAGAGCCTCTGGGAGCACTGTTGACCTGGCAAGTTAACCTATGTGCCAGGTCCAAACCTTCCCCTTTATTAGATATACATTGGTCCTAAGGTAAGCCCTAGGCAGCCCTATCACCAGGGTGCAGTGGTGCATTTAAAAGGTAGGAAATGCACTTTTGAGTTTTACTTGTCCTGGTAGTGAAAAACAGTTACATTTGTTGTTCACTACTGCTAGGCCCATCTCTCTCATATGTTAACATTGGGACTGCCTTAAAACATCTTTTAAGTGTAATTCCCAGTTGGGAAAAGATAGATATTCGGAGTTTGGTGTCTCTGGACTCACAGTTCAAAATCACAACTTATGTTGAATTCAGATTTAAAATTGTAAGACTGAAAGTGGCACTTTTAGAAAGTCGGCATTTCTTACTTTAACCATTCTGTGTCTTTGCCTGTCTCGGAATACCGGTCTGGTTTGGATGACAGTTGGCCTTTGTGCATTCCCTCTCGACAGATACACACAAAGGGAGCTAGGGTGTCACATTTGCATCCTGATAGCCCAACTCAAGGCGGATGGGTCTTCCTAATGTGGATTAGTAGGGGGGAGCTGAAATGTTCTCCTGAATAGGGCTGTGCCTATCCCCAGACAAAGAGCTGCATACAGGACTGTGGTGATCTGGAGCCAGGGCAGGAAAGGCCGGGACCTTGTGATCTTCAAATGCCTCTTTGAAGTCTCCCCCACTTCAAAGGCCAGACTGGGTATAAGTAGGGGACCCCTGACACCACTAACTCAGAACTTTGCTGGAACCAAGGACATTTTGCTTGGAAGAAGAGCTCCTGTGCTGCAGGAGGGACTGTGTTGGGCTTCTGACTGCTGATTGCTGTGACTGGACCTGCTAACTACTTGAATCCAAGTTTCTCAATGGGCTATCTAGCTTGTCCCCTGTTCTTGAAGTCTCAGGGCTATCAAAGACTTCCTTTAACTCTATTTAAGCTGCTGGACTCTGCCATCTGTGAGTCTTCCTTTGCCTGAGGTGCCTGAGGTGCCCCTCCAGTCCTGTGCCTTCGAAGTGGGTTCTGCTGCTGCTTTGCTCCAAAATTGATGCATTGTCACTTCTGTGCCGATCAGAAATGACACAGCACCCTTCATCACCGACACAGTGCCAATCCGAAGACATACCTGCATGGCTCAACAATGGCACAGGACCCAACTCAAGGTTCGACAACCAGCACCAATCTGAGGTCCCAACTGTGAGGTTCAACGATGACACAGCGCCTGCACCATAAGGTGTTCAATGACGACGCGGGACTGGATTGCAAGGCTTGACTTTAACTCATCAACCTGACTGTGTGAAGCGGAACCAACGCATCGAAACTTTGGCGCCGACGCTTGCTCCATCCAAGGTACTTCTTCAGTGTACCCTGTGAAGGTCCTGTAGCCAGGCCTGCCCTCCTTTGTGTTCAGCCTGAAACTTTAGATGTATACCTGTCTAGTACAACCTCAGGTAACCCCTAGGTGCTGTTGACTTTAAGCACTCTAAAGCAGTTTATTCTTTCAAAATTCATATCTTAAGATCTACTTATTAGATTTTTGTTGTTTTGCTCTTGTCTTACTCAGAGAAATATTGTCTGTTTTTCCCCTTTCACCACCACTCATCAAACGCACCCCCTGAACACCACTAGTTGGGAGGTAACGTCCACATGATTCCGGAGTGTCCTTGGGGGCCAACTACCGCTCCTGTTACCTCCAGTAATTCAAACATAGTGATTGTGAGAGGACAACAGTGGTCCCGCCCCCTTTTTCCACCACTCCGCAAATGCATCTCCTGGTGCACTACTTTATTTATTTTATTTATTTTTACCATTTATTAAGCGCACTGTTACCGGGCAGGTGTCCTGGCGCTGAAATGATATACTTTCTCCATACAATGTTAGTCCCTATAGATTAAAAAGCCATGTTTTAATGTTCTTCCTGAATGTCATTAGGTCAGTGCTTTGTTTTAGGGGGAGGGGCATTTTATTCCAGATATCGGCTGCTCCGGAAATAAAGCTGCGACCTCCCCATCGAGCTTTCCTAATACGATCAGTCTTGACAAGCCATTTGTTGGATGATCTTAACTGTCGGCCTGGTTTATACAGCTGGAAGTGTTGTTGAAGGAAAGACGGACCTAGTCCATTCACTGCCTTGAACACTATACACAGTGCTTTGAACATCATACGTTTCCGTACTGGGAGCCAGTGCAATTTGCTCAGTTCCCCAGAAACGGATGCAAACTTGGGAAGACCCGTAATTAAGCGGACAGCAGCATTTTGCAGCATCTGTAGCTTGTTCAGGATCCCTTGCTGTGCTTGCAAATACAAACTATTGCAGTAATCAAGGCGTGACAGCACTAATGCTGTCACAACAGTTTTCCTGCTGCTAGTGGAGAGAAAGGGGAGGATTTTCCTGATTGTTTTTATTATCCAGTGAACAGAGGATGAGAGGGCATTGACTTGTGCTTTAAAAGAAAGTTGTCTGTCAATGAGTACCCCCAGATTTTTTACTGTCGTGGCAGGTATGGGAGATTCTCCCATTTCTTGGGGCCACCAATTGGGGGTCCATAAGTTGGTCTCATTGCCAAAGAGAAGAACCTCTGTTTTCGAGGAGTTCAATTTAAGGCAATTCCTAGCCATCCATGAACTTACTGCAATCATACAGTCCTGAAATCTTGCTGCTGTTCCCTCCTCTCGACCCGGCAGCAGAGATACCACAATTTGTGTATCATCTGCATATGATGTCAATTCAAAGCCAAATGACCGAATCACCGGGGCGAGGGAGGAGATGTATATATTAAAAAGGGTAGGGCTCAGGGAGGAGCCCTGAGGAACCCCTCCTGGGAGTGTAAAAGGAGTGGATTCGAAATCTCCCAGGGCTACCACCTGAACCCTGTCCGAGAGGAAAGATCTCAACAAGCTCAGCGCGACACCTCGCACTCCGCACCCCTCAAGGCGGTCCACCAAAATACTATGGTGGACCGTATCAAAGGCCGCGGACAAATCAAGAAGCACCAGGACTGCCCGTCCGCCCGCGTCCAACACCTTCCTGATTTCTTCTGTGGACTTAATAAGGGCAGTCTCAGTGCTGTGGCCTTCCCTAAATCCGTGTTGCGCCATGTCAAGCCCCTGAGAGGATCTGAGGAAATCACAGAGCTGAGCATTCATGGCCCTCTCAATAAGCTTGGCCGGCAATGGAAGTCTAGCTATGGGCCGGTAACTATTGGGATCTGAAATGTCCAAAGTTGATTTTTTAAGCAAAGGTGCGATGGAGACTTGCTTCCAACACAATGGATATTCTCCCCCTTTAAACATTGTGTTAAAGACTGGTGGGGGAGGTACACTACTGGTTGGGGGAGGAAGTCCCATTGGATGCTGAGGGTCCATGAAGGCCAGAAACCCTTCCTGTTTTTTCCAGTAAGTCCCACACAGCGGGATTGCTGAAAGATCATCAGATTACACGCCTCCTTTCTGGACCACTCTGCAAACGTACCTCTTGGCACACTACTAGTTGGGGGATGAAGTCCCCATGATTCCTGAGGATCCTAGGGGGCCACAAACCAGCAGGATTGCTGTGAGGTCAATGAAGGCCACGCCCCCTGACTCCACCACTCTGCAGACATGCCTCCTGGGGCACTATTGGTTGGGGGATGAAGTCCAGTTGGATTTTGAGGGTCCTTGGGGCCAGGAACCCCTCCTGTTACCTCTAGTAATTCCCACACAATGGGATTGCTGAGACGTCATCAGAGACCCTGCCCTCTTTCTCTACCACTCTCCAAACACGCCTCCTGGCACACTACTGGTTATGGGATGGACTCCCCTCGGATGCTGAGCGTCCTTGGAGGCCTTGGAGGTCGGAAGTACATTCTGTTACCTCCGATAAGTCCCACACAGCGGGATTGCCAAGAGGTCGTCAAACACCATGCCCCTTTCTCCATCACTCTACAAACATGCCCATTTTCACTTAAAAAACAAAGATTACTGTGACATTATAGTTAGGATATAGAATTTGTAAGAACTTAGAAATTCACTGAAAAAAATAAAGGTTACAGGGACCTTATAGTAAGGCTCAGATTTTACTCCTACAAAACTAGTGAAATTCAGCAGTTATAGTTACCAGACCTAGCTATAACGTACGCATGCAATGCTTATGACCTCACTCATGACATGGTCAGAGGTATCACTGATGACATCTCAAATGGCATGAATCATTTTTTCATTGGATTTTTAAGGTTTTTTACAATCTATTTGCTAACTATACTCACTGTGTGAGTGGGTATGTGATGTGGGATTGAGAGTGAGAGTGGTTGTGTGGATGGAGGAGCGGGGGTTAAGTGGTTGTGTGGGTATGTTAGTCGATGTTTGAGTGGTTCTGTGGATGATATCATCAGCAATGTCATCAGTGATTTAATTTGAGATGTCATCAGTGATGTTATCAGTCATCTCATTGTCCATGTTATTAGTGATGTAATATGTGAGGTCATAAGTAGTGCATTGTGTTTTTTTTAATTGTGTGAATATCTATCTATCTATCTATCTATCTATCTATCTATCTATCGATCTATATATATATATCTATATATGTACCTGTCTATCTATATCTATATCCATCTATCTATATATACACCGATCGGTCTATCTGTCTATATATATATATACACGCACATATTTCGGTAGATAGATAGATAGATGGATAGATAGATAGATAGATAGATAGATAGATAGATAGATAGATAGATAGATAGATAGATAGATAGATAGATAGATAGATAGATAGATAGATAGATAGATAGATAGATAGATAGATAGATAGATAGATAGATAGATAGATAGATAGATTTAAATAAATACATATCCCAAGGCACGGAGAGAGCATTCATTTTTTTTATATCGTACATTTGAGCATGCACAAATAATATGCATAAACCCGCTGTCAACTATGCAATGCCAATCGGAAGCCATGGTCACTAGCAATTCAAGATTATTTTAAGTTAAAATTCTTCTTTCCCGGAGGCATCCAATGGTATCTCTGTCATTTTCCTCCTCTGTACAGAATTCTAAATTTGATTTCACAACGAGAAACAACTTTGTTCCAGCTCTTGTACTGAATACATGCAGCTCGATGAACCGATACTGTAATCCTCTCCAAATCAGCGGTCATCGGCAATTAATGGCCTGGTTTTTAATTGCTGTCCTGAAACAAAGTTAATGTACCATTACCAGAAGGGCCCATAACAAAATAATAAACGAGGTCCAACAATCACACGGCTTTTATGATGCAGCATTCCTGTAACAATGACAGATCGCCCAATCAAATCACAGGCACAGATCTTCAAATTACACTCGATGCGCTTTTCTGAACATTCTCAGCGAGCACTGAAACATTTTACAAAATAGAAACAAAAGCCTTTTTGTGGCTTTCTTTTAATGAAAAGGGCTTCTTAGTGTGAGAGGCCCTTCTGTGTGTTTTCTCTGCAGCGATTAATCAGGTAATCACCATTTATCAACCATGGCAGTGAAAACATTCCACATATGCAAGCCATTTCATCAATTCCATAGTAAGCAGCTGCGTGTGTGCCCAGCACTAGGTGTGGGTGTGCCTGTGCAGAAGGAACCAGGCGATTAGAGAGTTTGCAAGAGATGACAAAGACTGGAAGATAAACCAAGTGAACTGTACTGAGTAAATAGACAGGAGGCAAGACGAATTATCAATAGTGATATTTAAAAAGACATACGGCCAGATTCATAAAGGTAAGGAATTGCGAGTCCTTAATAGCGAATGTTAAGGATTCGCTATTAAGGACTCGCAAAACGGGATTCATGTAGGAATCGCAATTGAATTTGCTATTCCCACTGATTCCTTATTTGCGATTAGCTAATTGCTAATTGCAAAGAAGTAATAACTCCCCATTCATTCCTATGGGCCTAAAGGCCCATACGAATGAATGGTGAGTCATTCCTTATTTGCGATTAACAATTAGCTAATCGCAAATAAGGAAGCGATTTCAAGGGTGCCAGGGCTGTCCAAAGGACACCCTGTAGCACCCCTGAAATGTAATCTACATTGGTGTTGCGCACACACATGTCCAAAGGACATGTGTGTGTGTAACATGTAACTTAGAAAAATGCATTTAAATGCATTTTTCTAAGTTTTCGCTATTTACCACGAGGTTTGACCTCGCGGTAAATAGCGGCCAAAAATTGCGATTTCGCAATTTTAAAATGGTTCATGAATTGCATTTAAGGAATCTCAAATAGAGATTCCTTAAATGCAATTCCTCGCAAATGTGCGAATTCTTTAATAGCGGATTTTGCATTTGGGATGATGAATCCCAAATGCAAAAATTGCACTCGCAAAGGGCCAGATTCTCAGAATCTGGCCCTTTGCGAGCGCAATTAAGCTTGATGAATCTGCCCGATAGACACGAGACTGGAGCTGGCAGGAGGTCATAAATTGCACCAGTGTCGGGCAGTTTGTTTTTCACTGTCACTTACACTGAATGACCAGTGCGAAGACGACATTAGCGGATACATTTCTCAGCACTCTGTGAGGCAGATTTACTTTTTTTTTCATTAGCGCACTGCAGCAGCCACAAATGCTGAGCTGCGCCACGTGAAAAGGAGAGAGGAATAGAGCGCCCTATTTACTAAAATAAGGCACTCTCCTCCCCTCTCTCTAGCTCCAGCGTGCGCCACGGAGACACCTTTGCACCATGGTGCAAGGGTGTCTCCATGAGTCTAGCATAGGTTTTGTACTGGAAGAAACCCTTTAAGTATATAATACTATGCACAGACTCACTGTAACCATTTTCCCACTTATACATAGTGATGCAAAATTTGTCATTTATGGGAATTACACCACCCAATCACATGCATCGATTTGACACGATTTTTTTTTATGTATTTGTTTATTGCAGAGCACAAACCCACCACTAAAGTGATCTCCTGTTACTGATAACTATAGGACTCAACTAGAGACTGCCGCTTAAGGAAGGAACTGTGCCAGTTTCAATGATGTATCAGCATCCTGGGAGAGAAATATTTTCATGTTCATCCAAGTGGTTCTGTACTTCTCTTAAACGTATCAATTTCATAATGTTGCTGTACTGGTTAAGAACGAATGCTAATCTCAGTTTAAGTTCTTAAAGCTGAAAACTACAAGGGTGGATTTTGATGCTGATTGTAGACACATTGAAATGTTATGTGTATTAAAGCAGTGTCTGAAGAAGCTGGGGTACTCACGGTATATGGCACAGAGGTCGATAGAAAGGGCCTGGAATGTCGGTCTGTTCTACAAATGAGAATAGATGCAATAATCGGCAAACTTGGTGACACAGACTCGCCATTTTAATTTCAATAAATTATGAGCAGTTTTGCTTTGAGGGTGTTTTACTTTTGTAAAGATTTCTTAGAAATTCTCACACAGGCACTTCTTGCATAATCGATTCTTGATGTTGTATTTGCTGTGGTAGACTGGACTTGCTGAGGGCAACTAAGGGATTTATAAAAAAAAGTTCTCAAGTTGTGGAGGTGGTACACACCTGTCTCACCTCACTTGACACTTGATAGGCCATTGTAAGTTGAGGATCCCAAGTTCTACACTTTCTCCTGTGTCACTGGTGATTTTCCAGTTCCACTGGAAAGATCTGTGCTAGCCGGATAGTGTAAAGGGTGTCCACTAAAAGCAGCTAATAGGTTCAGCAAAACCAGAGCTCTGAAATAGCCATCGTCAGGCATCCTGCAAAGTTTCCCTGTCATAGCTTAAGTCATAGACTCAGTTCTGCTGGTCAAAATTCAGCAAGAAGTCCTTCTGATACAATATTAGCCTCAGCAAATCATTGCAGCTGCCCCCCTTGCCTCTTGTTCTTGTAATTTTTAGGGCTAGTTTTGGTTGGAAAACAGCCAACACTTGGAGAGAACCATGAGATCCACATTTAGCATTTGTAAAAGAGGAGTACTTATTGCCTTTCTAAGGCTAAAGGGAACACCTATAGTTAAGGATTGTTAGCATCAGTTAGTCAAGTGCCACAGTTAGCACCAGGAGTAGTTAGATTAATGCAAATGTCTAGGCTGAGCAGCTGTCTAGTGTGGACACTATTGCCTTATTATAGAGGATTATATGAGTGAAAAACTCTTTGATAAATGGAGAAAAATTATCCAACACTGTCTGTTTTGTGTGATGTAATCACCTCAGGGAAATAGAGCTATCCATCTTTAGTCTCTCACATTCCTTGTGAATTTGGCTGACTTTCCTGTGAAGCTGATTTGTGACATTTAGTGGACTCCTTTCTTGTAGGTCATCTATGGACTTCCTGCAGAACTTTAGACACAAAGGCCCAGATTTACTAGGCCATTTCATTGCTATTGTGTCATGCAGAGTGACCCAAGGCATCACAAGGGCTTAAGTGGTATTTACTAAGCCATGCACAGCTACCTTGCGTGACTCTTCATGTCTTTGTAAATCCAGAGTAATGCAAGGCCATGCAAATCGCTGCCTTGCTTTATTGTGCATAGGGAAGGATTGACATGAGTGGAGTGTGGGCGTTCCCATGCATCCACCCATGGATTTTGGTGCATTCCCAGATTTACTAAGGGTACTAAATCTGGGAATGCGTCAAAATGCTGCGCTATCCCAAAAGAAGCGTAATGAGCAGAAATATGCTTATTTTTCCTTGTTATTTCCTCTTTCTATGTATGCTGCAACACATGTAGAAAAGGAAAATGCCTCTGAGGATTGTGTTTCTGCATGAAGGTGTCCTTTATTACAAGAAAACACTTCTGCCTGTCATGTAGGCAACCTTGCACCATGGCACAATCGTGCCTGCGTTGGTGCTAGGCTGTACACACTATATATGTCCATTCCTTCTCTCTCCGTTTGACGCAGTGTGGTCCGTCAATTTGTCTTGCTGTGTTGCGTCAAATGTTTATAAATCTGGCACAAAGTCTTTTGTCATAATATGCTTTATTTTCCTTCAATGCATCGTCAATAATCTTGGAGCTTTGCAATTGATTTGGAAAAAAAGATTTGCTTTTCTGGGTCATAGCTGTAATGACATAACTTTTCTAGTGTACAATTTGCCACCTCGCTTAGCCAATCGTTTGTAGAGAACCGGCTCTTCCCTTTGGCTCACAGGAATGTTATACTGCATCTGTTGTTATCTGTTGAGTGAACACTAGGTAATAGAGCTAGATGACACCTCTAGGACATGGTTGAATCCAGTTTTAGTTGCTTTATTTTGTGTTCCATTTACAGACAAATATACCTTATTACACTATGGGAGCTTCCATTCCAAAGCCTAAAGTGACAACATTCCCTTTGGACAATTCTTGCGATTACGCAGGAATTGTTCTTCTATATGTGATTTTATTAAGCATTCAGAAATTCTCAAACAGAAATTGAAAGATCGGGGTTACCCCAGGAGATTAATCAACCAATCATATAAACGAGTGAAATATTATGATCGCGAGTATATGCTGAACCAAAATAGAGCTAGGACCAGACTAATGAAACAATTGTTTTCGTGAGCCAGTTCAGTGAGAGCAGTAACCAGATCAAGAATATCCTTAACAGAATCTGGAAGGCTCTCAACGATGGTCAAGACTTAAATTAGAGAAGCCACTCTTTACTTACAGAAAGAACAGAAATATCAGAAATAGCCTAGTAAAGACCTACAGGGATGGCAACAAGGAGGTGCAGGGCACATTACAAGGCAAGAAGGTGATTGGCAACCACAAATGTGGACATGTTCAATCTGTGAACACTGTGTGGTAGCCAAAAGCATTATATTTAATGGCCAAGAGATCAAGTGCAGCAGTCTTAACAATTGCCGCAGTAAAAATGTAGTATTTTTGCCGATTTGCCCATGCGGCCTGGGCTACGTAGGCGAGACGAGTGGAGAACTTAGATTTAGGGTACAAGAACACAAATAGGCACTGAGAATAGGAAAAGAGAAGGCACCTCTGACAGAGCATTTCTCAAGTCTGGATCATGGATGCAATAATTTGTGATGGTTCATACTGGAGAAAATATCCAGAAACATGAGGGGCGGAGACCTGAACAAAAAGAGAAAAATCAGAGAACAATGCTTTATCTGTTAATTGAATATTGTACAAAATGGTCTAACTTCTCGTGAAGACTGGATGTCAATAATTTCTTAAAAGTACTCTTACATACCAATCTGTAAACTGTGATATGACTTAGGTACCTATAGGCATAGATAGGACAAATTCTAACATACTAAATTGTAAGCCATAATATTACTTAGGCATCCAGAGGGATAGATAGGACAAACCAGGAGGTCCTCTTCTTATAAAGAATAATGTATACTATTCACATCTGCTACCCTTGAACAGTATTCCTAATCCTCGATATGGGACTGATGGCATTCAAGATAAAGATGGATCTGCTGGGATTTTTAGACAGTACAAACCAGCAGGTCCTTCTTTTAAAGAATGATGCAAGCTATCAACATCTGCTAATTTCTGAACAGTATTTTTAATTCTGTATATGGGACTGATTGTAACCTAGGTAAAGATAGATTTATTGCGATTTTTTATATTTAATTGACTTTTGTCCCTGAAGTCAATGCACCCCTAGTGAGGAGAGGGGTGGCAGGACAGACTCAGATGTAGAGGTGGGGGATTTGTTATTTTGACAATAAAGCTTTTTTCAAAAAATGGCTGTAAAAAAGAAAACAGAGCACGCGAGAACGGCACGCAAGCGCTTCAAATTCAAAACGATCCGGAAGTCGTCCGTGGAGATGACGCAGATGCATACGATTTTTAAACCAATCTAAAGCTATAGTGCATAAAGAGGATATTGGCCAAACAATAAGATGGTTTCTGGTTCCCATGTTAATTTAGTTGGGAGCAGAATGGAAAATAAGTTTTTTTATTACCAGTACCGGTTTTCCGCCCGTTAGTTTAGTTGAGGTTGTGAAGCATAACAAAATAATTTCAATAGGAGAATGGGTTTTTAAATCACTGCACGATACTTTGTCTTTTTTTCTTGAAAAGATAATATAATAAAATCAAACTAAGCACTAATTAAGCCCCTCCCCCCTTTTCTCATCCAAAAGCTCTATTTTAGAAAAAAAATCGACGGGAAAATCGACGAAATCCCCATCGGGGAACACACTTAAAATAAGAATATATTCTTTTCACACGAGCCTATATGAATAGGGCTTTGTTTTAATTAATCCTCGTCCACCACGGTTAGTAATTCCGACTCTATTTTTCATAGGGTTATTATTATCCCTTGGTTGCCCCCATCTGTTTCTCCAGTCCTGATGAAGACTCGCACTTCCCAGGTTCAAATCACCGATTGGGCATAAGCCAAGTCGAAACGTCAACGCTACCTTCATTTACCTTGGACCAACTACTCTATTTTTCATATGGTGCAAACATTTTTGGACATATATGTCTGGATTTAATAATGTTTTGATTACAATAATTCAAAAGGTTTGGCCAGGGACTCAATACGGCAAATCATATGTCCGATATTGCTTGTTAAATAATGTGAATGTTTTCTGTCTACCATTGTTAATTTCCTTTCTGCTCACTTATTTCACACTCCAATCACCCTTTTCTTTGCACGCTCCTCTTGGGCAACCACTTTGTTTTTACATATTTTGAAATAATATATTGCGTATAAAAATGAACTGCCAAAATAGAACTAATGAATTAAAAGCATTTCTTTAACCGTGGTGTAGATTTATCACTCTGTACTAAGAAAATTGAATATAACAGAGCAGACTTGTTGTTGTTGTTCTATACTAAAAACGTTGGATATTAGAATTGACTAAGTGAATCATTATAATCAATAGGTTCAGGACCATTGTTTTTCTATATCATTATATGAATAGAGGAAGCTGACTAACCAAACCTATTTAATACACTGTAGGTATGAGAGATAAGAAAATAGGAAAAGCTGAGGATTTGCAAAGTGGAGGAGGGATAATTACAACTAAAGAATAACGAGCTGTATATTCTTTAATGCAGTTTCAATCAGGTATGATGCGGCTGGTGGGATCCTAAAGGTGGGACCGGTTCGCCTTACTGAATCAGATGCCCCATTTGTGTAAGGATTTAAAAACGAGTAAGTTATTAATAACTTATGAAGGACCCAAACTAGACAAAGGGTAGAACAATAGAGATCTCCAATATATAACCTAGATAACACATTGATTTCTCTATGTGTGTTCCCAGACAAATAACAGGTCAAGTTGGACTAGTGGACTGAAGTGCCCTTTGAATTACACTGTCCACATAATAATGGACGGGGCGGCCAATCTTCAAATCTTTATGTAAGTCAAAGAATACCATCTTGATAGTTCTTAGTAGTTGGTAGAAGGTGGTTAATATAATAATCAATTTGAATGTAGAAGTGGTTGTAGTGGACAGGTGCTATCCTATGACTGAAGATATTGATGAGTGGAAGAGGTGGTTTGGATGGCTATGTACTATGGTTAAGAGACACCGGGGGGGATTCGGGTTTTAATGAACTGGTATAAAATATCTCCCCCTTTTTTTAAAATTGCAGTTTTTTGATAATTGTTTGTATTTTAAGGATGTGTTTATATCAGATCTAGATATTTTGGTTTTAAAAGATATGTGTTTTTGTCCATAGATTTTGAAAGGACGGGAGCACACAATACAACTGTCTTGATGAAGAAGATGCAATGTGAATAAACCTTTGAAACGCGTCAACGCCCTTATTGTTGCCACAAATCCACTTTTACGAACATTGGCTTAGATGTGTATGATCTGAAAGGCGTCAGGGTATATGTGTATAAGTTTCACTTTGGAATATGGCGATTTGTGACAAAAATGATTGTCTGTTTAAGCTCTCATGGTCTTTGAATTATTTTTATTGTGATTAACTGTTTTTAAACACTGTAATATACTGCAATTTATTCATTGTGATTTTTTATATATGTTTTATATGTTTTTAATTGTACAGGTGTTTGAAAAGAGACAGAATTAATAAATTACAATTATAATTTCATCAACTGCAAGTTTTTGTACCAATACGTTGCAACCACAAGGTTTTGGGGTGAGCTACGTGTGCGAGCGGGGCCATGTAAATATTGAACAGCATCGGGCTGAAGGAAGATCCCTGGGTACGCCGCAGATGATCTCGGAGGCTTTGGAATGGAATGGGGGGAGGCTGACGCTCTGGGTTCTGTCAGAGAGGAAGTAGGTGGTCCAATTCAGAGCCTTGTCTCGGATCCCTGTGGCGTGGAGGCGTGCGCGTAGTGTGAGGTGGCAGACGGTGTCGAATGCGGCAGAGTGTTCTAGGTGGATGAGTGCTGCGGTCTCGCCGTTGTCCAGCAGGGTCCTGATGTCGTAGGTGGCGGCGATAAGGGCAGTCTCGGTGCTGTGGTTGCTGCGGAACCCTAACTGGGAAGGGTCCAGGATTCTGTTTTCGTCGAGATGTCGGGTTAGCTGTCTGTTGGCGGTTTTCTCGATGACCTTGGTTGGGAAGGGGAGCAGAGAGATGGGCCGGAAGTTCTTGAAGTCTCTTGAGTCTGCCTTAGGTTTTTTGATTAGGACGTTGATCTCGGCGTGTTTCTAGATCTCTGGGAAGGTCGTGGTCTCGAGGGAGAGATTGATGACGTTACGCAGGTGGGGTGCAATGAAGTTGCTTGCTCTGTTGAAGACGTGGTGCGGGAATGGGTTTGACAGAGCCGGAGCGGATTGTGCACATGGTCTTGTGGGTGTCATCGATGCTCATGCTGGCCCGGGCTAGCAGGGGGTCGTGGTCGATGGTGTGTGGAGGGTCTGTTGTGTTGCTGGGTGTTGAAGCTGTCGTGGCTGTCTGCTATCTTGCGGTGGAAGAAGGTGGTGAGGAAGTCGCACAGGGCTTGAGACGGCGGGATGTCGTTGGTGTTGGAGCTGGGGTTGGAGAGTTCCTTCACGATGTTGAAGAGTTCCGTGCTATTGTGTGCGTTGTTTTTGAGGCGGTCTTTGAAGGAGGTCCTCTTGGTCGCCCTGATGAGGTGGTGGTGGTTGTGGATGGCATCCTTGTGTGCTGCGTGGCTGTCCGGAGTTTGTTCACTGTGGCATTTCTTCTCTAGTTTCCGGCAGGCTTGCATGGAGGCTAGGAGTTCTGGGGTGAACCAGCTGGCCCTCTTGCTGGTGTCTCTGTGGGGGGGTTTCTTCAGCTGGGCGAGGGTGTTGGTGCAGTCCTCGATCCAGCATCTTAGGCTTTGGGGAGCGTCATCGGTGTTGGAGGGTTCCGTGGGTGGGCTGAGAGCGAGGTTTGCGTGTAGTTGGTCTTCGGTGATTTTGCTCCAGCAGCGGCGGGGATCTGTTGGGTGCGGTGGTGTGTGGTGGGCACCGCAGAAGGACGATAGGTCCAAGGATCTAGACCGGGAATTCCGGTCTCTATCTCTGCCAGGTGACCCACGGAAGCCTTTGACAGCAACTAGCCAGTCAAAACTAGAGGGAATCCCCCTCTTACATGTAATCGCACCTTAGCGAGTGCGACACATAACAAAAACACAAACACTATGATTTAGTTTTTTTGCACCTTATACACATGCTCACTTGGTCTTGAGGAAAGCCAGTTTTAAAATCAATAAGGCCTGGCTGAAACATGTAGACCACACAAGACGCAGGAGGTCATAATCCGCACTCCACCGCGTCTAACAGCCTTTTATTGCTAACAGTGGCCCAGTTATTAAAATTATCTACTTACCCTCAGGTACTGGGACCTACTGTATAGCTTTTAACTTCACTTTCTCACTCACGACACTGCACTCTCAGCAATTACACCAGCTCCGCAGTAATCTGGCGTCGAAGCACACCCGGGACACATTCGGTGTCACTGAGGTGGTCCCGATGATGAAGCATGCCACCAACTAGATTGGTGGGTGAGGGCTTCATGAACAAACTAACAGGTTTGCCAGCCAGCGTACTTCTTTGAGTCCCCCCCTGCCCCCCATAATCATAGCTAGTCCTATTTTGATATTTACATATAATCCTGGGGATACGGATTAGCTTTTCTAGTCCTCTCTCTCTACTTTGATTTGGTGATATATGTATATCACGTCATAGACATACATGATTTGCACGACGTACTTGCAGGGTATTTCCTACAAATACTGTACATTTTTAGCTTTGTTTTTAGACCCTCGCTCGACCTATCCATAATTCTGGACTTGGTATATTGTAAGAACGCAACGCACTATCCACTTGCCCCCCTGCAGAGACATTAGCCCCACCACAGCTACGGTTCCATGAGTTCAAAGAAAGTGGACCAAAACTACTTGTGAGAATTATTCTACAGCACACCTGAAAGGCCACAAAGCTCGCCGATAGCGCGGTTAACGCGGACACACGTGTCCTCAAAAAAACATAACTTGAATAGCAAAAATGAGGAAGTGACTGTGTTTCTTTGGGCAACTGAGTGGACAAAGTACTTGCAAGCTTCAATTAAGTAATTGAGAAGGAGGAAGGAGAAGGTGTTTTTTTCTTTTTTTCTTCTTTAAAGCAATTTATGTTTTAATGGGTCTGGCGCATGCATATGTGACGTGTTAATTTAATCAGTGAAATATATTGACTGTTACCGGTTATATGTAGGTTTGCATGTTTTAATAAGCCAGAGAACACACAGACGAAACCGAAATTGAAATAACTATATAATCCCGAAGACAAGAGGCAATTCTAATGAGTGATTCTCTCGTGAAACTTTAAGATCGGCGGTTTTGTGCAAACACCGATGTCTCTTTTACAGAATAATTCAGTATTTTATCAGTCCAAGTTGCAGCAGCTAAACGCGGAGTTCAGATTCCCCCGAGTAATGCTATCGCAAATCCTTCAAGTGCTTCCTGTAAATAGCCCCCGGGTGGTTTTATTGAGACACTCAGCGTTTTGTCCAAACTTGTAGCTCATTTCGGGTCGCACAGCTGTAGTGAGAGTAGAATGAAACCTTTCACTTACTTTCTTAAGCCATGACGCAGCAAGGACGAAGGCAAGCCTTGCGTCACATCACACTCTCAGCGCACTGCAACATTTTCCAGAAAGAGTGACTGGAGAACAGCTCATGTAACGTGAAGCATTTTCCCTCGACCGGCGGTCATTCGGGTAACAAAGCCTGGGCTGTTTCACCGCGATCCAAGAAACACAGGAGACTTGGGGGCAGATTTATGAAGGGCTTGCGCCACGTTTACGCCGCCGTTGCGTGACGCAACGGCGCGGAAACGTGGCGCATCCCTGCGCCCTATTTACAACGTGACGCATCTAGGAGATGCGTCACGTTGTACAGCACTGCTCCATGAGGAGGCGTTCCTGCGCAGGGGGGGGCGTTCCTGCGCAGGAACGCCTCCTGAAAGTGGCTGAGTGAAATCTATGAGATTTCACTCAGTCACTTTCAGGGCAATGCTGCGTCAAAACCCTGCGCCTGCTTGAAGCAGGCGTAAGGCTTGAGGCAGCATTAAAAGAATAGGCCCCCACAGAGCATTGCTGGAGCTGCGTCGCGCTTGCGACGCAACTCCAGCAATGCGTCACTTTTACGGCACAGATGCGTGACGCATCTGTGCCGTTTTTGCCCCATGGTGCGCCGCATCATAAATGCGGCGCACCATGGGTGGCGTAGCTGTGGCGCACTGTGGCGCATGTTAACTGGCGCATCCCTCGGGATGCGCCAGTTAACATAAATCTGCCCCTTGGTACTTGCAGTGATATAATCGTGAAGCACTCATATCTCCACCACAGCAGTAAACATAGGACGAATGAAAAAAGGGCAACTCAAAGGCGGTATTAGACTTTTCTCATTAAATCTTCGCGTGGAGTAGGTCGCGCTGACTAACGAAACCCCAAACCGATTATTGTACCAATTGCGTTATTCAAAGGTTGAATGGTTCATTATCTCTGCCTGTATTTTTAACGGAAAGGTTAAACGTCTTACTGCACCCCGCCATGTAGAAACCACAGGAAAACGTAGTTAAAACAACCCTAAGCCTGTGCAGGGGAACCTTAGCTGAAGAGCTCTCCACGCAGTTGAAATAACTTGGATAAAAAGGGTGAGTGATTTTTACCAGCAATGATGCACTTGAAAAGAGGCTGTGGTCGCCTTGATGTAGAACTTCAAATGGCCCCATTCATTAGCAGTCATCGTTCTCAGCTGTCTCGAATCTATGATGTCTTCTGTAACTGTCTGACACGCACCGTTTTACAGACTCATGACCTCAGCGCAGCCCAGGTGGTCTTGCAGGTGGACACATTTATGGGGGTTAACTGAGTGGCAGGCAATTTCACCAAGAGGTGATCACAATCTCACATAATTCCTTAAATAGAACCAGTGTTGAGTGGCTTGGGAAAATCGAGATATGGGGTAGGTATAGTCTAATTGGCTGGAAAATGACTGATCAAATAGGTTTCTACAAACTGAGGCTTTGAAGTTGGATAATCAGTGGTGGGACCCAAAGGCCCTGAAAGCTAACGTGGATGAACGCTGAGCATGATTTCTATGTTATGGCACCTGGCTTTTGAGTAACATACTTATGCCTTTTGTATAAGGTTATTGCACTGCCGAATGTCTGGGATGTGATTGGGTTGTCCTGAAGACCAGAGTTTGTCTCATTCAATGTCTCACTATCAGTCCATTGCTAGGGTATTACTGTACCTATGTCAGGGTCTCTCTCTTATGATGTTTGTGTCTCCCTTTATAGTATCTCTTACCCTGTCTCAGTGTCTGTCTCTCTCTGTCAATGCGTCCATGTTTCCCTGCCACAGTGCATGTTTCCCTCTGTCCGTGCCTGTGTGTACGGGACCCAGCACCTTTTCTACTCGCACTAGTATCTGATCTCTCAGTGGCAGAGGTTAAGCACCACCCCCTTTTTGCTCATGTCCCCTTATCACAGTGTCTTTGTCGCCATGTCATCATGTTCTTTTCCTGCTCAAAAGTATTTTTCCCTGCCCCTGAGTTATCAGTGTCTCTTCCTCTTATCTCACTTTCACTGGGTCTGAATCAAAGGGAGACTGTCCAGTCTCTCCTTGTCCATGTCCCAGTGTTTATGGTCCCAATTTCCAATGTTTCTCATAACTTGTTCCAGTGACCTTTTCACCCTAGGCCAGTGTCATTGTCTCCCTGCCCCGTGTTGTTTGTGTTCCCTTTCTATCGGTATCACTGTAGGGACCTTGACAGATGCTATCACTGGTGTCATTTTATTAAGGATAGTGCAAGTGTTAGTTAAGATGCCAGTGATTCGAGTTGCCAGTTTAGGTACTGGTGATGAGTGTGAGTGAGAGTACCAGTCAGTGTACAGGCTACTGAGTGCAGGCATATGTGCACGAAGGGTGGGCGCAGTTGGCAGAGTGGCATTATGTGGAATTCCACGGAGTTACCTAAAACCTCTCTGGAATTCTGCTCCGCCCTATGCACGCAGCAGACCTGAAGGTTTGCTGACCCCCCCCCCACTTGACTGCAGCATTATGGCTTTCCACAGTGGCAGTGGTCGGCTGTGTCTCTCCAGTCCTTCCTGGGCCGTAATGAAAGTGGAACTGGTTTGCTGCATGACTTGTGAGGACTGTGAATGCGTGCGCAAGGGGGGGTGGAGACATTAACCCAGTCTCCACTCTCCATGCGTCTCTGACCTGTCCCTGCAGCCCTCTCCCTCACCAACCACACGTTTCCCCTTCTAGCCCCTCAGCGCTTGCACCATCACCACCCATAATTTACTAGCACCTCTCCATCACTGTCCAACCTCTGCAGCCCTCTCCATCACATCCACCCTTCATTCACTGTCCATGCCTGACAGTTCTTTCCCTCTCCACCAACCCTCACCATCACCCCTTCCTTACTGTCAAGCCATGGCAGCCCTCTCTCTTCTTCACTATCGTCCCGGCAGCCCTCTCCCCCACCCCACACCCGCTGTCCAAACCCTGCTGCCCTCTCCATTACAACTAGGGCTGGGCGTCAGGGGCAAATTCCGCCATGCAGCAGAATCAGAGTATTTTGCCGAACTCTGTGTCCCTAGCAAAGCGTGAGTTGCAAAACTCTGCAAACTCCGCTGGCGAAACGGAGTTCGCCACCCACCCTTAATGTACATGTGTCAATGCTAATGTGGATCAGGGCTCAAGTTCTAAAATATAAGTGGGTGGACTCACCAAGTTAGGGAGAATGAGTGTGACATCACCACCTGTGACATCACCACCAAGCATGACATCACAGGAAGTGACATCAAAGTGCATGGCATTGCATGTGGCATCATAGGTATTGGCATCAGATCTTAATACCGCACATATCTTTAGCAAGTCTGTAATGAGTACATTTGAGCACATTTCAATATTTAACAAATTAGATTTTGCATTGGGGTTGTGCCAAAATATTGACACAAAATCTGGGCCTCAACTTATACATTTTTGTTTTTAAGCCTTGCCACAAACAAATGAGCAGCACAGGAAAATGTGACAGTAAATCTGTTCTTCTTAATTGGTTGCAATGTCTGTATTTTAAAAATATCTTTAAGGGCCATATGTAGGCAATTGCCATTTACAGATTCTAAAATACCGAATTTTACCGATTCGGTATTGCAGAATCGGTAAATGGTATGTAGCAAAAAATTATGTAAATATTACCGAATCGATAATGTTCGGTATTTTAGAATCGGTATTTACCTGGCCTGGAGGCCCAAAGGAAGGAGGGCTATAAATGTAGGTAGAAACTGGTCTAAACAAATGATGGTCTGGAAAGGAAATGTTGGTATATGATTTGTAATACACAGAAAGGAATTTCTTTACTTGATTTTGATCATAAAAGTAGATAAATATATTAAAATGTTTGGTATACAAAGTATATGTTACAAAGTTTGGTCAGTGGCAATTCACATTTGGCAGTTCTCTATTGACCAAAGTTAAAAAAATTAGGGCCACCAAGCAGTAAAGAGAACACTATGCGCATTTCAATGCCCCAATTATCTACAAAAAACCCATAATATGAATAGTTGGGGGTTAAATTAAACATAAATTAATCCCACAATCATAAAAAGCAGTAAAAACCAATTTAAATATGCATGTTACTAGAAAATGTCATCAAGAACACCCAGTTAGACACTCTTATCAACTCTCTATTCCACAAGGTTAAGGTAAATAATACCACAAAACCGATAAAGTGAACATACTGCAATCCAATATACCAGTTACCCACAAGAGGTCCAAGATGTAAATAACTGGGAGTCAATTATATATAAACGACCCTCACTATCCTAAAAGCGACAAAAATCTAACCAGAACTAACTTTCTCTAGGTCACATTTATATGAACTGTCTCCTTCGTCTGTAATAAATACAGAGCGGGACGGCACAGTGCAAAGTTATATCGTTTTAAAAGGGGTGCAATGTATCTAGCTTGTTGTTCTTTTTAAAAGTGTCAAAAAAAGAAAACATGGAGGTCGGATTGGTCAAAAAATTGTTGCATGGGCAGGGTGACAGATCTTTAAAAGAGTACTCCTTCCCAGGGAAATCCAGCATTAACGGAATTAAATTAGTACGGAACCTCAAGAGAATAAGTCTACGTTGTAAATTTCGGACTTTTATTAAATATGAATACTCGGCATCAATTGGGGTCAGTTTATACAACATTACAACAGGGGCGGCTCTAGGCTCATAGCAGGCCCTGGGCAGGGAGCGCAGGTAGGGGGACCCCGGAGGAACGAAGGTGTGGAGGCCAGTGAAGAGGGTGGGGGGTCAGGGTGTTTGGAAGTGGATCAGAGCCCGATGATTATTATATTAAGGATTTATATTGGCGTGGCAGCCCCTGGGGTTTGGTGGCCCTGTGCAGGTGCACAGCTTACACATGCCTAAGGCCGCCCCTCATTACAAAGGGTTTTGCATGGACCCTTTCTTTTCTTTCATAATCTGCCCTTACTAAAATAGTGCTGTGAGACTGTTTTGTGGAAATCTGGCACAGGAACTCAGGTTTGTGAATAGTTCAGGAACACCTAACAAAATCGTATTAGATTTAACGTACTGCAACCATAAAATTCTTTGTACATTGTCCAGCGACTCTAGGACAAAAGATTTGGACTAATTTACTCAAAGGCCCAAAGATGTCATGAAACTCCGATGAGCCTCAATCAAGCTTTGCAAAGCTATGCCTGTCCTGGCTATTAGGATGGCGTTGTCTGCATAGGCCAGAATCAAGAGTGTAAATGGGGGGAAGGAAGGGACATACTGTGTGGAGCCAGTTAGAGTGGCTTCCACCCCATTTGTATAAAGCGAGAATAAGTATGGGGTAAGGGCAAAGCCCTGTCTGACACCCCTCATAATTTTTAAAGACTGTGTACATTCCCCTTTCCTACCGTATCACACACAGACCAACGCTTGAGAATGCATCTGGCAGATGAGGTTGATAAACTCTGCCTCTAGGCCCATGTCTCCCATTAATTCACATAGTTTGGCATGGCTAACTCAGTAAAACCTGTCCGTTAGGTCCATTAACGCCATTTAGATTTGGCCACCCTTCACTGCAGTGTACTTGGCAATTATCAGACTCCGATTCAGGCATTGATCTATTGTGCCTTTCCCTTTCTGTAAGCCGTACTTGGCTGGGATCAAGATGTTTTTGTCCTCGCCGTGTCTTTCAATCTATTTCATAAGGTGTGTCCAGCAATTTTGCAGTGCTGTCAAGAAGGGAGATAGGGTGATAATTCTGATGATTAGATTTATCTCCTTTTTTAAAGATTGGCATTATGCTTGTTTTGCATGACGGTGAAGGGCCGCACTTAGCAATTACATTAAATATAAAAGCAGTGGTGCCCACAAGTTTTGGTGTTCTAGGAAAAAATCAATAGGCACCACATCCAGGCCTGGAGGTTTGCTCGGCTACTTTTACCCAGAGCAGTGCTTACTTCATCCAAGTTAAAAAAACAAGTGCTCCACTTGGGGTTGGGGAATATCAGGTGGGTCACACATAGGGATGTTCTCCAACCCAAAGATCTTTTCAAAATGGGCCACCCAGACATCCTTATCCACATGATTATCAAAGGTTATCTCAGTATTACTCTTGAAGTAAGGGGCATTTATCACCTTTCAAAATTCCCTGTTATTCTTAATTCATGCGGCACTTGAGAGCTTTTCCCAGGCATCTTCTTTCAATTCCATTTCCCTATTTTTCTGGGCCATGTTATATCATGTCTTGAGTAATGCCTTAATAAGGACCTGGTGTCTGGGAGATGCTTTGAGGGCCTTAAGCAGGTCTTTTACAGCTCTTGCGCAGAGCTCATCAAACCATTGGATCCCCAAACTTTCCTTAGTAGGTTTTGGTCGGGTCAGGGCAGATTTAATTTCCACAAGTAGAGCCAGAAACTTTGGAAGCAAGGCATCTGGTGAGCCATCAGCGTCTAAGCATTTATGGACCGAGTTCATATTGCTAGATTGAATCTCATGGACATTTCTTTCCTTTTCACTGTTTTCCTATTTGAGCTGGTAACCATTTTGTCTTGCTAAAATAAGCTTCGGTATGTATTAGATATGAGGATACTTAACCCCGACCCCAGACAACACAAGAAATAAAATGGCATGGTCACTATAGTTGGAGTATTTAATATCAGTGTTAAAAATATTTTCATGATAGGTAACCAAGGCTTCTATGAAATAAATAGTTGATTTTTTGTAACCACGGAAGAAAGTATTGTCAAAATCGCCTCTATCTGTGACCACCTTATTACGTACTTCCAGATTCCTAGTGACTAAAAGCCTACTTAGTGGCTTTCCATATTCGTGGTGTGAAAAATGAGGCAGTGGGTCACCGTCCATGTCCTCCAGTCCACAGACATTGTCCATTGAGTAAGAACATAACTGTGTGTTAAAGTCACCTACACACAGAATGTTAATCTCCTTATTTGGCATTGTCCCAGATATTTTATCCAGTTCTATCCAGAGACCAAGTCACCAATGTCATGTTACCACCAAAGTTATTATTGTAGTAATTTATCAATAGCCATACCCGTGCTCTTTCCCCTTCAAGAACTAACAGATGGAAATAGGGCAATGGATGTTCAAACTTTTTTGTCTTTATAGCCAAGGTGTTGAAAATTAAAGTTAGTAGGCCCCTTTAGCTCTACCCGACAGAGAAGGGGTTGCATGAGTTTGAAGCGAGCGGTACCCGTTTATAAATATCGTGTCTGTTGCCCATGTCTCCTGAAAACAAATTTTTACTTGGTCCTGCCATATAGACTCTCTGCTTTACCCATCTTAGTGGTAACGCCTGCAACATTCTATGTAGCTACTTGTAGCCCTTGCTTATGTTCTCCTACCACAGGGCCAATACTCAATTTTTAGTTATCAGCTCTGTACGACAGGATGGATTACCGATTACACCTCCTAAATTTAGTCAGTCACAGGCCTCTAAGTCAGACAGAGGGGCAAATTGGTTTAGCAACTTCATCCCAGTCTCTGTCCTAGGAGGGCTAGCAAGACCTCAAATGGAATGAGGGGTAGGGTGAGAAAGTTCAAAGGAAATTCTCCTTCTGGCGGGGGTATGAGAACGAGGAGGGTCTATAGAAGTATGCCAGTGGGGAGACGGTAATATGAGAACCAGGCAGGGGGATATTTGAGCAGACCCTTAACAAATTTCATACCACAACCTGGTTATTAGAATTAGCAATAATGCAGTCTGATGTTACTTTTTTAGGGGAGTGACCCACCCATTCCATTCTCCTTGCCATGATAATATTGCTGGCCAGCCTATCGCCCCTTAATGTATCACCTCTAATATAAGTAGAGAACCAATGCAGGACTTTAATGATTAGCTGCTCTGTCAACTCCCTTTTGTCATTGCTCAGCTGTGGTACATTAACTAGGACCAAACATATGGTGAAGTTGCTGGAGGTAGGTCTATAATGTGGGGACAATTTATGGCTGCGGTTGCTAGACCTGTACCATGTGTTGTCTCTCTTATAACTCTCCCCTCTAATCGCATACATGCAGGCCTGTGCTCCTATTGGATTAGTTGTAATACGTCCTTGGGCGCCTTTATTTAAGTTTGCCTGGTGTGGGAAGGAGGGTGCAAGGGGGGATTTGGGCAGTGGGATCAGGTGCTAGCTGTAAGCCTAACTGGGCAGGGCGATTAGGTGCCGGCTGTGAGCCTAACTGTGACCCTGACTGTGGGCCTGGTAAGTTTCTAACAGTCATACACTCAATCATACGCTCAGGTCCCTTATCTCCCCTAATGCATGCCCCTGAGGCCCCAGAGCTTGCCGCGAAGTGGGGGGAGAAGCTGTAGAAAGGACTTTGCGATGAGTAGACTCCCTTTAGCAAAATTATCCAATTTCTCTTCGATCACCGCCAGTCTATTGATTAATGGCGGGAGCAGCAGAGAGACGATCTGTCCCAGTTTAGCACACAAGTCCTCGCTTGTCCCTGTCAAAGAGGTTTTATCCCGAGACAGTAGGGCCATCGAGTGGTTTAAGTCGCTCTCGCAGCCTTTGGGGTTTTATCCTTTAGTTTAGTTTCCCTCCAGGTATTTTCCTCTTAACTACTGGCTCAATTACAGAGCCTGAGGTCGCAGGAGAGCCGAAATGGGACGGGGGGGATCGAGGGAAGCCTGGCAGTGGCACTTGAATCCTTACCCTTCATCTTCTACAGCTTCTGAATCCTACGAGTTATCCTGCTCACAGTGTGAAGGGAAATCACTGACGGGGCAGCTCAGGAGTCATGGAGGGCTGTTTTGCATATCTACCAATTTCCTATGAAATTAACAATTCAATATCTCTCTTTGCTGTGGTTCCCTGGATGATATACTTACTATCAACACATTAGTGAGGTATGAACTGAATGAAATGTGTCCTGGTAAGAGATATTTTTGGGTAATGTGATTGTTAGTGGCTAGGACTCATGAGCTAAAACTTGTGCCTGCTTTAGTGGTTAAGACTAATGAGGAACCATCTCGGCCTTTTTAATGAAGGCCGCTGCTCGGGCGCAAACGAAAGAGCTTTCAGCAGAAGAGTTTTATTAGATGAAATATTGCCTTTTAAAATGTTTTACCTGCAGTCACTTTACATTTTGCACTCCACCAACTCTTTAAGGCACTAAATTGCCTACATACTTTAAACTGTTTTAAATTCATCTAGTTGTCAGATGGGCTTACACTGTGGTGTTTTTTCTGATTTATTGGACTATCTTCCCCGTACACGCTCTAGATGCAGAGGAAGAATGGCCTAGCTGCCATTTTGGTTGTACCATTGTAAGGGGCCATCTCCAGTGATTACTGGAAGGACTCGTGAGAAACCATCCTGGCCTATTCAATGAATGGTGCTGCTCAGATGCACAGCTGGTGAGCCGAAGTCATTACAAAGACAAGCATGTCAACATTGTCTGCTCCCAGACAGTGTCAATTGCCACAACCCCATGTCCTTTTGACTTGGCGTCCTATTCAAAAGCCACCCTACTTGAACTTAATATGCAAAGTGAGTTTCAGGCTTGCTGCTCAGCAGCAGTGGCTCCTCCATTAGGGTGGAGTAGTGTCACCTCACTAAATAAAAAGCAGCAGAGATGAAAAATAAATGCAGGCGCAGGCCCCCAGTGCCTGAGGGCGCATTGTGCCAGCACGCTCCAATCAATTCTGGCGCTTATCACATGCTGCCTAACATGATCAGCAGCTTGAGAGCAGAGTCTAGAGTGGTTAAGGGTGTTGTCTCTGTAATGATGTGCTCACTGCAGGACTAAATGCCAACGGCATTTAAACTATCTCCTTTGGATGTGCACAAACCTGATCTGCCTGGACTGACCTATTCACTGATACCTGAGATGGTGGCTCCACTGTCGAGATGCTCTCGGTAATAAGCCTGACGAGTGATCCCTATCAAGTGTCTTTCCTTCCAAGAGTCCTAAGTAAATGTTACTAGTTCACAATCCAACAGGGTCGCAGCTGAGGCTGAGGAGCGCATGACCTTAATATGGCTGCCAGTTGTTTCTTTTCCCCCAGCTGAAATCTTCCTTACACAATCCTACCAGGACTGTGCCTGACCTCAAGATGTCGTCTGGAATTCATTCGGACCATGGTCTCCCCCCCCGCTCAATCTCATCCTGACAGCGGAGTCCATGCACTATGTCTGACACTCGGTGGAGCTGCTCTGTTCAGCTATTGAGGAGATCGGCCTTGGTTCATCTCCTGACAGTCACCAACCCAGCCGGACTTTGGGCACAGTTTTTCTTCCTGTCTCCCCCCCCCACCCCTCTCATCGTATTTCTGTAACTCTACTTTTTCCTTGTGTCCTATCTATCTATCTGTTCCCATTCAGCAACCTTTCTTTCTTTGTCTTACTTCCCTTACTCCTATCCCCTTTCACCTGAATCTTTCCCCTTGCCCGCTACACCGCCTAGCCTCCTGTCCTTTTGTGCCGTTTGACTAAGCACTCCTTCTCTCCTTGTTGAGGAGCAAATCAATATTTATACTCTGGAGTCTCAGCGAACCCGCTGAGAGAGTCCACAGCGCCAAGGGATCCACTCACAGCTGAGGTATGGTATGGCACCCCTTGCCAAAGCACTCCCTCTCCCCTTTTTGGGGAAGGATCCAGAATGTAGGCCTTGGAGTCTCAGAGACCCCTCTGAGAGAGTCCACTGCGTAAAGGGAGCCTCTTGCAACAGAGATAGGGAAGTGATTCCACGTCCCCTGGGATCACAGCTTACTGGACTTTGGACGTTGCTTTGACTCGTCTACTGGCTTGTGTCCCCGTCGCCCTTCCCCTCCTCTTTCCATGCAGTGTCTCTCACCCTCCTCTCCTCTTTCCCGCCTCCATTATCTGTCTACTTCCCCTGCTCCTACCCACTTCCCTGAATCTCTCCACTTGCCTGCTTTTCCCCTTACGTATTTGTGCTTATTGTTTATCTCAACCATATAAGTATCTATGTTGCCATGCTGTAATAACTGTGTAACCTTTGTAACAATGTAACCTGTAACTATGATCTGATACTCATGTAAAGTGCTCTGATACCTCCTGGTCTAGCCAGCACTATATAAAACCTTTAAAATAAATAGAATAAATAAAGTGAAGAGGACTGGAGGAAGCAAGAGGGCGAGTAAGTACTTAGTTAATTTTTAATGTTATGACCCACTCACAGGCACTTTAAGAAACTCGTACTGCCTTCAGCCTCAACTTCGGAGCTCTCAGTCATGGTCCATCATAAACACTGTTTATAATGAGCCATGATTGAGAGCTTTGGTGTTGACCCAATAGGCATTCACAATGTTTCAGTGGCTGTCAGTGGGTCAATATGATTTATGTGTTTGGCCTATCACTTATGCCTGGCAACAGCCTCCACTGTTGCTCAGTGTTTGGGGTGGGATTAAAGGATTAACATCTCAACTGGCATCACCAGAATTTTGGATACTCTACTAAATTATCTGACAAACTTTACAGAGAGGCCCATCAGTGTCCCTGTCAGGTAATAACAAACAAAATGGTATTTTATTTTTCCTCCTCAACACTCACTTATTAGTGATAAACAAGCTTACATTTGGGGAATTTGGGTTAATGCATCAATAAGTGGTAGTATTTATAGCACAACATGGTTGCCTAGTCCTTTCTTTCACTCTGTCTCTGGTAAGGTTCTGTAAATACTTAATGATTTTTCTCATCTGCTTCTTTTAGGGCATCTATGAAGTCATCGAACGTCTCGATCCATGCAGTCCACCTGGTGCCAAAATTCTGTTTCTTGGCAGCAGCAAATGGCACTGATGATCTTTGGAACAATGCTTTAACGTACTTCGCACTTACTTCTGCAGCCATTGAAACATTTCAATATTCTGTTGCCTGAGTTCTCTGGACTGAATTTAGCTATAGCCATTCCGTAGGGATATTCCATCTTTTCAGGGCCAGACTGGCCGTAGCGGGCACCGGGCAATCCCTGGTGTGCCGCACTGGTGGGGGGCTGATTTGGGGCCCCTGGGGGCCGTTTTTGTTACAGGGCTGTTTTTGCAGCATAACCACAAAATAGGCCCTGTAACAAAATCGGCCGAAAAACTGCTCTGGCAAACAGCTTGACACGGCACACATAACCCCCGGGGGGTTGCCAGCTGAGCACTTTGCCAGGGCCGGTATTGGTTCCCAGTCCGGCCCTGCATCCTTCATTAGTATCAAGCCAACAAAATGGGTGGGACATGTAGTGGTGGTTTTTAGGGAGTGGAGGAAGGGCTAAATCTCTATGATTGAGGTACCCTATTGTGAAGATTTGCTTTTTACAATTGGGTAAAGGATAGGACTTTGGACATTGATGAGACATTGGGACTTTTTGTTTAGGGAGATGAGTGAGCCTGTTGCGGGTGGGTTTTCTTTGTAAATCTAAATAAATGTGTCATTTGCTTCTTTGCATATCACTAACAATCTGTCTTGTCTTTGCAATTAGCGCAGCCTTCTGTTTTTTTAATGATAAAAAGATGCCCTGTGAACAGTCACATACTATGTACATCCACTTTTCCCCAATCAATCAATCAATAAATCAATCAGGATTTACATAGCACAGCTGTTCATCCGCAAGGGTTTCCAGGCGCTGAGAGCCATCTGCTTGGGTGGAATCCATTGAACAACCAGATCTGGTCTCTTGCTGAATTCTTGAAGGTAGGGTGAGGTCCGGAGGAAAAGACTGCTCTAGGACTGAGCGGCAAGGTAGCAGAAGGAGCATCTTCCACTGTTGCTTTGACGGATGCTGGGGGTGTGAGTGAGCCTGCCCTTTCTATGGCAGCTGAATCTCTCCCCCCAGGTCCACATCCTCCCTTTCCCTCACATTCATTTTTCCCAATGTGTCCATGGTTTTCCATCTCTGTCCACGCTCTTTTTCTGCTAGCCCCTTCATTTTAGGCCTTTTTGGTGAACGGTTTTTGATCTATTTCTCCTCTACCTTCAAGGTTAGCTGCTCTAGGGATATAGGCACCTTATGGCCTCCTTTAATTGTGGCCCTTGCCAAAGTGCTCCCGCTCCCCTTGTTGGGGAGGGATCCAGCATTCTTGCCCGGAGTCTCAGACTCCCCTCTGAGAGAGTCCACAGTGTTTGGGATTCACTTAAAATTGGAAAACGCCTTAATTGGCCTCCTTTAAATGTACCCCTTGACAAAGGACTCTTTCTCCCCTTGTTGGGGAGAGATCCTGCATTTCTGTCCTGGAGTCTCAGGTAACCCTCAGAGAGAGACCACAGTGTTTAGGGAATCTCACATAATTGGAGGTTTAGGAATGTTCCCATTATCGCTAGGAACCCATTCACCTTGCATCGTGATAAGCCCCCTCCCTGTAATTTTTGACGATCCATCTAGGCTGTTATCTTTACCCTTTGTTGTACTTCGGTCGACCGGGCAACCTCTGGTCAATGGAGTTACCCTATGTAGCTTTTGAGGAGCTTGGCTCTGGTCCTCCTCTTGGATTGTCTCCTACCCATCCATTCTTTTGACTCTGTTTGTTCTCTAGTAGCCCTTGCATTTCCCAACCCCTTCCTATCCTCTTTCCTCCCTCACTCCCCCTAATTTCTCTGTCCCCTGCCTGCTTTTCCTCTCCCCACACCTAACCCATGCCTTGCAATAACTCCTACTTCTCCTTCATTTTTGTTCCTGAAACTGTTGTAATTATGTAACTACGTTCTTGAAGCAACTGTACCTCGTTATGTAAAGCGCTCTGATACCTCCGGGTCTGCCAGCGCTATATAAAACTTTTCAAATAAAAAATAAAAAAAAAGAATGCCTTAAATTCTTTCACAAGGGTACATGTCAATAGGAATCCAGGCCCCAGGGCTGATTTTATTCATAATTGTGTGCCTTTTATCTAATTTGACTCAATTTGAGAATTTAAACTGCCATCTAGAACTGAAGATAATGGGGATATGATTGCCCTCTCAGATATGTTTAATGCAGTGTTTTGCTGCGGTTGGTGCCACTGGCCACTGAGCATGCATCTTCCCCTCAACCAGCCTGGGTCATCACAGCCGAATAGAGGTTGTGCTCTTTCCCTCACTCATGCTTGTAAGTAGTTTTCACTTTTGTACCTAGGAACCAATGCCTCACCTCCCCTGTGGCTGTAAGAAACGAATGCCTCACCGCCCCTTCCCTGTGGCAGTAATGAACCAACACCACCCAGCACAGGAACTGCATCACCTCCCCAATGCTGTGCAAATCTGCTGTTTGGATTATTTCAAAAGGGTACTGTTTCTCTGGGGATTCGTGTGACTCCATGGCCTGCCCGTCCACCTCGCAGTTGTCGTCGTACTTTGGATTTATACCTGTCACGATGTCGAGATAGACCCAGTTGGAGCTATTGTCTTCTGAAAGCTATATTGTTTCAAGAAACCTTTTAAAAGTGATGTTTTGAATCATTAATGTTGGATTTTTGTCGGTTGGCCTAGTTTGTTTTAGAGAAAGATACTTTATTTTTCTAAACTGGTGTGTACATTTGTGGTCTTTTCACTATGTTACTAGGTTATATACAAACGTGTTACACATTGCCTCTGTAGTGTAGCCTGACTGCTCTGTGTCAAGCTATCAGAAGGGGAGCACAGGCAAACTTAGGTGTGTACTTTACTCATACTGACTAGAAGGAAGGGACCCTACTTAGACAGAGTACAAGCCACTGTCAACTAATGACCACCATTTCTAGCAGTCCCATCTCAAGTCTGTCTGCTAGTAATGCAACACATCATTCCTTTCAAATGTGGTGGTTAGTTCTTGATTAAGTGCTTTCTCCACACTTTTTGAGGGTGGTGGCATAAGGAATATTATCATTAGGGTTTATTATGAGTAGAATTATAGTGGCTTCTTTCCATAAATGGGGGAAAATCACATATTCAATAGTACTGTTGCTGAAAGGTGTCAGATGTTTAAGTACAGAATCTGACACTAAATGTAAAATGTGAGGGAGCAAGGATCTCCTGGAGCCTTAATTGGCGGTCAGTAACAGTTATTTCACGTGATCCTCAGCTAGGGTGGTGAATTTACTCAGAACCACCTTCCTCAAATCCCCATTGTTCTCCATTAGGATCTGCTCAAGGCCAGGAAGGGAGTCTAATGAGAAATATGAATAGATATGCTTTTTGATTTTGCCTTAAGAGGGAGAGACAATGGATTCGACACTAGGATACAACAGTTATTGCACTGCAAATAGCTCATTCAAGTGTTTTTTGGAGCTCTCCATCCATTTGGTGTAAAAAATTATTTTTCCTTAAAAATCACCCTCTTGTATTCCCTAATGGCTATTTTGTAAACCACATTCTCTGAATCTAAATATTGGTTCCTCCATATCTGCATTATTCTCTTGCACTTCTGTTTTTGACTTCTCAAGTTCTTAGAAAACCACAGAGCATTTGGCAGAGATCTTTTCCACTTCCCCATACGTATCGGCACAAATCTCATCCAAGAAAGTATCGATCCGGTTGTTAAATTTGGTCGCCATCTTATCCACATTATTACTGAATATTAACAATTTCCTATCAAGGTACTTAGGTTCTCTTGTTTCCCTTAGCCCCATGATCAAGAATACTCTGTCAAAATCCAGAGTCATAGATTTGCTCACTGATGTATTAAATTGCAGATACAAGGGAATGGCCACATAATCATAATATGTCATGGGAAGTGGGATGCCTAACGGTATTAATTCATGATTACAATTAATGAGCGTAAAATGTGGTCCGACTTATGAGTATGGCAGGCTATCAGCTGTCTAAAGACCATTGCATTAAACATTTCTGAGAGGGCAATGTTATCCCCATTATATGAAAGTTCTATAATGCAGTTTAAATTCACAAATAGGGTCAAATTAGAGAAGACGCGCAAATTATGAATAAAATCAGCCCTGGAGCCTGTATTCTTATAGACAAGAACCCTTGTGAATGAATTTAACACATTCAATTCAATTGTAAAAAGCAAATCTTCACAATAGGGGATCTCAGTCATAGAGATTGAGCCCTTCCTCCCCTCCCTAAAAACCACCACTACATGTCGCACCTGTTTTGTTGGCTTGATACTAGTGAAGGATACAATATCCCTACGGAATGGCTATCACTAAATTCAGTCCAGAGGACCCAGGCAACAGAATATTGAAATGTTTCAATGGCTGCAGAAGGAAGTGCAAAGTATTTTAAAGCATCTTTCCGAAGACCATCAGTGCCATTTGCCGCGGCCAAGAAGAAGAATTTTGGCACCAGGTGGACTGCATGGATCGAGAAGTTCAATGACTTCATAGATGCCCTAAAAGAAGCAGATAATAGGAAACTCATTAACTATTTGAAGAACCTTACCGGTGACAGAGTGAAAGAAATGCTGAAGAAAATGCTCCAGACTGATGCAATATAATACCATTACATCAAAGAAGCATTGAAAACCATGTTCAATCCGATGCCGAATGTCTACTATGAAAGGTACATTTTCTGCAAGCAAGACAGCATGTTGGTGAAATGATGGATGGGTTGTCGAGAGGTTTATCAAACTCTGCAAGTTCAGTGAATTCAGTGATGAAGAAGCCATGTGCCTTACAGTCGTCGATGATTGTCTTTCAGACTTGTTCAGAAGACGCATGTTAAAAGAAACACTCAGTGTAGAGAAAGTACTAATGACTGCGAGGGCAGAGGAAAGTGCAGATCGACAGGCCAATAATATGGAATCTGGAATAGCACAAATTGAATCAGTGTTGATCATGAAAAGCAGGCACAAGCGCAAAGTAGATGCAAGCAAGTCGACTTCCACAGAGAAGAAAAAGTTTTGTTTCCGATGTGTATTTTCATTTCTCCATGAAGGTAAATGTCCGGCGGAGACACACACAAAGGCTGTGGGAAAGAAAGCCACTTTGTAACAGTCTTTAAAAGTGAAAGAGAAACGAAATACGTCACAGCCAGAAGAGGAAATGGGCATCAGAAGGTTCCTGAAGCATTCTTACCACACCTACAATCCCGGAAAATAACATCAGTTATGACAAGTACAAACCAGACAAGATCCATTGTCATCAAGTTCATCCTACAGAGGCTCTTCAATGTCATTATCAAGTGCCAGTGAAGAAGATGAATGTGCGATAATGATATCAACCAAGGAACGACATGCACATGTTGGTTTGGCTGCTTGCATGAAAGAACAAAAGACAAAGGCAATCTGCAAAAAAAACAACTGAATTAATTTGAACACTGCCCCAAGATTACAATAAAAGTCAATGGTTGACCCACAATCTTTATCATAGACAGTGGTGCGTTGATTAACATCCTGTCAGTTCAGAAGTTCAATAGTTTGTCTCCTGTGCCATGCCTCAACTCGTCAAATACAAAGAAGTACACATGGGCTGCTTCTAAACCATTGCAGAGTCAAGGATCATTCACAGCGACAATGGGTCATAAAGCAGTTTCAGTGCAAGTGCCAATCCACATTCTTCCATGAACTTCATCCAGCGCATGCCTTCTTAGTTTTGCTACGGCTGATGACATGAAACTGATATAACCCAATCAGAACCTCAACACTTAATCTGACATTGTGAGTCAGTTCCCACATAGCCTATGAAGGCTCAAGCTAATGAAAATGCAACTTCACGCTAATGAGTAATTTTCCCTGTTGCCAAAAAACACTGCAGAGTAATTTTCACTTGCAAGAAGTAATTGAGAAAAAACTAAAAACACTGCTGAAGCATGACATAATTTAGCACTCCACCGGTCCCACGTCATGGGTCTCGCCCGTAGTGGTAGTACCAAAAAAGGACAATGGAGGTGCACTGCGCACCTGTGTTGAAAACCACCAAGCCAACAAAGCAATTGAAAGAGAAAAACATCCTAGTCCACATACAGCAGACAAGATCCTGCAACTGAACGGAGCTAAAGTCTTCTCCCGTCTTGACCCGAACAAGGGATATAAACAACTGAAGTTGGAAGAGAACTGCAGGTACATCAATATAAGTGTTGTCAGCTGCAGAAATATATCTGGATGTCATACATCAAATAATTCAACCTGTCACATATGCTTTTAGTTACAGTGATGACATATCGGTATTTAGAGCAATGCAAAATGTGCATGACAAGGCTCTTACACAAGTATGCCAGTTACTTGCTGATGCAGGTCTCACTCTGAATGCAGAAAAGTGTGTTTCACAAGATCGAACTGAAATTCTGGCTACCAGTTGTTCTGCGGCAGCCAACCTGCTGCAAAACGGAAGGCGTAAACAGATTTGGGGCCCATAGCGGGCCCCCCTAGCCCGCTGGGCCAGGGACATAGGTCCTGGGGACACCTATGGTGCCCCCCTATATAGCCCTACACCATGTGGTAGGCACTGCATGGTGCCTGTCACATAGTGCAGGGATATGTGTGGGGTGTTTGTTTTGTACTGCGGCAGTTGCTGCAGAGGGCAGCACCCACTGCAAAACAAAGCATGGGCAATGCAACCGCCATGGTGGCGGTTGCATCGCAATTTGCCCTGTGGGACTGCATGCTCACAGGAAGGTGGTCCAAAATGATGGCGGATAGACTGAAGTCTGTCCGCCCTCGTAATCAGCCCATAAGTGTTTGAACATCTGTATGGATAAGTAGGATCATGTAATCGTAGATGTATTCATAAGTGAGATGGTGTGTTACTACATGTCAGCAAATCAAAAGGGAGAGAGAGGACTAGGTAAGCCAGTCTGGATCCCCAAGTTAATATGTGATTATCAATAAAGGACTAGCTTTGTTGTGTTTATGGGAAGACTCAGTACGTATGATGGCAAACCATTTGGTTTAGTTGTTAAGCCCTCACCCACCAACCTAGTTGGTGGCATGCTTCATCATCGGGCCCACCACAGTGACACCGAATGTGTCCCGGGTGTGCTTCGACTCCAGATTACTGAGGAGCTGGTATACTTCTCTGAGTGTGCTGTGAGGGGGTGTATAAGAAAGTGATTTAAAAGCTATGCAGTAGGTCCCAGTTCCCGAGGGTATATAGAAAACTTTAATATCTGGGCCCACGCTAGCGAATAAAAAGGCAGACGGACGCAGTGGAGCGAATTATGAGCTCCCACGTCCTATGTGGTCGACATGTTTCAGCCAGGCCTTTTATATTTACAACTGGCTTTCCTCAGGACCAATGAGTGTGTGGGTGAAAAAACTATAAATTATATTAAGTGATACGTGTTTAAAAAGTGTCGCACACGCTAAGGTGCTATACGTGTGTGGAGGGGGATTCCCTCTGCTTTACTGTACACAAAACAAAAAGGACGAAGACAGACGTACAAGGTAAAGTCAATAAGTATGATATACTTATAACACAACATGTTGCCGGCAAGTTAAGGTGTGTGAACGACCTCTACCGGCGGGTTGGAACGTGGCCATGAAAGTTACATGGCGGTTGTGACTATAAAGCGGTTAAAAACGGGGTGTAAGTGGTGGACTAAACAGCAAAAAATAGACAGAGGGTGAGAGACAGGTAAGAAAATGTCTTTTTCCTCACACTCGCTATTAGCTGTTAAAGCCTCATGGGTCACCTGGCAGGGGGAGAGAGGACCCTAGGTATTGTAGAAGGCAGAGGTTAGTGCCAATCCTGTTGGGAGAAAAAGCTGCTTACCTAGGCAGTCGTGCTGAGGTAGTCTCTATACTCACGAAATTGTCGGTCTGCGAGCTCCGTAAACCTGTAGTCCTGCTGCGGTGTCCCGAGTGACTGGCTGGAAAATCACAGTCGGGTATTTATAGTCCTTCGGGAGGGCGGCACCTGCAGAGGGGTGGAGCAATGGGCGCGGCTATATGGAAAGCGCCTATTCGTTTACTAAGCAGCGCATTTGCGCATGATCAGAGTCATTACAGCGTCACAGTATGCGCAGTATGTTCATGAGTAGAGCATGCGTATTGGTGCTGGTATGCGGTTAGTGCATCATGTATTCCCAAGTGTTGGTTGAGAGGCGGAGGACATAGCACTGATATATGCTAATAAAACATACAGACTGGGACCAAACCACGAGTCCAAACGGAAACAGGGATTTAAGTATTCACTGAATTCCATGGTATGGAATCGTTGAGTCCGGTTAGATGAGTGGAAAGGCGGTAAATCCACCGTTGTTCTCTTGTATGGAGAGTTTTTTCATCACAGTTTTCAAATTGTTCGATTACAGTCCATGTGAAATCGTTAGGAGTGTGATTGTGGGACAGAAAGTGTTCTGTCAGTTTACTTATATTCTTGCCACATCTCATGGTGCTCCTATGCTCAGTCATTCTAGTTCTTACTTTCCTGGTGGTCATGCCGATGTATCTCAGGCCACAACGGCATATGATCAAGTATACCAAGTTGGATGAGTTACAATTTGTAAACTGACATTGTGTCCAAATTTTGCCATTTTCCAAATTTAATGTCTTTGAGGGAGAGGTGAGATGGCAGACGCTGCAATTGTTGCAGGGTTGGTATCCAGTGAGTTTAGGTAGACCCCATGCATTGAGGATAGTATTGTCTGTGGGTCGTGGGTTTATTCTTGGTCTTGTGGACACTAGCTGGTCTCTCAAGTTTTTTGCTCTCTTATAGGCAAAACGAGGAAGATCCCACTTCCTTGCTCCTGAATTAATTATTTTCCAGTTTGTCTTTATGATGTTGGACACCTGATTTGAGGCAGTGTTATAAGTGGTCACGCAAGTCATGATGGGTGACTCAGATGGTTTGATTACGGTGTCAAGGAGTGCCTCCCTGTTCTGATTCCGAGCCCTTTTGCAGGTCTTAGAGATGATTCTGGTGGGGTAACCGCGCTCCTCCAGCTTGTGGATTAGTGCTTTCGACTGTGATTTATAGTCTTGAATCTTACTGCAATTTCGCCTTATGCGTAAGAACTGGCAAAAGGGAAGATTTTCCCTGAGTGGCCTAGGATGGAAACTGTCAAAGCGCAATAAGGAGTTGCGTGCGGTAGGCTTGTAGTGTGTGGTGGTGATTAAGCCATTTTGCTCAGCTTTGATGTTGAGGTCCAGAAATGCTAGCTCAGTTGAGCTGCTAGTACAGGTAAACCGGAGATAGGTATCACGGTCATTGATCCATGTTAGGAATTGATTTAGAGTGTCCTCGTTGCCCTCCCAGATGATGAAGATGTCGTCAATAACACGACGCCAGGTTTTGATGTTGCCTGTGTAGGGATTAGTGGGGGCCTCGATGTGAGTACGCTCAAAATGATGAACGTACAGCCCAGCCACGCTCGGGGCAAAGACACTCCCCATCGAAGTTCCATTCGTCTGGAGATAGAATTTTCCTTCATACTCGAAGTAGTTGTCTTTTAGTGCTAGAGCCGCACAGTCAAGGACAAAGTGTCGAGGCGTTCGGTGTTGCCAAGTATTTTCCATCAGTACATCGTGTAGTACACGTAGGGTTGCATCCTGAGGTAGACTTGTGTACAAACTCTCTATGTCTAATCCGACAAGGAGTTGTGTCTCAGGGTTGAAGCTGGTGTCTTTAATGATGTTCAGCAGATGCTTTGTATCCTGTTTATAGGATGATGTCTTCTGTTCTAGTGGATTCAGGAAAAAATCGCAGAAGCGTGAAAGGGGTTCGAGCAGTGATTGAATGCCCGATACAATGGGTCTTCCTGGTGGTGGGGTAATGCCTTTATGCACCTTGGGCAAAGTATAAAAGTAAGGTACCCTCGCATTTTTGGTGCAGAGGTAGTCAGCCTCCTGTTTGGAGATATGTTCCGCATCACTGGCCTCCTTGACGAGACGATTTATTTTCAACTGTAGTTCCTCAGTCGGATCTTTTCTCAGAAGTTTGTAGTTGCGAGTGTCACTCAATAGTCGGCAACATTCCTTGTCGTAATCACATTTATTCATAACCACGATGCCTCCTCCTTTGTCCGCAGGTTTTATAATGCGGGTAGGGTCATTCTGTAAGCGTTTGATGATTTCTCGATCCTGGTGGGAAAGGTTGTTAAATGTGCTTCTTGGTTGCAGTGTTTCTATTTCTGAGTAGACTGCATTCTCAAATGTGGTGATTTCCACTGGTACGCTTGCTGGCGGGGGAGTGAATGTAGACTTGAGTTTCAATCCCGTTTCATTGGTGTTCTCTCGGTTGTCATCCGTCTTTTCTTGTTTTTTGAAAAAAGCTTTTAACTTCAGTTTTCTGAAAAACTCTGCGAGTTCCACATGGAGTTTGAACGTGTCTAATCTGGTGGTCGGGACGAAGGAGAGGCCTTTGTTGAGGACAGTTGTTTCCTCGTTGGTTAGAGGTACATCAGAGATATTGAAAACCAAAGGGTTGTCGGTTTGCGGTATAGCTACTTGCTGGGCCCTGCTTGTTCCCGGGTTTTGTTCCGGGTGTTGGAGCTCACAGGATCTTCTTCTGTTTCCCAATGTACCCGTTGAGGAGGATTTCTTCTCTTGCCACGTGATCTGCGGCCTTGTTCTAAAAAAGGATATCGCTGGTTTTGGTTATTCTGGTAGTATGGCATCTGTCCAGGGGCATATAGTGGAGGGTATCCAAAGTATGGTGGTGGTATTGGGCCAAAGGGCGGAGGGCCGAAATTATGATGTTGTGGGGGCCCTTGCCAGGGTTGTTGCCAGTTTTGGCCTCTGCGTCCCCTCCCTCTTGTGTTGGTGGAGCCTGTACTGGACCCACTCGAGACAGAGCTGCTGTCCTCTGAGTTGTCTTGGCCCTTTGTCGGTGCGGTATAGTCGTCATCGGCATATGGGTATGTTTTGGAATAACTGAATTTTTTCAGGTACTTCTCAAATTTTTTGATCTTAGTTTTAGGATTCGAACGATTTTACATGGTATTATCCTTGCACAATACCTCCGTACTAATACAGCCCCAAAGGGACTCCTGGTTACCAACGCTCCCAGGATCTTTCTTGATGATGTCACCTTCAGAAAGGACTGGGCACAAATAGCCTGGCACTGTACCAGAGACTGGCTGGTACTTATTATTAAGACAGCCAAACGCCTCTCTGATGCCATAGTCATAGAAATCCAGGCGTCAGAGACCCATTTTAAAGCCACACTCACAGGCTTTAAGAAAAAACTTGAGGACCAAAACCGTGAAATGTCTGAATACAATGAATACCTCACACAAACTAAGATCAAAAAATTTGAGAAGGACCTGAAAAAATTCAGTTATTCCAAAACATACCCATATGCCGATGACGACTATACCGCACCGACAAAGGGCCAAGACAACTCAGAGGACAGCAGCTCTGTGTCGAGTGGGTCCAGTACAGGCTCCACCAACACAAGAGGGAGGGGACGCAGAGGCCAAAACTGGCAACAACCCTGGCAAGGGCCCCCACAACATCATAATTTCGGCCCTCCGCCCTTTGGCCCAATACCACCACCATACTTTGGATACCCTCCACTATATGCCCCTGGACAGATGCCATACTACCAGAATAACCAAAACCAGCGATATCCTTTTTTAGGACAAGGCCGCAGATCACGTGGCAAGAGAAGAAATCCTCCTCAACGGGTACATTGGGAAACAGAAGAAGATCCTGTGAGCTCCAACACCCGGAACAAAACCCGGGAACAAGCAGGGCCCAGCAAGTAGCTATACCGCAAACCGACAACCCTTTGGTTTTCAATATCTCTGATGTACCTCTAACCAACGAGGAAACAACTGTCCTCAACAAAGGCCTCTCCTTCGTCCCGACCACCAGATTAGACACGTTCAAACTCCATGTGGAACTCGCAGAGTTTTTCAGAAAACTGAAGTTAAAAGCTTTTTTCGAAAAACAAGAAAAGACGGATGACAACCGAGAGAACACCAATGAAACGGGATTGAAACTCAAGTCTACATTCACTCCCCCGCCAGCAAGCGTACCAGTGGAAATCACCACATTTGAGAATGCAGTCTACTCAGAAATAGAAACACTGCAACCAAGAAGCACATTTAACAACCTTTCCCACCAGGATCGAGAAATCATCAAACGCTTACAGAATGACCCTACCCGCATTATAAAACCTGCGGACAAAGGAGGAGGCATCGTGGTTATGAATAAATGTGATTACGACAAGGAATGTTGCCGACTATTGAGTGACACTCGCAACTACAAACTTCTGAGAAAAGATCTGACTGAGGAACTACAGTTGAAAATAAATCGTCTCGTCAAGGAGGCCAGTGATGCGGAACATATCTCCAAACAGGAGGCTGACTACCTCTGCACCAAAAATGCGAGGGTATCTTACTTTTATACTTTGCCCAAGGTGCATAAAGGCATTACCCCACCACCAGGAAGACCCATTGTATCAGGCATTCAATCACTGCTCGAACCCCTTTCACGCTTCTGCGATTTTTTCCTGAATCCACTAGTACAGAAGACATCATCCTATATACAGGATACAAAGCATCTGCTGAACATCATTAAAGACACCAGCTTCAACCCTGAGACACAACTCCTTGTCGGATTAGACATAGAGAGTTTGTACACAAGTTTACCTCAGGATGCAACCCTACGGTCATTGATCCATGTTAGGAATTGATTCAGATTGCATCCTGAGGTAGACTTGTGTACAAACTCTCTATGTCTAATCCGACAAGGAGTTGTGTCTCAGGGTTGAAGCTGGTGTCTTTAATGATGTTCAGCAGATGCTTTGTATCCTGTATATAGGATGATGTCTTCTGTACTAGTGGATTCAGGAAAAAATCGCAGAAGCGTGAAAGGGGTTCGAGCAGTGATTGAATGCCCGATACAATGGGTCTTCCTGGTGGTGGGGTAATCCCTTTATGCACCTTGGGCAAAGTATAAAAGTAAGGTACCCTCGCATTTTTGGTGCCATCATGACTTGCGTGACCACTTATAACACTGCCTCAAATCAGGTGTCCAACATCATAAAGAAAAACTGGAAAATAATTAATTCAGGATCAAGGAAGTGGGACCTTCCTCGTTTTGCCTATAAGAGAGCAAAAAACTTGAGAGACCAGCTAGTGTCCACAAGACCAAGAACAAACCCACGACCCACAGACAATACTATCCTCAATGCATGGGGTCTACCTAAACTCACTGGACACCAACCCTGCAACAATTCCAGCTTCTGCCATCTCACCTCTCCCTCAAAGACATTAAATTTGGAAAATGGCAAAATTTGGACACAACGTCAGTTTACAAATTGTAACTCATCCAACTTGGTATACTTGATCATATGCCGTTGTGGCCTGAGATACATCGGCATGACCACCAGGAAAGTAAGAACTAGAATGACTGAGCATAGGAGCACCATGAGATGTGGCAAGAATATAAGTAAACTGACAGAACACTTTCTGTCCCACAATCACACTCCTAACGATTTCACATGGACTGTAATCGAACAATTTGAAAACTGTGATGAAAAAACTCTCCATACAAGAGAACAACGGTGGATTTACCGCCTTTCCACTCATCTAACCTGACTCAACGATTCCATACCATGGAATTCACTGAATACTTGAATCCCTGTTTCCATTTGGACTCGTGGTTTGGTCCCAGTCTGTATGTTTTATTAGCATATATCAGTGCTATGTCCTCCGCCTCTCAACCAACACTTGGGAATACATGATGCACTAACCGCATACCAGCACCAATACGCATGCTCTACTCATGAACATACTGCGCATACTGTGACGCTGTAATGACTCTGATCATGCGCAAATGCGCTGCTTAGTAAACGAATAGGCGCTTTCCATATAGCCGCGCCCATTGCTCCACCCCTCTGCAGGTGCCGCCCTCCCGAAGGACTATAAATACCCGACTGTGATTTTCCAGCCAGTCACTCGGGACACCGCAGCAGGACTACAGGTTTACGGAGCTCGCAGACCGACAATTTCGTGAGTATAGAGACTACCTCAGCACGACTGCCTAGGTAAGCAGCTTTTTCTCCCAACATGATTGGCACTAACCTCTGCCTTCTACAATACCTAGGAACCTCTCTCCCCCTGCCAGGTGACTCATGAGGCTTTAACAGCTAATAGCGAGTGTGAGGAAAAAGAAATTTTCTTACCTGTCTCTCACCCTCTGTCTATTTTTCGCTGTTTAGTCCACCACTTACACCCCGTTTTTAACCTCTTTATAGTCACAACCGCCATGTAACTTTCATGGCCACGTTCCAACCCGCCGGTAGAGGTCGTTCACACACCTTAACTTGCCGGCAACATGTTGTGTTATAAGTATATCATACTTATTGACTCTACCTTGTACGTCTGTCTTTGTCCTTTTTGTTTTGTGTACAGTAAAGCGGAGGGAATCCCCCTCCACACACGTATAGCACCTTAGCGTGTGCGACACTTTTTAAACACGTATCACTTAATATAATTTATAGTTTTTTCACCCACACACTCATTGGTCCTGAGGAAAGCCAGTTGTAAATATAAAAGGCCTGGCTGAAACATGTCGACCACATAGGACGTGGGAGCTCATAATTCGCTCCACTGCGTCCGTCTGCCTTTTTATTCGCTAGCGTGGGCCCAGATATTAAAGTTTTCTATATACCCTCGGGAACTGGGACCTACTGCATAGCTTTTAAATCACTTTCTTATACACCCCCTCACAGCACACTCAGAGAAGTATACCAGCTCCTCAGTAATCTGGAGTCGAAGCACACCCGGGACACATTCGGTGTCACTGTGGTGGGCCCGATGATGAAGCATGCCACCAACTAGGTTGGTGGGTGAGGGCCTGAACAACCAAACCAAATGGTTTGCCATCATACGTACTGAGTCTTCCCATAAACACAATGAAGCTAGTCCTTTATTGATAATCACGTGTTACTACATGTGCCACTGGGTTAGTGGGTGAGTGAGTGGATGAATGGATGAGTGACTGGGTATATGATCTTTGTAATCAGTGAATTTGAGTAGCTGTGCAAGACTCTACCTTAGAGTATATTTTTAAAGTGTAAATTTGTTGTATTACTGTTGCTCTAATGTGAATTTAACTTGAAAAAATAAAATAAAAGAGCCATTTGAGAAAACTGGAACAGTTGGTTTAATTAAACCCAGCGGCTGGGAGAACAGGCAACAGAGTCAAAGTCTGAAGACTTTCCGAAAGCACATTGGTTTCGGCCATCATTTTATGCATTACATGAAGCATCATAAAATGATTTGTACATTCTTTCGGAGACAGAAATCTGGACCAAGTTTTGGGCAATAAATCTGGTCATTTGATGAGAAGCACAGGTGGGCCTCTGCATTGTGTGGACACATTGCAGGGCCAATGGATACATGTTTAGATTTCCAGCATAGGTAGCGCATGATCACTGCATGTAGTTTACATGCTGTGTTCTGATTGGCTGTGTGTTCCTAACTTAGTGTGGCATTTGACTTTATGAGGTATTTGGGCGAGCGTCCGCTCCTCTGACCAACCTCCTGAGACCATTGTGGTGTTGCTGCCTATCTGTGGGATCGATCTGGGTTTTCCTGTTCGTGCACTTGTCTAAGGGTTATGTGTCTCCTTTCCTGTGATCTGTCATTCAGTTGCATCAGGCCTAGGCCTTAGTATTTAGTATTTCATTTTCCAAATTACAGAAACATAACAATACACATTGAATATATTGTAACATTATATAACAATAGGGTAAAAAGTTCATTTACCGCTTTTTGCTGTTATTTGGTTTCATACTACTTTACCATAAACAATGGTCTGTATGAAGCCTCTTCCTTGAAGAGTGAGGAAAAAACAATCATATAGATTGTAAAAAACAATTTTTTTAAAGCTGCACAGTGCATCACTATAAATAATTAACACTATGCATTGCACTCACTACAATTCATTAATCAGTTCTTTTATGTGGAGTTATTACACTAATTTTAACAAACCTATGCTAAAAATATTTTTTCAATTATTATATCTGATAAAATACTATAAATAAATATAGACCACTCTTTAATTTTGGATATCCTTTTGAAAACATCACCTCTGGTAGGTCAAATGATGTCTAAAATGCTGATGATCCATAGTGACAAAATATTTTTTTTCCACAAAAAAAACATTTTTTTTGTTTTGAAATTTTTTATTTCAACTTAAGTTTACTGTAATTGGATTGTGCCCATCCAGTCGTGGACATTAATTAGAGAGTTTAGTTTTTTGATGTGCTATTAGCTTCTTTCTGGAAGATAAAAGGACTGGTGAATTGTTAACAACTTTATGACGCCATTACCCTCAATAGGCTGAATAATGACTAGAACACTGATGAACCACATTGAAGAAATACTGTACATCAATTTTTATCTATAAGTCCTCCTTAGAACTTTGGTGAAGACAAGATAAGAGTTTGGTAGTTTGAAAGGACATTTGGGTTTGTATTTTAGGTGGACGCCATTGCATTCTGTCAGTCCAGTTTAGCTCTTTAAATAGACTGTGTAGTGTCCAGAGGTTGTATTAATTCCTTCGTGAAAGATGGTATCCAAAATAGTAAAAGTTCTTCCTGAAATGTATATTTGTACAGCTTTAAAGTTTGTAATTTGTGTTTGCAATTTAGAAATAGCCTTACTATAAGGTATTTTCCAGTTATTCCTAGAATCAACGTAGACATACCATCTGATCTGCAGTTTGGAAAGGCCATATTTTGGTTAGTCTTCTTCAACAGTTTGTCAAATGGCAAGTTTTGGAATCCAGTAATGTTTATTAGAGAAAACGCTCAGCATTTATTTGAGTCGATGATGAATAATCACATTCTTTACAGTCATGGTTCAATGTGTAACTCAGTCCAAATACATCAATATTTACATCTTCTTCTTCTAAAACTCCAAACATAACCATACTAAATTCTTGTGCATCTTGTTGGGTGTTGAGAGCAAACATTGCTGATATGCTACATATATCTAAAAGATCTCAAATACCCGAAGCAGTATGTATCATAGTTCTGGCAGTCAGTAAACGTTGCTGCAAATGATACAATGCCAAACGCAATCTCTTATCTGGTTTTTGTTCAATGTGGTTTACTAGATGTGATAAATGAAACAGGACATTGAGAACAGCATTTGCATAGCAGTTGGCACCTGAACTGTTTTCCAACTGGTAACCTACAATATCGCTATCATTTTCCAGTTTTCTTCCCTTAACAGCTTCTAGTTTGTCCTTGTGTTCTTTCATTCTTTCAGCATCTGTACACTCTTTTATAATCTTCCACTTTGGACAGATTAGCAATTTCTCATAAAGAGGGTATTGGCCTAAATGAGGAGCATATATGTTTCTTAACCGATTGTACTCTCTTACACAGCTTGCATAGGCACTAAGTTTCTTATTATCAATATCAGTTAAAAACAAACCAGACAACTTTCTAAGTCGCAATAATGCTACATATGACAATCCTTCTTTAAATACAGTACTTCCAATATTAAGAAAAGATGCACCTATACTTAATATCGTGATTTATGGACAGTCACAGCATTCGCTAGAGTGAGTGGGAACTGTTGGCATCACACAACAACTTCTTACACTAGCAAAAAACGTGCAACACTTCAGCCAATCTGCTTCATGTTATCGACCTGATCACATTTTAAGGCCAAGTATTCAACCTCATTGTTATTCTGAAAAAAAGAAACTCAATAACTTTACCCATTACAAAATTTACAAACCCTTCCTCAAAATTACATGTACGGCGAAAAATTGTTCAACTGTTATTGCTCACGTGTAAATACTTTTCGAATCCTACAATCCTGGATACATAGGGTCTTACTGAGATGTCGGTCAGAGTTGCCTCCAATCAACACTGTCTCCGACTCGGGACCGACTGACCTGAGGTCAGTGGTTCCGACAGCCTGATTACGATGTGACTAACATGATTCAGTCGGATTCCCACAGTTCTCTATTGGAGCTTATGTCACAGCCGTAAACCGGACGTAATACAGGCTCTGATAGAGCAATGGGTGTGTGTGTAAAACCCTGCACCCTTTGGCAGGCACCTCATGATACCTGCCATACAATGCAGGGTTTTAAAGGGGGGCCCTGCTACTGGCCCCCAAAGTCGCCTTCCGACAGCCTTTCCATGTCAGAATGGGCGGCACGGAAAGGCGGTGTGAAACTGACATTGTAATCCAGACAGCGGAAACGCTGTCCATAGGGGATTACGGTGCCATTCTGAACAGCTAGAAGACTCCCAGGGCCATTCGGAACAGAGTTGAAATGACCGGCCGGTTTACATTCCAACTGCCAACATCATAATTGCTCGGTCGGACTGCTACCGACCACGTCAGTCAGAAAGCCTCCAACTGTGGTCGGAAAGTCTCCAACTAGCGGTCGAAGGCTTTCCGACCGACATCGTTATCGGCCCCTAAGTATCTAATTTTGCTTGTACTTTGTTTTGTGAGCAAGATTGTCACTCCCAGATGTTCCATTTTATAGACAGATGTAATTTCCAAAATGTTTTCTTTCTCCAATTTTCATAATTGTTAGTTGAAGTTGGAGCACTGGTAAAGTATAGGCATTAAATAGACTATGAATTTCTGTTCTTTATTAAAAATGTAGATTAGTTCTGCTGCTGTAATAGTAGATCGAAATAGTTTCTTGGTAAGTTGAATTTTGAAAGCATGTGATCCATCGTTTGTTAGAACCCCTATTCTAATGTCCTTGAAAATATTTCTCTAATTCAAATCAGATGCTTGATGCATATTTTTCAATAGTTACATGTATTCAAAACGTAGCCAAAAATTTACATTACCAATACTCCACAAAGAATTTCTTGTTTAATTATGGACAAGTGTTTTAAAAACAGGTCGTCCTTTTACAGGGGTAAGTTGAAGTAGGTAACCAAATACAATCAAATGCATTCTTCCAAAGACCCCATCGTAGTTTGTTCTTAAAATCCATTTCATTTTTAAGTATATGTATGCAAGATTCAGTTGGATACCATGCTGACCTCATCAATTAATAAATGATTTAGTTTCTTCAATACTCTTGATACTTCATGGCAAGCCTCACCAGATAATTTCTGGTATTCTAGTCTATTGTCATGTTCAACAAGTAACATTAGTAGTCAATGTAAAGTAATTCCTTTAATGTTCTGTGCAGCTAATCCTGTTACAGCTGATACTACACATGACAAATTATATTCTGTAGTCTTATGTAGAAAACCAGTTAGAACTCTAAATAGAAAGCATTTTCCTGTGCCAGCTTGACCAATGATGTTTAATAATGTTGCTTTATATGAAGAACATTCACACAGTTTATTCTTGTGGAGAAATCCATGCTCTATTTTATCTTTAACTTCATTAAAAATGCATATCTTTCCATCATTTAGTTGTTCAACTCACTGTTCGAAATGAACAGTTACCTCTCTTGCTTGCTGCATTGTGCTCTCCACCTAATTCATAGCGGCTTCATTTTGAATAAATGGTTCTCAAAGAGGACCTTGAGTCAGTGGTCCAAAACGTTGGCTTCTTTGTCAACTCTCCTTGGCTATTTCAGCAGGTTTCTTCCTATTCAATCTCAACTTTCAACTTGTGCAAATAGGTTGGAAAGACTGAGCATTCAATGCTGTCTTTCACAGCTTTGAAAGAGCCTTTGTAACAGTCATAGTGTCCAAGTAAATCTGATTCGGCAAGCCTTGGCTTGAATAACTGGAAACGTGTAAATAGTAAAACTCTCTTTCTCTGGAGTTTGGCAACTAAGCTTTTGGTGGTTAATTAAATTTCCTTCACCAAACAACCATCACATCCAGGTACTGCATATCTTCCTTCTTCTATGTTTTTTGTTACATTACTTCTATATGTGTAATATTGAAGTACTTCATAGAGACCCATTTGTTGAAGATGTGGACTCCTACATGGGTAGTATGTATCCAACATATTAGTTTTCAGAATGTCTCTTCTTTCTGGATCAAATTCTGCGAGATACTGTATTTTTGGGAAATACTTTAGAACTATATTTTAACTGCTTGGAAGGAGTAGACTTACCCATACAATTCACCTTGACTTTGAGAACAAACTAACCAAGCTCAACAGGTCCGAACACTCATAGGGTCCTATTAGACTGTGGGAAAGCATTTTCAAGCTAAAACTGAGCAATTTATTGGTAAGACTCTTTTTTGCAAAAATCTCCCCCTGCATCTATTTCATTTCCATTTTATCTGATTTTGGTATTGTCACTAACCTGACAATCCTGGCAATTTAAGGATTGGAGCCAGCTATGTGTTTCTACCCCCATCCTGGAGGTCAGGCTGAGGGGAGGGACCAAAGACCTTCATGCGACACCATAAAGCCGGAAGAGAGAGTGCAGCGGAAAAGTGGTTCCTGGGGAATCCGAAGACACGGAGGAGGTGCTCAACGAAGGGTCAGTGCCTGAAGAGACTGTCGGGGTACCAGAAGGAGAAGCAGAGTCTCCTGTTGGCCATTTGCCTCCAGAGCCACGCCACATCCCAGGAGGGTTTCCCAAGGTGCGTGCACGGTTCTTAAACCGAAGCCCAAGGGACAAACCAGCAGGAAAGAGGGAGGGCTGGGGTCAAAAAGAAATGCATAAAGAAACCAAAATAAACAATCTAATGATCTGGGGAATTAGTGTTCAGAAGCCGGAAAACACATAATTAAACAACAACATTTAAGGTTATTTGTCTTCTTGCACATGTATTTCTCCTTTCTCTTTTCTTTTGGGGAATTATCATTTCTCCTTTTTGGAGTCTACAGGTTCTCTAAAGAAAAAAAGGAAGAATCATTTTAACTTTCGTCCCTCCTTCCCCCCTCACTTCCTATTAATATTCACCTCCCCGCAGAAAAAAGGAAAGGAGAGCAGCCCACTAACCCATGACATAATAAATAAAACCATAAAAGGATAGGTTCTTACCTGCATTTCTTTTTCTGTCAAGGGTACAGGTGGACAGGGACTCAGAAGGCCCTGCAGAGAATTAAGACGTCGTTAACCTCAAAGCCTGAAACATTTTATTTCGTACTTGTACATTTTTTTCTCTCTTCTAAAAATCCTCAGAGTACTCATTGGATAGTGAGCCCTCTCTGCTGGCCACAGGTATATATGAAGTCACGTAGCGAACAACAGTGATTAAGTTGTCTGCAACAACTTGTAGATAAATTTTTGCATTCCACAACTTTAGTATAACAGGTTGTAGTTATTAATATACTCTGAAGCCTCTTCGCAGAAAAAAAGCTGTTGACCCTTTCTTCAGAAATAAAAGGGTAGTGGGAATCCAGAACGACATCTTGTGTAAACTTTTCCTTTGCATATGTATTTTCGACGACAATACTTATGATATCTATGAATTTAAAATCGTAGAACTTGTTGACGCAAGCTATTTTCACCACAGTCTTTTGGGATGGTGCATGTCACATACTGTTCTATGAAACTTAAGACAGACTCATCACAGTACCATATTTTGGGGCATCTTTTATCCATAACAGCATGTGAATATGAGGAGCACCTCTTGCTTGGTACTCTTAGTGCCAAAATAAATCAGTTACTTCACCAAGAGAGTGATTCTTTTTGTTACAAATGAAAGAAATCATGGCTGGAAACCTGTGGTTGAAATATCTGCAAACATTTGCAAGATGCAATGAGCAAAGTTCTCCAGCTGTCTTTACTTTGATACCCTTGATGTTTGAGTTGCTTCTCGCAAGAATTCAAGCAGGTCATCCTATGCATACTTAGCACAACTGAGTGGTAGGAACCAAGTGGGTGCTCTTTGGCTTCTCAACATGCATTTCAGCTCACCATGACAACAATACCAATGTTTGTTGGTGCCACGTTGGCATGCCTTCAAATTAATCAAACTGTATTTCAGGTTTTCATATTTACTTGGACTTTCTCAACAAATTCCCTTGCAGTCAGATTTTGCAGATTCACTCCTGTTTTCTATTCACTTGGAAGTATCTTTCTTCACTAAAGAAAGGCTCACTGTGAGAAGTATTTCTCCATTCACCACTGGAAACTTTGCAAAAGTTACTTCTATTGACAAGTCTTTTCTTTTGTCTTCTTTTCCTCATAGACAACACTGTTTCATCCAGTGTCCTCATTCTTTATAGAATCAAAATAAATACCTTTCTCATGAGAGTAAAGGCCTTTTGAACTACAGCATTAACACGTTACTTTTGTCTGACTGTTTCTCTTCTTCTTTTACACTCTGTCATAGTTTTGATCAGATTTCGAATTACTCTGCTGCAGAAAATTCTAACTCTGGTTTCTTTAAACTGCCTCTATATTCCAGTTAAACTCTCTGCTTTTCTGAACTTTTTTTGCTCTTCATATTATGTACTTTTGCTCCTTCTTTAGTTGATCTCAAACTTAGGGGCATATTACCAACGATTAGCAATATTTATCGCTAACTAGGCTTAGCAACAAATTTTTTATCGCTAAGCATCGCCGGAAATTATCGCTGAGATAACTTGCTATTAGCAAGGTTTATCTCAAAAGCGATAAAAATCAGACGAAATGCGTGAATATCGCTGAGACTACAGCGATATTCACTATTTCATTAAGGATGTGTCAGTTGGATAGATATGTTAGTGATCATATGAGTCCAGCTGTAGAAGTGCCAGCCAGCGCTCCTTTTGAAATCGGCGCTACATTATTATATCGCCTTTCCTTACACACCTTTGCAGCGGGTATATCACAATCACTTTTTCTCATATTAACGTTGTGCAGAGAGTCACACATTCACCTTGGGTGAAATGTGTGTACCACACACACTGGGTGTCACGGTCATTGGAATTTTCTAGGAGTATTAATGAGCTGATATCACATTAGTCTTTGGTTCCTACATAGTTTTGGATTACATCACCCAGAAAATTGGAACATTATGATAGGTTGATCAATATCAGCATGAAACATTAATACATGAACTATTGAATATAGATGCTGTATGACATGTTCTGTTCTGAACCTTCAATTTCCTCCATTTTACAGCTACAAATCCTCGAAGAAGGGCTACTCCCCTGAAATGCATTGGGCATAGATATATGTCCAGCTAACTACAATGGAAGTTATGATGAAATAACATACTTAATGGACATAAATAATCAAATAAGATTTAAAACTGAATAATTAAACAATAAAAATGTCCTGAATAAATAACCAAAGTGTGTTTACTTGGTATACATCAACATCGAGTGCATGAGGGCATGCACCTCTGGGACAGAGGTCGACATCCATTCAATTTCTGATTCCGTCCTCAAACTCAGGAAGATTAACCTGATTGCATCACCTACTTGCATAACAAGCGTCAATCATCTTCTAATTAAACAACGGAGTGCGACCCACTGGACATATTCCAAGGATATTCTCTCATCTGAGTAAACCAGTAAAATGAATTTTGATGAAATAGCAAAAATAACTGAATCAAGAGCAGAAACATTTGCATTTACAACTGATGAGACACAAAGGATTTACTCTCTTACAGAGCAAACGGAAGGTTTCAGCACAGGCACAGGATCTATTGAGTCCAACATCAAACAGCTTTATTACATATCCATGAAGGCCATCAACCAACGACTACATGCATCTACTCTCATTAAATTCCACAAGGCACAGAGAATCCCATGGGGACTCAGGATTTCTCTCAAATCTACGATGTGTAAAAACAATGCTAGATTCACAGAAAAATAGCAAGCGATTTTAAATAAATGTTCCTTGGACCTTATCCTACTTATCATTGAAGAATTATCTACACTTCTAGAAGAACTAAACAAGGAAGTTATCCAACTCAAACAAGAACTCACCGAAACCATGTCAAAGGAAGACTGGGATAAAACATTGGCAGACCTCAATTAGACATTGGAAATATACACTAAGGAGATTAATGAAAGAAAGATAAGGAAGTTTAAAAGAGACACATATGATTACAAACTCAGAGAAATTTACAACTGGGCTGAGATATATGCCCAGAGAAGGTCACAAAGAGGTAATACAGGAAGATTCACTGACACAGACGCAACATCGTCTGACGACTCTCATCAAAGGATTTCGCTACCTTAGAGACAAACTCACAAAAGATCTGAAACAAAAGGTCCAACCACATCTACAAACACAAACATGAATCAGCCTTTTTTAGGAAGAGGCCAAAGACCACCCAACGAAGCAGGAAGAGGTACCCTAATAAACAAACCCATAGGGAAGGGAACAAGGAGTCAGAGACCCTAGTAATCAACATTTCGAACCATCATTTCTCAGACCCTCATTAAGAACTTTACAAAAAGGGTCTTCTTTTGTACCAACATACCGATCGAACATTCTTGAAGCCAAGTCAGTTTGTACAAATTCATGCTTATATTAAGACTCAAACACTTCTTCAGTAACGTGGTTGAATCCGATTAACGTCCACAAGAGAAGACACTATTGGGTTTATGGAACAAGAGCACATTTATGGCCCCTGTAAGCCATAAAGTTAAACCATTGTACAGAAGGAATTAAGCATGATATTTAAACAAACACAGTCAAGAAGATCCAAAATTTCACACAAAGAGAATCAAGTTCTGTCACAAATAGCGGCAATACCAGAAGTTACCATTCGACAAGCTGACAAAGGAGGGTGCCATGGTTATCATGGACACTGAATTTTACATAAAGAATGTCAACGAACATGTGTAAGACACCAGCACTTACATGCCCATGACTTTTGATCCAACAAAGGAATTTATTAAAACTTTAACTAATATCATCAACAACGCCATCAACATCGACACAATTACCAACGAGGACAAAAAATATCTTATCAAGACAGACCCATCCATACCATATATTTACATGATACCAAAAGTCCATAAACATGCAACAGTACCTCCGTTCAGACCAATTGTTTTGACTACTAGTTCTGTACATGGACCAGTAGGTAAATACCTTGACAAACACCTTTAGCCACTGGTACAAGGGATGAGCACTTACATCAAGGACACAACAGACTTCTTGAACATACTTGAGTCCATAAAACCGTTGGTTACTCCCAACATCATTCTCTGTACGATTGATGTCAAGGCACTATATACCTCAATTCCACATGATAAAAGAATTCAGGCTGTTGAATCTTTCCTCAATCCCAGCAACAAAAATGAAGCCCAAAAGATTTTTCTCATGGAATTAGTCCACTTCACTCTATATCACAGTTATTTTAGATGGTGCGACAATCACTTTGTGCAATGCTCTGGAACTTCTATGGGCAATTGTGCAGCCCGAACATACGCTAACGTCATTATGCATCGCTTGGAGCTAGACAACGTCTTAAACAATAACGTATGGATATCCCATCTCATCTTATACAAGAGGTATATAGATGACATTTTCATCTAATGGCAAGGTACCCAGAGGGAACTAACAGAGGCAATCAACTTATTAAATGCAGTTGATGACCGCATTGAATTTACTTCCACCATCAGCACACAACAAATCACTTTCCTGGACACATGTATTGTTAACAACAAGGGACAACTGATAACTACAGTGTACACCAAATCCACCGACAGGAACAGCTTACTACACTTTCAGAGTTTCCATCAACCTTCGCACAAAAAACACCTACCACACTCTCAATTACTTTGACTAAAAAGGATATCTTCCAATGAGGAATTGTATAAAACAAGCATGGAACAATGCATCAAGAAATTCAAAGATCAGGGCTATCCGGACAAAATTTTACAATCAGTAATTAAGAAAGAAGAAACAAACCATGAGAGAAATTGCTTAGAAACACACGCCAAAGCACGGATGAGAACCGGAATGTATTTGTTTCAAAATTCTCAACCAGGAGTTACCAAATAAAGAGAACCATCCTTACATTTTGGCCCATGTTAAGCACTGAGATTGACTTCAAGGGAATATTCAGTACGCAACCACGGTTTGCTTACACAAGATCAAAGAATAGAAGAGCACAAAAGAAACAGAATACAAAGGTACGGTCCCTTGCTTGAATTGTGGGAACTGTAACTCAATAATTAAAGGAAACAACATCAGACATCGGACCCAAGGAACCGCAATCAAACTCAGAGTTACAGCCAATTGTAATAGCCAAAATGTCATTTATATGCTTAAGTGCCTATGTTGCCTTGTTTACGTCGGCAAAACAGAGTGAAAGATTTGCATCCGATTTAACGCACATAAAAGTAACATCCAAACACATCGGAACACGGAATCAAAAATCCCAGATCGCAAGCCATTTCAACGCTGCGCAGCACAATATCTGCCAGCTACAATTTCTGATTCCTGAACAGGTCCTAATCATGCAGGCACGCAATAACACGCAATTCTTACTACGAAGGGAAGTATACTAGATTAATCACATGGACTCTGTCAGTCCGAAGGGGCTCAAAGAACGTTGTGATTTAAATTGTTTTCTTTAATGTTTAAGCATGTTTAAGTATCAGTTCACAACAATGTCATGCACAGAACCCATTGGGACAATTACCATCGGGATAGAATTACTATGTCCCTACCAAAGATTGTTTTATGCTCATTGACCTAATAAATCGTGCATTTATATACACACAATCACCTGTTAGAACAGAGGTATATTTTATTGTGTACTCCACTGTTTGGACCTTCGCAACGAGATCACACTACACGTCATTTGGGTCATGCAGCGTTTTTACATAAACATTTGTTTACATTTACGTTCTTCAATGTATACATATTGCTTTATATACGTTTTTTTCCATTCAAATAACATTACAAGATTATTTATTTCGTGTGCACCATCCTGGAATTTCATGGATATTGTGTGTACACCTTTTCTTCGGAACAACACATTCCCCGAGTCTGTTTATTATTTTAAACAGACTCTATTTTATAGATGCTGTATGACACGTTCTGTTCTGAACATTTAATTTCCACCATTTTACAGCTACAAGTCCCCTGAAGAAGGGCTACTCGCCTGAAATGCATTGGGCCTAAATAATCAAAATTTAATTGGAAAACTGAATAATTAAACAATAAAAATGTCCTGAATAAATTAACAAAGTGTGTTTACGTGGTATACATCGACATTGAGTGCATGAGGGCATGCACCTCTGGGACAGAGGTCTGCATCCATTCAAATTCTAGTACCTAAGTGCCAACTTTTACAGGTCTATGCATTATGTACTGTGGTAAATGCCCTTTGTGAATACCAAAAGTTGGTAAGTTCGGCTTTTGTCTTACTTTACCTTTGTGAATCGGCCCCTATAAGTCTCAGAGTGCAAAGGAAATATTATTTTTCAGCAGCATATTGTCTTTTGGCCTGTAAAACTTTGAATACCTTGTAGTACATTGCTAAGTATAAGTTTAAAGCTTAGCAGGCAGTTTTTTATATCAATGAGAGCATGGAGTAAAACAACACATGTGCAATATACAGTTCTAGGGCACCACATTGTCAAGCAACTTGTCACACCGCTAGTCTGATCCTCAGACAAACAGTCATATAATCAGACACCTAAAAACAGACTTACTCGCCCATAAATACAAATATAAAAACACTAACACAACAACTCATAGATCATCTCATAAAGTTACAAGCTTTACCATTTATTATACTGACTTTTATCAACCTCACATACACATATACCTTTTCAAATGTTTTTCTTCAAATTTTAATATTATTCACAGACCTGAAATTTGAGACTGTTGGTAAAATAGGTTTTTTGCTCTTTTTACATAGATTCAATACTCTCACAAAATGTTAAAACCAAGCATATGAATGGCACTTTACTCTCAAACAAAGCAAACATTAATGCCAACCTTCTCAAATTTGTACTCTGTGAAAATGTGGAAGGCAGCAAATAAAAACATGTTTTTCACAATTTACTTTTGTAACTCCACTTCTGAATGGTTAGTATGTGTTAACACTTTCAAATACTTTTATAAAAAAGCCCAAAATGGAAGGGTATTTCTGCATACTTGCGCATTATTCGCAATTGTCATGAGTAACTTGTTGAAAAATATATTCTGCATGGTAGTTTTATGACTTTGAAAATACACTACATTTTATAAGAGAACGTTAATTCAGAAACAAACCCTTATCCTTAAAAAATAATTCTGCACACTTCTAATTTCCTAAAAACAGATGGCACTCTCTTTAAGACCCTTCCCCCAAACCACTCTCTTAGCAGAGTCTACATAGCAACCGGTAGGTCACAAGTATGTAGCACATTCTAGAAGGACTGTACTAATTACAAAATGAGCTGCAGCAGGTGTGGTTGACTGTACAGAATTGCGCTTTTTTATTTTTTCCAGAGCTAATCACAGATCTAGTTACGTACCCTTTCAAAACACTATCTAATTTTATTCACCAACATATTCACAGCATTCAACCAAATATATATATTTTTTGAACCACAAACATACCTTCATTTTAACTGCCTTTCATTTTGAAAACTGCCTCAATCAACCACAGCCATCTCCTGTCTGCTATTAGTGCTTCATTTCAAAATCACTGGATCTGTGAGTGGGTGCATGAGTGTCTGAATGCATAGTGAGTTAGTCTGTGAGAGGGTGGCTGAGTGTCCAATTGGGTATGTGAGTGGGCGTGTCACTATACTAGTAGATCTATGAATGGGTGCAACAGTGTCTCAGTGGATCTGTGAGTGGGTGCATGAGTGTTTGAGTAGGTCTCTCAGTAGGCGCAAGACTGTCTGAGTGGGTGTGTGAGTGTATGAGTGGGTCTGTGAGTGAGTATGTCTCTGTCACAGTGGGTCTGTGGATGGGTCTGACCGTGTATGAGTGGGACTATGAGTGGGTGCATGATTGTCTGTGTAGGTCTCTCAGTGGGTCTGACAGTGTCTGAGTGGGTCTGTGAGAGTCTGAGTGGGCCTGTGAGTGAGTGTGCCACTGTCCTCCTCGGTCTGTGAATGGGTGCAGCAGTGTAAGAGTGGGTGTGTGAGTGTATGAGTAGGTCTCTTGGTGGGTATGTGAGTATATGAGTGGGTCTGTGAGTTGGTGTGCCACTGTCCCAGTGGGTCTGTGAATGGGTGTGGCAGTGTCTGAGTGGATCTGTGAGTGGGTTCATTTCTGTTTGAATAGGTCTCTCAGTGGGTGAGTGTCTGAGTGGGCCTATGAGTAGGTGTGTGTGAGTGTCTGAGTGAGTTTATAAGTGGGTGTGTGAGTGTCTGAGTGAGTCTATCAGTGGGTGTGTGAGTGCCTATATGAGACTGAGGGTAGGTGTGTGAATACGGGGAACGTCGTTTACGACGAAACTTTTAGCACGCAGTGCTATTACAACGCGGTTTTTAAATCGCATTCTATTACAACGCATGACTCTGGGGGGCGCTCAAGGATAGGGAATACTTTTAATTTACTATCCAACACCTTCCCTAGTTTCAACGGGGACTGGTGTTGGAATAGTAAATTAAAATATTCACTATCCAACACCCGTTTGTATTATGCATTGTAAAAGAATGAGTTATAAAAACAGCGTTGTTACAGCATGCGTGCTAAAAGCATGCGTTGTAACAATGTACATCCGTGAATACATATATTTTTTCAGTGATATTTGTGAATATATGTATGTATAGGGACATTATATTTAGAAAATATGACAAAAAACCTTAGAAATTCACTGAAAAGACGAAAGGTTACAGGGGCGTTATAGTTAGGCGCAGATTTCACTCATGCAAAACCAGTGAAATTCAGCAGTTATAGTTACCTGAGCTAACTATAACATATGACCCTGCAATGCACTGTATATATATATATCACCTACTGGAGGTCACAGGTAGGTAGTTATAGTAGGACCTAGTCTCCATAGAGTGTTTATGAATTTACCAATAACTTTGACATCATTTGACAAATCCTCGTAAAGTTTTTAAAACTAGTTTGACACTCCATTCAGCTGCTGTCTGGAAAGTGTTGGGGTGGTCTGTCAAGTGGGGGGTCGAGAAAAAGGGGGGTTCAAAAACTTGTTTTACCCATGTTAATTTCCGTGAGAACTTTAGGTATGGCTACAGTCGGAACTGCTCAAGGGAATTACACTAAATTTGGCAGGAAGATTGAAGTAGGTTCAGGGAAGTGCCTTTTTTGGGATTTGGTGTAAATCTGTTCAGTAGTTGCAGACTTATTTAAAGAATTTTCAAATTGTATATCTAGGGACACTGAGGATCTGTGACCCCTCCCAATCTTGTGCTGATATCTGATTGCCTTCAGGAAGTCTTGGCAGTCATTTTGGGACTCTGTTTAACTGAGTCACAGAAAAAAAGTTTAGAAAAAGAAAATGGGTCAGGGTAGAAACACCTTGACCAACCGGCCTCTTGGAGGGCAATTATTATTATTTTCTTTTTTTATTCAGTGGAAGTCTCACTGGATTTGGAATCCTACCAAATGTTTTTTTTAAAGAAAAATGAAATGCAGCTTTGTGCCTTTTTTCTAATTGGCTCCCATGTGGGCCAGTAACTGGGGGCACTAAAAAAAAAGGAAGGGTGTGCACACGGCCCCCTCTCCTGGAACCACCCCCTCCCAGGAGCTCAAATTATGGAAAATGCAGATGAGGCCCTTACGGGCTGCCCCAGGGACCACCACCCCCCTGGGGTTTAATCATAAAACAATATGGGGATCTGCATGGACCCCCAGGAGCTGCCAACTCCTCAGGGCTTAATTATAAGTAATGCGGGGGCTGCGAGGCCCTCCGAAGCTCCATAGACCACCACCTCCCTGGGGCAAATTACAAGAATGGAGGGGGGCGGGGGGCTCCCCTTCTAGAGCCCCAAATGGCCCTGAGGACTGCCACCCCTCAAGGCCGTCTCCTGCTAGGTCCCGGGGTGCCCACCCTGGGACATTGCTGTTTGCTATAGATTGGCAGGAGCTTTACTGCTCCCGTCAAGCCATAACATACTGTGCTCACTTTCAGAAAGGGAGAGCATTGAAAATGCTCTTTCTTGCTGAAAGCAGAGTACAATTGCTTTTACACACATGGAGCATGTTTGCCGGCTCCTGCAAGAGGTGAGGATCTGGCAAAAACAGCTGGGTTCTTCAGGATCCTGCGTGGTCCCCGCACCCACAATTGAGGCTGGGCCCGGGAGATGAAGTCCTGTGGCCAAGTGAAGGAGTGCCAGGTGGTACCCTCCATGAATAAAAAAAATGACTAAGTTGTTGGATCTCCTGTCCTCTTTTACCACCACTCAGCAAATACACCTCCTGGGGCACTACTAGTTGGGGAATGAAGTTCCCTTGATTCCAGAGGGTCCTTGGTGGCCAATTTCCCTTGCTATTACTTCCAGTAAGTCCCACACAGTGAGATTGCTGAGACGTTGCTGGAGGCCACATGCCCTTTCATCACCAATCGTCAAACCTACCTCCACCAATCTGCAAAGGCACCTCCAGGTGCACTGATGGTTGGGGGATAACGTCTCCTTGGCTCTAGAGTGTCCTTGGGGGCCAACAAGCCCTCCTGTTACCTTCAGGAAGTCCCACACAGTGGAATTGCTAATAGGTGTTCAGAGGCCACACACCCTTTTTCCACCACCCTGCAAATGTGCCGCCTGGCACACTGCTTGTTGGAGGATGAAGTCCCCTTGGATGCTGCAGGCTCTTGGGGGCCCAGAAGCCCTCCTGTTACCTCCAGTAAGTCCAACATAGCAAGATTCCTGATAGCTGGTTGGAGTCCCTGCCTCCTTTCTCCACCACTCTGCAAATGTGACTACTAGTTAAAAAAACATAGAAATTCACTTAAAAAACCAAAGGTTACGGGACATTATAGTTGGGCTCAGATTTCACTTGTACAATACCTGTGAAATTTAGCAGGTAAAGTTACCTGAGTTAACTATAACTTATGCCCCTGCAATGCACTCATGACCTCAACCCTGGGGACAGCCACCTCCCCGGGGCTGTTTTCATTAAATGGGTGGGCCATGTGGGCACTCCCTAGCGACTGCCACCTCCCCTGGGTTTATTGGAAAAAAGGCATGGGGGCTCCTACCCCTCCCCACGCTGCCCCGGGGACTGCCACCTCCCCGGGCAGCCATATTAATTAAAAGTAGGGAGGCCAGGCAGCCCCTCCATAGCCAAAAAACACAACGTGAGAGGGGTCTAAGGGGAGTATTTAAAGACCAGCCTGCATCCTATCCCCCAATCTAGCTAAAAAAAACACAACAGGGATGCTAAGGCTCTAAAGAGAAAGCTACAAAGAACCAGTACATTCATAAGTAGTTTGTATAAGGAGAGCAGGAAGAGTGTGAAATAATACCCATCAGCCCACCCAATGGCGGAGTCTCATCATCTGGGTTTTGTTAAGAACTGGTATCTGCTAAGTACCTCCTTGATTGTATGTAGAGGAATACTAGCGACAGATCCACCAGTGATAGAGAGCCAGTAGAAAAGTATAGGTGGGTTGAAGATGGAGTATTGTTGCAGTGCTAAAAATAAATTTTGTGGAGTGGTGAAAAGGTGTGTGTGTGTTACGATTGCCTAGTGTGATGCCAAGAAACGACTTTCTTAAGGGGGGGTCATGATACTGGCAAGATTAAAAGCAGAGTGAAGATAGTGTGTTAAACAAATATCACTACCAGTTGTGAAAATAGAATGGTCAACATGTTTCAGCCATACAAGGCTTTCGTCAGGACCTGTTGAATTTACACTACTGCAACTGTAAAAAGTGAGAAAAGAAAACCTACCTACCAGATATAAATTATTTATTTATGTGGTGGTCTCAACATCATGAACAAAGAACTCTCCTATAACAAAAACAAATGTAATTACATTATTGTAGTAAACAGAAGCCGTGAAATGAGTGTGTGAATAGTCCACATTTCAGGTTCAAAGTTGAATAAACTCACCCATAAATTTATATGGAGATGGCCTCACCTCGCCTGGCACTCGCTCAGGTAAAAAAAGAGGCCCCGCTCTAAAGAGATGAGCGGGAGAAAACATATAATTCCTTATATTTTTGAATTAGTAGGCTTCAGAGAGATGACTGAGTAGAAAAGGCAAACACGAAGAGGAACCTCTAAAGCCCAGCAGGAAATGACGAAGAATAAGCTCGAAAGAATATAATGAAAAAAGTCCCCATATCATAGTTGTAAAAAGGTGGACTTGTTTGTCAAAAAAATGCTTTGCTCCATACTCTGGAGTGATGCTAAGTTGATCTTAAATAGTGATTGGAGCTGGTACCCCAAAACGAATTGTCAAAGGCGCGTCCTCTAAGGAAACGCTCTAGGGCCAATCCCTCACAAGAGACGTGTCAAACGACAGAGACCCACCTGTCCGTCGGTACCTCCTGCTGCCTTCTGAGCCGAGGGGAAGGTAGCAGGCATACCGGTGTGTTAGGAGTTAAAGACACACTGCGGACCAGAAAGGAAGCATGCGCTTCTGTATTGTGCTTGGGAACAAAAATGGACCAATCGGCGAAGGGGTTTGCTGCTTCCTCATTGGTCGAAAAAGGAGACAACTTGAGACTCCTCCTTCGATGTGCTAGATGTTGAAAAAATGCCCTGCGGACCTGTTCTGACCGATTTTTTGCCCCTTTTCTTGAGTGAAGGTGATTGAAGGTGACTTTAGTCTGCTATCATTCTAATAGGAGGACTAGAACCTTAGACAGGGCCTATTTACAAGGCGTTTGATGCAATCCCCTACCCTTCCTTTCATTTTAGGGCTTATAAATCTATGTTAAGGGATAGATTCCTTAGTATTAGTAGTAATCCGTCCTTTTATAAGAGTGCTAGTATATTTCTGATGGAGTTATGCTTATTTCGGGCCTTGTAGTCTTCAAACTGGAGAGACTCCATCTTTCTTTCTGCCTCGGCAGCTTGAGATGCTTCTAGGTCAAATGTACTGTTTTAGTTATGAGGTGTTGTTCGCTTGGAGAGAACCGGCTCACGCTGGCCCTTATCGAAAGACTGTATTTTTCTTCGTGCCGAAGACATAACATCAGGCCGGCCGGCTGAGAACGTGTCCTTGGTACGGGGAGGTACAAGAATTTGGTGGGCGGCAGGTTACTGGCTGTAACTTTCCATGCAGGAACAAGCTTCCATATTAGCGCAAGCAGGAGGTAGCGTGAGTTCAGTTCGTAGGCGGCAGCTAGTCGTTAGCATCATTGCAATTAATTATTCCAAGGCAGACAGTCGCCATCTTGAAGTCCGAGAAAGACCGAGAAGCTAATACTCTCTTATAAAGATTGAAGTTATTTTAGTTGGAGCAGCTGGCGAGCTTTGACATTAAGATCAGAGCATACAGAATTAAGCAGTTAGTCGAGAGAACGAATACCAGAGTGATAGAAACTGATTAATAAGATCGAAGCTGAAACGTGAAGACAGTCCGTGATTGAGAGGAGAGAGGAGTAGTGCAGAACAGCAAGAGAGCAGCTGATGAGACAGAGAATAAGAGGAAGGTTCCAGTGACTTGGAGGGAAATGGAGGAGACAGAGCATAGCGGTGCAGACGTGTATCCGTGACTGCAGGGGTGATCCTAAGACGAGCCAAGGCACAGACGAGAAGGGAAACCAGATGACTGCTGAGTCCAGACTTCATATTCATAAGGTGACGTTGACCCTTTCTTATCAGTGTGCACACACATTCTAACCTTTCCTTTTGCTTTTCAGGCTATGTGTTATAGTACAGTATTATATTGTTGATATTATTAATGAATAAAGATACCCCAGTTCTTAGTGAACTAGTGTGTACTTGTTATTTTCTTATGGTAAAGTTAACCTTTCTTCTAATCAGGTGCTGTTATGTGAACGGATGTGACTCCCGTCCAGATAAATGGTAACTGAACAATGAGGGGGAGAGGAGCTCTTGAAATAGGGAATAACTCTTACACAGTGTAATTTGGCCATTCTTGTGTGATCTATAATATTGTAGTATTGTAATCTCAGTAGATGGAGAGAGATTTCCCAACATGGAGAGCTGAAGGTATTCATAGGAAAGTGATCGTCGTTGTGTAGCGGCGTTAATGAGAGCATTGACTATAGTCGATGTGTATACCCACAAGATTGTGGCTTGAGAGAGCACCGGGAGGATACGGTGTGTAGTGAGATCGCCTCTAGGGAAAGCGGTGTTAATGAGAGCATTGACTGCGGTCAATGTGTATGCCCACAGGATTGTGGCTTGTATCTGTATGAAATAGTGAGAGCACTGGGAGGATACAGTGTCTATACCCACAAGATTGTGGCTTGAGAGAGCACTGATTGCGGTCAGTGTGTAATGGTAAATAATCGGAACTGCCCTAGGGTAGTCTAGTCTGGGCCCCTGTCGCCGCGAGACTATACAGTATGAGTGTGGTGTTTTAGAAGATCTAAGCTTGTATATTGCTAATTCCCCATCCTTAGGTAGGTACACAGGTACCTGTTGTAAATAGGTCCTGAGGAGGGATGTGGTTACGTTTTGGCTGGGTTAGTGGTGTCCTGGTGAGCTGATTCCACCTGGTCCGAAAATCCGGTTGTTACAGGACCAGAATGGGAGCATGTGTTTCTTTCTTATGATTGGAAACCAAGTGAACCAATCGTCAAAGGGCTTGACTTTTCGTAATTCGTAAAAGACAAGAAGAAACCTCCAGGCTCCTGCTCCCGCCCCGTAGTTGTTGTAACCAAAACCCGAGTAACCGGATGGGCAGTAAAAAAGTACAAAAAGGATTTTTATTATTCGCCTTTTGTCCTGCATGCATATCAAAAGACTGAGGAGGTATTTATTAGGCGGACTTTTTCCTGTTTCTTGATTGGTTAAGTTCCAAAAACAGGAAAACGGAAGTAAAACAGGTCGGAGCACCGTATCTTATCCGTCTATGTAAGGCTAGGTCAGAAAAGCGGCCAAATTGGACCATATTCAGTTGCCACGGCTCTCTGTCACAATACATTGCCAATATCAACCAGGCGCTTTAAGAGTTTGGCCACATTTATTTCAAAGCTCTCTGCCACCATACCTCGTATATATGAACCAAATACTAAAGAAATGGTTGCATAATCACCGTAGTTTAGTAAGAAGATATATTACAAGCTCACTCAGCATACTGAAGGCCATGTGTGATGGCACGTTGGTAATGTGTGGGAGCAATCAGGATCTCTGTAAATTGTTTTTCCAGACCCTCGAATAAAGAACTACAAAAAATATATATAGTATAATATATATATATATTTATTTATAGGTGGTCAGAATATAGATTGTATAAGGAAATTACAGATTTCAGAAGGCATATGAGTAATGCTAGATGGTAAGGGCACTTATGCACTAATGGTAAGGGGTCAGAGTTGGATCCAGGGGATGTCATAGTTCAACCCTATGGTGTCACAATTAAGTTTAAAAATCCATTTATGTTCCTTGATAAACAGGTATCGGGAGATGTCACTGACATGGTGAGGAATGAACGGCTGTTCCAGAACTAGCCATTCCATGTCTTCGGCATAGTGTTTCATTGTCATGAAATGGTTAGTAAGACGTGTTGCCTGTTTGTTACGCCTGATTGTACTCTTATGTTCTTTGATTCTCAGTTTAACCTTCCTTGATGTCATACCGACATAGCATAGTGAACAGGGACATTTGATTAAATATATCACCCTTTCACTATTGCAATTAGTGTGTTTTTTAAGGACCCATGGACGTGAGGTGCCAATATCAACAGTAAGAGTGTTCTTGGTCTGAGGACACACAGAGCAATTGCCACACGGGTGGTGGCCTTGAACTGGCGAAAGGTTCCGGAGTGTGGTAATGGAATCTTGGCATGTGGACCGGGGTCTGGTATGAACCAACTCATCTTTTAAGTTAGAGCTTCTCTTAAAAGAGAACAGCGGAGGTGGAATGTTCTTGCCAGCAGTATTGAGAATACGCCAGTTTCTCCGTATAATCTTTTGAACCTGAGTAGATACGGTGCTGAAAGTGGCAACAAAGGTTAATTTCTCCAAAGGAGGTTTTTCCACTGGTGGGGCCAGCAGGACTTCTTGTGGGTTATTGGAAGCCCTTTTACATGATTTTCTGACTAAAGTACTCGGGTATAGTCGTTGTTTCAGTTTGGAGCATAGATCTTCAGACTGATCTTTAAAGTTTGATTTCTCGGTACAGTTCCTTTGAACTCTCAAAAATTGTCCGAACGGCAAATTCTCTCTTAAAGACCGTGGATGATAGCTATCAAATCTTAGGAGAGAGTTTCTGGACATAGGCTTGCGATACAGTTTGCTTTCTAGGTGGCCATCTTTGGGGAAAATGAGTAGATCTAAAAAAGGAAGTTCCTTCTCACTATATTCCACTGTGAGCCTAAGGAATTGGTTCTGAGAGTTCAGCCAACGTTGAAATGCAAGTATAGAAGCCGTGTCTCCACGCCATACTACTAGCACGTCATCAATATATCTCTTCCACAACACCGTTTGTTGGTAATACGGGTTGTTGTGGTCGAGGACATGTTGTGTTTTAAAGAGGTGGACGTACAAATTTGCCAGGCTGGGGGCAAAAATGCTCCCCATAGAAGTGCCTGATGTCTGGAGGTACAGAGTATCTTCAAATTGGAAAAAGTTTTCCGTCATAGCAAGTCTTGCTAGCTCCATAATGAAATTGATCGGTGTGATGCTTTCATGAGTATTAGCTTCCAAAAGGCCCCTCACGGCCTGCAAAGTTTTTTCCTGCGGAATGCAGGTGTATAAGGATTCAACGTCGAAACTAACAAGAAGGTCAGTCTCGACGTTGAACTCCACATCAGGTAGAAGACACAGGACGTCTTTAGTATCCTGGAGGTACGTGGACCCCAAGCAGCGAAAGGGGCTTCATCCCCCAACCAAGAACACACCAGGAAGTGGGTTTGCAGAGTGGTGGACAAAGTGGGCATGGCCTGCTATCAGAACTAAGCATGGGCGAATTTTGCGAATCTCGCGTTCGCGAATTTTGCGGATTTGCGAATTGGCAATCCGCAAAATCCGCGAATTCTCGCGAATTTGCGGATTTTTTTTTTTTTTTGTGTTCGCAAGTGTTTCTACCAGTTCGCGAGGATTTGGTACTAGTTCGCAATTGCGAACTTACTTGTCGGCTCGCAACGGTCGCGACTATGTTGTTTCTACGTCTGGTTCATCATCACAGCCTCCCAGCACCCTCTGTTTCACCACTGGCACCCTCTCTTTGACCCATGCCACCCTCTGTTACATCAATGCCACCCTCTGGTTCATCATCACTGTAGAAGATGGGGGGGGGGAAAAGCAAGCCCACCTGCCCTGCTTGAACTGACATGAATTAATTTGGGGTTAGTTTATTAACAACACCTGCCCTGCCCCAACTGACAATAATGAATTAGGGGCTAATTAATGTGTCACTGAAAGAATTTCAAGTTCCAGCCTGGCACCTGCTTGTCTGCTCCTTTAGCTGTAAATCAGGACCTTTGTGGCATACAGTTAAGGTCAGAGCAGGGTCACACAATAGTTGCAAGCAGGCAACCGAATTCTGGAGGGCCCCCTCAGGAAGCACTACAGAGAATCGTTACAAATCATGAGGTTGACCTTTTGCACCTGCTCATTGCTTTTGCTTTTGCTGAAATCGTTTTTCGGTTTTTTCGCGCTATTCGCGGGGCGCGGCGTCGTGCGAAACCGACCGCGAAAGCCGCCAATTCGTGCGAATGAGCATTTTATTTTTTTGCGGCTTGTTGTTTCGCGAGTTTTTTTGCAGTATTCGCGAGCCGCTTGCAGCGCAACACGCAAATTTACCCCAAGGTCGAGTACGGGCGCGGCCATTTTGTTTGCGTGACGTATTTCCGTTTCCGCCCGCTATGTATAATCTCGCGCAGTAAGCGCATTGCGAGTAGAGGTTCGCACGAGATCGCGCGGGAAATCTAGAGGTTCGCACGAGATTGCGAGGAAAATTTTGCGCGAACTTACTTTCGCGCTCGTGAACGGGCGCCGGCCATCTTGTTTTTCATTCATTTCCTGTGTCTGGGCATGGTGTTTAATCCTCTTGGTATCTTTGCCATCCTTTGCTTATTTTCAGTTTTTTTTTTACGATTTTGCTTCTTATCTATCCCTCTCTTTTCCTAGCTGTATATTTTTGTCTTTTCTGCTATTTTTCTTTACTTTTAAACTACTTTTTTAAACTCTTTTCTTTTCTTCTTCCCTATCCTATTCTTTCTTAATTTTCTACTTCTTTCTACCTTACCTGCCCAGACCATGGTCAAGCCAGGCGCCGTGAAGCTGCCCAGGCACTTGAGGGCCGCAGCGGCGGCGGGGAGTAGTGCTGGACCCAGTGCCAGGACAGCATGCGGGAGATTGAGGGGGGAGCAGGTGACGCGACGGGAGATATTCAGCCCGGAGGAAGTGGGCGCGCTGGTCTACTTCGTCCAGCGCCGCCTGCCCAGGACCATCGCGGGAGGCGGCAGGATCGCGGCCGGCGGCTACAACATGCGGGAGCGCCGGAAGCGGTGGGAGAAGGTGTGCTGGGCCATATCCCACCTCTACGGGGTCCAGCGCACCTACAGCCAGGTCACCCATCGCTGGACGGACCTCCTGGACCGCGAGTGCGACCTGCTGGACCAGCTCGGCTTGGAGATCCCCGGGCTTGGTGAGTAGTAGTAGCCATTTAATCACTCACTACTATGATGTTTTCTCCTGCTCTGTGTTGTTGTATTGCAAATATTTGTTTTTTACATGGAGCAAGCCAATAATGCCGCTGATGACGATTACATTGTAGTTAAATTATATTTCAAAATCTTCTGTGCATTTCAGGTGCACTGCTCTCCTTCTCAGTGACGTTGCTACTATGTTTATTTGTTTTCTATTTCGTGGTCTCATTGGCCTGAGTAACTATTATGTATGAGTGTACTTTACAGAACTGCGTAATGCTAGACACTAGGGGGCAGATTACATTTACAAGCCCCTTGCGCCACGTTTACGTTGCCTTGCGTGACGCAACAGCGGCGTAAACGTGCCGCATCCCTGCGAGTCATTTACGACATGACGCATCTAGGGAGATGCGTCACGTTATAAAGCCATGGGCCTGCACCACAATGGGTGCGTTCCTAGTACGCAGGGTGGGCGGTCCGGCGGCTGTGCGCCTCGCAAAATTGCCTGCGTGAAATCTACAAGATTTAACGCAGGCACTTCTGCGACGCTGCTACGTCAATTCAATTCCTTATGTCTGCTCGAAGCAGGCGAAAGGACTGACACAGCATGTTAAGTATTGGGTGGCCCTGAGCATTACTGGAGTTGCATTGCGTTGGCGACGTGACTCCAGCGATGCGCCGCTCTTACGTGACGAGATGCGTCACGCAAGTGCCTACCCTTGCGCCAGGGTGCGCCGCATTGTAAATGAGGCGCATCTGCCGTGTCGCAAGGGTAGTTTTGCGTGACGCATTTGATCTGGCGCATCTCTGGAGATGCGCCAGAACGCGTAAGTAAGTATGCCCCTAAGGGGCAGAATTGCAATTACCGTTGCATCCCTGCAAAGTAGCAGGGATGCGCCATTAATTGTGCGGCCCGCTACCACCACCAAACATGGTGCGCCGTATTTGCAATGCGGCGCACCATGGGCCCAAAACGTCACCGAAGCTTTACTGCTGGAGTTGCGTCGCAACGATGGCGCAGCTCCAGCAATGCTCTGGGGTACCCTATCTCCCCAATGCTGGGTCAAGCCGTACGTCTGCTTCAAGCAGGTGCAGGGTTTGTGTGACGCATCATTGTCCTAAAGGTGACTGATTGAAATTTTGTAGATTTCCCTCAGCCACTATTAGGATGTGTTCCAGCGCAGGAATGCCCTCCCTTGCGCCGGAACGCCCCCTGATGGCGCAGGGCTTTATAACGGGATGCATCTCCCAAATGCGTGAGGTTGTTATAATATTATACGCCGCACCATGGCGCCCTTTTTTGTTTAGCTGCTGCGTCACAAAAGTCACGCAAGAACGGCGCAAAAGAGCCGCAAGGGGCTTAAATCTGCCCCTTCCTTTGTACCCCTGACAATAAGAAAAATAGTGGCAGTGGATTGATAGTTTGACTATTTAAATGACTGGTAATGTAGCAGGCAACTGTTAGTGTTGTCACTGATCTGACTGAAATCACAATGGAGTTTGTCTGTCACTTTGCGTCTTGCCTGCGGACTGCTGCCTGCCAGTCCTAGGTGAACGTTTCAGTACTTTGTTTAGTGAGTTACGTGACTTTCGAAGTCACAGGTCCGCAAATAAATGAAAACTAACCCTAATCAATATAATTTCGCGGAAATATTTTGTTATTGTTCTTTTGAAATGTTTGATTTGGTTGACATTTACAAGCAACAATCATCCATGTTTTCTGTTCTTTCTTTCATGTTGTACGTCAGCTCCCCCCAGGGGCGAGAGGAGGACACAGGAGCAGCAGGCGGCGGATGCTGTTCAACAGGGCCAGGATCGGGCAGGCGAGGGCTCCTCTGCTGGCCCTAGTAAGTTTTCATTTTAGACTAGTACCTATTTTTCCTAGCGTTCCTCATTTGACTTTTATCAAAATTGTCTTTGCTCTTCTTGTAGACTGTATCTAAATTCTTAACCTGCCTCTAATATGACTCCCTGTGGTATTACTAGATTATTCTTATTAGTCTGTCTGTGTAGCTAACTAAGATTGCACGGTTGGCGAAACTCCCATGATTCTAGTCAGCAATAGCTCTATCAACTTAGTGCAGTCCTCTGGGATTGTCCATAATGTCTTTTGAAGTGTTCTATCTGGACTCATGCTTGCAAAAATTGCAAAACCTTTCGCTCAGTCACTCTAGTCTGGACCAAAATACACAGATTGTATTTAAGTTTAAAAGCTTTATTAAAAGTAAACACATTTATTAAAATGAAGTCATAATAAAACTAAACGTTTAACTGATAATGGAAAAGTGGTTAGTGCTGAAGATTAATTGAAGACATTTCTTGTGGTCGAGCCGAGCTCTCACCTGGTTTCAACTTGATCTTGTTGTTAGAAGTCCATCTTCTGTCTGTGTGGAGAAAAATGGTGCGTGTTAAAAAAACAGCCTTCATCAGTTGTGCCAAAAAGTGCAGCAAGACAACCTTCCCTGGAAAAAGGGACATTTTTTTTAACTTTAACGTAGACAGTCACAAATTACATTGTTTTCACATGTCTTCATTCCTAGACCAAAGACTAGGGAGTGCTTTATTTTAACATTCTTAAATGTACTTTGTAGGTGGAACATCTGGTGGCGGGGCCAGTGTGGAGGTGGTGGTGCTCGACACGGAGGCGGAGGGCGATTCTTCAGGGGAGGAGGCGGCGGCTGTGAGAGTTGAGACGGTGGTGGTGGCGGCCAGAGGTAAGCTCTTATATATTCCTTACTTATTGAGATTGAAGACTAGCTGGGAAGGCAAGAATATGAGATGCATGGCTGGGTGAATGATGAAGCAATGATGGGTGGAAGGACAACAGCCTGGGTGGGTGACACAGAAACTGTATGTGTCCATATACCTGGATCATGCTACTATCTGACTCTTAGATAGCATATGTGTATCTAGAACAGGGGTACTCATAGTACGGCCCGCGGGCCGGTGGTGGCCCGGCAAGCCTTCCTTGGCGGTGCGCAGACCTTGCAGACAATCACTGCTCCCCCGGCCCCCACAGAGCAGAGGCTTTTTTGTATTTCACCTGTTAGCGCCCCTGCATCTCCACTCTGACAATCACTGCTCCCCCGGCCCCCACAGAGCAGAGTGGAGATGCAAGGCCACAAAGAGGTGAAATAGAACAAAGCCTCTGTGGGGCCGGGCAAGCAGTGATTGTCAGGGTGGAGAAGCAGGGGCGCTACAACAAACAAAGCCTCAATAATATGTTAATGGTCTTTTAAAGACCTGTTAAGTACTTTGGTGTTGTTGTCTGTGTGTGCGCGTTGAGGAAGCGGTCTCAACCCGGGCTGAAGGCTGACACAGATAGACACACACACAGTGAGATGACAGAGGGGGAGGTAGAGGGAGGGCAGGAGGGAGAGAGAGATGGAGAGGGAGGGCAGGAGGGAGAGCAGGAGGGAGAGAGATGTATGTAAATGCTGGGTCTGGTGGCTCAGTGGGTGAGGGCATCTGCTGCAGGGACCTGTGTGCAACCTCATGGTCACAAGTTATCGTTTTGCTTTAGCCCCGCCCCCTCTGACTCTGCCCCCACCAGTGCGGCCCTCGGCCCCAAACTACACTGTAAATGTAGCCCCTGAGAGAAAGTTTGTGAGTACCCATGATCTAGAGAGAGTAGACGGTCAGTGGATGAACTAAGTGTAACTTTGAAGAGCATGTAACACTGCACCCGCACGTCCGTTCCAGTGTAGGAAAGGCAAGGAAAAGAACTTTTAATTTTGTCCAAATACTACCATCAATAGTAGCAGTAGTTTGTATTGCAAGCACTGCATAGATACGGTTATTACGGTGGCCACTCCCTACCTTTCTTAATAAGTTTAGTAGTACTCAGTCATTCATGTGTGGATGTATCACTGGTCACTCAATAAAAAGCAAAGCACCTAAAGTCATCCCATATATAAGCAAAAACATCCCATGTGAAGTGATAGATAATCAGATTATTTATCTTCTTCAATTTTCCATTTCTAGTACTCATTTCCACTGTAGGGTGAAAGTTAAATTAATTAAGCAGTAGCCCTTGAGTTGTAATAGAGTATTCTCAGTGCCACCCGTAATAGAAAAGTAAGAGCTTCACCACCTGCATGTACTGGACGGGTACAGTAACGCAACGCAAGTCTAGGTCACTCCTCATGGCGTGCGTCTCTTTTTCTCGGGTGCAAGTTTACTGCGCTGGCATTATGCCGGATTGCAGAAGATAACGTACCAATTTTCCAAAACAAGAGACAAGAAGAAGAATAAGACTGGTGTACTTTCATAGTCGACTCCAATGGAAGTCCATAGTGCTCGTAGAATTTGTTCCTTAAACTCCCACTAATGTTAGAGCAAGGATGAAGAAGTGTGAGGTTAGATAGATACTGGCCTCAATAGTTATGTAATGCGTTTGCAAGTTGCTAGTTGTAGTGCAACACAAATTTCTGCTGAATGATTGAGTTAATCTTAAGGAGCATTGGTTACAGACTATGTCTTTCTTTCTTCATATAGGTTCTCCTTCCAAACGAACAAGGAGGAAGGAGCTGGCTAGAGCGGCCCGGCAACGGAGGATCGATGCCACTGTGGCCGAATATCGGCGGCTGGTGGCCCTGGAGGACGAAGAAAGTGTGCAGTCGACCACAACAACTATGTCGTCTGCATCGGCCTCCGTTCCCCCACGGGCTGCCAGTGCCACCCAGCACAGTGGTCCACCCAGACTGAGCCGGGCTGCCAAAGCCAAACGCCACCGCCGAGTAGCAAGGACAACAGCTACAGCTTCCTCTCACAGCCGTTGCACCTACAAGGCATTGAAGGCACGCCTGCGCCGCAGTACCCTGATGGTGTCCCGCCTCCAGCAGGAGCTCCACCACTTTTCCAACCAGTTGGAGGGGCTCCGCGTAGAGCACGCCTTGCTCCGCCAGGAGCATGATGCCCTGGCCCAAAAAGTTGACAGCATCCACCCATAGTGTCCCTTGCCCCTTTTTTAGAGACTTTTGGGGGGTGGGAATTGGGAGTTGGGTTTTTGGGGACTTTTGAAGGACAATCGTTGGGGTTAGGGAGGGTCTTGCGGGAGATTATTTTGTTAGGGATATAAATATACTTTTTCAAACTTTATCTGAGCATACCCGTTTCTTACTGCTTGCCTGGTGGGTGGGGGTTTAACGTTGACTTTGTTTTCCTGAAAGTTTAGTTCCATTTTCTTCCTTTAAGTGTAAATGCCCAAATGTTTTCAACACTAAGTGCCTCTCACAGACGAAGTGAATCCAAGAGTCCTAGGACTTTAGTAGTACTACCTTCAGTCTCTCGTCTCTCGTACTAATACTCCATTATACCCCCAAACCACCAAACGCTTATCTTACCTGTAATTTGTGTTTGAAAGTAGGGCTAGACCCAGGGCTGGCTCCACGGGAAACAGCGAATATGGTTGGCAATCTTGGTCGGATAAAATTTCCTCATAGCGGTGGTACTAGTGGTGTGACACAGTGGCAGTTGCATGCCTATGAAAAAAAAGAAAATGAAATCTGGTTTGTCCTCCTGAGCAATTCAACGGTACAACTGAGAATATAGCAGGTGACAGAAGTACAGTAGAACAGTGCCACATTGTAGCCTAACAAATGGTAAAGTATAACTACTAATTCGGTTGAAGTTCTTTCACATTAGCAATGGTTCTTTGTCAAGCAGAGTAAGAATATATCCTCGGATTTCTTCACCAGCCTGTTGCTATCACCTTATCCTCCCCAGCAAGTGTGTGGATTTATTGCTGTCATTTAGTCACACATCAATCAAAACCACACAGCCCGGGGGAAGAGGGTTAGGGTTTGAAAAATGGATGGGTACGGGGGTTTTTGGGAAAGGTTTTGGGAGACAAGAAAAAATAGCACAGCATAGACAAACAATTGTGAACATAAACAAATCTTTGGGTACAAACCTATCCATCAATCTTTGAAAGTGCATGCACTACTGCATACATGTCAGTGAAAAGTAAGTAGTACATTCGACAACTGTGGAAGAAAGAATGCGACAGTACAGGGCCTGTGTGGAATTATTGATAACGATATTCAACATAAGGTCTCTGTAGCCAGATACCCGAGAGCCTTGCTGGTCACTATAAATCCATTCACAACAACACTCAGTGGGGTTGGTCTGGAAGGTATAGTAGATAGAAAAGGAGAAATTGCTTGTTTTCTAGGTGTACCCTCACTCACCAGGGTTGCCCCTTGGTGACATGCTTCATCATTGGGGCCATCCCAGTCCTCTACGGCCTGGGGCGTGCTGCGACTTGCGAATTACGTAGGAGCACTTATAAATGACTATGTGTGGTGCAGATGTGATAGTGGAGTGGACTAAGTGATGTGTTAAGGGATCAATTTAGAAGCAGAGAGAGATCCAAGAAATACAGTCACAGTCAGAGAAAAAGGCAAGGGATACTGTATCTATGTGGTTGTAGTGGTCCTGTTGGAAGTGGTAAGTAAGTTGCCTGCAGAAAAAAAATCCTCCTTTTAGCGGCACTCCTCCATTGCAGCCGACGCTTCGTCCATCGATGTTGGTCACCAGAAGACACCCTGTAAAAAAAAGCACAGCATAGACAAACAATGGAACATAAACAATTCTTTGGGTACAAACCTATCCATCAATCTTTGAAAGTGCATGCACTACTGCATGCATGTCAGTGAAAAGTAAGTAGTACATTCGACAACTGTGGAAGAAAGAATGCGACAGTACAGGGCCTGTGTGGAATTATTGATAACGATATTCAACATAAGGTCTCTGTACTTAGCCAGATACCCGAGAGCCTTGCTGGTCACTATAAATCCATTCACAACAACACTCAGTGGGGTTGGTCTGGAAGGTATAGTAGATAGAAAAGGAGAAATTGCTTGTTTTCTAGGTGTCCCCTCACTCACCAGGGTTGCCCCTTGGTGACATGCTTCATCATTGGAGCCATTTCAGTCCTCTACGGCCTGGGGCGTGCTGCGACTTGCGAATTACGTAGGAGCACTTACAAATGACTATGTGTGGTGCAGATGTGATAGTGGAGTGGACTAAGTGATGTGTTAAGGGATCAATTTAGAAGCAGAGAGAGATCCAAGAAATGCAGTCACAGTCAGAGAAAAAGGCAAGGGATACTGTATCTATGTGGTTGTAGTGGTCCTGTTGGAAGTGGTAAGTAAGTTGCCTGCAGAAAAAAAATCCTCCTATTAGCGGCACTCCTCCATTGCAGCCGACGCTTCGTCCATCAATGTTGGTCACCAGAAGACACCCTGTCCACTGCATGCCTGATGCTGAATTGTGGCTCGCTACTGTGAAGCCTGACTCCATCCTTTTTTCCCCATTGCAGAGACTGAAACCCGGCCTGTAATTATTCAACGAAAAACAGGAAGTGATATAATATTACAACACCACTGATAAATAAATATAAGGTATGTAGGCTGTGGAGTGCAAAAAGTCACAATTTGATTTTCCTAGTAGACAGTACAATATTTTTGAAAGTGCGTACTCTGGGTCACATTTTGAAGGATAAATAAGTATGGGCAAATTAATGTAGCGGATCTTGCCCCTCAAGCTAGGTGTACTGTAAACTGTGTTTTAGAACAAAATTAGATCTTCCTAGCAGTGCTCCCACCCAGACCCTTACTAAAGCCAGTCGCAAAAATGTAGAAGACCCCCAATCAAATCTCAAAAAACGAGGCCTAGCAGAAAACTGGTGATAAAACTTACTTTGAAAGTAAAAGTAGGCCGAAGTACCCCCTTCCTAATTACCCCTTACCCACTGTGGATTGCATTCAAACCACTTGCAAGCAACCAAGCAAAAGTAGCCATAGCCAGCATCGCTCCAAGACTCGAAATCCCCCCCACTCAAACACATGCAATAGAAATACTGCTAACCCTAACGAACCCTAAGTTAAGAATAGTGGCAAAGGCTTTCTTTAACTATGCCAAATCCCCCCTTTCCCACCATGGATTTTCTTCAAATGACTTGCAACCAAAATTACACATTCTCACGAGTGCTCTAAGACCCCAGAACTCAGTTGCAAAAATCTAGAACACCCCGAAACACATGCAATCCTGCTGCTAGGGCTAACCCTAACGAACCCTAAGTTACAAAAAGTGCCAAAAGGCTTTTCCGCGAGGATTTTGTCCCAACCACTTCTACCCGGTATTAGACCTTCCCAGGAATGCCCCAAGACACGCCAACCCACCCGCCAAGAAGCATAACACCCCCAAACAGGCCAAAAGCATAATCTCATACTTGCAATATTTCTCGGCCTTCGGTCCAAACGCGCTGCGTAGCTAGGCCATAAGTCGGGGTTGCCACGACGGATTTCCTGAAAAGCAAATGCAATCAAGATTAGAGTGTCCCAGCAGTGCTCCCAGACCACGAAACTCACCCACAAACAGACGGAACCCCCCCTAAGAGCACCTCAAAGGCAAGCAATTCATCAAAAACACAAACAAATTTCCGCCTGGGATTTGGTCCAAAACACTTTTATCCGGTATTAGAGCTTCCCAGCAATGGCCCCAGAGCCGTCAACCCAGGAGAAAACGAGTAGAAGACCCCCAAACAGCCAAAGAGCAAAAGTACAAAAATGGGGACTTAGTAAATTTTTCACAAATTTCACAAATCACTCCGCGCGCGCTCTGCAGCTAGGCCCTAACTCCCCTCTGCCACCATGGATTTGCTTCAAACCTCTTGCAAAGTAAAGTATATATAGCCAGCAGTGCGCCCAGACCCCGAAACCCACCCACAAACACCAGGAAGCCCCCCAAACAGGCCCCCGAAAACGCTACATTGAGCAAAATGTCAGAAATAGCCAAAAATAAATCGGCCTGGATTTTGTCCCAACCACTTCTACCCGGTATTAGACCTTCCCAGGAATGCCCCAAGACACGCCAACCCACCCGCCAAGAAGCATAACACCCCCAAACAGGCCAAAAGCAAAATCTCATACTTGCAATATTTCTCGGCCTTCGGTCCAAACGCACTGCGTAGCTAGGCCATAAGTCAGGGTTGCCACGACGGATTTCCTGAAAAGCAAATGCAATCAAGATTAGAGTGTCCCAGCAGTGCTCCCAGACCACGAAACTCACCCACAAACACCAGGAAGCCCCCCAAACAGGCCCCCGAAAACGCTACATTGAGCAAAATGTCAGAAATAGCCAAAAAAAAATCGGCCTGGATTTTGTCCCAACCACTTCTACCCGGTATTAGACCTTCCCAGGAATGCCCCAAGACACGCCAACCCAACCGCCAAGAAGCATAACACCCCCAAACAGGCCAAAAGCAAAATCTCATACTTGCAATATTTCTCGGCCTTCGGTCCAAACGCACTGCGTAGCTAGGCCATAAGTCGGGGTTGCCACGACGGATTTCCTGAAAAGCAAATGCAATCAAGATTAGAGTGTCCCAGCAGTGCTCCCAGACCACGAAACTCACCCACAAACAGACGGAACCCCCCCTAAGAGCACCTCAAAGGCAAGCAAGTCATCAAAAACACAAAAAATTTTCCGCCTGGGATTTGGTCCAAAACACTTTTATCCGGTATTAGAGCTTCCCAGCAATGGCCCCAGAGCCGTCAACCCAGGAGAAAACGAGTAGAAGACCCCCAAACAGCCAAAGAGCAAAAGTACAAAAATGGGGACTTAGTAAATTTTTCACAAATTTCACAAATCACTCCGCGCGCGCTCTGCAGCTAGGCCCTAACTCCCCTCTGCCACCATGGATTTGCTTCAAACCTCTTGCAAAGTAAAGTATATATAGCCAGCAGTGCCCCCAGACCCCGAAACCCACCCACAAACACCAGGAAGCCCCCCAAACAGGCCCCCGAAAACGCTACATTGAGCAAAATGTCAGAAATAGCCAAAAGAAAATCGGCCTGGATTTTGTCCCAACCACTTCTACCCGGTATTAGACCTTCCCAGGAATGCCCCAAGACACGCCAACCAACCCGCCAAGAAGCATAACACCCCCAAACAGGCCAAAAGCAAAATCTCATACTTGCAATATTTCTCGGCCTTCGGTCCAAACGCACTGCGTAGCTAGGCCATAAGTCGGGGTTGCCACGACGGATTTCCTGAAAAGCAAATGCAATCAAGATTAGAGTGTCCCAGCAGTGCTCCCAGACCACGAAACTCACCCACAAACACCGGGAAGCCCCCCAAACAGGCCACCGAAAACGCTACATTGAGCAAAATGTCAGAAATAGCCAAAAAAAATCGGCCTGGATTTTGTCCCAACCACTTCTACCCGGTATTAGACCTTCCCAGGAATGCCCCAAGACACGCCAACCCACCCGCCAAGAAGCATAACACCCCCAAACAGGCCAAAAGCAAAATCTCATACTTGCAATATTTCTCGGCCTTCTGTCCAAACGCACTGCGTAGCTAGGCCATAAGTCGGGGTTGCCACGACGGATTTCCTGAAAAGCAAATGCAATCAAGATTAGAGTGTCCCAGCAGTGCTCCCAGACCACGAAACTCACCCACAAACAGACGGAACCCCCCCTAAGAGCACCTCAAAGGCAAGCAAGTCATCAAAAACACAAAAAAAATTCTGCCTGGGATTTGGTCCAAAACACTTTTATCCGGTATTAGAGCTTCCCAGCAATGGCCCCAGAGCCGTCAACCCAGGAGAAAACGAGTAGAAGACCCCCAAACAGCCAAAGAGCAAAAGTACAAAAATGGGGACTTAGTAAATTTTTCACAAATTTCACAAATCACTCCCCGCGCGCTCTGCAGCTAGGCCCTAACTCCCCTCTGCCACCATGGATTTGCTTCAAACCTCTTGCAAAGTAAAGTATATATAGCCAGCAGTACGCCCAGACCCCGAAACCCACCCACAAACACCAGGAAGCCCCCCAAACAGGCCCCCGAAAACGCTACATTGAGCAAAATGTCAGAAATAGCCAAAAAAAAATCGGCCTGGATTTTGTCCCAACCACTTCTACCCGGTATTAGACCTTCCCAGGAATGCCCCAAGACACGCCAACCCACCCGCCAAGAAGCATAACACCCCCAAACAGGCCAAAAGCAAAATCTCATACTTGCAATATTTCTCGGCCTTCGGTCCAAACGCACTGCGTAGCTAGGCCATAAGTCGGGGTTGCCACGACGGATTTCCTGAAAAGCAAATGCAATCAAGATTAGAGTGTCCCAGCAGTGCTCCCAGACCACGAAACTCACCCACAAACACCAGGAAGCCCCCCAAACAGGCCCCCGAAAACGCTACATTGAGCAAAATGTCAGAAATAGCCAAAAAAAAAATCGGCCTGGATTTTGTCCCAACCACTTCTACCCGGTATTAGACCTTCCCAGGAATGCCCCAAGACACGCCAACCCACCCGCCAAGAAGCATAACACCCCCAAACAGGCCAAAAGCAAAATCTCATACTTGCAATATTTCTCGGCCTTCGGTCCAAACGCACTGCGTAGCTAGGCCATAAGTCGGGGTTGCCACGACGGATTTCCTGAAAAGCAAATGCAATCAAGATTAGAGTGTCCCAGCAGTGCTCCCAGACCACGAAACTCACCCACAAACAGACGGAACCCCCCCTAAGAGCACCTCAAAGGCAAGCAAGTCATCAAAAACACAAAAAAATTTCCGCCTGGGATTTGGTCCAAAACACTTTTATCCGGTATTAGAGCTTCCCAGCAATGGCCCCAGAGCCGTCAACCCAGGAGAAAACGAGTAGAAGACCCCCAAACAGCCAAAGAGCAAAAGTACAAAAATGGGGACTTAGTAAATTTTTCACAAATTTCACAAATCACTCTGCGCGCGCTCTGCAGCTAGGCCCTAACTCCCCTCTGCCACCATGGATTTGCTTCAAACCTCTTGCAAAGTAAAGTATATATAGCCAGCAGTGCGCCCAGACCCCGAAACCCACCCACAAACACCAGGAAGCCCCCCAAACAGGCCCCCGAAAACGCTACATTGAGCAAAATGTCAGAAATAGCCAAAAAAAAATCGGCCTGGATTTTGTCCCAACCACTTCTACCCGGTATTAGACCTTCCCAGGAATGCCCCAAGACACGCCAACCCACCCGCCAAGAAGCATAACACCCCCAAACAGGCCAAAAGCAAAATCTCATACTTGCAATATTTCTCGGCCTTCGGTCCAAACGCACTGCGTAGCTAGGCCATAAGTCGGGGTTGCCACGACGGATTTCCTGAAAAGCAAATGCAATCAAGATTAGAGTGTCCCAGCAGTGCTCCCAGACCACGAAACTCACCCACAAACAGACGGAACCCCCCCCAAGAGCACCTCAAAGGCAAGCAAGTCATCAAAAACACAAAAAAATTTCCGCCTGGGATTTGGTCCAAAACACTTTTATCCGGTATTAGAGCTTCCCAACAATGGTCCCAGAGCCGTCAACTCACCTGCAAAGAGGTACAACAACACCCCCACAAGTGCTGAGTCTTTCTTCATTGGGCGTAAACCAGCCCTCTGGTTTGATGGAAATAGGAGTCTGGAGGAGGAGGATAGAGGAGCATGTTCTTCTGAACTTGTGAACCTGAGGAATGCAGACTGCGGCAACTTCAAATCAATTAGCAAACCAGCGAAGACAGTTCTGCTGATGGGCTTGATTTTGTGATTATCTGATTAAAGTTTGAAATATATTAACTGTGCACAACAAAGAAAGACAGACACACAGGAATAAAAGTGAATAGGGACGAAAAAGAAAGTTATTGATTCGTTGTCTCATTTTCAGGGCTCGGTATCACGGTCCAGGAATGAGAATAAGGCTTCGTCATCATACTCTGCGAATTCAGGCAGGGTGAGCTCAGTGTCACCTGACAGAGTAGAAATTCCCTCATCTATGTTGCAGGCCACCTCCTCTTCATCCGGCACGCTCTCTCGTACTCTGAAATCTGGTGGTATGAGGTGCTGATTCATCTTGATCATTGTTAACCTCTTCACATTTTTGGGTGAGAGGCGGCTCCGTTTGGGAGTTACAATGCCACCAGCAGCACTGAAAACCCGTTCAGAAGACACGCTTGCGAGTGGGCAAGACAAGTAGTTTAAAGCCAGGTTGGTGAGCTGTGGCCACAATTCTTTTTTCCCATGCCAATACGCCAATGGGTCAGAATTAACATAGACCTCTGTTGAGTCATTCAGATAGTCCTTCACCATCGACTCAAGGTCCTCATCCAAGGTTCCTCCACTTTGCTTAGCTCTTGCTGTGCCTCTGACCTTTTGAGAACCAAACCCACGCAGAGCTAGCCAATCCTCTTCAGCCTCCAATGTTTCTGTTGTGTTTCGTGCAGATGATCCGGTTGCCGGTGTCTTTAACGGCTGAGAGGTCACTTGTGCCACAGCCACAGGTGCAGAAGTGGATTGTTTTGACTGGGGATGGCCTGCTGATGTACTGCCATTTCCTTCAATTTCCAGCCGTTCTGTTTCAAACCTCTTGGCTGACAAGGCTAGCCAACGTTTGTACTATGGAACATGTTCATCATCAAAAGGAAAGAATGCTTGGCCTGCCAGCGCCTTTTTGTAGCGTGGATCCAGAATAGTAGCACAAATGTAATGCTGTTCTGAGTGGATCTTTTTAAGACGTTCATCACCTTGTAGGAGCTCTAATAATTGCTCAGCCAGAAGCAAAGAGTCTTGGTTTTTGTCATCTTTTTCAAACACAGAACACACCTCCTTCAGTTGGTCCTCCAGCATGTACAACAATGGGATAGCTTTTCCCAAATTAGAGTCCTCCTTGCTGACTGCACGCATGAAGAACTCAAAAGGACGAAGCATGCATGTCAGGCCTTGAACTATGTTCCATTGCGGCCCACCCATCCTCAGCTCCTCTGTACCCTCTGTAAGGAAATATTGATCGAGTTCCGTATACTGCTCATACAGACGCTCAAGCATGTAGAAGGTTGAGTTCCAACGTGTTACCACCTCCTGGATGAGTGCTTTCACTGGCATTTTACGTTGATATAGCAGGCTCCTCAGCTGCTTCCGGGCCTTAAAAGAATGGCTGAAATGCTTGCACATTTTTCGGCAGTTGTCCAATACACTGTACGCTGCACTGGCTTTATTAGCCAAGAATTTTTGGACAACCAGGTTTATACAGTGCGCCAAACATGGCACTCTGAAATAGTAACCGTCCCTCATGGCCTTAACTATATTGGCGCCATTGTCCGTGGAAACATAACCAACCCGGCGTTTTAGTGGGGACAGCCAGTTAAGGACCTTTGTGTTAAAGACATCCAAAATGTTTTCTGCTGTGTGACGTTTCTCCAAACCAAACATGGCTAGTGTTGCATGTTTCCGAGCAGCTTTAAAAACAATGTTCGTGTCAACACCTGTGTTTAGCTTTGCTTTAGCCCCTGAAAAAGAGACCCAGTGTGCAGTGATGCACATGTAATCAGCGCCTGCGCCACTGGTCCACATGTCTGTTGTCAGATGTATAGTGTGAACAGCACTCTTCTGCAAAGCTGCCCCAATCACCTTCAGAACATCTTCATGTAGTGCTGGAACCGCAACTCGGGCAAAATAGAACCGGCTAGGAACCTTCCATTTAGGGCAGAGCGCTGCTACTAATTTTAGAAAACCAACCCCTTCTACAAAAGAAAAAGGGAGAAGGTCCAGAGCTAGCATTTTAGCCAGCTTAGTGTTATACAGACGCGTCATTGGGTGGTTGCGTTCATATTGCGCTTCTGTAAACAACATCTTTTTAATGTTGCCCTGGACCAAGGATTTACGGGATGATGATGATATCTTCGACCCAGTTACGCTCGCTGATGAACTTTTCCGCATTGATGTCTCACTCTCTCCCACACTCTTAGTGTGGCTCACATGGGGTGTGCTGCTGACAGGGGTACTGGGTGTAAGTGAAGTGTTTGAATCGTCTTCTTCCTCCTCGTCATTATCAGATGAAACAGCATTACGTGCAATTCCGGCTTCCTCGATCGCCTGTAGGTGCGCAAACCATTTGACAGTGTGCTTTCTTTCAAGATGACCTCTCTGGCCTCCGGTACCATAGTTGGAACCCAACTTACCATGACTAACTCGAAGCTTACACATGCTACAAATGGCTATGGTTTCATTTTTTGGGCAAACACTAAAGAAGTCCCAAACTGCAGACTTGAAATGTCTTTGGGGGCCGGAGGAGGCGGCGATACTGGTGGTGGTGGTCCTGCTGCTAATGCCAGATGAAGTGGAGGATGTGGATTGCCGAACTTCAGTACGTTTTGCACTTTCACCACCACGAATTGAGGTCGAGGACGAGGTGGGTACCTTCTTGCGAGGAAGAAATATGGAAGCGGTAGGTTTTGGTGTACTACTTAACTCCAAATCTAATGATTCCATTTCCATTGCCTCCTCGCCGACATCATCATCACGCTCAGCAGCTTCTCGGGATAGGGTCAAAATGTCTCTTTGCTGCATGCCCGGTGGGGCTGCAATGACCTTTGTGATGACTGGCTCGTCGTCATCGTGAGAGGCTTCATCACCAGCAGTATCTGTCACTTCTTGTTGAGCCTCATCACACTCCATAGGTATGAGTTTTTGGACGACCTTCCTTTTACGCTTAGGTACCTGTGTCAGATCATGGTGTGCCTCACTGTCAGACCGCAGTTGTGGTTCCCAAGACAGATCACTTGCATCAGAACGAGGTGGGCTTGAAGAAGATGTAGACACCCCCCTTGATCTTTTCCTTGCTAGGGATGTGGAAGACAATGAATGATCATCAGGAGGAGTGGCTTCCAATGATACCTCGGCTTCATTGTCGATTTCCTGATGTGCCCCTACTTCGGGAGGAACAACTATTGTGGGCACTTGTGAACCTCCATGCACCTTTGCTTGCGCATCTCCTTTTGCTGCCTCTCCTTCCACATGTACTTGGGCGTGTACTTGCACATGGTGTTGTTGTTGCAGCTGTGGTTGTTCAACACTTGTCAGATGAGTTACAACAACCTGTGTTGATTCAGGGACATTGCTGCTACTTTCTTGCGATGAGCCAACATCACTGGTCGATGGTGATTGGAGAAGTACACTGACTGCCTCTGAAGCACTCAAGGGCTTTGACTTAAGTTGGCGTGGTGGTGGAGGCACTGAACCCAATGGAGCAGGGGTGCTGCTCCCAGCTTGTTCCCCAGCAGATCCTGCTGCTGCAGGCGTACTTTTTTTTTTTCTCCCAAAAAACGTGGCGGGTGGCACACCAGCCTCCTTGGTAACTTGCTTCTTCTGCTCCTTACTAGCAACTTTCTTGCTAGAGGAGCTACGGAGACCTTTCTTTGGGGCCATCTTCTTCAGAGCAGGTCAGACAGCAGGCCGCAGTTGCACGAATTGTAGAGTTGTCTGAGGCCAGACGTGACGTCGCGTGACGTTATGCTGCACACACACACCGCTGCAGGACTTCTTCCTGGCACTGGTGGTTCTCTTGAGTCTTGTGCACCTAAAAAAAATGGAAGACAGAGGAACATCAGTTCAGTTATACAGCACAAAAAAATCGAAAAACACTGCAAAATCAGCACAATCCCAATCCATCCATGCCCTCCATAATGTTTAAATTCAAGACAACCCACAGAAAGACTAGGCCCATGCAAGACTCACTACCCCTGGGCATAAATAAAGGTTGAAAAGTAGGCAAAATGGTTGCAGGCCTAACAACAAAGCCTGCATTCAAAATGGCCACTTGCCTGCCAGCACATGGCCAGTGCCTGTAGCTGCACTCAAAATGGCCACCAGCCACATGGCCTGTCCCTCCCCATGAACACCCCCAAAAATCGAGAAACACTGCAAAAACAGCACAATCCCATTCCATCCATGCCCTCCATGATGTTTAAGTTCAAGACAACCCACAGAAAGACTAGGCCCATGCAAGACTCACTACCCCTGGGCATAAATAAAGGTTGAAAAGTAGGCAAAATGGTTGGAGGCCTAACAACAAAGCCTGCATTCAAAATGGCCACTTGCCTGCCAGCACATGGCCAGTGCCTGTAGCTGCACTCAAAATGGCCACCAGCCACATGGCCTGTCCCTCCCCATGAACACCCCCAAAAATCGAAAAACACTGCAAAATCAGCACAATCCCATTCCATCCATGCCCTCCATGATGTTTAAGTTCAAGACAACCCACAGAAAGACTAGGCCCATGCAAGACTCACTACCCCTGGGCATAAATAAAGGTTGAAAAGTAGGCAGAATGGTTGGAGGCCTAACAACAAAGCCTGCATTCAAAATGGCCACTTGCCTCCCAGCACATGGCCAGTGCCTGTAGCTGCACTCAAAATGGCCACCAGCCACATGGCCTGTCCCTCCCCATGAACACCCCCAAAAATCGGAAAACACTGCAAAATCAGCACAATCCCATTCCATCCATGCCCTCCATGATGTTTAAGTTCAAGACAACCCACAGAAAGACTAGGCCCATGCAAGACTTACTACCCCTGGGCATAAATAAAGGTTGAAAAGTAGGCAAAATGGTTGGAGGCCTAACAACAAAGCCTGCATTCAAAATGGCCACTTGCCTGCCAGCACATGGCCAGTGCCTGTAGCTGCACTCAAAATGGCCACCAGCCACATGGCCTGTCCCTCCCCATGAACACCCCCAAAAATCGAAAAACACTGCAAAATCAGCACAATCCCATTCCATCCATGCCCTCCATGATGTTTAAGTTCAAGACAACCCACAGAAAGACTAGGCCCATGCAAGACTCACTACCCCTGGACATAAATAAAGGTTGAAAAGTAGGCAGAATGGTTGGAGGCCTAACAACAAAGCCTGCATTCAAAATGGCCACTTGCCTCCCAGCACATGGCCAGTGCCTGTAGCTGCACTCAAAATGGCCACCAGCCACATGGCCTGTCCCTCCCCATGAACACCCCCAAAAATCGGAAAACACTGCAAAATCAGCACAATCCCATTCCATCCATGCCCTCCATGATGTTTAAGTTCAAGACAACCCACAGAAAGACTAGGCCCATGCAAGACTCACTACCCCTGGGCATAAATAAAGGTTGAAAAGTAGGCAAAATGGTTGCAGGCCTAACAACAAAGCCTGCATTCAAAATGGCCACTTGCCTCCCAGCACATGGCCAGTGCCTGTAGCTGCACTCAAAATGGCCACCAGCCACATGGCCTGTCCCTCCCCATGAACACCCCCAAAAATCGAAAAACACTGCAAAATCAGCACAATCCCATTCCATCCATGCCCTCCATGATGTTTAAGTTCAAGACAACCCACAGAAAGACTAGGCCCATGCAAGACTCACTACCCCTGGGCATAAATAAAGGTTGAAAAGTAGGCAGAATGGTTGGAGGCTTAACAACAAAGCCTGCATTCAAAATGGCCACTTGCCTCCCAGCACATGGCCAGTGCCTGTAGCTGCACTCAAAATGGCCACCAGCCACATGGCCTGTCCCTCCCCATGAACACCCCCAAAAATCGGAAAACACTGCAAAATCAGCACAATCCCATTCCATCCATGCCCTCCATGATGTTTAAGTTCAAGACAACCCACAGAAAGACTAGGCCCATGCAAGACTCACTACCCCTGGGCATAAATAAAGGTTGAAAAGTAGGCAAAATGGTTGGAGGCCTAACAACAAAGCCTGCATTCAAAATGGCCACTTGCCTCCCAGCACATGGCCAGTGCCTGTAGCTGCACTCAAAATGGCCACCAGCCACATGGCCTGTCCCTCCCCATGAACACCCCCAAAAATCGAAAAACACTGCAAAATCAGCACAATCCCATTCCATCCATGCCCTCCATGATGTTTAAGTTCAAGACAGCCCACAGAAAGACTAGGCCCATGCTAGACTCAAATACCCCTGGTGAAAAGGCCACAAGTACAGCCCCAAAAAACGAAAATCACTAAAAAATCACCACAATCCAATGCCATCCATGCCCTCTATGATGTTTACATTAAAGAGACCCCACAGAAAGACTCAGTCCATGCACCACTCACTACCCCTGGGCAAAAGGCCCCAACAGCAGCCAAAAAAATCGAAAAACACACTAAAATCAGCACAATCCCATGCCATCCATGCCCTCCATGATGTTCACATTAAGGAGACCCCTCAGAAAGACTCAGTCCACCCACCACAGAGTACCCCTGGGCAAAAGGCCCCAAAACAGCCCAAAAATCGAAAATTCCAAAATTTTTGTTGCAGCAACTGTAATGCCCCAAACAAACTTACTTGTAAAATGTCTAATCCAACAATGATCCAAAGAAAGTCAAAAAGGCCTCAAATCCAAATATCCAGCAGCATCCACAAAAAGTATTCCTTCCAGCTCCAGACCCAAATGAAAAGTGACCAGGAGATGGACAAAGCACTGGGAGGAGCCTGCTGGACAGGAACAGGAAGTTGAAGACTGTGGGGCACTTCCTTCCTCCCACCCTCCTCCCCCTCCCCAAAATGGACTCCTCGCTAAAAAAGTGCAGGCAAATGTCAACCTAAGGAGTTATTCAGATAAAAATCATCATTTAAAGAAGGTTTATGCTGCTTGCTGGTGGATTTCTTGTGCAGAATTGCAAATTTTATATTTTCGTTTGTGCGAGATTCTTGCTGCTCGCCGCATCTCAAATCTCGCAATTGAAGTACCGCGAGGCGTGATCTCGCTGTACTCGCGTTGACAAACTCTCGCTCGCAAGCCGCGATGACATAATCGCGCTCGCCAAATCCCGCGGGATCACACAGCAAGATCCAAAATGGCGCAGCACTCGCAAACTATCGAGAAAAACAACCCGGCAAACGATGATAAACGCCGCGCGCCGCAAAAATTGTATCACCAACGCCGCGCGCCGCAAAAAAAATCCGCTGCGTGCGAATTTGCGGATTTTGCGAGAAATTCGCAAATCTCGCGGATTGCGAATTTCCCGAAAATCCGCAAAATCCGCGAGCGTAACGGATTTTCCGCCCATGCTTAATCAGAACTCAGCAATCCTGCTGTGTGGGACTAACTGGAGGTAATAGTTGGTCATCCTTGTGGGCCAGCTACTCCTCCTATTACCTCCAGTAAGTACCACACAGCAGGATTGCTGAGATTTCTTCGGAGGCTATGCCCCCTTTGTCCACAACTCTGCAAACGCATCTCCTGGTGCACTACTGGTTGGGGGATGAAGTCCACTTTACTACAGAGGGACCTTCGGGGCCAAGAAGCCCTCCTGGTACCTCCTGTAAGTCCTATGCAACAGAATTCCTGAGATCTGGTCGGGTGCTTCTTTCTCCACCACTCTGCAAACGTGACTGCTGGTTAAAATACCGTAGAAATTTACTGAAAAAAACAGGTTTCAGGGACATTATAGTTAGAAATTAACATCTAAAAAACCTTAGAAATTTTTGGGAAAAAACACAGGTTTCAGGGACGTTATAGTTAGAAATTAGCATTTAAAAAATCTTAGATATTCCCAGACAAAACCCAAAGGTGTTATAGTTAGTCTGACATTTCACTCATGCAAAACCAGAGAAATTAAGCTGTTATAGGTAGCAGAGATAACTATGACTCGCGCCCGCAATGCACTACTTATGGCTTCATATATCACATCATCTTTAGTATCCTGGAGGTACGTGGGCATAGTCCGCACAAGCGGTCTCAGTAAAAAATCGACAAAAGATGGGAGGGGTTCAAAAAGCGACCCGATCCCTGAGATGATCGGTCGTTCGAGGGTTGGCCTTGCCATATTTTTACGCCCTGCCTAAAATACATAAACCAGCAAGGCCACCCCCCCGGACGACCGTTCATCTCAGGGATCGGGTCGCTTCTTTAACCCCTCTCATCTTTTGTCGATTTTTTTCCTGAGACTGCTTGTGCGGACTATGCCCATCTACCTCCAGGATACTAAAGACGTCCTGCGTCTTCTACCTGATGTGGAGTTCAACGTCGAGACTGACCTTCTTGTTAGTTTCGGCGTTGAATCCTTATACACCTGCATTCCGCAGGAAGAAACTTTGCAGGCCGTGAGGGGCCTTTTGGAAGCTAATACTCATGAAAGCATCACACCGATCAATTTAATTACGGAGCTAGCAAGACTTGCTATGACGGAAAACTTTTTCCAATTTGAAGATACTCTGTACGTCCAGACATCAGGCACTTCTATGGGGAGCATTTTTGCCCCCAGCCTGGCAAATTTGTACGTTCACCTCTTTGAAACACAACATGTCCTCGACCACAACAACCCGTATTACCAACAAACGGTGTTGTGGAAGAGATATATTGATGACGTGCTACTAGTATGGCGTGGAGACACAGCTTCTATACTTGCATTCCAACGTTGGCTGAACTCTCAGAACCAATTCCTTAGGTTCACAGTGGAATATAGCGAGAAGGAACTTCCTTTTTTAGATCTACTCATTTTCCCCAAAGATGGCCACCAAGCAAGCAAACTGTATCGCAAGCCTATGTCCAGAAACTCTCTCCTAAGATTTGATAGCTATCATCCACGCTCTTTAAGAGAGACTTTGCCGTTCGTACAATTTTTAAGAGTTCAAAGGAACTGTACAGAGAAATCAGACTTTAAAGATCAGTCTGAAGACCTGGCTGTTCGAGCAGTAGCGGCTCCCCCCCCCCAGCGCCTTGAGACCCCACGGGTATGTAGCGCGCTTTATAAGTGTCACTGATTGATTGATTGATTGAAGATCTATGCTCCAAACTGAAACAACGATTATACCCGAGTACTTTAGTCAGAAAATCATGTAAAAGGGCTTCCAATAACCCACGAGAAGTCCTGCTGGCCCCACCAGTGGAAAAACCTCCTTTGGAGAAATTAACCTTTGTTACCACTTTCAGCACCGTGTCTACTCATGTTCAAAAGATTATACGGAGAAACTGGCGTATTCTCAATACTGCTGGCAAAAACATTCCACCTCCGCTGTTCTCTTTTAAGAGAAGCTCTAACTTAAAAGATGAGTTGTTTCATACAAGACCCCGGTCCACACGCAAAGATTCCATTACAACACTCTGGAACCTTTCGCCAGTTCAAGGCCACCACCCGTGTGGCCATTGCTCTGTGTGTCCTCAGACCAAGAAAACTCTTACTGTTGATATTGGCACCTCACGTCCATGGGTCCTTAAAAAACACACTAATTGCAATAGTGAAAGGGTGATATATTCAATCAGATGTCCTTGTTCACTATGCTATGTCAGTATGACATCAAGGAAGGTTAAACTGAGAATCCAAGAACATAAGAGTACAATCAGGCGTAACAAACAGGCAACACGTCTTACTAACCATTTCATGACAATGAAACACTATGCTGAAGACATGGAATGGCTAGTTCTGGAACAGCCGTTCATTCCTCACCATGTCAGTGACATCTCCCGATACCTGTTTATCAAGGAACAGAAATGGATTTTTAAACTTAATTGTGACACCACAGGGTTGAACGATGACATCCCCTGGATCCAACTCTGACCCCTTACCAATAGTGCATAAGTGCCCTTACCATCCAGCATTACTCATATGCCTTCTGAAATTTGTAATTTCCTTATACAATCTATTTTCTGACCACCTATAAATAAATATATATATATACATATTATACAATATATATTTTTTGAAGTTCTTTATTCGAGGGTCTGGAAAAACAATTTACACAGATCCTGATTGCTCCCACACATTACCAACGTGCCATCACACATGGCCTTTAGTATGCTGAGTGAGCTTGTAATACATCTACTTACTAAACTACGGTGATTATGCAACCATTTCTTTAGTGTGTGGTTCATATATACGAGGTATGGTGGCGGAGAGCTTTGAAATAAATGTGGCCAAACTCTTAAAGCGCCTGGTTGATAATGGCAATGTATGGTGGCAGATAGCCGTTGCAACTGAATGTGGTCCAATTGAATGTGGGCCGCTTTTCTGACCTAGCCTTACATAGACGGATAAGATACGGTGCTCCGACCTGTTTTACTTCCGTTTTCCTGTTTTTGGAACTGAACCAATCAAGAAACAGGAGAAAGTCCGCCTAATAAATACCACCTCAGTCTTTTGATATGCATGCAGGACAAAAGGCGAATAATAAAAATCCTTTTTGTACTTTTTTACTGCCATCCGGTTACTCAGGTTTTGGTTACAACAACTACGGGGCGGGAGCAGGAGCCTGGAGGTTTCTTCTTGTCTTTTACCAATGAAGAAAAGTCAAGCCCTTTGACGATTGGTTCACTTGGTTTCCAATCATAAGAAAGAAACACATGCTCCCATTCTGGTCCGCAGGGCATTTTTTCCACATCTAGCACATTGAAGGAGGAGTCTCAAGTTGTCTCCTTTTTCGACCAATGAAGAAGCGGCAAACCTCTTCGCCGATTTGTCTGTCATTGTTCCCAATCACAATACAGAAGCGCATGCTTTCTTTCTGCTCCGAAGTGTGTCTTTAACTCCTAACACACCGGTATGCCTGCTTCCTTCCCCTCGGCTCAGAAGGCAGCAGGAGGTACCGACGGACAGGTGGGTCTCTGTCGTTTGACACGTCTCTTGTGAGGTATTGGCCCGAGAGCGTTTCCTTAGAGGACGCGCCTTTGACAATTCGTTTTGGGGTACCAGCTCCAATCACTATTTAAGATCAACTTAGCATCACTCCAGAGTATGGAGCAAAGCATTTTTTTGACAAACAAGTCCACCTTTTTACAACTATGATGTGGGGACTTTTTTCATTATATTCTTTCGAGCTTATTCTTCGTCAGTTCCTGCTGGGCTTTAGAGGTTCCTCTTTGTGTTTGCCTTTTCTACTCAGAGTCATCTCTCTGAAGCCTACTAATTCAAAAATATAATGAATTATATGTTTTCTCCCTCTCATCTCTTTAGAGCTGGGCCTCTTTTTTGACCTGAGCGAGTGCCAGGCGAGGTGAGGCCATCTCCATATAAATTTATGGGTGAGTTTATTCGACTTTGAAGATGAAATGTGGACTATTCACACACTCATTTCACAGCTTCTGTTTACTACAATAATGTAATTACATTTGTTTTTGTTATAGGAGAGTTCTTTGTTCATGATGTTGAGACCACCACATAAATAAATAATTTATATCTGGTAGGGCATTTATTTTTCTTTTCTCACTTTTTACAGTTGCAGTAGTGTAAATCCAACAGGTCCTGACTAAAGCCTTGTATGGCTGAAACATGTTGACCATTCTATTTTCACAACTGGTAGTGATATTTGTTTAATACACTATCTTCACTCTGCTTTTAATCTTGCCAGTATGATGACCCCCCTTAATAAAGTCGTTTCTTGGCATCACACTAGGCAAACTTAACACACACACACCTTTTCACCACTCCACAAAATTTCTTTTTCGCACTGCAACAATACTCCATCTTCAACCCACCTATACTTTTCTACTGGCTCTCTATCACTGGTGGATCTGTCGCTAGTATTCCTCTACAAACAATCAAGGAGATACTTAGCAGATACCAGTTCTTAACAAAACCCAGATGACAAGACTCTGCCATTGGGTGGGCTGATGGGTATTATTTCACACTCTTCCTGCTCTCCTTATACAAACTACTTATGAATGTACTGGTTCTTTGTAGCTTTCTCTTTAGCCCCTCCATAGCCCCAGGGACTGCCACCTCCCCAGGGCTATCTTAGAAAATAAATTGGCGGGGCTCCAGCTCCCCACATTTTTGCCGGGGACCACCACCTCCCCGGGGGACAAATGAATTTAATACGTTGCGGACCCCCTGGGACAACCACCTCCCCAGGGCTACAAAGAGGGGAGAGGGACACTCAGCCCACCAGGGCTGGCTCCAGCAATGTCCCAGGGTGCCCACCCTGGGACATTGCCGCTTGCTATGGCATGGCGGGAGCACTGCTCCTGTCATGCCATAGCATACTCTGCTTCACTTCAATGAAGCAAGAGCATGGAAAATGCTCTCACTTCCATGAAGCAAAGCAAAATTGTTTTTGGGCAGAGGGAGATGCATGTTAGCAGCACCATCTGCCCAAAAGCATTGCTGGCTTCCCAGGAGGCAGGGAGCTCACAGGTAGCGTGGGGGCCTTGGGGCTCCCCCACGGTCCCCAACAAGAGGTCAAGCCTTGGGGGGTGTGGTCCCCGGTGCCAAAAATGGCATAGGAGGAGAGCCACTTGTGCCCCTCCTTTTTTTCTTTTTAAAACTAAATAGCCAGGCCCTGGGGGATGGGGTATCCTGGGTCAAAAATGGCCTTGGGGAGGGGGGCGCACATCCCCCCTTCCCTTTAAAAAAAATGCATCAAAAGACCTAACTCCGGGGGATGAGTTCCCCAGGGCATATATCGGCTTTAGGAGGAGGGCCATGCTGCCCCTTTCTCTTAAAAAAAAATATATTGGCTGGGCCTCGGGGATGGGGTCCCTGGTCCCAAAATCGGCCAGGGAAGGGGGGGCACATCCCCCTTCGCTTAAAGAAAAATGCATAGAAAGGCCTAACTCCGGGGGATGGGTTCCCCAGGGCATATATCGGCCTCAGGAGGGGACCATGCAGCCCCCTCTCTTTTTATTAAAAACAATATATGGGTCAGGCCCCATGGGATGGCATCCATGGGGTCCAAAAGCACCAAGGGAAGGGGGTCACACAGCCCCCTTTCCTAAATTAACTTGCCGGTCCCCTCCCTGTTCTCCACTACCGTCCAAACACACTTCCTGGTGACATCTTGTTGGGGGATGAAGTCACTGTCGCTGCTGAGTGTGCTTAGAGGCCAAGTAGCCCACCAGGTACTGCTAGCAAGCCCCACACAATGGAATTGCTGAGAGGTGGTCGAAGGCCACACCCTTTTTACAACACTCTACAAATGCGCCTCTTGCCATACTGCTGGTGGGGGCATGAGGTTCCCTGGTGTCCCGAGGACCTCATGGCTAAAGTGGACATCATCCCCCAAGCAGCAGTGCACCAGGAGGCGCATTTGCAGAGTGGTGGAGAAAGGGGGCATTGCCTCGGACCACCTCTCAGCAATCCAGCTGTGTGGGCTTACTGGAGGTAACCGGAGTGCTAGTTGGCCTACAGGGACACTCAAGAGGCAAGGGGACTTCATCCCCCAACCAAGAGTGCGCCAGGAGGTGCGTTTGCAGAGTGATGGAGAAAGCAGGCATGGCCTGTGACCACCTCACAGCAATCCCACTGTGTGGGGCTTAGTGGAGGTAACAGGGTAGTTGGCCCCTAAGGACCCCAAGCAGCGAAAGGGGCTTCATCCCCCAACCAAGAACACACCAGGAAGTGGGTTTGCAGAGTGGTGGACAAAGGCGGCATGGCCTGCTATCAGAACTCAGCAATCCTGCTGTGTGGGACTAACTGGAGGAAATAGATGGTCATCCTTGTGGGCCAGCTACTCCTCCTATTACCTCCAGTAAGTACCACACAGCAGGATTGCTGAGATTTCTTCGGAGGCTATGCCCCCTTTGTCCACAATTCTGCAAACACATCTCCTGGTGCACTACTGGTTGGGGGATGAAGTCCACTTTACTACAGGGGGACCTTCGGGCCCAAGAAGCCCTCCTGGTACCTCCTGTAAGTCCAATGCAACAGAATTCCTGAGATCTGGTCGGGTGCTTCTTTCTCCACCACTCTGCAAACGTGACTGCTGGTTAAAATACCGAAGAAATTTACTGAAAAAAACAGGTTTCAGGGACATTATAGTTATAAATTAACATCTAAAAAACCTTAGAAATTTTTGGGAAAAAACACAGGTTTCAGGGACGGTATAGTTAGAAATTAGCATTTAAAAAATCTTAGATATTCCCAGACAAAACCCAAAGGTTGGATGGGTGTTATAGTTAGTCTGACATTTCACTCATGCAAAACCAGAGAAATTAAGCTGTTATAGGTAGCTGAGATAACTATAACTCGCGCCTCCTTATGGCTTCATATATCACATCACTCATGACATGGTCAGTGACATCACTGATGACTTCCACAGCATCTCCGATGCACCCACTCACACAACTGTAGAATTTTTTATACACCCACTGCTGCTTCTAAACTACCATTCATAAACCCATTCACAGAGCCATACCAGTACTTGCACCCCACTCACTGAAAATTTGATCCATATACACATTTATCTACTTATTTATTTATTTTAGAAGCTTATAAAGTGCAGGACTCACCCCCGCATGGGTAGCACCGCACTGTCAGGACTAGGGCGGCTTGCGGTCTAGGGCCCGCTCCATCCTGTAGGCACATATGCTTGTTCCTGTGCGATCAACCCTTATGTGGTAAAAGCCATAGAGTAGCCTCTGGAGGATTGTGGTGGCGTAAATGTTTAAAGAGGCAAACCACACCTTGTTGAATTTTAATCTGTGGTCTCCATTATGTACATATGCTTTTTTGTGCATGTTCATGTGTCCTAATATGTTTGTTCTCTTTACTAACTTTTTCACACTCAGGATGCGTGAGATTTGGCATCTCACACGAGATGCGCGAGATTTGGCATCTCACGCGAGATGCGTGAGATTTGGCATGGGCGTGCCTACGATGACGACACCGTCCTGCGCCCAGTTCCCCGTGCTCACTATTCGGCGTTCTTGGAGAAGAAGGTTAGTCCAGAAGCTCTGATCTTCACTTGGTTTTGGGGCTCTTAGACAGCAGTGATGGTGAGTACTCTAGCGCCAGCTTGTGTGCAGGAGTCTTTTGCACGATCAGAGACGGAGGCAAATTCTGGAGCAGTCAGATTCCCCAGGTCGACTTTTGCTACGTTGGCTGACATTCCGCTGGGCTTCCTTTATAGTCATTCAGCGCAGACATCGCTTCGTGAGTAGAGTAGGTCATACTTTACAGGTAGGACCTGACCAGCTTATACCTTTTGCTTACCTGAGCACCTACCAGTCCAGAGAGGGCTGTGTTTGTTAAAGCGTATTTTGGCTTGTGGACCACAGTGTTTATTTAAGTTTTCACAGATGTTTTATAGTGCTAATGTTTATATCCAAATAACCTGAGAAAGCAGAAACCAATTTATGAACCACATGTATCTGATGCTAAACTTAGTGGATTTTGTGCATGTTATACGACAATAGAAATCTTGGTTAGTTTAAGTCTAATGCTACGTTAGCCATTTAGTAAGAAGAATCTGCTGATACTAGAGTTAAGTGTTGGGCAGCATTATTCAGAAAAGAGTGTAATTCTATTCACTCAAAGTGAAACAAAGCCTCATTAATGTGGTCAATATTGAGCAAGAATGTATAGACACATTCTGAGTGGCGTTATCACGCAAAAGGCAAATTGCGTTATTGTTTGTTATTTGTAGCTAACTTTTCCTTTGCAGTTCTTCTTCCCAGCTCTTCCCTTCCTAATTCCCTTTCCGCCCGCTTGATCACTTTAAATACTCTATGTAAGTAATACAGTCAGAGTTGAAGGTATCGAGAGGTGGGCCCTTTTATCATCGCATCCATACTCCGAGGAAGGCTTCGTCTGCGACGCACTGTGAAACAGGCAGTGCTAGGGCTACAGACAATTATGTCACAAAGAGTACAGTTTTCAGGAGTTTCCTGAAGCGCAAGTGGTACTCACAGCTGCGTAACATAAGGGCTAAGGAGTTTGCCAGCCAAGTAGCCTTATAAGTGAAGGCTTGCCACAAGAGTGCAATTTCTTTACACTGGGAATAGTGACTAGATTTTTCATGCCAGAGCGTAATATCCTGCTGGGCTGGTAAGGAATACTTATCTGAGCTAAATAGCATGGTCCAATTGCCATTTAAGGCTTTGTTGACCATACAACATACTTCGAATATAATTCTCTGGCGGATGGGCAGCCAGTAAAGTTGCTGTAGGAGGGGAAGAGAGGCCGTTCTAGATGGCGTATTAGTAACCAAACACACTGCCGTGTTTTGTATGACCTGTAGTCCATTTATCAAAGATTCGTTGGCAGCATCCAAAAGTACATTGCCATAGTCCAGTTGACAAATAACCAGTGCCTGGACTAGGGTTTTGCACACTGCCAGCGGAAGGAGGGAGAAGACCCTGTGCAGCAAGCGTAAAATATAGAAGCAAGTCCCGAAGGTCGCCCCCCACTTGCTCTTGCATAGACAGTGTCTGATCTAAATAAGCTTTTTACCAGCGTCTTTGGGATGGGGCAGTCCCCAAGTCTGCTGGCCACCAATCCATGGACCAAACTCTCTTGGCATTACTGGACAGCATAATCTCCATCTCATCAGCATTTAGCTGGAGGTAGTTGTCCCTCATCCACGTGGAGATCACTTTCATGCCCTCTGAGAAATGGGATATTGTGGTATGAGAATTAGTATTGAAGGATAACAACAGTTGGGTATCATCTTTATAGGAAATGGGGGTGAAACCAAAATCCCTAATGATCTTAGCAAGGGGATCCATGTGTATATTAAACAATGTGGGGCTCAAGCAGGAGCCTTGGGGTACTCCCATAGAAACATCCATTATACAGTCCTGGAAGGAGCCTTCATTGACGTCCTGCATAATCCACTGGCTCACGCATACTGCCACTCATAGACCCACTCACTCACTGATAAAGCTATTGCCATATCCACTCATACAGGTGCTGACCCACTGAGTGAGTCACCCATAGAACTACTCAGACTCTTAGACACTCACCCATACCGTCAATCATACAGCCACTTACTCATCCAAACAGTTATACACCACCCACTTACTTACACATACAAACAGGAACACATACTCACTCAGCTATACAGTCACTGAGAGAAGCATGCACACATCTAGATAGCCACTGTCACATTCATTCACTCATGCATAGTCACTCATAAACCTCATCACTCCCATATACTGTCTTTCACATACTCAGTTACTCACCCATACTGACACATGCACACAATCACCGGTACAGCCATACAGACACTCACTCACTCATATAATGTTACACACACACACACAGCAGTACCCCATACAGCCACTGACTCACCCATTCACTGATCAATACAGGCAGTCACACACCTCCTCACCCACAAACAAAGTCACCTAGACAACCATAGATGTAATAAGACAACCAATCAATCACCCATATAGCCATTCACGTACCGCCTAACACACTCATACACCCACTTAGACATTAACTGACAGACAGATAGGCACATTCACACAACCAGTCACTCACCCATACATCCACCGAGACACCTAATCCCTCACTTATACAGTCAGTCATGCACCCACTGAGTCATCCATACAGTCACTCATAAACCCACTGATCAGCGACGGCTCGTGGAGGGAGTTACGGTGGGGCAGGAGGGTGGGGAGGGGGAGGGGCAGGGTGGAGGTTGCTAAAAACCGGCATATGGATAATTGCAGGTAAGTAAACAATTTAATTAATAAAACGAATTTCGTAGCTCGCACTGCATTGCATTTTGCGATGCAAGGCGCACTACGAAATTCGTTTTATTAATTAAATTGTTTACTTACCTGCAATTATCCATATGCCGGTTTTTAGCAACCTCCACCCTGCCCCTCCCCCTCCCCACCCTCCTGCCCCACCGTAACTCCCTCCACGAGCCGTCGCTGCCACTGATTCACCAATACACCTTGGTATATATATTGAACACTCATAAACTTTACAAAAAAACACTCATTGCAATCAGTGCTGGGACTGAGAGGCAGCGGCAGGCACGTTGTGCATATTCATTCTTGCAGTTACTGATAACACCAGCACTTTTCACAAAGCTTGCACAGGATGGCTCAAACTTTGGTGGGAAAGTACCAGATTGTTTACTTTTTACAGCAAAGCCATGTTTCCTGCCTGAAAGCTGCCTGATCTCCATCTGTGACAGACATGCTGAGATGCACCTTCACATACCGAGCTTCCGTAGGAAAGAAATCTGTCCGGAGAATAGTTAAGGGCAGATGGAATCATTGAGGACTCTTTTACTGCTGCATGCCCTCTCTGGTACCATTCTCAGGTGAGGCATAACAAGGAAAAATATCTCTTTGGTACTTCCTCTTTCCATATGCAGGGACATCTTAAGGATTTTGGGGGCCCTGGGCCAAACATATTTTGGGGGCCCCTGTTCAGAACAATCTTTGAATTTATGATCCACTTTGAGCCCCTGTTTCCAACACAGTTTCCGCTTCCTCAGCTGCTTTAGTGATCCAGTTTGCATCATAGGCTGTAGCCTATATATTCCTGATGTAAATGGATGCGTGCAGCTGACAGCGGTAGGATTTAGTGTTTCCTGCCCTGCTACTAGGTTTTTCATATTTTTTAAATTGTATATGTGTGGCTGAATTACTCTGTGCTTTTTAACAATTTCTCCTACCCACGCGCACTTGAACTTTACTTGATTCTGCTTGTCTACACCTCCTTAGCTGCTCCGATTTACATCTCGCTTTTACTCCAGTCCTGGTCTGTTACGGCTGATATGCTGATTGTACGGAGGGCTGGGGCTACTATCGGGCTCCTCACTTCCGCCCTCGCAGTTGCCACTTCCTCAGCTGCGTTAGTGATCCAGTTTGCATCAGAGGCATTAGCCTATATATTACCGATGCAAATGGACGCATGCCACGGGGCGCTGCTGGCGCGCTAAAGGCAAGCCCAGAGGCGTCCGGCGCCAGCCATGCTGCCCCTCCGGTAAGTTTCATCCACTATATTACAATAGGGAAAAACTGCCTAGCCTTATGTCAGTGTACAGCGGCTGATCCGAGCTTGGAGGTAGCCTTTCAATGCAATAAGTACAACTGGTCTCTCCCCCAGCCCAGGAATCTTACACCCAAGATCCTTCCATGCAACAATAAGTATAAAAGCAATAAGAAAACAGAGGACTTAAAGATCACCCTTTAAATTGTCGCTCTATGCAAAAGCATGAACCACACATTTATGGCCTACTTTTAGACGAACAACCTGATTTTTTTATTTCTCACTGAGACCTGGCTGTCTGAAGCCTCCAACCCTACTATCACCTCAGCCATCCCTACAGGTTTTAAAATCCTTAGGAGGGACTGAGTGAATGGGAAGGGGAGTGGTGTCGCCATAATTAACAATAAAAAACTAGACTTCTGTCCCATCCCGATGGAAAACATTGAGGGTGCAGAGTCCTTAGGCTTCCGCTGTACCTTAACCCCCCAATATAGCATTGCTGTTTTTCTGATTTACAGACCTCCAAATGCAATTGGAAATTTTATTACTATGCTTAATACATCCACCACCTCCCTGGCCTTAAAATACAACAAATGCTTTATTCTGGGAGATTTCAATATACATATGGACAATGGAAAAGACCCTCAAACAATTTACTAGTTGGAGACGCTGCAGACCTGCAACATGTTTCCATCTATTTCTTCTGCCACCCATGAGAAGGGCCATACCCTAGACCAAATCTTTTACAACTTTGACATATCAGTAAGCCTACCTCTTCCCATTATCTGGTCTGATCACCTCCTTTTAAAATTCATCATTTCCAACTCTGCTACAGCCCCTCTGGCTAACGCAGGGTAGAGGTTCCCTAATTACAGGACATTCCATAAAATATCCATCCTGATGTTAGCAGACACCCTCGGTTGTTCCTCACCAGAGCTGTCTGGCTGCTCCAACTCAAGTGCCCTCTCAATAGATTCATGGCTCCGAACCAACATTGATGCAGCGCTACTGGTTGTTTCCCGCTCCTCAAAGAGTTTGGCCCCATCAGCTCCATGGTTTAATGATTGCCTCAGATCTAGCAAAAGAAATTGTAGAAAAATGGAACGGAAATGGCGTAAATCCTATCTACCTGAGGACAGTAAGGTGTCTAAAGACAACTTAAAAGCTCATTACATTCTTGTGTGGCAGCCAAGAAAAACTTCTTTCAAACCAAGATAGAAAATGCCCAAAATAAGAGTAAGGAAATCTTTAGTATAGTTCAATCTTTTACCGCCCCGAAAGCCAGGAACAAAGGAAGGGATGTGCATGGAAGAATGGTCCAAGCAAATAGCTCAATTCTTCCACAAACAGATCTCTGTGATCCAACAAGCCTTCACTAACATCTCAGAGGAATAACTGACCTTCTACCTTGGTTCTAATAGCATATTTCACCTCTTGGATCCTGCATCTTTACTAGCTTTCCCTGAGTTTCAGCTTAAAGAGTCGCTGACCCTTCTCCAAAGCATTAAATTTGGCTCTCCTACCGACCCATGTCCAGCAAATATCCTGAACGTATTAGCTCCCACCATAAACCCCATGGTAAACCAGCTCTTTAATGCTTCCCTCTCCTCAGGCAACATGCCGAAATTATGGAAGAATGCTAAGATTCGTCCACTGATAAAAAGTCTAACGCCAAACCGACGGACCCTGCCAACTACAGGGCAATCTCCCTTCTTCCAGCCCTCTCCAAAATATTAGAGAAGCATGTAAACAAGGCCCTCCAAAAACACATTGAAGATGGGAAGCTCCTTCATGAGTCACAATCCAGTTTTAGGGCTAACTACAGTACGGAGTCCGCTCTGCTGGAAGTGACTGAATTTCTGAAGGGTAAGCTGGACCAGGGAGGCAAGTCTGTTCTGATACTGCGCGATCTGTCAGCGACCTTCGATATGGTCCCACATGAGAGGCTCCTGGAGAGACTTGCTAACATCGGCCTGGGGGAGACCATTTAAAACATGGATGTCATCCTTCTTGTCAAATAGCTCTCAGGACATCTGACTCCCCGCTTTCTTATACCCGGCTTCGGCCATGAATGTAGGTGTCCCTCAGGGCTTCATTCTCAGACTTACCATTTTTAATATATATCTACCCCCCCTTGAATTTCTGGTAGAGGAAGAGGGTGCCAAAATTGTTTCCTATGCTGATGACACGCAGCTGATTTTTACGTGTGAAAAAGGAACCAACTTTGACAGGGCAATGATTAGGTCTTGCCTCACAAACATTTTTAACAGACTTAACATCAATCAGCTGAAGTGCAATCCTGACAAAACTGAAGTTGTTTTCTTTGGTAATCCAGAAACGCCTGACTGGAGCTCTGGTGGCCAAAAGATCTGCCTCCCCTGCGCGCGGAAAAGGAGAAAGTAAAAAACGTAGGAATAGTCATAGACAAGACACTCTCCATACGCTTACAAATCCAAAATCTAACTGGTGCTTGCTTTGGCATACTCCAGATGCAAAAAAAATTCCTGCCACTTTTACCACTTGAGAGCAGAAAGATTGTGGTGCAGGCGCTGGCGAAAACGAAAGCTTGACTATGTCAATAGCTTGCACCTCAGTCTTCCCAAATCCCTTATCCAGCGCCTACAAGTGGTACAAAACGCGTCCGCCAGAGCCATCCCGAGACCTAAACCCGGATCTAGTATGACCCCTATTCTTAAGTCTCTAAACTCGCTCCCCATAAAAGAATGGATCGACCATCATCTTTAACGCTTTACCCGGCTAAGGACCTGGCTACCTAAATAGGCAGGTTAAGCGCTACAAAACATCTAGACCCCTAAGATCTTCGAATACCAACCTGGCCATCGTGCCTAAAATATGCCGTGCCCGCACTGGAGGCATATCCCTCGGGTTTCTAAGATGCAAAATTGTGGGACAGCCTCCATGAGTCTCTGAGACTAACCACAGACCTACTCTTTTTCAAGAAGAACTTAAAAACCTGTCTTTTTAATAACTGATGGGTCTGTTACATATGTTTTCCTCCCACTGTTGTGTGCCAGAACACTCTAGTCTGAGTAACTACGTGCTTTATTAAATACACTATTTCATTTCATTAGGTCCCTGACAGTGCATAGGAACACTGGTTCAAATTCTAAGGGCCTTATTTATGAGGCCTTGCTTCACTTTTATGTCGCCAGTGCGTCACTTTTAGTGACGCACCGGCAGCGTACAAAATATGCCATTTTGCGCCCTATTTACAAAGTGACGCATCTAGACAGATGCGTCACTTTGTAAACCCCTGCACCACATTATACCTGCGCCAGGTATAATATATGCAGGGTGAGTGTTCCCAGCAAAAAGCCTTGTAGAAGTGGCACATTGAAATCAATGAGAACTCATTGCGCCACTTCTAGAACGCCATTGCATCAATATCTTACACTTGCCTCAGAGCAGGTGTAAGACTGATGCAGGCAAACCCCATGTGAAATGACACATTGCTGGAGTTGCGTCTATTTTCAGACAAACACCAGCAATGCACCACTTTTGCGCCTACAGATATGTCAGAAATACTGACGTATCTGTAACTCCTTGCGACATGATGCGTCATACAGTAAATATGATGCATCCAACATGTCGCAAGAAGGGCGCACTAAGAAGTGACGCATTACTGTTTTCACACAGCGATGCATCACTTCTCACAAATAAGGCCCTAAATGTGTTTACATCTAATATTCATGGATAGTTATGTGTGTTTTCAATATTGTAACACAGCAGTAGCTCACCAATATTACTGCAAATAATCTCTGTGATTCCCTCCCATTTCTTATATAGGCCTTGTTTTGATCTAAACGAAACTTTTTTTATGTATATTGCATGAAACAAACACATTTCTCTGCAAAATGGCTGTACTAGACTCTCACACATCAGGTACATAAAAAATAAATTAAAGGAAAACATTATATGTTAAAGCAATATTCAAGGTCATTAGGGCAAAACTCTGGATAATGGAGCTGACTGTCAGGGGGCCCCCTCAAGGGCTGGGGCCCTGGGCCAGAGCCCACTTTGCCCCTGTGTTAAAACGTCTCTGTCCATATGTGTTGCATTATGCAGCACACATAGAAAGAGGAATATGTCTCTCAGGATTTGTTTTGTGCAGGAAAGTGCTCCTTCCTGCACAAAAACCATGCTGCATGCAACAGAGGCACAGTTCATGGTGAAAGTGTACCTGCATTGGCTCTAGGCACTCACCACAGCAGGTGACTTGTTGTGCTGCATGACTTTCTCATAAATATGGCCCTCAGTGTTAATGATTTATGCTCACGTTCTTTGGATATAGTTATAATTGGGAGGGAAATCTCACAGTTAGGTTATAACAGCAAAACAGTTGATGTTTGGCAGTCCGACATGTAATGTAGAGGTGGTTGACATATGATGATACAGAGTTTTCTTTCTCTTGTTCCCTTTGCTTTATTTTATAGAGAATAACCCACTGATGAAAGACCATCCCAGCTCCGAAATTCATTGAGGATATGTACATTGTCAATTGCGGAGAAAACATTCAGTGAGTTTATCCAAAGTTGAACTTTGAAGAACATGAATAAACATGAAAATTATTGAAAGAGAAAACTTTCAAATGTTGTTGTTTACACAGAATGTAATGACATCAATTATTTAAGGATTAATTTGACTAAAGCAAAATAAAACGAAGAAAAAAACCCACTAGGGTTAAAAAAGTAGCACTACGGAGAGACACTGTCCTAAACATGGAACAGTGTGGACTCAATCATATACCATGTTCAGAGGGTGACACCCCACTAACACACTGATAACCAAAGGAAATCATCAGAAAACAAGGGTGTGCATGGATTTCTAGTGAAATGACAGCACCCTCAAAGTAATCACACTGTACTTGAGAAGGTAAACGAGAAACGGGGGACGGAGCTTGCTGGTGCGAAGACAGCAGCCTACGTGTAGGGCTCCGCATTTCCATACACGATCCTTAAGGAAATCCTGCATTTACCTGGGACTGCATTCCCGCAAACTGCGGTTTGGTGCTGCTGAGAGGACCCTCTCAGGGACATCTTAAGGATTTTGGGGGCCCTGGGCCAAACATATTTTGGGGGCCCCTGTTCAGAACAATCTTTGAATTTATGATCCACTTTGAGCCCCTGTTTCCAACACAGTTTCCGCTTCCTCAGCTGCTTTAGTGATCCAGTTTGCATCATAGGCTGTAGCCTATATATTCCTGATGTAAATGGATGCGTGCAGCTGACAGCGGTAGGATTTAGTGTTTCCTGCCCTGCTACTAGGTTTTTCATATTTTTTAAATTGTATATGTGTGGCTGAATTACTCTGTGCTTTTTAACAATTTCTCCTACCCACGCGCACTTGAACTTTACTTGATTCTGCTTGTCTACACCTCCTTAGCTGCTCCGATTTACATCTCGCTTTTACTCCAGTCCTGGTCTGTTACGGCTGATATGCTGATTGTACGGAGGGCTGGGGCTACTATCGGGCTCCTCACTTCCGCCCTCGCAGTTGCCACTTCCTCAGCTGCGTTAGTGATCCAGTTTGCATCAGAGGCATTAGCCTATATATTACCGATGCAAATGGACGCATGCCACGGGGCGCTGCTGGCGCGCTAAAGGCAAGCCCAGAGGCGTCCGGCGCCAGCCATGCTGCCCCTCCGGTAAGTTTCATCCACTATATTACAATAGGGAAAAACTGCCTAGCCTTATGTCAGTGTACAGCGGCTGATCCGAGCTTGGAGGTAGCCTTTCAATGCAATAAGTACAACTGGTCTCTCCCCCAGCCCAGGAATCTTACACCCAAGATCCTTCCATGCAACAATAAGTATAAAAGCAATAAGAAAACAGAGGACTTAAAGATCACCCTTTAAATTGTCGCTCTATGCAAAAGCATGAACCACACATTTATGGCCTACTTTTAGACGAACAACCTGATTTTTTTATTTCTCACTGAGACCTGGCTGTCTGAAGCCTCCAACCCTACTATCACCTCAGCCATCCCTACAGGTTTTAAAATCCTTAGGAGGGACTGAGTGAATGGGAAGGGGAGTGGTGTCGCCATAATTAACAATAAAAAACTAGACTTCTGTCCCATCCCGATGGAAAACATTGAGGGTGCAGAGTCCTTAGGCTTCCGCTGTACCTTAACCCCCCAATATAGCATTGCTGTTTTTCTGATTTACAGACCTCCAAATGCAATTGGAAATTTTATTACTATGCTTAATACATCCACCACCTCCCTGGCCTTAAAATACAACAAATGCTTTATTCTGGGAGATTTCAATATACATATGGACAATGGAAAAGACCCTCAAACAATTTACTAGTTGGAGACGCTGCAGACCTGCAACATGTTTCCATCTATTTCTTCTGCCACCCATGAGAAGGGCCATACCCTAGACCAAATCTTTTACAACTTTGACATATCAGTAAGCCTACCTCTTCCCATTATCTGGTCTGATCACCTCCTTTTAAAATTCATCATTTCCAACTCTGCTACAGCCCCTCTGGCTAACGCAGGGTAGAGGTTCCCTAATTACAGGACATTCCATAAAATATCCATCCTGATGTTAGCAGACACCCTCGGTTGTTCCTCACCAGAGCTGTCTGGCTGCTCCAACTCAAGTGCCCTCTCAATAGATTCATGGCTCCGAACCAACATTGATGCAGCGCTACTGGTTGTTTCCCGCTCCTCAAAGAGTTTGGCCCCATCAGCTCCATGGTTTAATGATTGCCTCAGATCTAGCAAAAGAAATTGTAGAAAAATGGAACGGAAATGGCGTAAATCCTATCTACCTGAGGACAGTAAGGTGTCTAAAGACAACTTAAAAGCTCATTACATTCTTGTGTGGCAGCCAAGAAAAACTTCTTTCAAACCAAGATAGAAAATGCCCAAAATAAGAGTAAGGAAATCTTTAGTATAGTTCAATCTTTTACCGCCCCGAAAGCCAGGAACAAAGGAAGGGATGTGCATGGAAGAATGGTCCAAGCAAATAGCTCAATTCTTCCACAAACAGATCTCTGTGATCCAACAAGCCTTCACTAACATCTCAGAGGAATAACTGACCTTCTACCTTGGTTCTAATAGCATATTTCACCTCTTGGATCCTGCATCTTTACTAGCTTTCCCTGAGTTTCAGCTTAAAGAGTCGCTGACCCTTCTCCAAAGCATTAAATTTGGCTCTCCTACCGACCCATGTCCAGCAAATATCCTGAACGTATTAGCTCCCACCATAAACCCCATGGTAAACCAGCTCTTTAATGCTTCCCTCTCCTCAGGCAACATGCCGAAATTATGGAAGAATGCTAAGATTCGTCCACTGATAAAAAGTCTAACGCCAAACCGACGGACCCTGCCAACTACAGGGCAATCTCCCTTCTTCCAGCCCTCTCCAAAATATTAGAGAAGCATGTAAACAAGGCCCTCCAAAAACACATTGAAGATGGGAAGCTCCTTCATGAGTCACAATCCAGTTTTAGGGCTAACTACAGTACGGAGTCCGCTCTGCTGGAAGTGACTGAATTTCTGAAGGGTAAGCTGGACCAGGGAGGCAAGTCTGTTCTGATACTGCGCGATCTGTCAGCGACCTTCGATATGGTCCCACATGAGAGGCTCCTGGAGAGACTTGCTAACATCGGCCTGGGGGAGACCATTTAAAACATGGATGTCATCCTTCTTGTCAAATAGCTCTCAGGACATCTGACTCCCCGCTTTCTTATACCCGGCTTCGGCCATGAATGTAGGTGTCCCTCAGGGCTTCATTCTCAGTCTTACCCTTTTTAATATATATCTACCCCCCCTTGAATTTCTGGTAGAGGAAGAGGGTGCCAAAATTGTTTCCTATGCTGATGACACGCAGCTGATTTTTACGTGTGAAAAAGGAACCAACTTTGACAGGGCAATGATTAGGTCTTGCCTCACAAACATTTTTAACAGACTTAACATCAATCAGCTGAAGTGCAATCCTGACAAAACTGAAGTTGTTTTCTTTGGTAATCCAGAAACGCCTGACTGGAGCTCTGGTGGCCAAAAGATCTGCCTCCCCTGCGCGCGGAAAAGGAGAAAGTAAAAAACGTAGGAATAGTCATAGACAAGACACTCTCCATACGCTTACAAATCCAAAATCTAACTGGTGCTTGCTTTGGCATACTCCAGATGCAAAAAAAATTCCTGCCACTTTTACCACTTGAGAGCAGAAAGATTGTGGTGCAGGCGCTGGCGAAAACGAAAGCTTGACTATGTCAATAGCTTGCACCTCAGTCTTCCCAAATCCCTTATCCAGCGCCTACAAGTGGTACAAAACGCGTCCGCCAGAGCCATCCCGAGACCTAAACCCGGATCTAGTATGACCCCTATTCTTAAGTCTCTAAACTCGCTCCCCATAAAAGAATGGATCGACCATCATCTTTAACGCTTTACCCGGCTAAGGACCTGGCTACCTAAATAGGCAGGTTAAGCGCTACAAAACATCTAGACCCCTAAGATCTTCGAATACCAACCTGGCCATCGTGCCTAAAATATGCCGTGCCCGCACTGGAGGCATATCCCTCGGGTTTCTAAGATGCAAAATTGTGGGACAGCCTCCATGAGTCTCTGAGACTAACCACAGACCTACTCTTTTTCAAGAAGAACTTAAAAACCTGTCTTTTTAATAACTGATGGGTCTGTTACATATGTTTTCCTCCCACTGTTGTGTGCCAGAACACTCTAGTCTGAGTAACTACGTGCTTTATTAAATACACTATTTCATTTCATTAGGTCCCTGACAGTGCATAGGAACACTGGTTCAAATTCTAAGGGCCTTATTTATGAGGCCTTGCTTCACTTTTATGTCGCCAGTGAGTCACTTTTAGTGACGCACCGGCAGCGTACAAAATATGCCATTTTGCGCCCTATTTACAAAGTGACGCATCTAGACAGATGCGTCACTTTGTAAACCCCTGCACCACATTATACCTGCGCCAGGTATAATATATGCAGGGTGAGTGTTCCCAGCAAAAAGCCTTGTAGAAGTGGCACATTGAAATCAATGAGAACTCATTGCGCCACTTCTAGAACGCCATTGCATCAATATCTTACACTTGCCTCAGAGCAGGTGTAAGACTGATGCAGGCAAACCCCATGTGAAATGACACATTGCTGGAGTTGCGTCTATTTTCAGACAAACACCAGCAATGCACCACTTTTGCGCCTACAGATATGTCAGAAATACTGACGTATCTGTAACTCCTTGCGACATGATGCGTCATACAGTAAATATGATGCATCCAACATGTCGCAAGAAGGGCGCACTAAGAAGTGACGCATTACTGTTTTCACACAGCGATGCATCACTTCTCACAAATAAGGCCCTAAATGTGTTTACATCTAATATTCATGGATAGTTATGTGTGTTTTCAATATTGTAACACAGCAGTAGCTCACCAATATTACTGCAAATAATCTCTGTGATTCCCTCCCATTTCTTATATAGGCCTTGTTTTGATCTAAACGAAACTTTTTTTATGTATATTGCATGAAACAAACACATTTCTCTGCAAAATGGCTGTACTAGACTCTCACACATCAGGTACATAAAAAATAAATTAAAGGAAAACATTATATGTTAAAGCAATATTCAAGGTCATTAGGGCAAAACTCTGGATAATGGAGCTGACTGTCAGGGGGCCCCCTCAAGGGCTGGGGCCCTGGGCCAGAGCCCACTTTGCCCCTGTGTTAAAACGTCTCTGGACCCTCTTCCCATCATGGGTCCCCGGCTGTGATGAGGACGAGAGCAAGCGGAGCACTGAGTGAGTCCGTGCCCAGGCCATGTATACCCGGACTCGATTTTGGTGCCTGCCGACCAGAAGTGCTGCCAAGCTGGTCGGCCGTGCCGCCTTGTCCCGGTTGGGGCTCTACGAGCCTGGTGTGCCACTCCGAAGCTGCTGCTACTTGCAGGGGGTCGCTTGCGGTCAGCGACACACGGTCTACACACATGCAGACCGTGCAGCAGAGCTCCTATTCAGTGGGGCGCCGCCGCCGCGTATAGCTCACATGACTGGGGTGCCTGGAGGAGACGGGCTGGGAGCGGTAGTGCTGGCAGTGAGGCATAGCAGCGGTGGGGCCTCCTTTTAACTTTGCTGCATCTGTGGGAGGAACTGGCCTGTGTTGCTTTGCCCCGCAGTTGTGATAGAGGAGTGAGCAGCATCTGGCACCCCCTATCATTTTGCTCATTGGGCCATTAATTGCAAGAAGGTGCTGGACTATCTACCCATGACTGATGCTTATTGAGGTCGCTGGCAGCTGGTTGCTGTGCCCGTGGAATGTGGAGGCCCATCGATTGTTGTTCATTTGGTTGAAGTACATAGTTAGCAGCCTACGCGTGTAACACACACTTGGGGTTTTGTTATTGTTGTTTTCTGGTGGGAGGGATTGTTTCTTTTCGTTCCAGAGCAGCGCAATGTTCTATTTGCATTATGTGGAATTTGGGGTAATGGTTCGTCAGGTCCAAGTTGGGGGGGATCTTGATGTGGGAGGGGGTGGAAGGTTGTTGCGATTCAGATGCTATATCATGCAAGATATTGGACAATCACATGTGTTGTATTGTAGCATAGCACCACACATATTTGATGTATGTCAGCGATGATTGACCCTAGTTCACATGCAGATGGAGGTGGTAGTGTGTCACCAGTGGAAACACTCAGACTGCTCACATGGAATTTCTGGGGGCTAAACGATCACAGAAAACTCCATAAAGTTTTTACATACCTGAAGAGACATAATATAGACGTAGCCCTGCTGCAAGAAAGTCATCTCCCGCTCAATTCCCCTATGTTGCCGAGCAGGAGCCTGCTAGGTAACATACATGCTGCTGGCTTTACCGCGCACGCGCATGGTGTGCTTACCGGGGCCAACCCTAGATCTGCACTCACCAAAGACCCATTATTTAATGATGCCAAGGGCAGATACGTCATTACTAGGTGTTATGGGAAGGGTATGAACTTATTGGTTGTCAATATCTATGGCCCAAATTTTAATTGCCTATAATTATTTGCAGGGTAGTTGGATAAGGTAGCCAGCTATAGCGAGGGACACCAATTGTGGGGGGGATCTTAATCATGTTTGAAGTCCTTCATTTGACAGGTCTAGTGGGCCTGTAAGAAACATTTCTGCTGCAGATAGAGAGATTGATTGTGCGTTTACTAGGGTCAACCTGACAGATGTGTGGTGTTTGAAATACCCAAACACAGGTGGCTATACACACTATTCCGCCCACCATAACTTACACACCTGTATCGATTACTGGCTTGCAGCTAGGGCACTTTGTGACAGTGTTCAATCATGCCAGGTGCTGCCACGTACACTTTCAGACTATTCGCCAACTCTATTGGTTCTGGACACACCTTGCAGACGCTTAACCCCATTCACATGGCGTTTTCCTCCCTATTCTTTATTAGATGCTGTTTTCAAGGAAGAACTAGCTGAGGCTATTGAGACTTCTTTTTTAGATGAATGTGGGCTCTGTGGATGACTACCAGGTTGTCTGGGAAACCTTCAAAGTTTATATCAGGGAGATCACTATATCTAAGTGTCAGGACCCGTACCTGCGCCTACATTACTGTGTCTGGGGGATGACATACAGTTAATGAAAAAACGGGCGCCGAACAAACTACATTACCCAGAAGCCCCGGGTAAGGCTATTTCAGTTCCTGTGACACGCATCCTGTTGCGTGTTATTCCGTTTCTTGGATTCAGTGAAGGAAGGAGGAACGTGTCGGGGGTTCCCGCTACAACGTGAAGGAAGCTGTTCAGGCTGAAGGTTTTGCCTCCAGGTAGGAGCGGTTCCCCGCCCTTCCGAGACTGCCTTTGAGCGGAGCGCTGTGGGGGCTCCCACGCGTTGCCGTGAATTTAGCGCGCAGTGAAGGAACTGCGGCGCTTGACTATTTGTTTTCCGGACTGCAACGGAGCGTGGTGGTTTACCGCGACTCGCTTCTGCATGACAAACGAAGCGCTCATTGTTTATTATACGTGCTGGTTGTTTTGGAACTTAAGAGCGGAGCGCAGTGGTGAAAGGAGCCACGCGCTGCCGTCTTTTCTGGCAGTTACCTTTGTTTCGTACTACCTTGGGTAGGTGGTGCACGGTGGCAGCAGCTGCTCCGTGTATTCAGAACAAGCGCTTGTGTATAGTGGATCTATTGGTTATTGTGACGCTTGCGGAGCACGGTGGTGGTCGCAACTGCGTGTTGCCGTGGCAAGCACATATTGATGACTTGAGAAGGTTGTGCACTTACAGTGTCAGAGATTCTTATACTGTTCAACAACATGCCATATTTGATGAAAGCTTATTTCTCGTGCCTGTGATTCCTTCAGGGGCTTGTGTGCTTCCACCTAGCAGAGCGGAGTGCTGTGGTTTTTGCTTCCCACGCATTACCGTATCTGTTTGGTCAACATTATAGCTTCTACATATTATTTCCCCTGTGTTCAGTTAACCTTTGATCAAGCTTCATTCAGAACTCCTTATTTCGGATAGCTTGAGTTCTTACTAAGGTATAAGGGAATGCCATTATGATTCATTTTGTGTGAGCTTCATGTATGGGATTGTTTCTTAACATATGCATATTCCCTATAGGGCTCAAGCGCATATCCTCAGAAGGGGAATCAGAGAACACCAGTTTGCCAAGTTTTGCTTTATCTCACAGGTACCTAGTTTCAAGGGGTACTAGCTGGTTATTGGTTGTGTTGGTTGTATGGTGTTCTTACCTTTGTATGTTCTGTCGTTTCAGGTACTTCCCTTTCCCAGCAGACCCCTTCCTTCCCTTCCCTGTTTATTATTTTGCAATTACCCCTCGCCTAATGGCTCAAATCCTCTGTTGATATTAATCAGAGTGTTTGTGACGTTTGGAGGTGGGCTTTATACTCACCATCCGGATCCTGTGGAGTGTACCTTGACAGAATAACACGCCCACGAATTTAGCTACACCCGATCCGGGTGGGGATTATATGGCTACCTTGGAGGATGTGCTTCAGGCCTTGGTGTTGGTGCAACAGGAACTGGTTGCTTCTAAGGCAGAGGCCACTGCTCTGAAAGAAAAGGTAGATAGGCTAAGTAGGAACCCCTTCGATGCCTCTCCCTCACAAATTCAGGTTACTGTACCGCCTCCTATTCCCCTTGCCAATCCAGAAAGATATTCAGGAGATCCAGCTAAAACACAGATATTCCTGACACAAGTCTTGATGCATTTCTCGTGCAAGCCGGCCTCCTTCCCTACCAACCACTCCAGAGTGGCCTTTGCCATTTCCTATTTAATAGGGGATGCGGCTAATTGGGCAGTCCCATTGGTTCGCAATGATGACCCTGTGTTAAACAACTGGAATGCGTTTAGGGCGGAATTTGAGCGCGTGTTTGATCGAAGGGCCACTACCTTTAGTGCGGACAGAGAACTACTGACGCTTAGACAAGGAAAAAGAGACTTGATATCCTATCTGACGGATTTCAATAGGCTGATAGCCGAAACGGCTTGGCCGGAGGAAAAGAGAATGTCTCTTTTTTTATCAAGGATTAAGGGACGGGCTTAAGGACATCATAGCTCAAATAGACCCTCAGCCAGCTACCTGCAAAGACATGATTAACCTGACTTTACGTCTGGATGGTAGGATGAGTGACAGAGGGGGTGATAGGAGACGTTGGGATCGGGGGTATTCTGGGTCCGACTCCAGTGCACGTAGGGCGCTACCGTCCCCTGAGTCAAGTTCCGAACCTATGGAGTTAGGGGCCGTCAAAACCCCTTTGTCCAAAGAAGAGAAGGAACACCGACGAGCCTTGGGTCTGTGTCTCTATTGCGGGAAAAAGGGCCACTATGTTAGGGACTGTCCTGCTAAACCTAAGATGAGTGGAGGATGGAATCGCAACAAAAGGCTAGCCATTACTGCTGTAAGGGGACCTAGGGAAGAAGAAGTGAAGGTAGACACTTCTCTGGAAACCAGGGCCCCCCCGTATCAGATTCCATCGTTGTCTGTGCTGACGCTGTTAGAAACAGAAACTCACATTCTCCTTCCCATGTGTCTGGAGAGTCAGTCACAGAGCCATCAAGTGAGAGTGATGATTGACTCAGGAGCCACGGGGAATTTTATTGATAGCGGGCTAGTGACTGCTCTGTCCTTAGTACGAGTGCCAAGAGACATTCCTGAGGACGTACTAGCAGTAGATGGGAAACCATTGAAGTCAGGAAAGATCACGGAACATACTGACACGCTTGTGTTGTCCGTGGACATTTCAGAAGGATATCACAGAGAGGAACTGATTCTGAACATAATTGAGGCGCCTCAATATGAGGTTATATTAGGAATGCCCTGGTTGAGCCACCATAATCCCACGATTGACTGGAGGTCGAAGGAGGTCCGGTTTGAGTCCGAGGAATGCATGAAACATGTGGTTTCCTCTTGTGAAACAACCGCTGCTGTGTCGTTTCTACCCTTACTAGTAGCCACTGCTGCTGAGAAACAGGTGGTCTTGCCCCCACAGTATAAGGGCTTTGAGGAGGTGTTCAGTGAGAGTATGGCGGAACAACTGCCTCCTCACCGACCCTATGATTGCCGAATAGATCTGGTCGATGGGGCTACACTGCCTTCTTGTCGTGTGTATGCACTCTCTGTTCCTGAGACAGCGCACTTGAGGGAATACCTCGACCACTATGTGGAGATTGGGTTTATCCGCCCCTCGAGGTCCCCTGCGGCCTCTCCTTTGTTTTTCATCAAAAAAGCCAATGGGGAGTTGAGAGCGTGTGTCGATTATAGGGTGTTAAACAAAAATACAGTTAGAAATCGATACCCCTTGCCTCTAATATCAGTCCTGTTGGATCAGGTGAAGGATGCCAGAATATACACTCGGCTTGACTTGAGAGGTGCTTATCACCTGGTCCGGGTAAAGGAAGGCGATGAATGGAAGACGGCCTTCAAGACTCGTTATGGCCTTTATGAATATACTGACTGTAGGTAACAAGGACCCCCTGATAAGCATCAATATCCTGGGACAGGGTAAACAATGTATGAAAAGTAACACTCCCAGGCATACACTAAGGAAAGTACACAATCGATTCAACAAACAAACTAGTTCAGTTTAGAAAAGTATATTTTTTAATTTGATTAAAAAGAAATATTAAAATTTGGTGCATTAGTCACAATTGATAAAAATAGCAATATAATGATACATATGTATTCACAAAGCAGATTAAAAAGAGGTTAGATGGCATCCGGTCGACGCGTTTCGACATACAAAATATGTCTTCATCAGGACTTTTACCATCAAAATTCTGTAAAAAAGATCATAACAGGATTTTAATGTTATTGGTTTCCTATCGTGACAGATTTGCAACAGAACTAGTTACATGTTTGTTACACCATTCTATTGGTAAAAATATAATATTCGTTTCACATTCTTGATATACCGCTTTAATTAAACATCTCAAAAACCTATGCGTATACATTAATCTCAAAAACAAGGCATGATGTAATTTATGTACGTAAATCTGGCAAGGTTAGCCTGACAAAAGAGTATTGTCCTAATCATAGAGTATAGCAAACCTAATTCTACTAGGGACATATTGAAAAGTTGGTACAGTTATAAACACTCCTTTTTTGTGATCCAATCTGAAGAATTAAATCAAATGATGTGAATGATAGTCATTATTACATTTTGCACCATATATGTTTAAAAGTGGGTACAGTTGATAAAAATACTTTTTTATAATCCAATCTCATGATTACTTGGTACATTTTGCACAAAACATATTCACAATCATGTTTGCATATGGCTGTCACTAGACTATGAATAAGGCCTACTCACTCGTGCTTACTAAGGTAGTAAATTAAAAGGAAAGGATGAAAAAAAGAGAGAAGGAGGAGAAGGGAAGGGGGATAGGCATTTATACATTTCTACATTAAGTGGTATTAGGTGTGTCTATTAGTATTTTCCTAGATATTACTAGATTCCTTAAAATTAATTCAGACGATGCTATTAGTAAATACCACGTATTTGGTTGACTCCTACTTCAAGTTAATAACCAAAACCATATTCTCATACTGCTTATTAACTTTAGCTATTGTAACTCCTACTAAAGTTACTAACCTAAGGCCCGTTCTCATAATTATTGTTCTCTTACCTAAAGTCATATTATTGTCAGTGGACACTGCTATAGTTCTCATCTACTGAGGCTATGATGTATTAATACAGTGGGGTAATCTGGGTCCAGGGCGTAGTCACGTCCCTACAAGTAAATTATGTGATTTCATTAATAGCCACCCTGTTACTATTTCTTTTTTATAGGCGAGAAAGCACATATTATTAATTATCTTACCCTCAAAACGATTTTGATATGCTTTACGTCTGGGGTCCAATCAATCGGTTGAGCAACACCATAGAACAGTAGTGTATAATAAGAATCCTACCAAAAGATACAGAATACGGAATTCAATAGATGATCCCAGAGGGTATATCCGTTTTTGACTTTTTCAGTACAGCTATTATATAGAAAACCGCTTACCTAAAAGGAAAGGGAGCGTTGCTTGCTGGTAGTTTTAGTCCCTTCTCATGATAAGTTTTAAGGTATGAAGCATATGAGACGTGGGCGTTTATATGTAATCGCCGTTCACACGGTGGCTCCTAATGCAAACATATTAGCTCCTTTTAGATCACTGTGTCATAATCCAATGATAGCCATTAGATGTGTAAAGTAATATTTTACCTTAATATTGCGAAGCAATTTTAGCAGTGACGACGTGTGCACCTCGCACGCCGGGCGTTCAAGCTTAAAGCGCCGGGGTCTTGATGTCGACTTGATGTCGAGTAGAATTTAAAAGCCAAGCGCACGTAATTCCTATTAAGTAAGGGGCACACTGTTAGTAATTAAGTCGCTATATGTTTAGTTGCAGTTTTGTTTAGACTAATCTAAGCGGCATACGCGTTCTCTTACCGTGAGCGCTACGAGGGAACAGCTGCACCGGATACTCTGCCAACGGGTCAGGTTATGAAAAAGAGCGACTCTGATTGGGAGTTCAGACATTCTTTTATAAGGACATTTTCTATTGGTTTAAATATCACCTGTGTATCTTAAAGGGCGATACTATTATTGACACTTCGTGTGTTTATGTCTAACCCTCCTAGGATCATTAGATTCATATGCTCTAATGTTAGTATAGATTCAGGGCGGTGAATACTAATTATACTACAATATAGGGGAGAGAAAGGAATTATTTGCACTTTATGTTGTTTTCTGTCTGACCTTCCTAAGGTTGATGAGTTCATATGTTCTGGTGTCATTAAAACTCCAGTATGGTTATATGTAAGAGATAATCTCGATGTAGGGAGTAATTTATCTATTCGGGATTAAAGGTTAACTATATACAAAGAATTAATAGATCTGATTAAAGATATGTTTACATCGAATGTATAGCCATATGCTGAATGAGTTAGGGGCAGGTTATCAATAGATGGGATCTTATTAATCAAACGGGTTACAGTATTCATAAGATTGCATTCTCCCAGGGCAATTCATTGTTGAGGCCCTGGGTGAAGGTCTTAAGGGAAAAGATCCAAAAAACTTCTCGTTTCTTTCTTATCTTTTCTCCTCCTTTAGTATTAGGTATATGGATCTTTTCCAGAATGCGCCACCGCAGGTCGGATGGAGCATGCTGAAAGTCCATGAAGTGTGCGACTAATGGCGCTGACAATTTTTTAGTCTTGATTGCTGACCTATGTTCGGTCAGCCGGGTTTTAATTGCTCTAGAGGTTTCGCCCACGTAACCCAGGTTGCAAGGGCATACGAGCAGGTAAATCACATTGCTAGTGTTACATGTCCACAGATCATTAGCTGTGATGTTATGTCCATTCAACTGAAATGTCTCTCCTGTTATAATGTCATTACAGGATTGGCAGGAGCCACATCTTGAAGTGCCTTTCACAGGGTTAACACCTTGTATCGATTTTTGTATGAAAGAGGGCCTTTCAGAGGTGCCTATGTGTCTTGATCTTACCACAAAGTCTTTTAGATTTTTGTTTCTTCGATGAGCAAACATCGGTTTCTTAAGTTTAGGTTTGGATGGCTCTATGTTCAGTAAGTGGCAATTCGCATTCACTATCTGTCTAATTGTAGCATTCATGGTTGAATGTCGTGTGACACACACCAATTTAGGTTCCTGGACTTCATTTTTTGGTCTTAAGAGTACATCCCGGTCGTAGTATCGGGCTCTCTTATAGGCTTCACGGACTAACCGGTGAGGGTATCCTCTATCAAGGAATTTTTTCTTCATCTTTTCAGACTGAATATCGTAGTCCTTAATATTTGTACAGTTTCGTCTCACCCTGAGAAACTGTGAGAAGGGTATTCCATCCTTTTGGCTCCTCGGGTGATAGCTCGAGAAGTGGAGCAAGGTATTTCTTGAGGTGGGCTTAGTGTACAGGTCCACTTCCAATTTATTATTTTCATTTCTGATATATACATCCAGAAACTCAACTTGGGTAGCATTAGCCTTGGCAGTGAAATTGAGATTTTCATCCGCAAGATTTATCCACTCCAAAAATTCTTTCAGAGCCTGTTCCCCACTGGTCCAGATGAAAAAAATATCATCAATGTACCTGTGCCAGTGGGAAACAGACTCATAGAACGGGGCCATCTCATTGTATATATTATGTGCCTCAAAGAGAGCCATGTATATATTAGCTATGGACGGAGCCATGGCCGCCCCCATGCTCACGCCCTTAATTTGCTGATATATGTGGTTTCCAAATTGGAAGACATTCTCCTGCAATACTATAGACAAGCACTCGTAGACAAATTGCTTGTTGCAAGGTATCTGATGTAGATTTATGAACCACATGGTGGCATCAAGTGCTCCTTTTTGTGGGATATTACTATATAGCGCTTCAACATCAAGCGTAACAAGAAGATCCTTATTCTCATTAAATGTTAGGTTTTCTACCTTTGCTATTATTTCACCAGTATCTTTAATGTATGATGGAGATAGTGAAATATAAGGTCTCAATATATTATCTACATACTTTGAGATAGCTTCTGTGGGAGTGCCGATTGTTGAAACTATTGGTCGATAGGGTGGGTCCTGTTGATTCTTGTGCATTTTGGGCAGACCATAAATGCACGCTAGTTTCCCTTGAGAGGTATTTAGGAATTCATATTCTTTTTTGGTTATTATTTTCCTATCTAGTGCTCTCTTTGTTGTTTCGCGGATTTTTCTCACTACCCTATCAGTTGGATTGTTCATAACTTCTTTATAGAATAGGGGATCGTTCAGCATATTAAGCATATTAGTTTCATATGCATTGCAGTCTATGAGGACAATACCACCTCCCTTGTCACTGCTTTTTATTATCAGTGATTTATCATTTTTTAGATTGAGTAAAGAGTCGTGTTCCTCTTTCGAGATATTATATTTTGATTTAGGGACAAATCTTAGGGCGTGATCTAGTTTGGCAAGGACAACTTTCTCAAACATCGCCATCTCCGGGCCAAGTTGGTCCAATGATGGTGTGAATGTTGAGGGTAGGGCTACAATATTGTTTGTTATATTGTCCTGCTCAATTTCCGCTCTATCCATAAAGAACTTTTGAAGTCTTATTTTTCTGAAAAATGCATGCACATCTTGATACATTTCAAATAGATTAACATTAGCATGTGGGACAAAGGTCAAACCTTTTGAGAGTAAAGATATGTCTGAGGCTTTAAGGTTATGTTTAGAAAGGTTGAAGATTGGTATCACATCCATTGCCTCTGGTACTGCCTGCTGCGAGTCTCCAGATAATGTTGAGGCTGAGCTTCCATGGGGTGTTGATATGTCTGATGTTGACCCCGGGTTGACGGTTGAAAGCGTACTCTCTGCCGTCCCCGTTTCCCTCCTCGGTATCCTAAAAAAGGCTGGCGCATATTTCTACGGCCATTTTGGGGGTTATAATGACCATCATCCTGGTAATTTTGTTCATTGTCAGATTCAGGGTCAGAGGAGTCAGAAAAATTATTTATTCTTTGGTGATTGTAGTTTCCTTCACCCTGCTGGTTATCTGGTTTATAGAAACTTTCACCTAGATAGGGGTATGCACGTTCTAAAGTGTAAAACCTCTTATCCTTTGCGAATTTTTCCTGTTTTCTCTTAGTTAGATATTCAGCAAAGGATAGAATATCCTTATTCAGAGATTCAAGTTGCTTCTCTGCGTCTGTTAATACTGTGGATGTTTTAATTTTGTTTTCTAGTTCTTCTATTTCTTTTTTGATCTCTGAGGCTAACTCTTTGGAGGTAGAAATAATAAGGATCATAAGGTCCCTTGAGCACCTACTAGCTATCATGCTCCACTTGTGTATGAATGACTTTATATCTACGAATAACCCCGGGATATTTCTGACACGTAAACCTAGCGGGATGATAGCGGATTTCAAATAATTTAACATAAACTCGCCATGAGCCTCTATCCTTATTAATTTCTTTTTCAGGTTTGAAAGCTTCACTAGGTCACTATTACTCTGAGGTTTTGACATAAAGCTAGAACCCGATGGTACACTAGTGCCAACCAGGGTGGCAAAATCATCGTCCGAGAAACCAAATGTTTCCATGTGGGCCATTGTGAAAACTAACGGTAAGGTGTTGAAAGGATAAATAAGAAAAGGTAAAGACAGAAATAATAACAGAGAACGCTAACGCATAGGTATAAATAGCGGTAAATTAATACACAAAAAGGCAGAACGGTCCCACACGGAAACCCGTGGGTAATAGACTGTAGGTAACAAGGACCCCCTGATAAGGATCAATATCCTGGGACAGGGTAAACAAAGTATGAAAAGTAACACTCCCAGGCATACACTAAGGAAAGTACACAATAGATTCAACAAACAAACTAGTTCAGTTTAGAAAAGTATATTTTTTAATTTGATTAAAAAGAAATATTAAAATTTGGTGCATTAGTCACAATTGATAAAAATAGCAATATAATGATACATATGTATTCACAAAGCAGATTAAAAAGAGGTTAGATGGCATCCGGTCGACGCGTTTCGACATACAAAATATGTCTTCATCAGGACTTTTACCATCAAAATTCTGTAAAAAAGATCATAACAGGTTTTTAATGTTATTGGTTTCCTATCGTGACAGATTTGCAACAGAACTAGTTACATGTTTGTTACACCATTCTATTGGTAAGAATATAATATTCGTTTCACATTCTTGATATAACGCTTTAATTAAACATCTCAAAAACCTATGCGTATACATTAATCTCAAAAACAAGGCATGATGTAATTTATGTACGTAAATCTGGCAAGGTTAGCCTGACAAAAGAGTATTGTCCTAATCATAGAGTATAGCAAACCTAATTCTACTAGGGACATATTGAAAAGTTGGTACAGTTGTAAACACTCCTTTTTTGTGATCCAATCTGAAGAATTAAATCAAATGATGTGAATGATAGTCATTATTACATTTTGCACCATATATGTTTAAAAGTGGGTACAGTTGATAAAAATACTTTTTTATAATCCAATCTCATGATTACTTGGTACATTTTGCACAAAACATATTCACAATCATGTTTGCATATGGCTGTCACTAGACTATGAATAAGGCCTACTCACTCGTGCTTACTAAGGTAGTAAATTGTTTTTGAGATTAATGTATACGCATAGGTTTTTGAGATGTTTAATTAAAGCGGTATATCAAGAATGTGAAACGAATATTATATTCTTACCAATAGAATGGTGTAACAAACATGTAACTAGTTCTGTTGCAAATCTGTCACGATAGGAAACCAATAACATTAAAATCCTGTTATGATCTTTTTTACAGAATTTTGATGGTAAAAGACCTGATGAAGACATATTTTGTATGTCGAAACGCCTCGACCGGATGCCATCTAACCTCTTTTTAATCTGCTTTGTGAATACATATGTATCATTATATTGCTATTTTTATCAATTGTGACTAATGCACCAAATTTTAATATTTCTTTTTAATCAAATTAAAAAATATACTTTTGTAACTGAACTAGTTTGTTTGTTGAATCTATTGTGTACTTTCCTTAGTGTATGCCTGGGAGTGTTACTTTTCATACACTTTATGAATATACTGTCATGCCGTTTGGGTTGTGTAACGCCCCTGCGGCATTTCAGTATTTTTTGAATGATGTTCTAAAGGAGTTTGTTGATGTTTGTGCGGTTGTCTATATAGATGACATTCTTATTTATTCTGACAACCCCTCACAACACCATGTTCAGGTGTCTCAAGTATTGCAGAGACTAGGGGAAAACAGACTGTTTTGCAAACTATCCAAGTGTGAGTTCGATGTGTGTGAAGTGGAATTCCTTGGAGTGGTGTTGAGTCATTCGGGTTTGCAGATGTCAGAAAGAAAGGTAAAGGCAGTGCAGGAATGGCCGGTTCCGGCAAGTGTGAAGGATTTACAACGTTTTCTAGGGTTCTCAAACTACTACCGTAGATTCATAGCTCAGTTTTCTCAGGTGGCTGCCCCCCTGTCTCGATTGCTAAGAAAAGGGGTTCCTTTCTTGTGGACAGAAGTTACTGATGGAGCCTTCCAGACTCTAAAAGCAGCTTTTACTACAGCACCGATTCTGGCCCACCCTAAGCCGGAACATCCTTTTATAGTCGAAGCAGATGCTTCGGATGAAGCTGTGGGGGCTATCTTATCACAAAGGAATCACCTCACGGGGCAACTCCATCCAGTAGCCTACCTCTCAAAGAAACTCAGTTTGGCAGAAAAGAACTACACTATAGCTGAGAAGGAACTGCTGGCCATCAAAAAGGCATTTCAGGAATGGCGGCAATATTTGTGGGGAGCTGCGTTTCCTGTTACTGTATTTTCCGATCATCGAAACTTACAGTATATGAAAACAGCACGCAATCTCACTCAGAGACAAATGAGGTGGATGCTGTTTTTCTCCGAGTATGACTTCGTGATCACCTTTCGTCCTGGGGCTGACAACAGAAAGGCTGATACCCTATCCAGACAACATCAGGGGGAGAACTCAATAGAAATCCCCAGACTTGAGTCCATTGTGGATCCGGACAAGGTTGTGTGTGTATTACAAGCTGATTCTTTCTTGGATCGCATCAGCCGAGCAAAGACTCCGGGGGAGTGGGTAGCATGGGCCACCCAGGGAAGAGGTCGCATGATAAAGAAAGGCCTTCCTTTTCAAAACACCAAACTGTTTCTCCCAGATGATGCTACGAAAAAGACTGCTTTTAACTGGTGCCACGATTCTCAGTTGGCTGGACATCAAGGGGTGTGTAAAACCGTGCAGCTGATGCAGAGGTATTTCTGGTGGGATACAGTCAAGAAAGATGTGGTATCATGGGTAAGATCGTGTAGTGAATGTGCCATGGCCAAGAATGAGACTGGGAAAAGGAAAGGATTGTTGATTCCCCTACCGACTCCTAAAAAACCGTGGCAGACCATTAGCCTAGATTTTGTCACTGGTTTGCCTCCTGATCAAGGGATGACCGCAATTTTAGTTGTGATTGACAGTCTTACCAAATTGGGTCATTTCGTTCCCTGTGTGAATCTGCCTACGGCAGGACAGACAGCACAACTACTGTTGTCCAACATCATTAGGCTACACGGGGTACCCGAGGTCATCATATCAGACAGGGGTCCCCAGTTCATCGCCAGATTCTGGAAGTTTTGGTGTCAGGCCTTAGGTATCCGTTCCTCCCTTTCAACCAGCTTCCATCCGCAGACGGACGGACAAACGGAACGGTTGAACCAAACCCTGAAGAAGTATCTTAGGTGCTATGCTGCGGAGGCTCATGATTCATGGGTTTCCTTATTATGGATGGCGGAGGTAGCCTATAATAACGCTTGGCACTGTTCTCTGGGGGTGTCCCCGTTTTGTGCTACTTACGGGTATGATGCTAGGATTCTTCCCGTTTCCATCCCTGAAGCAATAGCCAATCAGCCTACAGTTTTGGGTCAGATGCGTAAAGTACAAGCCATTCACCAGAAAATTAGGTTTCACCTAACGAAGGCTAAGAGAGAGTATAAGACCTATGAAGACCGACACAGGAAACAGGGACCAACGTATGCCGTGGGTGATAAGGTATGGCTTTCGACTAGGAATATCAAATTCAAACTCCGTAGCATTTTTCACCCCAGGTTCATTGGGCCATATGTAGTGTTAAAGAAGATTAATCCGGTGGCCTATAAATTGAAACTGCCTGGTTCCCTTCGCATACACCCTGTCTTTCATTGTAGCTTGTTGAAACTTGCATTTGCAGACCGACGCAGGGCTCCTCCTCCTGTGTTGTGTGATGGGGGTTTTGAATACGTGGTGAGGAGCATCAAGGATTCCAAGTACAGGAGGGGTGTGTTGTGGTATCTGGTGTCGTGGAAGGGGTATTCAGTCGAAGACGACTCCTGGGAACCGGTGTCCAACATCCACGCCCCTGATGCTATCCGATCCTTCCATCGAAGGTTTCCTACGCGGCCTGGGCCTAATAGGCGCTGAGAGGAGGACCTACTGTCAGGACCCGTACCTGCGCCTACATTACTGTGTCTGGGGGATGACATACAGTTAATGAAAAAACGGGCGCCGAACAAACTACATTACCCAGAAGCCCCGGGTAAGGCTATTTCAGTTCCTGTGACACGCATCCTGTTGCATGTTATTCCGTTTCTTGGATTCAGTGAAGGAAGGAGGAACGTGTCGGGGGTTCCCGCTACAACGTGAAGGAAGCTGTTCAGGCTGAAGGTTTTGCCTCCAGGTAGGAGCGGTTCCCCGCCCTTCCGAGACCGCCTTTGAGCAGAGCGCTGTGGGGGCTCCCACGCGTTGCCGTGAATTTAGCGCGCAGTGAAGGAACTGCGGCGCTTGACTATTTGTTTTCCGGACTGCAACGGAGCGTGGTGGTTTACCGCGACTCGCTTCTGCATGACAAACGAAGCGCTCATTGTTTATTATACGTGCTGGTTGTTTTGGAACTTAAGAGCGGAGCGCAGTGGTGAAAGGAGCCACGCGCTGCCGTCTTTTCTGGCAGTTACCTTTGTTTCGTACTACCTTGGGTAGGTGGTGCACGGTGGCAGCAGCTGCTCTGTGTATTCAGAACAAGCGCTTGTGTATAGTGGATCTATTGGTTATTGTGACGCTTGAGGAGCACGGTGGTGGTCGCAACTGCGTGTTGCCGTGGCAAGCACATATTGATGACTTGAGAAGGTTGTGCACTTACAGTGTCAGAGATTCTTATACTGTTCAACAACATGCCATATTTGATGAAAGCTTATTTCTCGTGCCTGTGATTCCTTCAGGGGCTTGTGTGCTTCCACCTAGCAGAGCGGAGTGCTGTGGTTTTTGCTTCCCACGCATTACCGTATCTGTTTGGTCAACATTATAGCTTCTACATATTATTTCCCCTGTGTTCAGTTAACCTTTGATCAAGCTTCATTCAGAACTCCTTATTTTGGATAGCTTGAGTTCTTACTAAGGTATAAGGGAATGCCATTATGATTCATTTTGTGTGAGCTTCATGTATGGGATTGTTTCTTAACATATGCATATTCCCTATAGGGCTCAAGCGCATATCCTCAGAAGGGGAATCAGAGAACACCAGTTTGCCAAGTTTTGCTTTATCTCACAGGTACCTAGTTTCAAGGGGTACTAGCTGGTTATTGGTTGTGTTGGTTGTATGGTGTTCTTACCTTTGTATGTTCTGTCGTTTCAGGTACTTCCCTTTCCCAGCAGACCCCTTCCTTCCCTTCCCTGTTTATTATTTTGCAATTACCCCTCGCCTAATGGCTCAAATCCTCTGTTGATATTAATCAGAGTGTTTGTGACGTTTGGAGGTGGGCTTTATACTCACCATCCGGATCCTGTGGAGCGTACCTTGACACTAAGCACTCAGGGGTCCTCCGCTCCATACGTAAATGTCTTATGGACTTAGAGGGGGAAATCAAAACTCTTGAGCGACGATTGTTGACCGGCGCCGACAGCTTAGATGGGGAGAAACTTGTGGAGCTACTATGTGAATACAACACAGCAGCTGACGAAGAGATCAAGTATCTTGGTAAATACGCCACTGTTAGAGCATACGGTGAGAGCGAGGGGCCTGGGTCGGTTTTAGCTCAACTACTTAAGAAACGCAGAGAAATTGTGAATACGGTTTGGGTGAAGTCCACTGAGGGCGGGCTTTTACCTGAAGCTGCGGAATTGGCTGATAGATTGTGACAATATTATTCTGAGCTCTATGCTTCTAGGAACACTGCGACTTACGATGAGATCATTGATTATCTGTCCCACATACGACTTCCTTGGCTTACTAACACACATAGGGGATACCTCATGAGGCCCATAGAGAAAGATGAAATTCTTCTTGCTTTAACTAGCATGAGGGCAGGGAGCACTCCAGGGTCGGATGCATTCTACAGGGCTTTCATAGATTTATTGCTCCCACTGTTATCCGCTCTCTTTGACAATATGTGTTTGACAGGTAATATGCCTCTATCCATGTCCGAGGCGGTGATAGTAGCACTTCTTAAGACTGGTAAATCCTCGGAGGAGTGTGCATCATATCGTCCTTTGTCTCTACTTAACGTAGACAAGAAGATATTTGCAGAGATCCTTGCAAACAGACTAGTACCCCTGGTCTCACTCTTGGTGGCAACAGAACAGGCGGGGTTTGTCCCCAGCAGAAATCTAATTTACAATTTGCGCACTGTCTTTAGAGCCTTACAGCATATCAAGCCAGAAACGCCTGCAGTGGCGGTCTTCTTAGATATAGAGAAGGCATTTGATTCTGTGGAGTGGTGTTTATGAAGCATGTTTTGTCTTGGAAGGGAGTGAACCCGGTCTTTTTACAACTAGTTGGCACACTTTACAGTAAACCCATGGCCCGCATTAAGATAAGCAATTTAGTGACGGACTCTGTACGCATAACCCGGGGGACGAGGCAGGGTTGCCCTTTATCTCCATTGCTCTATGCTTTAGTGGCAGAGCCTCTAGCTTGTGCGCTGCTGGAATATCATCAAAATCATGGTATATGTTTCCCACGCTACAAAATTATAGTGTCCATGTATGCTGATGATACTCTCCTATACGTCAGACACCCTGAATCTAACGTCTCTGCTGTGTTACGGGAGGTGCTGCGATTTTGTGGGCTTTCAGGACGGCATGTGAATTGGCCAAAATCTATCATTTTTCTCCATACGCCGAATACCCCTCATTTTGAACTTCATTACCCTCTGCAATGGACCACAGATGCGGTCAGATATTTGGGTATCAAAATCCACACGGACTTTGACACGGTATTCAAAGAAAATTACGGGACAACGTTTAGCAAGCTGGAAGATGATGTTGAAAAGTGGATTAAGCTTCCGCTATCACTTCTCTGTAAAATATACATCATAAAAATGGTGGTGTTGCCGCAGCTTCTGTTCTTATTTATTAATATACCCATGATTCTGCCTGGTGCCTTCTTTGACTGTCTCACCTCTCTGATGGTTAGATTAGCGTGGGTGGGTTAGCAGCCGCGCGCGAAGTGGCAGATCTGGGTGCTTCCCTATTCTGTGGGTGGACTTGGTGCACCGGATTTCAATTTATATTACAGGGCCGCACAATGTTCTCATGCATATTATTGGATGCATGGCCCCCCAGATATACCTCACCTTCGTATAGAAATCAGAGGTGGCCGCCCCACTCCCGCACCCTGCCCTGTTGTTTCAAGTGGCAGATCGCAGGACTTGCATATTAGATTCTATTAATGCCACGACACAAGCTTGGCACTATTTATTACAATTGCAGGCCGGTGCAATATTGTATTCCCCATTATCCTTATTAGAATTGTGCACATGGTTGCCTCCCTGCAAAGAGAAAGGGGTCACACAAGCACTACATGCCCTGGGTGTATGTGCTGTGGGGGAATTGTTTGACGATGGGGTTGCTAAAGGTTGGGAGGAATTTGCTACCAACGAAGCAGAACCTACTATTTTGATGAGATTCCAATTTCATAGAATGCGACATGCAATGAGAGAGCAACTGGGTGACAACTATCTGGAACCAGCTGAATTGGCGGTTTTAACTTTCACATGCGCGCGAAATCCCCCAAACGCATATTAGCTACCATTTACAATTCATCTATGTCATATAGAGCTACCCACTACACCAAGGCACGTTTAGCATGGCAAAGCGACTTGAACATAGATATAACAGACACGTTGTGGTCCTAATGGGGTACCAGCACTAAGCAGATTTCACTAAATGGCTGGCACCGTCTGGTACACTTCAAGTTCCTAACTAGGATTTATTATAAGTCAGAGAGGCTACACAGGTACGGTTTGAAGGAGACTGCGAACTGTGAACGATGTCACGCTGGGTTGGCGGACTTCCTCCATCTGGCCTGGATGTGTCTGTGAATTGCAGCCTTTTGGGTCTCAGTCTTTAAGGAAATAGGTCTGATCACTAACCTGCCCCTCAACCCTGACCCTATGCTAACACCGTTAGGTTACTCCAAGTCAATTCCCAAAGGGGTCAGGCGACTAGTGGACATGGGAATGATGACGGCCAAGCACAGGGTTGCTATCAACTGGTTTCGTGGTCATCTCCTTAGGCTCACACAATGGAAAAATGACATGAAATTCGGTTGTACACAGACGGAGATCTTTACAGAGCTTTTCCCTCCACGTAGCAGGCCAAAAAAATCCTGGGAACTGTATAATACTTACAAGCTCACATATGACTCTGGTGTTAACAGTTCACCTTCACGGACGCAGAGTTAAACTGTTTGTGTCAGGGGTACATCTCTTTTCGCCGTGTAATCTATGCTGGTCTTGCTTTCCAGGTGTGTGCACCATAATTGCTGTGACATCTGTAATCTATCTATAATGATTAAACGAGCGGGGTTTGTTTATGTGCAGGGTTGCCAGTGGGAGTTGGTGCTTTTTAATATTTCAATACGATATAAGACCTTATACAAGAGTTCAAATAAACAATGTATGCCACACGAATTAGAATTTTTACAATCTCAGGCGCCTCATATCTCCCTGCGTGAAACCGGTAACCCTTCGGTTTCTCCAACAGGGAGATGGCAGACCCAAGCACCAGTGAAGGCGCCTAAGCTCCTCTACATGAGACGGCTAGCAGGCGAGTCCCAGCCAACAGAGGAGTTACTGGTTAGCAGTGAACCCGTCACCGTATTAATTGATGTGACGGTGGTTCGGAGGAGTTGTGCATATGCACTCTTACCGCCCAGAATGAATAGCTGAACGTGGGAGAAGTCCGACTCTGGAATCTCAAGTCAAATAATCGGCGCTGCTGTCTTGTTTACCTCACTTTTAACACCATTCCCGGCGTCGCATCCGAGTCACGTGATGCGGGACTCGTATTCGACGCTGGGAATTGTAGTTTGGCTATGGGTGTTTCGAGGCCAGGTGTGTGTGAGGAGGGCAGTTAGTGCACAACCGGCATTTGGATTCTGACAGACAGTGTGCTACTACACCATAATTTAGTAATTTATTTGCAACAGAGTGCTAAAAAATGCACCACCGGCTATATCCTACTCCCATGCTACTCTCCTGCTAAATGAGTTTGGCTGGTTTGCAACAGTTCTTCTTTGTGTGACACTTGGATTTTTCACAATCGCTATGATGCCATTGATGTTACATTGATGGCAGCACTCTAACTCTGAAAACTGTTCGAGCACCACAGGATGGGGTGAGGGTTTGATGTCCTTTTACTTAACAGGTCCACCACCATTTATCTGATCAAGCATGGCTACCGATATATAAAGGACACACATGGAACCTAAAATAGTAAGGGGGAGAAAGTAGTATTTTTGGTATGACCACATTCTTACTAAAGAAGTTGTGCTTCGTTCTTAAAAATCTGCATACGTCTCTCTTGTGTATTGTAGGATAATCACTCACCATGTGCATGACCTCCACTGTCCTTCTGTGTGCATTTTTCTTGAGTGGATATTATGATAATCTGGCTTGGATTCTGTCTCGCGCAATAAAAGGACCACGCAGTGTCAGCGTAAAAGGCCATTTTATTAGACCAGGCTGCGTAATCTGTACATAACAATAAACGTAACAGGTAATAACATCAAAACCCCCACTCACACTCCCCTCTCATTCGTTTCACTTGTTCCACTTCGTCACAAACCCCCAGAATCTCCATACCATACTTTATTCCTGCCCCTCAATCACTTGTCATCCAGCCCACTCCTTGCGTCCTTCCAGTCATGCCTCTATCCGCCATTCGAACTCCCCCCCCAAGGGATGGGTGTGCCCGTTCTTGACCCCCCTGTCCCTTCAAAGTACCGCCAACCAGGAAACCCCCTGTAGGGCGGTTACCTGCCCCCCCACCTCTCAGGTCTGACAGCCCGCACCAAGCACACCCGCACTCACTCCCTGCGACACCAGATAGCCTCATTCCATAACTTGCTCACTACATCTCTCATCTCCATCATGTAATAAGCATTGCCCAGCTGTGACAAGTGTACTCCGTCGTCCCTAAAAACTAAAGGTTCCTCGAGTCGAATCCCTCCGTGTGCAATCACTTTGATGTCTTTGTCACCACAGTACAGTCTCATTGCCCTGTTGAGCTTCCTTCGTGCCTTTTCGATCACCCCATGCTTCATAGCCCCTCTCCACACTTTCCAGGGGACCAACTCTGTCCAGGCAATGTAGGTCCCTGCAAGCCTAGATTTCAGCACCTCCAGGTCTCGTTGCATGAGCTGTAAAAGCGCCAAACCTGACAGCTGCACCAAATCATTTTCTCCCAGATGTATTATCAACAAATCAGGGCATCCCCTTTGTGGGATCATCTTCGCGAGCCAGGGCAGTAGTGCCCCCCATCGCATGCCACCTTTGCCCCACCATTGTACCTTGTGCAAGTGTCCTTTCAGTCCCAGGTTACGGCCGTAAACCTGTTGCTCCGCATATTTGGACGCCCAATACACGAAGGAGTGCCCAACAATCCATGTCACCGTCTTACTGTCAGGTCCACCCATGCAACCTACGAAGAGAAAGATGTTAGAAACAAGAACAGCAAAACCATGAATCAACCAACAGCCTACCTGGGACCATCTCATTTCCTCACATACCTCTCACAACAGCGTGACTTCCACCGCCCAATCCTCCTAATCCTATCCCAGGACCACCCCAACCTGGCCGCAGCTGTCGCAGCCCCAATCCTAAAGGAGTGAGTCCCGAAACCAGACACATCCAGACCCAATAGTCGCAAAGCCTTGCGCAACACAGCCAACAATTGTCCTGCCGTCAGTCTCGCGCCTGATGCATGACAGAAAATTTCACCACGTGCCACACTCACCGTCCTCAGGAAAGTCCGCCATTCAACCACAGGGCATACACCCCCACCCTCCGTCTCATTCAGCCACACCCACTTACCCCTGCCCAACTGATCAGTCTTCGAGCACCGCAACCAAATACCCAAGTGACCTCCATCCACTCGAATCTCCTCGAACAACCTACCAGCCACACTCCTTGTACCCCGCAACTCAGACACCCTGAACGCCCCGAAAAACATCCACACAATACACAATCGAAAAAGGCCAACCTCCACCAGGTCGTAACAACATTCCGGCAACACCCCAACCAGCCGGACCAACAACTCAAAAGTAACCGCTTCCCGCAGCCTCTCTCCCCCCCCACTCCTGCATTCCCAGCCCCAACCCCACAACATCCTGCTCACGATCACATCCTTAGTCGGATCAAAACACAGAAACAAGGCACAGTAAAAGGATATCCCCGCCAATTTACCAGAAATCGTGGCCGCAGTCAAACCTCTATCAATACAGTCCAGCACAAACCGTCTGAGCCCTTGTTCCACTTCAGACTCAACCCCCACGACACAATCCGGATTCCAACCCATGAAAGCACTAAATTCAGACCATGCCAAACGATACGTCCGTTCGTGGTGTTTGCTACAGAACCCTCCACCCGGCCAATCATCCTCACTCCCCCAAGGCCCAGATACCGGCCGGCAGCTCGGTATTGCATGTATCCGCTCCCGGTGCCAGGTGCCGAAACCGCTGCCACTGCGAATGAAACACCACATTCAACCGCAAACAGGCCAGCATGAACCTCCGCAACAGCCGCAACACTCTCAGGTCCCTTGCCCTCTGATGATTCACCAGATCCACCACCGTCATGTTGTCCACATGGAAGAGCACCAACCTGTTTCGAAATTCCTCCCCCCACACCTCCAGTGCCACCAGTAAAAGGAAGAATTCCAAGAAAGCAATGCTCCTCCCTTGTTTGAGCCATGAGGCTGGCCAGCTCTCCGCACACCACCTTCCGTCCCAGAAAACTCCAAACCCCGCTGACCCAGCGGCATCAGAGTAAATTTGGCATTGCCAGACCGCCCTCTCCTCGTCAAAGTCCAGGGACACACCGTTAAAGTCTTGCAGGAATGCAATCCAGGTCCGCAAGTCGGCCCTTACCCCCATGGAAATCCTGACTCTGTGATGTGGAAGCACTGCCTCCGACATGGCCTTGCCGAGCTGCCTACCGAACGTCCGCCCTGCACGCACCACCCTACACGCAAAGTTAAGGAAACCTAGGAGTCTCTGAACCGCTCGCAAAGGAATCCGCTTCTCCCCAACCACCCATTCCAGACATGCCAGTATCTCCGCCACTTTGGCCGCAGAGAGGCGCGCCAGCCACTGCACCGAGTCCAGCTCGATCCCCAGAAATGTCAGGCAGCAGCTGGGACCAGCCGTCTTCTCCGGTGCTAGAGGCACACCAAACTGAAGGGCCATCCCTTGGAATCGCGACAGGGCCCTGCCCCAGTCCCCGGAACCCGCCCTCCCCAGGAAGAGGAAATCATCCAAGTAGTGAGTGACCTTGCGGCAACCCACTGACTCGCACCATGACCCACTGCAGGAAAGTGCTGAACAGCTCGAAAAGAGCGCAGGAGATGGCGCACCCCATGGGCAAAACCTTGTCCACGTAGATGCCCCCCCCAAAACTGCATTCCTAAGAGTGAAAAATCCGCCGGGTGAATACGCAGTAAATGGAAGGCCGACTTGATGTCGCATTTCCCCAATTCGGCCCCCACCCCCCCACACCCTCACCAGACGGATCCCGTCGTCCACCAACGCATACAGCACTCTAGAATCCTCCTCTGCATTAAAGTAATTCACAGACTGACCCTCCGGCCATGACAGGTGGTGTATCATTCTGAACTCACCCTCCTCTTTCTTCGGCACCACCCCCAACGGAGAGATGATCAGATCATTCAAAGGCCAGTCAGTAAACGGGCCAGCCACCCTTCCTTCCTCAACCTCCTTCCTCAATATTACAGACAAAACACTAGGCAATTCCTTAGCAGATCTCAGATTGTCGGCCCAACGGCGCTCCCTAGGACCTTGGTAGCCCACTCTAAAACCCTCTGTGAAACCCCAGAAAAGCTGCGCCGCCGCCTCCTGATACAGGTAGCACGATGTTAAAATCTAGTTTGCGACATCAACATTATCGGCGCCATCTTGTCCCTTTTCAGGCTCATAAGTAGCAGCCATTTTGAATGCCATGGCCTGTCTGCCCACTGCCGATAGCCAGCGCGTCTCTCTCTCTCCCTCTAACCTCGCAAGCATCCCCCCGCACGCTGACAGCCCCCCGCTCTCACATGCTTGGGCCATAAACCTCCCCTTCAGCGCAACCCTGCCTCGGAACCACATCCCGTTCCCAACTAAACACCTCCCTCCATCCCTTTCATGATCTTGTATCCTTTGATAAACCCCCTTTCCTCTGTGCCCGATTGTCCTGCTCGTTCCCAGGCCGCCACCTGGCCCTGCGGATGCAGTTTATTGCCCCCATACAGTAGGAAGCTGCCCTCTTCAAAGGATCTACAACTGATCAAAGCCCCCACCCCATGAGATCCGATCAGCCGCACACATCACCTGTTGAGACCGGGGTGGGGACTTCTACTGTAAATGTGTGTGGGAACGGGCATGGAGCGGGGATTCCGAGGATGTCTTTCCGTACATCAAAGTATTTGCAAGAATGTGCCACATATAATAAACTGCAATAAAGACCATAAACCTGTGTATAAGAGGCCAAGGCTCAGAGATGCGGTCAGAGCACCTCGAGAAGATACCCTGTTGTCTGATTTGATGTGTTCTGCTCCGTCGGAATAAACTCCTGTTTCCTGCCTTCCAGTCTCCAGCGCCTGCCTCTTTGTTTGATAGATTCGAGTGGTATGAAAAGGGATTAACGCCGGGCAATACTTAAACGTTCTTGGTCGACATCGGCCCTACCTTTTCTACAACGAGAGCCACAGGGCCATCGCCTCCACCCTAACCGGTGTAGGCGCCCTTCTGTCCAGGGTGGCCCCACCCTTTGGCGTTCCTCCACTGTTCAGAGGGAGTAGCAAGGGTGAGGCACTGAGTAAGGGCATGTTTCCCGCCGCATTTCGAGCACTCATGCTTGAACTTACAGGGATACCTGGAACAATACCCCCTATTGTAGCTCCAAGAGGCCCCCGTGGAATATCCCCCTGACTTGGACTGTTGACCCGAGACGATGGTGCTGGGCACTGTACCTCCACCCGCCCCGCTTTGGGCGGGACGCGGCGGAAAGGACCGATACACAACCGGCAAGCCGCTGGCCGTGTACGTGGACGCAGTGGAGTACGTGGATGCCATCCACTGCACCCATAGTTCCTGATCCACCTCCCCCCAACTCTTTTCGGGATTCGCACTGACCGTGGCTCTAAACTCCTCATCATAACTCAGCCAGGCAAAACCCCCGAACTGCATCTGAGCTTTGCGAATGATGTCCATATATTTGAAAAGCTCAATCGCCCTGTCCAAATACTTTTCGCAGTAAATGCTGGCATAAATCAAGAATGCAGATGTCCAGTTCTCCATCGTCACCGGCACCCTAGGGCGCCTCGTCAGCTCCCACTCCTCCTCTTTGGAACCCTCCTTAGCCTGCACCTCTCTATGCAGGAGCTTAAAGACATCCACAAATTCATGCCTCCAGATCCGTGCCCTGAGTTTCTCTGAGAGATGCGAGCCCAATGGCATTGCCAAACCCATGTACGGTAGCTTCTTCGGCACCTTCACTCCTTTCTCCTTTTTACCCTCCCCTTTGTCCGTATGCACCCCCAACGTCACCGACTTACCGTCCACCTTCTCACCATCCTCAGGTGGACCGCCCGATGGCTTCTCCACCTCCCACACTGAACCATCGCCAACTCCCACTGACCTGCAAGTCCTCTTAGGTCCCTCCCCCCCGGGGACCGTCATCCCAGCCATAACTCTCTTAGGGGACCCCTCCACTGCCTTCTTGGCCCTGACACGCCTCTGCGCCTCCTCTAACTTGGCCTCCCGTTCCTCCTCAGAGGTCAGGATAGGAGGCCCCTCAATTTCGGACCCCCACACTGCTCCCACTCTGGCCCTGGTCTCCTCAGCCCACCGGACCTCCCGGATTTGCTCCAAGAGCCTCTGCACCTGTTCCTGTCTTCCCAGGACATGACGCCCCAGATCTGCGGGGGTGGGGGCGGGCAGTAGCCCATGAGACCCTCCCCGGGCGGGAAACAACCCCCTAGGATAGGACCCGGGGCCCACCCCCCCAACATCCAGAAATCCAGGCCCCAGGAACACCCCCTCCTCTACCTGCCTCCCAGCCGACTCCCGTCCCGCAGGGGCAGGGGTGGGCGCCCTAGAACTCGTGGACAGGACGATGGGGGCATCATCCCATTGCCCCACGACCCTTGGCTCTGTACCCCCAGCCTTTCCCAACCCCAAGGACAGGTCCTCTACATGATCCCCTTCCTCCAAGGTTTGAACTGCCCCTTCAGACCCAGGGAGGTCCAAAGCAACAGCAGACAACCGGGTGCCCGGCCCTGGCCCATCGCCCACCTCTACAGGCACCAGCGCAACAGCCTGTTGCTCCTGCTGGGGCTCTACGCCCCCTTGACAATCCCAGACGCCCCGGGCAAGAACTGGAGCGGGGGAAGACTCGCAGGGGCAGGCTCTTTCGTTTCCCGCCCCGCGCCGAGTCCCTCGGTGCTCCACCCCCCCACGCCCAGCCCCCGGACCCTGCCCCGAAAAATCATCCTCCTGGCATGCAATAACTGCTGCCGCGACCCTCGCCGAGGCTGCGCGCGGGGTCCTAGCACACCCGACCCAAGACTGGCCCAACACACCTGGCTGCAGGAGATCTTCTCTCCCGGCGCGTGCCAGCAGCACAGGGCCGCCCGCACTTCCTCCGACGAAACTCCTGACATCGCCGATTCTTGCGCGGCTGGCGTGGGAAACTGGACCTGCTGCCGTCAGACAGCCACGTGACGTGAGCAAGTCGAAGAAATCACCCCCGGCCTGCTCTAACACTGACCCTAACCTGTTCACACTATCCCTCTCTTTCTCCCTCCTGATGGTGCCAGGCGCAGGAAGAGGAAGTTCCCTTCCTCCCCTGCGCCTATATACCCACCCCCTAACTCCTCCCCTTTCCCTGCCTGCCCTATCCTGCGCGAAAGACCCCGGGGGAGACTAGTCTGCGACTGTGCTTCCCCCGGGGCTCGGCATTCCTGCACCTACACTAGACACACCTGGGGCCCTATTACTTTTAGGGCGCATTATCCCTGTTTGTGCAACAGCGAACCTTCAAACAGGTGCGTCAGATGCAAACAGGGAAAGTGTGCCATTGTGCCATATTAGGATGAATATGCTAACTTTACGGCAGCCGTGAGCTCATGCTGCCCTGGGGCCAGTGCATTCAATCGAAATACAGAGCGACTATTTCAGAGCTGCTCCGTGTTTCACTGTGCAGGTGGCACACATCTGCACTTTAAAAGAGGAGGAGAGAGATCCCCTTGTAGGCGGGTGCAGTTAGTGACTGCATCTTCCAGCAAGGGGATGTCTGGGAAGTCCATAGGACCCTCCTAACCAACCCTCCAGAGGGCTGCCATCTGGGGATGCTCACTGACAGTGTGCCACTTTTTTGTGGTGTGCTGTCAGTGTACCTCCTGACTGCTTCTTTAAATCTGCACCCACGAATATATAGTACGGCACAGGCTAGGAGGTAAAACGATTCCCTCTTTTGCATGGGACCATGCCACCATGCAAATGAGGGAATGTCCTCTTGAGATCGCTGGCAAAACATATGCACCAGCACTATCTGTATTACGGAAGGGGCGCACAAGCATCTGTAAGCCCTTCTGCAATATACAAAGTGACCCAGGGGTGCACACAGCGGATGTAAATTCCCATTGCACCCCAGGGAATTCCACAATATGGGCCCTGGTCTAAAAAGAGAATATTACAGAAATGCATTCACAGTGTACAGTTGTATCCAAAAGACTGGGGGCCTTATTTATGAAGGACTTGCGCCGCCGGTGCGTCACTTTTAACATGGGAAAAAGTGACGCACCGGCGGCGCAAGTGCTTCATAAATAAGGCCCTGGGAACCTTATTTACTGGGATTTGGCTTAGGAGTGTGCAGCAAGTCACGGTGGTGTGCTGCCCTACATTAAAGTGAAAGGTCAGGAATGTACCGTATTTTATGCAATATGGTACATTCCTGTCATTTCCTCCTGCTCTGATACCATTTAGGGAGCGTGGTGCCAATGCAGCACCCTCCTGCACAAAAACAGTACTAAAAGGCGTGTTCCTCTTTCTAGAAAATGAGGAGAAATTAACATATTTCTCCTCGTTACGCCTTACCTCAGGAGTCCTAAATATTCAGCACTTACCTAGGTTTACATGATTTGGTAAATCTGGGGTACCATCAAAATCCATGGGTGTTGCATAAATAACCCACTTCAGTGCTCATGAAACACTTATCGAGAGCAGAGATACGGCAACAGAGAGATTTGCGCTGTCTTGCATTACTCCATATCTATGAGGCCATCCAAAGCTACGCAAAGTAACTTTACTTGGCCGCATAGATATAATTTTGTAATTTACACTGCTGAAGTGTCACAAAAAGTGATGCTCTGGCGGTTCAGGGGGCTTGTAAATAAACCCCAGGAACCTTACAGTTAATCTATGAGTATGCCATTTCTTCGGAGTGACATTTCATGGAATCGGGTTAAATTGTGAATTAGTTGATTGAATGTAACAAAGGAAATGTAACAAAATTAATACAAAATTGCTCTTGGTAAAAATATATTTTCTATGTAATACTTCCAAAACAAAATATCAGAGTATTTACCAATGTTTCGTATAAGACTTTGAGATACAGGGTACTGTGTTAACTAATGCTGTGCACTAGAAGTAATTCTTGGCAATGCACTGCTTAGTTTTCTTCTCATTCCCTATCAGTGCCACAATCTTCTTAAGTTTGCATGCCTTTACATTTGTTTGTTAAGAATAAAGTTAAATATTCAGGAAACTTCTGTGCCTCTTTAGTTGTTCTTAGCAGTTTTTAGTTGTTTTCAGCCTACGCCGGTCACAATAATGACTTAAACCAGTCTTAGCGCGTCTGTTTATACCTGTGTGACTCAGCTGGCAAAAAAGTTCTGTGCCTATTACGGAGGTGTTTGTTTGCTGTGGTTGCATCTTAGTTTGAATCATATTGTGGGTGTCTGGATAATGAATCCTCCCTTCTCAAGTGTGCTGTCTTACAAGGTCTGAAAAACACAATTAGATGAAAAATATGTTTAATAAATACAGACGTCATTTGTACAATACCTGCCTCCACCTCTCCACCCCCAGCACTCTGCTGCATTTCTCTCCTCAGCCAGACAATGAGTAATGCTTGCCCTGTATTTTCCCTTGTTGAACGATAATTATTCCTTCCAAAAATAAATGTTGGCAAATAGTTCCTTATTATTTACAAGTGTATTTTAAAAATGCGGGTTGCCATATTAAGATGCTGGGGTGAACATACTGGATATATGTATCTAATTTTTCGGATAAAAGTTATTTTGCTTTCTTTTTCGGTTTATTTATATGCATAGTAACTCACGGATGAACCATCCAGGCCCAGTCACCCATACTGATCCTATGTTGAAACGGGAATGTCTCCTGCATGTGCCAACCTGAGTGTATATGGTATCCTTGTAATTGATTTTGGCACTAGCGTAAATACTAATGTGGTGTGTGTGTGCAAAAGGCATAGGCATGTCCCTTGACGTAGGTGACGACCTCAACTTGTCCTGTCACCTGAAGGGGCGCACCCATCAAAATATCAGCGGACTACTGTACATAGGATGGTGGTAGCAGAGTACCAGTTTTGTGAGTCCATAACTGTGCCAGGCCATTTTATTTGCGTCACTCGAGTGGAGGCCTACTGACTCACTCATATAAAATATAAGGGGAGAAGAAGGAGGATGAGCAGGGCAAAAAAAATCACATAGGGAGAATTCAGAAACCTGCAAGAATTAGATAAATGGGCAGGGAGTGTATGATAGTGGATTAAGGAGTCATGAGATGGAATCAAGACTACCCAGCCTTGGTAATTGGGGTGGCCACATGTAGTGGGCCTGTGAGCAGATCTTTGGGTATGGCACTGTTTTACACTGAGCAGACAAAAACATCTAGTAAGGACTCGGGACTTGGACACACTAAGTGACATAATGCAGATTAGTTTCTGTATGCTGGTAACTTGCTGGTGCCTCCTCTCCGGACGTTCCTCAGCGCCATGCGTGTGCCAGTCCACAGGCCAGATTATATCGGGTGGGCACAGAGCCCAGTGCATCATGTCAAATTGTGACTTCACATGCTGGATGAGCAAGGACGCCATAAGGAAAAGATTGTTTTCTCTTGTTTCCCTGCTCGCCTGCTGCCTGCTACACTGATGTGAGTTAGAAGAACTTCTGTGCCTATTAAGACAAACCTACTGTTTCTGTGGTCTCTACACTGCCACTGTACCTAACACCTCGGGGGGCCGGGGTAGAGGATGGGCATGCGGCAGTGTGGTTCTGTGTTTGTGGAAGGGCAGGTTGGAGCCGCAGCGCCATCGAGGGGAGAGGCAAGTAAAGGAACCCTCAATGTATGTGATTCGGCCATCAGCTAGGTGAGTTATGTGGGCCAAGTATACCCAGACCTTGTAGGGACATATAGCTAGGCACATCGCTTCCACAAAGTTACTTATCTTAAAAGGGCTACATCAAGAAAAGTCGCTAGACCCGGAGCTGAGAGTCAGAAGGACAAAATGAAAACCAGAGAGCAGAAACAAGTTAGGGCCCTAATCACGACACATTTAACACCTTAGGACCAGGAAGAACAATGGGTTTCTCATGAAATGAATGATAACGAGCAGGGAGAGAATAGTACAATTGACTACTGATAGTAAAGGACCAGGAAAAGTTAAGAAAGCCCAATGCTCCATCTTTTTTTTTTGTTAAATACATTTTATTAAGTAATAAAACAGGTATCAAAAACACAAACAACATAGAGAGAAAAGTAGCATGGCAGAATATGCAATACATGAAAGCGATGATGCAGTATAAGGAGGAAAGACATTATAAAGTACAACCTTATGTAACAATTACAAGAGAATGAGATTGGGGCACATCTTAAATTATTTAATTATTTAAATCATTTTTTAAATAGTAATGGGGAAAGAGAGAGAAGGAAGAGAAGAGACAATAGAAGAGATGGGAATAGAAAGGAGAGAAGAGATGAGGGAGAAGAAATATCGAGTAATAATTATTGTAAGGAAGAATTTGGACACAGAAAAGGTAACCAAAGTAAATCAGACTTAATTCTTTGAGATACATGTGAGGATGACACAGTAGAGATTCTATGTTCGTCACAAATAGGATTCCACCATGTTAGCATACGTATTTTGGAACTTTCTTTGCAGCAGGAACGAATATCCTTAAATGCAAGAGCAATAAAAGATCAAACAGTTTCAACGTTAACACTGAATCATGAGAATATACTGACATAGATCCAAGAAAGGCATCACCAACAAAGAGGAGAGGAAGAAGGGTTCATTTTGCGCAACAACACTGGAGTCCTAACAGCTCTGTTATAAAATAAAGAAGAGTAATGTTAGTGGCTCTAGAGGTGGAAAAAAACTTCATGCCATAATTTGTCCCATTTTTGTGATGGAAAAAAATTGATAGGTCTAGCTCCCAAGCTAGTTCAATCGGGGATTTTGGTCTTTCAGAGATAGGAGCAGATAAAAGTTTATATACAAAGGAAGCTTTGGGATTAGAATCAGGAGTGCTGTTATATTAAGGGGTTAAGGGAATACATAGAGTATTGTTGGTAGGGAAGGTATTAGTTAAAAGAAATGATTGAAGAGCCTGAGATAATTGAGAGTATTGAGATAAACATAAAGACAGTAAATCATAGCATTCTTGTAATGTATTGAAAAGTAAAAACGGAATTATGGGATACCAGTTGGTGAACATATAGAATATTCTTCTCTTACCAATGCTTGAAGTAGGAGAATTGATGGCGAAATAATAAATTTATAGTACCAAATAGAAGAGGCAAGGAAGGCTTGATAAAAATTAGAGCCATCTGTGAAAAATGAGTGTAATAAGTGTTGGGGGTATTTTAAAATAGGATATTTAGATATAAAGGTGCAATTAAACATAAAACAGATATCATAAAAAGGAAAATCATATAATAGAGAACATCCAAAATGAATCCAGCTAGGTATCGGATCATCGCGGTAATGTCTGTTTAGAGCATATACTTGTATTATTAAAAAAGCAGTATGATATAGCTTAAAGTAAGGAAATCATACACCCACTTCATTCTTTGGTTTGAACAATTTAGTAAAAGCAATACGAGTAGGTTTGTTGTTCCAGAGAAACTTAGTTCAAATAGAGTTGATTTCATAAAAATAATACTTGTGAGTTTTAAAGGGTAACATAGATAGTAGAAATAGAATGAGCAGAATAATCTTCATTTTGTTAGTATCCAATCTGCCCCACCCGGACAATTGATGTAGGGGGGACCATGAAGAGAGTACATTTTTAACTTTAATTTTCAAAGCATTAAGATTGTGGGTAAGAGTTTGGGGAATGGTAGGGGAATACCATACTCCAAGGTATTTAATTTTTGATGGACACCATTTAAAATTGGTGTCAGAATATATGAATTGATAACATAATGAGTTTCAGGGTAACAATTCAGTTTTAGAAAACTTTAATTTATCGCCATATATTTTAGAATATAAGCCAATTTCCTGTAAAAAAAGGAGGTAAGGAAGTTAATGGGTTTGAAAGGTAAATCAAAATATCATCTACATAAGCAGACAATTTACTTTCGTGGGAATTATGAAGGAAGACAGTTATCAAAGGTTTGTAGCGAATGAGCTCAAGAAAGGGTTCAAGATATAAAAGAAATAAAAGAGGAGTATGAGGACAATGTTGTCTTGTACCTCTATGTAATTTAAAATAAGGGGATAGAAGACTGCTAACAAATACACATGCACAGGGACCTGAATATAATAATTTGATAAACAAAGTAAATTTGGGGCAAATACCAACCACTGGAGAGTTCTGAACATGAATTGCTAATTTATGCTATCAAAAGCTTTTTCAGTGGCTAGAGGTTTAGGACAACCTTTCCCCAGATTAAGAATATTACAGAACATCCTAGCATTATCGGAGGAGAGCCTGCCCTTAATAAAACCAGACTGACCAGGTTTAATAAGTAGGGAAATAACACCATCCACTCTAAAGGCAAGAATTTTTGCAAATATTTTACAGTGATAATTGATTAAAGAGCTTGTCGATAATTATGACAAAGGTAAAGATCTTTATCGGGTTTAAGAAGAATTACAATAAGAGCATCAAGAAAGGAGCCTTCGGGTTTAGAATGCAATAGAAAGGAGGAAAAAAGCTCAAGTAAGTGCGGAGCAAAAATAGATGAAAAAAAGATATAAGTTCAATGGAAAAGGTGTCAGGGCCAGAGGCATTAGCTCTCTTTAAGGACTTGATTGCATCAGAAATCTCTTGAAGACTTATATCTTTTTCCAAGAGGGCCATAGCATCCAGAACAGAGTTAGGCGAGGGGAGGCCATCAAAAATGACTGTGTGTCGGTTATGTTGGGATAAGTGTCATCCACATACAATGAGTGGTAATAAGTCTAGAATGCATTAATGATGTCTGAATCAGAGTGTAAAAAAGTATTGGTAAGGGTTTTACCAATAGGGCTAACGGCTTTCCTTTCTGATTTGACTTTTTAATAATTAGCCAGCATTTAACCCACTTCTTTTTTACCCTCATGATATTTGGATTTTATTTCAAGTAAAATGTTGCAGGCATCAGTTGTGGCCTATTTGTTTGGATCACATTTAGCCTTGATTAGATCCCGGCAGTGAGCAGGGGTTTTTGAAGTATGGTAAGAATGTTCAAGGGTCTTAATGTGATTGAGGGAGGAGATTTATTGGGAGTTCATTGACTTTTTCTTTTAAGCAGTGTAGGCGATAGTAAAAGCTCTAAACCAGTTTTGAAGGCATCCCAGTTGTTATGAACAAAGGTGTCACTTGACTTATTGAATTGAAAACATTCTTCAATAAAGGAAGTGGCATTTAAAATATAGGTTTGATTGGAAAATAAGGAACTATTAAATCTCCATCTAGTCTGCTTGGGTGTGGCAAGGGACAAATCAAGAGAAACTGAAACTGGGGCAGGGGCAGAAATAAAAATGGAGACATCTCAGAAGATTGGAGAGAGGGAAATAAAGATTTTGAAATCAAAACAAAATCAATGTGAGACATACTATGGTGAACATTAGAGAAGAACGTGAATTCGTAACTATCAGGATTACTAGTTCTCCAAACCTCATAGAGTGGACGAGAGGCAATAGCAGCTTGAAATGCTTTATGAGATTTGTCAGGTTCAAATTTACAGTCTGATTTCCTATCAGAAAAAAGGTCAAGCCAATTAGTAAAATCTCCGGCAACAATAATATTGGAGCTAGTAATTGATGATCATTTTAGTTTAATATTTGGCAAAAAATCTGGATCAGGTTTAACTGTCCCATAAATTTTAAAAAAGGTAACATGTTTATTATGGACCGAGGCATGAAGTTTTTCCCATTATCCACTCATATGATTTTCAGTTGATATAATTTGTAGTTTCGATGATTTATGACAAAGGATGGCAACACCACCTTTACGGTTGGTAGCTGGAGAGAAAACCTGACCCATCCACTGATGCTTGAGTTTAAGAGATTCAACATCATTACAGTGGGTTTCTTGCAAAAAAGCAACCTGACAATCAAGGTTTGATAAATGGGAAAATTCCTTTTGATGCTTGACAGGACGACCACGAACGTTCCACAAAACAACATTAAACATGATAATGTTCAAGAAATAGGAGAATAATTACAATGATGACGCACTGTAAAAGACAATAAAGGAGACAAAAAACTCTGATCATAAAAATCAGAAAACATGTTGAAATTAATAAGAACATAAAGAATCAAATAAAACAATCATTCAAAGAAATATAAAAAGGGGGCGAGAAAGACAGGTGAAGAAGAGGGAAAGGAAAGCGAAGGTACAAGGAAAGAGAAGATAGAAAGAGAGTGGACGAGATAAAGAAAAACAGGGACAGATCAAGGACAAAAAGCCAGATCTGAAATATAAAGAGAAAAAAATACAAATTGGGCATGTCAGTGCTCAAGAACAAGAGCAACAACAGTAGAAGATGGAACTGAAGAGATTAGAAAATAAAGAAAGCAGGATATTATAAGATATTTAGGCAGCATAAACCATAGTGAAGATATAGAGGAACAGAGGCCGCAACAAGAAATAACAAATTGCGAAGTATTAACACTTTATACAATTTTAAGAACAATAAGCATTTGTGTCCATAGGTGTTCTATCACTAGAATGCAAAAACTGTCTTCGTTTAGACGGATCATCAAATGATTGAGAAACACTTTCATGGGTAATTTTGCAAAGACAAGGATGAAGGATGCCATAACGGATGTTCATGGATCTTAATTGTGGAAGAAGAGCTAGGAATTCTGTACAACTAGCATTAGCAGTGTAAAAAGATTCTGTGAAATGGCAATGTTGTGACCAGACTAGACAAGAGGATGTTTTTTCTTTGGCTACTTTTAATACATGCATCAGGTCAGTGAATTCTAGAAAAAAGCATAATAATACCATGTCGTTTGTTGGAATGAGGCTGAGGATGACCAAGACGATGTGCTCGTTGTATATTGAGAGAAGTTGAGAAATGAAGATTGAGAAGGTCAGAGAGAAATTTCTTTATAAAAAGAAAGAAGATCCGGACCCTCAATATTTTCAGTCAGTCCATACAGCCGAAGATTGTTCCTTCTGTTGCGATTTTCTAAATCCTCTGTATAGAGTTTAAGCTTGTAAATTTCTTACTCAAGTAAAGATTCTTTAGTTGCCACTTCTAGAAGGTTACTTATATGTTGCTCCATTTTAGACATTTTACCTTCCATGTTGATCCATCGGTCCTCAATTAGCTGTAATTTTTCTTTGGTGGTATTTATGACCAGTTTTTCAATGTATGTAGTTCATCTAGAATTGAATCCAAGACCAGATTAGAAGATGACTGTACCGGCGATGGAGTATCATTTGTGGCTCTTTTCGGTTTAGTGCCAGATGAAGATGTCTTTGTAAGAGATGTGGGATCGCTGGCCATCGTGATAAAATGTACTTGCCGATGAGGGAGTTCTTTACAAGTAAAGATCCTACCCATAAAAACATGTGCACAATGGTATAGAATTCAACAAGGATAAGGCAATGTTACAGAAACAATGTTAAAGGGTGACACAGCCAGATCCCTGAGGTAGGGATGCCGGGATTATAACGTATATCAACCTATAAAGGTGAGATTAGCAGAGGAAATCTCAGATAGGAGACACATTGTGAGGAGATTACAAGGTAAAAATCCAACAGAATATCTATTTACATCCTCTCAAGCATATGATATTTTGTATAAAGCCATTCTCAGTTTACTTCAGACAAGATCAGAAGAGTAGCAATGGAGATAGTATACTAAGGAGATGTAGTCTCCATCCACAACAAGTAGTACAGTTATACACCATGCTAGACAAAGAAAAGACAGGGGTGCTGATGTTCTTTGTTCATTCACCTCAATCATATCTGACCTTCAAGAAGGTGCCGTCCAAGGCTTGTGAGAAGATGTATGTAGATTAAAGTCTACCTTATTCAAATGCTGAGAGTAACCAACACAGACTGCTCACTGGCACAACGTGTACTCCCTTTGTCTCATCAGTCGGCAATATATAGCTGCCTGTAAGATGTCCAGCATTACTCCTTCAACCACCAACTTAACCAGAGAAGGATGGGGCCCAGGATAAAAAAGGCATTGTTCAGCCCCACGATGAAGTATACAGAATACAGCAATACTCCGTCATAGTAGGCCGCTGTGCATACAAAATGGTGGCTGCTTGCATCAGAAAGATGAAGGTGCAATAGAGTCAGCCAAATAGTGAGTAATGACTCACCCTGCATAGCAAACGTGTGCCTCCATAAAGCCGAAGGTTCGCATATCAAGAAAGATGCGAGACGCCGTTTGTAAATGGCCAAAGTCTCCTTGGTGTGGTCCATGAGGTGACAGAGCTCAGCTTTTAGACCCCATCTTGCTGCTCGCGTAAGCTGACCCCAATGCTCCATCTTATCCTGCTTTGTGCAGCATGCATGCTTACACTCCTTAGTAATCTCAGTAACCCCTCTTAAAGAAACTAACCCAACACAAAAGAAGAATGTAATTCTGGTCACGGCACAAATTAATGCTTATTCCGCATTACAACTATCACAGCGAAGCCTCTCTTGAAACTCAGATGGCGAGTCTATATATGGAAGAATAGATGTTGTCCGAGCAGGAAACTCCATTCCAATTATAGACAGCAACTCGAAGGATATCATGGGTAATACATTGGATGACTTAAGTCTAACTAATATACTGAGTAGCTCATCCCAAGGGTCAACTGTTTGTTCTGCCTCAACTGATCAGTTGTATCAACAAGTTGTGAAGTATCCTTTGACAGTACTATTACCATGTGCTCTGGCCTGAATCCAGTAACTAAATCTCTGAAATCAAGGCTGGAGGAACGGGATAGATTTGGCCACCCCCCCCTCCCCCCACCTAACCTTTGCAATCTACTATAAGTGTCATCAGTAATGCCTTAACAAAAATGGCCAAAACCTTGATCGACCAGTCCGCAACAATGCCTTGTCATACTATGATACCAAAGGAGGTTGTTACAGCTTTTCAATCACAGAAGGAAAAACACATAGACTGCCTAATGCAGGAGATCCTCACAGAATTGATTTCTAAATTACAGTAACTTTAATGAGTACATCATAGCCCTATTACATTTATTACCTTACAAATGTAAAGGAATTGCAGTCGCTACAGTTTTAATATCACAGGTAAACCCGAGGGAGGCAGATGCAAGAAGTACTCCCATAGTAAACATTCTGTGTTGCTCGTACGAGGCCACCTGGACACTGATAGCAAGCAGAAAAACAGCTATCAACAGCAAGGCCAGATAGCTAGGACAGTTTTGTCTCCTTGTCAATAAACTACTGCTCTGACATCCATTTCCAATCTGGGGGGAGAACCTGGAGATCAGGTGGATCAGAAGGATCAGGCTGTCCTGAATTCTGATGATAGACTGGTCTCTACATTAGAACCATTTCCGCCTTATATAAGCAAGCGCCACCTTAAGAAACTCTGGAAATCAAATACAATTCTGGCAAACATAAGAAACTCTGGAAATTAAATTCAAATCGGATTTAGGGCTGTGAGAGACAGCGTGGGCAGGATCACGTGCGGTTCTGCCTCGGCAGTTTGATTATGCTTGATGTGCCGGGGGGGGTGTGCGGCCCTGCCACAAGAGTGTCATTTAATGTACATATAATATTTTACTCTGCTGAAATGTGCACAAACTGGATGGCTAGAATGCAACCTTATGGTGAATTCTTTGCGTCGATTTGACATGTGGAGGGAATTCACAGCAATGTGTGAACGTCTAATGGGATGCTGGAATACAGATGTCTCCTTTGTGGCACATTGAGTCAGGAGCTTTGGAGTTATTTGCATGCAGGTGATATGTGGGCTGTGGGTTCGGGTGAGAAGTCACTCACTCAACTTTTAGACAGTGCATTTTTTGTTTGCCACACTTATTGGCTGTTGGCTGCAGTTGTTTTGTAGCAAATGAGCCAGTATTTGGGTAGTGTTGCACTTTTATTTGTGTGTGATGCGTCATATAAAGTATGGAGTGCTTTTTTAGGTCTCGCCTGTCGATGCGCATGCGCATCGAGCAAGCGAGACTATTGCGAGTTATCCACTCTTTATCCACGCTGCAAGGAATCGTGGCGATTCCTTGCAGTGCCCGTGACTTTTAAGGTCAATGCGCATGCGCATTAAGCTTATGCGCATGCGCATTGACCTTAAAAGTCACGGGCGCGTGCATGTCCGTCTTTGTTTACCCGCTCCGCCCCCTCCCCTTCCCGCCGTGTCGCATTTCTCCTCCCCCCTCCCCTCTCTTCCCTCCAGCTTGTTGTTTGTATAATTTAACCCGCTCCGCCCCCTCCCCTTCCCTCCGTGTCGCATTTCTCCTCCCCCCTCTCCTCTCTTCCGTCCGTCCGTCTTGTTTTCCTCTATTTGCTTTGCTGCAATCTAATCCTGCTTGTTTTTATTCTGCTCGCCGTCGTTTATAATTTGGCAAGTCGCTGTTGCTGTATAAGGATTTATCTAGCTCTAAAGTCTCGTGTTGTCTGGTATTGTTCCAGCCACATCCACTGCATCCTGCTTGGAGTGACAGAAGCTAAAGGGGGTGAGGGGGAGCGACCAGTCAGCCAATAACAATCGAGTTTTCAATGAACTGGGCCATTTGTTGGTTGCTCATACGAAGTAGAAACAATTCGTCCAATCCCGTAGAAGTGCTACGGTCCTATCACTGAGTTTCAAAACAACGGCAGTAAAACGGAAAAGGGACTTCAGTCTCTCTCACAGCAGTGGTTTATTTGGAACGGGGTTGTTTTTAAAACGAAGAATAGCTTACAGTATAGAATTCAAACAGTAAACATCTTTGGTCTTCCTTTTAAAACGTTATTCAAAAAACGTTATTCAGAAAAGTTATGGCAGAAAAATGTATTTGCCTTTGGAGGAGCGGCTTCAGTCTACAGGCTCTGCTTATTATCACGACGACGCCTTATTGGTAGTTCATTGAAGTCACCCTCCCTGTAATTGAGGCACCAGACGTCTAAAATCATAGGTCTGAGGCTGCGCCATGTGCCTCAATACGTCGCATTAGCTGCCACACATTTCCTTCCCCCTTCGTTTCCATTTCGTGCCGCAGCTTTGTTTTACCGCTGTGTGCGCCTGATCCTAACGTGGACGTCCGTATACATCCTACATAGGGAATGCGGACCCTACGTGTGGCGTCACGTGCTGTCTGTATGGTGTGTGTGTGTGTTTTTTTCTTCCTAGCGAATATCTTTTCTGTCACAAGCTTGTTTTACTTATCGAATAACGCCATCGTGTCTTGGCACTGTCCGCCTGCCAACTACATCTTGGCAACTAGATCTTGCCGAAGCCAAGAGCTGCTTTCTCATTCTACGCTTACTTAGCTGTCGAACTGCCGTTTTCACGATGCAAACTAATAGTTTTACTTTCATCACTATTATTCGTTTTCAGAATACAAATGAACTTCAGATTTTAAGGTATCAAACGTAATGAGGTCGAATTCGAAAGGAAAGAAGTCTAGGCACACAGGTGTGTTGTTAATGGCAGAGAAATATGAAATAATCCACTGGTTCTGACCTTTTAGACTGAACTACTGTTGCAGAGCCTGAAGTCAGTGGTACTAGTTAAACTCTTTATTGTTATTTTCATTTTTTGGTTGGCAGAAAACAGTGTCAGTTGGGAAATTCATTTCTGCTCTTTTCACTGTTGACAGATGGATTCCACCGTGGGGAGGGGGCTCTATCGCTCTCTTGTGGAATATTTTTTTTATTCACAACAAATTTTATTGCATTTATTGTCATCATACAGCACAATGAGCAACATATATATAGACATTTGTTCATGAAGTAATATTTCATTACAGATTTTTGATAACTAAACTAAAACAGTGTAATCTGCTGCGATGTTACTTGTCTGTATCTTACAATGTTACCCCCAGAAAATGTCCATGTTCCCTTGAGTGGTGTTTCACGAGATAGATCACCCTACAGGGTTGTATGTCTGTACTTCGGTATCTATGGTATTGGCGATTAACGTTGAATGTTCTAGGATAAGTCAGCGGGAATCAGCACACTGCTGCCATATTTTCATGTGTTTCTGCAGACATCTGCATGCTTGAAAGACTGATATTTCTAGCCCCATACAGGATCACACAGTTTGTCCGCCCCTGGTCTCCTGTTTCAACAGCCAACAATCGGTATTACCCTGGATTATTAGGTCTCGCCTCACCCTCAACCCCTCACCCTCAACCCCTCACCCTCAACCCCTCACCCTCAACCCCTCACCCTCACTCACCCTCACTCACCCTCACTCACCCTCACTCACCCTCACTCACCCTCACTCACCCTCACTCACCCTCACTCACCCTCACTCACTCACTCACCCTCACTCACTCACTCACCCTCACTCACTCACTCACCCACCCTCACTCACCCTCACTCACTCACCCTCACTCACTCACCCTCACTCACTCACCCTCACTCACTCACCCTCACTCACCCTCACTCACCCCCCCTCTCACCCTCACTCACCCCCCCTCTCACCCTCACCCTCACTCACCCTCACCCTCACTCACCCTCACTCACCCTCACCCTCACTCACCCTCACTCACCCTCAACCCCTCACCCTCACTCACCCTCAACCCCTCACCCACCCTCAACCCCTCACCCTCACTCACCCTCAACCCCTCACTCACCCTCACTCACCCTCACTCACCCTCACCCTCAACCCCTCACTCACCCTCACTCACCCTCACTCACCCTGACCCTCAACCCCTCACTCACCCTCAACCCCTCACCCTCACTCACCCTCAACCTCATGCTAAAGATTTACAAAAAAACCATAAACAATTCTAAATGCACTAACTCTAATGCTGCGAGACCTATTGCATTTCTAATGCTTGTTGTGTTTTGTGTTGATCTGTGTAGTTATCTACATGTGGGAGTCTGTTGGGTTAGGTCTGATGTGAGATTGTGTGCACTAGTATGCAATATTAGCAGCAGTGGGAGTGCAATGGTTTTCTTGTCCTGCAAGGTGTGCTGTAGTGGGAGCGCATTGGTTCCTTGTCCTGCAAGGTGTGGTTCCCTTGTCTTGCTAGGTGTGCAATAGTGGGAGCATGTTGGTTCTTTGTCCTGCAAGGTGTGCAGTAGTGGGAGTGCATTGATTCCCATTGTGTGCTATGTGTGCAGTACTGGGAGTGTGTTGGTTCCCTTGTCCGGCATGGTGTGCAGTAGTGGGAGTTTTTTTGGTTCCCTTATCCTGCAGGGTGTGCACTAGTGGGAGTGCTTTGGTTCCCTTGTCCTGCGAGGTGTGCAGTAGTGGGAGCACATTGTTTCCTTGTGCTGCAAGGTGTGCAGTAGTGTTAGTATGCTTGTTTCTTTTTCCTGCAAGGCGTGCAGTATTGGGATTGCGTTGGTTCCCTTGTCCTGCATTGTGTGCAGTAGTAGAAGAGTGTTGGTTCCCTTGTCCTGCAAGGTGTGCAGTAGTGGGATTGGTTCCTTTGTCCATAATTATGTGCCATAGTGGGAGTGCGTTAGTTCCTTTCTCTTGCATAGTGTGACATGGATATATGTATAAGATGTATCCTGCGACACCTGCTATATATATATATATATATATATATATATATATATATATATATATATATATAGCTATATATATATATATATATATATATATAGCTATATATATATATATATATATATATATATATATATATATACATATATATATATATATATATATATATATATATATATATATATATATATATATATATATATATATATATATATATATATATATATATATAGTTAGGACCTAGTTACCATAGGAAATTCCGAACACTCTATTGGGAATAACTTTAGCGCCGATTGAGGGATCTGTTAGTAATTTTCCTTAAATATGCCTCGCTCCGCTCCGCTCCTTCCCTGAAAGTTTCGGGGGGATTCGTCAAGCGGGGGCCGAGAAAAAAGGGGGGTCTTGAGTTTAATGGAGAGTGCGTCCTAAAGCATGGGCATTGTGAAACTTGGATGTTAAACACGGCGACCCAGCCGTGAGGGCTGCACCATGCTCTGAACTGAGCGTACCTGCGGGCACCCTATTTGGAGAAGCCATGTTTGGTCCATCATTATGGCAAGGAATTTGAAGTAGCGCACGACACGGCTCACGTGGAGCCCACTAATGACTGTATTGCACTTTGAAATTTATAAGCGGCAGCAAGTTTTATTATGAACTATGGCTTATGTAAATGACTACTGATCCCAGAATGCACACTGTGATGTCATGTGATGCTCCACCTGTGAGTGATTAAAAGAACTGATAAAGTGATTGGTAGTCTTACGCCATTTCTACTAACTGCTGCTTATGCCTGTGATCAAGGATGTGAGTTAATCTGAAACGTGTAAGGCACTGTAATTTTTTGGTGAAGCCGCAGACTGCGCTGCTGCCTCTAGAGTTTGATGGAGAGTGCGTCCCAAAGCTTGGGCATTGTGAAACTTGGATGTTAAACACGGCGACCCAGCCGTGAGGGCTGCACCATGCGCTGAACTGAGCGTACCTGCGGGCACCCTATTTGGAGAAGCCATGTTTGGTCCATCATTATGGCAAGGAATTTGAAGCAGCGCACGACACGGCTCACGTGGAGCCCACTAATGGCTATATTTAGGCTTTCCTGTTTTCAGTTTCTATTTTTGATCAATTCTGGTGGGGTTTTTTCAATACCTTAAAAAACAGTGGTTATCAGTGGTTACACATTTTCGTGCCATTCAAAACAACAAAAACAGTGTTTTTCTGGTGTTTATGGAATTTTAATGTAATTTTAATTATTGTTTGCTTTATGGACTGATGAGGTATATGAGGTCTCTCTGTCACCCTCTGTCTCCCTCTCTCTGTCACCCTCTGTCTCTCCCTCTCTCTGTCACCCTACGTCTCCCTCTCTCTGTCACCCTCTGTCGCCCTCTCTCTGTCACCCTCTGTCTCCTTCTCCCTCTGTCTCCCTCTCCCTACCTCCCTCCCTCTTCCTCCGTTTCCCTCTCCCTCTGTTTCCCTCCCTCTCCCACCCTCTGTCTACCTTCCTCTGTTTCCCTCCCTCTGTAGCCCTCCCTTTGTCTCCCTGTCTCCCTCCCTCTGTGACCCTCTTTCTTCCTCCCTCTCCCTCCCTCTGTCAACCTCTGTCACCCTCTGTCTCCCTCCCTCTGCCTCCCCCTGACTGCCTTCCTTTCTCCCTCTCTCTGCTCCCTCTCCCTCTGTCTCCCTCCCTCTCATTCTGTCTCCCTCCCTCTCCCTCTGTCTCCCTCCCTCTCCCTCTGTCACCTCACCCCGCGCGTGTGTCAGCCCGGACTGAGACAGTTTCCCCGGCACGCACACACAGCCACACCTCAGTACTTCCCAGGTCTTTAATACACCATTTACATGTTAATAATGCTTTGTTGTATTTCACCTGTAAGCACCCCTGCATCTCCACTCTGACAATCACTGGAATCACCCGGCCTCCATAGAGCAGTCTCTTGAGAGTCGGGCTGCTGAAACCAGCAGTTTTTGCTGACACTCTAAAAAAAAAAAAAACACAGGTACGATGTCTGCAGAGTCTGTGGGCCGCTGGCGGCCCGCGGACCGTACTATGAGTACCCATGGTCGAGCTAGTGACAAGGATGGATCTCTTACAGGGAAGGACTTCAGCTCGGTTATCCAGTTTGACAGACCATCATACAACTTTTTCACATATGTAGCTGAATTACTGCAAATACAAACTATATCACTCCAATCTTTATTGAACTTGGTAGAAACCTCTTTCAGTAGCATTCCAAGCGACACTGCGTTCCATTTTACCAAACGTCTGCTATCATGTTTTCACCACTATCTCAGATGCTTGGTGACAAACTTCTTTTCACATATACCTGTCACTACATCTTCTATTGAATGTTTAAAGCTTGGGATGTTTGGCAATTCACTTGCAATCAACACTGACTCACTAGAAAAGGGTGCTGATGTATCAAAGGAGTTCACCCATTTTCTGGTCTGTGGGGAAATGTGATGGTACACATTAGGAAAGATTCTTATGAAACCAGCCAAATGTAGCCAACATATCAAATATGATTTCAATATTTCCAGATTCTCTACAATGTAGAAAATAACTTCATGAGACCTAAAACATGCTTCTTAACACTGCATCTTTACACCAAAGACCACAAAACTGAAAATAGCAGTAGATAGAAGAGACAATGTTTTAGTGACATCCCTAAACAGCAAAACTTAAGCAGAATAATGTCAGCCCAGTCTTTCTTGATGCTACCTTGCATAACAAAGTTACATTGTATTGGCCCCTTTAGGAAGAAATGAAAATGACTCTTTCACTCATCTTTTCCTTTCTTTGAATGGCACTTAGTTTGTAGTTGCAAAGGTGCTTTTTTCAGTGTTTATATGTTTACACCGGTGATGGCTATTTTCCTTTTGGCGGGGTTTTATCAGTTATTATAGGTTTAAACCTAAAACCAGATAGCCTAGCTATATTGAACTTTGAAATTTATAAGCGGCAGCAAGTTTTATTATGAACTATGGCTTATGTAAATGACTACTGATCCCAGAATGCACACTGTGATGTCATGTGATGCTCCACCTGTGAGTGATTAAAAGAACTGATAAAGTGATCGGTAGTCTTACGCCATTTCTACAAACTGCTGCTTATGCCTGTGATCAAGGATGTGAGTTAATCTGAAACGTGTAAGGCACTGTAATTTTCTGGTGAAGCCGCAGACTGCGCTGCTGCCTCTTGAGTTTGATGGAGAGTGCGTCCTAAAGCTTGGGCATTGTGAAACTTGGATGTTAAACACGGCGACCCAGCCGTGAGGGCTGCACCATGCGCTGAACTGAGCGTACCTGCGGGCACCCTATTTGGAGAAGCCATGTTTGGTCCATCATTATGGCAAGGAATTTGAAGCAGCGCACGCACGGCTCACGTGGAGCCCACTAATGGCTGTATTGAACTTTGAAATTTATAAGCGGCAGCAAGTTTTATTATGAACTATGGCTTATGTAAATGACTACTGATCCCAGAATGCACACTGTGATGTCATGTGATGCTCCACCTGTGAGTGATTAAAAGAACTGATAAAGTGATCGGTAGTCTTACGCCATTTCTACTAACTGCTGGTTATGCCTGTGATCAAGGATGTGAGTTAATCTGAAACGAGTAAGGCACTGTAATTTACCAGTGAAGCAGCCGACTGCGCTGCTGCCTGTTGAGTTTGATGGAGAGTGCGTCCTAAAGCTTGGGCATTGTGAAACTTGGATGTTAAACACGGCGACCCAGCCGTGAGGGCTGCACCATGCGCTGAACTGAGCGTACCTGCGGGCACCCTATTTGGAGAAGCCATGTTTGGTCCATCATTATGGCAAGGAATTTGAAGCAGCGCACGACACGGCTCACGTGGAACCCACTAATGGCTGTATTGAACTTTGAAATTTATAAGCGGCAGCAAGTTTTATTATGAACTATGGCTTATGTAAATGACTACTGATCCCAGAATGCACACTGTGATGTCATGTGATGCTCCACCTGTGAGTGAATAAAATAACTGATAAAGTGATCGGTAGTTTTACGCCATTTCTACTAACTGCTGCTTATGCCTGTGATCAAGGATGTGAGTTAATCTGAAATGCGTAAGGCACTGTAATTTACCGGTGAAGCCGCAGACTGTGCTGCTGCCTCTTGAGTTTGATGGAGAGTGCGTCCTAAAGCTTGGGCATTGTGAAACTTGGATATATACAAATATATATATATATATATATATATATATATATATATATATATATATATATATATATATATATATATATAACCTACTGGTGGTCGCCAGTAGGTATATATAGTTAGGACCTAGTTACCATAGGAAATTCCTAACACTCTATTGGGAATAACTTTAGCGCCGATTGAGGGATCTGTTAGTAATTTTCCTTAAATTTTCCTCGCTCCGCTTCGCTCCTTCCCTGAAAGTTTCGGGGGCTGAGAAAAAAGGGGGGTCCCAAACCGTGTTTTCCCCATGTTAATTTCAATAGGAACATTCTGACACGGCTACAGCTGGAACGGCTGAATGGAATTACACCAGATTTGGCAAAATGGTAGGGACTGGTATGCAGCAGTGCCTTTTGTATGTTTGGTGTAAATCCCTCCAGTAATTGTTGAGAAAATTGAATTAGAAAATTTTAAAATGGCATTTTCTATGGGACCTTTAGACACGGCTACAGCCCGAACGGCTGAACAGAATTACACCAAACTTGGCAAAGTGGTAGGGACAGGTATGCAGTAGTGCCCTTTTTATATTTGGTGAAAATCCCTCCAGTAATTGTTGAGAAAATTGAATTTGAGCAAATTATATATCTATATGCGCTCAGCATTCTATTGGGAGTAACTTTGGCGCCGATTGAGGAATCTGCGTGTAATTTTCCAGAATTTTGGCCAGCTCCACTCTGCTCCTTCCCTGAAAGTTTCGGGGGGGATACGTCAAGCGGGGGCCGAAAGGGGGTCCCAAAACTTGTTTTCCCATGTTAATTTCCATAGGGACCTTTAGACAAGGCTACAGCCTGAACGGCTGAATTGAATTACACCAAACTTGGCAAAATGGTAGGGCCTGGTATGCAGATGTGCCTTTGCTATGTTTGGTGAGAATCCCTCTAGTAGTTCTTGAAAAAATTGAATTTGACATTTTTCAAATGGCATTTTCTATGGGACCTTTAGGCACGGCTACAGCCTGAACGGCTGAACGGAATTACACCAACCTTGGCAAAATGGTAGGGACAGGTATGCAGTAGTGCCTTTTCTATATTTGGTGAAAATCCCTCCAGTAGTTGTTGAGAAAATTGAATTTGAGCAAATTATATATCTATATGCGCTCACCGTACGCGCCCCGTACGCGTACGGTACGCGTACCGTACGCGTACGTGCGCATACCCTTACGTGCGCAAACGAATTTCTGATTGGCTGGCAGTCGACTGTCAACATTCTAAACTGTCCAAACCAGGAAGTGTTGGCCACCATCTTGTTTTTCAGGGGAACTGAGGCACAAGAGATCCCAAAACAAGAGTGGAAAACACAAAAAGGGGGCAGGGTAGAGACCTCCTAACCCTCTAGCTCTTCTCAGGAGGTCCCAAAAGGACCCCCAAGGGCAAAAAAAAAAAAAAAAATCGAAAAAATCGCGGGGTACGCGCACCGTACACGTACCGTGCGCGTACCCCGCGATTCTATGGAGGAATGAGTGAATGTGTGTGTAGACCTACGAATCAGTGAGTGCGTATGTAGTAACTGGTATTGGTGTGTCAATGGTTTCAAGAATGGTAGTCTGTATTTAACACTGGGTGTATCAAAGGTTATATTAGAGTGTGAGGAGGTGCATTGTATTATCACATGAATGATATCATCAGTGATGTCAAAGGAGATGTCATCAGTGATGTCATTTGAGATGTCATCAGTGATGTCATCAGTGATGTCATCAGTGATGTCACTGACCATGTCATGAATGATGTAATATGTGACATCATCAGCAGTGGATTGCGGGCGCGCGAAATATAGTTAGTACAACTAACTATATAGGAGCAATTTCAATGGTTTTTTAAATGCTAATTCCTAACTATTTAAGGCCTGAAACCTATGGTTTTTTAAGTGAATTTGCAAGGTTTTTAAAATGCTAATTCCTAACTATATAAGGCCTGAAACCTATGGTTTTTTAAGTGAATATATATATGTATATATATTCACAGAAAAAAACATCGGTTTCAGGGGCGTTATAGTTAGCGGGACATTTCACTCGTACAAAACCATAGAAACTTCCCTGTTATAGTTAGTTCAGCTAACTATAACTCACGCGCCCGCAATGCACTGCTGATGATGTCACATATTACTTCACTCATGACAAAGTCAGTGACATCACTCATGACATCACTGATGACATCTCAAATGACATCACTGATGACATCATCCAGTGAATGTGTGTTTTTCTGAAAATTAAATATGTTTTATATATGTATATCTCAAGGTCGATGGAAGAATAAATGGGTATAGAAGTGTTTAAATGGATGATGTTTTTTGTAAAATTGATTGTATAACTGACTGATTAAGTGTTTCTTAGTGAATACATGGGTTAGTGAGTAATGTTTAAGTATGTAAATATCTGTATCAGTCTCTCACTTTGTGCATAAGTGGCTGCATGGGTTGGTGAGTAGCTACATGAGTGTCTATATAGGATATTACTTGGTTTTTTGAGTATCAGTATGAGTGTCTGAGTGTCTGTATGGTTCGGTGGGGGGTGTTTCTTAGTACATAGATGCACAAATGAGTGACTCACTGTTTGTATGGGTTGAAGACAGCATGTGTGCAGGATTGTATGGGTGGATGAGTGTGTGTGTGGGTGTGTTAGTAAGTGAATGACTGTCTCAATAGTGTCTTTATGAGTAACTACATATGTTTTAAACTAGTATATGTGAGTATTGGTATATATCAGTGAGTATATGTGAGAATGAGGGATTGGAAGAGTTCCTGTACAAATAAGTAGGTGTTTCTATAAGTGATAGTTTAAGAGAGTAAGTATGTGTACGTCTCTGTAGAAGTAAGTGTGGTAGTGTGTTTATAACTGTATATGCCAGTAAATGGATGTTTGATATTTTGTTTGCATGTGTGACTATGTGTGTGAGTAACTCTATGGATGGGTGGCAGAATGCAACAGGATGTATAGGTGTATGAGTACATATGATGAGTGAGTACATGTATGAGTGACTGTATAGTACTGTTGGTGAATGAGTGGATGTGTGTAGATCTTGGAGTTACTGAATAGGTGTGTTGTAACTGGTATAGGTATGTCCATTGTTTTGAAAATGTCAGTTTGTATTTTTGAGTGTGTGTATCAAAGGTTATATTAGGGTGAGAGGAGGTCTGCCACTCTATCACATTGATGATGTCTTCAGTGATGTCATCAGTGATGTAATTTGAGATGTCATGAGTGATGTCATGAGTGATGTCACTGACCATGTCATGAGTGATGTAATATGTGACGTCATCAGCAGTGCATTGCGGGTGCACGAGTTATAGTTAGCTGAACTAACTATAACGGAGGAATTTCTATGGTTTTTTTCAAGTGAAATGTCCAACTAACTATAACGCCCCTGAAACCTATGTTTTTTTCAGTGAATTTCTAAGGTTTTTTAAATGCTAATTTCTAACTATAACGTGCATGAAATCTATGTTTTTCAGTGAATTTCAAAGGTTTTTTAAATGCTACTATAACGTGCCTGAAACCTATGGTTTTTTCTGTGACTTTCAAAGGTTTTTAAATGCTAGTTTCTAACTATGCCTACAGAGGTAGGACATGTAATGAAAGAAGAAACAGCGCACAGAAAGAAAAAATAGAAATGCAGAAAGATGCAACAGAAGTTCACAAAGACGAAGAAAAGTGCTGGAAGAAGAAGAGATGTGCAGAAAGAACCAACAGAGGAGCAGAAAGTCTTCCTGTGCCCTCAGCTTTTTCAGACAGGTACTGGTGGTAACTGAATCTGACTAACAAGGCCTAGAGCCAGTGCTATGCTAAAAGACACATAGAATGCAATGAAAACACCTACATACACTAAGGAACACTATGCGTTGGGGTACCCCTGTGATTAGCATGACCTCCTCTGTAAGACCCTAGTACATAATAGAGCAAGGGGATTGAAACTACCTCTTAAAATGCTCCACATGGCGCTTTGCACACTGGTGAAGAGAGGGGGGCCTGAGGTGACATATGTGCAAACACGCCCTGTGGCCATTTTAAGTTGGGGAATAAAGTCCCCTTGAATCCTGAGGGTCCCTTGGGTCCACCTAGCCCACCAGATATCTCCAGTAAGGTGTAAAAAGGGTCACGGCCTCGACCACCTCTCTGCAACACAGCACAGTGGCGCTTACTGGATGAACCTGGTGGGTTACTTGGCCCCCAGGGGCCCTAAGGATTGAAGGGGAATCATTTTCCCAACTTAAAACGCGCCACAGGGCGTGTTTGCACATGTCGCCTCAGACCCATCCCCTCCCTTCACCACTGTGTAAACAAGCCCTGTGGCTGTTTTAAGTTGGAAGATTAAGTCCCCTTGAATACTGAAGGTCCCTAGGGTCCAACTAGCCCACTAGGTACCTCCAGTAAGTGCCACAGAGCTGCGTTGCAGAGAGGTGTATAAACGGGTGTTGCCTCGAACACCTCTCTGCAACGCAGCTCCCTGGCGCATACTGGAGGTACCCGGTGGGCTTGTTGGCCCCCTGGGACCCTCAATATTTAATGGGACTTAATTCCCCAGCTTACAATTCACCAAGGGGTGCGTTTGCACAGAGGTGAAGGAAGGGGAGGGGGCCTGAGGTAACATGTGTGCAAACACGCCCAGTGTTGCATCTTAAGTTGGGGACTTAATTCCTCTTCAATCCAGAGGGTCCCTGGGAGCCAACTAACCCACCAGATACCTCCAGTATGCGCCAGGGAGCCGCGTTGCAGACCGGTGTTAAGAGGCCACGCCCCTTTTTACAACACTCTGCAACGCAGATCTGTGGCGCTTATTGGAGGTACCTGGTGGGCTAGTTGGCCCCAGGGACCCTCAGGATTGAAAAGGAATTAATTCCCCAACTTAAAATGCATCACAGGGCGTGTTTGCACACATGTCACCTCAGGCTCTGCCTCCTCCCTTCACCACTGTGCAAACTCGCCACACGGCCATTCTAAGTCATGGGATTAAGTCCCCTTGTATCCTGAGGGTCCCTGGGGTGCAACTAGCCCACCAGGTACCTCCATTAAGCGCCACAGAGCTGCGTTGCAGAGAGGTGTAAAAAGGGCATGGCCTCTGAACACCTCTCTGCAAAGCAGCTTCCCGGTGCATTCTGGAGGTTCCTGGTGGGCTAGTTGGCCCCCAGGGACCCCCCAGAATTCAAGGGGAATTAGTTCCCCATCTTACAATTCACCAGGGGACGCGTTTGCAGAGTGCTGCAGGGAAGGGGCGGGGTCTCCAGCGCGATGCTGGTCTTTTTTCTTTCTTTCTGTTTTTTTAGAAAGGGGGCTGTATGGCCCCCTTCCTCTCCTATTTTATTGGCCCTGGGGACCCCATCCTCCAGGGCCTGACCCCTATTTTATTTTTTTATTAAAAAAAATTGGAAAGGGGCCGAGTGGCCCCCCTCCAGAGGACATATTTGGACCCAGGGACCTCATTCTCCGGGGCTTGGCCAGTTTTTTATTTAATTAAATTATTGGAGGGGGGCTACATAGCCCCCCTCCTTAGGCAATTTATGGCCCCGGGTACCTCATCCCCCGGGGCCGGTCTTTCCGTGTTTTTATTTTTTTATAATAAAAAGTGTTTTTTCCATAGGAACCGTTCATCGCGGCTACAGCCCGAGCGGCTGAACGGAATTACACCAAATTTGGCAAAGAGGTAGTCCTTACTTCAGACTCATGCCTTTTGCTTAAATGGTGTAAATCTGTTCAGTAGTTCCTGAGAAAATCACATTTAAAAGTACATATATATCTATGGCCACGCAGGATCCGCGCATCCTGCTTGCACGAGCTCTATTGGGTGTCAACACTCCAAATCAGGAAGTGTGGCAGCCATTTTGTGCCTCGGTAGAACCGAAGCAAAAGAAACCTATAAAAAAACCACACAAAACATGAAAAGGGGGCAGGGTAAAAACGCCCTGACCCCCTCGGCCTGTTCAGGGGGTCCCACAGGGACCCCCAAAGCCCCCCAAAAAAACAAAGCGTGGGCTCCCGCGCTTGAATGCTAATTAGCCCCCGGGGGCCAAATCCTGGGGTATTATGAAAAAAGAATGTGGGGGGCCCCAATCCCCCCACACTGCCCATGGGGACCGCCACCCAAGGGCATTAATATAATATAGGTGGGGGCTCACGGCCCCCCTCAGCCCCAGGGACTGCCACCCCCCCGGGGCTTCTTACAATTTGGTGTGGGGGTTCTCAGGCCCCCCAGCCATGGAGACCACCACCCCTGGGGATTTTTAAAATTCATTGGGGGTGCTCTCAGCCCCCCCCAGCCCCGGGGACCGCCACCCCTGGGGCTTCTAGTGGTTTGTTGGGGGACTCTCAGGCCCCCCAGTGCAGGGGACCGCCACCCCTGGGGCTTTAAAAAAGGAATGGTGGGGGGCGCATGGCCCCCCCCATGGCCCCTGGGACCGCCGGGGCTTTCTTTTTTTAAAATACGCTGTGTGGTGGGGCTCAAGTCCCCACAACACGCCCCAGGGAACCCCAGCCCCCGTGCACTAAATATTCAAATTGGGGGACCACCACCCCCCAGGGCTTTGTAAAATATGGGAGGGGCCTCCTGGAGCCTGGTCAAGGCCCTGAGGACTGCCACCCCCCAGGGCCGGCTCCTGCAGTGTCCCAGGGTGCCCACCACGGGACACTGCCGTTTGCAATGACAGGGCGGGAGCCTCGCGGCTCCCACCCTGTCATTGCAAACTGCTTTCTCTTCCAAATAGCAAAGCAAATTGCTTTTCCACACGGGGAGCAGCATGTTAGCTGCTCCCCATGTCGAAAAGCAATGCCGGCTCCTGCAGGATGTGGGGAGCTGGCTGGGACGGTGGGGGGATTGGGGACCCCCCCACAACCCCCATCCAAGAAGGCTAGCCCTGGGGGATGGGGTCCCAGGGGCCATTAGTGGCCCAGGAGGGGGGCCATGCCGCCCCCTCCGCAAATAAAAAAAAATTAAAATTAAAAAGAAGACCGGCCCGGGGGATGGGTTCCCTGGGCCATAAGTGGCCATAGGAGTGGGGCAAGGCAGACCCCTCCAAAATAAACATTAAAAATAAGGGCTATGCCCCGGGGTATGGGGTCCTCGGGGCAAATGATGGCCTCTGGAGCGGGCCCCGCGGCCTCCTTCCCGAATTCTTTGTTTTAAAAAAAAAAACTTGGGGGCAGGCCCTTGGAGATGGGGTCCCCAGGGCCAATAAATTAGAAAAAGAAGGGGGGTTACATAGACCCCCTTCTTAATTTTTTTTTTTACGGGATTGTACCGAGGGCCACGCCCCCTCCTGGCACTATTCTGCAAATGCACCCCCTGGCGCGTTTGCAGAAGGGGAACGAATTCCCCTTGAATACTAGGGGTCCCTGGGGGCCAACTAGCCCCCCTGAAACCTCCAGTATGCGTCAGGGGGCTGCATTGCAGAGAGGTGTTCTGAGGCCATGCCCCTTTTTTACACCTCTCTGCACCGCAGCTCCGTGGCGCTTACTGGAGGTACCTGGTGGGCTAGTTGGCCCCCAGGGGACCTCAGGATTCAAGGGGACTTAATCCCCCAACTTAAAACACGCCATTGGCGCATTTGCACAGTTGTGAAGGTAGGGGGCGAGGCCTGAGCTGATATAGTTGCAAACACGCCCTGTGGCGCATTTTAAGTTGGGGAAAGAATTCCTCTTCAATCCTGAGGTCCCCTGGGGGCCAACTAGCCCACCAGGTACCTCCAGTAAGCTCAACGGAGCTGCGTTTCAGAGTGTTGTAAAAAGGGGCATTGCCTCTGAACACCTCTCGGCATCGCAGCTCCATCGCGCATACTAGAGGTAACTGGTGGACTAGTTGTCCCCCAGGGGACCTCAGGATTGAAGAGGAATTAATTCCAAAACTTAAAACGTGCATTAGGGCATGTTTGCACACATGTTACCTCAGGTCCCGCCCCCTTCCTTCACCATTCTGCAAACGCGCCCTGTGTTGCGTTTTAAGTCGAGCAATTAATTTGTCTTCAATCTTGAGGGTCCCTGGGGGCCAACTAGTCCTCCAGGTACCTCCAGTATGCGCCAGGGAGATGCGTTGCAGAAAGGTGTTAAGAGGCCTCGCCCCTTTTCATACCTCTCTGCAATGCAGCTCTCTAGCACTTACTGGAGGTACCTAGTGGGCTAGTTGGACCCTAGGGACCCTCAGGAATCAAGGGGACTTAATCTCCCAACTTAAAACAGAAACAGGGCGCGTTTACACAGGGGTGGAGCGAGGGGATGGGGCCTGGGGTGACGTGTGCAAACACGCCCTGTGGCGTGTTTTAAGTTTGGGACATAATTCCTCTTCAATCCTGAGGGCCCCTGGGGGCTAACTAGCCCACCAGGTGCTTCCAGTAAGTGCAACTGCTCTGCTTTGCAGAGAGGTGGCCCAGGTCACGCGCCTTTTCACACCTCTCTGCAACGCAGCTCTGTGGTGCTTACTGGCGGTACCTAGTGGGCTACTTGGACCCCAGGGACCCTCAGGATTCAAAGGGACTTAATATCCCAAATTAAAATGACACAGGGTGTGTTTACACAGTGGTGAAGGGAGGGGATAGTGTAGGAAAGTTAAATCAGTCAAACTACGAATTCCGATTTACTCACCTGGTATCAGTAGAGACCTCAGTGCTGCATCTTTGAGCCCAGTACTGATCCTGAAAAGTAATTCTAAGCGTACTTACAAGTAAGTTGAATTTCTTTCCATAGGCTAACATTGACTGGTTTCACTTGGAAATTCTTCTAAGTGTGGAGTTTTGGAACTTACAAATATTCCTCTAAAATCAGCCGAACTATGAATTCTGATTTACTCACCTGTTATCAGGAGAGACAACAGTGCTGCATCTTTCAGCTCAGTACTGATCCTGAAAAGTAATTCCAAGCGTACTTACCAGTAACTTGAATTACCTTCCATAAGCTAACATTAACTGGTTTCACTTGGAAATTCTTCGAAGTGTGGAGTTTTGGAACTTACAAATATTTCTCTAAAATCAGCCGAACTACGAATTCCGATTTACTCACCTGTTATCAGAAGAGACCACAGTGCTGCATCTTTCAGCTCAGTACTGATCCTGAAAAGTAATTCTAAGCGTTCTTACCACTAACTTGAATTTCCTTCAATAGGCCAACATTGAGTAGTTTCACTTAGAAATTCTTCTAAGTGTGGATTTTTGGAACTTTAAAATATTCATCTAAAACCAGACGAACTACGAATTCCGATTTACTCACCTGTTATCAGGAGAGACCTCAGTGCTGCATCTTTGAGCCCAGTACTGATCCTAAAAAGTAATTCTAAGTGTACTTACCAATAACTTGAATTTCCTTCCATAGGTTAACATTGACTGGTTTCACTTGGAAATTCTTTTAAGTGTGGAGTTTTGGAACTTTAAAATATTCACCTAAAATCATCCGAACAACTAATTCCGATTTACTCACCTGTTATCAGGAGAGACCACAGTGCTGCAAATTTAGCCCAGCACTGACCCTGAAAAGAAATTCTAACCGTACTTACCAGTAAGTTGTATTTCCTTTCATAGGAATCCATTGTGTGGTTTTCACCAGAAAAGTTTCTAAGTGTCAATTTTCACAAACTACAAAAATTCCTTAAAAACCGCCTGTATGACTTAAACGCATTCTTTCAACTGTTTACAGGAGATGCACCAGTGCTGGATCCAGGATCCACCACTGAGTAAGAAAAAGTAACGATAACACTACTTACCTGCTAAGTGAATTTCCTCTCATTGGATAACATTGGTGATTCTACGTGAAAAGGTTTCTGAGTGTCAAGTTTTAAAATACAATAATATTTCTTAAAAATCACTACTATAACCAAAATGCTTTTACTCAACTGTTTACAGGAGATGTTCCAGGTCTGAATCTAGGATACAGTCCTGTGCTTAGAAAAGTAATCCATAAAGTAACTAATTGCATTTAACTAGAAATCCTACAAGTTGGTGGTACATACCGAATACCTTAAATAAAGCAATTCTTTTGCTTTTTTCTCAGTGCCATGTGGCAGACAAACATGCCCTTAGGGCATGTATGTGCACCACATGTGCACACTTGCACGAATCAGGGGTGCAACAGGGTGTCAATGTGACACCCTGCCACCCTTGAATATGCTCCCCCTATTACCGATTTGGTATTTACCGAATCGGTAATAGTGAATGGCTTCCCATTCATTCCTATGGGCCTCAAGGCCCATAAGAATGAATGGGAAGGTGATTCCTTATTACCGAATCGGTATTACCGATTCAGTAATAACGAATTTTACCGATTCAGTATTTTTTACCAAATTTTTTGCTACATATGAAATACAGTATTTGGGAATCGGTATTTCATATTTACCTACATCGGGCCCCTAGTGTGTTATAAAACCACTATTACAAGTATACAGTTTTCTATACAGTCACTCATGCAATCACTGAGTTTCATGTATACTTATTCACATACAACAACTGTCACATACACTGCCTTTTCTATTTCTACTTTGTTGGACATGCATGATTGAGAAATATAGTTACTCATCACCACACCCATAAAGAGATTCACTCACCCAAACAACTGTTTCCACATACAGTCTTAACCTCATATACCTACTACATCAACTATTTACACATCTTTGGACAGTCACATACCTCCCACCTAACCGTACACACATTCTTTCACTATCCTATACAAATACTCACTTAACTAATTAATAACTAATATAGACTTTCACATAGCTAGTAACCAACTTATGTAGTAGTTTACACAACAAGAGATAAAGTGATACAAATATTCACACAGTTTAATCACTATCCCATATAATTAGTGAGACACTTTAAATTATTCACTTACACAGTCAATCACAGTGCTACTAAATCCTCACTTCAGACACTTATACATCTACTCAGTCTTCAATGCAGATTGCTATATATATAATGCTTATTTAAATACCGAACCAAACCACATTCACTGGATGATGTCATCAGTGATGTCATTTAAGATGTCATCAGTGATGTCATCAGTGATGTCACTGACTATCTCATGAATTATGCAATATGTGGCATCATCAGCAGCGGATTGCGGGCGCGTGAGTTATAGTTAGTACAACTAACTATAACTGAGGAATTTCAATGGTTTTGTACGAGTGAAATGTCCAGCTAGCTATAACACCCCTAAAACCTATGTTTTTTTAAGGTGAATATATATATATACATATATATATATATATATATATATATATATATATATATATATATATATATATATATATATATATATATATATATATATATATATATATACTCACTTTAAAAACCATAGGTTTCACACCAGTTATAGTTAGGAATTAGCATTTAAAAAACCTATTACATTCACTGAAAAAACATAGGTTTCACACCAGTTATAGTTACCTGGAAATTTTACTGACATAAAACCATTGAAATTCCCACGTTATAGCTAGTTGGACTCACTATAACTTGCACGCCTGCAATGCACTGCTGATGACGTCACATATTACATCACTCATGACATGGTCAGTGACATCACTCATGACATCACTGATGACACCATCCAGTGAATGTGTGTCTTTCTGAAAAATATATATATTTTTTATATGTATTTGTAAAGTATGATGCAAGAATAAATGGTTAAATAAGTGTGTAAATGGATGTTTGTTTTTAAAAGAATTGATTGGTTAACTGCCTTATTAAGTGTATCTTAGTGAATACATATATTAGCAAGTAACTTTTATATATTGAAATGTATGTATCAGTGTTTCACTTTGTGTATAAGTGGCTGTATGGGTTGGTGACTGGCTCACTGTTTGTATGTGTTTTGAAGACAGCATATGTACAGGACTGTATGGATGTATGAGTGTGAATATGTGTATGTTAGTGAGTAAACGACTGTCTCACTATTGTCTTTTTCAGTAACGACATATGTTTTAATCTAGTATATGTGAGTATTGATTTATAAAACTGAGTATATGTGAGAGTGAGAGATTATAAGAGTTCCTGTTTAAATTAGTATGTGTTTATATAAGTGATTGTTTAAGAGAGTAAGTATGTGTAAGTATTCTTAGAAGTAAAGTGGTAGTGTGTGTATAGCTGTATATGCAAATAAATGAATGTTCATTAGTTTTTTTGCATGTGTGAATATGTGTGTGAGTAACTTTTGGATGACTGTCAGTGTGTAACAGGATGTATAGGTGTATCACTACATATAATGAGTGAGTATATGTATGAATGACTATATAGAACTGTTTGTGAATGAGTGGATGTGTATGTAGATGGTGGAATTACTGAATTGTTTGTTGTAACTGGTATGGGTATCTCCACTTTTTTGAAAATGTTAAATTCTATTCTTGAATATGTGTTTCAAGACTTACATTACACTGAAAGGAGGACTCTCACTCTGTCACAAGGATGGTGTTATCAGTGATGTCATGAGTGATGTCACTGACCATGTCATGAGTGATGTCATCAGCAGTGCATTGCAGGCGCGCACGTTATAGTGAGTCCAACTAACTATAACGTGGGAATTTCAATGGTTTTATGTCAGTAAAATTTCCAGGAAACTATAACTGGTGTGAAACCTATGGTTTTTTCAGTGAATTTAATAGGTTTTTCAAATGCTAATTCCTAACTATAACTGGTGTGAAACCTATGGTTTTTTCAGTGAATTTCATAGGTTTTTTAAATGCTAATTCCGTTCTATATCGAGTTTCTAACCTATGTTTTTTTTTACAATTTGCTGTTTTGTGTAAGTATTATTTTTTGAGTTTTTTTTTATATCATTTTTTCCTGGGGCGCTCTGGGTGCGCGCTCCGGTAAGCTCTCCGGTAAGCTTTCGGGTAAGCTCACCGGTAAGCTCACCGGAAAGCGCACCCAGAGCGCTACTTTTGTTCGTGAAAAAAAATATGAATAAAAAGTTAATAATAATGCAAAACATTTCGTACCATACAAATAAAATCAGTTTTTTTAATAAGGAAAATGATTATGCATATCCGTAAAAGTATGATGACGTCACTTCGGCGCGCAACGTAAGCGCCCTCGGAAGCGCCTACGTACGCGCCGCGTATACGCCTCCGGAAGTGCCTACGTTCGCGCCACGTATGCGCCCCGGAGGCGCCTACGTTCGCGCCGCGTGTGCGCACCCGGAAGCGCTCCGGTGCGCGCAGCGTAAGCGGGTCGGGTCATGTGACCTTAAAATAACACTTTTCATTGGTTGCTAACAGTTTTTTTTACAAAGAGTGAAATCCCCACCCATTTCCTTCACTTCTTCTTTCACTTTTGTGACTGCAAGACCTGCCTTTTTGCTCCTGGATATTTCTTGGTTTTACAATGGCTGCCAGACAATCCAGCAGTGAGGATGAACCAGAATTCATCAATGAAGAGCCTCCTCAATGAAAAGTTAAGGAACATTTCATTTGGAAATTTTTTAAAATCCCACCTGACCAAAAAAAGGTGAATGCTCCAAAAGTGGAGTGCAGGATCTGCAAAGAAGTGCTGTCGCAGGGTAACCCCTTAAAAAAGTACTCATTTGGAAACTTCACGATGCTGCGCCATGTCCAGAGGAAGCACCCCCAGAATTTTGCCCGGGAAAGTGTCAGGGCTCTGGCACAAGAGGTTCCCAGTGATGGGGCCTCTACATCCACCGGAGGAGCAACTTCTTCTGGGAGGGGGCAATCGCAGGAGCAGGTGCCAAACATTCAACCTGCATTTAACCATGGTGTCCTCAGATGCAGATACTGTAATCAACTCCTCACCTATGGGGAGCAAAGTGTCCAGCTCATGGTTCGAGCATTGGAGAACCATCGCTGCCCTTCCCACCCCTAATTTTTTTTTTGGTTTTTTTGCTCCTGTTGAGCAGTTTCCATTCCCTGTTTTTGTTCCTGTTTAGAAAAAAGAAGAAAACAAAAAGTTCTTTTCAGAACTACCTCCAATTCTCATCAAAGAGCTATGGGGCATATTATCAAGGGGGTTTATCTCCGCTTTTTTGGCTTTAAAAGCCAAGAAAGCGGAGATAAAATTATCTCCCTATTACCTAGCTGTCGCTAACACCAGTTAGAGACAGCTAGTAGGAGATAGCGACCATCTTGGGCCCCACTTTGCATGTCAGTGATATTTATCACTAATGGCATGCAAAGTGGGCGTAGCAAGATGTTAGCGACTGAAAACAGTTGCTAACATCGCTATCTCCTATTACCAACTTTTGGAGATATTCGCGCTAAGCGCGAATATCTCCAAAAGCTAACACCTGCCCTGAGCAGTTCTTAGCTATGTTATCCAATGGGAGGTGGATAACATGGCTAAGAGCATTAGCTCGGTAATGCATGAATATCGCTGACTTTTCAGTGATATTCATGCATTGTGGCGATTTTTATCGCATTTGCGATAAACCTTGGTAATACCAAGGTTTATTTGCGGTAAAAATCGCCGCAGCTCAGCGGTAAATTTTTGTCTCTAACCAAGCAATAGCGATAATTATCGCTATTGCTTGGTAATATGCCCCTATATTCTTAAAAAAATGAAAAAAGAGTAAGTGAAATAGAGTGCACTGATAATGGAAAGGAGAATGAGTAAGAAAGAACAGAAAGGTATGAGAGGAGAAAGGAAGTGAAGTAGGAGGACTGAAAGAAGGTGAGTGTTAGGAAAGAAAGTAAGGAGAAGAAGAGTGAATATGGGGAATGTTGATATTCAAAGAAAATGTTGAAAAGGAACAGGGGTGTGGAAGGATAAGAAAAGATGCATTGCTGGAGTTGAAGGCAAAAGGCCTCATTTATGAAGCCATGCGTCACTTTAACACCACCAAAGCATCACTTTTTGTGACTCATCAGTCCAATAAAAAATGCACCTTATTTATTCATATTTACAAAGTGGCGTTTCTAGGTAAATACGTCACTTTGTAAACCCCTGTGCCACATTATTTCTACGTCAGGTGTAATGTATGCAAAAGGGACGTATTGACGCAAGAAAGGGTCGTAGAGGTGACACAGTGAATAAACTGGAGGCCTCATTTCTGAAATGTGACGCATCGCTACGTGAAAACAGCGATGCGTCACTTTTCTGTGCGCACTCCTTATGACATTCCAGATGTGTCATATTTAATGTATGACGAATCAACTCGCAAGGAGTTACAGATACGTCAGTATTTCTGACGTATCTGTAAACACAAAAGTGACGCATTACTGGAGTGTGTCACAAATGTAACGCAACTCCAGTAATGTGTCCTTTCACATAGGGAAAGCGCCATGTGAAAGGTCTTGCGTCAGTCTTACACCTGCTGTGAGGCAGGCGCAAGATTTTGACGCAACAGCATCCTAAAAGTGACGCAGTGAAATCTCATAGATTTCACTGCGTCGCTATTACCAAGCTTTTTGCGGGGGAACGCCCCTTCTGCATACATTATACCTGACGCAGGTGTAATGTGGCGCAGGGTTTTAAAAAGTGACCCATCTACCTAGATGCGTCACTTTTTAAATATAGCGCAACGAGGCGCATTTTTTTACACCACTGGTGGGATGCGTCACTTTTCTGTGCGCACTCCTTACAACATTCCAGATGTGTCATATTTAATGTATGACGAATCATGTCGCAAGGAGTTACAGATAGGTCAGTATTTCTGACGTATCTGTAAACACAAAAGTGACGCATTACTGGAGTGCGTCACAAAAGTGACGCAAATCCAGTAATGCGTCCTTTCACATGGGGAAAGCACCATGTGAAAGGTCTTGCGTCAGTCTTACACCTGCTGTGAGGCCGACGCAAGATTTTGACGCAACAGCATCCTAAAAGTGACGCAGTGAAATCTCATAGATTTCACTGCGTCGCTATTACCAAGCTTTTTGCGGGGCAACGCCCCCTCTGCATACATTATACCTGACGCAGGTATAATTTGGCGCAGGGTTTTAAAAAGTGACCCATCTACCTAGATGCGTCACTTTTTAAATATAGCGCAACAAGGCGCATTTTTTTACACCACTGGTGGGATGCGTCACTTTTCTGTGCGCACTCCTTACAATGTTCCAGATGTGTAATATTTAATGTATGACGAATCATGTTGCAAGGAGTTACAGATACGTCAGTATTTCTGACGTATCTGTAAACACAAAAGTGACGCATTACTGGAGTGCGTCACAAAAGTGACGCAACTCCAGTAATGCGTCCCTTCACATGGGGAAAGCACCATGTGAAAGGTCTTGCGTCAGTCTTACACCTGCTGTGAGGCAGGCGCAAGATTTTGACGCAACAGCATCCTAAAAGTGACGCAGTGAAATCTCACAGATTTCACTGCGTCGCTATTACCAAGCTTTTTTGCGGGGGAACGCCCCCTCTGCATACATTATACCGGACGCAGGTATAATTTGGCGCAGGGTTTTAAAAAGTGACCCATCTACCTAGATGCGTCGCTTTTTAAATATAGCGCAAGGAGGCGCATTTTTTTACACCACTGGTGCGATGCGTCACTTTTCTGTGCGCACTCCTTACAACATTCCAGATGTGTAATATTTTATGTATGACAAATCATGTCGCAAGGAGTTACAGATACGTCAGTATTTCTGACGTATCTGTAAACACAAAAGTGACGCATTACTGGAGTGCGTCACAGAAGTGACGCAACTCCAGTAATGCGTCCTTTCACATGGGGAAAGCACCATGTGAAAGGTCTTGCCTCAGTCTTACACCTGCTGTGAGGCAGGCGCAAGATTTTGACGCAACAGCATCCTAAAAGTGACGCAGTGAAATCTCCTAGATTTCACTGCGTCGCTATTACCAAGCTTTTTGCGGGGGAACACCCCCTCTGCATACATTATACCTGACGCAGGTATAATGTGGCGCAGGGTTTTAAAAAGTGACCCATCTACCTAGATGCGTCACTTTTTAAATATAGCGCAACGAGGCGCATTTTTTTACACCGATGGTGCGATGCGTCACTTTTCTGTGCGCACTCCTTACAACATTCCAGATGTGTAATATTTAATGTATGACGAATCATGTCGCAAGGAGTTACAGATACGTCAGTATTTCTGACGTATCTGTAAACACAAAAGTGACGTATTACTGGAGTGCGTCACAAAAGTGACGCAACTCCAGTAATGCGTCCTTTCACATGGGGAAAGCACCATGTGAAAGGTCTTGCGTCAGTCTTACACCTGCTGTGAGGCAGGCGCAAGATTTTGACGCAACAGCATCCTAAAAGTGACGCAGTGAAATCTCATAGATTTCACTGCGTCGCTATTACAAAGCTTTTTGCGGGGGAACGCCCCCTCTGCATACATTATACCTGACGCAGGTATAATGTGGCGCAGGGTTTTAAAAAGTGACCCATCTACCTAGATGCGTCACTTTTTAAATATAGTGTAACGATGCGCATTTTTTTACACTGCTGGTGCGTCACAAAAAGTGACGCACAGGCGGCGCAAAACTGTCGCAAGGCCTTCATAATTATGGTCCTGGATTTTCCCCGTGCTTCGCTCCCCGGTGCGCTTCCCGTACGCGTCCCGGGCGCTCCCCCCGCGCAAATCGAAAAAAAATATTTTTTTTAAATGCCCCGCGGGACCCTATTTTAGCCCCCACATTAATCCTAGGGGGTCAGGAGGGGGTCTACCCTGCCCCCTTATGGTCAATTCCCCCCTTTGTTTTTGCCACCTCTTATGTCTCGATTTTACCGAGACACAAGATGGCGGCTGCTCCAGACTGTTTAGAATGTTTACAGACACCCAAGAGCCAATCAGCTTTCTGCGCGCAAGTCGCGTGGCCGCCAGGTGCGCTCCCCGGTGCGCGTACCGGGGCGCGCCTATAGATATATATATTTTTTTGAACCTAAATTACTCAAAATCCACTGGAGCACATATCTTGAGACATAGCAAAGGCACATCGGGCTACCAGTCCCTACAATTTTGCCAAGTTTGGTGTAAATCCATTCAGCCTTTCGAGCTAAAAGTGAAATTGACCGCCTATGGAAATTAACATGGGGAAAACACGTTTTGGGACCCCCCTTTTATCTCGGACCACGCTTGACGAATCCCCCCCAAACTTTCAGGGAAGGACCGGGGCGCCGCGAGGCCATTTTGAGGAAATTTTCAGGCAGATTTGTCAACCGGCGCCAAAGTTATTCCAAATAGAATTTTGAGATTTAACATTGAAAAAAATCCTAACTATAACTACCTACTGGCGACACGATCCAACACTTACCCTACTGTTGCACCCCCTGGAGTTAGAATAGTACTTTTTACTCCTACACTATCAAACACTTACCCTACTGTTGCACCCCCTGGAGTTAGAACGGTGGCCATCAGGTTCATTAGCTAACATAGGGGAGATCTCAGTTCTCCCGAGTCATCTGTCTGACCATGCACCTTTATATATTGTATATCAGATCAAGGAGGTACAGCGGCGGTCACAAAGGTGGACCCTTAATAGGACCAAGCTGCAGGACCCTGATGTGATTGCCGCTGTACAGGCCACGACCTTGGAATGTTTCATGTTGAACTCCTACTCAACAACACCTGATGTAGTTTGGGACGCCTATAAAGTTTGGCTCAGGGGGAAACTCCATGGAGTCATCTGTTATAAGAACAAGATTGAAGCAGGGGTACTAAAGGGTATCGAAGAGAGGATAAGGGGCTTGGAGAGAGAAAGAGATGGTGCTAGTAATGGGGACCGGGAGCAACTCACTCAAATCTTGAGGAAGTTGGAAGAGGCAAGATCAGAATATAGAGGGAGACTGGAAGCCAAATGTAGAGCACAGTGGGGTACTTATAAGATGCAGAATTATGAATATGGAGAAAAGGCTGGTGCTTTATTAGCATGGAAAGCCAGAACCGACCGAGCAAGGAATGACATAAAAGAACTTAAAATAAATGCCGGCGGGGAAATTTCAAAGAAGACCGAAGATATACAGACCTGTCTTCTCTCTATGTTCTCAGACCTGCACAGGGAAGACCTGGTTCCCCGACCATGTGAGATTCAGTCATTTCTCAGTAATAAACAACTCCCAGTTCTCTCGGGAGAAAGCAAAAACAACTTAGACACGCCCTTTACGTCAGAGGAGATCGTAGCTCAGATAAATAAATCTAAGAATAAGAAAGCTGCAGGATCAGACGCGCTCCCGAGTGAAATATATAAACATCTCAAAGAGGAGCTCCTTGAACCCATGGAAGATACCTTTAATTCTATCTATGGTTTGAACGGAAATGTCCCTAACACTTGGAAAGAGGCAATAATAGTTCTGATATTGAAACCAGGCAAGGATGCAAAAAAGGCAGACTCTTACCGCCCAATCTCCCTGCTGAATGCTGATTATAAGATCTTTATGGGCATTTTAGCAGGGAGATTGGCCAAACTGATACCTAGGTTAATACATCCAGATCAGAAAGGGTTTGTTGCAGGTAGACATATACAGGAACAAATACAGCTTCTTATAGGTAACATCGACCTGGCTATACAGAAGACAGAACCCTTGGCCGTTGTCGCTGTCGATGCGGCCAAGGCGTTTGACAGAGTTTGCTGGGCATATCTATGGGAGGTTCTAAAGGTTATGGGTTTTGGTCCTATTTTTATACAGAACTTGCAGAATTGTTACCAGGGTGCCTCTGCTCGAATATATTTGAATGGGTTCTTCACTGCGAGTTTTAATATTCAGAGAGGAACGAGGCAGGGGTGTCCAATTTCACCTCTTTTGTTTAATTTATATGTGGAACCGTTGGCCCAGATGATCAGATTGGATTTGTCAATTTATCCATTCAGATCAGAACAATACGACTCAAAAATAGCTCTGTATGCTGATGATTTGGTGCTGTATACAAGCGACCCGGATACAGCTATCATAAGGGTGGAAGAGCGTATGCGCGAGTTTGGATTACTTTCTGGGTTTCTTGTTAATAGAACCAAGACGGAGGTGATGTGTTGGAATCTGGAGTGGTCAGGGACAGAAAGTGAAGAGATGAGATACTTGGGGATTTATGTAGTGAAGGAAATTGAAAAGATCACTGAGCTAAATTTAAAGAGGGTGGTAAAGGAAATTGACAGCCTATTCAGCAGATGGCGAAATCTCCCATATACCATATACGGGAAAACCAACTTAGTAAAGATGGTCATCCTTCCTAAACTGTCATACCTCTTCTCTTCAATTCCTTTGACATTTCCGAGTAAAAGTCTGATTAAAGTACAGAGTAAGATCAACAGTTTCATTTGGGGCAACAAAGGGGTTCGACTGGCGTGGAAAAAACTTAGACGCAGATTAAAAAAAGGGGGGTTAGCGCTTCCAGACGAAAGGCTATATGCAGCAGCGTTCCAGTTTAAAAGCATACGGGTGCTGTTAGTTAAGCCAGGGGAATCAGCCTGGGGGAGGCTGTTAGGCAAAATGGTGCGGGTAGAAGGGGGAGGAGATGGTGAAGCATTTCTGTCTAAATTTGGATCACCTAGGTTCTTCAAGAGGGTTCGTTTGAAGGTTTTAAGGGCATCTCTGGAGATTTGGTGTAGGCTCAGGCATAGCTGGGGCATTGGATACTACTCTGATAATGCCCCATTATGGGATGCCCCAGGAACCCCGGATTGCTTGCAGGATGATTTGGCACTGCCGATAAAGAGGGCTGGTGTAAAAATCTGGTCTGAACTGTTGGATACTGGGGGGATATATCCCTGGGATTACCTGAGGGCCAAGATTGGCACTGGGCTCTCGAGATTCAAGTACATACAGTTAACATCATGGTATGAGGCAGAAAAGCGGGAGATCAGTGGAAACAGAGAGATTGAGGACTTGCTGCAAGAGACACGCCCATTGAATAAGGAAATCTCTATGTGGTATAATAGTCTGCTGGAGGCCGAAGACCATAAGACACCTGCCCTTGTTGCAGTGTGGACGGGAACCCCACTCTGGCCACCAGCAGACCTTTTATATGAATCCTCATTGAAGACCCTGTACAGATCTGTTAAACCCGCCTGCTTAAAAAAAAAAAATTCTTTGTTATTAATAGACTTTATTACACCCCGGCAAAAATTGCACAGTTCGCTCCCTATCCTGTCCCTAAATGCCCCAGATGTGCAGTACATCTTGCCAATGACCTACATATTTTCTATGAGTGTCCAACACTCACAAGATTTTGGGCTGAGGTAGGTGACAACTTACTGGACATATTTAACACCAACATCGAGATAAATATGCAACTGGTATTCTTTGGAGATGATGGTCGCCTCAGCCAGAACCTCTCGCTGAAAGATAGGGGTTTATTATTGAACTTGATATTGTTGGCAAGAAGGGAAGTGTGTAAGAGGTGGAAGGACTCCCTACCTCCGCAAAGCGAGGATTGGCTTAAAGCTGCATTCTCTATGGCACAACTGGAGTATGATGGAGTGGAGGATAAGATCTCGAACATCTGGCACCCCCTTGTGAGCTGGGGTAAGGACCTAAGATTACTGTAACATTATTGGTCTTATGATTACACCATGGTCCCTTACAAAACAATGGGACTGGTCGGACGACCCAAGCGAGTGCGGTAAGCCGTAGGGGTGACAGACAACGAAGGCGGCTTCATAAGACCCGCAGAGGCTTGTAAGGTGAGATGTGGACCAAAAAAGAGAAGAAAAAAAAAGAACGGTGGCCATCAGGACTAATCTCCTGACAGAAGTGCTCAAACTGTTGGGTACCTCTTCGGAGCCTTTGCTGCCTTTTAATGAAGCACTATCCGACGATCTTTTGGGCACCTGGTCAAGGGCCAATACAGGGGTTCCTGTGGATAGGAACATGGCCCAACGCCATCGTCCGGCTCCGGGTGACCCCCTCTTCCTTATCCATCACCCCACCACTGAGAGCTTGGTTGTCCGAGCCTCTACATCCCAGAGCACGTTCCCTACCGCACCTCCGGATAGGGAATCCAAGAGACTGGATCAATTTGGTTAGAAACTGTTTTCATCTGCCAGCTTAGGGCTGCGTTCGGTGAACACTGCATGCCTCTTGGGCCGTTATACCCACTCTCTGTGGGACACAGTTGCGCAGGTGCTGCCTAACTGCCCGGAGGAGGCCCAGGTAGTTCTTTCCCAGGTGATGGCGGCCCGGAGAGACGCAACAAAGTTCACCATACGTTGTGGACTAGACCCCGCTGACTCACTGGGCAGGTCGTTTTCCACGACGGTGAAGCTTCGGCGCCACGCCTGATTGAGGACAACTGGCTTCTCATGGGATGTCCAGAACACTCTGATGGACATGCCCTTTGATGGCATTTGCCTTTTTGGCCATTATGCAGATAGTGCGTTGGAGCGCTTCAAGGACTACCAGGCTACGGCCAAGTCCTTGGGCCAGTCGGCCGCTCGGCCTCCTCCGCCTTGTGCTTTTCATTTCTTCTGTGGCCACGGAAGGGGCACCCCACAATGTTTGCAGAGCCACAGACCATAGCAGCAACAACCTCAGCATTAACACAATCCTGGCACACGTATAGAATCAAAAGTTAATACACTTGTGTAGAATGGTGTAGTCGACACCGGTGGTTTTCTTAAGGGATGTGTTCATGTGAAAAAACACAACGCCAGCCGACACGTGTTTCGTCAACAGGTCAATGCCTGTGACTCTTCAGGGCTTTAGAGCGCATGGTGCGAGTATTTAAAGACCGGTGATAGTTCCAACCCTGTTAGCAGGTTATCGAAAGCCGAGTATGGCCATCTGGAAATGAGGGAAAGAAGGGAAACAACAGACTCCTTCGGCGAGAGACGAGCAACGACTTGGACCCTGAACCACCAGGCTCCACTCCACTACGGACGAACCCACCCATTTCCCTCTGTTACCTCATTTCCAGACGGCCATACTCAGCTTTCAATAACCCTCTAACCAGGTTGGAATTATCACCGGTCGCTCTAAAGCCCTGAAGAGTCACAGGCATTGACCTGTTGACGAAACATGTGTCGGCTGGCGTTGTGTTTTTTCACATGAACATCTTCGTATAAACATCCCTTAAGAAAATCACTGGTGTCGACTACATCATTCTACACAAGAGTATTAACTTTTGATTCTATACGTGTGCCCAGGATTGTGTTAATGTGTATTTGGTGAAGGGCTTTCTGCTCTTCTCTTATTCAGGGGTTTTGGGTCCACCTCTGACCTGGCAGCACCACATGCTTTTGTTCTCCTTTTGTCCTCACCAAACAAGGTTACCTGTATGAGCGCCACTCTCCTGCTACCCTAAAACCCTGTGCAGAATTGAACAACCTCAGCATGGTCGCGGATGTGGGAACCGTCTAGGAGGTTCAGGGGGCCAGTGGGTGGGTCAGTCCACTTCCACCTCCGCAGCATCCACTTCAAAGCCTTCCTAGTCCAACCTTTCAGGCCCATCAGACGCCAGTGGTTGGGCGAATACGCCATCATCTCCACCACTGGCGCAACATCACTTCAGACAAGTGGGTGCTGCAAATTGTCTGAAGGGGCTACTCCCTCCCCTTCGAGACAACCCCTCCAGCCATGCCATCTCAGTACCACTGCATGTCTGGGGATCAGTTGGTGCTTCTCCAGCAGGCAGTTGCAGCCCTCTTGGCCAAGGGGGCCATCAAGCGCGTTCCAACGCCATAAGTAGGTCATGATTGTTATTCCCACTACTTTCTGGTTCCAAAGAAGGACAAGGGACTGCATCCTATCTTACACCTTCGAAACATCAATCGCTTCCTCCAAAAGGAGAAGTTCAAGATGCTCACACTTGCTCAGGTCTTGTCTGCCTTGGACCTGCAAGAGTGGATGGTGGCGTTGGACTTGCAGGACGCCTAATTTCATATTCCCATGCTGCCTGCCTACAGGCACTACCTGTGGTTCACGGTAGGCCATGAGCACTTTCAGTTCACTGTGCTCCCCTTTGGCCTTACCAGTGCCCCTTGAGTGTTCACGAAAGTGATGGCAGTGGTCGCAACTCATCTGCGCAGATCAGGGGTTTCAGTCTTCCCCTATCTCGACGACCTGCCTCCCGAAGCCTGTAATGTTATCTTGCTTTTGTATTGCTTTGTAATGTTATCTTGGCAGCCAGGCGTCCCTCCACTAAGACGGTATACACCTGCAGGTGGAATACGTTTGTGGCATGATGCACAGCAAAGGCTGTGGATCCCCTTTCTGCCCCTCTATCAGAGGCTCTTCTTTTTCTCCTCTCTTGAGCCCAGCAGGGCTCTGCTCTGGGCACTATCGCATGGGCGCCAAGAAAGGTTGGGCTCTGCACAAGCGGACCATCTCTCAGGGGGTCGTTCTGTGCATAAAGGCTTGTTATACCTTGGCTAAAAAGGAGCCTCCGGTGGGGTTTTGTGCCCACTCTACCAGGGCGATGGCAGCCACTACTGCTCTGGGATGGGGAGTTCCCTTGCATGACATCTGTCAGGCAGCTACGTGGGCCTCGCTGCCCACATTTACCAAGCACTACTGCATGGGCAGCCAAGTCCAGAGAGACGACTTCTTTGGCCGTTCTGTTCTCCAGGACTTTCTGGTGTGATCTTGGTTCGCAGACCCACCCCCGGGGTTGGTATTGCTGGGGTATCTATTCTAAGGTAAAGAATCTATCACTACGTGTTTCTTTCAGATGCACAAGTTACTTACCTTCGGTAACAATATATCTGTAAGAAACATTAGCAATGATAGATTCCTTACCACCCCACCCATCCTCCCAGTTCTGCAAACTGATTTCTAGGATTAAGATCATCCCTTTCAGGGCCCTAGTTTCATAGCACCAGTGGTCAGTTTTTTTACATGGCTCTGTGTTCCTGGCACGGAAAGTTGTGTACAGAACTGATATCAGCACGTGTGGGCACGTCTAAGTAGCTCTGGTGACGTTGTCCTGGCGCCAACAACGCACGCGGAGCCGCACAATGACACCTACTGACACGCACGGGTACTCTTGACGAAAAACTTTCCGGATCCAGTCTGACGCCTAGGGGTAATTCTAAGGTAAGGAAACTGGATCACTGACATAATATCGACTACAAAAAATATAGGCATTAAAAATATCGACTCCAAAATATCGACTACAAAAATATCGAAGTCCTATCTACAAACAGGTAAGTACAAAAATATCTAATCAAAAATATCGTTTAAAAATATGTACTTTGTGAAAATATCGAATTTACTAAAATTAATGTAAATAAAAAAAATATTAAAAATAAATAACTAAAATATACTTAAAAATACTTAAACAACCTTAACATTATTAAATAATTAATTTAAGTCATAAAAAAAATAATACAATTTTATTTGTTAAAGCACATATATATATTAACATAATCTTATTAAAAATATACAATATTATTACCGTAGCATAGCAAGAGTGTTAAAATTACTATTCCCACTCCAATGAGTGCAACAGTAGGGAAAGCGTTGGATAGCGTAGCGGTAAACATTACTATTCCGACTCCAAAGAGTTAAACAGTAGGGAAAGCGTTGGATAGCATAGGGGTAAAAATTACTATTCCCACTCCAGTGAGTGCAACAGTAGGTAAAGCATTGGATAGCGTAGTGGTAAAAATTACTCTTCCCACTCCAGTGAGTGCAACAGTAGAGAAAGCGTTGGATAGCGTAGGGGTAAAAATTACAATTCCCACTCCAGTGAGTGCAACAGTAGGGAAAGCGTTGGATAGCATAGGGGTAAAAATTACTATTCCCACTCCAAAGAGTGCAACAGTAGGGAAAGCGTTGGATAGCGTAGGGGTAAAAATTACTATCACACTCCAGTGAGTGCAATAGTAGGGAAAGCGTTGGATAGAGAAGGGGTAAAAATTACTATTCCCACTCCAGTGGGTGCAACAGTAGGGAAAGCGTTGGATAGCGAAGGGGTAAAAATTACTAATCCCACTCCAAAGAGTGCAACAGTAGGGAAAGCGTTGGATAGCGTAGGGGTTAAAATTACTATTCCCCCTCCAAAGAGTGCAACAGTAGGGAAAGCGTTGGAAAGCATAGGGGTAAAAATTACTATTCCCACTCCAAAGAGTGCAACAGTAGGGAAAGCGTTGGATAGCGTAGGGGTAAAAATTACTATTCCCACTCCAAAGAGTGCAACGGGTAGGGAAAGCGTTGGATAGCGTAGGGGTTAAAATTACTATTCCCACTCCAAAGAGTTCAACAGTAGGGAAAGCATTGGATAGGGTAGGGGTTAAAATTACTATTCCCACTCCAAAGAGTGCAACAGTAGGGAAAGCATTGGATAGCGTAGGGGTAAAAATTACTATTCCCACTCCAGAGAGTGCAACAGTAGGGAAAGTAAATACTTCATATATTATTACAAAAAATATAAATTTATATCTATAAAAAATTAATTAACAGTAATTACCAATTTAATATAATATAATAATTAATCAATTAAAATTACAAATTAAAATTAATTATTACAATTAGTTGCCTATTAATACAAATTCATTACAAATTAACAATTAATTAATTAACAATTAAAAATTAATTAACAATTAATTCAAATTAAATACAATTAAATAAACTGAATTATTTAATTCATTATAGATACATTTCTTCCCACCCTATTCCCCTATAAACCCACAACCCGCTACAGAAAATAAATTAGTCAAATTAACATAATTAGCAATTAATCAATTAAATAAAACTAATTGGCAAATAAAATTTAATTAATTACCCATAAAAAAATTAACAATTAATTCTAAATAAATACCAATAAATAATTTTACATATTTAATTAATTATAAATAAATTACTTCCCACACGATTCCCCTATATATCCACAACAAAAAATAAATTAGTAAAATTAACATAATTAGCAATTAATCAATTAATTAAAATTAATTGCAATTAAAATGTAATTAATTACCAAATATAAAATAATTAACAATTAATTAAAAATGAATACCAATAAATAAATTTACATATTTAATTAATTATAATTAAATTACTTCCCACCCTTTTCCCTATAAACCCACAACCTGCTGCAGAATTAAATTACGCAAAAATTAAAAAAACTAAATTCATTAATTAAAATAAATTATAACATAAATACACACTTTTCACACATATAATAACATAAAAAAAACTATAAAAAATGTGATATTATTAAAAATTCGATAATTTTAATAACCTATATTATATATACTTCGATATTTTAACTTTCTATATTTTTAACATTCGATATTACATTAATTACCTTAAAAACGATATTTTTGATGTCTATATTCTGTCCATTCAATATTTTGTCCATTCTATATTTTAATCTCGATATTATGTCCATTCGATATTTTTTACTCGATATTTTGACTGTTTACCAAGGAATCTATCACTACTAATGTTTTGTACAAATATATAGTTACCGAAGGTAAGTAACTTGTGCTTCAATGGACATTAATAATCTGGAAATAACAATAGGTCCGGCTGGTAATATGTACAGACCCATGCAGTTTGCATCATGATCAGCTAGCAAGAAGATACAGAACAGATTAAAAATGTGCTGCAGATTTGTTCATGGTACATTGCAGGCTGGCATAGACACATGAGAATTCATCATCAGAACCTATGCAGATTCTTAAATTCATATGACATCATGTGTTTACAGTACCCTTGTAACATAACTGAGTTAATTTTTCTAAACCACATTTTCCTAGACATATTTGCAGTAAAAGGTATACGGGGGGTTAGCAATTTTATTATGAGGCAACCCAGGAAAAAATAATTACAGAATTTCTTATGAATCAAAAACGTATTGTCAGTCGGGTTAAAACTTGACAGAAATATTCAGTTTCACTAATTTAATGTTTAATGTTCAGACTCCCTGGACAAGAAGAGAGTAACATAATGGTTGGAGGAGATTGAAACTTTGATATGTTCATTCCCAGGCGCTCAGGTTGTTCTGCCAGGAGATTTTAATATTAATCTGTACTAGGGCAGCGAAAAAGTTCCTTGAGGGACTCACTGGATCAACAGCTGACAGTCACACCTCAGATTCTCAAAATCAGGAAAAATATGAGAGTCAGGAGAATGGTTAGCTCCACCCTTATGAATTTGAGTCTACGCCATTAAAATGGAAGACACATGATCGATCAACTGATTTGAATGTTTATTGTTTAGTTAATTAAAACCAAAACAATTCATCACATAAAAAAGTCATCAATAGAATTTCGTCATTTTAAAATCTCACCTTTTAGTGGGATGAGTGACATACAATTAACACTGCAAAAATAACAGTTGATGGACAGGATGCAGAACACTGTCATACATCCACTCCAGTACAGAGATCTGGGCCGAAATCCATCGTTTTTTTGCACTCCACACCACCCCAGTTCAGACATGGCCATATGCAAATCAGCCGTGACTCTGTGCCTCAAGGGAAGTCCAGCCCGAGCTGCCAAGCCATGTCTTTCCTGGACCAGAATCAAGCATCCTAGGACCGGTTTCTGGCTAACAGCCGTCTTCAGCCAGGATAGCTTGACTCCAGTGGTGTGGAGAGCATGGGACTCGCATCTGAGCATACCCATCCCACTCGGGGTGACAAATGCAAAAATAACAGTTGATGGACAGAATGCAGAACAATGTTGTACATTCACCCCAGTACAGATATCTGGGCCTAAATCCATCGTTTTTGTGCACTCCACACCACCCCAGTGCAGACATGGCCATATGCAAATCAGCTTTGACCCTGTGCCTCATGGGAACAGTCCAGCCCGAACTGCCAAGCCATGTATTTCCTGGCCTGGAATCAAGCATCCTAGGACCGGTTTCTGGCTATCAGCCGTCTTCAGCCAGGATAGCTTGACTCCAGTGGTGTGGAGAGCATGGGACTCACGTCTGAGCATACCCATCCCACTCAGGGTGACAAATGCAAAAACAATTGATGGACAGAATGCAGAACAATGTCATACATTCCCCCCAGTACAGAGATCTGGGCCTACATCCATCGTTTTTTTGCACTCCACCCCACCCCAGTTCAGACATGGCCATATGCAAATCAGCCTTGACGCTGTGCCTCATGGGAACAGTCCAGCCCGAACTGCCAAGCCATGTCTTTCCTGGACCGGAATCAAGCATCCTAGGACCGGTTTCTGGCTATCAGCCGTCTTCAGCCAGGATAGCTTGACTCCAGTGGTGTGGAGAGCATGGGACTCACGTCTGAGTATACCAATCCCACTCGGAGTGACAAATGCAAAAATAACAGTTGATGGACAGAATGCAGAACAATGTCATACATTCACCCCAGTACAGAGATCTGGGCCTAAAAACGATGGATTTAGGCCCAGATCTCTGTACTGGGGTGAATGTATGACATCGTTCTGCATTCTGTCCATCAACTGTGGTTCCTGAATCCCATCTACCGCCTTTCAGCCCTACTGAATGCAGAATGAAAATTATTTGCAAAGCATCTGTTAACCCACCTGCAAATGTGAGCAGAACAATCAAATAGATTATTCTTCTATCAGACAGGATTTTGCTTAAACAAATAGTACATTCAATATTATTGTGGCTTTAACTTTGTTGGAACAGAAGGCCTGTGAATGTAAAAATAACTTGCACACATGTTTTATGGATTACTCTACAGCCTTTCAATGATGTGGATCGAAATAGATTGTGAAAAAACATGTGTGAGTGGGGTGCCCCCCCGGTTCTTCTACAGCTTATCATTGAATTACATAGTGACACCTGGGTGAGAGTCAAGCTGTCAGATTGCTGTAGTGAGAGAAAGGTCTTTGACTCAGGGGAAACACATTATTGTCATGACTCCATCCCAGCCTTAAGAGGCTGTCACAAAAGCCAGCATTCCAAATGTGAAAACGTTACATCCATGATGGACACAATTGCCCAACTCTCTAACAGCAACAGATGTAGATTACAAATGTGACTCTACACTACAAACATAAGCATACCTACAATATGAAAATGAATATCCTCGGCCTAATGAAGTCCTCTCTCTAGATCAGTATGATTACATCATCTACACTGACAGTTCAGCGCAGCCTGCCATAGGGACAGAGCACCAATACAGTGCAGCATGGGCTGCTGTGAAGGGTAGAATGGAGGATGGAGAACCCCACCCTCATAAAACCTACACTCAGTCACAAGGTGATTGCACAGTGCAGCTAAGCTTAATGTGGAGCCATAATTCTCGCACTTGAGAATATGGATCACAGATTCAATACACTTATAGTGTATAATTCAGATTATTGTGTCCATTCTTACAGCAAGTACTTACACAACTGGAGCCAGAATGGATTTAGAGATTCTAAAGGGTACACCATAAAGCATAAGCTGCTTTGGAATACAGGAGGTAAAGCTCAAAGAGTGCTTGCTAAAGACTCATGTTATACACACAGTGAGTCATCAGCTTGTAGGAATACACATTGTAGGGAATTCCATGGCTGACGAAGTCACAAAGCAACAGTGCAAACTGCTGCAGAAGCTACAATTACTCTTTCTAGTATGAGGATACATGGAGATATCATAATGGCTGTAAACACTGTGCGATATGGCACTGACCTGCCGAAAGGCTTTCCAACAAAACACTACCACCAATTAAGTTTGCAAACATTCCTTTAGCTCAGACTTCCGCAGTGGGGGACCGAGTGATACCCAATTCAGATAGCAGGTTTGGGTTAAGCCTTGCAGCACATGAGGGTCTAGCATTTGTTAACAAAGGTGTGGCAGCTGCAATTTCATATTGCAACAATGCCATTGATGGCTGGCCCATACAAACAGACTAAGGATTTTGTCCTTCAATGTGACATCTGCCAACAGGTGAAGGCACAATGGCACGTCCACTCCTGACACCTTTATTGATCTCAGACAAGCCTCTTGTTTGCGTTTATCTGGACCACTGCAGCTCTTTACAATCAGATGGGGCTTACAAATAAATCTCAGTAGCAGCGGATTCCTGTTCTCGATTCCTATGGGTTTGGACACAGCGATTGCCTGATGCCCAAACTGTTGTAAAGGATTTTCAAGTCTTTATTGGGACATACGCAGTAGCCACATTCCATTTGGACCAGGGTCCAGAATTGCTTCCAAGGCTTACAGAAACACTGTGGGAAAATTGGGTGTGACTGTGTGGTACTTCTCCTCCTATCATCCCGAGGGAAAAGCGGTAATGGAGATGAAGAACTGTGACTTAAAGCAGTCTTTAACAACTAGAGTATTAGGTTTAGTTCACAGTGGGTCCATTACCTGTATGAAGCCCATAAAGCCATTAATAATTAAGCATGGGCGGAAAATGCATTCCGCTCGCCGATTTTGCGGATTTTCGGTAAATTCACAATCCGCGAGATTCGCGAATTACCCGCAAAATTCGCGAGCGGAACGGATTGGGTCAAAAGTTCAAGCTGACTTTTGTAACTCTTTTAGAATGGCGCTGGCAAGCTGCCAGAGCCATTCAAAATAGTTACAAAAGTCAGCTTCAACAGGAAGCTCTAATAGATAAAGTAAAGGAGGTGCTCGAGTTGAAGCTCAAATTCAGTTACAGAATCATTAATCACCCCAAACTTGGGGTGATTAATGATTGTGTAACTTAATTTGACCTTCAACTCGAGCACCTGCTTTACTTTACCTATTAGTGCTTCCTGTTGAAGCTCTTTGTAGCTATTTTAGAATGGCGCTGGCAGCTTGCCGGCGCCATTCTAAGTGGGGCTGAGGGCAGAAGGGCACAAAAGTGGGACAGAGGACAGAAAGGGACAAAAATGAGTGGAGCAGAGGGCATAAGGGCACAGAAACCAGTGGTACAGAGGGCAGAAGGGCAATAAAAACGAGAGGCTGGCAGTGATTAACTAGGCAAAAAAAAAACGGCGAACACGCAAAGTGCCCCGTGAACACGTGCAAACATGCAAAGCGCCCCGCGAACACCCGCGAACACGCAAAAATTAAAAAATCCGCAAGTTTGCACGAATTCGCGAATTTTGCTTAACGCGAATTCGCAAATCCGCAAATTCGCGAATCGCGAATTCGCAACATTCGCCCATGCTTATTAATAATCTGCCTCGAAAATCCCTGGGTGGGTGGACTCCCTGCAAGATCCTACTTGATGTAAAGATGAGGGTTCCAGATCTTGACAGTCCCAGTTCAGTGGCGGCAGAAACACTGTTTGACATCAATGAAGGTTTGGATATTTTAAAGGATCTGAACAACTTTCTAGAAGCTCAGAGCAATGTCCAGTAGAAATGTTATGCCACTGGAGAAGTGAAGGTCATACCAGCAACTCCTGGTTGGATTCCAAAGATCTGTGATCGAGACCAGGAGAAGATCGTGGACAAAAAGGAATTTGGGCCATCCTACAGAGAACCTGTACCTGCCCTGGCAATTGAAGGCACCAGAACTGTACTACTACCGTCCCTTGCTGGTCATAAAAACAAGAGATTTGTGTCAATACATCTCATCAAATGACATTATGTGGCTGGGTCTACACAGTAGGCCAAAAGGGCTCCTGGGGAGTTACCTGTGCCCCCTTACTACCCTACAGGAAGCCCCGATGAAAACATTGATTAGCGATAAAGCTTCTTCAGACTAGCTGGGGACATTAAACTCTGAAACATCACTTTTTCCTGTTAGATCAACAACATCTTCCCAAACAAACTGCTCGGAATCCCAGATTTCAATCCTAAAAACACACAAAGATGGCATCTATAGTAACATACCACCAATCAAATCACCACCCATTTTTATACAGCCTCCAGAGCTCCCTAAAATTGATTGAATAGCCTCTGGGCACTTTGTTGACTTTGATGGCTTCTTTTTGGGTTTTTCTTACCCACCACCACTACCGCCCTGAGCTAGGCTGCATGTATTCACATTTAACAGAAAAATTCATACTTCATCTCTCCATAGATATGCATTTGGTCTACAAATGCATCAATTTTACTCTTCATTTAGATTGTTTTTTTGACAGTCTTTTTCTCAATTTTGAATAGGCACTATCTCCCAGAACGCATTGCTGCTGAACTTGGCTTTGAGACCTCATTCTTCACTACACAAAGTGCAAAAAAACCTTCTCCCTGGTGAACATTTCTGCTGTTCCGGTTCCTGATTGAATTGTTTGGGATAAAGTATTCTATAATATATTTGGACCCACTGAATTCATTCAAATTCCATATGTGTTCACAATTTATTTGCATGATATTATCACTCCTATTAGTATCTCTGATGACTGGGACATTGATACAGTACATGCAATGCTAGAAATGATCTGCAACATTCAACTGTTTTTACCAATGATGAAATGTATGATGGCACAGCTAATTATGATGAAATGTTCTGTTCTCAACATTATGGTCACCATTTCCTGCATAAAGCAAGTACTCCACATCCAGTATTTAAGGAAACACTGTCCTACACCACCACGGGGTAGCTCAAAAGTATTAGCACAGATGTTTGCATATTTTTCTGGTCACAATCCAGCTGATCCAGAGTCTTATTATTATAACTTCACACACCCCCCTGGCTAGGAAAACTATGCTCACTGACACCAATCTGAGTTATTCTGCATTGTTCATTTCCCAGCTGTCTGTACAAGGGTTTAACTTTTGGAAAGACAATGTAGATTTAAAATCTATATGGGGAAAAAAAGATTGGCAGGTTGAAGGAAAAGAGTCTTTATTTAGAGCATGCCTTATATCACAAAATAATTATTTTCCTGAACAAAACTGTGCAGCAAACATCTTGTCTTGACCTTGTTAAGATAAAAGATTTAAACACACCAAACATGTCCATGATGTGTGCTTTCACCAACACCTGGGTAACAACGGCACAATGCAGTAATGTTATTTCTCCTGCTTGTTTTTCCACATGATATTTCTGAAAAGGTCTGAATGATTACATGTGCTTATGGGCTGATGTTTCTTGAAGGAAAACTGATATAGACTGCTGAGAATTTTATTTCTAACTAGCACATGAGACAATAAAAGAGCAGATACGCATATTAAAATACACGTTCTGCAAAAGATACGTAGTGTAAGTCACCAGGAAGTGTATTTTTGTAGCTTTGGCTAACATTTTGAGTCTCAATAAAGTGTTTTACTAAGTGGCTGTGAAAAAGAAAACATACATTGATTGCTTGATTTTTTTATATAACACATCTAAGAGATATAGTTTGATCTATGATGACTTACTGCACTTTAGAGAGGAAAGAAAAACCTTCATAAACTGCAATGCAAGCACTCCATAGGAAGCAGAATACACACCAAACAGCCCCTTGCATGAGGCGAACGGGCAGATAGTCCTCTGGAATGCGGGAAATTCCGCTCTTTGTATAGGTAAAGCCCAGACAGCAATACGTCTTGCAGCTAGTTGTTCTGTCAAGCCAGGCCAAAAAATAAATGACCCATCAACATAATTTAAGCATTCCACAATTTGAAACCCTAAATCTATGATATGGGTGTGCAAAACTGAAATTGGCTTTACCATGGCAAGAAGACTGACTTGAGGTTAAAATGTCTCCTAAAAGATATTTACTGCTCAAATCAGTATGTCAGAAGGCATTTTCTGCTTGAGACAGTTCTGTCAGAGAGCACTCTCAGTACCCACGGACAGGCTCTGCGTGAAGGAGCCAGCATCGGCAACAAGGGGAACTTCAATTCCCAGAGGCATAGGGGGAATGACGTCAGACGCATGGTTGTGCGCAATTCCTGAAACCCAGATAAGGTGGAGAACCGGCATGAGGAGCTGACGATTATTTGTTGTTTCCTAGCCGTTGGTGGCCGTATTCCTCAGTGGTTTGTACAATTCCTGGTCGGTTAAGAGTACCATACATGCCAATAGACCCAATTCAGGCAGGAGACTACCGATTTTTCAACCCAAAAATGGCTTTATTTTACCTGTCTCCCGCCTGACATTGCATTTTTTACAATCGAAGTCAATGGGGAATTTTCATTCTCCCGATTTTTTGTTTTAAATCTCCCACAACCCTGTTCTAAAATGTTGGCATGTGTGGAGTACCTTGGGCACCACTTTCATTTTTCTTCATTTTTCTTTTGGATTTAACAGAAGTATTTTTCTCTGCTAGCGATACGCTTTGGCTCAGCACCTGTTTTCTCCCTGTGTTGGAGAGTCCGCACTCGGTAGGGGCTCTTGCGAGGGAGTATAGCAGGTTATGATATATTTATTTGCCTAAACCTTTACTTGCTTATCGAGTGTTCATTTGCCTCATCGTGCAATCCTTATATCTTCCCTGCTGGCAAGTCGAGTGCTGTGACTCTTGCAGGGAAGAGAATCTTATACCATTTAATACTCTGATCATGGTGGTAACAGAGAGTGAAGAGAACTCTCTGAACTTTTGAATTCGAGTTACATACAGTGGCATAACATTATCTTGATTGTTCCTGGAGAAACAGAGTCGCAGCAACATTTCTTTGTTTCTCTTTATGGAATACCTTGATAACATTTAATGGAGATTCCCTTAACATTTTTATTTGGCAAACACCTTATTGCATACTTCATAATGTGATGAACATTTTCACAACCTTAATTAATCTGCAATATGGCCACGCCTTGTGTTTCCTTTAACAGGGGTGGTCAGTAGTGGGTGATCCTTCTGGAGGCTTCACATGGCTTATTTTCACCACTACTGTGGGTAGGGGGGGTCGGGTGTGTGTGTGTGTGCGTGTGTGTGTGTCCCATCGGCACTCATGTTTTCCTTATGTTTTGTCCCTACAGTATTCGGTTTAAAGAGTTGAGATCACCTGCTCATTTCCCCTGTTTTTTAGGTTGCATTTTCTTTCCTTACAGATAGTTAACAGTGGTGGGTACAATACTTCTAACATGATTAAGTATAGTTGCCTCACTATTCTGGAAGAGTTTTACTATATTCTCTTTTGTATTCACAGGTCTCCCTCCCTGCTGTCCCCAGCCTTTCCTTCCCCCACTTGACCATCCTAAAGTCTGTGTATTTCGTAATCCAGACTTGGGGCTGTCGAGAGGTGGACCCCTTTGAGCATTGGTTCGATCATGGGGATACACTTGGTCTGGGACAAGTTCTCCTCTTAAAACCCATGTGCAAAATTGTGCTCCTTTGAAATGAGCAGAATTTTGTAAATTCCATATATTGCAAAATTACAAACATCCTGATTTTCACTGGCATATAAAAAAATTATGAATCAGTTACTATGCAACTTTACTTATTGGTTAAAACAAATACCACAAATCAGTCCAAGAAATTGTTTTTTTAGTAGTTGTCAGTTGGTTCAAATAAACATGCATAATCACCAGGTTAAGGGGTGGCTCCCCCATTGGAGCGGAAGAACCTTGCTCCACTTAAATGGCCCAGAAACGAAAATGACATGGTAGAGAAGTTAATTCATTACCTTTTTATTTTTTGTTAATCCATCCTGAACTGAGTGTCAGGACGGGGCGGTACCTGCTGAGCAGCAGCATTGGTAGGCTGCCTGCGCACTAGTTTATAGTGCACATGTCACTTTGCTGGTAGTCTTGCGATGGGCAGTCTGATATGAGCACCATAAACCTCTCAACCCAGCTGTCCTAGACAGTTGGATTGAAAGCCTGTACAGGCCTCTAGTGTCCTCGGAGTGCCAAGAGATGCCGCTCCCTCCAATCCTGGCTCTTCTCTCATGCTGGTTACTTGAGTTAGCTGGGGACATGGACGTGATGAGAAGAGGAGGACTGGAGCGAGGAGGACGTGTCTGCAGTAAGCATGGTAAGTAACTTTATATTTATTTCATCTATGTATTAATTTTATTTCTGTTATGTATTTATTTTGCACCCACCCATTTGCCTGTCGTTTCAACTGCCGTGCTTGTCGCCACCACTGGACCAGCCACCGGATCAAGTTAATATAAATCAGCATTCGGAGTTGCCCTTCCTCATTTGACTGTGTCTACATCATTAAACATCTCTATCCAACCAATTAGATTCTGACTATTGATTAAAGAAAATATTTTAAATGGCTACCATAAACTACAGACATTTTATAGTATGGGCAAAGGGGACAATTGCCCAGGGCCAGGGCTTCCACCTTTCAATACACCGCCTGGGAAAATGAACTTACTCTCTATTTGATTCCTCGCTATTCTATTTATCTAAACGTCTCTCCCTCTTTGCCTACCTCGACCTCTGACTCTCTCTACCCGGTGTCATAGTAAGGATTTTTGGGATCCTGGGCAAGACATATTTCACCTGTTTTTATGTGACCCTGTTAAACTTTAACATGTGACTTAGAATTGTTTAGCATCATGCAGGATTGAAAGAGCATGGAATGGGTAATAAAATGTAAATTTGTGCCATACAGGGGCCCAAAATTGTGTCTTGCTCACAGCCCCCAAAATCATTAAGGAGACACAGCTGTAAATAATTTGGATTACCTATCCTGGATAGGATCTGAAAATGACTTTTCAGACAGACGTCTGTGTTGTTCTGCCTATAAATTCACCCATGCCTGTCATGTCTGTTGACTGGAGCATATACCTTTGTAGACAGTCGTATGTAACTAATCACCAGCCTCCCGCTGGCAAAGACTTGCTCATCAATTGCTTGTCATTGCTAAATCTGTCTATTATTATTGTATGTGTTATTGGAGGGATCTGCGCGTATCGTTCGGGGTTCGCTCATACATCCCAGAGCTCATACCCTCCCTCTCTTCGGGGAAAAAACATAGGGCAATATCACACGAAGAGAGCACTGGGGGCTCCAATCTAAGACAAAGGGTTGTATTACAAAACGTTTTTGACTGGTATTATTTCATGACCATGGAGGTAAATTAAGTTAGTGCTTGCTCCAATCTTCAAAAATCTATGTGCTAAATGTGCTCAAGTGTAGTTATCACACATTCCCACCTCCAGAATCTTGTTTTCATAAAACGGTGGAAAAAAAGGTGTTTGGAGCAAGCACTGCCACCAAAGGCATGAAAAAAACCCAATCAAAAATGTTTTGTAATCTGGCCCATAAACATGTACCATGTAAAACAAAAGAAAGAAAGTGAATTCACGGGATGCTGAAATCTGCAGAGACGGTGGGGATCAGGGGATTGAGGGGAGGGGCCAGCTGCCTCCACGTAGTGTACTTGTGGAAAGTTAGTCCAATTTACAACCGATGCCCAGGCTGCTGGCGCAAGACGCCTCTTAGTTCCCATTCTGAATAGTTACAAAATAAAGAGACGGGCGCTGGAGGCAGGAACACAAGAACAGAGTTTTATTTCTCATGAGGAGACCGTGTCATTTCGGACACGAAACACAGTGTCTTTCGGGAGGTGCTCTAACAAGTTCTCTGAGACATCGCCTTTTATACATCACAAACATTCCTTATTACAATAATGACATTGTGAAGCAAGGAAAAGACATCCCCGACCCCTCCCCGCTCTGGCGCAATCCAACACGTGGCTACAGTAGAGGTCCTCACCACATACAATGGGAGGGGGCTATCACTCAGCTGAGTGCTCCGCTGATTCCTTTGGAATGTGCGCGCCTGATCGATTCTCGGAGGGGTGGGGAGGTCATGATCAATAGTAGCTCTTTTTGAAGAGGGGCGAGTGCATACAGTGGTGGGCAACAAACTGTATCCTCAGGCGAAGGAGATGACCAGTGGTCCGTCCGGACAATCGGGCTCAGTGGAGGGGTCATCAAGGGAGGGGTATTCATGGGAAGAAGGGAGGTGATGGTCAGGCACGGGGTGTGATTCCCAGGGACAGAGTCGCACAGAGAGAGAGAGATCTTATGACCCGTACATGAGAGAGCGAAGCAGTCAGGTACAGCTGGGGGGGGGTTATGTCAGCTGAGGCGAAGGATGCTTCTTCAAGAGGAAATGGGGGGTGCGTGGGTCAAGCAGGAGGGTTACTTTTCAGAGCAGGGTCGCGCAGAAGGAGAGGGTTTTATGGTCTATGCATGTGAGAGTGGGGGGGGGTGTTCAAATGTGTGCAGGAGGGAAGCCGGGGATTCCAATGAGCGGGCAAAAAGGCCATGGTGCCTAAAATGGCTGTCATGTACATATGGGCACGGGCTTTTTACTGGCGGAATGATGCGGTCAACGTTTCACGGTATTCATGGTGCCTACAGGTAGGGGGATGGGAGAAGGCAAATGAACGCCGCTTATGTACATTAATATTGCTAATTTCCACATACTGCGGTTGCTGCCCCTTGGCCAAGTGTAATCAAAGGCCTAAGTGTTTGAATTACAGGTTCCTCTTAATCATGGTGCGTTCTGTGCTGTACAAATTATCAGCTGAGCATTCCACATGAGCGAAGTAAAGCTGATATGGGGTATAGGAACTTTTAAACCCGTTTAATTTCTGCACACTCCAATTTGAAATACATGTAAATGCTCGTTTTGCTGATAACTGAAGTTCCTTTCTTTAACTGAAGCACAATACCTTGAACATTTTTGAACTCACAGAATGCTTACTTGCAGAGGAAAGACTAAATCTGGAGAATATGAAAAAACATGCATTTGTGTAACATAATTATCTCTCATAAGGGAGTTGGTTGAGTTCACAATTGCTTTGACAGTGTCAGATTGTTATCACTCTGCTGCTTAGCCTCTGCACTCCCTGTACCGAAAGTGAAGTATAGTGAGATATCCCTTCTTCCACTGGCCAGTAAAGAGATGGTCTAAGTGCCTTGATTACTGAAAAATGGTCATTGGAAATTCCAGAGGTCAGATGCATTTTATGAAACCTAATGCCCGTTTACTGCCCACTAGACTAAGGGGTGGAGTGAAAAACAAACAGTGCCATATAGAATAACAAATGATGCTGTTCTTCTCTCCTCCAGTGTTAGTGCACTTTAGGATGCAAAGTACTAATGCACACACCCTTTCATCAGTGCAAGGGTGTGAGGGTTCTATCAAGCATATGTTTTGCAGTGGAAGGGAACCCTTTTAGTGCAAAAACTAACCCTCCAGTAAAAAAACCTTAGAGAGAATTCTTTTTCCTTTTTGTGTGTGTGCAGTAAAGTTCAGGACACATGCTTAGTAGGAAACCTGGAGATTTAAAATGTATCCACTGCTACATCCGCCTCAAGGAACTGTAACTTATGGGTGCAAATCCCAGTCTACAAATCTTAATACATAGAGATTGGTATCATTGCATTGGAACACCAATGTAGTAACCATGGAGGCCCTGTTGATACATAGTAGTGCTAAGTAAGGTAGTAGGCACCTTTCGAAAGCATATCATAATGGAAAGTAAATCCTACCACAACACTTTGCAGATGGTGTCTCTAGATCATGTGGCCCTTTGTAGCCCCTTTCCTAGGAATGGAAGGGGCAACATGTGACCTCCCTACACCCCAGTGCACCTCACGCTGTCATTAATACCCCAAATGTAATATTGCCTTCTCTATAATTTGTTTGCAAATTCTCTATAAGGCCAACAAAAGGCCGGTATAATGCTGAGCTTCTTTCATTTAGTGTCTCCTGGCTAAAGGATAATAAATTTGTATTTGACTCTTGCCGACACTCCCATGTAAAATTGTTCCTACCCATTTACGCAAAATTGGAAGTGCTCAACTGACAGGCATTTCTACCCTGCACATCTTAATAGGGTACTCAATATATCCAGATGGAGACGTATGATCCGAGTTCGGAGGTTGGGCAGGAGATGCATCAAGACTAGATTCCTTGATGCAAATCATCAAAAGTTCAGGAGCCAGGCTACTAGTTCAGAGCTTTCAAATTGGGTGCTGAGACTTTGAGGTCTCGCGAGATCATGGCCAGTTGGCTCATGTTGTTGATGTGGATGACTCACCAGCTGAGAATGATTCACTGTTGTTGTGGATGAGGTGTCAGCAGAGGATGTCTCACCAGTATTCAGCCCCCTGTCTCATGTTGTTGTGAATGACTCACCAACTAAGGATGACTCACCAGTATTCAGACCCCTTTTCACAGCGCGGGGCTAAATCTGAGATAGAGATCACTTAACACATAAACCACCATGCGTATAGGTAGAGAGATCCCCTAATGTTCTGCCCAAAAGGTGACCTACGGTGTCAAGCTCTATACCCTACATACATTCCATACCCAAGACCATGATGAACTGAAAGTGTGCACAGATACCATGTGGGTACAAGTGCTTAAGGTGTGGATGAGAGCGTGGAGTGCCAAAGAAGCTCCAAGACAACCGCAGATTTGTAGGCAAAGGCCCGAAGCGCAATACCCCGGCGGCAAGGATGATGGCTACCCGTGAATCCCTGACAGTACCCCCTCCCTTATGGCCTGCCCCAGGTTTAGGGTGGGGTTTCCTAGGATGATGGGCATGAAAGCATCCAACCAGTCTTGAGGCGTGGACCTGGATGGCACGTTCCCATGATCTGGCCTGAGGGCATACCCCTTCCAATCCATGAAATAGAACAGAACCCCATGTGTACGTTTAGAATCCAAAATGGCTCAGACCTCATGTTCCTCAAGGCCATCTATGACCATGGGTGGAGGATGTAAATGTAGCTTGGTACCCGGGGTGATGGGTTTGAGTAACGAGACATGAAAGGTGGGATGGATCCGCATCTGAGTTGGTAGAGTCAAACACATAGCCTTGTCCCCCATTAGGTTTTCTACTGGATACGGGCCAAATAATCTGGGCTGTAAATTTTTATGTCCCCAAAGTTGTTAATGTCTGAAGGAAAGCCAGACTAAATCCCCAAGTTGGTACGTAGGTGCCTTTCAACGTTTGTTATCTGAGTAATATTTTGATTTTGCATGTGTGAGATTACGGGTCAACAGGTGTGAGGTCTTTTGTGTGGTGCACAGCCTATCTTCTATACTGGGAAGAGGAGAAGAAATAGGTTTGAGAATTGGAAGGACCTGAGGGGGGATCCCAGTAAGGGCAAAAAAGGGGGAATAACAGGTGGAAGAGTGTATGACTGTGTTGTGACAGAATTCAGCCAACCATAGGTTGAATACCCAGGATTCTTGTCCCTTGGTAAGGCACTGGAGAAACGTTTTCAGGTCCTGATTGCATTGCTCAGTCTGTCTATCTGATTCAGGGTGGTAAGCAGAGGACAGACATAGAGTGACCCCCAAGGAGTTACAAAACACTCTCCAAAACCAGAAGATAAACTGGGTTCCCTGGTCAGAAATTATGTTTCATTGGCAAACTATGTAAGTGCACAATATGCTCCAGAAATACCTCTGCCAACTTAGGGGAGGTTGGTAACCCTTACACGGGAATATAGTGGCACGATTTGGTTAATACGTCCAAAATCACAAGGATGATGGTACAGCCCTGGTCTTTGGGGTGGCCTGTTATGAAATCCATGGAAACAGTGTGCCAGGGCTGTGGAGGGTTGGGCACTGGTTGCATGAACCCAGCCAGTCTTTGGGAAGACCCTTAGGCAAACCTCACAAGTAGATACCAGTTGCTTGCAGTCTTTCAACATGGAGGTCCACCAGAAGGATTGCTTAAAAGGTGTTAAGTTTTAGTGGCCCTCTGATGTTCTGTCAATGGACTTGCATGAGTCCAATTTAAAATTTGAACCTGTAGCTCCTTTGATCGTAGGATTAGGGCCTGGTTATGGAACAATAAACCCTGATCCAGTTGTCGACCAGAATCTGCAGCCAGGCAAGTAGGAAAGTCAACCTGTCTCAACTTGGATTCCCAGGTGATTAGGGAAGCACAGGCATGAGTAACAACATTAGTGGGTTGTAAAAGAGCTTTGGCCGTATCAGGTTTTGCTAAGGAACTTTCTTTAGCGTTGTTGGCCTGGGATAATGCATCAGCTTTGCAATTGTTAGTCCCTGCACAGTAGTTAGGATGAAAATATAGTCTGGAAAAATAGTGACCACCACAATTATCTAGGAGGTAAGGCCTTGAATGATTTTAAGAATTGGTGGTTGTGATTGTCGGTATACACTGTGATATGGTGTTGCGCCCCCATAAGGCCATTCCTTAACTCCTGGAAGGAGGCCTTAATGGCTAGCAGCTCGCGATCAAACATGTATAATTCCTTTCCGCATTGTTTAATTTGCGTAGAAGAATGCTACACGGTGCAGCTGACCAGTGCCCTGTTTCCTTTGGGATAGCACTGCCCCAATGGCAACCTTGGAAGCATCAGCCTTTACGTAGAATAGTAGTAAGGTGCTGGGGTGAAGGAATATGGGTGCAGAGCTGAATGCTAGCTTGAGTTGGGTAAATGCCTCGTCAGCTTCAGGTGACCAGCAAAAAATAGTTCCTTTACAGAGGTACGCCGTTATGGGTGTCACAAGGACAGAGAAGGTCAAAATGAACCAGTGATAAAAATTCGCAAAGCCCATAACTCTTTGAACCTGTTTATGCTGGTGGGTTTCTGCCATTGTAGCACCGTCTGTACCTTGGATTAGTCCATAGTGAGTCCCTCAGGGGAGGTGATGTATCCCAAGAATTGAACTGATGGGACGTGAAATTCAATTTTTTTTATCTTTGCATACAGATGGTTCTCACATAAGATCCGGAGCACCTTTTTAACACATATAATGTGTTAACTCTCCGATGCAGGATAAATGAGAATGTCATTTATATAGATGACCGCAAAGATATCTAAATGCTCTCGCAATACACAGCTAACTATATGTTGAAAGGCAGCTGGGGTATCGTGCAGGGCGAAATGCATAACCTGATATTCAAACAGGCTGAATTCGGAGCGGAATGCCATCTTCCACTCATCTCCTTCGCACATCTGCACCAAATGATATGCCCCATGTAGGTCTAATTTGGAGAAGATGGTCGTCCTTTTGACCTAATCTAGCAATTCAGAAATTAGTGGAAGGGGGTAACGATTGTTCTTTGTGACCCTATAATCGATGCATGTTCTCAGTTCTTTTCAGGGATGAAGAATAATGGTGATGAGACAGGGGATTTAGAATGACACATGAAACCGATAGGCAGGTATTTATCTAAGAATTGGTGCAGGGGTTAGGTCTCAAGTTCATAGAGAGCATAAATATGGCTGCATGGTAGCTGTTCTCCTGATTCAAGACCTATTTTGCAATCAAAATCGTGATCTGGAGGCAAAGTGTCTGCCATTTGTTCATGAAACACATCCTCATTATCAGAGTATGCACATGGTCAGTGACGGCTACCGCCCCCCTCCCTGTGTACCCACATCAACCCATTACACATTGACACAGAACATGATTTGTCTTTGGAAGGCGGGGGATCGCAAGACCCCCGGCCGTATTTATTAAGATACAAAATAATACAATTGTTAAACAAAATATAAAAAATTTTATGCAAAAATATTCAGGAACATTAGATACAATCATATCGACAAGTATTATCGGCTAACCTTAACAAGATTCTAATATAGCTTGTTCCTAACCGAATCTAACATCCTCATCTGAAAGTTTTTGCTTACTAACATTTATGGCCATATGGCAAGGTCGCTAACCGGTGTCAGGTCTTACAAGCTGCGCCCTTACCTCAGGTGCGCATGCGCAGCCGAGCCCGTTAATTACCCGGTCCACCCGTGCAGCCGAGCCCGTTAATTACTCGGCCCACCCATGCAGCCGAGCCCGTTAATTACGCGGTCCACCCCGTGAACTCCATTTAACCACTGAAGGAGGGCCCTAACTCGCGTCACCAGTTGCCCCTGAAGTTCTAGGAGGGGCCAGTGACCCCTCCTCCCCCTGGGCGGACACCTCAAAAGGATGATCCGCCTCCTCAGACCTTAAAATAACTGCTCACCGGTCATGACCTTACCGCCACAGGCCAGCATTGTTACCCGACGATCTGGCCTCCCCCCTTCCTACTCCTAAGAAAGGTCATATTCAACTCGTAAATCCCTCTAGCCATGCCAATATGTTATTTGACCACAGGACATTCCCGGCCTCAGTCAAGTGTACCCCGTCCTGTAGATAGAAATGCTCCCCCCAAATACACCCGTGGGGAATCGTCTGCAACCGGGGGGCTCATAATAATTTGTCCAACTGTGTGTTGATCCTCTTTACCGAGTGATTCAACGCCTTGACCGAGTCCCCCCCTCTCCACTGCCACTGAGGAATAAGTTGCGACCACTCTACCGTGCAACCCGCGCATGTCCTGGACACCCACCCCGCAGTGGAGATGATTTCCTCTATCAGGATGTGCCTCCCCAGTTTGGCCAAATCGTTCTTCTCCAGGTGAAGTATCACCACTGACGGGGGGGTGGGTTGCTGAGATAGGAGTTCCAGAAAGTAGTCTTTGAACTGTCTGATGCATAGGCCTCCCCTTCCAAAGAAGGAAACAGAAAACCCCTTTTGCTCAGCCCTTCTCTTCCTTTCACCTGCAAGAAACACGTGTTTAGCGTGCGGCACATAAGAGTGGCCCACAATGCAAGTCACCAATGTTCATTGATCTTCTCGTTGCTTGTGTTGAGATGTTGTCATTTCTTGCCGCCATTCGGCGAGTTCCTCCCCCGCATGACAGGTTTGAGAAACTGCAAAACCAGAAAATACCAAGCGTGATCATCTTGCCATGTTAATACGTACATATCACTTGTAACATTCAGACGACCATCTCCCAATCCTTTTAACCTTTTCTACTGGGAGTCCCCTTACAACTGCCTCTGTTGCTGCCCCAATTCGGAAAGAATGGGTACCAAATTCCGTGGGATCCAGGCCTGCTTTTGCGACCGCCAACTCCAGGACTCTCCTAAACTGATTCCTGGTCAATGGTGTACCATCCGTGTGATACAACGGTGCCCCCCCGGCGTACCCTCCCGCTACCTTCCAAAAGCCTCTACGTCCGAGCCCGGTGGAGCACTATGGTATCCCCCCGTCCCTCCTGGTCGGTCTTTGATCTTTGAATTGTCACCCACATTGTATCTTCTTTGATCACAACGCAGGCCACTTGAAGGCCGCCCTGCTTATCCCCTTTTGACGCCGCTACCAGCTCGCCTATCCTTAGAGCACCATAGAACGCTAGTGCGAATGCAGCTTTGAACAGCAGCACCTCCCATGTTGAGCTACAGACACCCTGAAGTGCCACCAATAGGGCTGTGAGCCTTACCACCCCGATCGGCTTCCTCGCATCCGTCGAGTGTCCCTGCATGTGGCGCCAGCCCCTCAACGCCTTGCGCACTACAAAAGTGTTCGTAGGAACCCTCATGCCCTTGGCTTGCGCGAAGAAGGAAACTGCCACCCTGTGCCTATTTGCAGCTGCCACCGAGCGCCCTTCCTTGTGCATCACCTCTAAGTATGCCACAAAACTGTCCTCCTGTGCCCAGCTAACCTCCCACCTGTGCCCTAAGAAAGTACAGTAAGACAAGAACGCCCCTTCGTATGCTGTCTTGGTCCTGGGGGCTAAGCTAGATGCCACGAGGTGCGGTAGTCTGGGGCACCAATCCTCCAGAGAGCAACCGGGAAATGTGCTGGCGAGGGGTCTGCTGCTGGAAGCTGCTCCCTGAAATACTGCATTTTAAAGCGAGAAAGGGCGTCAGCTGCATTATTGAGAACGCCTGGCACATGTTTGGCTCCGAAAACTACATTCCATTTCAAACATTGCAGCACAATCTCCTTTACCAAGCGCAGTATGAATGGACACCGTGCCGCTTGCTGATTAATGCATTCCACCACGCTCATGTTATCCGACCAGAACGCCACCGACTGATTGCTTAGGTGCTGCGGCCAAACCATCAATGCTACCCATATCGGGAACATTTCCAGAAATCCGATGATGGTGGTCAAACCCCACGACCTACACTCCTCAGGCCATCTCTGGGCGACCCACTTGGTCCCCAGGATGGCGCCAAAGCCCACGCTACCAGCAGCGTCCGTCCATAGACCCAACTCTGTTGATGTCGTGGGGGGGTCGGGCCACACTATCCTGCCATTAAAGTCCTCCAGGAATGCCATCCATATCCGCATATCCTGGCGAACCTCTGATGACAACCTAGTGCGGTGATGTTTCTCTCGCAATCCCTTTATGGCTCGGGCAATCAAGCGAGAGAAGGGGCGTGCCATTGGGATGACCCGCAATGCAAAGTTCAGTTGACCCACCGTCTCCTGTAGTTGTTGTAAGGTGACCTTTTCTTTGAGTAGGCACTGGCTCAGCGCCGCCTTAAACCTAGACACTCTGTCTTTGGGTAACCTAAAGCACCCTTCCCATGAGTCTATTTCGATACCCAGGAATTCCAAACAGGTGGACGGGCCAACCGTCTTCCCAGGCGCTAGCGGAACCCCGAAATCCCGCATGAGCACGCAAAATTCCTGCAATGCCCAAGCCCACTCCCGAGTCCCCGCCACTCCCAGAAAAAGGAAGTCGTCCAAATAATGCATGACCTGTTTGTGGCCCGTGGACTGCCTCATGACCCATTCTAGAAAAGAGCTAAAAGTCTCAAAGTATGCACATGAATTGGAACAACCCATAGGCATGCATTTATCCATGTAAAATTTGCCTTCAAAGGCGAAGCCAAGGAGGTGGTGGTCCAAAGGATGTACCGATAGAAGACGAAAAGCAGATTCAATGTCCGATTTAGCCATTAGTGTGCCCCGCCCCAATCCTCGCAATAGTTCCACTGCCTGGTCAAATGAAGCGTGCTTCACACTACAAATACCCTCATCTATAGCATCATTCAAGGATGCCCCTCTTGGTGCCGATAAGTTGTGAATCAGTCTAAACTCGCCCTTTTCTTTCTTAGGTACTACCCCCAATGGTGAACACACAAAGTCGGGCACTGGCACCTCCTGGAATGGCCCAGCTATCCTGCCCATTGAGAGCTCCTTCTTAATCTTAGCAATCACTACTGCAGGGTTATGCTGTACCGATAACTGATTCCTACATTGAGCGCTGCCTGTGTATCCCCCTGCCGGGATCCGGAAACCTTGGGAGAAACCTTCCTGTAGTAGGGCGGCCGCTGCGTGGTCTGGATATCTGTTCAACCATGGGATCATTGCCAAGACGTCAATGGGAGAGGGACCAACCGTGCTTTCTACACTATTCTGGTTTCTTCCCCCCTCTCTGACTTTGATTACCAGTCCTCGATCTGCATGTTGTTTCGGGATGGGATGTGTGACCGCAAATTGCGCAGGCATGTCTGAATTTACATGTGCCAGCCGGCCTCGCACAGGAGCGCTTAGTAATGTCCCAGCACACACCCTTCCTTTCTCCGCCGCCCCCCCTATTCTTCCCCGGGAACTCGTTCCCCTGTGCTGACCGAAAGGGCTCCTGGGGTTTTGCGGAGAACACATTGGCTACACTAGTGAGCTGGACCGGGGCCGTGTTCCCCGAGAACTGCTTATGCCACGACTGCGAGTCAACCTTGTCCCATGTCAATGACAAGTCAAATTCCTTAGATTTCCTGAAATTCACATCATATTCCTTCCATGCCTCCCCAGGGTACTGCTCGCTCCACCCTACAATCCTGCTCTGGTAGCAAGCCATTGCTGCCTGTACATTAGGAGGGCGTTCAACAGTGATAGCAGTGAGGATGGAGAAGGCCCTGATCCAATTAATCAAAGTTTCCTCCACCCTGAATTTAGCACACTGTACTCTCCATTCACTAGGGTGCATCCATTCTTTAAGTACTTTGCCATTCTCCATTTCCCTATTGTCCAATAACAGTGAGAAAATATAAATATACTTTCCCCGCCCAAATCATTTCCTTTACAGCCCGAGAAACATGTTGTGCTAAATCCTCGCTCCTAGACGGGATTGAACCGTCCCCCAAGAGAGGCAAAGCCACCTCCTTACCGTCACCGGACACTGGAGCCGGTCCACCGTCGCTTCCGTTCGGTTGGACGGTATTCACACCTGCAGAAGAAGGAGAAGAGGAGCCCGCAGCCCCACCAGCAACTGTTGCCGCCCTAATTTTCTCCACCATCTTAGTCGCCTCAGTGGTATGATCCAACGTTGAGGGCAGCACACCCCCCTTCTGCAGCCAAGGGAGTGTAGCCGCTATCTGCGCTGTTAGCTCGGGCGGGATAGGAGCTTCAGAATCCGGCACTGCTGCCGGTACCACTGGCGGGGGGGGGGGTCCCTATGGGTGCTGGCACTGGGGGCAACGGAAGCGGCCAAACAGGGGCAGGCGGGGCCGGCCCCACAGGAGGGGCCCCTGATGGCAAAGCAGGGGCTGGTGCCGCGGGAACCGGGACTACCGGCTCGGGGGTAGTGGGAACAGCCATAGGTCCAGGAGCGGGTGCGCTGCGCCTAGATCTCTTGGCCATGCTCCTTTTAGGTAATGAGTCGGAATCCCCATTTGGCAAAGGCACCGTAATCTGCGTTTGGGCCTACCTTGTGGGCCCGCAATATCATCAATCCTCTCCATCATGCGAGCCTCTAGGCTATCAACCTTACCCAATCTCTTATCAATCGCATTCATTCTATGCATCATGGCTTGCATCATCATCTCCATTTTCATCCCCTTAGCCCCCTTAGCTCCCGGCATTTTGCTGCCCACTGTTACTGCCCAGATTCGCAACCCGTGCACCTTGTACCTTTACCAGACGGAGGATAAGCAGGGGGCTGTGGGCACCACGCAACTGGGACTGCAACCCACCGGCTAGTCCGATTGTTAAGGGTGGCCAAACTCCAACGTAGACCCACCCGGCGGTCACAAGAAGCAATGAAATGCGAGCCCCCCCCGCTCTCCTCTTACTGTCGACGTCCTGCGTGTTCTACGTCCCCTACTCCAACCACCGATTGTAACCTGGATTGTCAGAGGAAAGCTCCGGCACGTACGATCCACGCTCAGACAATCTGCTTCCAATGTCGCGCTCACACACACTCCAGCGGCAATCCTTGACCCGAAAGATAAAACAGAAAATTAGGAGGCCCCGAGCGCGGGGCACGACCAGTGTGGGGGAGCGTCCAGGTGACAAGAAGGGCCACCTGAGCGCTCCCCCCTCCTTTATTTTCAGGGACGTGGGGAGAGGGCGGGCCGAAACCTCCCCCCGCCCCTAGCCGTCCGCCCCTCTGACCCGGAAGTCTGCACAATGCCTTCCGGGTCAGGGATCGGGCGCCAGCCAACCGGTGGTGTAGCGCACACCTCCCGCGTAATCATTGGACGCCGGGAGATCGCGCCCCCCACCACCGGGAGGCAAGGGGAGAGGGGATCGCGGCACCGCCATGCGGGGGGAGGGGCCGAGGGCCCCCCCTTTTCACTAGGTAACCCTTCAACCTGTATGGGTCATGCAGCTATGGTGACAGATAGGCATTTTTCCTTACAGTGTTCTGTTGTAAAGTGAAGGGATCCTAAAACCAGTCTATAATGGGGTTGTGTAACCGCAGCCAAGGAAACCCTAGAATTATACCAAACTGTGGGGAGTCAATGACACCAAAACCTAGTCCCTCTTCGTGACCCCCCGAGCAAAACATTCAGCTAATGAGTGTTTGGTGTGTGATAAGGCTGGAATATAAAAGGGACCCTTCTTCTGCCCAGATTCGCTCTGGAGTTAACTTGCATTGCACTAGACTTTTATGCCTATGCACATGCTGCCAATCGCAGTAATTCTACATAGCCTCAGAATCAATCATGACAGACATAGTTAGACGGGGAATTCCAGAAAAAAACAAAGAAACATCCATGGTCACAGGATGTGTAGTGGAGGCTTGAGCAGTCTTCCTGACATTATGAGGTTGTCTTTGGTTTACTGTTACAGTCTCGCACAATGTGTCCTTCCACACCACAATACAGACAGAGATTACTTTGTTGCTGACGCTTCTTTTCATGTTTGGACAAAGGGGCTTGAACTGATCCTATCTGCATGGACTCGACTTGGGAGTGTGAATGGTTTAGAGCAGTCCACTGTGGACAAGGGTCGTACCTCAGTTCTCCTTCTTATGCCCAAACATTTTGTGAGGCGATGGTCTAACTGTAAAACAAGACTAATCAAATCAACACAGTTTGTTGGTCTCTCAACCACCTGAGCCAACATGTCTTTAAGTTCATCTCTCAGTCCCCTGTAAAACAATGAGCTCTCTTCCACTCAGGCCAATCAGCCTCATCTACCAACTGATTAAAGTAAGCCAGATAACTCAGGAGATCGCGGTTGCTTTGGTACAAATCCAGGAAATCATTGTCCATGGTCTGAATGGTAATGCATTGATCGAAGATGGGGCGGAGCTCCTGCTTGAAGGCATTGTAGCTTTGCAGGATGTGACTGTTCTCTGCCACCAATAGTTCAGACCAGGCAGCGTCTCCTGACAAATAAGATAATACAAAGGCTACTCTAGATTCAGCACTAGGAAAAGCAACCGGACGACAAATGAAATGGAGGCTGCATTGTGTGAGAAAGATGTCAGATTTCGATGAGTCCCTTGAAAAGTGTTCAGGGTCAGCTAAGGGTGTGGCTAACTGCTCTATCACTAACTGTGCAGTAGAAACTGGAGTCGCTAAGGGTGATGGACTAAGTTAAGACCCACTTGGACCACTGTCAGATGTTCCCCAAGGATTCTGTAAAGTACCTACCGGTTGAGATAGAGTCATGACCTGAGTCCTCAGGCTCTGGCTGTTGACTCAGGACACTTCTAACTGTCTTTGCATGCCATGTGGTATCCTCTCCAGATTGGTAACAGAGAAGGGCCAAGGCAACCTAAGGATGTGTTTAAAGGTTTTGCATTCTGTCAGAGTGTGTTGCAGTTTTAAGTCATCATCCACGAGGTTAAAAAACTATTGTTGCGGGAGCAGCATGCACCGTTTCTCCCCTGCATCCCCCACACCACTACCCATAGAAGAACTCAATGGCTTTGGGAGGAACACATGGGTAAGGGGTTTGGGAACCAATAACAAACTAAAATAGCAAGCTAAAATAAAACACTAAATCATTTTAACAAAATAGCAAACGGGTTGATCCACTATCATCCAGTGGTCCCACTTGGACCTGGAGCATGAGTAAGCATACGAAAAATATTAGTACAGATGGCAGGACAGAGATATCACCCAAACGGAAACTGACAAATACTATCTAAAAGGCACTTAGTACTTGCTAAAGGGGAGACACAAGATACTGCAACTACTAATCAAGCACACTGGAGGAGAGGCGACACACTATGACCTCACAATGATGTACATAAACAAGAATATCTCAAGTGTAGATACATTACTTGTCACAGCTCAACATTATATATCACAACACATAACTCATGTTGAGTATAAACCTTCATACCTAGTAGATGCGTGATCTCCACTAGTAAGGTCACTGATCTTTAGAGTTTCTCCTCACATGATAGCACACCAGAATGAACAAAAATGCAGCATGAATGCCTGAGTGCTTTCTGCAGTGAGAGGTACCAAGCTTTCCTTTATCCAAGTTCATGGCCAGAGGCCCAAGCAAGGCAATCAATGAGTGTGGCAGCTGTGGAACGAATATCAAAGCAGGAGAACTCTAAATAGATTACTTATCATACCCATATGGAGACGTGTGATTCGAATTTATAGGCTGAGCAGGAGATGCCTCAAGTTTGGATTCCTTGATGTGAAGCATTGAATGTTCGGGGGCCAGGCTACTTATAGTTGAGAGCTTAAATATGGCCGCTGAGACTTTACAGTCTCGTGGGATCTTGGCCGGCCATTTCGTGTTGTTGGTGTGGATGACTCGAAAGCTGAGGAGGAATCACCAGTATTCAGCCTCCAGTCTCATGCTGTTAATAATGACTCACCAACTGAGGATAACTTTCCAGTATTCTGACCCCCTTCCAAGGCACTGGCAAAATCTGAGATAGGTGTCAACTAATGCATAAACCACCATAAGATTAGATTGAGATCCCCTAACGTTCTGCCCAAAATGTAGCCTAAGGTTTCGAGCTCTATACCCTACATACCCTTCACACCCAAGACCATGATGAACTGAAAGCTTGCGCTGAAGGCCACATGGGTGCATGTGCTTAAGGTGTGGATGAGAATGCAGAATGCTATAAAAGGCACCAAGAGAACAGCAAGTTTGTAGGCAAAGGCCACCTGCATGTTTCCCTGGCGGCACGGATAGTGGCTACCTGTGAATCCCCGACTGGAAGTTATTGTACGGTGCTTTTGCCATGCATTTATTAAATCAAAGTCTAAGTTGCATTTATTTTTCATTGTGTTCATACCACAAAAATACCAGTCTTAGTACTTTGAAGATTCATTGCCACCCATTTTTAGGTTTTGCCTTGCGTAAACGATGCGAACTCATCGTTTCGCTAGGCGAAAACCTATTGTATATAGTGTAGGGGGCATGGAACCTCCCCAGTCTCCCATTGGCTAGCTCCATAAATGGAGGCTAGCCATTGGAAGAAGGCTCTGCCCGTCAATCCCGGACCAGATTCGGGGGCGTTCCCGAGAATTTTTGGCTTTTTGCTACGTCAGCCGAAAGCCTGTTCTTGGGAACGCCCCCGAATCTGGTCCGGCATTGAGCCGGCACCCGCCTTCCTTAAGCACAGCCTGCGAAACTCAGGCACTGTCAGTGGTCGACCTCGAGGCTGGGAAACCGGGATCGAGTCTCGGCAGGACGCTTAATCTCCCCATGCCTAACAACATGAATGTGTCCGTCTGTAACGCAACATGTGCTCATGTAAAGCGCTCTAACCCCTTCGGGTCTCGTTAGCGCTATATACAACTTTTCTTTTTAAAACATTAATGTGTACTGCCTAGCAGATATTTTAAAAGATATACCAAAGAGCGGTAAAAGAAACGGCCTTAACAGCACTACTTCAGACACCGCGCTTCGTCACAGCTTACTGGGGCAGAGCAATGCTCCACTTGGTTGGGCAGCCAGTTCCTGGAGCCCGTGTTGGTAGGCGTGTGGAGTTAGATGCCTTGGGTGGAGAGCGTGTGCGGGGGCCTTCCCACTCATCGGGCCCGCGTCCCGTGATTAATACCTGGCCTCGTCAGCGTGGTTGCGGTCTCCTTTGTTCATGGGACACCCTGTCCACATCGCGCTGTAAGGCATGGTTCCCTTGTTTCGCCTGGAGCGAGCCGCAGGGGGCAGCGAGAGACGCGATGCAGTGGCCCTATTCATCAAGCCAGCATTTGCGTGGAGCGTGCCATGGCAGACTTTGGTCCCTCCCCGCGCCACTTACAGGATGCGCCCGCCCCAGCTTCATCACCCTGGGCATAGCAGAACATCAGTTACGGTATTGCGGGTGGCAGGTTGAGGCAGCTGAGTGACTCTATCACCACCATGCCTAGCGTGACGGGCCAGTGATGAATGGAGTCCATTGGGGCCCATTCAGACCCGCGCTGAGGGCTGTAGATAGAGACTATTTGAGGCAACAGTTACGCTCCGGAATTAGCCCCTGTCGGTGTGTGGCGCGGCGAGCCCGGGTGTTACTCTGATGCCCCGGTATTTCAGTCAACATGTCACTATCGAGGAGGCGCACATTGCTGGTTGCGACCCCGCCCGCCAGTACATTAGCTATAGCCTGCTGCTCGACTGAGATATGGCGGTGTGAGTTTGATGCAAGCAGCAATGGGTGTCAGAACTTTGATATCTTGCGGCGCACATGGCTGCTCGCAGTTCACCTGAAGCCGGAAACTTCAGATCGCTTGTTAAGGTGCGGGGTCATGGCACTGGGAGGCCCACACCAGCTGCCTCAGCGCTGAATGACAATCTTTACAATACCCGGCACAGTTCATTTTACATTATTTAAGAAAGTTGGGCACCTTGTTACCGACTATTCGAAACATTGTTTGATGGTTTCTGCGTTCTCGCATACTGAGGTCTATTTAACCGAACTTCGTTGCTTCTCGCCTATGAGGGAGCTCAAGCGGTTGGAATGTGGCACTTAGAATAGCCAGGTTTGCCGGTTCAAACCCCAGGTGGGTCATGTAGGGCTACGAGTCTGTTGTTATTGGGTTGTGTTACAGTCTTAAAGTCGCTTGAGAGTAGCAACAAGTTATTCAAGTCCCACCTGACAAAGGCCTAACGGCTAGGGCGCTCAACCCCGAACCTGGGGAACTGGGTTCGAGTCTCGGTAATGTCGCTAAACATCCTTTGATTCTGGGCAAATCACTTAATCTCCCCGTGCCTGACAAAAATGAATGTGTGGCCTTATGTAACGTAACTGGTGCTATGTAAAGCGCTCTGATAACCTATTCGGTTCAAGTTCGCGCTATATAAAACTCTTTAAAAAAAACAACAATTTATTCGTTTGTTTGTGTCTGGTCAAAGTCAGAATTATTCCCTTTTTGTTCTCTTGGCTCTGGGGGATGCATTGGTGCGATATAAACTATTTTACAGGTTCAACCCTCTGTCGGGGCTGTCATCGATGGTGACACAGTCACATACTACAGTCATGTTAGTACTTCAAAGGCTGTCTCGATGTTTTGGCAGGTTTGGTGTTAATGTCTTAGTATAATATTTTAAATGTTCTATGGAAAGCTCATATCCCTCCACATGGCTGCCATTTACGTATTTAGATTGGGATAGCAATGCTACTGTTTCTGAACCATTTTCACAGACAAAGCAGATCTCATCTTACACAGGGTCACAAGTCCTCGTTTGCATGGCTCCAATGTCATTCGTGAAGGAACAGGGGGGACTTTTGCCTGTACTTAAGCTAAAGTATGTATACACGTGTCAGAACTGGTAGCAAAAGCAATTTAGTTTTATTGTCCAGTGAATAAATGGATTATGCCTGCTCTCAAATGTCTCTTTGGCTGGGGAGAATTTAGCTTGAATTTGTGTTTTGTTTCACGCAGGAGGTAGCACAAGTGGTTACAGTGTGGCACCAAGACAGTAGTAGTAATCATTTGGATAGATATCACAAGTGGCTGTTACAGGGGCATTAGTAGACCCACGGGGAAGGTCTTGACACGTAGCTGTGTGCACTCCCATTTCTACCAACTCTTTATAATTTACATGGTTGTTTTGATGCACTGTGAGGGGTAAACCCCTATCCTCAAGGGGGTGCTGTATCACCAGGTGGCACTGTCCCATGGTTTGTGTTTTTTCGTTCGGTCAAAGGTGTCAACCGCTTGACATGTTGGAGCTTAGTGATCCTAGTGGGGCAAACCGCAGCAGGAAACTACAGAGTCCGGCGTGATCCGATTAGCCCCCTAAGTGCAGTGGCACAGTTTAGAGGCTTTCCTGCAAAGGTAGTGTGGATTTGTGCCATAGCCAAAGCAGTAACTAAGGACACCCATTTCCCCCGGTGTGCCTCTGCAATTGGTTTATTTGTTAGGGTTTTCGCGTTGCCCAGCTCAGAGTGGCGCTGGACAGGCAACGTCATTCGGATGTACTGGCAGCAATTTTGCTTACGAACATGTGCCCACTTGCCAATGGCTACTCATGGGTCATTTGTATGTTTTCCCTCATGCAGACTTTATTTACTGGTCTTCCAGGCACGGGATAGTGCAGAACAGGTAACGTCCCAGTATATGGCCGGCGGGTCAGGTGCCTGGGTGTGTGACCTGCGCAGTGGATTGGTTGGTGGGTGCTTTTCCTTAGGGTTGGGATACTCTGGACAAACCTCGGCTTGTTGAGGGCATGTGTCGTAAACTAGTGGTTTCGCTTTATGGCATTGTGTGAATACTTTGCTGGTCGGCCAACAAGGTCCTCGTTCCACCAAAGGTTGGGTAATACGTGCCCATTGCGTAAGGTATAATGGGTGTGAGTACAGTTACTGGCGGCGGTGGCCAGAAAGGTCTGCTATTGTTGCATCTGTGGTTGGGTGCAAGCATTGATTTCAGAGTTGCACGTCACTTATTGTTGCACCGGCGCTTGTGACAGTCTGCCACGAGTTGGGCGCTGTCAGTCTAATTTAGAGATGACCAGAACAGGCCTTGATTATTTCAAGTTACATTAGAATTACTGTTGCCTGCTGCCGAAGCCATTCCTAGCTCTGCGGGCTCGGAATAGGCGGAATTGCACGCGTGCATGAGTGTCAGGGTTGGTAGTTTTAGCAGTTGGGCTTCAGTAGATTTGGGTTGAGCCCGACAGTTTCCTGCGTAAGTGCTGTGACTCTGTGACTCCCGATTTAATTTTGAGTCCATAGTCCTGCTTGTGGTAACTGGAATAAGGCGTGCTGATTACATAACTGGATGCGATGACTGAGGAGGATCCTGTTGAATTGTTTTGGGCCAACACCGAAGTGAGCCGCTAGTGCAGGGCCAGAATCATTAGGCGACTGCAGCGCGACATAGGTCTTATAAAGGCACAGCTACAGAAATGGTGCAAGAGAAGTAGTCCATAAGGACCACCCCACCCAAGGAGGGCTAGCAGGGGTCACTCAGGGTACCAAGCTATTAGCTGCCATTGTTTTGAGCAATTAACCAGCAGGCAAAGTTTGAGGAAAGCTGCTAAGTTGCCTGAGATTGCGGCTCGTCCGGGGGCTAGGGATGGTGACGTTTCAGCGTAAGGTTCGAATTATTAGTTGCGTTGGGATACGTTGACAGGTTGCCCTTACTCGTGCAATACGGCGATAAAGTTGCAATTTTGTGGAGTGTTGAACTAAGTCGAACTTAGAGTAGCAGGACTGTGGCCCGATTGACCTAGTGAGTTGTCAGGCTAGGATGTCTTGCGCTCTTGCGGCACAGTTGAGTCCCAGCCACGAGTAGATTGTATTAGGGTTAGCTGGCTGTGGGTCAGTAAGCGCTGAGGCATCAGTAGCACTTAGCGGCTTACAGCAGATGTGGTTTCCGATACATGTGGCACCAGTTAGACTAGAGCCCTACTCGGAGGTAATGCCTTAAGTGCTTGGAGGTCTGTTGCCATCGTCTTTCAATTGAAGCCATTGTCTAGCTTGTCTTTTGATTAGTTGGGCCTGCACAAGCCACACGGATACCTCCTATATAGTTGGTCCACGCTGAGACTGTCTCTTAAGTTGCATCACATAATCACCAGTTTCTTATACGCTGGCACTTTCGCACTAAGGTGATGCGTGAGCAATCTGCACTGAATGGGGGCATACTTTAGCCGCACATCCTCCTACATCCTGACCCCACTAAGACCATTCAAGTCTGGCTCCGCATCAGGTTCGGCTGATACAACAATGCCGCATTCTGGCTCCATCTCAATGGGCACGGGTTGATGCGTTTACGGCCAGGTAGGCGTATGGTTTGGCTGATTTGCTGGAAGGGTCCCGAGGTTGGGGAGGCAAATCTTCAACAGTCAATTCAACAGCGAGGGTTGACACGCAGTGGAGGGCCTTTTTGCTATGTCCACGGGTAAGCTTTGACCTAGACAGTATTTTATTTGGTGGTGATTCAGGCTAAAGTAGGTTTTCCGGGTGCAGTGTTCACATGCCGGGAAGTAGAGTGAGGAAGTATTAGTTCCCCTAGTTGCACAGCATGCATATGCAGTTGTTTAGGCTGCTTGTTAAAAGCTTCATGGAGTCCAACGAAGGCCAGGTGAAGGGGTCGACTTGTACAAGTGACAAACATGAGAAGTTTCTCCAAACAGTGTTAAAAGGGTGGTTGCCTATATCGAAACTAAAACTGGCCTTTTACGCAAGATGGGGAAGCTTGCGGCCAGGCAGTGAGCTGTCCAACGTTGATTTTGTGTAAAGTTGCATGCATGCACCAAGAGTTGGATCCCCAAGTTCATCCCGGACGGACTTTAAGTCCCGTTCTTTAGCCAGGCCTTGGCTGTTGCAAACAGCTAATGGGTTGGTGGGGTGCAGTGCCCTTTCGGGGCGACTAGTCAAGAAACGGACATTATAGTTTCTCGTCACGGTGTTCTCAAAGGGAGATTGCCTAGTAGGTCCCTACCAGCCTTATAAGCATATAGAGGCAATAAGTGACATACCTAAAGGTAAGCCTTGGGTTATAAGGACGTGATCCCAAGGGAGGTCGCTGGGTTGGCCTACACAGGCAGGTGATTTCCGCAGGGGCTCAGTACACTTGTGGCCAGGCAGAGGATTGCCTAACCTAGGTGGTTACAGTAAAAGGCAAGCACGCACATAGCGATGGATGCCCAAGTCCATTCGAGGCAGTCATTATCACCTGCTCAAGGGCCAGGGAGCTAAGCATTGGTGGGAACTGCCAGTTTAATTGTGGGTTGCGGTGCAATAACCTAAGGAGTACGTGGGGTCAACATAATTTGGCTACAATTATGGAAGAAGGTTGTTTGGTGGTCCGACTGCCCAAATAGGGTCAAGTGTTCTGTTTTATTCGACAAAGAAACTTGGACACCCGTTGCCATGCCACTTTTCCCAGGGCAGCTCTGTCTGCCTGGTGTTTTGTGCCGTTCTGCCCTCTGTTACAATCATCCCCCCCTCATTTTTGTGTCCTTCTGCCCTCTGTCTGCCTCGTGATTTGTGCCGTTCTGCCCTCTGTTAGAATCACCCCCCCCCTCTTTTTTGTGTCCTTCTTCCCTCTGTCTGCCTAGTTTTTTGTGCCAATCTGCCCTCAGTTATAATTGTTTCCCCTCGTTTTTGTGTCCTTCTGCCTGGTGTTTTGTGCTGTTCCTCCACCTGAACTGAGCCCTTTAAAATAAGGCCATGCTCCAAAAAGTACTGCAGCCCCCTGCCCTGAACCATAAAAAACTGCCCCCTACCTCCGTGAAGTACTCGGACTCTGCTCCCTACCCTCCCTTGGCGCCTAAAACTGTCCCCTGCCATGCACCCTACAAAGCCTCGACTTAGTAAACTGTCCCTTCTCTGTGTGCTTCGAGGCCGTAAAATGTAAGCCTAGGCACAAATGGATGGTTGGTTTTGTGGGGTAAAGTTTTATTTAATGTGATTTTATGTAGCGCGAACTTTACTCGAAGGTGTCAGATCGCTTTACTTAAGAACCAGTTGCCAAACCTAAGGACTTTGATTTACATGCGTTAATTAAAAGATACAAACAGGAAAACAATTGAAATGTACTAGATGTAGTCACACAAAGAAGAGACTGTTGATTCTCGTAATATTTCTATATACATATGGAAGGGATATGAATAGATGTACTGCAAGAGTCACATAGGAATGTTAGAGTAGAAAGGTCTACTGCATATACTAGTGAATACAGTCATCTCTATATACAGAAAAAATGAGTTATATTTAGAGGGGTCGGAGTGGGACGCAGTGGGTGGATGGATGCATGATGGATGGATGTATACATGGTGCATGGATGTATGGGTGGATGCATGGATGGGTTGTTGGTTGGATGGGTTGGTGGATTGCATAAATTGTTGAGGGATTGGCTGTATATATGCATCTATCCATCCACCCATCCATGCATCTATCCATACACCCATCTATACACCCATCCATGCATCCACCAACTCATCCATGCAAGCATTACAACAAGAGCACATAGCTCTCCTTCGTCTCTGCTCGCCCCCCCTTCCCTGAGCCCGCAGCTCTCCTTCGCCTCTCCTTGCCCCCCTTCCCTGAGCCCACAGCTCTCCTTCGTCTCTCCTCGCCCCCCCTTCCCTGTGCCCTGCCCTGCTATTGTAAATGACAATGCCATTTATTTATGTTAAAAAAACATAAATAAAAATAATGTCAAGAGCAATGCCAATAGCTCTAACTTTAACGAAGGCAAAACCATTGCATTGTAAATGCTTGTTTAAATCATGAATGATGTCAATATAATCATTATGTGACCACCCAGTTACCAAAGGATAGTAGTCTTACTTCTGTATCTGTTGACTGTCTTTAAAATCTGGCCACTTATGGATGGCAGGAGATAATTTCCACACGAAGAAAATGAACATGAGCAATTAAAGGAAATGGGAATGATCTTTCATAAAATTAGAAAATCCTAGGTTTTCTTTAGAATCCCGCAAAACAGATGCTGGAGGAATCTTCTGTGGTGCTGCTGTTGCCCAAGTATATTGAAGCCTCCAACCCTTCCAGTCACATGTTATTGATTGGCGGGATACAATAACCCCTCTCCATGAAGTACCATTCCAGTCAGCAAAGACTAGGCTAGATGTTACTATGAGGAAATTAAAGGGCTCAGGTTTCACCCAACATGTTTACAGCCCCCGGTGATAGATTGTGTAATAATAAGCTTCTTTTGATTTAGAAATGCTTTGCCAGAATCCATGTGAGTGGAACACTATTTTAGACAAATGAAAGACGTATAATTGTACAAAGATTGTACCTTTGTTAAGACAATGACTGGTTTTGTTTTGAATCTGCCACGCCCTCAGAGTCCCGCTCTCTAAAGCAAATGGTTCATACAGCTGAAGACTGTGGATTATTTCACAGTAGTCCTGACTGATATGGATAAAAAAAGTCTGAGATTCACATTCAAAGCAGTGCCAACCTATAAGAGTTATTTTTACATGCACATGCAGAGGTTTGTTTTATTACTTTGTGAGAACAACTCTCTCTACCACAACACTCATGCCGATCCTGTCATGAAAGACAGTAATCCAAAATATTTCAGTTATGCCACCATTAGCATAGTTGTGAAAGCCGCTCCCCTGTACAACACTGTAATCCACTCTGTGACACTCCACTCTACTCCACTACTGCAGCTCTTAAGCTAGGCCTCAGGAACATAAAGGCTACATCATGCAATGTCAGCTTGGAAATCGCTATTTAAAGGCATAGTGTAAGACATACCTTATCTCATAACGAGCATTGGAAGTGCTCATTACAAACAAGCAGTAGGTACCTATAACCTATAACATTTTTGAGTGGCGGTATTACATGTAATTGATAGAAAGTAAGGCATTGCTTGATGCAAGCACATTTACACATTATGAAAACAGTTAGTTGAGGAGGTAATGTGCTACTTGAATGTTTCTGTATATTTGTTCTGTTTCACTTTGTGTGATGGTGATTGATGTTCTGTTTTTTATGTTTCATTACTGTATTGTGTTATTATTGTGCTGTTCTGTGAATGTTGTTTTACTTTCTGTTTTGACTATTTTTGTGTTGGGCCCTGTTATGTTTTTGCATTACTGTGCTTTGTTTTAGATTTTTTGTGGGACTTGACATCCTTGACGTGGATTTTTCCCAACTTTTTATCTTCCATCCTCCTGTTTTTGCTGACTTTGTTTTTAATGGCTTTAGGACTTTGTGCACTTTACCACTGCTAAACAGTACTAAAGTTCTTGTGCTTTCTCGATTAAGCATGGTAAAACGGGTTTATACCCAATTGGCACTTTTAATTTACTCCCCCTCAAATGTTCCACGTGCATTACCACCCACAGCATGAATCGCCGGACATCAGACTCCAGACCTCTCAGATCTTTCTGCACAAGCCCGCACTAGGCCGCAGCCCACAGTGCTACAGCAGTCCATACAACGGTCCATATACCGTAAATATATCACACATCGTACCGCTTGCCGCTGCCGTTTACCGCATAGCGTCCTCTGGCGTCACATGATGTGACGCAGTGCACTTCAGTTTTGTGTGGTTGTACAGCACTTTCAGGGCAGCGGGCCTGTATCAAGCAACAAATTGCCACTTGGGAGGCCTTTGTCCCTCCCTAGCCCTCTCAATCGGGCTACCGAGCCGGACAGCTCACAACTTTCAGCCCCCTCACTGTGGTCAGTGGACAGCAGGAGAGTGGATCTAGAGCCCAGAGCCCTGCAGGTCCTGAGGCACAGAGGAATGAGGAGACACAGGAGGAGAATTCTGGGGGCCAGGTTACCAGCGACAGGAACCGAAGCAGTATGCAGCTTGGATACAGCCCTAGGTCATTATTTGCTTTATTTTTGGTTTGGCTGAGGGTGGATGCAGGGGCCACCTTCGAGAGGAAATATGCAAGGATACCTTTTCTGTATGAGTGTGATAGCACACTGGTTCCAAAATGGGCAGATCTGCTGATCTGGCAAACGAGCACTTGAGGCAGGAGTAGGAAGCTTGTTCCCACTACTACTCTGTACTCATACTACTTGATTTGTTAGTCTGTTTTTCTTGCTATTATGGGGAAGCGTAATGCTGTATCCGTTACTCCCAAACCACCTTCTGATTAAGCATGGGCAAATTTTGCGAATATGGCGTTCGCGAATTTGCGTATTTGCGAGCTCGCAATCCGCAAAATCCGCAAATTTTGTGTTTGCAAGGGTTTATGCCAGTTCGCGAGGGTTTTGTACCAGTTCGCAATTGCGAACTTACTTGTCGGCTCGCAACGGTCGCGACTATGTTGTTTCTACGTCTGGTTCATCATCACAGGTTCCCAGCACCCTCTGTTTCACCACTGCCACCCTCTGTTTCACCCATGCCACCCTCTGGTACATCAATGCCACCCTCTGGTTCATCATCACTGTAGATTATGGGGGGGAAAAGCAAGCACACCTGCCCTGCTTCAACTGACATGAATTAATTTGGGGTTGATTTATTAATGTGTCACTGTTTTAAAATTCCAGTCTGGCACCTGCTTCCTTATCTGTAATTTGCTTTCTGTTGCAGTGCAATTTTTTTTCCAGGACCTTTGTGGCCTACTTGTAGCTATTCTATGAGCCTGCTGTGAGGGTCAGAGCAGGGTCATACAATTGTTGCAACTAGCAACTGAACTCTGGAGGGGCCCCAGTCATGAAGCACTACAGTGAATGGTTACTAATGATGAGTTTGAACTTTTGCACCTGCTGAGTGCTTTCAGTTTTGCAAAACTCGTTTTTCTGCAATTCCGCGGGATTCGCGGGGCGCGAACGTGTGCGAGGTCGAATTCGGAAGCCGCAAATTTGTGCGAATATGCGATTTGTTTTTTTGCGGCGTGTTAGTTCGCAAGGTTTTGTGCGTTTTAGCGAGCCGCTTGTAGCGCAATGGCACGAAGTTACCCTCACGGTCGTTCACGGGCGCGGCCATCTTGTTTGCATTACGTATTTCCGTTTCCGGGCGCGATGTGTAATCTCGCAAATTGTGCATTTAGCTTGTACAATTTTGCGTGTGTTCGCGAGGAAAATCTCGTGCGAACTTACCCACGCGGTCGTGAACGGGCGTGGCCATCTTGTTTCTCATTCATTGCTATGGTTCTGGGCATGCTTTTTCTATCCTCTCTGAATCTCTGCCATCCTTTGCTTGTTTGAAGTTTTTTTTTAATCTATTTTACTTATTATCTATCCCTCTATTTTTCTAGCTCTATATTTTTGTGTTTTCTGCTACTTTTGGTTAATTTTGAACTACTTTTTTAAACTCTTTTCTATTCTTCTTCCCTATTCTATTTTCTTTATTATTTAGCTTCCTTTCTGCCCAGACCATGATAAAGGGAGCCGGGAAGCATCCCGAGAAGAAGAAGGGTCCCGCACCCCGTGCCCGGCTCCCGTGTGGGCGTTTGAGGGGGGAGCAGGTCGCACCCTGGGAGATCTTCAACCCGGAGGAGGTGGCCGCACTAATTTTTTATGTTCAGCGCCGCCTCCCCAGGACCATCATGGCAGGTGGCAAGATCGCTCGCGGGTACGGGATCCAGGAGCGCCGGAAGCGGTGGGAGAAGGTGTGCCGGGCCATGTACCAACACTCTCGGGTCCGGCGCACCTACAACCAGGCCACCCACCGTTGGACGGATCTCCTGGACCTGGAACGCGATCTGCTCGACCTGCTCGGCCTTGAGATCCCCAGGCTTGGTGAGTAGTAGTAGCTTTTTCTTTACTACTCTGTTTTCTCCTGCTCTGTGTGTTATTATATTGCAAATTTTTGTTTTTTACCAAGAGCATTAATGCTGCTGATTACATTGTAGGTAAATTATATTTCAAAATGTTCTGTGCATTTCAGGTGCACTGCTCTCCTTCTCAGTAGCGTTGCTACTATGCTTATTTGTTTTCGATTTTGTGTTCATTTCATTGGCCTGTGAAATTATGTGTGAGTGTAGTTTAAAGAACTGCGTAATGCTAGACACTAAGGGTCAGATTTTTAATTACTGGCGCATCCCTGCAAAGTAGCAGGGATGCGCCAGTAATTGTGTGCCACGCCACCACCACCCATGGTGTGCCGTATTTACAATGCGATTTAGAAAAAGGGGGTGGTGATGAACAGAGTGTCTGAGTTAAACAGACCACTCTTACCCAGTCCAAAGATCAGGGCTTGATCCATCACCGTTATTTATCTCACTGCCCCATCCCAGCTCAGAACCTGGCTATATGCAAATCAGTCTGTCCCTGGCCCAGTGCATCATGGGAACAGGGCAGACTAAACTACCAAGCCAATTCTTCACCAGAAAGGAGACAAGCTACCGGGGACCGGTTTCTGGCATTTCAGCCTTCTTCGGCCCGGCTTGCTTGAATCCTGATGGAGCAGTGAGAAAGGGACTCATGTCTGAGTATACCCTGCCACACATATAGTGGCCAAAAACGATTTAGAAAAAGGGGGTGGTGATGAACAGAGTGTCTGAGTTAAACAGACCACTCTTACCCAGTCCAAAGATCAGGGCTTGATCCATCACCGTTATTTATCTCACTGCCCCATCCCAGCTCAGAACCTGGCTATATGCAAATCAGTCTGTCCCTGGCCCAGTGCATCATGGGAACAGGGCAGACTAAACTACCAAGCCAATTCTTCACCAGAAAGGAGACAAGCTACCGGGGACCGGATTCTGGCATTTCAGCCTTCTTCGGCCCGGCTTGCTTGAATCCTGATGGAGCAGTGAGAAAGGGACTCATGTCTGAGTATACCCTGCCACACATATAGTGGCCAAAAACGATTTAGAAAAAGGGGGTGGTGATGAACAGAGTGTCTGAGTTAAACAGACCACTCTTACCCAGTCCAAAGATCAGGGCTTGATCCATCACCGTTATTTATCTCACTGCCCCATCCCAGCTCAGAACCTGGCTATATGCAAATCAGTCTGTCCCTGGCCCAGTGCATCATGGGAACAGGGCAGACTAAACTACCAAGCCAATTCTTCACCAGAAAGGAGACAAGCTACCGGGGACCGGTTTCTGGCATTTCAGCCTTCTTCGGCCCGGCTTGCTTGAATCCTGATGGAGCAGTGAGAAAGGGACTCATGTCTGAGTATACCCTGCCACACATATAGTGGCCAAAAACGATTTAGAAAAAGGGGGTGGTGATGAACAGAGTGTCTGAGTTAAACAGACCACTCTTACCCAGTCCAAAGATCAGGGCTTGATCCATCACCGTTATTTATCTCACTGCCCCATCCCAGCTCAGAACCTGGCTATATGCAAATCAGTCTGTCCCTGGCCCAGTGCATCATGGGAACAGGGCAGACTAAACTACCAAGCCAATTCTTCACCAGAAAGGAGACAAGCTACCGGGGACCGGTTTCTGGCATTTCAGCCTTCTTCGGCCCGGCTTGCTTGAATCCTGATGGAGCAGTGAGAAAGGGACTCATGTCTGAGTATACCCTGCCACACTGGGACAGGAACAGACTAATTTGCATACAGCCAGGTTCTGAAACTGGGATGGTGCAGTGAGCTAAAAAACGGTGTTGGATCTAGCCCTGATCTCTTGACTGGGTGAGAGCTTTCTGCTTCATTCAGAGACTCTGTCCCTCATCACCCCTTGTTGTAATTATTTTTGTCCACCCTAAGCGTGGAAGGGTATTCTCAGATGTGAGACCCTTGCTCATTGCACCATCAGGATTCAAGCAAACCGGGCCGAAGACGGCTGTAATGCCAGAAACCGGTCCCCGGGAGCTTGTTTCCTTCCCAGTGTAAGAATTGTTTTTTGTAGTTTGGTTTGCCCTGTTCCCATCATGCACTGGGACAGGAACAGACTAATTTGCATACAGCCAGGTTCTGAAACTGGGATGGTGCAGTGAGCTAAAAAACGGTGTTGGATCTAGCCCTGATCTCTTGACTGGGTGAGAGCTTTCTGCTTCATTCAGAGACTCTGTCCCTCACCACCCCTTGTTGTAATTATGTATTTACAATGCGGCGCACCATGGGCCCAAAACGTCACCAAAGCGTTACGCATCTGTGCCGTAAAGGCAGCGCATTGCTGGAGTTGCGTTGCAACGATGGCGCAGCTCCAGCGATGCTCTGGGGTGCCCTATCTCCCCAATGCTGCGTCAAGCCGTACGTCTGCTTCAAGCAGGCGCAGGGTTTGAGTCATGCATCATTGTCCTCAAAGTGACTGATTGAAATCTTGTAGATTTCCCTCAGCCACTTTTAGGATGCGTTCCTGCGCAGGAACGCCCTCCCTTGCGCCAGAACGCCCCCTGATGGCGCAGGGCTTTACAACGTGATGCATCTCCCATATGCGTCACGTTGTTAATATACACCGCACCATGGCGCCTCTTTTGTTCTCCCGCTGCATCACAAAAGTCATGCAACAATGGAGCAAAAGAGCCGCAAGGGGCTTCTAAATCAGCCCCTACAGACTCAAGTCCAGTCCTTCCTTTGTACAAATGGCGATAAGAAGAAATAGTGGTGGTGGATTGATAGTTTGAGTATTTTAATGACTGGTTAATGTAGTAGGAAACTTTTTAGTGTTGACGCTGATCTGAATTCACGATGGACTTTGTCTGTCACTTCGCGTGCAAATCAAGCAATACTAATAACGTAGTAGACCGCATGAGATCGGTCAATATATCCCGTGGAATAGTTGTCTATTTGCTATTTCGCCAAAATATTTTGTTATTGTTCTTTTGAAATGTTTGATTTGGTTGACATATATCTATGTTTTCTGGTCTTTCTTTCTTTCATGTTGTACATCAGCTCCCCCCAGGGGCAAGAGGACACAGGAGGAGGAGGCTGCTGTTCAACAGGATGCAGGCCAGGATCGGGCAGGCGAGGGCTCCTTTGCTGGCCCCGGTAAGTTTTAATTTTAATATAGAGTACCTATTTTTTCCTAGCATTCCTCATTCGATTTTTTCTAAATCGTCTTTGATCTTCTTGTAGACTGTATCTAAATTCTTATCCTGCCTCGACTATGACTCCCTGTGGTATTACTAGATTATTCTTATTAGTCTGTCTGTGTAGCTAACTAAGATTGCACATTTGGCAATTCCATTGGACTCCCATTATAGTCAGCAATAGCTCTATGCACTGAGTGCAGTCCTCTGGGATTGCCCATAATGTCTTTTCAAGTCTTCTAAATGTTTATGCTTTGACAATTGCCAACAATAAAAAGGTGAATGACCAACAAGAAAGAATAGGATACTACTTTACTTTTGGTTTGGATAGGAGGACAATCCATTCTACTACTGTTGCAGGGACAAATCTGCACAAACAACACTATGGACACTAAATAATGCATTGCTTAGCTTATCAATTATAATAGGCGCTGTTAGACTTTCCACATACATCAGTGATAACAGACTTTGTAGTTGAACCCCCAATCTCCTTACTGACTAGATAGTGTGGCAGAGTCATTTAGCTCCCAAAGTCACCGATGATTGATCCCCAATGATGATTATCCAACGCAGGACAAGAGTACGGAGTCAGAGTCAAGAAGTGTCAGAGGCACAGACTCATGCTTGCAAAAATTGCAAAACCTTTAGCTCAGCCACTCTTGTCTGGAGGACCAAAAACCACAGAGTTAATTTAAGTTTAAAAGCTTTATTAAAAGTAAACACATTTATTAAAATCAAGTTTGTCATAAAACTAAACGTTTAACTGAAAATGGAAAAGTGCTTAGTGCTGACGATTAATTGAACACATTTCTTGTGGTCGAGCCGAGCTCTCACCTGGTTTGAACTTGATCTTGCTCGTGTTCTTAGAAGTCAAGCTTCTGTCTGTTAGGAGAAAAAGTGGTGCGTTTTTTTAAAATAAAAAGAAAGCATTCATCAGTTGTGCCAAAAAGTGCAGCAAGACAACAGCCTTCCCTGGAAAAAGGGACATTTTTACTTTAGAGTAGACAGTCACAAATTATTACATTGTTTTCTGTTTTTTTCACATTTCTTTATTCCTAGACCAAATAATATATAGTAGTGAGTGAGTGGTGTATTCTAACATTCTTAAATGTACTTTGTAGGTGGAACATCTGGTGGTGGGGCCAGCGCGGAGGTGGTGGTGCTGGATGAGGAGAACACTTCTGGGGAGGAGGCGGTGCAAGTGCCGGACGACACCAATGTGCCTATGAGGGTTCACACGGTGGTGGCGGGCAGAGGTAAGCTATATATTCCTTACTTATTGAGATTGAAGACTGCAGAGTGTGCTTTCTGCACGGGTGTATTATAAATCAACCAGGTAGTAGCCTCCTCTAAATGTACTTCGACTTAGCTGTGAAGTTTTTGGCGAGAAGAATCCCAATCAGATCTGAGAGGAACTTGATGGATGGGATGAACGAAAAGCGAAAGAAGGGTGTAAGTAAGTGTGGAAGGATGAGAAATTTAATGATGACTGGCAAAGAAGAATGATATGTGTTTGCTTGGTCCCCGAGGTGGCTGGGAAGGAAAGAATATGGTATCGCGCATGGCTGGGTGAATGATGAAGCAAGGATGGGTGGAAGGAGAACAGCCTGGGTGGGTGAAACAGAAACTGTATGTGTGCATATACTTTGAATGGATGGATGCCTGGATCATGGTACTATCTGACTCTTAGATAGCATATGTGTATCTAGAGAGAGTAGACGGTCACTGGATGAACTAAGTGTTACTTTGAAGAGCATGTAACACCGCACCCGCACGTCCGTTCGAGTGTAGGAAAGGCAAGGAAAAGAAGTTGTAATTTTGTCCAAATACTACCATGAATAGTAGCAGTAGTTTGTATTGCAACTGCAAGCACAGCATATATCCGGTTGTTACGGTGGACACTCCCTACCTCTCTTAATAAGTTTAGTTTAGAAGTAGTACATCATTCATGTGTGGGTGTATCACTGTTCACTCAATAAAAAGCAAAGCACCTAAAGTCATCCCATATGTAATCAAATACATCCCATGTGAAGTGATAGATAATCAGATTTAGCTTCTTCATTTTCCTTTTCTAGTACTCATTTGCACTGTAGGGTGAAAGTTACATTCATTAAGCAGCAGCCCTTTGAACAGAGTATTCTCAGTGCCACCCGTAATAGAAAAGTAAGAGCTTCACCACCTGCATGTACTGGACCGGTACAGTAACGCAAGTCTGTCTCACTCATCATGGTGTCCGTCTGTTTTTCTCGGGTGCAAGTTCACTGCGCTGGCATTATGCCGGCTTGCATAAGATAACGTACCAATTTTCCTAAACAAGAGAGAAGAAGAAGAATAAGACTGGTGTACTGTCATAGTCGACTGTAATGGAAGTCCATAGTGCTCGTAGAATTTGTTCCTTAAACTCCCACTGTTAGAGCAAGGATGAAGAAGTGGGAGGTTAGATAGATACTGGCCTCAATAGTTATGTACTGTGCTTTCAAGTTGCTAGTTGTACTGTGACACAACTTTCTGCTCAATCATTTTGTGTTAATCTTAAGGAGCATTGGTTACAGACTATGTCTTTCTTTCTTCATATAGTTTCTCCTTCCAAATCAACAACACCAACAAGGAAGGAGCGGGCTCGAATGGCCCGGCAACGGAGGCTGGATGCCACTGTCGCCGAATATCGGCGGCTGGTGGCCCTGGAGGAGGAGGACATGCAGTCTACTGGTACAACATCCACTGGGACAGCTGCATCCTCCTCCGTGCCCCCACAGGCTGCCAGCCAGCACAGTGCTCCAGCCGGGCTACCAAAGCCAACCACCACCCCCGAGCAGCAAAGACAGCAGCTGCCCCCCACAGGAGTTGCAAGGCACGCCAGCACCGCTTATGCCTCAGAGTGTCCTACCTGGAGCAGGAGGTCCTAACATATAAGACCTTGGTGGAGGGCCTCCGCTCCGATCATGCCACCCTCCGCAAGGAGTATGATGCCCTGGCTGCTAAAGTGAACAGCATCCTGCTGTAGGGTCCCTTGCCCCTTTTTTAGAGACTTTTGGGGGGTGGGAATTGGGAGTTGGGTTGTTTTTGGGACTTTTGAAGGGCTACACAAATATACTCTTTGAAACTTTATCTGAGCATACCTGTTTTTTACTGCTTTTGAGTCTGGTGGGTGGGGGGTTAACAGTAAGTTTGTTTTCCTGAAACTTAAGTCTGTGTCATTTTCTTCCTTTAAGTGTAAATGGCTAAATGTTTTCAACACTAAGTGCCTCTCACAGAGTAAGTGAATTCAAGAGTCCTAGGACTTTAGTAGTACTACCGTCAATCTCTCGTCTCTCCTAATACTCCATTATACTACCTCCCACCAAACGCTTATCTTACCTGTAATTTCTGTTTGAAAGTAGGGCTAGGCCCAGGGCTGGCTCCACGGGAAATGGCGATTAAGGTTGGCAATCCTGGGCGGATGAAATGTCCTCATTGCGGTGGTACTAGTGGTGTGACACAGTGGCAGTTGCATGCCTATGGAAAAAAAGAAAATGAAACCTGGTTTGTCCTTACTGGAGCATTACAACGGTATGATAGAGAATATAGCAGGTGACAGTACATTAGGACAGTGCCACAATGTAGCCTAACAAATGGTAAAGTATTGAAAGTATAACTAGTACTTGCGTTGAATTTCTTTGACATTGGCTACTACTACAAGAAATAGTACTGAAGCTGAGTAAGTCTAGAATATATCCTCGGATTCCTTCACCAGCCTGTTGCTATGACCTTATCCTCCCCAGCAAGGGTGTGGAATTATTGATGTCATTTAGTCACACATCAATCAAAACCACACAGCCCGGGGGAAGAGGGTTAGGGTTTGGAAAATGGATGGGAATGGGGGTTTCCTTTTGGGTAGGTTTTGTTGAGAGAAGAAAAAAAAAGCACAGCATGGACAAACAATAATTGAAGATAAAGAAATCTTTGGGTACAAAGCTAACCATAAATCTTTTAAGTGACATAAAGGAAGTGCATGCACTACTGCATGCATGGTTACTGAAAAGTAAGTAGTACTTTCGACAACCGTGAATGACAGAATGCGACAGCACAGGGCTGCAGAATTTTCACTTGCCTATCTCTGCACTCAGAGAAACACTTCTTACATTAAATTAGGTTTAAAAAATAGCCGAAGTAAAACCTATAGAATGGCTGGAGGGGTCAATTTAGAAGCGGAGAGAGATCCAAGAAATGCAGAGTCACACTCATAGATTTTCACAGCAATAACATTACTTAAAAAAACATTACAAAAGAATGGATACTGTATCTGTATGTTGTTGTAATTGTCCTGTTGAATTTGGTAAGTAAGTTGCACGCATCAAACCATTCCTCTTATTAGCGGCACTCCTCCATTCCAGCTGACGCTCCGTCCATCAATGTTGGTGACCAGAAGACACCCTGTCCACTGCCTGCCTGGCGGATGCTGAATTGCGGCTCGCTAATTTGAAGCCTGACTTCATCCTTTTTTTCCCATTGCACAGACTGAAACCCGGCCTGTAATTATTGATGGAAAAACAGGAAGTGATATTAGAACACCACTGACAAATAAATATAAGGTATGTACGCTGTGTAGTGCAAAAAGGCACACTTTGAGTTTCCTAATAGACAGTACAATATTTTTGAAAGTGCGTACTCTGTCTGAGTCTCCTTTTGAAGGATAAATAAGTATGGGCAAATTAATTTAGCGGATCTTTCCCCTCAAGCTAGGTGTACTGTAAACTGTGTTTTAGAACAAAATTAGACCTTCCCAGCAGTGCTCCCACACAGACCCTTACTAAAGCCAGTCGCGAAAATGTAGAAGACCCCCAATCCGATCTCAATAAACGAGGCCTAGTAGAAAACTGGTGACAAAACGTACTTTAAAAGTAAAAGTAGGCCCAAATACCCCCTTACCCACCGTGGATTGTATTCAAACCACTTGCAAGTAAGCAAAAGTATCCATACCCAGCATCGCTCCAAGACTTGCAAACCCCCCCACAAACAGCCCCCCACCCAAACACATGCAATACAAATACTGCTAACCCTAACAAGCCCTAAGTTAAGAATAGTGGAAAACGCTTTCTTTAACTATGCCAAATCCCCCCTTTCCCACCATAGATTTTCTTCAAATCACTTGCAACCAAAATTACACATTCCCACGAGTGCTCTAAGAAGACCCCAGAACTTAGTTGCAAAAATCTAGAACACCCCGAAACACATGCAATCCTGCTGCTAGGGCTAACCCTAACGAACCCTAAGTTACAAAAAGTGCCAAAAGGCTTTTCTGCATGGATTTTGTCCAAACCACTTCTATCCGGTATTAGACCTTCCCAGCAATGCCCCAAGACCCGCCAACCCATCCGCAAAAAAGCACAACACCCCCAAACAGCCAAAAAGGAAAATCTCATACTTACAATATTTATCGGCCTACGGTCCAAACGCGCTGTGCAGCTAGGTCATAACTCCTGTTTTCCACCACGGATTTCCTGAAAAGCAAATGCAATCAAAATTAGACTGTCCCAGCAGTGCTCCTAGACCCCAAAACTCACCCACAAACACCCGGAACCCCCCCAAAGAGCACCTCAAAAACAAGCAAGTCAGCAAAAACGCAAAAAGAATTTTGCCTCCGATTTGGTCCAAACCACTTTTATGCAGTATTAGAGCTTCCCAGCAATGGCCCCAGAGCCGTCAACCCAGGCGAAAACAAGTAGAAGACCCCCAAACAGCCAAAAAGCAAAAGTACAAAAATGGGGGCTTAGTCATTTTCATGGCAATTTCCAAAATCACTCCGCGTGCGCTCTGCAGCTAGGCCCTAACTCCCCTCTGCCACCATGGATTTGCTTCAAACCTCTTGCAATCAAAACTATCCATACCCAGCAGTGCTCCCAGACCCCGAAACCCACCCACAAACACCAGGAAGCCCCCCAAACAGGCCCCCGAAAACGCTACATTAAGCAAAATGTCAGAAATAGCAACAAAAAAAATCAGCATGGATTTTGTCCAAACCACTTCTATCCGGTATTAGACCTTCCCAGCAATGCCCCAAGACAAGACAACCCACCCGCAAAAAAGCACAACACCCCCAAACAGCCAAAAAGGAAAATCTCATACTTACAATATTTATCGGCCTTCGGTCCAAACGCGCTGTGCAGCTAGGTCATAACTCCCGTTTTCCACCACGGATTTCCTGAAAATCAAATGCAATCAAAATTAGACTGTCCCAGCAGTGCTCCCAGACCCCAAAACTCACCCACAAACACCCGGAACCCCCCCAAAGAGCACCTCAAAGGCAAGCAAGTACGCAAAAACGCAAAAAAAATTTCGCCTCCGATTTGGTCCAAACCACTTTTATCCGGTATTAGAGCTTCCCAGCAATGGCCCCAAGACTCGCCAACTCACCCGCAAAGAAGTAGAAACCCCCACAAGTGCAGAGTCTTTTTTCATTGGGCGTAATCCAGCCCTCTGCTTTGAGGGAAATAGGAGTCTGGAGGAGGAGGATAGAGGAGCATGTTCTTGTGAACTTGTGAACCTGAGGAATGCAGACTGCGGCACCTTCAAATCAATAAGCAAACAAGTGAAGACAGTTCTGCTGATGGGCTTGTTTTTGTGATTAGGCGATTAAAGTTTTAATTATATTAACTGTGCAAAACAAAGAAAGACAGACACACAGGAATAAAAGTGAAAAAGGACGAAAAAGAAAGTTATTGATTCATTGGCTCCTTTTCAGGGCTCGGTGTCAGGGAATAAGAATAAGAGTTCATCCTCATACTCTGCGAATTCAGGCAGGAATAGGTCAGTGTCACCTAACAGAGAAGAAATTCCCTCATCTACGTTGCTGTCCTCCTCGTCTTCATCTGGTGTGTGTTCTCGTACTTTGTAATCTGGTGGTATGAGGTGCTGATTCATCTTGATCATTGTTAACCTCTCCACATTTTTGGGCGAGAGGCGGCTCCATTTGGAAGTTACAATGCCACCAGCAGCACTGAAAACACGTTCAGAAGACACACTTGCGAGTGGGCAAGACAAGTAGTTTATAGCCAGGTTGGAGAGCTGTGCCCACAATTCTTTTTTCCCATGCCAATACACCAATGGGTCAGCATTAACATAGACCTCTGTTGAGTCATTCAGATAGTCCTGCACCATCGACTCAAGGTTCTCCAAGTTTCCTCCACTTTGCTTACTTTTTGCTGGGACCTTTTGAGAACCAAACCCAAGGAAAGTTAGCCAATCCTCTTCTTCACCCAATGTTACTGTTGTGTCTGGTGCAGATGATCTGGTTGACGGTGTCTTTAACGGCTGAGAGGTCACTTGTGCCACAGCCACAGGTGCAGAAGTGGATTCATTTGACTGGGGATGGCCTCCTGATGCTGATGTACTGCCTTTTCCTTCAATTTGTTGCCGTTCTCTTTCAAACCTCATGGCTGACAAGGCTAGCCAACGTTCGTACTTTGTAACATCTTCATCATCAAAAGCAAAGAATGCTCGACCTGCCAGCGCCTTTTTATAGCGTGGATCCAGAATAGTAGCACAAATGTAATGCTGTCCTGAGTGAATCATTTTAAGACGTTCATCGCCAAGTAGGCGCTCTAATAATTTCTCAGCCAAAACAAAAGCGGCTTTCTTTTCTTCATCTTTTTGAAACATAGAAGACACCGCCTTCAGTTGGTGCTCCAGCATGCGCAACAATGGGATAGCTTTTCCCAAATTACAGTCCTCCTTGCTGACTGCACGCGTGAAGACCTCAAAAGGACGAAGCATGCGTGTCAGGCTTTTAACTATGTGCCATTGCTCCGCACCCATCCTCAGGTCCTTCTGAGCTGTACCCTGTGTTAAGAAATATTGATCGAGTACCGTATACTGCTCATACAGACGCTCAAGCATGTAGAAGGTTGAGTTCCAACGTGTTGCCACCTCCTGGATGAGTGCTTTCACTGGCATTCAACGGTCATGTAGCAGGCTCCTCAGATGCTTCCGGGCCTTAAAAGAATGGCTGAAATGGTTGCACATTTGTCGGCAGGTCTCCACTACCTCGTACGCTGGACTCTATCACTCAAGAATTTTTTAACAACCAGGTTTATACAGTGCGCCAAACACGGCACTCTGAAATAGTGACCCAGATCCATGGTCTTAACTACATTGGCGTCATTATCCGTGGAAACATAACCAATCTGGCGTTTTTTTGGGGACAGCCAGTGAAAGATCTTTGTGTTGAACTCATTCAAAATATTTTCTGCTGTATGACGTTTCTCCAAGCCAATCATGGCTAGTGTTGCATGTTTCCGAGCAGCTTTAAAAACTTGGTCCGGGTCAACACCTGCGTTTAGCTTTGCTTTAACCCCTGAAAAAGAGACCCAGTGTGCAGTGATGCACATGTAATCAGCACCTGCGCCACTGGTCCACATGTCTGTAGTCAGATGTATAGTGTGAACAGCACTCTTCTGCAAAGCTGCCCCAATCACCTCCAGCACATCTTCATGTAGTGCTGGAACCGCAACTCTGGCAAAATAGAACCGGCTAGGAACCTTCCATTTAGGGCAGAGCGCTGCCACTAATTCTAGAAAACCAACCCCTTCTACAAAAGAAAAAGGGAGAAGGTCCAGAGCTAGCATTTTATCCAGCTTAGTGTTATACAGATGCGTCAGTGGGTGGTTGCGATCATATGGCGCCTCTGAAAACAACATGGTTCTAATGTTTCCCTGGACCATGCATTTACGGGATGATGATGATGATGACTTCTTCGACCCAGTTACGCTCGCTGATGAACTTTTTCACATTGGTGTCGCACTCTCTCCCACACTCTTAGTGTGGCTCACATGGGGTGTGCTGCTGACAGGGGTATTGGTTGTAAGTGAAGTGTTTGACAAGTCTTCTTCCTCCTCGTCATCATCAGATGAAACATCAACGTTTTCTTGACTTGCAATTCGGGCTTCCTTGATCTCCTTTAGGTGCTCAAACCATTGGACAGCATGCTGTCTCTTAAGATGACCTCTCTGGCCTCCGGTACCATAGTTGGTACCAAACTTACCACGACTAACTGCAAGCTTACAAATGCTACAAATGGCGAAGTTTTCCTTTTTTGGGCAAAGACTAAAGAAGTCCCAAACTGCGGACTTGAAATGTCTGTGGGGGCCGGAGGATGCGGCGGTCATGCTTCTAATACCAGATGCAGTGGAGGATGTGGATTGCCGAACTTTACTACGTTGTGCACTTTCACCACCACTAATTGAGGTCGAGGTGGATGGAGGTCCCTTCTGGTGAAGAAGAAATATGGAAGCGGTAGGTGTTGGTGTACTAGTTAACTCCAATGATTGTGGTATTTCCATTGCCTCCTCGTCGACAACATCATCACGCTCAGCAGCTTCTCGGGCTAGGGTCAAAATGTCTGTTTGCTGCATGCCCGCTGGGGCTGCAGTGACCTTTATGATGACTGGGTCGTCGTTGTGAGAGTCTTCATCAGCAGCAGTATCCGCCACTTCTTGTTGAGCCTCATCACACTCCATAACTATGAGACTTTGGATGAGCATCCTTTTACGCTTAACTACCTTTGTCAGATCATGGTGTGCCCCACTCTCAGACGGCAGTGGTGCTGGTTCCCAATTTTGATCCGTATCATCAGAAGGAGGTGTGCTTGAAGAAGATGTAGACACCACCCTTGATCTCTTCCTTGCTAGGGATTTGGAAGACAATGAATGATCATCAGGAGGAGTGGCTTCCTCAAATGATACCTCGGCTTGATTATCGATTTCCTGATGTGCCCCTACTTCGAGAGGAACAACTATTGTGGGCACTTGTGACCCTCCATGCACCTCTGCTTGCGCATCTCCTTGCGCTGCCTCTCCTTCCACTTGTACTTGGGCTTGTACTTCCACATGTGGTTGTTGTTGCGGCTGTGGTTATTCAACACTCGTCAGATGAGTTACAACAACCTGTGTTGATTGAGGGACATTGCTGCTACTTTCTTGCGATGAGCCAACATCACTGGTCGATGCTGATTGAACAACTAGACTAAGTGCCTCTGCAGCACTCAAGGGCTTGGACTTAAGTTGGCGTGGTGGTGGTGGTGGCACTGAGCCCAATGGAGCGGGGGTGCTGCTCCCAGCTTGGTCCCCAGCAGATCCCGCTGCTACTGCAGGCGTAATTTTTTTTTTACTCCCAAAAAATGTGGCGGGCGGCACACCAGTCTCCTTGGTAACTTGCTTCTTCTGCTCCTTACTGGCAACTTTCTTGCTAGAGGAGCTACGGGGAACTTTTTTTGGGGCCATCTTCTTCAGAGGTCAGAATAGCAGGCCGCAGTTGCACAAATTGCAGAGTTGTCTGTGGCCAGACGTGACGTCGCGTGACGTTATGCTGCACACACACACCGCTGCAGGACTTCTTCCTGGCACTGGTGGTTCTCTTGAGTCTTGTGCACCTAAAAGCAATGAAGACAGAGGAACATCAATTCAGTTATAAACCCCAAAAACTCGAAAACTACAGAAAAATCAGCACAACCCCATGCCATCCATGCCCTCCATGATGTTTAAATTCAAGACACCCCACAGAAAGACTAGGCCCATGCACCACTCACTACCCCTGGGCATAATGGTTGAAACCTAGGCAAAATGGTTGCAGACCTAAGAACACTGCCTGCATTCAAAATGGCCCCCTGCCTCCCAGCACATGGCCTGCCTCTACCAGCACTCAAAATGGCCCCCACATGGCCTGTCCCCATGAACACCCCAAAAAATCGAAAAACACAGAAAAATCAGCACAATCCCATGCCATCCATGCCCTCCATGATGTTTAAATTCAAGACACCCCACAGAAAGACTAGGCCCATACACCACTCACTACCCCTGCTCAAAAGGCCACAACAACATCCCAAAAAATCGAAAAACACAAAAAAATCAGCACAATCCCATGCCATCCATGCCCTCCATGATGTTTAAATTCAAGACACCCCACAGAAAGACTAGGCCTATGCACCACTCACTACCCCTGCTCAAAAGGCCACAACAACATCCCCAAAAACCGAAAAACACAGAAAAATCAGCACAATCAGCACAATCCCATGCCATCCATGCCCTCCATGATGTTTAAATTCAAGACACCCCACAGAAAGACTAGGCCCATGCACCACTAACTACCCCTGTTCATAATGGTTGAAACCTAGGCAAAATGGTTGCAGACCTAAGAACACTGCCTGCATTCAAAATGGCCCCCTGCCTCCCAGCACATGGCCTGCCTCTACCAGCACTCAAAATGGCCCCCACCCACATGGCCTGTCCCCATGAACACCCCAAAAAAATCGAAAAACACAGAAAAATCAGCACAATCCCATGCCATCCATGCCCTCCATGATGTTTAAATTCAAGACACCCCACAGAAAGACTAGGCCCATACACCACTCACTACCCCTGCTCAAAAGGCCACAACAACATCCCAAAAAATCGAAAAACACAAAAAAATCAGCACAATCCCATGCCATCCATGCCCTCCATGATGTTTAAATTCAAGACACCCCACAGAAAGACTAGGCCTATGCACCACTCACTACCCCTGCTCAAAAGGCCACAACAACATCCCCAAAAACCGAAAAACACAGAAAAATCAGCACAATCCCATGCCATCCATGCCCTCCATGATGTTTAAATTCAAGACACCCCACAGAAAGACTAGGCCCATGCACCACTCACTACCCCTGGGCATAATGGTTGAAACCTAGGCAAAATGGTTGCAGACCTAAGAACACTGCCTGCATTCAAAATGGCCCCCTGCCTCCCAGCACATGGCCTGCCTCTACCAGCACTCAAAATGGCCCCCACCCACATGGCCTGTCCCCATGAACACCCCAAAAAATCGAAAAACACAGAAAAATCAGCACAATCCCATGCCATCCATGCCCTCCATGATGTTTAAATTCAAGACACCCCACAGAAAGACTAGGCCCATGCACCACTCACTACCCCTGCTCAAAAGGCCACAACAACATCCCAAAAAAACGAAAAACACAGAAAAATCAGCACAATCCCATGCCATCCATGCCCTCCATGATGTTTAAATTCAAGACACCCCACAGAAAGACTAGGCCCATGCACCACTCACTACCCCTGTGCATAATGGTTGAAACCTAGGCAAAATGGTTGCAGACCTAAGAACACTGCCTGCATTCAAGATGGCCCCCTTCCTCCCAGCACATGGCCTGCCTGTACCAGCCCTCAAAATGGCCCCCACCCACATGGCCTGTCCCCATGAACACCCCAAAACATCGAAAAACACAGAAAAATCAGCACAATCCCATGCCGTCCATGCCCTCCATGATGTTTAAATTCAAGACACCCCACAGAAAGACTAGGCCCATGCACCACTCACTACCCCTGTGCATAATGGTTGAAGACCTAAGAACACTGCCTGCATTCAAAATGGCCCCTGCCTCCCAGCAAATGGCCTGCCTGTACCAGCACTCAAAATGGCCCCCACCCACATGGCCTGTCCCCATGAACACCCCAAAAAATCGATGTTTAAATTCAAGACACCCCACAGAAAGACTAGGCCCAGGCACCACTCACTACCCCTTCTCAAAAGGCCACAACAACAGCCCAAAGAGCGAAAATTCCAAAATTGTAGTTGCAGCACCTGTAATGCCCCAAACAAACTTACTTGTGAAATTTCTAATCCAAAAGTGATCCAAAGAAAGTCAAAAAGGCCTCAAATCCAAATATCTAGCAGCATCCACAAAAAGTATCCTTCCAGGTCAAGAATCCGAATGAAAGTGACCAGCACATGAAAAAAGCACTGGGAGGAGCCTGCTGGACAGGAACAGGAAGTTGGAGACCGTGGGGCACTTCCTTCCTCCTACCCCCTCCACCCCCCAAAAAATGGACTCCTTGCAAAAAAAAGTGCAGGCAAATGCCAACCTGAGGAGTTATTCTGATAAAAATCATCATTTTCAGAAGGTTTATGCTGCTTGCTGGTGGATTTCTTGTGCAGAATTTCAAATTTTGTAATTTCGCGCGTGCAAGATTGTTGCTGCTCGCCGCATCTACGTGTTCGCAATTGAGAACTCTCGCGATGCGTGCTGTGCAAGGTGGCAAGCCGCGATTACGTAATCGTGGTCACCAAACTCCCGCGGGATCCCGCAGCAAGATCCAAAATGGCGCAGCACTCGCAAAATATCGAGAAAAACAACTCGGCAAACGCTGAATGACGGTAAGTGAATGCCGTACGCCGCAAAATTGTATCACCAAGTAAAAAAAATCCGCTGTGGGCGAATTTGCGGATTTTTGGTAAATTCGCGAGCGTTCGCGGATTGCGAATTTACCGAAAATCCGCAAAATCCGCGAGCGGAACGGATTTTCCGCCCATGCTTGCTTCTGATTTCTCTCTGGATGCTTTTATTAAGCGACCAGTAGGCATTTCTAATAAGGAAATAGAACTGGTTTAAGAACGCACATCCGTCTGAAACAGGGTCTAGTTTTACATGTAGTGGCCCAGGCCCATTCTGTCCAAATCTAAAGCATGAGAGTGTCAAATGTCTCTGCCAGCCCATAAACAGGGTTGTGGTAAAATTGTCCACACTGCCTTGAGTGTCCAGAGAGGCAGTAGGCCTCATGCCCTCCTGCAACCACAGATGTATCTCTCCTATGAAGGCCAATAACCTGAGGTCACTGTATTTCTGATGAACAAGCCTCTAAGCCCCTGTCCTCTATGTGCACATCTTTCTGAACATCAAAAAGATGTAGCAATAACAGGATGCATCTGTCATCTATGAGATCAAGATGGGCTAAGAGTAGGGGTGGGGGCTAAGTGGGACTTTCCTCAGTTCTCACCTGATGTTTTGCTATCTTTGGAAACTAAAACAACGACATGGCTTAAAGAAAGTAGCCTTATAAGGAACTTCTGCCTTAGAGCTTCTGAGAAGTGACGCAAATTGTTTTCAATAAAATGTTCAGCTTTTGTTATGTTCTGTGGTCAAACACCTGCTAAAGTCAGATATTGTGGTAAATGGTTCCTCATTAAATGTGTATAAAAGGGCTACTCACTAACTTATTCGTTGATATCTTCACACAGTGGTTTTTCAAGGTGAAGTGCTCCCAGTTAACTGTTTTATTTAGCATTTTTTATGAAGGTTATAATGCTTAATTGTACTTTGATATTCAATTTCTCTCTTTCTCTTTCTTTCTTTGCATTGCCGCAATTTTACATTTACCAGATTGCATGGAGCTGCATGATGTCCGGGCCTCTGATACCATGGATAGGGCTTTATCGGGTTGGGGGTATGAACACTGTTCGCCACTAAACTCTGCCACCCATCAGTAGCACTGTGTTCATAGGGAAGAGGCCGTTGAAAGTAGGACGTTCAATCCAGGACGCACTGCTACTGACGGACTTGCTTGTCCCGGTCCCGTCGTGTTTGCAATGCTGGTGGTAGTCTGAGAGTATACAACCCTCCCAACCCCGCAATAGAACGCTTCATTTTCTGGTGTTTTAGTGTTCTGAGAACTTCCGGGTTGCTTATCTGCAGTTCCTTCCGGTCGTCAAGGGGTTCCTGGTGTTTTGGCTTTGCAGTGGTCTTGTCTCCTCCCTGCTTGCTCTGGACTCCTCCGCTCCAGTCTGCACCGAGTTCCTAACGTCTCTTCTTCGTCAACAGCAGCACCTTTTCCCGGTGTCCACGTGTTATGAATGAGAAGCTTCTCCCTGACAAATTAGAGAAAGAAAATATTATAGTCCAGTTATTACTCATGGTCACAGCGCAGATTGCGCTGCCAAACACTTTAACTACTTGTATTTGCTTAAATACTTATCTAGATTGGGTTCCTCGTCACTGGAGGGCAGTTTTATTTTTTTACAGGTTTTAGTACAATCCTCCAACTCTGTTGTTCCTGAAAGATAGAAAAAAACAGGGGAAACATGTTATTTTCTCGTGATGTTAAGGAGGAATTAAAAATAAACCCAAAAGCAGAACATATTTTACATTTGTGTTAGCAAGGTGCTGAAGTACTAATTTCAATTAAGCTCTTCTGATTTGTTGGGCCATTCCTCAAAGTATATAGGTGGGTGTTATTGAGCTTTTTTATTTCTTTTACATTGCCTTGTTGATAACCCTATTGACACTCTTTCTTTCCTGTTCTGCAGACACAAACCACAAATCCCACTCATATAGCCTGCTACTTTATAATTGAAGAAGGGAATCACCCAGGTAGTTTACAGTAACAACCCTGGTCCCTACAATACTACTTTATATAGTAATTTCTACATATAGTAATTTCTACATAAATTCATGTATATTTTGTCTCTTCTGATTAGGGATTTCTCCTGGCAGCCTGGCCCTGTCTGTTGAGTGGGAAATTCTGGGACACTGTCTTCTTCTATTCCTGTTTTCACTTTTTCCCCCAGTTTACTGTTGATGCTTTGACTTTGTTGGGTATAGTGAGTGAACAGGGGAAGTTGGGACCTGTCTTCTTGCCCACGCTTTATTTTCTGCCAGTGCGACATCAAAGAGAGTCAGGTGCCCCTTACGGACCTGGCCCGTATGATTGGAAACCTCCAAAAAGAAACCCAGGCACTGGTCTTACGGGTAGACTCTTTGCCAGCAGGATATGAGGCTAGAGTCGGGGGTAGGAAACATGGTGGGGACTCAGGAGGTCAATTCCCACCTCATTTTCCCTCATCTAGTTCTGGAGCCCCGGTGATACATGTGACTACCCTCCTACTATTCCATTAACCCCTACTGAGAGATTTATGGGAGACCCTACCAGATTCGCTACCTTCATCGGCCAATGTCAACTTAATTTCATGTGTACGGCCTCTTGTTTCCCCACAGAGCCAGCTAAAGTAGCATTCATGCTTTATTACTTAGGGAAGACCACAGCAAGCTGGCCCATTCCACGAATAGAAAGGAACAACCTGTTATTGTATAATTATGTAGACTATAAGGAGGAACTACAAAAGCTATTCGACAGGCACTCCTTCATGCATTCCGTAGACATGGAACTCCTAAAACAGGGAACCAAAGATCTGATGACATACATTGCCACCTTCAATAGACTAGTAGATGAAGCTGGAGGACTAGAGGCAAAATGTAGTGCTTTGTTTTACAATGAAACTCATCAAGAGACTATTTCCTTTGACCTCATCCAATCACCTCAGTTTCCTACTATTCTAGGCCTTCCATGGCTATATGAGTACAACCCTCATATTGATTGCAGAGATTTGTCTTCATCTTTTAGATCTGAGTTTTGTAGCACTCACTGTAGAAGGGATCATAGACATTCAAATGAAATAGCCAGAATCACAGACAGTGGGACTCCCGAATTGCCCTCGCGCTTTCAAGATCTGAAGGAAGTGTTTGCTAAGGAAAGGGCCACTATATTCCCACCGCATAGACCTTATGATTGCAGGAAAGATTTAGTGGCTGGAGCTCATATACCATGTCGCAGAATTTATGCTCCAACAGAAAAAAACCATACACTTATTTGAATATATAGATGAAATATTACGGATTGGTTTTATTCGGCCTTCTCGATCGCTTGCCTCCTCGCCTCTTTTTTAATTTCCAAAACGAGAATGATGCATTAGATGTTGCATCAATTAAAGGGCTCTAAATAATGTGACAATGAAAGAAAGATGCCCTTTTCCGTTGACATACTGCCGCCTATATCAAATAAAGACTGCTAAAGTCTTCATTAAATTAGATTTACGTTGGACCTACCATTTAGTTAGATTAAAGGAGGATGATGAGTGGAAAACAGCATTCTGTACCAAAGTTGGCCTCTACAAATAGGTGGTAATGCCGTTTTGGTTTATGCAATGCCCTATTTGAAAGATAGAAAAAAACAGGGGACACATATTTATTTTCTCCTGGTGTTAAGGAGGAATTAAAGATAAATCCAAAAGCAGAATTTTTTTACATTTGTGTTAGCAAGGTGCCGAAGTACTAATTTCATTATAGCTCTCCTGATTTCTCGGGCCATTCCTCATAATGCATAGGTGGGTTTATTGAGATTTTTTATTTCTTTAACACTTCCTTGTTGATTATCCTATTGACGCTCTTTTTTTCCTATTCTGCAGACACATACCACAAATCCCACTCAGATAGCCTGCCACTTCATAATTGAAGAAGGGAATCACCTAGGTAGTTTACAGTGAAAACCCTGCCCCTACATTATTACTTTATATAGTAATTTCTACATATAGTAAATTCTACATAATCTCATATATATTTTTTCTGTATGGATTAGGGATTTCTTCATGCTGCGTGGCCCTGTCTTTTGAGTGGAAAACATTGTGAGACACTGTCTTCTCTCCCTGTTTTCCCTTCTTCCCCCCGTATACTGATGATGCTTTGACTTTGTTGGGTATAGTGAGTGAACAGGGTAAGTTGGGACCTTTCTTCTTTTATGTCGTTCCTGCGGAAACGTAGGTAAGAGCCAGAGTCTGACAGCTACATCGCCATTTCATGATCTTCTAGGCCCTGCCACTGCAGCTGTACCAAGAGAAGGGGAGGCGAGTGTGTAGGCAGCTCTTGGGTCTATGATCTGTATAACATTGTACTTAATCTTCTGCCAGAAGCCAGCCCGTACACAGCACTTATGGTAAATGTTCCTTCCCTCTCTCCCAATATGACAAAACCATACGTACATCTGAAAGTAACGTAATACATTGGCTCCTCTCTAAAATTAACTCTCATTCGGAGGAACATAACATCCTGATAGTTCATAGGGTCAAATGTGTTGGTTTTTCTAATAAGGATTGTTAGACCTGGCATCATTGGCATGAGTCTCTCCTCCAATTTCTTTGTCTGTTTGCCTCCTCTGTTTACGATGTTTTGCTGGAATATTGCTTTGGGTACTGTGCCACTGCTGATCAGTGCCACAGTGCAAATGCTCTCTATGTTAAATTGATACATTAATTGGATTCCATGTTTGGCTTATTTGGTTTACTGTCAGTCCCTAGTCTAGTGCACCAGGAGTGCCAGGGCTTATAAATACAAATGCTGTTGGTGGGCTTGCAGCACTGGTTGTGCCACCCACAGAAGCGGCCTAGTAAAATATGTCTAAGGTCTGCCATTGCAGAACCTGCATGCAGTCTGGTACTGCCATGCTGACTGTGCAAGTACACCTACTTGCCAGTCCCTAAAACCTTCCCTTAACTTCATGTTAGTCACCCCTATGGTAGGCCCAAGGGCAGGGTGCATTGTAAGCATAAGGTTGGACAAGCCCTGATGTGTGTGGCATGTCCTAATAGTGAATTACAGCCATTTTAGTTTTTCACTATTGTAAGGCTACCTGCTCTCCTTAGGCCAGACTGGGCTGCTGGAATTATTACACTATATAATCCTAACAGACTCAGAGAGCATGGTGGAAAGTTGAGTTTAGTATCCCTGAACCCAGAATTTTATAACACATCCTTTAGGATGGATGGTTTTTAGATTCTGAGTTTGAAACTTGCACTTTTAGAAAGTGACTAGTTTCTTGTCTAACTATTTACCGGTCTCTTCTGGTTTGGTGTGTGTGTGACAGGGGCTGGGTGGCCCCAGATGTCCGAATGAGTCAGTGTGGGGTGAATGAGGCATTTGCATGTAGAGTGGGGGAAGAGTAGTTCCTGATAGCCTGCCCGCCTGAAACAATGCTGGCTCCACCTCCTGCCGGGCGACTGATGGCTCTGCCCCTACCAGTGACAATGCTGGCTCCACCTCCTGCCGGGTGGCTGAGGACCCTGATTGCACAGTGAATAGGCCAGGTGCCTCGGCCTGGGAACACCCACAACAAACCAAGGATGGGGGGAATTCCCCTGCATGGACAAAGGGATCAAAGCAGAAAAGGGGTATAAGAGAAGGACCCCTGAACCAAGGAATGTAGATCACTTCTGACAAGGAAACCTATACCAAGGACAAGAAGCCTGCTGATCCGAGGACTTGCCTACCCCTTCTGCCAGAGTGCTGTTTGCTGGGGGGAATCCTGCAGTTGCTTCTTTATTTTTGCCAAGGAACAAGGAGAGAGGAACTGAGTGTGTACTCTCAAGCTTTGCAAAGAAAATCTCCAAGGACTGGAAGAGTGCCAGTCTCCTGCTGAAGTCACAGGGCTAAATGACTTTGTCATCTACTTGAATTGGAGCGTGGTGTTTCCAGTATTCTAAAGAAATCAGCAATCTCGACGTCGACGGACGCTGCCGAATTCAGCTCGACATCGTGAGTAACGGCTCCAGTGTCCCGCACCTTCGACGCCGGCCGCCGGGCCTGATCGACGCCAGTAGCGACGCCAGTGAGTAGCGAGTTCGGCTCCTGCTCCAAGTGACCCTGTGTCGACGCCGACGCTGATCGCATCGAAGCCGCAGCCCTTCTCGACGCCGTAAGCTTTGCTCACTCTTGCAACAACGACATCGACGGCGACGCCGTATCCCGCTTCGCCACTGTGAGTGCTGCTCCAGCCTGACACCTGTCGACGCCGCTGCAGATCGCTCCGACTCCGAGGCCCGATCGACGCCAAAGACTCGACGCCGATACATCTCGACGTCGTGGATCATCGTTTCTTCATTCTCAAAGGTACTGTGTTTGTGGGGTCTGTTTCGACTCCGGGCTCAACCTAGCACTCCTCGCGGTCGACGCCGAACCTTTGGGATAACTTTGCCTCGAAGTCGTGTGACTCCTGTGGGGGTTACATTGTTGCCAAGAACTGTGCTTTAAAGAAGAAGATTTACTTTTGTTGCTAAAGAACCGTTTACTAAGAAGAAACTTTACCTGAACTATTATTTTTCCTTCCAAAGAGTATTTATTGAGATTGTGGTATATTTTTGTCGTTATTTGGTCTTGTGCTAAGCCTTATATAAACATCCTTATTTTTATAATACCTTCTGTGTTGTGTCCATTTGTGGTTTATTCACTTTATTACTGTATGTGGTCATAAATGCTTAACACACTGCCTCTGAGATAAGCCTGTCTGCTCTGCCAAGCTACCAAGGGGGTGAGCAGGGGTTATCTGAGGGTGTGATCCCCTTGCCCTGACTAGAGGAGGTGGGTCCCTATTTGTCAGAAGTGTATACCTCTGCCAACTAGAGACCAGCCGATTCTAACAAGGATCTACTGGGTGACTGTGCAGCAATACATTTTAAACATGAACGTTTGACACAAGATCTTCTAGTCAAACACAACCTGATGAGTTTGCTGCTGGGTTCTTTCAAGTTGTTGCCACTAGGGTTTTTTTTACAGTTATTCATGGAATAATCACAGGCCAGCCTGTCAAATTCAACATGTGTTCCACCCCATGGCCCAATCCCTACCAAGAATCGATATGCCACTCTAAACAGTCTTTCCGGCAAAAATTGGAAATCCCGCGTCTAGTCCAATTCTGTACTGTCCAAGCCTCTGGACAGTTTTCTGGCTCTAGGTCCCTCACTTCCGAGTAAAAGCATCACTGCTCAGGGTAGTACTCCCTGTGGCGAGGGCAATTTGGGCATTGAGCCCTTATCTAATAGTGTTTCCAACCCCTTGACGCCATTCACGGCGACGCAAAATTTGTTCAGGGACTCTGCCGATATTTCCAAAGGTGTAGGACAAACAAGGGAATCTCCAGATTGCATTGATATTCCTCTCTTAGATCTCACTAACCAATATTATCAGTCCTTCCCAGATGAAATTCCAACTGTATAGACAATATCTCTGCTACTGATTTTAACTACAGTCCTCACCCTGCTAATCTCATACAATTCATTTCTTAGAATGAGGCAGATCTTACGAGCAAGTTATCATCTCTAGATTGGTATAGTGTAATAACCTTGGCTCAAATAGTATGTATACAAGGAACATGAGCCCTGAATGATATCCACAATGAGAGATTTATTTCAGTGCTTACTGCAACAACATCTTCCATCTCCGGTAGAGCAAAATGGGCTTACCCATATTGCTATCAACCCTCCTTCTATTGGACATCATTAAGGCATATACGGGTTTTTTATATTGCACAGCAAACGCTATTATTTGTTAATTAGCAATGTTATTCCAGCAGTTTTGATTCCACATGTTGTGTCCAGTAATACGACTGTTTTTAGCAGAAGAAATTGAGAATCGGGCCTTTTGTGACAGATAAAATAGCGCCTGGCATGTACTAACCCTATTTTGAGAGTCTGTAACCCATTACCGACTGGCAAAATAGAGAAATAGGGTTTACAGATTGCCATTAGGAAGGGGAATGCCAAGGGGGCCTCTTCCTAATAGCGAGTTGCAAGGGCATTACAACTACTTTTGCAACCGAATGCGGTCGCAAAACAATCGCACTCTATGCCTACTTCAAGTAGAAGTTGCCCGTCGCAAACGGGAAGGGGTCCCCATGGGACCCCTTTCCCTTTGTGACTGTCAGCAAAAACAAAAACGGACCACTGCCTACTCTTTGAAATTGAAACAGAAACATTTAATTTTTCTTTTTGAAACAAATCCCATTTTTCTTTCAGAAAATTGGCTGATTTCTTTTTTTTTAAGTGGCTTTATTTAAACGCAAACGCAGACATGGTGGTCTGCTGTCCCCAGCAGGCCACCATCCCGCCATGTTATTGCCCATTCCCAATGGGTCGCAAATTGCGACCTGCCTTATGAATATTGATGAGGCAGCTCATTTGCGACCCCATTGGGAATCGCTAATGTGTTTGAGACACATCAGTACATTTCGTTTTGCGGCTCGCAAAGTTTCGAGTCACTTAAATTTGTATTTTGTGTGTTGCAAAATATAATGTTTGTTCATCTGGCCCGTAGAGAGATACTCATAAAATTTGAGGAAGATCTGACCCTATTTGTCCATACAAAGGTGACCACATTCATACTCCTTTGGGTTGGGCATTTTAGCATCTCTAAATGTATTTTACCACTCAAGGATGTGTGCAGTGTTACAGACGCCTTGGGGAAGATCAGTTTAGCACTCCTGAAAGATGAGGGCAACACTACCTCTAGTCAACAACATACGTTCATAGGTAGGGAAGCTAAAACCACCATGGGTCATATTATTTCATACTCAAACTGCATTCCTAATTTGGTTAACCTTGTGACAGAAGCTAACTCAGTCAGCGGCCATAATCCATTGGTTCTCACCTTACAGCTTAAAATTAGTGAGTATAATGTCAGCAATATCATAGGTAATATTAGTGTATCAGGATCGAACGGGTCATGCTTAAAATGGAATGACATTGAACTCTGCCAGTTTATTAAAAGATTAATAGTCAGCAACAAACAGGACTTCGAGCACTGTTCATTCAAAAGAGATAAGGCTGGGGCGTGGCTAGCGCCCGCAGGAGATGGCGGCGTTTTCGTAGCTCTCCCGGGCGGCGGCGGTAAAGGAGAACATGACGCGGCTCCCTCCGGTGTCCTGAGGCATACAAACTATCACGCTGAATATCGGAATGCTTGCTGAATCGGAGGCTCCCCTCGGCTGAGGTTTTCATAGACGAGAAGTACTGTTTACTTCTCCACAGCGGCGACGCCTGGTGAGAGAGCGGCCATTTTCCGGTCCTCGCTGACGGAGCTTGCTCCTAGCGATATTCCGGTTCTTTGGTCTGCCACAATGATATTTCTCATGTCGCTCCCTACCTCTATGCCAATGCTGAACTGCCTTTGCCTTGTGGAACTTTAAATGAGGTTTGCAGCCTTTCTTTTGTTGTTTCGTCTGTATCCAGTGCCTCTGAGGAGGAGCGGCCACCATTTTGTCAGCCCTGCTGATGGAGCTTCACTCCTAGCAGTTACTCAGCAGTTTACTTATGAAGACAAGCGATAGCTGGCTCTACTCTGCTCTCTAGTGCGGCTTGTTACTGTAATGGTTCCTCAAGTTCGCTGTTACCTGCAGTTTATTTTCCCTCACTGATTGCTGTGTCTTAATTGACATTACTCCTTTTCTCACGCTGCGGTAGCCTGCTCATTAGCACATCTCCTGACTATATGCTGTCCTTTCATCACCTTCAATTTCTGGGATATTTTGCAGTTTTTGAAGACATCTTTTATCGCAGTTTCATACTTCTACTACAGGTCTGGTGGTTAGCTGTGCATGCATTCGTAATGCGTCATAATCATCTTCTCCTCTGAGCTTGTGGAGCCTGTGTTCTTTCAATTACTTCAGCGATTTCCTTAGGATCTCCTACACTCACTTTGACTTTTTATAAAACAGTACTACTCATACTTTTTCCCATGTTATCGCCCTGTATTATTATTGGTTTTGAGGTCATATGTACAATTCTTGCTTAATTTTTGTATGCAAACCTACCCAAATGTGTTCCTTTATAAGTTATTGAATGGTCTCCCTGTAATATATTCGCACCTTCTCATATTTTTGCATTTACTGATATTTGTTATGCTACTACCTTACATATGGTGTAATTCTGACTAAATATTTTTTGCTTTTCTGTCATTTGCATATTTATGCTGCATTTCATGATTGTGTGACTGACTTCTTCTCACACCTATCTGTTTAATTCTACATATAGTATCATCAGAAGGAGGTGTGCTTGAAGAAGATGTAGACACCACCCTTGATCTCTTCCTTGCTAGAGATGTGGAAGACAATGAATGATCATCAGGAGGAGTGGCTTCCTCAAATGATACCTCGGCTTGATTATCGATTTCCTGATGTGCCCCTACTTCGGGAGGAACAACTATTGTGGGCACTTGTGACCCTCCATGCACCTCTGCTTGCGCATCTCCTTGCGCTGCCTCTCCTTCCACTTGTACTTGGGCTTGTACTTCCACATGTGGTTGTTGTTGCGGCTGTGGTTATTCAACACTCGTCAGATGAGTTACAACAACCTGTGTTGATTGAGGGACATTGCTGCTACTTTCTTGCGATGAGCCAACATCACTGGTCGATGCTGATTGAACAACTAGACTAAGTGCCTCTGCAGCACTCAAGGGCTTGGACTTAAGTTGGCGTGGTGGTGGTGGTGGCACTGAGCCCAATGGAGCGGGGGTGCTGCTCCCAGCTTGGTCCCCAGCAGATCCCGCTGCTACTGCAGGCGTAATTTTTTTTTTACTCCCAAAAAATGTGGCGGGCGGCACACCAGTCTCCTTGGTAACTTGCTTCTTCTGCTCCTTACTGGCAACTTTCTTGCTAGAGGAGCTACGGGGAACTTTTTTTGGGGCCATCTTCTTCAGAGGTCAGAACAGCAGGCCGCAGTTGCACAAATTGCAGAGTTGTCTGTGGCCAGACGTGACGCCGCGTGACGTTATGCTGCACACACACACCGCTGCAGGACTTCTTCCTGGCACTGGTGGTTCTCTTGAGTCTTGCGCACCTAAAAGCAATGAAGACAGAGGAACATCAATTCAGTTATAAACCCCAAAAACTCGAAAACTACAGAAAAATCAGCACAACCCCATGCCATCCATGCCCTCCATGATGTTTAAATTCAAGACACCCCACAGAAAGACTAGGCCCATGCACCACTCACTACCCCTGGGCATAATGGTTGAAACCTAGGCAAAATGGTTGCAGACCTAAGAACACTGCCTGCATTCAAAATGGCCCCCTGCCTCCCAGCACATGGCCTGCCTCTACCAGCACTCAAAATGGCCCCCACCCACATGGCCTGTCCCCATGAACACCCCAAAAAATCGAAAAACACAGAAAAATCAGCACAATCCCATGCCATCCATGCCCTCCATGATGTTTAAATTCAAGACACCCCACAGAAAGACTAGGCCCATACACCACTCACTACCCCTGCTCAAAAGGCCACAACAACATCCCAAAAAATCGAAAAACACAAAAAAATCAGCACAATCCCATGCCATCCATGCCCTCCATGATGTTTAAATTCAAGACACCCCACAGAAAGACTAGGCCTATGCACCACTCACTACCCCTGCTCAAAAGGCCACAACAACATCCCCAAAAACCGAAAAACACAGAAAAATCAGCACAATCCCATGCCATCCATGCCCTCCATGATGTTTAAATTCAAGACACCCCACAGAAAGACTAGGCCCATGCACCACTAACTACCCCTGTTCATAATGGTTGAAACCTAGGCAAAATGGTTGCAGACCTAAGAACACTGCCTGCATTCAAAATGCCCCCCTGCCTCCCAGCACATGGCCTGCCTGTACCAGGACTCAAAATGGCCCCCACCCACATGGTCTGTCCCCATGAACAGCCCAAAAAATAAAAAAACACAGAAAAATCAGCACAATCCCATGCCATTCATGCCCTCCATGATGTTTAAATTCAAGACACCCCACAGAAAGACTAGGCCCATGCACCACTCACTACCCCTGCTCAAAAGGCCACAACAACATCCCAAAAAAACGAAAAACACAGAAAAATCAGCACAATCCCATGCCATCCATGCCCTCCATGATGTTTAAATTCAAGACACCCCACAGAAAGACTAGGCCCATGCACCACTCACTACCACTGTGCATAATGGTTGAAACCTAGGCAAAATGGTTGCAGACCTAAGAACACTGCCTGCATTCAAGATGGCCCCCTTCCTCCCAGCACATGGCCTGCCTGTACCAGCCCTCAAAATGGCCCCCACCCACATGGCCTGTCCCCATGAACACCCCAAAACATCGAAAAACACAGAAAAATCAGCACAATCCCATGCCGTCCATGCCCTCCATGATGTTTAAATTCAAGACACCCCACAGAAAGACTAGGCCCATGCACCACTCACTACCCCTGTGCATAATGGTTGAAGACCTAAGAACACTGCCTGCATTCAAAATGGCCCCTGCCTCCCAGCACATGGCCTGCCTGTACCAGCACTCAAAATGGCCCCCACCCACATGGCCTGTCCCCATGAACACCCCAAAAAATCGAAAAACGCAGAAAAATCTGCACAATCCCATGCCATCCATGCCCTCCATGATGTTTAAATTCAAGACACCCCACAGAAAGACTTGGCCCATGCACCACTCACTACCCCTGCTCAAAAGGCCACAACAACATCCCAAAAAAACGAAAAACACAGAAAAATCAGCACAATCCCATGCCATCCATGCCCTCCATGATGTTTAAATTCAAGACACCCCACAGAAAGACTAAGCCCATGCACCACTCACTACCCCTGCTCAAAAGGCCACATCAACAGCCCAAAAAATCCCAAAACACAGAAAAATCAGCACAATCCCATGCCATCCATGCCCTCCATGATGTTTAAATTCAAGACACCCCACAGAAAGACTAGGCCCATGCACCACTCACTACCCCTGCTCAAAAGGCCACAGCAACAGCCCAAAAATCGAAAAACACAGAAAAATCAGCACAATCCCATGCCATTCATGCCCTCCATTATGTTTAAATTCAAGACACCCCACAGAAAGACTAGGCCCATGCACCACTCACTACCCCTGTACATAATGGTTGAAGACCTAAGAACACTGCCTGCATTCAAAATGGCCCCCTGCCTCCCTGCACATGGCCTGCCTGTACCAGCACTCAAAATGGCCCCCACCCACATGGCCTGTCCCCATGAACACCCCAAAAAATCGAAAAACACAGAAAAGTCTGCACAATCCCATGCCATCCATGCCCTTTATGATGTTTAAATTCAAGACACCCCACAGAAAGACTTGGCCCATGCACCACTCACTACCCCTGCTCAAAAGGCCACAACAACATCCCAAAAAAACGAAAAACACAGAAAAATCTGCACAATCCCATGCCATCCATGCCCTCCATGATGTTTACATTCAAGACACCCCACAGAAAGACTAAGCCCATGCACCACTCACTACCCCTGCTCAAAAGGCCACATCAACAGCCCAAAAAATCCAAAAACACAGAAAAATCAGCACAATCCCATGCCATCCATGCCCTCCATGATGTTTAAATTCAAGACACCCCACAGAAAGACTAAGCCCATGCACCACTCACTACCCCTGCTCAAACGGCCACATCAACAGCCTAAAAAATCCAAAAACACAGAAATATCAGCACAATCCATGCCATCCATGCCCTCCATGATGTTTAAATTCAAGACACCCCACAGAAAGACTATTTATTTATTTATTTATTTTCTAAACTTTTAGAGCGCGCACAAATACCACGAATGGTGTCTCGGCGCTGGGCAGACAGAGAGGCACTTCCTGTGCATTATTGAGTGAATAACCAAGTCTTCACTTGCTTTCTGAAGAGCAGCAGTGAAGAGCTGTTTTTTATGTGATGGGGCAAGGAGTTCCAGAGCCTCGAGGCAGCTACCAAGAAACGTCTGTCTCCCCAAGTGACTGTTCTCACTCGTTGAATGCATAGGGATGCGGATGAGGCAGATCTTAACGCTCTCTTGGGAACATACAGCTGCAGTGATTCCCTAAAAAAGTCGGGTCCTTGGCTATTCAGTGCCTTGTATATAATACACAAAGCCTTGAATTTTTTTCTTTTTTTTACTGGGAGCCAGTGCAGTTGGTAGACGACGGATGAAATAGGCGCGAACTTGGGAGTTTTGGTCAAAATTCGTGCAGCGGCGTTCTGCACCATTTGTAACTTTTTGAAGACCTGCTCCTGAGCATTCAGCAGAAGCCCATTACAGTAGTCCACCTTGGATAGCACCAAGGAGGACATCAGGGTTTTCCCTGCAGACAGGGGAAGGTAAGGTAGTAGCTTTTTCACTTTCCGTAGCGTAAAAAAGGAAGAGGAGACTACTGCATTGGCATGATTAGTGAAACTTGGTTTGTTGTCAAACAACACTCCTAGGTTTCTGACCTTTGAGACTGGTATGGGTGGGTTGCCCATTTCCAGTGGCCACCAGATCGGAGACCAAGATGGTTTTAGGTCTCCAAACACCATTACCTCGGTCTTATCGGTGTTCAGCTTTAGACAATTACTGTCCATCCAATGACTGATGGCTCTCATGCCCGTCTGAAAGTTGGCTGCCACTTCGATCCCGTTTTTGTGCACTGCCAAAGACTAGGCCCATGCACCACTCACTACCCCTGCTCAAAAGGCCACAACAACAGCTCAAAAAAATCGAAAAACACAGAAAAATCAGCACAATCCCATGCCATCCATGCCCTCCATGATGTTTAAATTCAAGACACCCCACAGAAAGACTAGGCCCATGCACCACTCACTACCCCTGTACATAATGGTTGAAGACCTAAGAACACTGCCTGCATTAAAAATGGCCCCCTGCCTCCCAGCACATGGCCTGCCTGTACCAGCACTCAAAATGGCCCCCACCCACATGGCCTGTCCCCATGAACACCGCAAAAAATCAAAAAACACTGAAGAATCTGCACAATCCCATGCCATCCATGCCCTCCATGATGTTTAAATTCAAGACACCCCACAGAAAGACTAGGCCCATGCACCACTCACTACCCCTGCTCAAAAGGCCACAACAACAGCCCAAAAAATCGAAAAACACAGAAAAATCAGCACAATCCCATGCCACCCATGCCCTCCATGATGTTTAAATTCAAGACACCCCACAGAAAGACTAGGCCCAGGCACCACTCACTACCCCTTCTCAAAAGGCCACAACAACAGCCCAAAGAGCGAAAATTCCAAAATTGTAGTTGCAGCACCTGTAATGCCCCAAACAAACTTACTTGTGAAATTTCTAATCCAAAAGTGATCCAAAGAAAGTCAAAAAGGCCTCAAATCCAAATATCTAGCAGCATCCACAAAAAGTATCCTTCCAGGTCAAGAATCCGAATGAAAGTGACCAGCACATGAAAAAAGCACTGGGAGGAGCCTGCTGGACAGGAACAGGAAGTTGGAGACCGTGGGGCACTTCCTTCCTCCTACCCCCTCCACCCCCCAAAAAATGGACTCCTTGCAAAAGAAAGTGCAGGCAAATGTCAACCTGAGGAGTTATTCTGATAAAAATCATCATTTTCAGAAGGTTTATGCTGCTTGCTGGTGGATTTCTTGTGCAGAATTTCAAATTTTGTAATTTCGCGCGTGCAAGATTGTTGCTGCTCGCCGCATCTACGTGTTCGCAATTGAGAACTCTCGCGATGCGTGCTGTGCAAGGTGGCAAGCCGCGATTACGTAATCGTGGTCGCCAAACTCCCGCGGGATCCCGCAGCAAGATCCAAAATGGCGCAGCACTCGCAAAATATCGAGAAAAACAACTCGGCAAACGCTGAATGACGGTAAGTGAATGCCGTATGCCGCAAAATTGTATCACCAAGTAAAAAAAATCCGCTGTGGGCGAATTTGCGGATTTTTGGTAAATTCGCGAGCGTTCGCGGATTGCGAATTTACCGAAAATCCGCAAAATCCGCGAGCGGAACGGATTTTCCGCCCATGCTTGCTTCTGATTTCTCTCTGGATGCTTTTATTAAGCGACCAGTAGGCATTTCTAATAAGGAAATAGAACTGGTTTAAGAACGCACATCCGTCTGAAACAGGGTCTAGTTTTACATGTAGTGGCCCAGGCCCATTCTGTCCAAATCTAAAGCATGAGAGTGTCAAATGTCTCTGCCAGCCCATAAACAGGGTTGTGGTAAAATTGTCCACACTGCTTTGAGTGTCCAGAGAGGCAGTAGGCCTCATGCCCTCCTGCAACCACAGATGTATCTCTCTTATGAAGGCCAATAACCTGAGGTCACTGTATTTCTGATGAACAAGCCTCTAAGCCCCTGTCCTCTATGTGCACATCTTTCTGAACATCAAAAAGATGTAGCAATAACAGGATGCATCTGTCATCTATGAGATCAAGATGGGCTAAGAGTAGGGGTGGGGGCTAAGTGGGACTTTCCTCAGTTCTCACCTGATGTTTTGCTATCTTTGGAAACTAAAACAACGACATGGCTTAAAGAAAGTAGCCTTATAAGGAACTTCTGCCTTAGAGCTTCTGAGAAGTGACGCAAATTGTTTTCAATAAAATGTTCAGCTTTTGTTATGTTCTGTGGTCAAACACCTGCTAAAGTCAGATATTGTGGTAAATGGTTCCTCATTAAATGTGTATAAAAGGGCTACTCACTAACTTATTCGTTGATATCTTCACACAGTGGTTTTTCAAGGTGAAGTGCTCCCAGTTAACTGTTTTATTTAGCATTTTTTATGAAGGTTATAATGCTTAATTGTACTTTGATATTCAATTTCTCTCTTTCTCTTTCTTTCTTTGCATTGCCGCAATTTTACATTTACCAGATTGCATGGAGCTGCATGATGTCCGGGCCTCTGATACCATGGATAGGGCTTTATCGGGTTGGGGGTATGAACACTGTTCGCCACTAAACTCTGCCACCCATCAGTAGCACTGTGTTCATAGGGAAGAGGCCGTTGAAAGTAGGACGTTCAATCCAGGACGCACTGCTACTGACGGACTTGCTTGTCCCGGTCCCGTCGTGTTTGCAATGCTGGTGGTAGTCTGAGAGTATACAACCCTCCCAACCCCGCAATAGAACGCTTCATTTTCTGGTGTTTTAGTGTTCTGAGAACTTCCGGGTTGCTTATGTGCAGTTCCTTCCGGTCGTCAAGGGGTTCCTGGTGTTTTGGCTTTGCAGTGGTCTTGTCTCCTCCCTGCTTGCTCTGGACTCCTCCGCTCCAGTCTGCACCGAGTTCCTAACGTCTCTTCTTCGTCAACAGCAGCACCTTTTCCCGGTGTCCACGTGTTATGAATGAGAAGCTTCTCCCTGACAAATTAGAGAAAGAAAATATTATAGTCCAGTTATTACTCATGGTCACAGCGCAGATTGCGCTGCCAAACACTTTAACTACTTGTATTTGCTTAAATACTTATCTAGATTGGGTTCCTCGTCACTGGAGGGCAGTTTTATTTTTTTACAGGTTTTAGTACAATCCTCCAACTCTGTTGTTCCTGAAAGATAGAAAAAAACAGGGGAAACGTTATTTTCTCGTGATGTTAAGGAGGAATTAAAAATAAACCCAAAAGCAGAACATATTTTACATTTGTGTTAGCAAGGTGCTGAAGTACTAATTTCAATAAAGCTCTTCTGATTTGTTGGGCCATTCCTCAAAGTATATAGGTGGGTGTTATTGAGCTTTTTTATTTCTTTTACATTGCCTTGTTGATAACCCTATTGACACTCTTTCTTTCCTGTTCTGCAGACACAAACCACAAATCCCACTCATATAGCCTGCTACTTTATAATTGAAGAAGGGAATCACCCAGGTAGTTTACAGTAACAACCCTGGTCCCTACAATACTACTTTATATAGTAATTTCTACATATAGTAATTTCTACATAAATTCATGTATATTTTGTCTCTTCTGATTAGGGATTTCTCCTGGCAGCCTGGCCCTGTCTGTTGAGTGGGAAATTCTGGGACACTGTCTTCTTCTATTCCTGTTTTCACTTTTTCCCCCAGTTTACTGTTGATGCTTTGACTTTGTTGGGTATAGTGAGTGAACAGGGGAAGTTGGGACCTGTCTTCTTGCATGGCGTTCCTGTGGGCACGTAAGTAAGAGCCAGAGTGTGAAGCCCACGCTTTATTTTCTGCCAGTGCGACATCAAAGAGAGTCAGGTGCCCCTTACGGACCTGGCCCGTATGATTGGGAACCTCCAAAAAGAAACCCAGGCACTGGTCTTACGGGTAGACTCTTTGCCAGCAGGATATGAGGCTAGAGTCGGGGGTAGGAAACATGGTGGGGACTCAGGAGGTCAATTCCCACCTCATTTTCCCTCATCTAGTTCTGGAGCCCCGGTGATACATGTGACTACCCTCCTACTATTCCATTAACCCCTACTGAGAGATTTATGGAAGACCCTACCAGATTCGCTACCTTCATCGGCCAATGTCAACTTAATTTCATGTGTACGGCCTCTTGTTTCCCCACAGAGCCAGCTAAAGTAGCATTCATGCTTTATTACTTAGGGAAGACCACAGCAAGCTGGCCCATTCCACGAATAGAAAGGAACAACCTGTTATTGTATAATTATGTAGACTATAAGGAGGAACTACAAAAGCTATTCGACAGGCACTCCTTCATGCATTCCGTAGACATGGAACTCCTAAAACAGGGAACCAAAGATCTGATGACATACATTGCCACCTTCAATAGACTAGTAGATGAAGCTGGAGGACTAGAGGCAAAATGTAGTGCTTTGTTTTACAATGAAACTCATCAAGAGACTATTTCCTTTGACCTCATCCAATCACCTCAGTTTCCTACTATTCTAGGCCTTCCATGGCTATATGAGTACAACCCTCATATTGATTGCAGAGATTTGTCTTCATCTTTTAGATCTGAGTTTTGTAGCACTCACTGTAGAAGGGATCATAGACATTCAAATGAAATAGCCAGAATCACAGACAGTGGGACTCCCGAATTGCCCTCGCGCTTTCAAGATCTGAAGGAAGTGTTTGCTAAGGAAAGGGCCACTATATTCCCACCGCATAGACCTTATGATTGCAGGAAAGATTTAGTGGCTGGAGCTCATATACCATGTCGCAGAATTTATGCTCCAACAGAAAAAAACCATACACTTATTTGAATATATAGATGAAATATTACGGATTGGTTTTATTCGGCCTTCTCGATCGCTTGCCTCCTCGCCTCTTTTTTAATTTCCAAAACGAGAATGATGCATTAGATGTTGCATCAATTAAAGGGCTCTAAATAATGTGACAATGAAAGAAAGATGCCCTTTTCCGTTGACATACTGCCGCCTATATCAAATAAAGACTGCTAAAGTCTTCATTAAATTAGATTTACGTTGGACCTACCATTTAGTTAGATTAAAGGAGGATGACGAGTGGAAAACAGCATTCTGTACCAAAGTTGGCCTCTACAAATAGGTGGTAATGCCGTTTGGTTTATGCAATGCCCTATTTGAAAGATAGAAAAAAACAGGGGACACATATTTATTTTCTCCTGGTGTTAAGGAGGAATTAAAGATAAATCCAAAAGCAGAATTTTTTTACATTTGTGTTAGCAAGGTGCCGAAGTACTAATTTCATTATAGCTCTCCTGATTTCTCGGGCCATTCCTCATAATGCATAGGTGGGTTTATTGAGATTTTTTATTTCTTTAACACTTCCTTGTTGATTATCCTATTGACGCTCTTTTTTTCCTATTCTGCAGACACATACCACAAATCCCACTCAGATAGCCTGCCACTTCATAATTGAAGAAGGGAATCACCTAGGTAGTTTACAGTGAAAACCCTGCCCCTACATTATTACTTTATATAGTAATTTCTACATATAGTACATTCTACATAATCTCATATATATTTTTTCTGTATGGATTAGGGATTTCTTCATGCTGCGTGGCCCTGTCTTTTGAGTGGAAAACATTGTGAGACACTGTCTTCTCTCCCTGTTTTCCCTTCTTCCCCCCGTATACTGATGATGCTTTGACTTTGTTGGGTATAGTGAGTGAACAGGGTAAGTTGGGACCTTTCTTCTTTTATGTCGTTCCTGCGGAAACGTAGGTAAGAGCCAGAGTCTGACAGCTACATCGCCATTTCATGATCTTCTAGGCCCTGCCACTGCAGCTGTACCAAGAGAAGGGGAGGCGAGTGTGTAGGCAGCTCTTGGGTCTATGATCTGTATAACATTGTACTTAATCTTCTGCCAGAAGCCAGCCCGTACACAGCACTTATGGTAAATGTTCCTTCCCTCTCTCCCAATATGACAAAACCATACGTACATCTGAAAGTAACGTAATACATTGGCTCCTCTCTAAAATTAACTCTCATTCGGAGGAACATAACATCCTGATAGTTCATAGGGTCAAATGTGTTGGTTTTTCTAATAAGGATTGTTAGACCTGGCATCATTGGCATGAGTCTCTCCTCCAATTTCTTTGTCTGTTTGCCTCCTCTGTTTACGATGTTTTGCTGGAATATTGCTTTGGGTACTGTGCCACTGCTGATCAGTGCCACAGTGCAAATGCTCTCTATGTTAAATTGATACATTAATTGGATTCCATGTTTGGCTTATTTGGTTTACTGTCAGTCCCTAGTCTAGTGCACCAGGAGTGCCAGGGCTTATAAATACAAATGCTGTTGGTGGGCTTGCAGCACTGGTTGTGCCACCCACAGAAGCGGCCTAGTAAAATATGTCTAAGGTCTGCCATTGCAGAACCTGCATGCAGTCTGGTACTGCCATGCTGACTGTGCAAGTACACCTACTTGCCAGTCCCTAAAACCTTCCCTTAACTTCATGTTAGTCACCCCTATGGTAGGCCCAAGGGCAGGGTGCATTGTAAGCATAAGGTTGGACAAGCCCTGATGTGTGTGGCATGTCCTAATAGTGAATTACAGCCATTTTAGTTTTTCACTATTGTAAGGCTACCTGCTCTCCTTAGGCCAGACTGGGCTGCTGGAATTATTACACTATATAATCCTAACAGACTCAGAGAGCATGGTGGAAAGTTGAGTTTAGTATCCCTGAACCCAGAATTTTATAACACATCCTTTAGGATGGATGGTTTTTAGATTCTGAGTTTGAAACTTGCACTTTTAGAAAGTGACTAGTTTCTTGTCTAACTATTTACCGGTCTCTTCTGGTTTGGTGTGTGTGTGACAGGGGCTGGGTGGCCCCAGATGTCCGAATGAGTCAGTGTGGGGTGAATGAGGCATTTGCATGTAGAGTGGGGGAAGAGTAGTTCCTGATAGCCTGCCCGCCTGAAACAATGCTGGCTCCACCTCCTGCCGGGCGACTGATGGCTCTGCCCCTACCAGTGACAATGCTGGCTCCACCTCCTGCCGGGTGGCTGAGGACCCTGATTGCACAGTGAATAGGCCAGGTGCCTCGGCCTGGGAACACCCACAACAAACCAAGGATGGGGGGAATTCCCCTGCATGGACAAAGGGATCAAAGCAGAAAAGGGGTATAAGAGAAGGACCCCTGAACCAAGGAATGTAGATCACTTCTGACAAGGAAACCTATACCAAGGACAAGAAGCCTGCTGATCCGAGGACTTGCCTACCCCTTCTGCCAGAGTGCTGTTTGCTGGGGGGAATCCTGCAGTTGCTTCTTTATTTTTGCCAAGGAACAAGGAGAGAGGAACTGAGTGTGTACTCTCAAGCTTTGCAAAGAAAATCTCCAAGGACTGGAAGAGTGCCAGTCTCCTGCTGAAGTCACAGGGCTAAATGACTTTGTCATCTACTTGAATTGGAGCGTGGTGTTTCCAGTATTCTAAAGAAATCAGCAATCTCGACGTCGACGGACGCTGCCGAATTCAGCTCGACATCGTGAGTAACGGCTCCAGTGTCCCGCACCTTCGACGCCGGCCGCCGGGCCTGATCGACGCCAGTAGCGACGCCAGTGAGTAGCGAGTTCGGCTCCTGCTCCAAGTGACCCTGTGTCGACGCCGACGCTGATCGCATTGAAGCCGCAGCCCTTCTCGACGCCGTAAGCTTTGCTCACTCTTGCAACAACGACATCGACGGCGACGCCGTATCCCGCTTCGCCACTGTGAGTGCTGCTCCAGCCTGACACCTGTCGACGCCGCTGCAGATCGCTCCGACTCCGAGGCCCGATCGACGCCGAAGACTCGACGCCGATACATCTCGACGTCGTGGATCATCGTTTCTTCATTCTCAAAGGTACTGTGTTTGTGGGGTCTGTTTCGACTCCGGGCTCAACCTAGCACTCCTCGCGGTCGACGCCGAACCTTTGGGATAACTTTGCCTCGAAGTCGTGTGACTCCTGTGGGGGTTACATTGTTGCCAAGAACTGTGCTTTAAAGAAGAAGATTTACTTTTGTTGCTAAAGAACCGTTTACTAAGAAGAAACTTTACCTGAACTATTATTTTTCCTTCCAAAGAGTATTTATTGAGATTGTGGTATATTTTTGTCGTTATTTGGTCTTGTGCTAAGCCTTATATAAACATCCTTATTTTTATAATACCTTCTGTGTTGTGTCCATTTGTGGTTTATTCACTTTATTACTGTATGTGGTCATAAATGCTTAACACACTGCCTCTGAGATAAGCCTGTCTGCTCTGCCAAGCTACCAAGGGGGTGAGCAGGGGTTATCTGAGGGTGTGATCCCCTTGCCCTGACTAGAGGAGGTGGGTCCCTATTTGTCAGAAGTGTATACCTCTGCCAACTAGAGACCAGCCGATTCTAACAAGGATCTACTGGGTGACTGTGCAGCAATACATTTTAAACATGAACGTTTGACACAAGATCTTCTAGTCAAACACAACCTGATGAGTTTGCTGCTGGGTTCTTTCAAGTTGTTGCCACTGGGTTTTTTTTACAGTAATTCATGGAATAATCACAGGCCAGCCTGTCAAATTCAACATGTGTTCCACCCCATGGCCCAATCCCTACCAAGAATCGATATGCCACTCTAAACAGTCTTTCCGGCAAAAATTGGAAATCCCGCGTCTAGTCCAATTCTGTACTGTCCAAGCCTCTGGACAGTTTTCTGGCTCTAGGTCCCTCACTTCCGAGTAAAAGCATCACTGCTCAGGGTAGTACTCCCTGTGGCGAGGGCAATTTGGGCATTGAGCCCTTATCTAATAGTGTTTCCAACCCCTTGACGCCATTCACGGCGACGCAAAATTTGTTCAGGGACTCTGCCGATATTTCCAAAGGTGTAGGACAAACAAGGGAATCTCCAGATTGCATTGATATTCCTCTCTTAGATCTCAATAACCAATATTATCAGTCCTTCCCAGATGAAATTCAAACTGTATAGACAATATCTCTGCTACTGATTTTAACTACAGTCCTCACCCTGCTAATCTCATACAATTCATTTCTTAGAATGAGGCAGATCTTACGAGCAAGTTATCATCTCTAGATTGGTATAGTGTAATAACCTTGGCTCAAATAGTATGTATACAAGGAACATGAGCCCTGAATGATATCCACAATGAGAGATTTATTTCAGTGCTTACTGCAACAACATCTTCCATCTCCGGTAGAGCAAAATGGGCTTACCCATATTGCTATCAACCCTCCTTCTATTGGACATCATTAAGGCATATACGGGTTTTTTATATTGCACAGCAAACGCTATTATTTGTTAATTATCAATGTTATTCCAGCAGTTTTGATTCCACATGTTGTGTCCAGTAATACGACTGTTTTTAGCAGAAGAAATTGAGAATCGGGCCTTTTGTGACAGATAAAATAGCGCCTGGCATGTACTAACCCTATTTTGAGAGTCTGTAACCCATTACCGACTGGCAAAATAGAGAAATAGGGTTTACGGATTGCCATTAGGAAGGGGAATGCCAAGGGGGTCTCTTCCTAATAGCGAGTTGCAAGGGCATTACAACTACTTTTGCAACCGAATGCGGTCGCAAAACAATCGCACTCTATGCCTACTTCAAGTAGAAGTTGCCCGTCGCAAACGGGAAGGGGTCCCCATGGGACCCCTTTCCCTTTGTGACTGTCAGCAAAAACAAAAACGGACCACTGCCTACTCTTTGAAATTGAAACAGAAACATTTAATTTTTCTTTTTGAAACAAATCCCATTTTTCTTTCAGAAAATTGGCTGATTTCTTTTTTTTTAAGTGGCTTTATTTAAACGCAAACGCAGACATGGTGGTCTGCTGTCCCCAGCAGGCCACCATCCCGCCATGTTATTGCCCATTCCCAATGGGTCGCAAATTGCGACCTGCCTTATGAATATTGATGAGGCAGCTCATTTGCGACCCCATTGGGAATCGCTAATGTGTTTGAGACACATCAGTACATTTCGTTTTGCGGCTCGCAAAGTTTCGAGTCACTTAAATTTGTATTTTGTGTGTTGCAAAATATAATGTTTGTTCATCTGGCCCGTAGAGAGATACTCATAAAATTTGAGGAAGATCTGACCCTATAGTCCATACAAAGGTGACCACATTCATACTCCTTTGGGTTGGGCATTTTAGCATCTCTAAATGTATTTTACCACTCAAGGATGTGTGCAGTGTTACAGACGCCTTGGGGAAGATCAGTTTAGCACTCCTGAAAGATGAGGGCAACACTACCTCTAGTCAACAACATACGTTCATAGGTAGGGAAGCTAAAACCACCATGGGTCATATTATTTCATACTCAAACTGCATTATTAATTTGGTTAACCTTGTGACAGAAGCTAACTCAGTCAGCGGCCATAATCCATTGGTTCTCACCTTACAGCTTAAAATTAGTGAGTATAATGTCAGCAATATCATAGGTAATATTAGTGTATCAGGATCGAACGGGTCATGCTTAAAATGGAATGACATTGAACTCTGCCAGTTTATTAAAAGATTAATAGTCAGCAACAAACAGGACTTCGAGCACTGTTCATTCAAAAGAGATAAGGCTGGGGCGTGGCTAGCGCCCGCAGGAGATGGCGGCGTTTTCGTAGCTCTCCCGGGCGGCGGCGGTAAAGGAGAACATGACGCGGCTCCCTCCGGTGTCCTGAGGCATACAAACTATCACGCTGAATATCGGAATGCTTGCTGAATCGGAGGCTCCCCTCGGCTGAGGTTTTCATAGACGAGAAGTACTGTTTACTTCTCCACAGTGGCGACGCCTGGTGAGAGAGCGGCCATTTTCCGGTCCTCGCTGACGGAGCTTGCTCCTAGCGATATTCCGGTTCTTTGGTCTGCCACAATGATATTTCTCATGTCGCTCCCTACCTCTATGCCAATGCTGAACTGCCTTTGCCTTGTGGAACTTTAAATGAGGTTTGCAGCCTTTCTTTTGTTGTTTCGTCTGTATCCAGTGCCTCTGAGGAGGAGCGGCCACCATTTTGTCAGCCCTGCTGATGGAGCTTCACTCCTAGCAGTTACTCAGCAGTTTACTTATGAAGACAAGCGATAGCTGGCTCTACTCTGCTCTCTAGTGCGGCTTGTTACTGTAATGGTTCCTCAAGTTCGCTGTTACCTGCAGTTTATTTTCCCTCACTGATTGCTGTGTCTTAATTGACATTACTCCTTTTCTCACGCTGCGGTAGCCTGCTCATTAGCACATCTCCTGACTATATGCTGTCCTTTCATCACCTTCAATTTCTGGGATATTTTGCAGTTTTTGAAGACATCTTTTATCGCAGTTTCATACTTCTACTACAGGTCTGGTGGTTAGCTGTGCATGCATTCGTAATGCGTCATAATCATCTTCTCCTCTGAGCTTGTGGAGCCTGTGTTCTTTCAATTACTTCAGCGATTTCATTAGGATCTCCTACACTCACTTTGACTTTTTATAAAACAGTACTACTCATACTTTTTCCCATGTTATCGCCCTGTATTATTATTGGTTTTGAGGTCATATGTACAATTCTTGCTTAATTTTTGTATGCAAACCTACCCAAATGTGTTCCTTTATAAGTTATTGAATGGTCTCCCTGTAATATATTCGCACCTTCTCATATTTTTGCATTTACTGATATTGGTTATGCTACTACCTTACATATGGTGTAATTCTGACTAAATATTTTTTGCTTTTCTGTCATTTGCATATTTATGCTGCATTTCATGATTGTGTGACTGACTTCTTCTCACACCTATCTGTTTAATTCTACATATAGTAAAAAAAAAATCTCCCTCATGAGTAAGCTTTCAAAAGACTTGCATAAACCCTTGATTCCTTCACGTAAGTTCTTAATTCAGACGAGTTCTAGATTTCAGTGTCTTGACATGAAGGACTCACAGGAACCATCTTCTAAGCAGACGTCACCATCATCGAATTCATCGGTCTCTTCAGCTAATAAAGGTTCAACGAAAAGACTTAAAAAGGATCCTCCCTCCCCTCCAAAACAGCCTAGCCTGGCTACCATGGATATCCTTTTGGAAGAAATAAGAGCATTACGTCCCTTCATTGACGAATCTAGAGCTACTCTCCAAACTATAACGGACAAATTGTTAGCTGTTGATGGTCGGGTCACCCAACTGGAACGTGATGTTGTTTCCTTTCCCTCGTCTGTCTCAAAGGTGGACCCGCTTTGTGCGCAAGTTTCAGCCATGCACAAGCAACTTGAAAATTTAGAAAATCGTAATAGAAGGAATAATTTACGAATTTATGGTCTTCCGGAGGGGACACAGGGATCAGACCCCCTGGGGTTTTTCAAGTCCTTCTTACCAAAAGTTCTTTCATTGCCTGATAGCACCAATGTCAATATACAACGGGCGCATCGCTTAGGTCCCCCTTCGAATGCATCTTCCTCTTCATCTGTCAGGAAACCTAGGGGAGTTATCATTTCCTTCCTTGAATATTCAGATCTGCTCAAGATTATCTCAGCTGCACGAGCTATGAAGCGTATCACATGGTCAGGAAATTCACTCTTTTTCTCCCAAGACTATGCTTAAGCAACAGCTGACAGACGCAAAGAATTCCTGTCATTAAGGCCTCAATTGCGTTCACTTGGTGCACGTTATGGTTTGTTTCATCCTTGCCTTTTCAGAGTGACTCTAAATACCAAGACCACCACTTATGAAGACCCTATAAAACTGAAGAGTTTTCTATACTCACATAGCTCTACTGATATGGAAGTTGCTTCTGCTTCTCAATTTCCTTGATGTTTTTTGTGGTTATCATATGGCGCTGCTTACATGTTTTCTTCACTATGTTATTCAGTTTTTTGGTTAATTCTCAGATACCGTTATGTTACATATTTCTTCTTCAAATTACCTAGTTGTTAATACTTTTCTTGTTTTTTGTCTCCATTTTATAGATCATTACCCTCCATGTTTATCCCTCTCTTCATTTTTATTCCTGGAGTTCGCTGATTCGTCTCTCCCCCCCCCCCCTGCCTTCCCTTCCGAGTTACGTACCCGTCATTATCCTATGTGGCCTTCATCCCTCCCACTCGTACATGTCTTGGATGTTCTGTAAGTCATATTTCTCTCATTTTATCTTTCTATTTTGTTTTTTTTCCTCTCTTGTTCTCTCTTCCTCACGTCTTCTGCAATTTAGTCTTTATTCAGCTTCTTTCATTCTTCTCTTTTTTTCCTGGATGCTCTCCTATTTTCTTCTTTCTTCTCTTTCATCTCTCATGCTTCTAGCTCATTCATCATTTGCTCTCCTGTTCTCTTTGATTATCTATGCATTCAGTTCTCCTCTCTTGTATTATTCTATTGGAAGTTTGTTGTCATACATTTTTAATTCTTTATACATACAAAATTGTTGCGTTATGTATTGTTCATGTTTCCACATTTTTACAATTTTTTGTATTTATTCTCAAGATTGATTATTGATTGTTTAGTTATCATTCTGTTTTTCATCATATTGTTGAATGATCTTTACCAGCTTATTATGTATTTTTTCTTGTTTTTTTGAATGACTTTAAAGATTGTTTCTTGGAACGTTAGAGGTTTGCACTCCCCCATTAACACACCTGGCCAAACTTAAGGCTGACATTGCCTGTTTACAAGAATCGCATCTTTCACCTGAGAAATCTATCAAACTTAAACGAAATTGGGTTGGGGAGGTTTTTTATTCCCCAGGTGACGGTAAACGCAATGGAGTTCTTATCTTATTTCATAAGTCCCTTTCTGTCAAATTTGTTGCTGACTCAGCGGATCAGTCTGGTAGATGGGTTTTGGTCAGGTTTGTTGTAGATAATTCCCCAGTTTCCCTCCTTAATATCTATGCCCCTACTACTGGTGATGCTTCCCTATCTCCCCATATTACCCAACATTATGAAGATAATTTTATCTTAGCGGGTGATTGCAATGAAGTTCTTGATCCCTATCTAGATAGGAATTCCATCACCTCGTATAACCCCCACAAATCACACAAATCTTTTACAGCACTCATACATCAATTTAAACTCATTGATGCTTGGAGGTTATGTAACCCCACTCTAAGAGAATATTCTTTTTTTTCTCCACCCCACCAAACAAAATCCTGATTAGATTATTTCTTTATCTCACACCATCTTTCTCAATCTCTTTATGTCTCTGATATTGGTTCTATTTTGATTTCGGATCATGCACCAGTCTCTATTCAACTTGACATTTTGCAGAAACCAGCTCTAAACAAAAAATGGCGTTTTAATAATTCCCTTCTTCTTGATTCCGACTTTGTTTCACTCTTTACTGCCTTTTTTCACGATTTCTTCTTACGTAATGAATCTTCCGAAGTTTCTTTTCCTGTTGTATGGGATGCCTTCAAGGCATCTGCTAGGGACTTCATTATTGGCTATGTATCTCGTAAACGCAATAAGGCTGAACGAATCACTAACAAACTCTTTGCTAAGATCAAAAATCTAGAACATGCATACTTCACATCTAAATCCTCTGTATGCCTGAATGAGCTTATAGCTACTAAGTTACAATTTAATAAGGATACCACTAACAATGCCTCTAACTACTTATTACGTTCCAGTGCTAAATTTTATGGAGGCCAAAATAAAGCTGGTAAACTATTGGCTAATTATTTGAAAATCAAAAAGAATAAAACTAATATAGATAGTATTTATGATCAGGATTCTATTTTAAAACACACAGATGAGGAAATCTTAACGGAATTCCTTCAGTTTTATAAATCATTGTACTCCTCAGAAACAATCTCCTCATCACAGGATATTTCTCATTTCCTCTCTGTTATAGATTCTCCTTTCACTACCCCTCCGGATTTTTCTTCATTAGAATCACATATAACTCAAAAAGAGCTTCTTGGTGCTTTGAAGGCCCTCAAAAAAGATAAAGCTCCGGGTCCGGATGGATTCACTGTCGAATTTTTTCTTCATTTCTCAGCTTTACTTATTCCAAAACTAACTTCTCTTATTTCTTCTTTTCTTGATTCTGGTTCTTCCTCTGGTTCCTTTTCAGATGCTCTTATTTGTATTCTCCCCAAACCAGGCAAAGATCCGCAGTATTGTAAAAATTATAGGCCCATTTCCCTGGTAAATATTGATTACAAAATTTCTCTAAATCCTTGGCCCTTCGTTTAGAGTCCCTTCTACCGGATTTACTAGGGAGGGAACAGTCTGGTTTTGTTAAGGGTAGATTGCTTTCAGATAATACCAGATTGTTCTTTGACATTCTCTCCAAGACTTCACACCCCTCTCACTCTAATGCTGCTATTGCCTCAGATGCGGAAAAGGCGTCCAATAGAGTTGAGTGGTCGTATCTTTTCCAAACGTTGAAATGGTTCGATTTCGGTCCACGTATTTCGACCCTCATTTCTCTCTTATATTCGCACCCCAGAGCTGCTATTGCAGCGAATGGAGGTATTTCTTCTTATTTCCCTCTAGCTAGAGGGGTACGCCAAGGTTGTCCTCTTTCTCCTTTCCTATTCAATCTTGCCCTAGAACCCTTCCTTTTGCGAATACGTCAAAATGCTGCCATAAAGGGTTTTATGTTTCATCATTCTACAATTAAAATGGCTGCTTATGCAGACGACGTTTTATTGTTTCTATCTGAACCCACCACTTCGCTACCTGCTTTTTTAACTGAAGTCGACTTATTTGCTTATTTGACTTATTTAATAGTGTTTCCAACCCCTTGACGCCATTCACGGCGACGCAAAATTTGTTCAGGGACTCTGCCGATATTTCCAAAGGTGTAGGACAAACAAGGGAATCTCCAGATTGCATTGATATTCCTCTCTTAGATCTCACTAACCAATATTATCAGTCCTTCACAGATGAAATTCCAACTGTATAGACAATATCTCTGCTACTGATTTTAACTACAGTCCTCACCCTGCTAATCTCATACAATTCATTTCTTAGAATGAGGCAGATCTTACGAGGAAGTTATCATCTCTAGATTGGTATAGTGTAATAACCTTGGCTCAAATAGTATGTATACAAGGAACATGAGCCCTGAATGATATCCACAATGAGAGATTTATTTCAGTGCTTACTGCAACAACATCTTCCATCTCCGGTAGAGCAAAATGGGCTTACCCATATTGCTATCAACCCTCCTTCTATTGGACATCATTAAGGCATATACGGGTTTTTTATATTGCACAGCAAACGCTATTATTTGTTAATTATCAATGTTATTCCAGCAGTTTTGATTCCACATGTTGTGTCCAGTAATACGACTGTTTTTAGCAGAAGAAATTGAGAATCGGGCCTTTTGTGACAGATAAAATAGCGCCTGGCATGTACTAACCCTATTTTGAGAGTCTGTAACCCATTACCGACTGGCAAAATAGAGAAATAGGGTTTACGGATTGCCATTAGGAAGGGGAATGCCAAGGGGGTCTCTTCCTAATAGCGAGTTGCAAGGGCATTACAACTACTTTTGCAACCGAATGCGGTCGCAAAACAATCGCACTCTATGCCTACTTCAAGTAGAAGTTGCCCGTCGCAAACGGGAAGGGGTCCCCATGGGACCCCTTTCCCTTTGTGACTGTCAGCAAAAACAAAAACGGACCACTGCCTACTCTTTGAAATTGAAACAGAAACATTTAATTTTTCTTTTTGAAACAAATCCCATTTTTCTTTCAGAAAATTGGCTGATTTCTTTTTTTTTAAGTGGCTTTATTTAAACGCAAACGCAGACATGGTGGTCTGCTGTCCCCAGCAGGCCACCATCCCGCCATGTTATTGCCCATTCCCAATGGGTCGCAAATTGCGACCTGCCGTATGAATATTGATGAGGCAGCTCATTTGCGACCCCATTGGGAATCGCTAATGTGTTTGAGACACATCAGTACATTTCGTTTTGCGGCTCGCAAAGTTTCGAGTCACTTAAATTTGTATTTTGTGTGTTGCAAAATATAATGTTTGTTCATCTGGCCCGTAGAGAGATACTCATAAAATTTGAGGAAGATCTGACCCTATTTGTCCATACAAAGGTGACCACATTCATACTCCTTTGGGTTGGGCATTTTAGCATCTCTAAATGTATTTTACCACTCAAGGATGTGTGCAGTGTTACAGATGCCTTGGGGAAGATCAGTTTAGCACTCCTGAAAGATGAGGGCAACACTACCTCTAGTCAACAACATACGTTCACAGGTAGGGAAGCTAAAACCACCATGGGTCATATTATTTCATACTCAAACTGCATTCCTAATTTGGTTAACCTTGTGACAGAAGCTAACTCAGTCAGCGGCCATAATCCATTGGTTCTCACCTTACAGCTTAAAATTAGTGAGTATAATGTCAGCAATATCATAGGTAATATTAGTGTATCAGGATCGAACGGGTCATGCTTAAAATGGAATGACATTGAACTCTGCCAGTTTATTAAAAGATTAATAGTCAGCAACAAACAGGACTTCGAGCACTGTTCATTCAAAAGAGATAAGGCTGGGGCGTGGCTAGCGCCCGCAGGAGATGGCGGCGTTTTCGTAGCTCTCCCGGGCGGCGGCGGTAAAGGAGAACATGACGCGGCTCCCTCCGGTGTCCTGAGGCATACAAACTATCACGCTGAATATCGGAATGCTTGCTGAATCGGAGGCTCCCCTCGGCTGAGGTTTTCATAGACGAGAAGTACTGTTTACTTCTCCACAGCGGCGACGCCTGGTGAGAGAGCGGCCATTTTCCGGTCCTCGCTGACGGAGCTTGCTCCTAGCGATATTCCGGTTCTTTGGTCTGCCACAATGATATTTCTCATGTTGCTCCCTACCTCTATGCCAATGCTGAACTGCCTTTGCCTTGTGGAACTTTAAATGAGGTTTGCAGCCTTTCTTTTGTTGTTTCGTCTGTATCCAGTGCCTCTGAGGAGGAGCGGCCACCATTTTGTCAGCCCTGCTGATGGAGCTTCACTCCTAGCAGTTACTCAGCAGTTTACTTATGAAGACAAGCGATAGCTGGCTCTACTCTGCTTTCTAGTGCGGCTTGTTACTGTAATGGTTCCTCAAGTTCGCTGTTACCTGCAGTTTATTTTCCCTCACTGATTGCTGTGTCTTAATTGACATTACTCCTTTTCTCACGCTGCGGTAGCCTGCTCATTAGCACATCTCCTGACTATATGCTGTCCTTTCATCACCTTCAATTTCTGGGATATTTTGCAGTTTTTGAAGACATCTTTTATCGCAGTTTCATACTTCTACTCCAGGTCTGGTGGTTAGCTGTGCATGCATTCGTAATGCGTCATAATCATCTTCTCCTCTGAGCTTGTGGAGCCTGTGTTCTTTCATTTACTTCAGCGATTTCCTTAGGTTCTCCTACACTCACTTTGACTTTTTATAAAACAGTACTACTCATACTTTTTCCCATGTTATCGCCCTGTATTATTATTGGTTTTGAGGTCATATGTACAATTCTTGCTTAATTTTTGTATGCAAACCTACCCAAATGTGTTCCTTTATAAGTTATTGAATGGTCTCCCTGTAATATATTCGCACCTTCTCATATTTTTGCATTTACTGATATTTGTTATGCTACTACCTTACATATGGTGTAATTCTGACTAAATATTTTTTGCTTTTCTGTCATTTGCATATTTATGCTGCATTTCATGATTGTGTGACTGACTTCTTCTCACACCTATCTGTTTAATTCTACATATAGTAAAAAAAAAATCTCCCTCATGAGTAAGCTTTCAAAAGACTTGCATAAACCCTTGATTCCTTCACGTACGTTCTTAATTCAGACGAGTTCTAGATTTCAGTGTCTTGACATGAAGGACTCACAGGAACCATCTTCTAAGCAGACGTCACCATCATCGAATTCATCGGTCTCTTCAGCTAATAAAGGTTCAACGAAAAGACTTAAAAAGGATCCTCCCTCCCCTCCAAAACAGCCTAGCCTGGCTACCATGGATATCCTTTTGGAAGAAATAAGAGCATTACGTCCCTTCATTGACGAATCTAGAGCTACTCTCCAAACTATAACGGACAAATTGTTAGCTGTTGATGGTCGGGTCACCCAACTGGAACGTGATGTTGTTTCCTTTCCCTCGTCTGTCTCAAAGGTGGACCCGCTTTGTGCGCAAGTTTCAGCCATGCACAAGCAACTTGAAAATTTAGAAAATCGTAATAGAAGGAATAATTTACGAATTTATGGTCTTCCGGAGGGGACACAGGGATCAGACCCCCTGGGGTTTTTCAAGTCCTTCTTACCAAAAGTTCTTTCATTGCCTGATAGCACCAATGTCAATATACAACGGGCGCATCACTTAGGTCCCCCTTCGAATGCATCTTCCTCTTCATCTGTCAGGAAACCTAGGGGAGTTATCATTTCCTTCCTTGAATATTCAGATCTGCTCAAGATTATCTCAGCTGCACGAGCTATGAAGCGTATCACATGGTCAGGAAATTCACTCTTTTTCTCCCAAGACTATGCTTAAGCAACAGCTGACAGACGCAAAGAATTCCTGTCATTAAGGCCTCAATTGCGTTCACTTGGTGCACGTTATGGTTTGTTTCATCCTTGCCTTTTCAGAGTGACTCTAAATACCAAGACCACCACTTATGAAGACCCTATAAAACTGAAGAGTTTTCTATACTCACATAGCTCTACTGATATGGAAGTTGCTTCTGCTTCTCAATTTCCTTGATGTTTTTTGTGGTTATCATATGGCGCTGCTTACATGTTTTCTTCACTATGTTATTCAGTTTTTTGGTTAATTCTCAGATACCGTTATGTTACATATTTCTTCTTCAAATTACCTAGTTGTTAATACTTTTCTTGTTTTTTGTCTCCATTTTATAGATCATTACCCTCCATGTTTATCCCTCTCTTCATTTTTATTCCTGGAGTTCGCTGATTCGTCTCTCCCCCCCCCCCGCCTTCCCTTCCGAGTTACGTACCCGTCATTATCCTATGTGGCCTTCATCCCTCCCACTCGTACATGTCTTGGATGTTCTGTAAGTCATATTTCTCTCATTTTATCTTTCTATTTTGTTTTTTTTCCTCTCTTGTTCTCTCTTCCTCACGTCTTCTGCAATTTAGTCTTTATTCAGCTTCTTTCATTCTTCTCTTTTTTTCCTGGATGCTCTCCTATTTTCTTCTTTCTTCTCTTTCATCTCTCATGCTTCTAGCTCATTCATCATTTGCTCTCCTGTTCTCTTTGATTATCTATGCATTCAGTTCTCCTCTCTTGTATTATTCTATTGGAAGTTTGTTGTCATACATTTTTAATTCTTTATACATACAAAATTGTTGCGTTATGTATTGTTCATGTTTCCACATTTTTACAATTTTTTGTATTTATTCTCAAGATTGATTATTGATTGTTTAGTTATCATTCTGTTTTTCATCATATTGTTGAATGATCTTTACCAGCTTATTATGTATTTTTTCTTGTTTTTTTGAATGACTTTAAAGATTGTTTCTTGGAACGTTAGAGGTTTGCACTCCCCCATTGACACACCTGGCCAAACTTAAGGCTGACATTGCCTGTTTACAAGAATCGCATCTTTCACCTGAGAAATCTATCAAACTTAAACGAAATTGGGTTGGGGAGGTTTTTTATTCCCCAGGTGACGGTAAACGCAATGGAGTTCTTATCTTATTTCATAAGTCCCTTTCTGTCAAATTTGTTGCTGACTCAGCGGATCAGTCTGGTAGATGGGTTTTGGTCAGGTTTGTTGTAGATAATTCCCCAGTTTCCCTCCTTAATATCTATGCCCCTACTACTGGTGATGCTTCCCTATCTCCCCATATTACCCAACATTATGAAGATAATTTTATCTTAGCGGGTGATTGCAATGAAGTTCTTGATCCCTATCTAGATAGGAATTCCATCACCTCGTATAACCCCCACAAATCACACAAATCTTTTACAGCACTCATACATCAATTTAAACTCATTGATGCTTGGAGGTTATGTAACCCCACTCTAAGAGAATATTCTTTTTTTTCTCCACCCCACCAAACAAAATCCCGATTAGATTATTTCTTTATCTCACACCATCTTTCTCAATCTCTTTATGTCTCTGATATTGGTTCTATTTTGATTTCGGATCATGCACCAGTCTCTATTCAACTTGACATTTTGCAGAAACCAGCTCTAAACAAAAATGGCGTTTTAATAATTCCCTTCTTCTTGATTCCGACTTTGTTTCACTCTTTACTGCCTTTTTTCACGATTTCTTCTTACGTAATGAATCTTCCGAAGTTTCTTTTCCTGTTGTATGGGATGCCTTCAAGGCATCTGCTAGGGACTTCATTATTGGCTATGTATCTCGTAAACGCAATAAGGCTGAACGAATCACTAACAAACTCTTTGCTAAGATCAAAAATCTAGAACATGCATACTTCACATCTAAATCCTCTGTATGCCTGAATGAGCTTATAGCTACTAAGTTACAATTTAATAAGGATACCACTAACAACGCCTCTAACTACTTATTACGTTCCAGTGCTAAATTTTATGGAGGCCAAAATAAAGCTGGTAAACTATTGGCTAATTATTTGAAAATCAAAAAGAATAAAACTAATATAGATAGTATTTATGATCAGGATTCTATTTTAAAACACACAGATGAGGAAATCTTAACGGAATTCCTTCAGTTTTATAAATCATTGTACTCCTCAGAAACAATCTCCTCATCACAGGATATTTCTCATTTCCTCTCTGTTATAGATTCTCCTTTCACTACCCCTCCGGATTTTTCTTCATTAGAATCACATATAACTCAAAAAGAGCTTCTTGGTGCTTTGAAGGCCCTCAAAAAAGATAAAGCTCCGGGTCCGGATGGATTCACTGTCGAATTTTTTCTTCATTTCTCAGCTTTACTTATTCCAAAACGAACTTCTCTTATTTCTTCTTTTCTTGATTCTGGTTCTTCCTCTGGTTCCTTTTCAGATGCTCTTATTTGTATTCTCCCCAAACCAGGCAAAGATCCGCAGTATTGTAAAAATTATAGGCCCATTTCCCTGGTAAATATTGATTACAAAATTTCTCTAAATCCTTGGCCCTTCGTTTAGAGTCCCTTCTACCGGATTTACTAGGGAGGGAACAGTCTGGTTTTGTTAAGGGTAGATTGCTTTCAGATAATACCAGATTGTTCTTTGACATTCTCTCCAAGACTTCACACTCCTCTCACTCTAATGCTGCTATTGCCTCAGATGCGGAAAAGGCGTCCAATAGAGTTGAGTGGTCGTATCTTTTCCAAACATTGAAATGGTTCGATTTCGGTCCACGTATTTCGACCCTCATTTCTCTCTTATATTCGCACCCCAGAGCTGCTATTGCAGCGAATGGAGGTATTTCTTCTTATTTCCCTCTAGCTAGAGGGGTACGCCTAGGTTGTCCTCTTTCTCCTTTCCTATTCAATCTTGCCCTAGAACCCTTCCTTTTGCGAATACGTCAAAATGCTGCCATAAAGGGTTTTATGTTTCATCATTCTACAATTAAAATGGCTGCTTATGCAGACGACGTTTTATTGTTTCTATCTGAACCCACCACTTCGCTACCTGCTTTTTTAACTGAAGTCGACTTATTTGCTTATTTGACTTATTTAATAGTGTTTCCAACCCCTTGACGCCATTCACGGCGACGCAAAATTTGTTCAGGGACTCTGCCGATATTTCCAAAGGTGTAGGACAAACAAGGGAATCTCCAGATTGCATTGATATTCCTCTCTTAGATCTCACTAACCAATATTATCAGTCCTTCACAGATGAAATTCCAACTGTATAGACAATATCTCTGCTACTGATTTTAACTACAGTCCTCACCCTGCTAATCTCATACAATTCATTTCTTAGAATGAGGCAGATCTTACGAGCAAGTTATCATCTCTAGATTGGTATAGTGTAATAACCTTGGCTCAAATAGTATGTATACAAGGAACATGAGCCCTGAATGATATCCACAATGAGAGATTTATTTCAGTGCTTACTGCAACAACATCTTCCATCTCCGGTAGAGCAAAATGGGCTTACCCATATTGCTATCAACCCTCCTTCTGTTGGACATCATTAAGGCATATACGGGTTTTTTATATTGCACAGCAAACGCTATTATTTGTTAATTATCAATGTTATTCCAGCAGTTTTGATTCCACATGTTGTGTCCAGTATTACGACTGTTTTTAGCAGAAGAAATTGAGAATCAGGCCTTTTGTGACAGATAAAATAGCGCCTGGCATGTACTAACCCTATTTTGAGAGTCTGTAACCCATTACCGACTGGCAAAATAGAGAAATAGGGTTTACGGATTGCCATTAGGAAGGGGAATGCCAAGGGGGTCTCTTCCTAATAGCGAGTTGCAAGGGCATTACAACTACTTTTGCAACCGAATGCGGTCGCAAAACAATCGCACTCTATGCCTACTTCAAGTAGAAGTTGCCCGTCGCAAACGGGAAGGGGTCCCCATGGGACCCCTTTCCCTTTGTGACTGTCAGCAAAAACAAAAACGGACCACTGCCTACTCTTTGAAATTGAAACAGAAACATTTAATTTTTCTTTTTGAAACAAATCCCATTTTTCTTTCAGAAAATTGGCTGATTTCTTTTTTTTTAAGTGGCTTTATTTAAACGCAAACGCAGACATGGTGGTCTGCTGTCCCCAGCAGGCCACCATCCCGCCATGTTGTTGCCCATTCCCAATGGGTCGCAAATTGCGACCTGCCTTATGAATATTGATGAGGCAGCTCATTTGCGACCCCATTGGGAATCGCTAATGTGTTTGAGACACATCAGTACATTTCGTTTTGCGGCTCGCAAAGTTTCGAGTCACTTAAATTTGTATTTTGTGTGTTGCAAAATATAATGTTTGTTCATCTGGCCCGTAGAGAGATACTCATAAAATTTGAGGAAGATCTGACCCTATTTGTCCATACAAAGGTGACCACATTCATACTCCTTTGGGTTGGGCATTTTAGCATCTCTAAATGTATTTTACCACTCAAGGATGTGTGCAGTGTTACAGACGCCTTGGGGAAGATCAGTTTAGCACTCCTGAAAGATGAGGGCAACACTACCTCTAGTCAACAACATACGTTCATAGGTAGGGAAGCTAAAACCACCATGGGTCCTATTATTTCATACTCAAACTGCATTCCTAATTTGGTTAACCTTGTGACAGAAGCTAACTCAGTCAGCGGCCATAATCCATTGGTTCTCACCTTACAGCTTAAAATTAGTGAGTATAATGTCAGCAATATCATAGGTAATATTAGTGTATCAGGATCGAACGGGTCATGCTTAAAATGGAATGACATTGAACTCTGCCAGTTTATTAAAAGATTAATAGTCAGCAACAAACAGGACTTCGAGCACTGTTCATTCAAAAGAGATAAGGCTGGGGCGTGGCTAGCGCCCGCAGGAGATGGCGGCGTTTTCGTAGCTCTCCCGGGCGGCGGCGGTAAAGGAGAACATGACGCGGCTCCCTCCGGTGTCCTGAGGCATACAAACTATCACGCTGAATATCGGAATGCTTGCTGAATCGGAGGCTCCCCTCGGCTGAGGTTTTCATAGACGAGAAGTACTGTTTACTTCTCCACAGCGGCGACGCCTGGTGAGAGAGCGGCCATTTTCCGGTCCTCGCTGACGGAGCTTGCTCCTAGCGATATTCCGGTTCTTTGGTCTGCCACAATGATATTTCTCATGTTGCTCCCTACCTCTATGCCAATGCTGAACTGCCTTTGCCTTGTGGAACTTTAAATGAGGTTTGCAGCCTTTCTTTTGTTGTTTCGTCTGTATCCAGTGCCTCTGAGGAGGAGCGGCCACCATTTTGTCAGCCCTGCTGATGGAGCTTCACTCCTAGCAGTTACTCAGCAGTTTACTTATGAAGACAAGCGATAGCTGGCTCTACTCTGCTTTCTAGTGCCGCTTGTTACTGTAATGGTTCCTCAAGTTCGCTGTTACCTGCAGTTTATTTTCCCTCACTGATTGCTGTGTCTTAATTGACATTACTCCTTTTCTCACGCTGCGGTAGCCTGCTCATTAGCACATCTCCTGACTATATGCTGTCCTTTCATCACCTTCAATTTCTGGGATATTTTGCAGTTTTTGAAGACATCTTTTATCACAGTTTCATACTTCTACTACAGGTCTGGTGGTTAGCTGTGCATGCATTCGTAATGCGTCATAATCATCTTCTCCTCTGAGCTTGTGGAGCCTGTGTTCTTTCAATTACTTCAGCGATTTCCTTAGGATCTCCTACACTCACTTTGACTTTTTATAAAACAGTACTACTCATACTTTTTCCCATGTTATCGCCCTGTATTATTATTGGTTTTGAGGTCATATGTACAATTCTTGCTTAATTTTTGTATGCAAACCTACCCAAATGTGTTCCTTTATAAGTTATTGAATGGTCTCCCTGTAATATATTCGCACCTTCTCATATTTTTGCATTTACTGATATTTGTTATGCTACTACCTTACATATGGTGTAATTCTGACTAAATATTTTTTGCTTTTCTGTCATTTGCATATTTATGCTGCATTTCATGATTGTGTGACTGACTTCTTCTCACACCTATCTGTTTAATTCTACATATAGTAAAAAAAAAATCTCCCTCATGAGTAAGCTTTCAAAAGACTTGCATAATCCTTGATTCCTTCACGTAAGTTCTTAATTCAGACGAGTTCTAGATTTCAGTGTCTTGACATGAAGGACTCACAGGAACCATCTTCTAAGCAGACGTCACCATCATCGAATTCATCGGTCTCTTCAGCTAATAAAGGTTCAACGAAAAGACTTAAAAAGGATCCTCCCTCCCCTCCAAAACAGCCTAGCCTGGCTACCATGGATATCCTTTTGGAAGAAATAAGAGCATTACGTCCCTTCATTGACGAATCTAGAGCTACTCTCCAAACTATAACGGACAAATTGTTAGCTGTTGATGGTCGGGTCACCCAACTGGAACGTGATGTTGTTTCCTTTCCCTCGTCTGTCTCAAAGGTGGACCCGCTTTGTGCGCAAGTTTCAGCCATGCACAAGCAACTTGAAAATTTAGAAAATCGTAATAGAAGGAATAATTTACGAATTTATGGTCTTCCGGAGGGGACACAGGGAGCAGACCCCCTGGGGTTTTTCAAGTCCTTCTTACCAAAAGTTCTTTCATTGCCTGATAGCACCAATGTCAATATACAACGGGCGCATCGCTTAGGTCCCCCTTCGAATGCATCTTCCTCTTCATCTGTCAGGAAACCTAGGGGAGTTATCATTTCCTTCCTTGAATATTCAGATCTGCTCAAGATTATCTCAGCTGCACGAGCTATGAAGCGTATCACATGGTCAGGAAATTCACTCTTTTTCTCCCAAGACTATGCTTAAGCAACAGCTGACAGACGCAAAGAATTCCTGTCATTAAGGCCTCAATTGCGTTCACTTGGTGCACGTTATGGTTTGTTTCATCCTTGCCTTTTCAGAGTGACTCTAAATACCAAGACCACCACTTATGAAGACCCTATAAAACTGAAGAGTTTTCTATACTCACATAGCTCTACTGATATGGAAGTTGCTTCTGCTTCTCAATTTCCTTGATGTTTTTTGTGGTTATCATATGGCGCTGCTTACATGTTTTCTTCACTATGTTATTCAGTTTTTTGGTTAATTCTCAGATACCGTTATGTTACATATTTCTTCTTCAAATTACCTAGTTGTTAATACTTTTCTTGTTTTTTGTCTCCATTTTATAGATCATTACCCTCCATGTTTATCCCTCTCTTCATTTTTATTCCTGGAGTTCGCTGATTCGTCTCTCCCCCCCCCCCCGCCTTCCCTTCCGAGTTACGTACCCGTCATTATCCTATGTGGCCTTCATCCCTCCCACTCGTACATGTCTTGGATGTTCTGTAAGTCATATTTCTCTCATTTTATCTTTCTATTTTGTTTTTTTTCCTCTCTTGTTCTCTCTTCCTCACGTCTTCTGCAATTTAGTCTTTATTCAGCTTCTTTCATTCTTCTCTTTTTTTCCTGGATGCTCTCCTATTTTCTTCTTTCTTCTCTTTCATCTCTCATGCTTCTAGCTCATTCATCATTTGCTCTCCTGTTCTCTTTGATTATCTATGCATTCAGTTCTCCTCTCTTGTATTATTCTATTGGAAGTTTGTTGTCATACATTTTTAATTCTTTATACATACAAAATTGTTGCGTTATGTATTGTTCATGTTTCCACATTTTCACAATTTTTTGTATTTATTCTCAAGATTGATTATTGATTGTTTAGTTATCATTCTGTTTTTCATCATATTGTTGAATGATCTTTACCAGCTTATTATGTATTTTTTCTTGTTTTTTTGAATGACTTTAAAGATTGTTTCTTGGAACGTTAGAGGTTTGCGCTCCCCCATTAACACACCTGGCCAAACTTAAGGCTGACATTGCCTGTTTACAAGAATCGCATCTTTCACCTGAGAAATCTATCAAACTTAAACGAAATTGGGTTGGGGAGGTTTTTTATTCCCCAGGTGACGGTAAACGCAATGGAGTTCTTATCTTATTTCATAAGTCCCTTTCTGTCAAATTTGTTGCTGACTCAGCGGATCAGTCTGGTAGATGGGTTTTGGTCAGGTTTGTTGTAGATAATTCCCCAGTTTCCCTCCTTAATATCTATGCCCCTACTACTGGTGATGCTTCCCTATCTCCCCATATTACCCAACATTATGAAGATAATTTTATCTTAGCGGGTGATTGCAATGAAGTTCTTGATCCCTATCTAGATAGGAATTCCATCACCTCGTATAACCCCCACAAATCACACAAATCTTTTACAGCACTCATACATCAATTTAAACTCATTGATGCTTGGAGGTTATATAACCCCACTCTAAGAGAATATTCTTTTTTTTCTCCACCCCACCAAACAAAATCCCGATTAGATTATTTCTTTATCTCACACCATCTTTCTCAATCTCTTTATGTCTCTGATATTGGTTCTATTTTGATTTCGGATCATGCACCAGTCTCTATTCAACTTGACATTTTGCAGAAACCAGCTCTAAACAAAAAATGGCGTTTTAATAATTCCCTTCTTCTTGATTCCGACTTTGTTTCACTCTTTACTGCCTTTTTTCACGATTTCTTCTTACGTAATGAATCTTCCGAAGTTTCTTTTCCTGTTGTATGGGATGCCTTCAAGGCATCTGCTAGGGACTTCATTATTGGCTATGTATCTCGTAAACGCAATAAGGCTGAACGAATCACTAACAAACTCTTTGCTAAGATCAAAAATCTAGAACATGCATACTTCACATCTAAATCCTCTGTATGCCTGAATGAGCTTATAGCTACTAAGTTACAATTTAATAAGGATACCACTAACAACGCCTCTAACTACTTATTACGTTCCAGTGCTAAATTTTATGGAGGCCAAAATAAAGCTGGTAAACTATTGGCTAATTATTTGAAAATCAAAAAGAATAAAACTAATATAGATAGTATTTATGATCAGGATTCTATTTTAAAACACACAGATGAGGAAATCTTAACGGAATTCCTTCAGTTTTATAAATCATTGTACTCCTCAGAAACAATCTCCTCATCACAGGATATTTCTCATTTCCTCTCTGTTATAGATTCTCCTTTCACTACCCCTCCGGATTTTTCTTCATTAGAATCACATATAACTCAAAAAGAGCTTCTTGGTGCTTTGAAGGCCCTCAAAAAAGATAAAGCTCCGGGTCCTGATGGATTCACTGTCGAATTTTTTCTTCATTTCTCAGCTTTACTTATTCCAAAACTAACTTCTCTTATTTCTTCTTTTCTTGATTCTGGTTCTTCCTCTGGTTCCTTTTCAGATGCTCTTATTTGTATTCTCCCCAAACCAGGCAAAGATCCGCAGTATTGTAAAAATTATAGGCCCATTTCCCTGGTAAATATTGATTACAAAATTTCTCTAAATCCTTGGCCCTTCGTTTAGAGTCCCTTCTACCGGATTTACTAGGGAGGGAACAGTCTGGTTTTTTTAAGGGTAGATTGCTTTCAGATAATACCAGATTGTTCTTTGACATTCTCTCCAAGACTTCACACTCCTCTCACTCTAATGCTGCTATTGCCTCAGATGCGGAAAAGGCGTCCAATAGAGTTGAGTGGTCGTATCTTTTCCAAACGTTGAAATGGTTCGATTTCGGTCCACGTATTTCGACCCTCATTTCTCTCTTATATTCGCACCCCAGAGCTGCTATTGCAGCGAATGGAGGTATTTCTTCTTATTTCCCTCTAGCTAGAGGGGTACGCCAAGGTTGTCCTCTTTCTCCTTTCCTATTCAATCTTGCCCTAGAACCCTTCCTTTTGCGAATACGTCAAAATGCTGCCATAAAGGGTTTTATGTTTCATCATTCTACAATTAAAATGGCTGCTTATGCAGACGACGTTTTATTGTTTCTATCTGAACCCACCACTTCGCTACCTGCTTTTTTAACTGAAGTCGACTTATTTGCCTCTGTTTCAGGTTACAAATTAAACAAAGATAAGTGTGAAATTCTACCTCTCACCAAATTTACTTATAAATCGGATTTCATCTCTTCTGGTTTTACGTGGAATCCTAATTGCATCAAGTATTTGGGTCTTCACTTCACTCCCACTCTATCAGGTAAGGTTTCACGTTGTATTGATGATTGCCTTAAAAAACTGATAGATCTTACCTCTAAATGGAATCCTTTATATCTTTCATGGTGGGGTAGACTGGATACGATCAAAATGATGCTCTCTTCCTTGATCTTATTTATGATCTCTAATATTCCATTTTCTATTCCTTTATTCCATTTCAAGAAAATAAATTCCTTTTTGTCTTCATTTTTATGGGGTCGCAAAAAAGCCCGCATGTCCTTATCCAAGTTGTCAGGACCAAAGGCTGAAGGTGGGGTGAATTTCCCAAATTTTTCTTTGTATCATAAATCTTTTTTGTTAAACCAAGCTTCTAGATGGCTCGATGGTTCTCCCACTTTTTCCCCCCTTTTGACAACATTAGAACTGGAATATATATCTCTCTTTTCTTTCCCTGAATACCTCTCTTTTTCTCGTTCACCACAGTCTATTTCTACTCCGATTCTCAAACATACCTTAAAAATTCTACCGCCTCCTTTAATCTCTTCCTTCCATGAGCAAACTATGTCGCATAACTCTTTGATTTTAATAAATAATAAACCTTTCTTCTGGAAATCCTGGAGAAGTCGTGGTCTTATATGGGTACATCAAATATTTCATCAATCGTCTATTCTCCCATTTTCAGTAGTTGCAGACTCCTTCCATCTCCCTTCTTCCTTCCATACCAATTATCTCAGATTAACTCAAACACTTCAGTCCGCTTATGAATTGCACATCCAATCATCCTCTACACCACTTCCGGAGTCTCCCAGCATATCTCAATTGCGCACTTTACTTACTAGAGGTACTAAGGCGTCAAAATTATATATCTTTTTTACACACTCCAACATCACCATGCACCAAGACAAAGGTGGAGGAGGCATGGGAAGTTGACATGGGCATTTCATGGCCTGTAGATCTTTGGGACAGATTATGGGTGAAGATACGGAAATCATCGAGGGCTGCAAACTCTATCCAGACTCTATTTTTCATATATAATAGACTATTACTTTCCCCACTAACACTTAATAAGAGATACCCTGCTCTGTCACATGCTTGTTGGTCCTGCTCAGCCCCTCAAGCAGATTTGTTACACATGCTCTTCAATTGTACTCTGGTTCGCTTATTTTGGGTTCAGGTATGGTCTCAAATTAATAAAAAAAATTCCACTACACACCCATTTCACATTTCCCATATTTTTCTAGGTAGTTTATCGCCTATTTGGAATCCTTGTAATCTTACTATAAAAATAATTGACTTACTTCTTGCAGTAGCTTATCAGCAAATTACCAAGGCTTGGAAGGACTCCACTAAACTCTCATATCAGGCTTGGTGGTACGCTGTTTGCTGTAACCATAGATTGGACACAACTTATGTTTACCCACTTGCTTTAGCCCCAAAGCAAAAACAGTTATGGGATCCGGTTACTTCATTTTTTGATTCATGTGCTCTTCGTTCTCTGCCTAAATCTCCCTTTCAACAAGAGGTTGCTAAACCTCCTTGAGTTCCTCTTATTGTAGTATCTTTCTTCTTTTTCATATTACTTACATTATCACCCTGTTGTTTAATATTGTATTTAAAATAATGCATTAACTTGTATTTCCTAGCTGGTATCTTCTGTATTCACATTTCACAAATTGTTACCTCTTATCTACTTTTGATTCTCATTATTATGTATTTTATTTTTTGTGTAATCTCATGTTTTTATTTCATTGATTTGTTTCTATGACTGTTAATAATTTTCAATAAACTTTACCTTGAACTGAAAAAAAAAGAGATAAGGCTACCCATACAGCTTTTGGAAACATCACAACCTCCGTTAATGCTCTACTTTAACACAGATCCAGGCCTTGTAGGCAGGGCCAGTCAGGCTGGTTTGAACAACCCTGTTCAAGAGCATCATAAAAGCCAGTATTAGCCCTTAATGCATCCCTCAGGACCGTCTTTTCGATGCAGTTCTCAAAAAATTATATAAGGAGGTGTTGTCTGCTAGACCACAGGTGTTATAGGAGGAGGCTTGGCCCAAGCTGTAGGAAGCTGCCGTATCTAATAACTGCATCTTATTGTGGAAGAGAATCAATTCCCCTTTTTTTCAGGAATAACACAGCCCCAGATTTAGACTCTGCTGTACCAATGAAGGCATTGTTCGATCATTTTTCAAGCATTTTATTTTCAATCCTCCATCTATACCTGATCCTTCAGATAAGATTACCATCCAATTGAGTCCATCCTGCATAGAGTGCAAACAAATCATTTTCACTTTAGAGAAAGTCATAAGAGCCATCAAGAAAAGTGCTGGTAGCAAAGCAGCAGGATCAGATAGTGTCCCGGTTGACATGTACAAACATTTGCCGGATTTATGGACACTTATCCTGACACAAGTTCTGAATGCAGCAATAGTGTTATGTCCCAATAGCCTGGGTAGAGTCACTGATAATCCAGTTTTTAAAGAAAGGCTCCAAAGTAGCCCCGAATACTACCCCCCCCCCCCCATTTTCCCACTGGACTATTCTGCCAAGATTCTGGGTAGAGTAATATTGGAAAAGCTAATAATTTGGGCTGAAGTCAATACTGTGCTTACCCATTACCAGAATGGGCTCAGGAGGGGTCTGGGAATGGTAGAACAATGCAAATCGGACCTTCTGATGGGGAAACATACGAGGGCCAAGACCGGCCATCTAGACTTATGTTTTGTTGATTTGTTAAGGGTTTTTGATTAGAATTGTGTCTTTGTTATCACAGCAATACAGGAACTTATCAGCAAGGGTGCTCTACGGACCCAATGGGGTGTGTTCCCCATCGTCCAATATTCAGAGAGGAGTTAGGCAGGGGTGCGTGCTGGCACCCTTTCTGTTCTCCCTGTTTATAAATGATGTAGAGAGGTTGCTCCAGGCTGTGGTTGCTGAGTCTCCATGAGCAGACGGAAGGGCAGAATAGGTCCCTCTTTATGTGACGATGCTGTCCTATTCGCAAGGACTGCTAATTGCCTGCAACGTCTAATAGATAGCTTCACCAAATTTATGGAGGAGTGGGAACTTAATATAAACCTAAAGAAAACTTACACGATGGTCTGTGAAGAGGGTACATGTAAATCATGATGTCACTACAATGGCACACAGATCACGAGGGTCACATCATTCTCTTATCTAATTATCCTTTTTACTACCAGTTGTTCCTGGAGTAAGCATATTGAAAACAAAAGGCTAAAGGTGGTGTGGGCCAGGCGAGGGCATTATTGGGTTTGCCTCCAGTCTGGAATGTAAACCAATCAGGGAGATGGTCACAATTTACACAGCCAAATGTACTCTTGTAGCCCCTTATGGTGGTGGGCTTTGAGGCTACGCAAAACATACCATTTTGTAAACCCAAGAAAATATTTTCTACAGGAACTACTAGCTGTTCCTCCATCTGCACCCCCAGATATAGCACACAGGGACAGTGGATGGTACACCTGGAAGATCTAATATCAATGAAACCTGTACAGCTGGGAAACTCAATTGGGAGAAAAGAGAAGACTGGGTTTACAAAATCATTTATATTCGATTATTTAAGATTAGACAAGGCGCTGCGAATCCTGTGGCTCTTGTGTCGTTCCAGAGAGTTGGCCCAATTCGGTGACCCCTTATAATTAGAGAGCTCATACAGTGTAATTAATTTTAGTAAGAGGAAATGGAAGCTTATGTACTTAATAAGAAGGCTGGTGCCAAATGTTCCAAAGGTAGTTGCTGACTAGGTTGAGTCTCAGCATCTTACACTTCATTGTTGCCTTTCCAGAACCAGCGGGGTATGCAAAAAGCCTAGCTGTGTGCCCCTGTGACTGCTTCTTTGCACAATCTATTCTGCACCCTATGCTATATTGTAAATTTTGTTTAGGTATTATAAAGCACATATTATTACCATTTTTAGAGGGAACTAATCTAAGGCAATTCAAGCAAGCTATGTGTATTTACAATGACTGTCCTATCTGAGTGTTTGTCTAACAACAGTTAGTTTTATTCAGTGTGTAATTAAACATAGGAAATATGGCTACCAGGGAAATTCTTGCAATGCTTATTATATTTGATATTCTCTGATATTGTTTTAATCTGTCTTATTAACTTAATGTGATCATTCAATCTTGTGATATGTATTTCTTGATTGATTGTTTTTTATTTTTATTTGCATATGTCTTTTAGGCCCTTTCTGTCGGAAAGATGTTATTTGACAGACTGACTGACTTGTAAGTCCATACTAAATTCGTACTAGATGTGCCCAGGGCCTGTAAATTAAATGCTAATAGTGGTCCTTCAGCACTGATAGTGCCCCCCGCTGACGTACCCTTTTAAACATGTCTCAGGCCTACCATTGCAGCTTCTGTGTGCAGTTTTAATTTGCTATTTCAACCTAGCAAAGTAAACCTTTTGCTATGCCTAAACCTTCCCTTTTTAATACATATATCACCCCTAGAGTATGTCTTTAACAGCCCAGAGGGCATTCTGCAGTGTATTTAAAAGGTTTGGCATGCAATTTTAGGTTTTACATATCCAGGTAATGAAAAACTCCTAAATTCGTTTTTTACTACTAAAAAGCCTACCTTTCCCATAGGATAACATTGGGGTAACATATCACATTGAATAAGTGATAAATTTCAATTGGGAACAGGTCGGAATTTTGAGTTTGGTGTTTAAAGGATCACAATTTAAAACCCTCTTTAATAGTAAAGTCAGATTTTAAGGAACAATTCTAAAAACACCACTTTTAGAAAGTTGTCATTTACTTGTCCTAAACGTTTGGTGCCTGCGCAGCTTGCAACCAGGTGCACATGGTGTAGCTGGCAGTTGATCTTTGTGTATTACTCCAAAACAGTGAGACAAAGGGAGGATAGGTGTTGGCAGGAAGGCCATCCCTGACCTGATAGGGAGGAGGAGCTGTCACCTACCACACCTGCACATCATAAAGCCTCTGCCTGAGCACTCTAGTCTTTTGTGCACCCATAGGCAGGAAATTCCAAGCAACTCTGAGGGTGGAAATCTCCAGAATCTCCTACTTCAAAGCCGGTATCAGGTATAAATATTTGAACTGTCAGATCCCACTCCTCAGTACACCTCTGCACCTGTGGAAGACTCAGAAGGACTGCTGTGCTGCTTTGCTCCAAGAAGGACTGCTACTCTGCTACTCTACTACTTTGCTGCCTTGCTGCCTGAGTAAGAAGAACCGGACCTGCATCTGGAACCCAGGACCACCAGACTGACTCCATGGTCTAGTTGGCTGTCCTCCTGATCAGTGCCTCGGGGACAGCAAAGGCTCCATCCACTTTGAACCCAGCACCTAGACTCTCTCGGCGTGTGTGGCTTGCCCGCCAAGTGTTGCCATCCCAGTCCTGGCCCCATGGAAGTGGGCCTGAAGGTACTCTGCCAGCCCAGCTGTGGTACAAGCAGACCCAATGAAGCTCGAAGCATCGCCTTGCAGCTCTGCGATGCATCCCCGGCACAGGACCCTGCAGCTCCGTGGAACTGCCACTGCACAAGGCATCCTCAAAACACGACCTCAAATTGCAGCCCACAGCCAATCAGAACTGCCACTGCGTGATGCATGCTCCACTCAGTATCTGGCAATGCTCCCCAACCCGGGTTTAAGGTACATTGTTCAGCTGGCCTAACTTGGTCCCTGTATCCGGCCCATCACAGTTGGCATGTACTTGTGACTTTGTCCTGGTCCGGTGCAACCAGATAGCCACAGTTCGCGCGTTGTGCTACTAGTCACTACTTTCACTTAAATCTTTAAAATTGCATGTCTCTGGTTCTGATGATTGGATTTTTTTTCATTTTGGTATCAAACAATTTATTAAAGGTTACCCTATTTTTTTCAATCTGGTATCTAATGTTTCTTGTGCTGTGTTTACACTTTATTACTGTTTGAAGTGCTGCATAATTACTTTACACTATGCCTGGATGCCGTTGTACAAAGATGCCAGAGGGTAGAGCACAGGTTTATTTGGGGTTAGTTTGTGTCTCATCTTCAGAGAAACAGTGGTTGCTACTTGAGTGGGGTTCACCCCCCCTCAACCAGTAAACCAAATTTCTACATTTTTGTATTGTGTTCTCTTGTGCTCCTTCACTACTTCAGAGATTCCCACACGTGCTGCTGCATTTCCAACCAAAAGCAGCACATTCCTATGAAGGTCTATTAACAGCAGTTTACCACAGTGTAAATTACCATTTAGTCTCTCCAAAATATTTTTTAAAGCTCTAGCTTTAATAAAAATTCTTCTTGTATAGGATTCTAGTGCTACGTGGAGGTTGCATCCAATTAAGTACATGAATTAAAAAGGCAATACCTGTCTCTAGATGTATTTATTAATTCTTAATATATGTATAACACTTTTGCCAATATGCCACACTCTTTGGAGCAGTAAAAGCACATGAACTTCAAATCGTGCACAAACGTAAATCGGTATTAATGAGTAGGTTATTTTCGTGGATAGCTATTGAAGCCATAAAATTCTAAGACTACCACTGCAGATTTCTAAAGTCGGTCAAGGTTATCAATCACATGGATGGTGGCACCTTAGTTTAGGTCCATTTATCCTCGAATACTCAATGGTCAGACTTAGAGTGCAGAGGATGGGCTTTACTTTGTCAGGTTGACGGAGTAACATTCTCTGTTGCCCTGATGGAGTACCCGTCTTCCACGTTTAAAGATGTTCATGAGTCATGTGGACATCTTTGAACTGTGCTAAAAGATTGATGGACGACTCTGTTATTCATGACGCCCTCCCATCAAACTTGTACTTTGTTTTTATTTTTTCAAAAATAAAACCCCAAAGCAGGGAACAAATAAAAACTCCATGGTGGGGAGTCACTAAAGCTTTTTTCACTTTCACTTTCTGCCAGGTTTTTCACAGTGGTAAGGGAGAGGGTAAATGTATGGCAGGGCGAAAATTGGCCAGTTTACCGCCCACTTTAAATTGGGCATGTAGTAAAATGGCTAAAATTCTGATAGTTTAAGTCAAAGGGAAATCCCTGGACTACGCACACTATTATTCAGACTCTTATCTCTCATGCACATCGGTCCCTAAAATCACACAATTTTCATAATGTATCAAGCCAACACAAAAATATGACGTTTACACTCGTCGTGTTTTATTGAAATATTTTTTTCTTTTTACGTTAAAATTCAGATCACTGTCTGAAAGGCATCATTAAAAACATATACAGTGTTATCCAATTTGAACAAATTCATAGCAATGTAACACAAAAATATACAATTTTAAAAAACAACATTTTTATAAAAATTATAACCATTCAATAATCCTAGTTTCAGGGTGCATAATAAATCACAAAAGAACACACAAAACACAACCCCTTCAACCTGTAGGTTGCCAAAATTCCCTACTACTATATTCTCCTGACCCAATATCCTCATTTGATTTTCACAAAAAGATCACAGTATCCAAAATCCAGGTATATCTGCTATCTAATTGGGTTCTTTTGGGTTCCTATGTTATCTGTGCGTCGACGCGTTTCGGTGTTATTTCACTGATACATTAACACCTTCTTCAGGACAGTAGAATTCATGGGGTTCATCGTTCATACATATCCTTTATCCAAGGAAAGGATAGCAATGTTAGATTACTTCCTCGTACTCTTTCTTGATCGATTTATATCGGTTAATGATTTCTGATCTGGGTAGTTCTCCCTTTTTTAATTCAGGGCAACATTCGCTCAATCGCGGACCTTGGATGTCAGGTCTATTCCACTTGACTTTCTGAACTCGTGTATGTATGTTTCGCCTTTTAGCAACTGGCACTGATGGGATATCGTATTCTATTCTTCATAGATGTTTATTATGCATTCTCCTGGACTCTATTTCACAGTCATGGTATTTCTTCTTTCAGATTAAAATCTTCCCAGCGAGGTATGACATCTTCTTACTACATTACAACGAACCGGATTTGTTCGGAATAAGCTGTGATACGCGCGTCTACCTCATTCTCCTGTCACAAAAATTCTGATAGCCCATAAGCCGTCAGGCCATGGGAGGAGTATGTCAGCAACGGAGCCTGAGTAAGCTCTGTTTCTTAACACATTCAAGGTTCGGCAGAGAGGGCACTCCATCACCCACACCTTACCCCTTTCATTCATCCTGCGTCCATGAATGCACAGTCAAACCATTCATCTGTCCATGCACTCATCTTCCCATTCATTTAGTCATACATGGACTCGTTCATCCAGGCACTCAGATCATTTTTTTATTTCTCTGCGAATGCAATTATTGGCTCAGTCTTGCACCCACTCACCTTTCTACTAATCCCCACCTAAAAATTCAGCAATGAGATGTCATCAGAAGAATAAAGCAGACCTATTGGCTTTGTCTGTATTTGCTGTTTATATGCACCTGTTTATCAACTATATCTAAAGGGAGCACGAGTTTGCTTTCTTCCATCATAGATGTTTATTTTTTATCGTCATATTACCGGATGCCTTTCTTCTAATATGCTTTACTTTCTTAAAATGTTTGGTATGTTTTTTAGCACTTTTTCACAACCTGTTCCAAGCACAGAATAATTGATATCGGCCTATTATAGATGGGCGTACATGGATCTCAGGTACCTTCTTACAAAACAATGTCACCCAACCAATATTTGTTTTCATTTATGCCCTACTAAATGATGTACGTGTGGTATGCATGTGAACACCCGAACACGATCGTTCGTATGCTGTGGCGGCTTTTGGGCTCCGGGCAAGTTCGTGGTGTTAAGTTTCCTAATGATATAACTGGTGGCTTCTTGTGTGACATTATTCAGAAATAAGTTGACGCTGTCTCTGTCAGTTGCCATCCGCTGCCCATTGTGTGTTGGGGGCTCACACACCTGTTCATTGTTCAGGCGCTGTCCTTCAACAAAACTAGTCTTATTCCCCGGAGGCTGTTGTTTTAGCAGTGAAGCCATAGACTGCATGACAAATCACTTCGTTTTCTGGCAGCTGAACCACACGTTTCTCTTCCTTTTGTTGTTCTAAAAAAATGTTTTTGTTAACCCTTGATAGTGAGTGAAAAACAAGCCGTTTCACACCTACAGAGATTCACCCGTGCAGAAAGCTGACAGCTGCCTCCTCCATCTACAGGCAGGTACCACAAGCCCCAAGTCTTCCTAATGTCAGTGAAAGTGTTTACTGGTCTGGCAATACCTCGGGAACAACAACGAGGCATTGGCCATTTTGCAGCAGCGGCTGGTTTTGATGGAGTTGAGCGTCGTCGACCCCCGACACCCCCGAGAAAGAAACAAAGAATTAGGAACACCAAGCGGGGGGGCGTGGCTTGCGCCCGGCGAGGACGGCGGCTCTCATGTGAGCGCTCCAGGTCGACGAGGGACTTCGCTACCTTCTTCCAACTCCCGACGCCTGCAAACGCCATATTCCTCAACCGGACATCAGGGACAGCACCGGGCTTCTAAATGCGGCAGCAACCGAGCGGCGGAACGTCCGCTTTTTTCAACTTCTCGGCGGACGCGGTTCTTTGACAGCCGCGACCGCCATTTTGAATCTCCACAATACACGCTACGGAGCATCCGCCTGCAGGACATGCCTGTCAAACAAGGAGCCTCACCTCACGCCAACTGCTCCTGGTGAGCCATTATCTTCAGGTTAGCAACACCGCTGCATATCTTTGAGGAACGCTGCCTTTTAGTGCGTTTTACTTGCATTTTGCTACATCACCAGATCGGCGGCCATTTTGTGCACTTTAGCCTTCCTCACACAAACTACATGTAGGAGCAGTTGCAACATATTCTTCAATATAGGCGCAGTAATTTATTACGCTTCCCTGCATATATTCATTTACAATTGGTGGCGCTCCTCTACAATATGCTGGCGCATTCACCTTTATGTGCGCAGCTTTATTACACATTGCATCTCACCTGAAGGGTTTATTTTGCTTCATACTGTGCCAAGTATCAGCATCTCATCGTCATGTTAATTTTTTGCTTTACTTATTCATGGGTCACCTCCTCCAGTTAAATGCATGAAGGCTGCTCTGACTATCTTCTAACTCTTTGGCACTCCTGAACTCAAAACAGACAGCCTCTCCTCCTTTTCTCTTTTTATTTTCTGGAGCTTGTATTCCTTGCCTCACTCAAGAGATCCTGACCAGACTCTGAGACATCCACGGGCACGCACTGATTACCACTGGACTTTCTTCCTTCCCAACAATATCTCTTTTGTATGGAAAGAAGGGCAACCCCTCGCACTCTCAAGACTCCACGTCGTGTTTTTATTAAGAACTCGAAAGTCTTTTCAGCATTGGCGCACCTTGAGGCCTCCCAAGCGCTTGCCATCCAGATGTCACAGTCTAACACAGAACGGCCTACCCAACCTCCAGGGAAAGTGACCACGAAACGCCTCAAAAAAGACCCTCCATCACCGTCTGGGTCCACATCGGCTGTCTCCATGGAGTTGCTATTAGAAGAGATCCGTGCCCTCAAGCCGTTTATGGAAGAGACCAATTCGAAACTGCAGGTTCTTACTGATAATTGGTCTCAGATGGATGCTAGGGTGACTAATGTAGAACATTCTCTCACATCTCTTCAGGAGTCATCCTCTAAGGTGTCACACATGCAGTCTCAGATTTCCTCTCTCCAAAAACAAGTCAAAGAATTGGAGAACCGAAACAGGCGCAATAACCTTCGACTCTACGGCCTGGCGGAGAATTGTGAAGGGACTGACCCCATTGCCTTTTTCAAATCATTTCTACCCAAGCTTCTTCATCTGCCTGAAGGTACAACACTTAACATCCAGCGTGCACATAGGCTAGGTCGCCTCCCTTCTACTCCTTCCCCCTCTTCACGGCCAAGAGGTGGTTAGAGGCGACAGACCCGAGAGCAGAGGATGGCCCGGGACCAGGGTTCGATTCCCGGCGCGGCAGGTTTCTGGACCAGGGTCAGCGGACTCGATAATTCTCTCGCCTCGGTGCCCACTCTGATCAGCGATCACACTCGGCAACTCTGGGCATTAGCTTGCCTCATCTTCACTAACGGCCCCACCAGACCGCCGGGGATGCCTGGTCTCACCCTGGAGATACCCATTAAGGGACCATCTCTCAGGGAAGCCAGGAAGGGTTTCGCAGCGGTCGAAGCGCCTTGGGACCCTACGGGTAAGTAGTGCGCTATATAAATGCCTATACATTACATTTACATTTACATCATGTACTTTTTAGAATATACTGACCTGCTCAAAGTCATCTCAGCGGCCCGTGCCTCACCTCGTCTTCAGTGGTCAGGTTCCAACCTCTTCTTCGCACAGAACTACGCCAAGGCCACAGCCAGTCGCCGCAAAGCCTTTTTGGATATGCGACCAGAATTTCGTGCCATTGGAGCCAGATACGGCCTTTTCCACCCCTGCCTATTCAGAGAGACCTACAACAACAAAACTACGACATATGAGGATCCGGTTCGCCTTCGAAGCTTTTTGAACGCAACCCAAGCCTCTGATATGGACTTTTCCAGCTCCTCGTCAGCTTTCCCGCCATGATTCCTGCGTGACGCAGCACTGAAGTTTCAATTAATCTGCATGCTTATCATGCACTGTTGAATGTATTACTGTTTGTTTATGCCACGTTTTCCAACGTTTCTGGTTTTCCTGTTCCCCCCCTCACTCTCCGTCATTTTTCTTGTATCCCTGTTCGTTAGTTAGTATTGCTCACTACTATTTCCTTACACACCTTCTTGTCATTCATTATTGTTTTGTTCTTATCTTCTTTCATTCGTCTCATTCATTATTGTTTTTCCTCCCTTCTCCTTGCAGGTTTTACAATACGTATGGCGTCTTTCCCCCGACCTGTTGTTCCGTTTGCATTGGACGCTTGCTTCCTTTGCCTGGCGCTCCCCCCTCATCCATTTTCTCGCGTATCTTCCCCCTGGTGATCAACCCTCCCCATCTCTACCCTTCGTAAGTATGTTTTCCCTTTCATCCCGGTTGTTCACTTTCCTTCTTGTATCTTTTTCACTTTTAAGTTCCCCAATTTCCTTTGTTTCACAGGTGTCTCTTTCTCTTGTCTTTCGAATACTCTTCTATTACCATCTTCTTCCTATCATTCTAACTACTTCTTGGACTACCTTCTCATCCTTTGCACATCGATCACTTCTATTTTCCTTTTCCTCACCCTATTTCCTCTTTCCTCATTCTTTTACTCATTATTATACTGCATTGACTTTCATCGACTTTCTTATTCTCCTTGGCTTTTTTACTCTTCTGGGTCCCCTTTGCACCTCCTTTTCTACCTCTGTTTTCTTCCTCTTCTCTGATATGATATGTCTCTGAAGGTAATCACATGGAATGTTAAGGGCGTCAACTCCCCTATCAAGCGACAAAGAATTTTATCTCATCTTTCACGTTTGAATGTGGACATTGCTTTTTTACAAGAAACCCATTTATCTGCTGAAGAATCTGTCAAATTGAAGAGAAGCTGGGTGGGTGATGTTTATTATTCTCCTGGGGATGGTAAACGTAATGGTGTTGCTATTTTATGTCACAAAGCTCTTTCTCATTCCCTGCTTGCTCAGGAATCAGATGCTGAAGGTCGATGGATATATGCCAAGCTCTCTATCAAGAATGTTCCAATTTCTCTCCTTAATGTTTATGCCCCTACCACTGGTGATCCCACTTTCTGGCACTCATTCTCCCAGCATATCACCAGATTCATTGATGATAATTTTATACTGGCAGGAGATTGCAATCAGCCCCTAGATCCCTTTCTAGATAGGAACTCCAAAGCACACTTCATCCCTAACAAATCTCATAAATCCTTCTCTCAAGCTATTTCCCAAAACAAACTCACTGATGCTTGGCGTTTATGTAACCCAGAACTTCAGGAATTTACTTTCTATTCTCCATGTCACCATTCCCAATCCCGAATTGATTACATTTTTGTTACCCACAACATTGCCCAAACTCTCACTCATGCGGAAATTGGTCCAATTTTACTTTCTGACCATGCCCCCACATTAGTTCAATTGGACATCTTACCCAAATCAATAGGCCCTAAACGCTGGCGTTTCAACAATTCTCTCCTCCTAGACCCTAAATTTACTACCTCCTTCACTTCCTTCTCCCATGAATTTTTCTCCCTCAACGATGATTCCCCTGTCCCCAAACACACCATTTGGGATGCCTTTAAGGCGGCGGCAAGAGATTTCATCATTGGCTTTGTTGCTAAGAAACGTAGGGCTGCTCGCGATTCTACTAAGGCTATCCTTCTGGACATTAAGAAATTGGAGCATTCTTATTTTACTTCCCGCTCACAGCAAACTCTAACTGCCCTAGTTAGTGCTAAGATGAAATTTAACAAAAAATCTACAGACGATGCATCCTTGTACTTATTGAAATCTAGTGCCAAGTTCTATGGAGGCAAAAATAAGGCGGGCAAGATCTTAGCCAATTATCTCAAGGTGAAACACAATAAATTAAACATTGAATCAATCTACGACGCCAATTCAAATCTCAAACACACAGACGCAGACATCCTTACTGAATTCTCTACCTTCTACAAGACCTTATACTCTTCTGAAACTCAGCCTTCTTCCCACTCTTTAGACACATTTTTCTCCTCCATTCAAAAACCGTCTCACTTTCCACTTGACCTCTCTCACTTAGAACTTGATATATCCCAACAAGAACTACTCAAAGCGCTTCAAACCCTCCAAAAAGACAAGGCCCCTGGGCCGGACGGCTTTACAGTAGAATTTTTTCTCCACTTTTCAAAGCTCCTCATCCCCAGACTCCATTCCCTTATTGGCACCTTCCTTTCCTTAGGTTCCTCCTCGGGCTCTTTTTCAGACGCTCATATTTGCCTCATACCCAAGGAGGGGAAGGATCCTCAACATTGCAAAAATTATAGGCCAATTTCTTTGGTCAATATTGACTATAAAATATTTGCAAAGTCTCTTGCGGCACGCCTTGATCTCCTTCTCCCAGATCTTTTGGGTGAGGAACAGTCGGGCTTTGTCAAAGGTCGCTTTATCACAGATAACACCAGGCTCCTCTTCAATATTCTCTCTAAATCTCGCCTTTTACCTCATCCCCTTGCGGCCATTGCTCTGGATGCTGAAAAGGCGTTTGATAGGGTTGAATGGACCTATCTATTTCACACTCTCCGTTGGTTTGGTTTCGGTCCTGTTTTTATATCCTTATTTTCGCTACTTTACTCTAACCCACGTGCAGCGGTTTGTGCCAATGGTCAAATATCTTCTTTTTTTGATTTAAAAAGAGGTGTTCGCCAAGGCTGCCCCTTATCCCCCTTTCTCTTTAATTTGGCCTTAGAACCCTTCCTCTCCAAGCTCCGTCAAAACCCCTCCATCCAAGGTTTCCAACTGTCAGACTCCCACATCAAACTAGCCGCTTATGCGGATGACATTTTGCTATTTGTTTCCAACCCCTCTGTTTCAATTCCCGCCTTTCTCACTGAAGTCCACGCCTATTCCCAAATATCTGGCTATAAACTCAATAACGATAAATGTGAGATCTTACCCTTAACTAAATTCACATTCAAACCCGATTTTGCCGCCTCTAATTTCACGTGGAAACCCTCCAATATCAAGTACCTTGGAATGCACATTACCCCTACCATCCCAGACACTGTTTCCTTGTGCATGTCCAAATGCATTCAAAAATTAACGGATCTCACATCCAAGTGGCACCCCCTTTACCTATCCTGGTGGGGTCGCCTTGACACTATTAAAATGATGTTGTCTCCCATTGTTCTCTACACCCTCTCCAATATTCCGGTCCCTGTCCCCTCCAAATTTTTCAAAAAGATCAACTCTACTCTAATGTCCTTTCTTTGGAATAAAAAGAAGCCACGAATGTCTCTAGCACGTCTGATTCGTCCCAAATCAGAAGGTGGGGCTAACTTTCCTGACTTCCCAGCCTACCACAAAGCGTTCCAGTTGAGGCAAGCCTCTTTTTGGCTACAAGACCCTGACACCCCATGTCCTTTATGGGCCAAATTTGAACACCTCCTTCTTTCTCCCTTCTCCTTTGCTGAATACCTCTCCTTCTCTCGCAAACCCACCTCTATCTCCACTCCGATTCATAAATTTACCACTAAATTACTCCTTTCTTCCACTCACTCACCTCCTACTACCATTGCTGATTTCCTTTCCTCCCCCATATGGCATAACACGTCCTTACTCATCCGTGACAGACCCTTTTTTTGGAAAACTTGGCATACTCGAGGTCTTCAGTGGATCTCCCAACTTTTTTCTCACTCCTCTTTCTTATCTTTTGACACCCTTCGCTCCCTCTATGATTTACCCACTTCCTTTGCACGCAAATACCAATTGCTTAAAAACACAGTCCTGACGAAATACAATGGCCTCTCTCAGCCCTGCCCCCCTCCTGCTTCATCCACTCCCACTTCCACACTACATTCCTTCCTACGCAATACACCAAACGCTGCTGCTATTTACAAATTCCTTCACGCTGGTGAGACTCCAAGACCTAAATCTAAAGTGGAAGAGTCCTGGGAGCATGATTTGTCTGTTTCTTGGTCGATTTCCTTCTGGGATAAAATATGGACCAAACTTCGCAAATCTTCCAGAGCAGCAACCCTCACTCAGACTTTGTTTTTTATTTACAACAGACTCCTTTTCACACCCTCTGACCTTCACAAACACTTTCCTAATACCCCCCACACATGCTGGTCTTGTTCGTCACCATAAGCTAATTTATTTCATATGTTATTTTTATGCACTCATGTTCGTAGTTTTTGGTTACAGGTTTGGGCTCAAATTAATTTAATCTTCCACACCTCTATCCCTTTCTCTCACACGCATATTTTTATGGGTAGCCTCTCCCCTTGCTGGGATGACGTTGATCTAAAACCCCAGATTGCTGACCTATTACTTGCCGCTGCCTTCCAACAAATAACGGTCAACTGGAAAGACTTCTCCAAAATTTCCTTCAAGGCGTGGTGGTTTAATGTATGCCATAACCATAGACTCGATACTGCTCATGTTTTCCCGGCATGTATGGCCACTAAACGCATGGACCTATGGACTCCCGTCACACTTTATCTGGACGCATGTAGCAAACGCTTGTTTCACCCTCCGCCTCCACAACAGGAAGTCCCTAAACCTCCTTAATCGCTCGATACATTCCACTTATCCTCCATTGTACCATTTTTTTTTAATTCTTTCCATTGTTCTCATGCTTTTCATATTTTGTGCTTAACGTATTTTCTCTTTTGCCTTTTCCTTTTCTCTCATCTTGTACCCAGATTTCTTTTATTATAATGCTTGCATTTGTATGATTGTATTATTCTGCTCAGAATCTTTAATTTGACATCACATTGTACTTTGTTTTGACACCTGGTTTTCTCTCTTATTATTATCAAATAAAATTTTCTTGAACTTAAAAAGGAACACCAAGCGGCAGAAAATACATTTCAATTGCTGCTGGACAACAACGCTCTCTGAATCTGTGTGTATGTCAGGGGAACGAGGAGGTGTGCTCGTACCCTGTAGAGTGGCCTCCCTTGCACTTATTGGAGCAGGAAGGTCGCCCTTGCCCCAGTGATGTAGTTGTGTGTGCGGGACGGAAGAGGGCAGTTTTTCCGGACGCATAATTCTAAGGAGCGCACCATTTTTAAAGAAAAGTGGATGGATACTGAGTGTCCTGAAGGACATGTTCTAGTGCTCAAGAGTATGATGTGTTACACTATACACCTACCCAGCACAGGGGTCACCGGTCTGTTCCGGTACCCTAATCCCTGTGTCTGCGAGCCTTGTTCATCAGCATGAGGGCCCGCTGCCTTGCCTTGAGGAATTTGTCAGGGCACTGATGACATATTACTGGATGTGGTAGAATTCCTTGCCAGGTATGCAGTTGTTTTTTGGGTGTTATTTTTAACAGCCTGGGATATGTTTAGCAGAGCACATTAAGCAGATTAGCCAGGGCAGGAGCAGGCCAATGGGGAGAATGTTGGAGTGGGGATAACACTGATCTCTGCCACCTAACTTCTGTTGTTTTATCATCCGGAAGGGGTGGGCCTAAGGAAGGAATCCAGCATCTTCCTCCCACATTAACTTATTTAGGTACCCAGGGGCCAATGCCAGCAAGGTCAGATGGATCTAGTAGCGCGCACTACTCATTTGGAAGAAGGAGTTGAATCTGCCAGAGCAGGAACAGCCCACAAGTCTTTGTGTGTGTGGTGGTGTGCTTTTTTAATTCTCTGGCTGACTTGCTGATTCATGAGTCAGTTCAATCCATGAATCTCCCCATTGGCTCGCACTTCCAGTGCCTGTGCTGTGCCCTTGTCGCGGAGTCGCTAGGCCCTTAGTAATGGACCGAGATCGGAGGTTGACGTCAAGAAGAGCAACGAGTCAATGTATGTATATTACTGTGCGAATATATGTTATTTTCCAAGTAAGTGGAGGGGGAGTAGTGTCCCCACATGCAGGATTTTAATGTATATTATTATGGTTCATCCACTCGCTGCAAGTAGTCAGGCTGGCGAGGGTGCCTTGATTGTCTGTAAACCAACCATTTTGGCCTCACATATACAATAATAAACAAAGGGGGGTCTGATTAAAACAGTATTTTCCTAGGATCACACAATTTGGTCAAACATGGATGCTGGGATTGATCTCACATAAGGTGACTTCAAAATTAAAAACAAGCATTGACTTAGCCAATAGGTCTCGCCTTTGGGACCTTATAAGTGTTTAGCCATGCAACACTTGATGTTGTTGCACCAAGGATATTGTGCTAGATAACTAAACACTTATAAGGTCCCAAAGGTGAGACCTATTGGCTATGCCAGTACTTGTTTTTTTTCTTTTTTCTGGATCCTTGGGGGGGGGGGGGGCACTTAAGTGGGTGACACTGCTTCGCTCTGATGAAGTAGCCGCCCTCTGGTCAGCAGATGCATTCTGGGAGTTGCAGTGTAGTTTTCTTTCGTTTAACTAATTGGACTGATGGGCGTAGGAAGTGTGGGGGACGCAGGGGATATATCCCCCCCAAGATTTTGGAGTGGGGGGGACACGGGGGACATGGGTGGGGGTGACGAGGGGACAAAAGAATTTCTCCTCTCTCTCCTGTCTGTGGCAGGGCCATTAGCGCGTGAAAGCGCTACCTAATGGGCCTGCACTTGACCTGCCTGGAGTCAAAGAGGCCCCCCGCCCTCTGCCCTTTGTTATACTGCAGGAAGGCTCGGCATCCTGGGAAGGGCAGAGAAGGGGAAAAAACTGTCTCTTTCCTTCATACCCATTTCTGTCTCTGTCTCGCTCCTCAAGTTCTGATTTCAAGAGCTCTCATGTACTCTCGCTTGCATCTCCTTTTCTTAATTTGTTTCTCTGTGAAATGGATCCGAAATAGGCGGACACTTTGGCTAGATATTTCCTCATTTACGGACCGTTTTATAATCCCAAAGAAAAACCTCGGGACGGAGAGAAAAAAAATGAAATACCCAAATTAAGCAATACAGAGTGGTCAGCAGACAGGCCAGATTGGTATTTACATCCACACATATTAAAACCACTGTACAGAGTTTGCCAGTGAAAGCGCTTTCTTTTTTTCTTCTTTCTTTGAACAACATTGTTTTCCCAGGGTGGGGAAGTGCACTATTCCTAAAGGGACTGCAATACCTGGTTGATGGGTGAAGTGGAAATGTTTAATACAATCGTTTTCAACTGTTTTAATTATTTCAGCTTATAAAATGTGTACTGCGGCTCTGTGTTCGTGGATGTGATTTTTTTTTAAACCAAACTACTTACATTTTGAAAGGATATAAGCAATGGACATTGAAAAGGGTCCCTTCCTGGTCCTTTAGCCATGTCCTGAATTTTTCAGGAAAAATCACTTACTGATTTCTGAATAATGAGTTTAAAACTGTTAAGGTAACCATGTTGTTCCTGAATACATTTCACATGATTTGCTTATTCTTGCATTCCTTATGAGTGTTTGCTTTTTTCAGGGTGTTCTTCAGTTTTTTTTCAGGCTGTATTTTACTGTTGTCTAGTGCATAATTTGAATTTAGTTGCAGCACAATTGAGTTGTAGCTGAAGGCAGTGCAAATTTCTCTCAGTGGGGCACTATGGTGTTCAGTGTGGGAGAGGATGTGGCACTCTGGCCAGAGCTGCTGAATTTGGAACTGGCGCACCATTTTCAGCCTTCATGACCAGTCAAACAGACCGCACTCCTGACCGAGCTCATTCCGATGCTACACCTTAGGAGGACCGATAGACCTTAGAAGCCCTGGTGTCTTAGCACCCGCAGGTGGACCCTAACGGTGGCAAGTGTGAGCTAACCTTCAAGGCTTGTCCACCACAATCCATACTGCAGTTCACCTCCAGTCTTGCGAGCAGGCATACGAAGAAGTACACCCTAGATTGACAGTGACTGTCACTGAGGTCACAAGATCCTTGAGGCCAGTCCACCGCATCCATTGATACCTCCATTGGCCTTTTTCAGCAGTAGAGGTGCAACTTACCAGGGGTTGGCAATGTAGGATTTACATGCACACCAAACTTAGGGGTGATTATAATGGAGGTGGAACCGCCACATCACCCCATCAGTAGCGGTCCCACCGCCATCGGTGGCTGCATCTACGCCAACCATATTACAATGGCAGGTGGTTTCCTGGTGGTTGGAAAGACCAACCGCCATGCACCCGACTGGCTCCTTGAGCCCGCCAGTGCGGCGGAGGGGCTCGTGGTTCCTACAATGCTGGTGGTACCTACCAGGCACCACAGTAAGGATTACGATACCCCTTACCCGCCAGCCTATCCATGGCAGTTCACCCACCATGACATTTTGGTGGAAAGGGACATTGAAGGGCCATAGCGGGCCCCTTTCCCCCCCGGCCCCAGACATGGGATCTAATAAGCCCCCCTGCATATCATTGCACCATGTGGCAGGCACCGCATTGTGCCTGCCACATAGTGCAGTGATATATGTATCATGTCAGTTTTTACATTGCGGCAGATGATGCAGCCAGCAGCACCTGCTGCAATGTAAAAGATAGGCACGGCGAACGCCATAGTGGCGGTCGCATTGTAATGCTTATCATGGGGCCGCCACCTTGAAGTCCAGTGGTCCCATTGCCAATTCGATGGTGGACGGACTGAAGTCCGCCTGCCTTCGTAATCAGCCCCTAAGTTTGCAAACTTCATGGTCTATGCTTCATGCACAAACACTTTTAACATGTGCAGCCTTCTTTCGGGCCACTGGAGTTATGCAGCAATGGAGGTCAAAATTATGTTGAAGTATTGACTAAATGATGCAACAATAAAAAGGCTGCAGTGTGATGCAGTGCATTTTATGATACTTTATTATTTTAATATATATATACATACTAACAGCCTCTGCAAAGCTTTTGCCTCATTAGTGCCTGTGTAACATACAAATGCAGCAGAGGAAAAGGTGACCAGTCAACCTTTGCAAAGGGCCCTGCACTTCACAGAACATAAGTCACATATATTTTAGTAATTTTTGATCCGTTTGAGCTACAAAATTGTTTTGGGTCAAATTGTTAGATTATGCAGGAGATGATGTATTATGTGGCAAATATGATAAATTCTCTCACACATGGGAGGGGAGAGGGTCTACACACAACTCTACCACCCGAACCCCCTAAAGTAAATATAATATACATGAAGAGGGGTGGAGAGGAAAGAAAAACATATAACAAAGTGCACAAGCAGTGACACGGTTGTGTACTATGAAAAACTGCCCTCACTCACACACAATGTGTGTGACATGCTTCATCATGGAAATAAATAGCATTCACAACTGTCAACAAGGCCAAATGTTGCCTATACTGCAGTGTTTCAAAACAACCTATTTATACCTGTCTAGAGGGGTGCATAGCTATGTAGACATGGATACATGTCGTGATTCTGGCATTTCTGCATTTGTGAATCTCCGTTTGTTTTATGACATAGGTTGTGTTCTTTGGAACTCCTCCCCCCAGACGTCAGGTCGAGTTTAATCTCCTAATAAACTCGGTGAGTTGGTAATATTTTTAATGAACAAGGAGGATACATCCATACACATATATATGGGCACATATCATGGATTACGAAAAGATCATGAAGTCACCTAGTGGAGATTATAATCTTCCTGTGAGAGCCATTTACAATATGTTTGGTATTTTAAAAGTTTAGTGGGACACTCTTTTTTTATCAATTTTTGTAACAATTGGTTTAAGGTAGGGTCAACTGACTGGCTAGCCGTTGCCTGTGGGTTTGAAATAAAGAAATATATTTAAGATGGAGGGGCATTACGCAAGACGAGTGAATACGTTGTTTTGAAACACTGCAGTATAGGCAACATTTGGCCTTGTTGACAGTTGTGAATGCTATTTATTTCCTTGCAGTACATGTCATCCGTGTTGGCGGAATTCCCTCCACATGGACCTAATTGATTGAGAAATCTACTAGTACCTCTATAGCACCAGACTAAGGTAAGGGGGTTACTATATGAAACTGGGACAGCCAGACGTCCTGAAGAAGACCGATGTGACCAACCATTTGAGGGCACTTTGAGGGCACGCTTTGGTTGAAACATGTTGACATTAGCAGTAAAGGAGGGGTGTTAGGGGTTCCTAATTTCCTACTTTAACACCACCATCCGTAAATCAGTTTTAATCCTGTCCTTGGAACCTACCAATAAAGTTAAATTGGGTATCCAGGAGCCAGTTTTAACTTCACTATTTTTGACTGCACTTTTTGTTCTGTCACAGTACCCCGTCCTGGATTGTCTTTTCCTGTTGTGAACATTGTCACTTTCAGTTTTGTGTTGCACATTGTCCTTGTATTTTATGTTTCCCCTCCCTATGCTCCGCCCTGAGCGTGGCTACGCCTGGGGGTTGCAGCAGACCCGATGATGAAGCATGTTACACACATTGTGTGTGAGTGAGGGCAGTTTTTCATAATACACAACTGTGTCACTGCTTGTAAGCTTTGTTATATGTTTTTCTTTCCTCTCCACCCCTCTTCATGTATAATATTGCAAATATTATACAGCCATAGTTAAGTGGAAAACATTTTTGCACTTAACTTAATTTTTCCCCAGCATTGTAGTTGATCAATTTATAAGTTCCATGAACCCAAAAGTCGAGTTTGGGCACAATTTGCATTTTAACAACAGTCCTACAACACAGGGCTACTTTTAAACTGACCTCAGGCTTCAGCAGTGCACACATGCAAACGCGGGAAGGGCTGCTGGCCTCTAAATTGCCATGCCCTATTATATTCTAGGGATTTAAAGGTAGTTCTAATCTCCCTGCCCTATTATGAACTAGGGCCTTATAGGAGAGGTCATGCCAATCATAGGGGTACCCTAATCCATAGTGCACCCTAGTGTATGTAGGTGTTTCACAGTATCTTTAAGTGTCTCTTTCAGAATAGCACTGGCCCTGTGCCTGTTCAGGCAGAGGCCAGGTTCAGTCAGAGTCAGGTACCACCACTACCAGTCAGCAAAACGTTAGGGAGTGCCCAGGGCACAGGATGGCTTTGCAACACTAAAGAAGCACAAACTCAGAATTTAAAACATAACACCATGGTTGGAGGGTTCTCTTTAATAATCAGAATTGATTTCTATCATAATGAACCCATTTTCCAACTTTAGGATAAGGAAACACTGGAGAAAAATCATAATGTTCTAATCTATACCTTGAAGTTTTCATGCAGCTCTTTGATGTTGGTTAATAGCTCACTGTTCAATGTTAGGATTTTAACTTATAAACTGCAAATACCAAAATAATCTCCCAGACAAAAGCAGTAACTCACTGACCAATTTACATGATATGCATTTTGTGATCTGCGTGCTACACATTCTTTGCAGCAGGCATATTAACCCACTGTGTCTACCTTACCAAGAGTCAAAACTTCCACTAGACAAACCTCCAATCTGTCTCAATAAAGAACATTAATCACCATAGTTATCTTCACATTTTTATTGTTGCCTGAAAATTGCTGGAGATCAGGAATGCAGCAGCAGGTACTTTTCAAATCATAATGCACTTGCAAACACGCCCCTACCCTAAGTCATCGACCTATGTTTGCTTGGTGCAGCAAGCTTCATATAAATGGTTCTTTAACATTTGGTCTGATTACTATATGAATGTAAATATCAATAAAGCATACATGAAAACTGTGAAAACATGCCTGCTTTTCTCAATATTTCATTTTGAAAGTATGCGATTGTATTTGTTTAAGGGACGGTGATTTGTATAGGGTCACTGGAAAGTCCACAAGGTTGTCCCTGTCCCCCCCAGAATTTTAGTGTCTCCTACGCCCTTGAGACTGACAGCTGATAGAAATGATTTGCAAGTGAAAAGCTCAGAACTGGAAGCAGTGTATGCGATGACGTGGAGTTGGGTGGCCACCCTAATGATAATGCACTCAAGTTCCTCAGTTCTCTGCTTGAGTAGCTCGTCTAGTCCAGGTTTCCGCTTTGCATTTTGTGACATATGGTCCCGTTTTATCCCACAAAACTATAAAAACTATGAGTCCCAGAATGCAATGCTCACACTGCACTGAACAAACTACTCACAGCATGGACCTAGGAAACTTGGGAGCTCAGTGAGGATGTTACATCTTCTGATGGAATCGTGTGCTCGTAATAATATCTGATAGCATCCCAGGCATTAGATACCGGAAGGTTGTTTGAATGGGATCGTCTGTTTTCAGAAATGCTTTAAATAGAAAAACGATTAAAAAAAATAGTAACTCGCTTCATGTTATTTTCACGAATATTGGTAACACTCAAAGACGCGCTAGCGCAAAGCACGACGATTCATGCCCCAGCCCTGTGTTCCCTGGGTCGCACTATGAGAATGCCGGAGGAGGGGAGCTTCGAACGCTCATTTCCTCCCACTGCAGGCTACCAATCAGCCCCACAATGCCTGAAAATCCAGTCGGTGGGAAGGTGGCCGCTGAAATCTGCATTCCTTTTCTCTCACACTGCGTGCAAGGCCGAAATGTGCATTCAGCTCAGTGGAGAGTCCCGCTGGAACAGCTGACCTCTTAACACCAGACAAGTGGTCAATTAGCTGATAAAATGAGGTTCCTCTTTAGTTGTGTAGATCACGGAGAGGGGGCGGGAGCGGGGGAGGCTGCTCCACAGGTGATCTAAGCCAGCAGTGAGGAGGCTGGGCTGAGAGGAAAATCTGGAAGAGGACGCAGTGCATGGAATTAGGAGAGTTGGTCATATCCGGCTGCAAGACGTGCCACCCTAACTCTAGCTAAAGGTAGCTCGTTGAGTTAATGCGTCTGCTCCGGACATCCGGGTATAACGTGTATTCCCTTGGTTTAAATCCTTGCAGAGGGAGGTTGGCTGTCCTTTTCGGCGTTCGAGGGTTCTAACCTTCTTTCTTTTCAGCTTTTAAGATCTCAAACAACCAGTGGAATAAAATGGGAGGTAGTATTGTACACTTGCAAATGTGTTCGATAAAACAGATATCGTATAGTCCGAGTTATTCACTGCGCTCCTCATGTCCGGACTGGCACTCCCGACTGTTCGGCATTTCAGTTTGCTCTCAGATTTTAAAATTGCAAAATGGGAGGATTTGCCAAGTACCTCAACCACAATTACCATTATTTTGGTTATAAAAGACAGTTTCTTCCCCAAACAAATACAGGTATTGAAAAAGTTAACTGCTCTTTCTTGATTCTTAATCATTCCTATGTGATTTTTTTTATGCACACTTTGCAGTCTGGTACTTTTAATTCTGTTTCCTCGGCAATGGATTTTTGACAACAAACCAAAGAATTCAAAGAGAATAGGAAGGTTCTGAGGCCTACTGGCGTATGAAATTGGGAAGCTTGAGATTTTAGATTAAAAGAGGTACTCTTACATGGGCCATCCAGAGCACAGAGAAAACAAGCGCTCGCCATTGCCTTGTCCTCCCCGTGACCCCGTACGCCTCTGAGCTCCAAGCCTGCATCACAGCTAAACAAGCAGATAAGAAAAGTCTTCACGACAGCCATGAAGCAGGCGAGGAAGTCCACCAAGAAGCCAAAGGGAGGCAACGAAAAACCCTCATTCCCAATAAGAAGCCAGCATTTACCATAAACGCTAACGCTACCCAATGGAAATGAGGAGCGGGGCTCGAGCCCCCTTCTCAAAACTGACTTGTTCACTATAGGTTTTTGCAGGCGAGGAGTGCATGCGCGCTCCGCCAGGGGAGACCTAAAAACAGCATATTTCTTTAACATGCAAATCCGTGTTACCTTAGTACATCGGATTATATATGTGAATTAAGAATTTATTTTTAAAAGTAAATTTTTTAAACATGAACTGAGAAACATTCCTGTCCCGCCATGATGACAATAACATCATTAAACTAAAAGGCATATGCGATAACAAACAGTCTATGTGTGGTGATGTTTACATAGATGTTATCTTTTAAGTTTAGTGGTGAGCCCGGACACTGGGACAAGGTGTTGGGAGAAGGTGTAAGCAGAGAGGCAAATACAACCAGAGCCGCCCAGTTTGGAACTAGAGAACCAAGTTCTGAGTCTCTGTATTGTCTCAACAGCCTGTAATTCTATGTCAGGACCGGAGGCTTCGGATTATGCTTATATCTTCCTTCGCTTTATTCCTTAACAAAAACACAGCAGCTCAGGAAAACATTAACACAATGCTCAAAGTAACACAGAGCATACAATCATAAGATTTCTAAGTCCCAAAAACTACAAGTCCCATGAGGTTAGCCCTGGCACTCCAAACGTAGTCCTTCCACTATGTCCGCTACCAGGTAGAAAGCCAGTCCTTCCTTGAACTTCCTCCTCTTTCTTCGCTGCTCACGCAGCCAGTTTACTGCTCTTGGTGTTTTTTTCAGTGTACGATTTAATGTTGTGTGATTAGAGAGATTAATGCTCTAGCGCTTGTTGGGGGCTCGTTGCTTTGTTGTTTACTTTGCAGAGCCCTCTCCGCGGGAGCATTTTTACGCTCCTTTCGCGGTTTTTCCCCGAGTGTTATTGCGGTGCGGAAGACGCCCACCAAAGGGCGCTCGAACGTCTCGCTGGCTCCTCGGCGCTCTCCTCACCCTGTGAGAAGCGCGGAGGAGTCAGCCAGCGTCGGAGCCTTGCCCTCTCCACCCCTTCACGCCCGGGTCTACTGGGTCTGTATTCTGCCCAGTAAAAGCTTTGACGCCCTCTTGGAGGGTCTGTATAGCGGATTTTGACCACGAGGAACGCCGGAAGGTGAGTTTGCACTGTGATATTTCAGAGTGTGGTGAACGCGCTGTGGGGGTGGTTTGGACCCAGTCCTGTGGAGGGTCTGCGCGTTTTGAGGGTCCCAGTGCAGCCCCGATTGCCAGCTACCTTGGCGCAAACATTAATTGCAGCCCTTGGGACTGCCCAAAACACCCGGTGGAGTAAGGCAGCATTGTGATCCTCCCTAACTATTGAATAAGGGCTATTATGGAGGAGGATAACTATTTTGAGGAGTCTCACTCCTACCTCCAGGATGATGAGTTTTATCAGGCGGTTGACAATTCAATCTACCGCTGCGTGACTGAGGTGGTGGGGCCCATGGAGGACTGCCTCTCAGCGCGTATTGTGGAGGAATGCAAGAAATTGGCGTCTGCCCATTTGCAAGGACCTACTAACCTCCCGGGGCCCTCGTCTGAGGGTCCGCCAGCCCCCAAAAAGCTGTGCAAGGAGGGGGCTCCATCGGGGGCACAGGGGGTGGACAGAGACGCATTTGAGCGTCTCAGGGACGCTTTTTTGGCTAAAGCGTCTTCTGCCCCTCCTGCGCCGCTTTCGGGCCCTGACCCTTCATTGTACCCGGGGACCGCTCCTCCGTCTCCGGGGCTGTCCTCCCCCGACACGGACGACGACGGGGAGTCTGAGCGCTCTTGGCGCCCCACGGGCTCAACCGTGGACTTACCCCGGGATGTTTCGGGCATGTTGGACCCGGATGAGATCGTGCATCCGCGGTCCGCGGCTTGGACACCGGGTGAGACCGTGGCGAAGTTCGTGTTGGGTCGCCTGCGCAAACCCTTAGAGAAGGAAGCTAGGGGTTGCCTGCGGGGTGAATGTCCGAGGCCCACTCTGGAGGGCAAGGTGGCCATGACACCAGAGTTAGATGCAAAAATGGCCACTTTCTTAGCAAAGTTTATGAAAGGCCCGCGCAAAGGCATCGACCACTCCTGGCGGTCATGCCAGGATAAGCTGCTTGACGCGGTCGGGCCCACCACAAAGATCCTTGACATGGCGGAGGAGGCAAAAGCTAACGGTACCGTTATTTCCCCTGAAGTTTTGTCTAACTGGGCCCAGAGAGTGATAATTTTCCTTGGAAATGCTAATTGCGCCCTTTCCACGGAGCGTAGGAGGTCCCTGCTCATCAAACTGGACCCCAAATTGGGAGACTTAGCTTCTTCAGAAGCGGGTGCGGTGGCCCAGGGAGGCCTCTTTGGAGAACCCTTCATCAGAGAGTTAGGTAAATTTGTGTCCACGTTTACCTCGTTGGACAAGGCACAGTCCAGCATTAAGCGCGTTTTCCAACAGCGTTTTTCTGGAGGGGCCGGTCGCGGCAGGGGCCGCGCGACCGGCCGTGGGCAGAATGCTAATAACAGAGGTCAAGGCTCCGGCAGAGGGCAATACCAGACCTCTGCCAACTTCAACAACTTCTATGCCACAAGAGGACAGCGCTTTGGCGGCAGAGGTTTCCGCAGGAATCCAGGACCCAACAATCCCAATGGTGAGTGTCCGCTCTTTGGATCACGTCCCCATAGGTGGGAGACTGGCAACCTTTTACGAGGAATGGGCGTCGCTTACTGCCGACGCGTGGGTGTTGCAAACCGTCCGTGGTTTTCACATAGAGGTCTACGATCAACCATTTCAGGAATGTTTACCACGGCCAATTGTGTTTTCAGAACCCGACGCGCTCTTGATCGACGGAGAGGTCGAAGACTAGCTGCGCAAGGGAGCCATCCGTCGATCAACGCGCCATCCCGCTGGTTTCATCAGCAATGTGTTCCTGGTGGACAAAACGGATGGGGGCAAACGCCCGGTGATCAACCTCAGAGAATTCAACGGGTGGCTAGTCTACCGGCATTTCAAGATGGAGGGGATCCACCTCCTTCGAGACGTGCTTCTTCCGCTAGACTGGATGGTGAGGTTGGACCTCAAGGATGCCTATTTGGTGATTCCTATCCATCCTCCGCACCGTCGTTTCCTTCAGTTTTGCTGGAGGGACGCAGTGTTCGAGTTCACCGCCCTTCCATTCAGGCTTTCCTCGGCCCCATGGTGCTTCACGAAGGTGTTGCACCCAGTGGTGGAGTACCTGCCGGTCAGGGTATTCGGATGTTAGTGTACCTAGATGACATCCTTCTGATGGGCCAGTGTCCGGTGGTCTTGGCAGGACAGCTTCAGCAAACCGTTTCGCTTCTGCAACGGCTGGGGTTTGTTGTCAACGGCTCAAAATCGGCTCTGGTACCCACTCAGAAACTTATCTTCCTGGGTTTCGTCATAGACTCAGTCGAGGCTACGCTCAGCCTCCCCTCCATGAAAATCGCCAAGATCAGACATTTGTTGCGGCAGACGATCGCGAAGGATGGGACGTCGTTGCGACAAATAGCCAGGGTGGTGGGACTCCTGTCATCCTCCATCCAGGCGATCTTCCCGGGGCCGTTGCACTACAGAGCGCTTCAGCGCCTCAAGGCCCAACATCTGCGACGGGGCATGACCTACGACCAGATGGTGCCCCTTACGGAGGAAGTGAAAGAGGAAATGTCTTGGTGGCTTACGCACATGGAGGCGTGGAATGGGCGTGCGATCTTCGGATCGGTCCCAGATTTGGTCATCGAGTCCGATGCCAGCAGGACGGGCTGGGGAGCCCGCTGCGGAGACTTCTCCACCGGCGGCATCTGGTCTTCCGACGAGCAACAGTTACATATCAACTGTTTGGAGCTCCTGGCGGAATCCTTTGCGGTGCGTTGCTGGACCAAGGATTTGGCGACAGCCTGCGTCCTACAGAAGATGGACAACGTCTCGGCAGTCTGCTACGTGAACCATCTGGGAGGTCCACGCTCTCGGGCGTTGGCGAATTTGGCAAAGACCTTCTGGGATTATTGTCTCTCCCGTCACATTTCGGTGACAGCGGAATACTTGCCGGGCCATGTCAATCAAGTGGCGGACTGGCATTCCAGGCATCTGCAGGACTCCAGCCAATGGATGTTGGATCCCCAAGTGTTTCAATGGATCTCCGATCTGTGGGGTCCGTTTACGGTGGATCTGCTTGCGTCCCGCCTGGATCACCAGCTCCCGCGGTTTTACAGTTGGAGGCCGGATCCTCTGGCGGAGGCCACGGATGCCTTCCGGCAGGATTGGAGTCAGGGACGGCCTTTTGCTTTTCCCCCGTTCTCGATGGTGGTCCGAACGGCTGCCCAGGTGCGCCGTCAGGGAGCAGACTTGGTGTTGATCACTCCACTTTGGAGATCTCAAGTTTGGTTTCCAGTTCTTCTGGAACTTTCTTGGGATTTTCCAATCCTACTCCCCCAGTTTCCTCACCTCCTGCTGAATCCGAGTCAGGAGCCGCATCCTCTCATCACTCGGAGTTCGCTCCGCCTCATGGCGTGGAGGCTTTCCGGAGCCGTTGGTCGCTCCCGGGCCTTTCGGGATCAGCTAAGGGCCTCCTGTCAAAAGCCTGGGCTGATAGCACGACGAAGCGATACAAATCCGCTTGGCTTAGGTGGATGCGTTGGTGTCTTCGAAGGGACTTGGATCCCCTGGTCGCAGGCCTTGTTCCAATTTTGAATTTCTTAGCTGAATTGGCATCTAAGGGTCTGGCATATAGAACGATCAATGCTATGCGTTCTGCGATTTCTGTGGGACACCAACCTGTAGAAAATTCCCCGGTGGGGGAACATCCTTTTGTTTGTCGGCTCCTGCGAGGTATCCGCCTTTCGTTACCTCCGGAACCCAGGTATTCAGTTCTTTGGGATGTCAACGTGGTTTTGAACCTGTTTCTATCCTGGCCGGCTAATCGTTACTTGTCCTTGAAGGAACTTTCGGCTAAGTTGGCCATGCTTCTATGCCTGGTCTCTTGCAGGCGTGTGTCAGACGTACGCGCCTTGGATGTTTCCGCGCGTGTCTTTTCCCCCGATGGGGTTACTTTCACGGTGGGGCGTCGCACGAAGTCCGCGACTCGATCCATCTCGTACCCGGCATTTGTGGACACCCCGAAATTGTGTGTTGTACATTGCTTGAAAGCTTATGAAGACGTCACTTTGGATATTCGCCCGGCGGGCGAAAGACAATTACTAATTGCCTTGCGTAAACCACACAAAGCAGTCTCCTCCGCCACTATTGCAAGGTGGGTGCGTTGGGTCATGCAAGAAGCAGGCATTGATACAAAGCATTTTGGAGCTCACTCGGCCAGGGGGGCCATGGCCTCTAAGGCTTTTTCAGTGGGAGCTTGGTTGGAGGATCTCATGCGAGCAGCAGATTGGTCCTCGGATTCTACGTTTAAAAGGTTTTTTTTTAAACCAGCAGTGGACCTAGCCCAGTTGGTGGTGAGTAAGCTAGCTTTGAACTAGCATAATCCGAAGCCTCCGGTCCTGACATAGAATCGAAATTTGCCTAGCTTACGTAACGGTAAGTTTCAATTCTATTAAGGACACGGAGGCGAGGATTATCCCACCCAATAGTTCTCCATGGTCAGTACCCACCCGTATGACTGTAAGTAAAGCGTTTTACAAAGTGTTCTATTTCGTAGCTATGTTATGCCAGTTTCATGATCTTCCTCTGTTGCATGTAGTCGGTTGCTTGTAGCACCCCGTTTACGCTGTTGTTTTTCTGCTAGGAAACGATGGCGCCAAACAGGATCAGTGAGATGAAGGTGTAACCTGCGCGGAGAAAGAGGAGGAAGTTCAAGGAAGGACTGTCTTTCTACCTGGTAGCGGACATAGTGGAAGGACTACGTTTGGAGTGCCAGGGCTAACCTCATGGGACTTGTAGTTTTTGGGACTTAGAAATCTTATGATTGTATGCTCTGTGTTACTTTGAGCATTGTGTTAACGTTTTCCTGAGCTGCAGTGTTTTTGCTAAGGAATGAAGCGAAGGAAGATATAAGCATAATCCTCGCCTCCGTGTCCTTTATAGAATTGAAACTTACCGTTACGTAAGCTAGGCAAATTTCGATTCTGGGCAACACATTTAATCTCCTCCTGTGTACAAAATGAGTGTGACAATATGTTATGTAACTGGTGTTCATGTAAAGCTCTGAAATTTATTTGGATAAGTTTGCACTATATGAAAATGCAAAAGAAAAAATCTAGGAGTGTGCACAGTGTCCATGGCCCACATGGAAGAAGGGAAATGGAACCGGTTGGATGTGCCTCAGAACAGTCAGTGAGTCTGTGTGTGGGGGTATTTACATAGATGTTATATTTCACATTTAGTAGTGCCCCGGACAGTTTTTCGAGGTTTTGGGGGAAGGGCATAGTTGGCAGAGAGGCCCTTATTGCTTATAATGCCAGCCTTTAATGCCATTGGCCGCAGTTCCATGTAATGTCTTTTTGAGCTATTTGTTTATCCACAGATAATCAGGCTGGCGATGATGGGGCAGAGTCAATAAGGGTGCATGATACTGACTGTCTGTTCACCAGTCCTTCCACATTAAGGAAGCTATAATGTGCATGAAATGTTATGAGGTACTTAGGTATCCAAGGCACTGAGAACAGATCTAGGATAGACGATTTGGCATTACACCCAGAGCTGGCGAGTTTGCAAGTGGAGAACTCAGGGGCATATTATCAAGGGGGTTTATCTCCGCTTTTTTGGCTTTAAAAGCCAAGAAAGCGGAGATAAAATGATCTCCCTATTACCTATCTGTCGCTAACACCAGTTAGCGACAGCTAGTAGGAGATAGCGACCATCTTGGGCCCCACTTTGCATGTCAGTGATATTTATCACTAATGATATGCAAAGTGGGCGTGCCAAGATGTTAGAGACTGAAAACAGTCGCTAACATCGCTATCTCCTATTACCAACTTTTGGAGATATTTGCGCTAAGGGCGAATATCTCCAAAAGCTAACACCTGCCCTGAGCAGTTCTTAGCCATGTTATCCAATGGGAGGTGGATAACATGGCTAAGAGCATTAGCTCGGTAATGCATGAATATCGCTGACTTTTCAGCGATATTCATGCATTGCGGCGATTTTTATCGCATTTGCGGTAAACCTTGGTAATACCAAGGTTTATTTGCGGTAAAAATCGCCGCAGCTCAGCGGTAAATTTTTGTCTCTAACCAAGCAATAGCGATAATTATCGCTATTGCTTGGTAATATGCCCCTCAGTTCCGATTCTCAGCATCAGCTTAACAGCCTGTGATTCTGGTCAAACTCTCAGTGCCTACAAAATAAATGTGAACTTTTGTAATGTAACTGATGAAAGAAAACATCTAGGAGTCCACCCCTGGAACTTCCTTTCTCTGTTCAAGCTTGCTTGCTGTGCTCGATCATTTTATACTTAAAATGAAAATGTATGCCCACCACTTTCAAAATCCACCAGCTGCCCCTGCCATTAGGGCAATTAGGGGGCAAGTGTGTGTGCCGTTTTTATGTTGCTGTTTGTATGCCTCTTTTATCATCAGCTGGGCCAGTTTTACTGTTGATTTCCCTGAAATAAAAAATGTAATTGCCTGCTCCAAGCTGAAATCCATGCAGAGCACCAAGCTGAAATCCATGCAGAGCACCAAGCTGAAATCCATGCAGAGCACCAAGCTGAAATCCATGCAGAGCACCAAGCTGAAATCCATGCAGAGCACCAAGCTGAAATCCATGCAGTCTTCCATTCCTCACAAAACACATGGGGTCATATGTGCGAAGGTTTTGCATCGAGTTTGCATTACTTTATGTGCTTTTTTGAGATTTAGAAACCAATGCAAATGGCATTTGCGATGGTTTGTAAGAAAAAGTAATACTAACCAATGTGAAGCTCTGCTTTGCATTACTCTGCTTCAACGGGGCGTTCCATGAGTGATACAAAGGTGTTCTTGTGCAACCACCAATGGTTTTTGATGCAAAACTCTTTCTAATCATAATAGTAGACATTGAGACTAGGTTTTGCAGCAAAACTTAGCACCACATGAAAGTAGGTGCATCGCCAAATGCGATGCAGCAAGCACAATGAAATGTGTTTTATTTATTTATTTGTATACTTACCTCCATTTGGCTATCATCCGGAGTTTACTACCCCCCACCCTGTCCTTCCCAGCATCACCGCCCGGCTGCACTCCCTCTAGGAGCCGCTACTGAGGATAGGGACGTAGCTCTGTAGATGTGGGGCTTTCCTACTCTCTCCCTGTAAGCTTTAAATCCAGCCGCAGCCCATGGAGGGAGTTCCGTGGGGCAGGCAGGCGGGGCGGGGGAGGGGCAGGGTGGTGGGTGATAAACATCAGAATATGGATTATTGCAGGTAAGTAAACAATTACATTATTAAAACGAATTTCGTTCTGTGCCCTGCATCGCAAAAATGCGATGCAGGGCGTGCTACGAAATTCGTTTTGTTAATTTAATTGTTTACTTACCTGCAATCATCCATATTCCGGTGTTTATCACCCCCCCCCCCCCCACCCTGTCCCTCGCCCGCCCTGCCTGCCTGCCCCACCGGAACTGCCTCCACGGGCTGCAGCTGTTTAAATCTTCCTCAATTTTCAAACATGGCCCATATTCTTGCTTTTTAATTCACTAATGGGGGCCACTTTTTATTTTGGGGACAGGGCCTATTTTCTGTCCCAGTCTGGCCCTGAACAAAGAAGTTAATATACAAATTCTTAAGATATGTTCATCATGTCATGCAAAAAGCAATTCTAGGGCCTCCATTCTTCTACTGCGCACAGAGTATCAAACATTCCTTTTAGATTAGGGCTACTAGATTGCGTCGGTGGCACCAATACTGAAAATACTCTTCTGCAATATTTTTTGCTGTATTTATTGCAGTTGTCATTTTCAGAATTTTTGTGTGTTTTGCAGCGCTCTAATAGCACAAACACAATTGCTGTTGTCTCCAACGCTAATTGAAATGGATAATATTCAAGATCATATTGGGGAAAAAAAGTCCTGTTCTCCGTTACTACTCCAAAAACAATAAAGGCCCAGAAAGGTGTGCACTGCTGTCCTACAATTACATGCCCAAGGCAAACAGTGAGATGTAATACAAACTCCTTGTAGGTTAACGAGACCATAATTTCTATCAAGGTGAGGGAGGAGGAATACGTGTCCAGTCGTTTCCCCAGTTATAACACGTACTATCAAGATTTAGACGAGGACACTTGTAACTACGTTACATGTAGTGGTATAGAAAACCCTCATAAACGCTATGATTTTTCTTGAGTGCGGTATGTTCTGGTTCTCCGCCCCTCATAGACGTTTGGCATTCGTCATTGGGTAATCTATTCGTGCAGCATGCCAGCCTCAACCATGAGGACCACTCTGGAGCAGCGTAGCAGTGTCCAGAAATGAGTTAGGCCAGTACCACTTTTGGTGAATGTAGAGGGTAGAGTTATATTAAAAAGCAAACCTTCACCCAAGTGACCATTTTATTCAAAAAAAGGGTGTGATTTGTAGTAAAAAATTAGGTGTATACTTTCAGATCGGGTTACTGGATCTAAGTATATCTTTTAGAACATACAGTCGACATGTTTCAGCTCCGTATTTACCCAGCCGGGTCTGTGGAGCTTTCGTCAGGACAAAACAACAGTAAGAATACTTACACTATTTGTGTAGTATGTGGTAGTGGATTTCGTTATGTCCACTCAGTTATTAGAACAAGAAAAAAAAATTCTGCAATAGAAAACAAAGTGTTTCATGTTTTTGTGACATTTGTTTTAGGCACGCTTATTTACCACATTGATATAAGCTATCTACTTATTGTCTAAGAAACATTGCTCTTTATATATAACAAACACATAGAGGAGGGCGTTTTGGCGAGCCACATAAGGGGGTTCAACAGTGAGAAATGGCATTGGATTTGTGAAGTTGTTTATAAATGTAAATTCGTGGCTCTGTTCTAAAAGCCAAGCAATGCCTGATGGAAAATATGCATTTTAAAACTCCACATGATTAAGTTTGGGCATTCTTGTGAAGTTACCTCGATTAAAATTTACATTAAGGGGTTAAACAGTGAGAAATAACATTGGTCTACTGAAGTTATTTCTAAATGTGGATTCGTGGCTCTGTTCTGAAAAGCCAGGCTTTGTCTGTAAAAAACGGGCATTTTAAACTCGACATAGTTGAGTTGAGGCATCATTGTAAAGTTACCTTGCTGCGCATTAGGTCAGGCTTCTTCGGGGATTTAAGCAGGCTAAAGTGGAAGAGAAGGCAAGTTCTATTTAGTTAGGCAGGTATTGGATTGATTTAAATCAAAATCTACTCGGACCTCTGCCTCGGCGTTTCTCTTACCCGCAATTTGGAAAGTCTCCGTCGTCTTGTGCTGGCGCTGCCCCCGGACACGGAAGTAGGTCTGGTTTCCGGTATTTCTATGTTTAGACGGGGCATAAAAATAAACAAGAGACTGCAATCGACTCACAAAGACGGTTGGATTTATAATTACTCTTTTGACAGCGTGAAGCAGCTGTTCTCAAACGGAATATCTTATTTTATAGTTCACCAAGTGCACAGTTTAGAAATTTGAAGGATATTATGTGAATATTCATGATTTGCCATTATTTGTTTGTCGAAGCCCATTTTTACAAAAAAGCTTTTACATCATTGAAGTTTAATACTTCAGTGTGCTTCTCTGAATGCTGGTATGTATGTCAAGTACAGGATTTCATATTTCAGGCAAAATGGTGCCAAGGAACAGTGTCATTAAGCCCTGTCAGGTGGGTTTGAAGGCGGTTCACCCAGCGCTGTTCTCTTTCATATAGGATTCTCTCCGCATTCCCTGTTTTATCTTTCAACATTTCCAGGATAGTCCATTTTATATTTTCAACTGTATGGCCTGATTCAACAAAGTGCATGCAGAGTTTGGTGGTATTTTTCTTCAATCTGATGTTGCTTTTGTGCTCGCCTATTCTTAATTTTACTTTTCTGCAGGTCATTCCTATGTATTTTTTATCACAAGGACATGTGATCATGTAGATCACATGTGACGAGTTACAGTTAGTATGTTGTTTTTGAGTCCAGAGCAGTGTTTCTGTTAACTGTAATGTTTTGGTTGTGGTGGTGGAGTTACATACTTGGCAGGATCCACATGGGTAGTGCCCTGTGACCGCAATCATATCTGTGTTTCTCTGCTGTCCACTTCCAATTGCTCTTTGTGGACGCGTATGGACTAATAGATCTCTCAGGTTGCTAGTACGCCGGTTTGCGAACCTTGGCTTCGGCCAGTTGAAGTTGCCTGTAGATAGAATTCGCCAATTTTTGTTTATTATTTTCTGAACCTTGTATGTGGCTGGGCTGTATGTTGTTACACAGGTAACCAGATTGGGGATTGGGTCTTTTACTCTGGTTTCTAGTAGAGATGACCTTGGTTGGTTATTCGCTCTTTTTCGGCATTTGGAGATTATTTGTGGTCTGTAGTTGCGATGTATAAGTTTTTGGCTCAATTCGTGGGCTTGTTCCTTGTAGTCATTTTTTTGGCTGCAATTTCTTTTCAATCTTAGAAACTGGCTGTATGGAAGGTTATCACGAAGAGGTTTGGGGTGGAAACTGTTATACGACAGTAAGCTGTTTTTCGCTGTTGGTTTGGTAAATGTTTTTGTTTCTATCTGCCCATCCTTTATGAAAATGGTGAGATCTAAGAAGTCAATGCTTTTCTCATCCGAAGTGAATGTAAACTTGAGGCATTCGTCCCTTGTATTGAGCCATTCTATGAACAGATTTAGGTCTTTATCTTTTCTCCAAATCATTAGGACGTCATCAATATAACGCTTCCAGTAAATGATACTGGAAGCGTAAGGGTTATCCTCTGTGAATAGGTTGATGGTCTCAAAATTGTTTACATATAGACCTGCCACTGAGGGAGCAAAAGCACTTCCCATGGAAGTTCCGTGCTTCTGCAAATACAATTATCCCTCAAATTCAAAGTAATTTTCTGTCAATGCCATTCGGCAACATTCCAAGACAAAGTGACGTGGTGTGTAGTAGGACCATTCTGCCATGAAGAGTATGTCCTCTAGTACTTGTAATGTTTTTCTTTGTGGTAGACTAGTATATAAGGACTCAATATCCAAACCTACCAAAAGCATGGTGGTTGAGTCGAATGGCATTTCTTGTATTTGGTTCAAAAGGTCTCTTGTGTCCTTAAGGTAGGTAGATGTATTTTGCACCAGGGGTTTTAGAAATTGGTCCGCAAACTGAGACAAAGGCTCCAATATCGAGCCTATCCCCGAGACGATTGGTCGTCCTGGTGGGGGGGATTTATTTTTGTGGGTTTTTGGCAGGGAGTAAAAATAGGGTGTTCTTGGTTCCCTATTTATAAGATAATCAGCTTCTTTTTTGGATATCCAGGCATTACACTCCGCTTCATACACCATTGCTGATATTGTATTTTGGAGTCTGGATGTGGGATCTGGAATAATTTTTGTGTAGTACCTTTCATCAGCTAATAGTGTCAGGCATTGTTGTTTGTATCCTTCCTTTTTCAAAATGACGATTCCTCCGCCCTTGTCAGCCGGTTTTATGACTATATCGTCATTCTTGCGTAGGCTTTCAAGAGCTTGGCGTTCATTTTTTGTTAGATTTTGGAAGATCTGGGTTTTTGTGATCGGTATTTCGTCTACTTCTTTCATGATCGCTTGCTCAAATGTTTGAATCTCTATAGGTACCAATGCATTAGGAGGGTTGAAGGTGGATTTCCTTCTTAGGTCTGTGTCACCTTCTTTCGGTCTTCGTTCCGTTCCTGAGAAGTAGGCTTTCACTTTTAGTTGTCTGCAAAATTCCGCTAACTCACATTTGACTTTAAAGGTGTCAAGGTTGGGAGTAGGTACAAATCCTAACCCTTTGTTTAGGACTTTTTGTTGCTCTTCCGTCAGGGTTAAATCTGTGAGATTCACAATTAGTGACTTGGCTTGCTTGTCCCTGGTTTTTCCGTTGTCATGCTGCGGGTCATGATGTTCCTCTGTTGGTCCTGCCAGGTGATGGTTTTGCGGCGCCCTCTCTGTTGTTGGCCCCTTCCTAAAAAAGGCTGTTGGTTTGGGGTGTCTGGGCCTGGCATTCGTAGATTCATCATATGGGACATATCTTGGTTGAAAGGATTCATCCAAGCTCCGTAGGGTGGCATGTATGGCTGAAAATAGGGGAACTGGTTCCCACCATAACCTCTGCCCGCATAATTGCGTCTTGGCCATCTGTTCCCTCTTTTGTTATTAAATTGACGGAAGCTATTTCTACCTCTCCTAGTAGTTGAGTATTCTGAGCCATCTTCTGATCCATTTGTGGAGTTTCTTCCCTCTGATTCATTATCGGAATTATGGTCCGATGGAGTGTACTCTTCTTTTGTGTACGGGTGCATTTTTTCTCCACTGAATTTCTTAAGATCTTTGGCCAATTTCTGTAATTTATTCTGCATTAAATATTCTTGTGTAACATACAGCCCAGCCACATACAAGGTTCAGAAAATAATAAACAAAAATTGGCGAATTCTATCTACAGGCAACTTCAACTGGCCGAAGCCAAGGTTCGCAAACCGGCGTACTAGCAACCTGAGAGATCTATTAGTCCATACGCGTCCACAAAGAGCAATTGGAAGTGGACAGCAGAGAAACACAGATATGATTGCGGTCACAGGGCACTACCCATGTGGATCCTGCCAAGTATGTAACTCCACCACCACAACCAAAACATTACAGTTAACAGAAACACTGCTCTGGACTCAAAAACAACATACTAACTGTAACTCGTCACATGTGATCTACATGATCACATGTCCTTGTGATAAAAAATACATAGGAATGACCTGCAGAAAAGTAAAATTAAGAATAGGCGAGCACAAAAGCAACATCAGATTGAAGAAAAATACCACCAAACTCTGCACGCACTTTGTTGAATCAGGCCATACAGTTGAAAATATAAAATGGACTATCCTGGAAATGTTGAAAGATAAAACAGGGAAGGCGGAGAGAATCCTATATGAAAGAGAACAGCGCTGGGTGAACCGCCTTCAAACCCACCTGACAGGGCTTAATGACCCTGTTCCTTGGCACCATTTTGCATGAAATATGAAATCCTGTACTTGACATACATACCAGCATTCAGAGAAGCACACTGAAGTATTAAACTTCAATGATGTAAAAGCTTTTTTGTAAAAATGGGCTTCGACAAACAAATAATGGCAAATCATGAATATTCACGTAATATCCTTCAAATTTCTAAACTGTGCACTTGGTGAACTATAAAATAAGATATTCCGTTTGAGAACAGCTGCTTCACGCTGTCAAAAGAGTAATTATAAATCCAACCGTCTTTGTGAGTCGATTGCAGTCTCTTGTTTATTTTTATGCCCCGTCTAAACATAGAAATACGGAAACCAGACCTACTTCCGTGTCCGGGGGCAGCGCCAGCACAAGACGACGGAGACTGTCCAAATTGCGGGTAAGAGAAACGCCGAGGCAGAGGTCCGAGTAGATTTTGATTTAAATCAATCCAATACCTGCCTAACTAAATAGAACTTGCCTTCTCTTCCACTTTAGCCTGCTTAAATCCCCGAAGAAGCCTGACCTAATGCGCAGCAAGGTAACTTTACAATGATGCCTCAACTCAACTATGTCGAGTTTAAAATGCCCGTTTTTTACAGACAAAGCCTGGCTTTTCAGAACAGAGCCACGAATCCACATTTAGAAATAACTTCAGTAGACCAATGTTATTTCTCACTGTTTAACCCCTTAATGTAAATTTTAATCGAGGTAACTTCACAAGAATGCCCAAACTTAATCATGTGGAGTTTTAAAATGCATATTTTCCATCAGGCATTGCTTGGCTTTTAGAACAGAGCCACAAATTTACATTTATAAACAACTTCACAAATCCAATGCCATTTCTCACTGTTGAACCCCCTTATGTGGCTCGCCAAAACGCCCTCCTCTATGTGTTTGTTATATATAAAGAGCAATGTTTCTTAGACAATAAGTAGATAGCTTATATCAATGTGGTAAATAAGCGTGCCTAAAACAAATGTCACAAAAACATGAAACACTTTGTTTTCTATTGCAGAATTTTTTTTTCTTGTTCTAATAACTGAGTGGACATAACGAAATCCACTACCACGTACTACACAAATAGTGTAAGTATTCTTACTGTTGTTTTGTCCTGACGAAAGCTCCACAGACCCGGCTGGGTAAATACGGAGCTGAAACATGTCGACTGTATGTTCTAAAAGATATACTTAGATCCAGTAACCCGATCTGAAAGTATACACCTAATTTTTTACTACAAATCACACCCTTTTTTTGAATAAAATGGTCACTTGGGTGAAGGTTTGCTTTTTAATATAACTCTACCTTCTACATTCACCAAAAGTGGTACTGGCCTAACTCATTTCTGGACACTGCTACGCTGCTCCAGAGTGGTCCTCATGGTTTGAGGCTGGCATGCTGCACGAATAGATTACCCAATAACGAATGCCAAACGTCTATGAGGGGCGGAGAACCAGAACATACCGCACTCAAGAAAAATCATAGCGTTTATGAGGGTTTTCTATACCACTACATGTAACGTAGTTACAAGTGTCCTAGTCAAAATCTTGATAGTACGGGTTAACGAGACCAAACACATGCCCTCGGGCCCTTATTTGCCATTTTAATATGAATGTATGTTTTTAGCCATTTATTATTTCACACTTATATACAGTTACATTGATGGACTAAAGTAGTCTTGCACACAAGTAGATATGAGCGGCAAAGCATTTGCCCTAAACTGCGCTCTACATAGTATTCTGTACTGTATGATGCATTCTACCTTTTCAAGCATTTAGAAAGTCACTATTGTACCGTTGCACCAATAATTGAACGAATGTAATAAAATGTATGCGTGCAAGAAAGGGGTCAGGGGACAGAAATGTCCTGATCTTGTCTGATGAAAATGACCATCTTTCACATGGAATTCCCCCACATTTTGTTTGCCTTCTTTTGCTTATCCTGCTTTTCCTGCCCATATGACTCTACATTATTTAAAGTGCTTTTGCACTCCACATGTTAGTATTGGGTCTAATTGGCACCATTAATTTAGTTGTAAGTCCTTAGTGTATGGTAAGACGTAATCAAGGCCTGTAAATTAAATGTTAGTAGAGGACTGCAGCACTCATTCTGCTATTCACTAAAGTAGCACAGTAAAAAATGTCATGCCTGCCCCTGCAGCCCCAGGTGTGCAGTTTTAAACTGTCATTATGAAAACCGAATAAAGTTGGTTTTCATTTGATTTGATTTGAACAGTCATTTGGACCTGGAAAAATAAACCTTTTGACAGGCACTTGCATCATTTTAATACCTATAAGTCACATTTAAGGAAGGCCCTAAATGCACGGTATTCAAAAAGTAGCTATGTATATTTAATCTATACTATCTTTTATTTAAGAGAGAGTGCAGGAGGATGTTTATCCTGAAAAATAAAAATATATGGAAGAAATATAAAAAAATAGTTACTAAACACAAAGCTATCCTATTCAGTAATAAAATCAATTCAAATGAGATTTGTTGGCCCTAGCCTTTTTTTCAGGGTTATCCCCAAACGTTTTGATTTTTTCCTTCAATTTTTATGACCCACTTTTTGTTGGTTTTAAAACTCTGGGCACTTTACCACTGCTAATCAGTGCTAAAATGCATTATTTTCTCTCTGCTAAAACCTGATATGATTGGTGTACACCTGTTTGGGAAATGTAATTTATTTAAAAGTCCCTTGTAAAGTGGTATCCCATATATCCAGGGAACGTAAATGAAATACTACTAGTACTAGTGGGCCTGCAGCACTGATTGTGTCACCCACAGAAGTAGCCTTTCAAACCTGTCTCAGGCCTGCCACTGCAGGGCCTGCATGCACAGTTTACTGCCACATTGGCTTGGCATTTAAACCTATTTGCCAAGCCTTAAACTCCCCTTTTACTACATACAGGCCACCCCTAAGGAAGGCCCTATGAAGCCGTTTATACAGGGTGCGATATAAGTCAAAACTAGGCCATGTTCCTTTATTGTGACATGTCCTGGTAGTGACAAACAACCTATTTGGTTTCTCACTGCTGTGAGGCGTTTTCCTCTGAGAGGCGAGCATTGGGGATGCCTTTATATGTGTTTGCGTGGTAATTCCTGATCGAAAGGAGTAGCGTTGTCATGTTTGAGATATTTGGAATAGTGGTGATAAATCCTGCTTACTGGTGTAGTTGTATTGTACATTACTATTTTAGAAATGCCATATTTAGAAAGTGTAAGGGAAAATGGGATAAGCCTATACCTTAAATTTTTGTGAAAGCATATGTGATTTCTGCTTAATGGTAAAACACTTTAGTTTTATGTTTATACCGGTATCTTTATTTATACCTTTTACTTATATCCTTTATACTTTTAATTATATATAAAAAGTGGGCATTTATCTGTGCTTTTATATTTAGTGATTTGTAGCCTGACTCTAATCCATGTCTAGGGCAGAGTCACAGTTACAGTTGTGTGCATACTTTCCAGACAGCCAACAAACAGGAAGGGTTGGGTTACATCTGCATACTGAAAGTCTTCCCGGACTGAAAGAGAGGGAGACGGGGTGCACTTACATTCATATAGGCTGTTTTCTTCCCTCATACAATGGGCTGATTTGCCCGCTACTGATGTCTAGAGCCAGGGCTGGGATTGATAGGGGATGTTGTGCACTTCTAAGGTTTCCTTTGAAGTCACCTCTACATTAAACACATTTGGAGTATAACTACAGGGGCTCTGACCCCATGTTTTCAGAACACTTATGAAACTGGGACTGAACTTCTGTCAGAAGGAGTGCAGACTGCTCAAAGGACTCCTCTGGACTGCTCTTCTGCTGTTGCCATGCTAACTGCTACTATCTGGGTGGCATAAAGAACTCACTGAATAGCTTTTCTGCTTGTTGCCCTGTTGGCAGCTACGCCCGGACTTTGTTCTGCCAAGACCTTGTGGTGCTGTTAGGAGCGACCGCGGGTGGAACCCCTTGTTTGGTATGTGCTGGCCTGCCCACCTGTTAGGTTGCTGGAGAGACTGCCACCTCAAATGAAGGACTCTTGTTCTTGCTTGCTGCCTGCTCTACATTGTGCCCAAGTGTTATCCAAAGGTCCAAGTGCGGGGTGGGCACTGTTTCTGCCCCTTGTCTGTCTTGAACTAGCACACGGTAAGCATTTTATATTTCCACTTCCTTATCATCACTAAGTGCATCATGAGCGCTTCACTTTCACGCAGGGTGGGGGGAGCACTGGGAACATTACTGGCAACCTTCTGGGGGCTGCAAACTGTCCTTGCGGGGAAACTATCCCGCTTGGCTTTTGTGCGCTATTTTGGGTTCTCCTTAGTGGCCTGTTCTATTGGGATTGACATTTCAGTGTGTGACAGTCAGCTCTGCCCGCTGCACTTCGAGAACCCACCTAAGCACAGCGAAATACCCACCGACGTCCCTATTGGCCATACAGTGCCCTGTCTTCCCATCAGGGGAGCCCCTGTGATGTGTGTCCCCAAGAAAATTAAGAAAGGTGCTGGTGTTGACTCTATGTTATGTTATGTTATTTGCATTTTTAGAGCGCACGGTTACTCTCGGGTGTACTGGCGCTAAGCACTGCCTGCTGGAAAGAGTAATGAATATTCTACTGGTTAAAAAGTCATGTTTTCAACCCCTTCCTGAATGAGAGGATATCTGTGGAGTTTTTCAGATAGAAAGGGAGATCATTCCATGCCTTTGACACGACGCTGATAAAGCTCCTGCCTCCCCAAGTGACTTTTTTAAATGAAGGGATTAGAGCTTGTTTAGCTCCCATTGAGCGTAGCGTTCTTCTGGGGACATACCACTGGAATTTTTGCCTCAGGAAGTCAGATCCTACTCCATTGAGGGTCTTAAAAATGGTACAGAGTGCTTTAAAGCGTACTGTTTGTTTAACGGTGAGCCAGTGGAGTTGTTTAGTTATTCCTTAATGGAAACAAATTTCGGAGTCCCTGACAGTATTCTGGCCGCAACCTTCTGAGCGATTTGAAGTCTGTTGATATGTTGCTTTTGGGCATTCAAATATAGGCCAATGCAGTAATCAAGACGTGACATGACGAGGGCAGTGATCACAGTCTTGAGGCCATTTTCGGTGAGAAAAAACGTAATGTTTCTAAATATTTTGAGTACCAAGAAGCAGGCCCGAAATTACTATACTTATTTGGTCACCCAGAGCAAGCTTGTTATTCACCTTCACCCCTAAATTCTTTGCTTTTTTATTTATTTATTAATTTATTTGAAGGTTTTATATAGCGCAAACAAGAACATTGCGGGTATCAGAGCGCTTTACAAGGAAGATGTTGGACACAGGTACATGCATAGAAAAATAGAAATACAGGTAATTCCGATAACAGGAGATCATTAATAAAGACTAATACTTATATTACAGTGGTAAGTACATAATTCAAGTGAGTTTAGCCATGAGAATCGCTTTCACTTCTTTTTTGAAGTAGGCAGTAGAAGGATTTAGTCTTGCTTTTGTAGGCAAAGCATTCCAAATCCTAGGAGCCATTCCCGATAAGGTCCGGTTGTAAGTTTTCTTCTAGGCAAATCGTTGTGGTTTCAGTAAAAGATTCCTGGGGCTCCTAGAGGCTCGGAGTGTTGTGATGTAATGCCTTGTACGTCATACATTCAATTTCCAAATGAATTCTAGCTTTGAACGGTAGCCAGTTGAGGGCTCTACGGTCTGGGGAGATATGAGTGTTTCTTTTTGAACCTGTGATGAGTCTTGCAGCTGAATTGATAGCGGCTCTTAGCGGGGTTGTCATGGATCTGGGGAGGCCACATAGGGATACAGCCCTATATTCCACTCTTGGGATTACTAGGGCTTAAACTGCTGGTTTGAAGTCGCTTGCTGGCAGGAAGGGTTTCAGTCTTCTTAAGGTGTTCATGTGGAAATTTGCACCTTTTATGGAGGCGCTGATAAGTTTCTGCATCTTTAAGTTTCTGTCCAGTGTCACACCCAGTGATTTCACTGATTCGACAATGAGAGGTTGTCCTTTGAGTGCTGTTAGTGCTTCATCCAGTCGAGGATGCTGGACGATTTGTTGGGGAGGGCAATTAAGAGGAATTCTGTTTTGAGGGAGTTTAGTTTAAAATGGTTTACGGCCAACCATGCTTGAGTTTTTTGTAGAGTGGAGTTTAGAGATTTGATATCCTCAAGTGAGTGGATCTTGATGTAGAGTTGGGTGTCGTCTGCATACATGTGAAAATGGACATTGGAGAGACTGAGAAGTTCGGTGAGAGGTTTCATGAAGAGGTTGATTAATGTGGGTGAATTTGAAAAGCATTGCAGTACTCCTAACGTGACTGGGACGGGGTCAGACAAGGATTGATTGACGTTGAATCTTTGGGATCTATTTTGGAGGAACGAGGTCAACCAGGTAAGCACAGATCCAGTTAGTCCCATTCTGTGATGTAGGAGCTCTAGTAGGTTGTCGTGTTTGACGGTGTCAAATGGCAATGAAAGGTCGAGTAAGATAAGTAAGCAGGCTTCGGTTTGGTCAAGGATTTTTAATGCGTCATCTATTATGTGAGTCATGGCTGATTCTGTACTGTGACCTGCCCGGAAGCCTGATTGGTATTGGTTGAGCAGGTTGAATTGTTCAATGTGGTTGCTAAGCTGCATGTGAACACATTTTTCTAAGAGCTCGGCTAGAGTGGGGATGTTGGAGATCGGGCGATAGTTACTTAAGTCTGATGGGTCACCTGTTGTTTTTTTTTTAGGATAGGGGATACCTGACCTATTTTCAGGATTTCTGGGATGGTTCCTTGATGGAAGGAGGTGTTGATAATCTTGGTCCATAACGGTAGTAGCAGTGGAATGAAGTCTTTTAAGTAGTTAGCAGGAAGCGGGTCTGTGAAGTGACTGGAGGGATTCAAGGTGGTTAGCGTTTTCAGTATAGTGTCTTCAATGTGAGTGTTGAAGGTGGACCAGGGTACGTTGTTTTTAAAGCTGAATTTTGTGGAGCTGTTGACTGGCTTACCTGTCTGGGGCCTTGAGGGGTTCTTCTGTGTGTCAGTAAGGGTTAAAAGGTCATTAGGCAAGTCAGTTTTTATGGTTTCTGACTTCATAATGAAATATGAGGCAAACTCCTCACAATTGGGTAAGGTGACGGGGGTAGCCTTGGGGAGGGTGAGTACGCTCTTGGTTTGGGCTTTGTTAGACCGAATAGTTTATTGGGGCAGTTCTTGGCTTGGTCTAGTTGAGTACTGAAGAAGTCAGTTTTAGACGTTCTGATCTTTCTAAAGTAGGAGTTTCTGGTGGTTCTTATTAATTTGAGGTGGTCAGATGACGGTGCAGATCTCCATCGACGTTCAATTGCTCTTAGTGATCGCCTGTCTTCATTTAGCCTATCATCATACCAGGGTTGTGAGTCTTTTGTGGTGTTTTCTTTTAGTTGTAAAGGAGCTGTTTCGTAAAATAAGTTGTTCATGGAGTTGAAATAGTGTTTTTTTTTTTTTAAATCTGTTTATTAGCATAGTAATTGGAGCAGTTACACACATATTGGGACATAGCAATAATCAGGACGTCACATTCCCATGTCTGCTCAGTATTTACAGGTGCTTAGTATCATTGATTTTTCCGTTTCGCGCAGAACCATTACAATTGAACAAACCCTGAACATACCCATACCCTCCCGGCACTCTACTAACATGCGCATAAAGTGATATTTACATCCTGGTCATTTATTGCTCTGCACAGTACAGTTTTCGTCGTTCCCACACACATAGCTAAGCTGGGATAAAACGTCAATGGTACGGAGTTCACCGTACCTCAACACAGTGCACCTCATATCTTGAATGTCCTGAGGGGTTGGACCCATTCAGCCCGTGTGAATCGAACTATCTGTATCCCCCCCATCCTCCTCCCCTCCAGCCTCAAAGGTCCCCAACACAGTGAACCAGTCTAAGGAGATCAGTGTTTTCCTGAGACCTCTGTGTTCCTCTCGCTGCAGCGCCTCGCCCTCTGCCTTGCCCCATCTTATTACCTCCGCTTTCCATAAGTCCGGGTCAGGGGGCCTGGGGGATTTCCACCTCATCGTGATTGCCCTCTTCGCCAGTAATAGGGCCAGGTCTGTGAAACGTGACGCCACGGTCCTAGTGCGTGTCGACGGTCCCAGCCCTAGTAGTGCATGTTCTATGGTGAGCGATTGGGATAGGGTGCCAGCACTCTCAAGCGCATCAGCGATGGTGGCCCAGTAATGACCCAACTTGGGGCATAACCATAACATATGTATTAGTGATGCATCGTCAGCGTCGCACCGGGGGCAGGTGCTACTTGCGTTGGGGAACATCTTATGCAGGCGGTGAGGGGTCAGGTAGGCTCTATGCAGTAACATCAGCTGGATAAACTTGTATTTGGGGTTTCTGGCTACTTTCTTGGGAAACTGGAGGATGCGTCCCCATTCTGTGTCTCGCAGTGGTCTACCAATGTCTCCCTCCCATGTCGTCCTAAGTGGTGTTAGTGGGACCGCCCTTCCGGCCTTTATGCTAGCAGTGAGCCATTTGGTGAGGTGGCCGCCTGTGCCCATAAGGTAGTGCATAGTTATCAGGGGGTTAGTAGTGGGTTCAAGTTCTCCAGGCGCCCAGGAGTGTGTTATATAGTGGCAAAGGCCTGCGTGTAAAAGGAATGAGCCTCTAGGAACGCCATGCATAGGCCTGAAATCCGTTAAGGACAACAGGTGCCCATCCGCGAACAGGTCCCCCACACATGTCACACCTGCGTCCTGCCATGGCGTTAGCCTATTTGATGTGAGCGTCCCCGAGCCCAGCGGAATGCCCAGAAGCGGGATCGTGGGAGCATATGATGTTGTGGGAGAAGTGTATTTCACTGCCTTCCGCCAATATGTCACCGCCAGCCGGAGGAGCGGAGGGGTGTCTCTCGGCATGTTCGAATGGGGTAGGAGCAACTTATGTATGTCCCCTCTTTCATGTTCTCTCTCCGTTTTGTTGATCTTGTGAAGGTTGCGGCCCGCCACCCAGTAGGCTAGCCATTGTAGCTGGCATGCATAGTTGTACGCCCTAAAGTCCGGAAGGCCCATGCCACCGGAGCCTGAGGGGAGCTGCAGTTTAGTTAGGCCAATACGTCTGCGCCCATGTCCCCACACCAGTTCCGTGAGTAGCGTGTCGAGGTGTGTAAATGTTGCAGCTGGGATCATGAATGGCAGGTTGGTGAAGTGGTAAACGAGGCGAGGGAGCATTACCATTTTAGAAATGGCCACTCTGCCAGCAACAGAGAGGGGCAGCGTCAGCCAGAATTGAAAGTGCTCTCAAGGTCCTTCCAAGGTTGCCGTCAATCATCATGTCAGCTTCCCTGTAGATGTGCATCCCTAGATATCGGAAGGTAGTACCCGCCATCTGGAACCCGTGTGGGGCGAAGGGCAGTGGGGTGGAGGAGTCTGTGTTCCTGAAGGTGAATCCATAAGACTTGGATTCGCTTATAGTAAGGCCCGAAATCTCCCTGAAGTCCTCAAACATTTGGGGTATGGGGCCCATGTCGCCCCGTAGGTCCCGAAGGTACAATATGATGTCGTCGGCATAGGCGGACACAATATGTGTCGTCTCATGTCTCCGGATACCATAGCGGGGTGCCATCGTCCTGAGTCTGCAAAGCAATGGTTCGAGGGCGAGGATAAACAGGAGAGGGGAAAGCGGGCAGCCCTATCGGGTGCCCCTTGCTATAGCAATAGGTCCCGAGATGTGTCTGGAAGTACGCACCCTTGCCGTAGGGAGAGTGTACAGAAGCCTGACCCAGGCAACGAATTCGGGCGGTATCCCGAATTTTAAGAGTGTGGCAAACATGTAGTCCCATTTAAGGGAGTCAAACGCCTGCTTCAAGTCTAGCGAGATGCAGCCCTCCGGGCTCGCGTCCACCACATCACCCAACATCAGTTGGGCCAAGCGTCTGAGGTTCATGGCCGTGCTCCGGCCCGGCACAAAGCCACATTGGTCCAGATGGATCAACCCAGGTATATATTGTAGTAGTCTTGTCGCCAGTACTTTGCTCAAGATCTTCGAATCAGTATTCAGGAGGGACAGGGGTCTGTAGTCGGCCAGCTGCAGGCCGCCTTTGCCTGGTTTTAAGAGGGATGTGATCAACGCTTGCATGGATGACTGTGGTAGGGAGGCCGACCGTAAGGCTTCCAAATAGAGAGCATGTAAACGCGGGGCTAGGAGATCTATGAATGTCGCATAGAATTCGGCTGGGAGGCCATCGGTCCCAGGGACCTTGTTCCTAGGGAGGGCCCGTATTGCCTGTCTAATTTCCGCTAGGGAGATGTTGCGCTGTAGATCTTTGCTTTGTACGTCGGTGAGCCGTGGCAGGTCCAGCTCCCCCATAAAGGTCTCAAACGTGAGCTCTGATTGGGGCGGCGAGGGGCTATACAGCGTGGTATAATAATCTTTGAACGCCGTGTTAATCCCTGCTTGAGTGGTGGCCGGTGAGCCTTCTTGGTCCAGTATTTCTAAGATTGGGTGGCAAGGCGGGGAGTCACGCAGGAGTCGGGCCAGGAGGGTGCCAGCTCGGTCTGCCTGTGTATGTTGCCTATTCGTGTGTTCTCTGTAGTCTAGGAGTCTCAAGTCTTCTAGTAGCTCTGCATGTCTGATGTGAGCCTCTTGCAGTGGTGTGAAATGTGCATTGGTGCCCGCTGCCTCGCTCTCCAGGGACGCTAAGGAACCCTCTACTTCATTTAATTGGCTGATGACCTCTCTCTTCCTACCCACTCGAGCTGCCATCGCCTCCCCCCTTAGGCAGACTTTAAATGCGTCCCATTCGATCTGACGGGTGCTGGCAGTGTTTGCATTTGTGGTGAAGTAGGTTTCTATGGTATCGGATAGGGACGATCGGAAGACTGTGTCTTCAAGCAAGTCGGGGGTTAGACTAACCCTGGGCGAAGAACTACGCTCCGTTCGCGGAGTTTGCGGAGTTTCGGCAACTCCGCGCTCCGCGGAGAACGCGAAGTTGTCAAATACTCCACAAACTGCTGCGTAGCGTAGTTCTCGCGTGCTCAATAGCATTTTCGCGTGCGCGAGGATGCTTGTCGGTAAGATCGAGTTGCCGAACACGCAGAAACTGCAATCTGGCACAGAATAACTCGCGAACACGTTAGTAGTGACCGGAAATAAGGGGACGCGAGCGGGCGGGACAAACCTCATGGGTAACTTCGCGCGCTACACATCCCGAGCATGCAGGCAATCAATCAATCAATCAATCAGGATATTTGTATAGCGCGCTACTCACCCAGAGGGTCTCAAGGCGCTTGGGGGAGGGGGGGTCCGCTACTGCTCGAACAGCCATGTCTTGAGTTTCTTCCTGAAACAGAGGTGGTCTTGGGTCAGGCGGAGGTGGATGGGGAGGGAGTTCCAAGTCTTGGCTGCCAGGTAGGAGAAGGACTTTCCTCCCATGGTGGATCTTCGGATGCGTGGCACGGCGGCGAGGGCGTGGCTGGTCGATCGTAGCTGGCGGGTGGGAGTGTAGAATGTCAGGCGGTTGTTGAGGTACCTGGGGCCCAGGTCGTGGAGGGCCTTGTGTGCGTGGGTGAGGAGTTGGAACGTGATTCTCTTGCTGACGGGGAGCCAGTGAAGGTCTCTCAGGTGTCCGGAGATGTGGCTGTGTCGGGGGATGTCCAAGATGAGTCATGCGGAGGCGTTCTGGATGTGTTAGAGTCTTTTCTGGAGTTTGGCTGTGGTTCCGGTATAGAGGGTGTTTCCGTATTCCAGTCGGCTTGTGACGAGTGCCTGTGTGACCATCTTCCTTGGTTTTGGTGGGGAGCCATCGGAAGATCTTGTTTCGGTGGCGAGCCATCGGAAGATCTTTCGGAGCATGCGTAGGATGTTGAAGCATGATGATGAGACGGCGTTGACTTGTCTGGTCATCGAGAGGGAGGAGTCCAGGATGAAGCCCAGGTTGCGTGCGTGGTCCGTTGGTTTGGGTGCGCTGCCCAGTGCAGGGGGCCACCAGGAGTCGTCCCAGGCGGACGGTGATGATCCAAGGATGAGGACTTCTGTCTTGTCTGAGTTCAGTTTCAGGCGGCTGTTCCTCATCCACTCGACTACGTCTTTCATCCCTTCGTGTAGGTTGGTTCTGGCGGTTCCTGGGTCGTTGGTGAGGGAGAGGATCAGCTGGGTGTCGTCGGCGTAGGAGATGATGTTGAGGTTGTGTTGGCGTACGATGGCTGCGAGGGGGCTCATGTAGACGTTGAAGAGGGTGGGGCTGAGTGATGATCCTTGTGGTACGCCGCATATGACTTCGGTGGCCTTGGATCTGTACGGGGGGAGGTGGACTCTTTGGGTTCTTCCGGTGAGGAACGAGATGATCCACTCCAGTGCCTTCTCTTGGATTCCGATGTTGCTGAGGCGCTGCACTAGGGTGCAGTGGCAGACCGTATCGAATGCTGCGGAGAGGTCCAGGAGGATGAGGGCCGCTGTTTCCCAGTTGTCGAGCAGGGCTCGGATGTCGTCAGTGGCTGCGATGAGGGCGGTCTCGGTGCTGTGGTTGGCGCGGAAGCCGGACTGCGAGTGGTCGAGGCTGGTTGGGCGAGCGCAATTGGTGATCCACTGTGTGAGGTTGTTGGCTGCTTGGTTGGGGTCCGTTGAGCTGGCGGGAGGGTTCTGGCTCAGTGAAGTGGTGAGCTGGTCGGTGGTGATCTTGTTCCAGTTCCTGTGGGGAACCTGTTGCGGGTGGTGGTGAGTTGTGGTCTTTCTGAAGCTGAAGTGGACGCAGCTGTGGTCTGTCCAGTGGAGTCCGGTGGAGTGGCTGAAGGAGATGTACTTGCTGGAGGAGAAGACTGGGTCAAGCGTGTGTCCGGCGTAGTGGGTGGGGGTGTTCACCAGGTGCATGAGTCCTAGGTTGGCGAGGTTGTCCAGCAGGGTGGTGGTGGTGTTGTCGTTGTTGTTCTCCAGGTGGAAGTTGAGGTCCCCTAGGAGGGTGTAGTCAGCGGAGGCGAGGGCGTGCGGGCTGATGAAGTCTGGGATGTCTTCGCTGAATTGTGTGCGAGGTCCTGGGGGTCTGTAGATGAGGGTGCCTCTGAGTGTGGTCTTAGGGTCGGTGTGTATCTGGAAGTGAAGATGTTAAGCGGCTGTGAGGGTGTCGTCTGAGTTGGTCGTGATGCGGATGGTATTCTTCTGGACGATGGCGATGCCTCCTCCTGTCTCGTTGACGCGGTCTCTCCGGGTGATCTTGTATCCGTCCGGGATGGCGACGGCGATGTCGGGCGCTGAGTAGGCATTCATCCATGTTTCCGTGAGGAAGGCGACGTCTGGAGATGTGGTGTCGAGCAGGTTCCAGAGTTCCACGGCGCTCCCGAAGACGAAAAATGGCTCGCGAACGGGTTAAGCAAGCTACTACGCATGCTCGCGGAGCTATGCGAAGTTCGCGGAGTGCAAGTGCATCTTCGCGTAGCTCCGCGGAGTGCGGCTACGCGAACTACGCCCAGGCTTAGGTTAGACGCCAAGCCGGGATGGGGGGCAGCAGCTTGCCCCACTGCCAAGAGAGCTCAACAGGGTTGTGGTCGGACAGGGTTTTTCCCATGTGTTGGGCTAGGACAATTGAGGTCGTCAGGGAGCGGGAGCAGAAGACATGGTCAATTCCGGTGTGGAGCTGGTGGGGCGGGGAGAAAAAGGTATATTCCCTCTCCTGTGGGTGTGTGCTGCGCCATGCGTCCGCTAGATCCCAGCCCTCAGCCCAGCGTGCTAGTGCATCTGCTTGTTTCCTGCTCTCAGTGGCCAACAGGGGGGGGTGGGACCTGTCTAATGTAAGATCAAGTACAGCATTGAAATCCCCGCCAATAATCCACTGGTGGTCAGCCCAATCAGCAAGTATCCCATTTAAAGTTAGCAAAAAGTCCGACTGGCCCGTGTTTGGTGAGTACACACAACCTAGTACAATGGCATCCCCATCCAGTAAACCCCGCACAAATACATATCTCCCCTCCTTATCAATCTTTTGTTCCAACGCCTTGAAGGGGACAGAGTTGCGAAGCCAGATCGCCGCCCCCCTGGAGAACGCAGAATAGGAGGTAGCAAAGAGCTGTCCTCGCCATTTTTTGCGCATCTTTACGTTTTCAGCATTGTTCAAATGTGTCTCTTGCAGACAGGCAACCTGAGTTCCTCTACGGTTAAGTTGAGCTAAAATTCTGTGGCGTTTGTGAACTGAGCCCAGTCCCCGTACATTCCAGGTGCACAAATGATAGGCATTAAGAGGTCCCATAACCTTCCGTGTGTGGTAGTAGAGCGGAGCTCATGAGTGACCATGTTAGGTCCGTCGTGGTACTAGGTGAGAGTGCCTTGTGAACATATATCCCCTTAACTAAAAGGTCCTCAGGCCAACGGGCTCGGGAGCCAAACAAGGGTGCCCAACGTGGGCACAAGTCAATGTGTTCCATATTCAGGACAGGGGGAGCAGGCCTCTGTTGACTGTCACTTGATGGCCCACTCTGGCGAGGTAGCCCTTGACAGGGTGTGCCCTTCTGCAACCCACCAGTAATGCGAAAAAAAGGGGGGGGGTCAGTTATACGTTACCACCCGGAGAGGGTCAATCGTGTCGCCAATCAGAACTCCTCTGCCATCTGGGCTGTAATCTTTGGGAACAGTTGCAGACTGTCCACTGACCCGGAAACCTCAGTGTGGGTGTCGGTGGTGACTGTGATCCTATCCCCGGTTGCTCCCGCGTCGTGAGCGGCCAGCGCTTCCTCCGTCAGTCGCATCCGTGGTGATGGAGATTGACCTGCTGTCCGGTCCCTCGGCGATTGGGTGTTCATTGGCGCGCTCTGTGGGGGGTGTTGGTTGGAGGTGGAAGGATTGTCTCGTCGATCCTGCGAGGGCCTGCGACCCTCACTACGGTCGCCTGCGATTGGGTCTTGGGAGGTTGGAGGGGTGAGTGTGACTTCCATCCATTCCTCCGCCTCTTCCGGCGAGTCGAAGAAGTGGGACTTGTTGCCGTGCAATATCTTGAGCCTTGCGGGGAATAAAAGCGCATATTTCATTTCTCTGTCCCTGAGTTTGCGCTTCACCCCCATGAAAGTGGATCTGGCTCTCTGTACCGTGGGTGTGAAATCGGGGTACACCGATATGTTCTTATTTTCGAAGCGTATGGGTGCCTTCTCCCTCGCCGCTCTTAGCACAGTGTCTCGATCTTTGTAGTGGAGTAGGCGCGCAATCAGCGGTCGAGGGGGTGCCCCGGGTTGCGGGGGTCGCGATGGCATCCTGTGCGCCCGTTCCACACTGTACAGGGCCGTGAGGTCTTCCTGGCCCACCAGATTCCGGAGCCAATCCTCCACAAACCGGGTGGGGTCCCTCCCCTCGCTTCTCTCTGGAATGCCCAGGATGCGGACGTTGTTGCGGCAGGCACGTCCTTCCGCATCGTCCACCTTGTCCCATAGCTGTTTCAGCTGCTTCTCCACGGTCTCTAGTTTCGTGGAATGCTCCGTCTGCTGGGGTATGAGGTCATTCAGCGCTATCTTCTGTTCCGAGACCCGCTCCGCCAACTTGTTATGGTCCGCCCGCAGTAGGGATAGGCCAGTCGCCATGCTGTCTATGCGTGATTCCAATGCCTCGCGTGTGGCGCGTATTTCGTTAAGGATGAGATCCAACTTGGCGTCCTGGGAGCCCTTTCCGGTTGGCGGGATAATGTCCGCGTTCGAGGAGGCCAGTGGGTCTTCGGAGCCCGTGGACTGCATGTCTGCTGTAGCGCCATGGTCCTGGTTCCTGCCCCTGTTCCTACCCATCGACCTGGTATGCAGGGCAGCGCCGGGGTAGTTGCAGCCGCTGATCTCTCCCTCCGCACGTGTCCACGCAAAGTGTGCCCAGGCTCAGCTGGTTGCAGGCTAGCACGATACAGACCTCGGGTGAGTTACGAAGTACAATGGCCAGCACTTGCAAGGTGTTGGCTGGCTGGTCGCGGCATTGTCACAGGGCAGAGTGGTGATCTGCTTGCGGCCTTGCTAGTCGCTAGTGACCTGGCCGTGCGAGGTACAGGGGGGGTCCATAGGCCTTAGATCACGACTATGAGGGGTCACTTTAGTGGCTGGTAACGTAGCAGGCGCCGGGTACACAGCGCGCGTCTTCTTCCACCCGCGTGTGTCCGGTCATCCCAGCTCTGGTGCGTGAGGTCGCAGGCCCCGCTGCAATATTGGCGTGTACTGACCGTGGGTGCGTGCCGCCTCGGGTTCTCCCCCTGTGTGATGCCTGCCGTTGCTGGAGCCTGAGGTGAGCAGGGTGTTGAGATCAGTATCCCGGGGGCCCGGACCCAGCTCCGGGGTGCAGTCAAAATGGCGCCTGCAGGATCGCTCTGGTGTCAGCTGTCCCCCGCCTCTCGGCGCGTTGCACAGGTAGCGGACTTTGGGCCTGAAGCGCCGATGGCAGGTCCCGTAGTTCTCTAGATCCGTCCTCCCCACCGGTGGAGTCGAGGGAGCGGACGCTTCAGCTGGGCTCAGTCCGGTGACGGCAGGGGCCGGAGTCCCGGGCGACGCAGAGGGTCCCACAGCGGGGGAGGCCACCGGGCGTTCAGCAGCCCAGTGTAAGGAGCTGCGAGGCTGCAGGTGGGGCGGGGGGGCCCTTCTGTGTGCCCCTGTAACGCGGTGAAAGATCCGCCGCACCTCCGGTCCGGGGTCCGCCCGGAGTGAGTCGGCAGCCCGGGACGGGACAGGCAGGTCCCAAATTGAGGCCGAGGCCTCACTCTGCTCTGCAGGCCGTAACAGGTGCCACGGACTCGGCGCTCCACTGGCGAGGTCCGGGGGGGACAGCACCCCTCCGCTGCACTCCGCTCGTTCCCGGGGCTTCAGTGCACCGTGTGTAGGTGGGTTGCTATTCAGGATCGCAGGATAATTAGCTAATATTACGGGCTAAGGACGGAGCTCCGGAGCTACACGTCCACCATGATCGGCTCTTGGCCACGCCCCCAAGTTGAAATAGTGGTTAGTCAGACATTGTACATCGGCTAGGTCTTCTGGGGGACGAAGGATGTTGGGATTAGAGGTTATAAATTGGTTGGGATCGATGTTTTTATGATTCCTCTTCCAGATCTTTGTTCTTGGAGGCTGTGTCAAAAGCCGTTTAACTGATTCCGTGACATAGAAAGTGATGATGTGATGGTCAGCCCAATCACAAGGGAGGATTGAGTCAAGCTGAATGTAGTTAGCTTTGGAGATTACTAGGTCGAGGGTTGAGCCTTTTTTGTGTGTAGCACTGTTACATATTTGGTTAAGATTTATGTCTGAGAGGAGAGCTTGAGGCTATTGACCCCTGGGTCATTTTGGTCCTCCCAGTGTAAGTTGAAGTCACCCAGGAATATTTGCATATTTTTGTTGGCCGTCATTTGTAGCAAGAGTATCCATGAGGTGTTCTATGCATGTGAGGTTATCTCATGGAGGGTGGTAAAATGTGTGTAATGAGCATATTTGTTTGTTATTACTAGAGATATTTACACAAAGATGTTCACAGGAGGGCAGTGCAGGGGGATTGGAATTGGTCACTGTTAGATTGCTCTGGTGTATGCAGGCAATCCCGCCACCCACTCTATCAATTCTGTCGAGTCTAGTGATGTCATAGTTTGCGAGTACTAGTATATCCAGGATGGGTGTAGATGATTCATTTAGCCATGTTTCAGTCAGGACTAAGATGTCTGGTTCGTTAGTGAGTAAAAGGCCCGCTATATCGTTGCATGTCATGAATCTGACCTGCAGTGTAGGAGCATACATTTTAGTCTCGTCTTGTTGGGTGCTGTGGTGGGTTCGTGTGTGAGAGGGATTCGCTTGAGGTTGTTTTCAACTATGTCTCTGGGATTGTGTCTTGTTACTCTGTGGGAGTTGATGGGAATAGACTGGATTAGGGAATCTATAGGTAAGCTCTCAGGTTGCCCAGCAGGTGGTGGAGGGTATGATCGCTGGTAAGAGTGGAGTAGGGAGAATAGTTCTTTAGGGGATAGGAGATTTTTCATCCTGATTGGGTGGGATAATGCTTTGGGGTAAGGCACTGTACTCCAACGTGGGGGCTCGTGATTTTGGGAGCTTACTTCTGGTTGTTGGATGCCCTTTGAATTTTTGCTGGATGGGCGTGTTCTGGATTCAGTTTTAGTGCACGAAAGCTTAGGTTGTTGAAGAACTAGGTTGTATAGAGTTTGGATGTCAGCTTTGACTTGTTGAAGAGATAGTAATATCTCATCTATTTGGGGTCTAGAGTGAGAGTTGCCATATTTATTGGGTGGACTGTGGGTGAGGGAGGTGTGGTTGTGTCTTTCAAGCAGTTTGAGAGAGGGTCGTAATTGGGATCCTTGTGATGAGCTCTTTCTGTATAGTTATCTATGGAGAGATCGAGTGTTATGGCAGTGTGAGAGGGGGTCTGGATGTGGGTAATGTAAGTTACTGTGATGATAGAAGTGGGGATGGAAGGGAAGGTTGGGGTGTCGGAATGATGTGAAGTAAGGGTTAAAGGAGTGCAGGGACCTTGTGGCTATTATTGTAGAAGGGGGAGGAATAAGAATAGGGGGGATAAATGGTGCCATGAGGGTGTGTGATTGATTGGCTATGGGGTGTGAATGGGACGGTGGGAGTGTTGGTGCAGGGACATGGTGGGGGTGGTAGGGCGGAGTGATGGGAAATAGGGGAGTGGGGAGTGAATGGAGCCATGTGAGTAGTGGTGGTGTTAGGGTGCGAATCGGGCTCAGAGAGGTATGTGTTGTCAACCCTGGTGCCAATTAGGTCTGAGATGGGTGTATGTGTAGATGTAGGGAGGGAGGTATGGATATCATGACTTAAGGGGGAGTTAGATCAGGAGTTTGTAGTTGCAATGTGATTGCGATTGGCTGTGGAGAGGGCGTGTTCTTATAACTTTATCCTTGTTGAGAGGAAAGATGTTATCTAGAAGGTTTAGGTTGCGGTCCGATGATTACATGAGGATGAATCCATTATGATAGATAGTGATTGTAGCTGCTGCTTTATAGACTGGGGAGGTGACGATAAATAGCGTAAGTCCATGTGTTGTTTTTCTCGTGGCGGTGACTGTGAATAGAGCGGGATAGGCTTTTCTCCATTGAGCTCTTCTTTTAGTGTAGAATATGATGTCATTAGTAATATGTCCTTTGTTAATTGAGAAGTAGGGATCAGAGATTGGGGTTGCTGGGTGAGATTTTAGAATGTTGTGTTTAAAACCTTTAGCTGCTTTTTTTGTAAGGGTGGGGGGTAGATAATCGAATAAGTGTGAATGCCAGTGCACTCCATAGTGCGGGATTAAGCTTATGAGAGGGGGAGAATCTAGGAGGGGTATATGCTGTGGTTTTCCCTTTGAGTAAGAGGTGGCACTAGGACTGACGAGCGGAACTCTCCCCTTTGCTATTGTTGGGTTCATAGATGAGGATGTTATCTGTGTGCTTTGGGCGCCCATACATTTAAATGTGTCATTGGAAGATGGCCAACCTGTTTACTGTCTAGAAATGTGCTTGTGATTTAGTCCTTTTTCAATTTCCATTATGAGACTTTTTGGTGTGAAGTCCCTTTTCTGTGTTTATCTACATAGTGGATGTAGTCCCTTTTCTGTGTTTATTCTACATAGTTTAACTACTTGGTGGCTGTAGGACCGATTACCAAACCTTCAGGCCACCAATCAGGTGTCCACACATGTGGATTGTTCCCGAACTTTATGACCTCGGTTTTACTCTAGTTCAGTTTTAAACAGTTAGCAGACATCCATCTAGAGATGGCAACCATACAATCATGGAAACGTGCCTCAGTTTCCTTTACAGCCCCATCTCTTAGTGACAACACTATTTGGGTGTCGTCTGCATAGGAGGTGCGTTGGAAACCAAAGGATCTAATCACTCCAGCCAGGGGGCCACATACACATTAAAAAGCGTTTGGCTGAGAGACGAGTCCTGTGGGGCACCACTTGGGAGGGAACAAGGCTTTGACCTACAGCTATCCCGATCCACAGCTTACATTGTGTCAGAGAGAAATGACTGCAGTAGTTTCCAAGCTAGTCTTTTTATCCCCACCTCACACAACTGGTCCATCAAAACTTTATGATGGACTGTGTCGAAGGCCGCGGACATATCTAGCACAATTAGTATAGCATTGCCTCCCCTATCCAGGGCCTCCCTGATTTTTTCTGTAGATTTACTTAGGGCTAGCTCAGTGCTGTGCTCTGCTCTAAACCCATATTGGGATGGGTCGAGTATTTTATTAGATTGGAGGAAAGCACTGAGTTGGATGGTCATGGCTTTATCAGTGGCCTTAGTGGGAAGCAGAAGCTGCAATATTGGCCTGTAATTATTAGGGTACTTTGGGTCAAGGGTCTGTTTCTTCAGTAGGGGAAGAATGGAGGCCTTCTTCCACATACTGAGAAAAATCCGTGAGCTAAATATGGCAGTCAATAGGGGTGTAAGTGCTATCCCATTGACTTCTTAAATTTGCTTCAGAACAGACGCTGGACAAGGATCAGTGGGAGCCCCAGAACGAATAAAACTCAAAAGTTTAATCATATCTAGTATCTCAAGAGGTAGAAATTGGTCTAAGACCGGTATTGGGCTAGGATTATCGGGTTCTGCCTTAAGCGGATGCTCTTTTTCCTTTTTATCAGCTACGGTAAAAGAGGAAAAGATGGATTTCACCTTTTGTTAAAAAAAAATCGGTCAGTTTATCGCAGAGTTCAGGGCTGCTTGAACTCTTAGAGACATTCAGATTAGCCAGTTTCTTAATAGTTTTAAAGAGTTCCTTTGAATTAGATTTAGCTTGTAAAAAAACTTTTTTGTGGTGTCCAGCGCTAGCTCCTGGTAGAAGGCAATGCTATTTCTATATGCTTCCTTATCTGAACTTTTATAGCCTCTCCTCAAAGCTTGTTCCAAGCCCTTGCAGGCCAATATTTGATTTTTCAGTTCATCAGAATACTAGGGGGCAGAGCGTTGGGCCAGTTTAGGGGTCCACTTCTTTACAGGGGCTAGCATGTTGCTTGTTGCATCAAGCCATTGTGTATTGGCCACCGTAGCCTCTTCCACTAAAGAAGGGAGGGGAAGCAATGATTTCCTCAGAGTTTCTTCTAGTTCTGTGCTGTCCACATCTTTCCATGTTCTAGTTTCAATCTCCTGAGAAGGCTTTGAGCTAGCTTGATGGCCCGCAAGAGTCTTCAATTAAAATTGAATAGCACTATGATCGGACCACAGTAAAAGGAGAACTGCAGTGCAGGCTAGGTCTGGGTGATTAAAATATATTCCATCCAGAGTGTGCCCTTTATCATGAGTTGGGGCTTCTACCAACTGCTTGAGGTCTCCTGCTCCCATGATTTGCTCCAGTAAGGAGGTATCTGAGTCAGAGGGGACCTCCAGAAGAAAGTTGAAATCCCCCAACACGTAATGGAATCTAGGAATAGCCCTTCCTCGAGGAGCATGCCTAACAGCTCCAAAAAACGCTTCTGGGGCTTGGCGGGTGGTAGAGCAGTATACCCTTACAGGTGCTATGCTGTACGGTGGTGGAAACTAAATGATAGGGCCTCACAGCAGGTATTGGAGGTGTTGTGGAAGGTAGGCTCCAGTGATGCTTGATAGATGACAGCCAGCCCCCCTCCCCTTTTGTGTGGTCTATCCACCATCCTTTGGGCAATGGGATCCGCAAATTGGCAAGTTCAGCTCCTGTGATGCGGTCTCCCAACAAATCCAGAAAAGTATTGGTAAGCGCTGCATGCGCCGGTCCCAAGCGACTATAGATTATAGATATATAGGGGTTGTATATATAATATGGTCTTTTTCCAAGCACTCCTTATGATTCCTTCTCTGATTATGCAGTACTTGCCGGATATTTAATGGATATCATTTGGGCCGTTATGCATTCATGAGGGAATCTTATGATTCATAGCCTCTAGTGACATTTTGTACCTGTTGTGCTTTTTCATAACTACTGCATTTCATGCCCTGATGTCATAATAGCGTATGTCATTTTCCTCTCTTTGTCAAGATAATGAGTATTGACTCAACATTTGCATAGTATGCACAGTGTTTCTAATTCATTTTGTTTTGGGCTATGATTTATGCACTATATACAATCTATATAAGCCTGCGAGGAGTCTCTTTTGTGGTGTAGTTATTGTGTCACTAGCATGAGTGTGTTGCGCAAATGCTTGCGCATGACCTCTGAGGAAAAGCCTGACTACTCAGCGTCAAGCTACCAGGGAGTGAGCACAGGTTATCTTAGGTGTGTAACTTACTTGCCCTGACTAGAGTAGTGGGTTCCGCCTGGCCTAGGTGCATGCCCTAGCCAACCAGAAACCCCATTTCTAACAGGCTTCATAAAGGTGATGATCAACTTTTGCCACACCTAGGGGAAGAGAGGAGTTAAACATTCCTAAACAACTACTGGAAGTAACTGGAAGTATCTGGGCAACAAATGTGGGACACATTCCATGTATTAAATACTGTAGACAACTTCAATTCACCATTCTATATCGATTCCACACGTCAGCAAGATGAAATGTATTAACTAATGTTATTTTAGTGGGAGTAACCTCACTCACACAATCTATCTATCTTTCATTCTGTTAATAAATTGGAGTCAAAAAGAGAATTGTGTTAGCCGGGTTACAAGCAAAACAATAGTAACAAATATTCATCTAATTTTACTTGGTGTGACGGAGGAAGCTGGGAATTATAATGAAACACAGATTATGATAATCCTTTTTAAGTGGTCGCTATGTGGGAAATGGTGGTACCTGGAAATGGCTGAAATGCATAAACTGTAGGAATAGAGCTGCGAAATAACATCAACCACACAATCACACATAGAAAGACCTCAACATTTCACCATCTATTCCATGCTAGAAAGACTGCAAATTTCTGGAAGGGTATCAGTGGAATGTGCTTACCTCGACTTACTGTCGGGTCAGTGCAGCAGGTGAGCACAATTGACCACTTTATGTCATACTCTCTCTAATAATATAACAATCTAAATAACCGCAAGTTCAATTAGGCTATTGCCTTGAAATACTTAAGGCTGGGGATTTTTTTTTTGTTTCTTCCATGTTTCCAGCCCTATTATTACAATTGTCAAGCTAATGTGTATTTTATTATGTTAAAGATTTAGAGAATATGCACTTTGCCATGCTTCCTAGATCACTGGAAGGACGTGGTTCTTCAAAAAAAGATTAAAGATGAAACCATCTCATCATTGCACAGGTAGACAGCTAAATTTCAATTGATCATACCTGGATTTCCCCATCCAAATTGCCACAACGGGGCATTACATAATATTTGTGAAGTGAGAATAATGAAAGAAAGTTGCCCAGAAAGATGTTGGATATGTAAACAATGGTCCTAGAATCAGGCACTCTAATTTAAGGATGAAACCATTGCTAATTTCAGGATCTTGGCCCTGTGACTGACATCATTTATTACTCCACCTCCTCTTTTGAGTAATGATTCAACAAAAGAGTAGGCGGAAATACTCAAGTAGGAGAATGATCCTCCTTTGATTCTGACATTAAGCTTTGGTGCTCTATGTTAAGATATAACAAAATGACAAAAATTATCATATAATTCCAGGTGTCATCCAGGGGCATCTTTCTAATTGTTTCCTCCACACAATGAGAAAACATGATGTTAATAATTTCTTGCGCATACCGATTTATTGTGTTGCTGATTTTCTGATGTGTAGGTTTGTTGAACCTGAGATTGGGAAATTTGGGGTTGCTCTTTAACATCTAAGTTCTTGTGTTTTCAATTATATTTTTCAGGTTCTCCGTTGCTATATTTTAGATTTGTGCATTCTCTGTAGCTCACTGGACACGGTTTGAGATTGAAGGGTCAGATGAGACTAAAATCACTCGACAGCAGATGGTAATTTAGTGCATGCCTAAATGATTCTGGAAGACACTAGATTGGAGACACCAAGTAGACCACATTGCATTCCTTTGTGCCAGAAGATCATGGTCACCATAGGCTGTGCATTTCCTGGAGAATTACTAAGGCTTTACGCAGAATCTTTGTGTTTGCCTTTCTGATCTGAATTTAGGCATTGCTAAGTAAAGGAGTTGGTTATATTGGGCTTGATTCAAGGGAAATGGAAGTACCTTCAGGCATCAGCATGCAGGCTTAATTGCTGATCTCTGACAGGTTTTACAGAAGCTAGAGGTATATGGTTATGGAAAATGCAATTGCTGTCGCTGCCCTAGCTGATGAGTGAATTACATAACTCTTTGTGTGCAGAACGTCTACATAGCATGAAATCCGTGGATTAAGGTTTAGGGTCAATGTAAAATAACTGTGCCTGAAGTAAGGTGGGTTAGGGTCACTTTAAGGCAATCACACAATTAAATTAATCTTCTCAATAAATATTGGGTAAACATGTATTTCAATTCTTTAGCTCTTTAATTTTGTTGTTATTTTTTTCCGATCCATACCGATTGAAACAGAAGTGCATTTTGGAGGATATCACCTGCATACAAATTTGCTGGGCATGAGAGGTTGGTTTGTATGTATAAATACATGAAACAAATGCACAAGAAGGTAGCAATATTTTACTGCCTCAAGTAAAAGCGCAAACTCAGGAGCATATGTACAAGGAAGTAGCAGAGTGAGGCGTACGTTAGCCGTCATGGCTTAAAGCTCACTCTGCCACTTCAGAAACGCAAGGCTGCACCATAGTTACAAGGATATGGTGCAGCCTTGAGTTTCCTCCTGCGCTGGCGCCACACTTAGCAGTGTAGCGCCAACGCAGGCACGCTTGCCCCAAAGTGCAAAGGTGTCTGCGTCCAGGGGAGGATTTTTTATGTTCAGGAAGGTGTCCCTTCTGCACATAAACAATCTTGAAATACCATTTTGTTACTTCTATGTGAGGAAAGTTACGAAATTTAATTTTTTTAAGGATTTTTTATATGCAGGAAGGGTCACCTTCTGGAACATAAACAATCCAAGTTAATTTTGCTTTTTCCATGTGTGCTCAACAAGGCAGCACACATAGAAAAAGCAAACACGAAGAGACATAAAGCATTTCTCCTCGTTTAGCCAAGTTAGTACCAAGTTTCCCCTGGTCTTAATTTTGGCGCTGCCTCCTATTTACGCTGCCTTTGTAAATAGGTGTCAGCGCCAAAATCAATGGGTTTTACGATGGAATGCACACAGCAACACCCACTGCACACCCCTTTCACGTTATGCATATTATGAAAGGGGGCCGTATTTACAAGGCAGCGTTACTCCACCTTAAGTGCCCCTATCGCCACCACAACGTCAATGAAAGTGACATTGTGATAGCGATATGGGCTTGTGTATGTGCCCCTCAGTTGTGTTTTACATGAAAATGCAAGTTTGTTTTTCTTCTTGCATTATTTGTTAAAGTTTGTGATCCCTGGTTGATGGTTGATTGGCATTATATTTAAACATGCAAAAACATTTGGAACGCTACATTCTTGACACAGAGGATAATGGAAGCCATTCTAGGCATAATATGTGACGTAGGAAGCTACTATAACATAATTGCTAACACAGTGGTGATTAAAGGACTATTTCAGGTCTGTTGCAATCAATATTGTAACTTATTCATAATACTCCAACAATAGAACACTTTTTTTCTTATTTTTGGTTCTGCCCATATTCCTAGGGATTTATGTTGAGGTGATGAAAATGCAAATAAATGTACGAGAATGCCTAGAAAGTTGATCACATAATTGGCATTGGCAACCTCATGACACTTCCCCGTAAACATGCACGAGCCCTTCAAAAATGAAAAATTAAATAAATGACTTTTCTATGTGTGCAAATCCATAGATAATTTGTTTTTGCAATCAAGAGTTTGCATGGTAACTCAGGTTTATCGGTCTAAATGGATAGTTGTACAACTGCACGAAAATCTACAAAAGGTCACGTCACAGTATTACTTTCTGTCACATCCATATAATATTATCTCATGCTCACAAGTCCTCATTACAAGTTGCCCAGAACTCTATTCTACGGAGAAAACCACTCGGGGCAACTGCATGTTTTCTGGTGTCTCCAGGTGTGGAATTATTGGGTCCTCAAACTCAGGACCCAATAATTCCAGGCTTGGAGACACCACATCCAGAGACTTTGGGGGAGCTGCGGGCAGCTGTTGGGCTCCCTGCTAACCTTTATATAGCAGCTTTAGAGAGGAGAAAAATCTTCCCTAAGATAAGTGGAAAGGAGATCTTCCCTCCCACTAACCCCTCCCCAGACCACTCAAAGGGCTTAAAAACACAGCACTGCAACCTTTACCACCTGCTCCAGGCAGATGGTAAATGTTTGTGGATTGGAGCACGTAAGTCCCTTGGAAGGGGTAAAACATGTCAAATTGGACCTGCTACTACTGGGTCTATATGTTACTCTCTATTCCAGCTGCAGAGATAATGGGTAACTCACAGCAAGGTCCAAAATGTTACACAGGAGTACATCCCATGCAAGGAGAGTAGAGACGGAGTTTCAAGGAGTGGTTAGAATGGAGTTTCTGAAAACCTAAAAACATGAGTTTGTGTCCACTCACAAAATCATCTCACTCTGTTTTCCACCTTGGAAATGGTTATGGGGTTTATTTCAGTCATGAGACAGAATTAATGAGGGATTGTCCGCTTTTATGAGGCAGGTGCAACTTTAATTTACACAAACCTTGGCATCTAGGCATACAGATTATCCAAACCTGGACTCACTAATTCAATTTAAAGCCCATCGATCCACCTCCCTAAAGAACCTTTTGATTTCCCCTGCCACTCACACGTCTGCAATCTCTGCTCAAACCAAACTTCACACGTCAAAAATGTTCAATGCCATCTAAACACTTGGGGGCATATTATCAAGGGTGGCGATAGGGAATTTTTGCCGCTTTAGCGGCCGTTTTCGGCCGCTAAGCGGCGATAATTCTATCGCCCTATTAACAAGCTGTCGCTAACAGCAGTTAGCAACAGCTTTTAGGTGATAGCGAGCCGTTTGGGGCCCGTTTTGCATGTTAGTGATATTTATCGCTAATGACAAGCAAAGCCGGCGTACCCAAACTGTTAGAGACTGAAAACAGTCGCTAACATCGCTATCGCCGATTAGCAAGGCAGGCGTAGCGATGGAAATATTCATGCTAAGGGCGAATATCTCCAAATACTAACACCTGCCCAGACCAGTTCTTAAAACACACAAGATGATGGACGGAGTGTTGCACAATGGCAAAACATTCACCCCCAGTCACAGATCTGGGTTTAATCCATCGTTATTTTGCTCACAAGCCACCCCAGTTCAGACATGGCCATATGCAAATCAGTCTTGACCCTGTGCCTCATGGGAACAGTCCAGCCCGAACTGCCAAGCCATGTCTTCCCCGGACCAGAATCAAGCATCCTAGGACCGGTTTCTGGCTATCAGCCGTCTTCAGCCAGGATAGCTTGACTCCAGTGGCTTAGTGAGCACGGGACCCACGTCTGGGCATACATTTCCCACATAGGGTGAACAGCAAAACACACACGATGATGGACGGAATGTTGCACAATGGCAAAACATTCACCCCTAGTCACAGATCTGGGTTAAATCCATTGTTATTGTGCTCACCAAGCCACCCCAGTTCAGACATGGCCATATGCAAATCAGTCTTGACCCTGTGCCTCATGGGAACAGTCCAGCCCGAACTGCCAAGCCATGTCTTCCCCGGACCGGAATCAAGCATCCTAGGACCGGTTTCTGGCTATCAGCAGTCTTCAGCCAGGATAGCTTGACTCCAGTGGCTTAGTGAGCACGGGACCCACGTCTGGGCATATCCTTCCCACAAAGGGTGAACAACAAAACGCACAAGATGATGGATGGAATGTTGCACAATGGCAAAACATTCACCCCCAGTCACAGATCTGGGTTTAATCCATCGCTATTTTGCTCACAAGCCACCCCAGTTCAGACATGGCCATATGCAAATCAGTCTTGACCCTGTGCTTCATGGGAACAGTCCAAACCGAACTGCCAAGCCATGTATTCCCCGGACCGAAATCAAGCATCCTAGGACCGATTTGTGGCTATCAGCCGTCTTCAGCCAGGATAGCTTGACTCCAGTGGCTCAGTGAGCATGGGACCCACGTCTGGGCATACCCTTCCCACATAGGGTGAACAGCAAAACACACAAGATGATGGACGGAATGTTGCACAATGGCAAAACTTTCAACCCCAGTCACAGATCTGGGTTTAATCCATTGTTATTTTGCTCACCAAGCCACCCCAGTTTAGACATGGCCATATGCAAATCAGTCTTTACCCTGTGCCTCATGGGAATAGTCCAGCCCGAACTGCCAAGCCATGACTTCCCCGGACCGGAATCAAGCATCCTAGGACCGGTTTCTGGCTATCAGCCGTCTTCAGCCAGGATAGCTTAACTCCAGTGGCTTAGTGAGCACGGGACCCACGTCTGGGCATACCCTTCCCACATAGGGTGAACAGCAAAACACACAAGATGATGGACGGAATGTTGCACAATGGCAAAACATTCATCCCCAGGCACAGATCTGGGTTTAATCCATCGTTATTTTGCTCACCAAGCCACCCCAGTTCAGACATGGCCATATGCAAATCAGCCTTGACCCTGTGCCTCATGGGAACAGTCCAGCCCAAACTGCCCAGCCATGTCTTCCCCGGACCGGAATCAAGCATCCTAGGACCAGTTTCTGGCTATCAGCTGTCTTCAGCCAGGACAGCTAGACTCCAGTGGCTTAGTGAGCACGGGACCCACGTCTGGGCATACCTTCCCACATAGGGTGAACAGCAAAACACACAAGATGATGGACGGAATGTTGCACAATGGCAAAACATTCACCCCCTGTCACAGATCTGGGTTTAATACATCGTTATTTTGCTCACCAAGCCACCCCAGTTCAGATATGGCCATATGCAAATCAGTCTTGACCCTGTGCCTCATGGGAACAGTCCAACCCGAACTGCCAAGCCATGTCTTCCCCGGACCGGAATCAAGCATCCTAGGACCGGTTTCTGGCTATCAGCCGTCTTCAGCCACGATAGCTTGACTCCAGTGGCTTAGTGAAGACAGGACCCACGTCTGGGCATACCCTTCCCACATAGGGTGAACAGCAAAACACACAAGATGATGTACGGAATGTTGCACAATGGCAAAACATTCACCCCCAGTCACAGGTCTGGGTTTAATCCATCCTTATTTTGCTCACCAAGCCACCCCAGTTCAGACATGGCCCTATGCAAATCAGTCTTGACCCTGTGCCTCATGGGAACAGTCCAGCCCGAACTACCAAGCCATGTCTTACCCGGACCAGAATCAAGCATCCTAGGACCGGTTTCTGGCTATCAGCCGTCTTCAGCCAGGATAGCTTGACTCCAGACCAGACCAGTTCTTAGCCATGTTATCCAATGGAAGGTGGATAACATGGCTAAGAGCATTTTGTCACTAATGCGTGAATATTGCTGCATTCTCAGCAATTTTTACGCATTTCGCCACTATTGCCGGAAAATGTATCGCTTTGGACATAAACGTTGCTAATAGCACGTTATCTCAGCGATAAATTCCGGCGATGCTCAACGATAAAATTGTTGCTAAGCCTATTTAGCGATAAATATCGCTACTTGTTAGTAATATGCCCCTTGATTTCCTGTAACCCTTCAAATTTTTCCTCCCTGCTCCCTCCCCGACTGCCCCTCTCAACTGTGTTGATCTGTCTAACTTTCCTGAAATAACTTCCAAACTGTCGAAACCACTGGCCCAACTCCTTTTGCACATGCTCATTAATCACAATAACATGACCCATCCATAAGCGCATGACACCAAGAAACAACCTGCTTCAAAAAATATGTCCTTGAAATAAAAACAAAGAGGGAACTCACCAAGTCTACCCAAATCACACAAGCAACCCTTTAAACTCGGGACAGGAGGGTGGGGAAAATTTTACCTGCTCCTGTCGACGTGCAAAATCTAACTGCCCTCACTAGTCCTAGACTACCTATGCTGTAATCTAAGCTCACACCCTTGCTCCTTGTACCAATCCTGTTTCTACCTTTCTTAGGACCGCAGCACCATCCAAAAACCTTGGGGGTGCTGGCTTATGCCTACTACCTCCAATCCCCTATCGGGCAGGGCGGCACTGTTTAAAACCCATGAGACACAATTAGTGTGGGAGAGGCCACTCTAATGAGGCAGATACAAATTTAACTTATACAAGCCTTGGCATCAAGCCATACAGACTGTGCAAACCTGGCCTCACTAATACAATGCAAAACCAATTCATTCACCTCCCGCCTCCCGTAAAAAGACTTTAGAATTCCCCTGCAACTCATAACTCACCAGTCTCTGCCCACACCAAACTTCAACCTCGAAAATGTTCAATGTTATCTAAACACTTGACTTCCTGTAAGCTTTCAAATTGACCCTCTATCCCCCTACCCCTTCACTGCATCTCTGAACTGTGTTAATTTGTTCAACTTTCATTAAATAACTTCCAAACTGTTGAAAGTACCCACCACCAGAAAATCCTCTTGAGAGTTTTTCTGCCCCCACAACACTTTAAGCTGGGTCCCTCAACAAATTGGGCAAACCATCCTCAACTCTAACAAACACAGATCTAAACACAGCATGGACAAATGCACCCTGTCGTCTCTAAAAAATTAACTTTCTTCAAACCTAATACTGTTATATTCCAATACAAATCCACCTTCATCTCCGCAATACCTCTATATGTCGCAACTAAATTTTATTTGAACCCTGTCCATTACACCACTCCAACTTCTCCTTGGTAAAAACGCGTCCAGACCAATGTGGTTCTTGACCACATCCTCTTAATTTCACTCAAGTCCTCCTTGACACATTGTGTAAGGGTTAAGCCCTTCATCTTTACCAAATCATTCTCACCAAAAAGCAATACCACTACATCCGGGCAATGAAATTCTTTCCAGCACATCCAACCTTTTCCAAACCATTTCAACTGAACCCTTAAATGATTGCAACACAGCAGACTGACGGACCTCCCAGAATCTGCCTGATGTTCTGCCCACTTCACAAAGGAATGTCCACAAATCCAAGCCTTGATGTGCTCACACTATAACAAATAGAGAATGTACATTAACCAAACTCTCTACCAAGCAATGCCTGCTCTCATTTAACTTGTGTAACAGTCTGATTTCCACCACCCCACCTTCTGAATCTCCAGTTCTTGCCAACCCGCATCTCTGCTTCAGTTGCCATTCCAATCAGAAAAAAGAGTGTGCCATATTCTTTTTCCAGCATGCTCAACTTTTGTAATGCATTCTGCAGCATCCCTAAAACCTGAGACTGCAACACTCTGTCCCCAGATGCACAGTGGAAAAGTGAACACACTGGAGATGCCCCACCCATGTAGTTTCGCCACCATAGCACTAGGCATTCTGCTCTCTCTGTGAGGGTCTCTCCTCAGCATCACACGTCTCCATCTGACTTTCTGATCTTTCTTTGACTTAGGCATCCATACCTTAACTTCATTTTGCAACACAACCATACATCCTTCCCTTGAATGCCCCCATTCGTCTTGGTTCCAATCCCTTCACCCACATGAAATGTCCCAAAATGTAGTCACCTGCCATGAAGAGACTCGAGCGGCATGACGGTAGCACCCATGTGAGTTACTTGTGAACCAGGCGCAAAGAAGCTCCATGTCAGCTTTCTAGACTTGAGCCCAGGATAGAATACATTTCCTGATTTTCTCAAGGCCTGATTGTCTGATTTCAATCAGAGAAAGATACGGACTAACAAAGATTTAGAACACTTGTGCCTCATGGATATGCAGGATGTTCACACGTGAACGTGTCCCCCAACAAAGGTTTCCAAGCCCTGAAGAAGACTTTCATCCATAAAACATATAATGTCCTACAAGAAGGTCGAAGAGCATCAGCATATCCAATGGTGTGGCCAAAGAGCACAAATAAATCTATGATATATTGGTGATGTGAATAACGACCTCACCCACAAACTTTTAAAGTAATCCAACCACCACAGGAAAGGGCCAAATAGTACCTTTTGGACTATTGAGGAGAGGGTCACAATAAGCCAACTCCCATGCACTAAGAGTATAGGACACTACGTTCAATGTTTCTTGATTTGTGTTTTAAACATTTTTTTATTGAATGTAATCCATTATTTTATTCATGTTTGTTCTTTGATCTGTTTAATTATATTGTACACACATGTGGTTGTGTTTGATGCCGTTATGTGTATATTTTGGTTTCCTTTACTGCCATTATTTGTATGTTTATCAATGTAGAAGAATAACACTAGATGGCATATCAAAGTCCTTGTTCTCTCTTCCTTTCGGGCCAGTATCAAGATTTGGGTATGCGATACATGGTATATTCAATGTACAGTTTGCATGATTTATAGAATTCACCAGTAGTCAATGCATGATGCTCAGAGACATAATGGTGAGACATTTTTCTCTGTTAACTCTTACATGATTGATAGTATAGGGGGTACTCTTAAATATACAGTATCCCAGGCCCCTAGGTCCTAAACTGGATCACTCTCCATTTTGATAAACCTAAAAGACAGTCACACCATTACCACTGAAATGCACCCCATGACAGACTTGCTGCAATTCCTAAATCAATCGTTTCATCAAGTGTAGAGTCACTGGCCAACTCACAATTTTATGCGGACCCCACTCTCTGGTCCAGCCTTCTAATAATCTCCTCCCCAACTCACATGCAGATAATTCATAACCCCAAAACAGTTTCCCCAAAAAAGCCAAACCTGCTAGCTTACCTACTGTCCTCACAGATGGCAAGTCTTCCTCAATCAGAGTTATAATGAATTGCGCCACATCATCCTTAAGCAAATGCTCCCTTCCCTCCTCTGAGCACCTGTCTCTCTGAAGTAATTCCAGGCCTGGTTATATGTAAGCCACATAGATTCAGACAAGGAGCCCCTGAGCAGCTGCATCAACATTTCTCTCTGATGGTCCACAGGTACCCTGGCATCGGCGTCGTCTCTGCATCGGCCCAGGCTCAAGCCCACAGAATCTCTGCCACTGGGAAAAGAGCATTGCCAAAGTGGTTGTCTACTGCTGCAATATGACGTGTCCTAAAAATCACATTCATCCGCAAACATTCTGACGCAAAAACTCTTGAAAGCTTTAGAACCTACAGATCCCTTGCTGATTGTCTATTAACAATCTACACCACTGACAAACTGTCCACTTGAACGAGCACTTTTTTTTTTTAAGTTTGAATTATTGAGAAAAAAGGGGGAAGGGTGGGGGGAGAAGAATTACAATAAGTGGATCAAAGAAATAATCAATATAATAACAATAATAAATTCATAAAAAGGGGGTAAGCATTACAAGCATGAAATCATGAACATATCAGATAAGTGAAAAATCATAAATAAAAATATAGCACAGTAAAACGCAATAATGATAAGTGATCAAATAATCTGGTAAAAAGAGAAAAAACAGATAGTAATGAATTCATGGAGGTTTGCGAACTTCAACTGATTCAGGTGTAGGAGAGGGAGGAACGGGGGTAAAGGAAGAGAGATATGTCACGAAAGGGTGCCAAAGAAGGTCCTGTTTTATAGCCAGGGAGATAGGGGATACATAGTTAGTGTCTAAACGTTGATTGAAACAGATTGCATTCCACCAGGACTGATAAGAAATATTTGCAGCTTGTTACCAATTAGAAGTAACAATATGAAAGGCAATAGCGATGAAAAGGTCAAGTAAAGGGTATTGGTTGGGAGGTTGAGGAAGGTCTGGGGAGGGAGAGCCAAGGAAAACTAGTGAAGGTGAAAAGGGGACTTGAAAATGGAAAATCTTCTGAATTTGCCGCCAAATCAACTGCCAAAACAGGAAAGTGGGCGGACAGTCAAATAACATATGTTTGAAGTCAGCAGAAGGGCAGGGACAAGACCAACAGGTAGAAGGCGTGTCTGGTGAAAAATGGGACAAAGCCAGTGGTGTAAATAAAGTTCTATGATAAATGAAAAATAAAGTTTGGGTGGTGTTAGCAACTCTAGAGGTTTTATGTAGTTTATTCCAAATGTTATCCCACAAAATTACAGGCCAGTTCTGAGAAAGATCTAGCTCCCATGCAAGTTCAATGCGTGATTTTGACCTATCGGAACTAAAGCGAAAAGAGTTATATAAAGCAGAAGCAGAAGGAGATGTATCCAATAGAAGGGAAGTAGGTCTGCGGTCCAAAGGAATATCGTTAGAGGGTGAAAGAGATTGAAGATAGGAGAGCAAGACAGGATAAAGAGATGCGTGTTGCGAGCGTGCGGAAGCTGGTAGGGAAAAAATAGATTGAAGTTCATGAAAGGAGAGAGGCGTATTCTGAGAGAGTAACTGGGAAATCCAGCATATTCCTTGAGAATGGCAAGTTTTCCAATAAATAGTGCGATTACGTATTTTAAGATGAGAATTATTCCAAATTGGTTGCTCATGAATGGATATGAGGGATGGAAAACAGGAAGTTAAGTAAGGGGAAAGAAGAGTACGAGAATATGAAAGCATAGGGGTGCGAAAACGGCTTAAAGAAGATGTAAAGGACAAAAATTCACGAAAGGTGAACGGAGAGATGAAAGAGGATTCCATGCTGAACCAGATAGGAGGGTAGTAAGGCAGAGTAGATGAAAACCAGCGAGTCGATTGTTTCATAGAAAAAGCACGATGATATTGCTTGAAATCGGGAAAACGTACTCCAGATTGAGCTTTATCTTTTCGTAAAGTAGCAAGAGCTATTCGAGGACGTTTGCCATTCCATAAGAATTTTAATAATAAAGAGTCAGTTTTCTTAAAGAAAGAAAGAGGAATGTGTAGAGGAAGCATGGAAAGAGTACAGAGAAGCAAGGGAGATAACATCATCTTTATAGAGTTGAGACGACCCCACCAGGACAAAAAGAGCTGGTGCCATCGAGTGATAGCAGTGTCAATTTTCTTTTAAATATAATCAAAATTTAATTTGAGAGTATCAGATAAGGAAGGGGCGAACCAAACCCCTAGGTATTTAATTTTAGATGGTTGCCATGAAAAACCTGTAGAGGAGAAGAAATGCTTCGGACAGAGAGGATTCAAAGGTAAAATTTCACACTTGTCGGCGTTTAAGAGGTAACCGGAAACTGCAGAGAAGGAAGAGATCTGTTTAAGGAAAGAGGGAATAGAAGTAGAAGGGTTGTAACAATAAAAAAGAATATCATCAGCATAAACTGAAAGTTTGACTTGCTGGGAACCAAAATGAAAACCAGAGATAGAATCATCTAAACGAATTTTAGTAAGAAAGGGTTCTAATGCCAAAACAAAAAGTAAGGGTGATAAAGGGTAACCTTGTCGGACTCCTCTGTGCAAGGAAAAATAATCCGAAGACATTCCGTTTACAAAAATAGAAGCTTGAGGGTCAGAATAAAGTAAAGATATAGTGGAAATGAATTTAGAGGGAATACCAATCCAACGTAAGGCATGGAACATGAAATCCCACCCAATCCTGTCAAAAGCCTTCTCTGCGTCTAAGGAGATGGCAGCAAAAGGAAGAGGCAAGGAAGAAGATTTGCTAAGAATATTAAGAAAAACTCGAGAATTATCAGAGGAGAGACGTCCCTTTACGAAACCGGATTGTTCTGGGCCAATAAGATCTGGTAGAAGGGGATCCATGCGAAGAGCTAATATTTTTGCTAGAATTTTGTAGTCAGTATTGACTAAAGATATTGGCCTATAATTTTTGCACAAGGAGTGATCTTTATCTTCTTTTGGAATTAAACATATTAAGGCTTATTGAAAAGAACCACTAGAGGAACCGGCAGCGAAGAAGGATTGTAATAAAAGTAAGAGTTTAGGAAGGAGGAGGGAGGCAAAGTGACTATAGAATTCAATAGTAAACCGATCGGGACCTGGTGATTTGCCATGACGAAGTTTAGATACAGCATGAAAGATTTCGGAAAGTGAAATGTCTTGATCTAAAGCGTGAAAATCAACATTCGAAACTGACGGAGGTGGGAGGGATTGAAAATAAGAAAGGAGAGCATCAGCTGTAAGAACTTGTTCCGGAGTATAGAGAGTATCATAGAATTTGGCAAATTCATTGAGAATTTCTTTATCTTTAAATGTAGATGTTCCAGAAGAGGTTTTGATGGATTGGATTTTAGTGCGTTCTTTACGAATCTTTAAGTAATTGGCTAGAAGCTTTCCCATTTTATTTTTACCCCCATAATATCTAGAGTTACATTTCAGCAAAGTATTAGACGCAGCGTCTGTAGTGTATTTATTAAAAGAGGAATCGGGGGTTTGGTTTAGAAGAAAAAATTCTTTGGCAAAGCAGTGAATTCAGAACAAAAAGAGGAGTCTAAAAGTAAAGTATTGTTAAAGCGCCATCTGCCAGAATGTGAAGAGAAAGGGAGTAAGTCAAGGTCTACAAATACTGGGGCATGATCTGACAGTAAGATGGAGCCAATCTCAGAACGTATGGCATGTTGGGACAAGGATTTACTTAAAAATATATGATCAATGCGGGATTGAGATTGGTGAGGAGGGGAGAAGAAACTATATTCTCTAAGGTCGGGATTGCATAATCTCCAAATGTCTACTAAGGCATTGTTTTGAAATGAGTTCACAAACTGTGCGTGCATTCTAGAAGGGACAAAGGTTACTTTTGAGTGGCGGTCGAGGAAGGGATCAATAACCTGATTACAGTCTCCTCCGAGCAAGATGTAATCACCAGAAAGGGAAGATAATTTGGAAGAGATATTAGGCCAGAAGGATCTATCTATCCCAGTTGGGGGCATAAACATTAAATAAAGTGAGCGGGATGTTATCAATTAACAAGTTAACAATAAGCCAACGACCATCAGCATCACATTCATGGGTAATTGAGGAAACATTTAACTTTGTATGTAACAAAAGTACAACCCCATTTTTCCTAGACGACGTAGGAGAACATAGAACATTACCCACCCAAGAACGTTTTAGTTTCAGAGCCTCCGGTTCATCAAGATGAGTCTCTTGAAGGAGGGCAACATCAGTTTTTAGTCTCGCTAAATGTGACAGAACCCTCTGTCTCTTAATGGGATTGATAAATCCCTTAACGTTCCATGTTGTTACACGGAAAGAAACAACTTAGAGAAACATTTGAGCGTAACATGCTCTGTAATGCATAAAAAATACAATGGAGAGAGAGGAAAAAGAAAGAATAGGAGAAAAGAATAGAGAAGGAGGCAAATAGAAGAGGAGGAGGAGGGAGAAGAAAGAAATAAAGTAGTGTAAATGGAAGAATGTATCGAGAGAGAGAAAAAAGGAAAAGAAGAAGGGAGAAACCATGAGAAGGACAAGAGAGAGTGGAAGGGTGAGGAAGAGAGAAAAAGGACAGATACAAAATTACAAAAATACACAAAAAGACAGTACAAGTCCAAAACGAACGACTGAGAGACATACTTACGAAACGGAAAGTCCTGAACAGGGATGGGGATGGTGGTGGCGGGAGATGACGACGAAAAAACCAGAACCGGCATCAGACCTTTAGTACCATAAATCTAATGGGTAAGATAAGGAGAAAATAGGAGAGGTCAGGATAAAGATGAGAGGGAACACATCTGAAGAGAGGAGAAAAAACATTAGGAAAAAATACAAGGGTTGAATAACATAAGACAGTCAATGTAACAGAAACGGCAGGGAAAACAACCATGCAACCACAATCAAGAGAACAAAAATGCAATGCAACAGGATCAGTAAAGCAATAAGAACAGAGTCATTCATCCAGCCCTGGAGGTATCCATGACGTCAGGAATCTGGTGACGTAGGAAAGCTTGCAAGGCCTCAGGATCCTCGTAGGTGGTTGTCTTGTCCTTATAGGTGACTTTGAAAAGACATGGATGTAAGAGGCCATACCTGGCACCAAGGTTCTTAACTGCGGCCGTAAGTCCCAAAAAATTTTCCTCCGATCTGCAGTAGCTTTGGAGACATCTTGGGAGAGATAAAGGCGATGACCTTCCCAGATAATCTGTTTTTTAAGCTTGGTGGCTGAGAGGACCTGAAGTAGGTCAGTATACTGCAGAAATAGCATAATCACACCTCTAGGTCTGGAGGCAACCTTAGGACCGAGGCGATGAGCTCGTTGGATGTTGATGGAAGATAAGGCCGGATTATCAAGAATTTTTGCAAGAAACGATTGGAAGAAGATGGCAGGATTGGACCCTTCTGAAAGTTCCGGAAGACCATATAAGCGAAGGTTGTTTCTTCGATTTCTATTTTCCAAATCTTCTGTTTGACGCCGTAGAAGAAGAATCTCAGCTTCTATTGCCGGTATGCAAGAGGAAACAGAATGAAGAGAGTCCGAAGACTGTTCCAAAACCGTAACACGGGAGTCCAACGATGACCACTTCTCTTGCATGGCCTGCATGTTTTTTGTCATTGCTTCCATAAAAGGTTTGAATGCTCGTAATTCCTCCAAGATGAGGTCTACAGAGGAGGAGGAAGCGTTACTCCCAGGAGATGGTTGATCCTTTTTCAGACGTTTAGAAAACGTTAAAGAAGATTGAGTTTTCCCTCCATTTTGAGTCTTGGGTGTGGCCCCATGTGCAGAGTCCGACTTTGAAGATTTGCCCTCCTCCATTTCCTGGATAGGTGAGTCGGAGTCAGAACCAACAGGTGGCTTCGGAAAATTGGTGAGTTTGAGAGTGCGAAGCCTCCCCATATAGGGCAGTCAATAGTGAAAGTGAAGGCAAAATGTCAATGATAAAATGAGGTGAGTCTGACAGAAAAAAGTGTCTAAAGAATATTGAAAAAAATCAGCTCCAGGTGGTGGCTAGAGGAAGCCACAGTAAGTATCAGATACAGTGATCGGTAGGAGGGAACATCAGGATGGTAGAGCCATTCAAGCGAAACATAAGGCACAGTGCGAGAAATCGCTAAGGAGTTGCCACGACAAGGAGAGAACCATTGAGGAGATAAGCATCAGAATCAGCATTGGAAGAGCCTTCAAACAGATAGCTGACAGCCTTCAAATGGATACACACTGCGCAGGAGAAATGAGTCACCAGAACAAGGAGCATTCCAATGGCGCGTAAAAACTCTTGTTAGCCACCAAGTAGAAAGTAGAAGTAAAAGGAGCTATGAGGAGATGTGTAGTAAGCTGGATGAAACTTCTGGAAGCAATCCCTGAAATAGAGCCTCTTGAAGCGTCACCTCACAGCGTAATCATGTAGGCATATACAGTCAGAAGCATGCAAGCGCTAAAAAAGTGCTATTGAGGGTGCTCAGAGGAATGAGGCTGATGACAGAAACAGGCTCTCTCAAAATGGCTCCTGAAACATATCAGACGAGGTGTGAGGAAGAGGTACCTCCAAAGTCAGGCAAACGTAGTAAATAGCTCACCAGATAGGTGCAGCAGCGGAAATCTTCATTTTCAGGAGAGCTGGAGGAGTTTCAAGCACGTGTGGAACAAGGAGCCGGCCGCCGCTGAGATCCGCGGCCGGCGTACAAAATGGCGGCTGCAGCCGCGAGTGCGAGACCCACGCGCAGCTCTTAGAGAAGACTGCGAAACCGGGAAACAGAAGGAGCGTTCAGCGCTCCTCACCCTCCGGTTCGCGGGACAGAAGACATTGCGGCCAGAGTCGCGGCGAAAGTGCCCAAAGACAGAAGATGAGGTGGGTCAGCGCCGGAGCTCCCGGTTTACGCCGCCATCTTGGCCGGCGTCCAAGCCACGCCCCCGAACGAGCACTTTCTTAATGAAAAACTCATGTCCCCAAACACAAACTGCAACCATGAAGGGAAAGAATTCTAGGACTGCAATGCTAGGGCCTCTGTTCCTCCACTGGTGAGGCCATTCCTATGGGCACCAATGACCTTGCCAAAAGAATCCAAAACCTGCTCCGCCAGCTACATCAGAAAACAATTCCAGAGACCACTCTACCTCTTCATCTATCCATTCCATTGACATTCCATTGAAGTCCTGCAAACAGGTTAACCATACCCTCAAATCTTCCTTCACTCCTGCCTTCGGCCTGACTCTATGTAGTGGAAGAAATGTTCCAGATTAGGCCAGACCAATTCTGCGACTAAATGTTTGCCCTTCCTTGACTACTCTGCAAGCAAAATTGAGCTGCCTCAGCAACACCTGAAAGTCCTTTACCTTTGCTTTGTCTTTTGCCAGCATTTCATTACACAGTCTCAGCAATATCAACAACGTCACTCTCTTACGATCAGGCAACCTCACTTTCATTCTTACAATTCTTACTGAATCCAGTTCCACTTCCAAGAAGGTCACAACCTCCACCTGTCCACAAGTTTTTTCAGTTGCTATGGGAACTCCCATTTCCTCCATAGAGTCTCGAAATCTGTTCAACAATTCATTGCACTCCAACAAATTTGGTGCTACCACCAAGAGAAACTCATCTAAATAATGCATCATGGCTTCTGAACTCATAACAATTTGAAATAACTGCTGCAGCATTGTACTGAAAACTTTGAACTATGAGCAAGAAACAGAACAGCCTATTGGCAATGCTTTATCTACAAATATACAACCTGCAAATTGAATTCTCAACAACTCAAAGTCATTTGGGTGGACTGGCAACAGCCGTAAACCTGATTTAGCCATCAAGGCTCTCTTCCACCCTCCTTATCAGCACATCTTCCCACCCTCCTTATCAAGGCTATCGCTGAGCCCACTGATGCATAGTGCACACTACTCCTTTTGTCAGGTGTAAAGTCATTGACAGACTACCCCTCTGGCCATGAAAGATGCTGAATCATCCTAAACTCCCCTGGCTCTTTGCTAGGTACCACCTCAATGAGAGAAATAACCCCATTTTGCAACGGCCATTCAGAAAAAGGGCTGGCCATTCATCCTTCACCAACTTCTTTGATCAATTTGAGCCATACAACTCCTCCTGTCCCTGAATGGAACACAAATTCTCAGCCCAGCTACGCTCCCAGGGACCAATTTAAATCCATACTCAAAATCTTGTAACAGGTGTTCCCCTTCGTCTGTCAATGCACAGTAATGCATCCAATATCACAAACGAAGGGGACTTAACTGATGTACAAGCCTTTTCCAATGTCATGTAGGTCACCTCTCCCTCTGGCCCTGTCATTGCTATTCTGCCACTGAACCCCGCTGTTGTTTTGCCACTGACCCCCTTGGGCACCCCCTTGACTGATCCCATTCTGAGGGCCTCATTGCAGAATGGGATGTCTAGCTCCTCATTGAGAACATTTGTGTCAGAAACAGCAATGCTCCCTATTGCATGTTCCCTTGATAAAGGCTGAGCATAACCATGTCACGTTCTCCTATCCTCTTCCACTTAGACCTCATCCCTCCTGCGGTGGGACAATCATGAAAGGGCTCGTAACCAAGGACATCCGCTAGTTGTGTATGGCGTTGCAAAAAAGTGCATTGTCCTCAAACACCATCTGCATCATCTGCTACTGCTGACTTAAATTCTTCGTCATACCTAACCAATACCCATCCACCAAAAGTACTCTGCGCCTTGCCATTCAATTCTTAATGTTAACCGACACCTTGGGGGCACTTAGATAACTCATATTCTTCCTCTGTGGACCCTTCTTTTGCCCTCACTTATCTATGCAGCAACATTTCGATGTGCTCACCTGTACAAATTCTCTCCTTTGTGGCCATGGTAAGATGGGCCATTAATGGTTTTGTGATGCCCATGTATGGAAGCTTTTCATATCTAACATCTTTGCTTTCGCTTTTGTCCCCTTCTCCTGCTTCTGACCCTACCCCTTTGTCCTCGCTCCTCTTCGTTGTGACCTGTGCTTACTCCCCTGTTCCTTGATCTTGGTCATACTCTCCCTTCACTAACCTGATCCCCGCCTCCTCCCTACCTATCCCCATGCTAACTGGCACAGACTGACATCCAGCGTTTGGACCCAACATGCCTGGCTTACCTGTCATCAATGTTGTCAATCGAGCTGCGGCCCGCAGGCCCGCCGTTGTTCCCCTCTCGGTTTTGACTGAAGATTCCTTTGTCCTTGGTTTCCTTTTCATGGCCTGCAAAACACTAACTGGTGCACCATCATCATCCCCCAGGCATACATGATGCGAATCATTGGGTACCAACCACCACGCTGCTTTTCTTTCAGCAACCTACTTCCGCTCACCCTCTTCCAATTCTTCCTCCTCATAATCCAACAGTTCATCCATGGCAAAATGCACATCCTCATGCACACCTGCACTTGTGCTCGGTAATTCTGCATCGCCTATGGCGCTATCACCAGGTTGCTGTCTTAACAGTCTATCACTGAGCTCCGTCTGATGCAGAGATGCCGCAGTAAGCCTTCCTCACCATCCCAGAGCAGACAGCTTAGGTATATACTCTGACTTCAGAGCGGGGTCTTTGAACTGTACTAAGTGCTACCTGCTGTACTCTAGCAAAGAATCCATCAATGCCTCCTACCTGTCCTATATGGTCAGTACCCACTAGGACTCTCCCTACTTTGTCATTCACACAAGCTTCTTCCTCAGGGACCCACAGCCACCTGCCCCCTTTTAGTCCCACAACACTGCCTGGACCTGATTGGCTAAATGCCTGTCTAAATGATGCCTGAGCATCCTCTCAGGCTTCCCACGTGGCTGAGTCTGCTCCCATCTGACCAACCAAAGGCACATTGCTACTGCTCCCCGTGGGCCCCCCCAGCACACTTGGTAATCCTCTACCTCCCAGCCTCCCCGGCTTGGCCCTGTACCAACTGACCTCCCCTTGGCGCCCTCCCTCAAAATTCCAGGCCTTCTTGCCACTGGTCGACAAATCCGATGGCAGGACATAAGTCCTGCCGCCGCCTGCACGTACACCACCACGCTGATCCGTGCAGGCATTGCAATGCCCTCCTCTACAGCGAGCAGCACCGCCATGCTGTACCCAAGCTCACCTAAGAGCCTGCCTCGTTATAGTATATGGGTAAGTATTGTATATCATTTCTTAGATTGCTGTATTGCGTTTGATTACTCACAAGTTTATTTGCACTATCACACTGGCAACGTAAGCATCATAATGTAACATGAAGAATGTTCCCTAAGTATTTATATGATGTCATAGAAAGTGATAGCCATATGATGTAATGATGTGTAAATGACATCATAATATTAGATCTAAAAGGAATGTTAGGACTGAAGGAATGCACAGGGGTCATTCAACAGATGTACTGAGATGAATGTGGATGCTGATTTACAAGCTCCATTAAAAGATATTATTAATTCATATTTACTGTGTTTGGATGACTATTTTACAGATGAGTCGTCGGAGGACGTGACATCCTCTTGTTTTGCCAGTACCTGCGCGCGGGCCTTTTGAATTGTTTTATGTTAATAATGCCTTATTAACTTTCTTCTGCGAGGTGTGACTTTTGTCATAACGCTCCGCTCACTGCCGCCTCTCCGTCAGCATCAGTGAACCCTGGTGTGGCATCTGTAAGTCAGCTGATGCCTGAGCTCTGCCTCTCTCCCTGGGCAGCTCCACATGCGCTGCATAGGCTAGTTTCACTCCTGCACCCTTTTTTTAAAAGCGGAGAACTCCCAGATTGGCTTATCCACCATGGACGGCTGGCCTGCCATGGGGTCTGGCTTGCCGCCTGTCCCCTGCTTACCTGGGCCTCCTGAGCACATTTCATCTTGCCTTTGGGCAGTGAGCAGGCCATTATGACCTTGACCGCTTCGGGAACCCAGGGCAGTAAAATTCAGACCGCCCTCCATCTTCAAAGTTAGCTGTGACTCCACTACTCTTAAACTTTTGTCCTCATTTTCAAGGTTCCCTTATACTAGAGGCATTCCCTGCAACTAGCTTCCTTACTTATAAAACTTTCCCTGCTCCTGCCAACGTGCAAAATCTGACTGCCCTCACTACCACTATCTTTTCTGCGCTGTACTCTAACCCCGCCCACTCACTACTTCTACTTTACTTGGGATCGAACCACCTGCCCGAACACCCCACGGGTGCTGGCTTACGCCTACCACCTCTAAGCCCCCATTCCATAGTAGAGATTTTAACAACCGTAGCCTTCACTACAAAATGTGCCATTGCTCAGAGGTGCTTTCTTCCCACGATGCGAAGTTACACTATAGTACTTCAAAGCAAATGATTATGCCTGGAAGCCTGCAACAGATTTTATGAACAAAGATATAAATGTGCACTCAATAAAAAAAAGATAAACATGAAAAAATAGATTAGCACATCATTTTTATTTGTGAATCGGACACATAACATACACTTTTTGCATGTGTAAGTATACCTTACATTTTACGTGTGTAACAACATCTTTTTCTAACAGTCCCTGGGGAGCATCTTATTCTCATTATAAGTGGCCTAGAACTAAAAGGAAGATGACTGGATAAACCTTATTACTTTATTCAAAATGCCTTTCCTTTCTTTGTTGATCTTCATCGGGGTGACACCACTAGGTAAGGAGAAAGATGCATGTGTCTGGGAAAACTTACTTCAGAGGGCTGAGCTCACTGCAACGCATGCAACAAGTTATGTAAAAGCAGTCTGTGCTCCCTTGTTCTTCATGCTAATGTGTACCCTCTCTTCTTTGGAACAAGATGTAAAAATATCTTTCTCGTGGGTTTTATAACAGACAACAAACAACACTGCTTTTCAGACATGCACTACAGTGACATGTTCTCGGCTGATACGTCTGCCTCTTCCAGTAATAGGACAATAGCAAAATTTGGCAACATCCTACGTTCAGGGTACCACGTCTATTTATTCCTGCTGAATCACATAAGGAGTATATTTAACTTTTTACATAAATTACGTAACTGTATATAAGTTATTCTTTAAAAACTGGTAGGGTGCCCCTTTTTCGACTGTACGCGGTCTATAAAATATTATAATATGTATTTGCAATATGAAACTGTCTAATGAGAAATTGTTTTGAAGCAGTCGTTCTTTTGTTTTGAATAATTCAGTTAATTATCCAGGTTCAGTTAACTGTGCAAAATCGGACTCTTGGCTTTGAACAAAATAACGAAACAACTATGAAGCGTGACAATAGGTGTCGAAGAATTTGTTTTGGAGAAACATCAGAAGGCAGTTTCTTCTAGGAACTGCTTCTAATTCACATTAGCAAATTTCCATGTAAATTTAAAAACATTTTGTTTTACAAATAAGCAGAAAACAGAGCTGTCCTAATTTTCATTTCACAATGCGTGAAAATGTGCCTAAATGGCGAAATTCACAAACATTTTGAAGAAAGTCCAAATCTATACAAATCCAAATTATATATATCTATAGTTTGCACCTTTAAAACTTTTTGGGGAGATTCACTAGTTTCAGAAGAACACAGGAAAATCTATGCAAATCTTATATTTCCATGAAAACGCCTACTCCTCTGCACTTACACTTCATATCTATATGTAGAGCAAATAATCGGCATGACTAAATGTACCAGTGGTTAATTAATACACAAATTACTGCCAGTAGCCAAACTTCGACAGAACAGACAGTATAAGCAGGAGGGGAGCAACACCATACCGGCCAGGGCCTCCAATTACCATTCTCGCTTCCCATCTTTAGGATGTACAGTAAGCCTAAATCTACACATCGGGCAGGAGAGAGATCTGTTCCATTGAGGTTCAGAGAAGCGTTGCCAAATCCAAACAAGCAAATGACAATGCCTTTTATTTATGTGCTATTTTTAAACCAGACACATAAAAGGCATTGTCATTTACAATGCCAATAGCTTAAACTCTCGCAAATGCGATACCTATTGCCTTGGAAATGCTGGTTTTTCTTGAAGGTAATAAAGGGTTAGAAAGTTAAGAGATAAGATGGCGGAGAGAGCCTTTCAGGTGCTGCAGCAGCTTCACAGTAATTAGCTCTCATTAACATTTTTCGAAAGCAAAGGCGCGCACTGAAAAACATTATTCCCCACAGCTATAAAAGCCCATACGGGAACATTAACTTGGGCAGAAGTTTAAGGTGTCTGAAAAGAAAAGCAGTTTGTTGCCCCCACTGGTGGGCTGAGATATTCTAAGGTTCTGTAGCTCACCTCAGTGAAGCGCCCTACTTGTAACAGGTGCAACATGTGCTGCTTGTGATGCCCTGGGAGGGCCTCCAGTTGACATCTGGCAGTGTCTTTACTACACTAGTACAATGAGAGGCGCTCAGTGCAGACAGTGCTTAATTGAGGGACAGTCCGCACACTGCTTTAGTGAGGGACAATGTGCGGTGCTCTAGTGAAGGATGCTGGGAAGTACTTTACTAAGGGACGCTGTGTAGTACTTTAGTGAGGGACACTGTGCACTTCTTTAGTGAGGGAAGCTGTACGATGCTGTCTTTATGGACACAGTGCGTTGCTTTAGTGAGGAACACAGTGTATACTTTACATGTAAACCTTTATATGGTAAACAGTGCAGTGCTCTAGTGAGGGATGCTGTGCGGTGCTCTAGTGAGGGATGCTGGGTAGTGCTTTAGTGAGGGACACTGGGCAGTTCTTTAGTGAGGGATGCTGTGCAGTACTGTAGTAAGGGACATTGTGCAGTGCCCTAGTGAGGGACGGACACTAGGAAGTGCTGTAGTAACGAACATCCTACAGTGCTTTAGTGAGCAGTCGCTATGTAGTGGTTTCCAAAAAGTTAAAATTTACAAAGAGGTTTGTGTGCATTGTTAGAATCACAACCTCCTTAGCAGCGTCCTGCATAGGTTTAAAAACAAAAACATTGAAATGTGAAGCAGGATTGTAGATTTTATAAAATGTACTGTCTGTAATTGCTAAAAAGGAGCCCGACAACGAAGAGAGTCAAACACTCAATTTTCTGATCCAAAGTCAAATGCCTTATCCATTAGGCCATGCAGTCACGTGAGTAACTGTGTCCTATTCACCATGATTTGGAGCATCCTTGTCTGCTGCTGACAGCCCATGTAGAGAGGACTCGACTGGTGCTGCACTGTAGAGAACTTGCACATTCTACTCATTAGTACTTGATTGCAGGTGCTATGTGGCTGTTCCACACCATCGCTTACTTTCCAGCGCCTCCTAAAGGATTGAGAGATTACATTTTGGAAAGAAGTTTTTCCGCATCTGAAGGTTTGTCAGTACAAAAATGGCCTCCTACTCGCGTGAGCAAGATCAAAAGTGCAGTTTAGAGACTTCCGCCTATGATAAAGTCAATCTGGAACACGAATAGTGATTAAGATGCGCTTTATTTGAGCACACTCTACTCTGCATCTTAATCCTGCTCCAACTGCCTTTTATATACTTGAAAAGCCCAGCCCATCCCTCCATTACAGAATATTCCCTTCTTACCTTTCTATGTTACATATTCACATTTCTCTCCCTCCCCCTTTTGAATAAAGAAAACAAAAAGAGAAAAAAGATAAGAAAGAAGAAGGAAAAAAGAAAAGAAAATGAAAGAAAGATGAACAAATTCAACAATGTTCAATTAATTGTTTAGGTTTCTTTAAAAGTCTTTCAGATTTCCTTGTTACTTGTTTAACGTACTGGATATTTAGTTGTACATCTTCATGTTTGATATTTGGATTGACTTTCTTAAAATAATTCTTATTTCTTGTTAGAGTTTTGTTATCATTCTTCACTGTTAATGCTCTTCCATGAAATTTTAATATCTCCATTGGCACTGACTGAAATCCACTCTGTGATTTTTTTACCTGTTGTTGGCAAACCAGTACTAATTCACCTATTTGATACTCTTGGTTTTGACATTTATTTCTATTTTCTGCAGAATGTTTCATTTTATTCTTTGCTTCTTTTCCTTTTTGTAATATTTCTTTATGATCTTTTGGCAGATCTGCTGGCAAGTGTGGAAGACGAGTCAGTCTTGATTGACCAAACATTAATTCTGAAGGACACTCTCCAGTTGATGTATGCGGAGTGTTTCTGTAATCTCGTAATACTTGACACAAAGCCTAATTTATTGATATCTGTGACAGTCTTGCTCTTTGTACATCTTTCTTAATGGTAGCCATCAATCTTTCTACCATTCCATTAGCTTGTGGCCACATAGGGGATATTTTACGATGTATAATTCCCAAGTACTTAATACATTTCTGAAACTCATTTCCATTAAATGGTGGTCCATTGTCCATTTTCAACACAATATTCCACAAGTGGAAAATATTTAATCCAGAACTGGAAGTTCGACGGATGTTGATTTTGACTATACCACTTTTACAATAAGAAATCGTGAATTCTCATCAATTATAGCGAACAGGTTGTGTTCTGAGTCAAGAGGTCCATAAAAATCTGCTGCTACATTAGCACACACAGCATCTGGTAGCTCTAATGTGTAATTCTTCCGTTCCTCTTTCTCTAGAAGTACATTGTCATATGTGACAAGACTGAACTACTTCCTCTACTTGCTGATCCAGCCTTGGAAACCATAACTTTTTTCTTAGAAAGTTCTTTGTGGCAGAGATACCGCTGTGATTTTCATGGGCTAAGTCAGTAACTTGTCGTTGTAAACAAAGTGGAGTGATTCATTTATTTTCTCTTAGAGGTATTCCAGAAAGAGCACCTGACAGGTTAGATTGTATGTTTTTAAATGCTAATATGTCTTGTTTCCTTATGTTTGATTTAAAATGACTAGCACTATTTATCAGTCTCCAATTATTTTCGCATATGATCTTTGTTACTTCTTGAATGGTGTCATCCATATGTGTAGCTTCAATAAATTCTGTCTCTTTATGATTGCTGGTACTGCTGATTTGAATATAACACAGATATATTCCTCTGCTTCTAATTGTTGATCCGTCTCTGAGTTGAATGGGTATTTGTAAAAATAATCTGGATTATATTCTGTGCCTAATTTGTGAATACTCCTGAAGTCATAATCTATCGATCTCAATCCCCATCTTTCAATTCGAGGCAGCATTTTTATTTTTGAATTCCGAAAAATGGAGAAAAGAGCTTGATGATCTGCTATAATCACAAACGGTTTTCCATATATGAAACCTGATAAAGTTCACATGTCCAAACAACCGCCAAACTTTCCTTTTCAGGCTGAGAATATCTTCGTTCAACATCAGAGAGATTTTTACTTGTATGAGAGACTACATATCTTGGAGTTTCTCTTCCAGGCATATGCCCTACTAAGATTGCACCTAATCCTACAGGGCTAACATCCACCACCAATTCCGTACACAAATTTGGGTACAAATATTTTAAATTTACTGCCATTGATATTTGTAGTTTTATTTCTTTAAATGCATGTTCACAATCATCATTCCAATGGATTTTATGTCCTTTTTTTGTCAACTCCTTGAGCAGTGAGCTCAAAGCTGCAAAATTATTAACATATCTTGCAAAATAACTTCCCATTCCTAAAAATGACTATAAGTCTGTTACATCTTTAGGTCTTTGTATTGCATTAAGAGCTGTTACTTTTATAGGGTCGGGTTGCATTCCTTCCCAATAAAATATATGTCATAAAATGTTAATTCAGTTTTATTTATTTCACATTTCTTTAAGTTGAGAGCCAATCCAGATTTAAAAAGTTGTTGACATACTCCTTTCAGGGCCTGATCATGCTCCTCTTGGGTTTTACCGAAGACTGAAATATCATCACTATAGTTCATGCTATTCTGTACAGGTTTTATGATATTCTTTATGATTTCTTGAAAACATTCAGCAGCTGAACATATCCCAAAATATTACCATTTATATCTAAACAGTCCCATATGCATGGAGAATGTTGTGATATATCTTGACTGATCATCAATTTCTAATTGATGATATCCTTTACATAAGTCAAGTTTTGAAAACACAACAACCCCTTTAATGTTGCTGATCAAATAATTTAAATGAGGACCTGTATATCTTTCTCTCAATGGCAGTATTTGGAACTGTCATGTCCACACAATCCTAATATCTGCAGTGTCTTTTTTTGGAACAATTACAATGGGTGACACCCACAGCATTGGACCTGTTACTTCTTCAATTATGTCTTGTTCAAGCAATGACTTTATTTCTGTCTCGACTTTCGCTTGCATGTGAACTGGAACTCTTCTGTGTGTTCGCGCCACAGGTTTTACCATTTCATTTATGAGTAAGGTAATTGCTTTATCCTTAAATTTGCCTGAAACAAATGAATAACTTTGGATATTTCCTCAGAACTGGATGATCTGTTGTTATATTACAAGTCACGGCCAGCAATCCCATGAATTGAGCAGTCACATTGATGAGCAAACATGGTGGTATTCACCCGTTACAACGCATCTTTTACTCCGCACTACCACTACAACGCGGGCATTACAACGCATACCGTTACAACGCATTGCGCTGGGGGGCGCTCTAGGATAAGAGGTAAGTTTAATTTACTATCCAACACCTTCCCTAGGGTCCACGGGGACTGGAGTTAGAATAGTAAATTATACTTACCACTATCCAGCACCCCAAAGCGCTATGCGTTGTAGCGGTATGCGTTGTAAATACCGCGTTGTAATGGTACGCGGAGTAAAAGTATGCGTTGTAACGACATACATCCAACATGGTCCCATAACTTCTCCTTGTAAAACATGTATTTTTTCTTTGGTAGGTATATCTCCATACTTTAGTATTTCTTCAAATTTTCGTAGACATGAAACAGGATGCTTAGCGCCCCATTGAAAAACACTCACATTTGAAGTGCTTAGAAGTGGTTGCTCAGTCATTTTCTCATACTAACTTATGCACATTATATTGCATGTTGCTCCAATATCAAGTACAAACAGTATTTTCTGGGAGCCTACTATTAGATCAACTGACATTGTCTTCTGGATATTTTCTTTCTTCAACATATTAACTTGCTGAACTTCACTTCCCTATTGTATCATATATAGTCTTTCATATTGTTCAAATTCTTCCTCAGAGTCCCTTTCAACTTCCTCTATTTGTCTTATATGTTTTATGCTCCTAGTTTTCTTTCTCTCTTCTAAATTAGTTTGCTTGCTTCCAGTTTCTTTCCACGTCCAATTTTCTTTTTTCTACTTCTTGAATCAGCATACACTCGCAAAATGATTGTATCTTCCACATTCCTTAGGTTACTGTTCTATTGCTGGACATGACTTTTGATGTGGAAATTCAAATCCACACCTATAGCACAGTTTCTTTTCTTTGTATTTTATTTTTGTCATCCTTTCACTTCTTATTTTTCCTGACATTTGTCTCCTTTGCTCTAGAGTTTTCACTCTTCCTTCTTCCATGTTCCTGGCATGTTTTTGAGCTCACTTTCTGTTCTTGCCATAGATAGAATATCTTGTAGGTTATATGTTTTGTCTAAGAGTTTTTTCTTGAACTTTACTGAATAGCAACCTTGTATCAATCTTAACTTTATTGCCTCTTCATTGCTAAACCTATAAAATCCACAGAATTTTACTAATTTCTTTAATCTCGTGACAAAATCATCCATTGTTTATCTTCTTTTTGACATGCCATATTGAAATTATACCTCTCAGAATCTAAACTTCTTTGAGGGTCAAACTTATCATTTAAGTATTTCATAAGCCCTTTCTATGTATTTCAGTCATGTTCTGGAAATGTAACAATTACATCTTCGACATCATCACCTACAAGATTAAGCAATAAATATTTTGCTTGAGCATCAATGTAGTTTTTGTATGTTGCGTTTAAAAAATGTTCAAACCTTCTTGTCCATTTCTCCCACCTCTGAGCAACATTTTGCTGTTCTGATAAATCAAAGGGTAATGGCCACCTAAAAATTGTACTAGATATTTTGCCAGTACCATCTTCTTCATTGTATATTTCGGAATTCATGTTTACTCTTACATCACTACATTCATTTTCTATGGACATGACTGCTGATGTTCTAAAATGTATTTCTCATATAAGTCACTTCATTTGAATTTGATAGTTTAATTGTGTGAAGATATTATGCTCTGCACCAGTGTTCAGACACTGCTTCCAGATTTCAGGTTCAATTGAAGGATTTCACTGCTCATTTAACTTTCTACATGAGTATAAATAAAACATTGTTATTCTCGTTTTTAAATATGTTGCACATATATATATGACACTGCTGCTTTCTCCGACTTTCTCTTTTTATTTTAACTTTATTTATGAGTATGAACATGAACCTCCATTTCGTTTATATTTAATAGTGCCTGAATCGAAAATGACAGCTGTCTATACATGACAGGCTACACTGCCTGCCTTTAAAAATGGCTGTCATTTCACGCACGCGCACGGGGCCAGTCTCGTGGGTTCAGCGCACTTGCTCACAGTGCAACTTCATCACTTCACTCACCAGTTGTTCTGCCTTTTTCTTGGTGAGATGAGCATGTGGGAATTCTGGAAATCAGCAGAAGAGCTTGAGGCAGCGAGACAGCTTTGGTGAGTTTCAAACATTGAAAATAGGTTTCACGTAAGTTCTTCCAATCGTCGCCATTATGATAAAGTCAATCAGGAACACTAATATTGATTAAGATGCACTTTATTGGAGCACACTCTACTCTGCCTCTTGCTCCTGCTCCAACCACCTAATATATACTTGAAAAGCCCAGCCCATTCTTCCATTACAGAATATTCCCTTCTTACAGTTTTATGTTAAATAATCACACTGCCCATCTCTGTTACCCATTTTGTCTCTGTTCTTTCACACTGAGGCTGTGCTTTTCTCAACATTTTCTCAGCCAGTCTTATTCTTCTTTTCAGCCTCAGTGGTTTATGTTCTTGCCTCTGTATATGTTGCTCCCTCGTGTACCCTCCCTGTTGTGTCTTTACTGCGCTGTTTAATTCCTACAAGGTGCATGTTAATGTAGCAGCGTATCTGTTTTACCACTGTACAAAGCAGTAATTACCAATCTGATCCCGGCAGCACAATAATGTAAGAGTTGAGTTTGTATGTTTATTTCTTGCTCTTCTCTTGATCTAGGAACTCATGGTTTACTCAGCACTGAAGAACACACTATCTCACCGGTATGGACACCATCAGCTCTCAAATATACTGAGCCCAGCTCCTGAACATATGCCTCCCATATGGTTTAGTGCATAGTCAGGGAAAAAGGATGGTGGCAAATGGGCGCTTTAAGACTGCTGAATCCTCGGGGTGAATGAAAAAATCTGAAAACTCACATCTGGGGGAATGGCAACAGGGGAAAAGGAATTCTCCCAAACAACAGATAACAAATGCCATTGCAAGAAAACTGTAGCCAGTGCTCCTCAGCCATAAATGGAGGTGCTATCGGTTACACAAAGAGTACAAAGACAGGAAAGCTGAGCTACGCTGGATTGAACCTATCGTAAGCTGCAGTTGGGACTACCGTCATTATATTAAATCCAACAGGTTTTACAGACAGCACATGCACGCTATAGGCTCGACCTAAAGATGTTGAAGGTATTGGCGATTCTTCTATTATTTCTGAACCCACAGGAAATAAAAGGAGGACTCATTTGTTGCCCAGTATATTAAGACAGCAGCAGAAAAGGACTAGGACAGTGTAGGAGGTACCAAAGAGTCTCAGTGCCAAGAAATAACGGACAGTGGTGGCCCAAAATGGCAAACACAGACACAAATTAAACACTGAATATAGCAGATTCATCGATTTGTACAGAGAACCATTTTACTGTTTTATGGCTAGAGGTAAAATAATTTATATTGGGACAAAATCCTTTTCCACACACCACCATAAACCTTTTGGATTTTTTCAAATTTTTACTACTACTGAAACATAGTTGTTCCTGGAAATCAAAGCTATTTGCACTTGTAAGTTACACTTAGGTTTGCAGATAGTATTTTGTCAGTACAGGACCATTTTTGTATTTCATAAACCACTTTTACACTTATAAAATGGTGGACATTTCAGGTTAGTCCGAAATGTCATAAACACCCACAAAATTATTCACAAACTATTTTATGACCCATTCTCAGTTCGGCAATTTTTGCTGCTGCCAAAGACAGGGACAAATCTCTATTAGGGATGAGAAAGGAATGAAAGAGAACCTCCCTCTTCCACTAAATTGGTAGGTGAAGTGTAAAATGTCTCTCCAAGGAGAAAAGTAAATTCTACATCGGAGGAAACAAAGAAAAAAGTAAGCAAGCCTATTTGCACTTGCTCTCTCTTTTTTCAAAGTAAAAATATAAAATATTTACACATATATTTCCAAATGATAAGAAAAAATTCACAAAATCTTTTCAGGATTACATTTGTAATGCTGAATGTTTTAGGATTACAATTGCACCTTGAAGAGTGCTGTGAATTCCAAACAGTTGACGCTCTTTGCCATGTTAAGTAGTAAACCGGTGGGGCTTAGTTGAGAATAAGGTCCAGTTACTCCTGCTTTTTTCATGAATTGTTTTGTATAAGTTTCCTAACTGGAAACACCACACAAAATGTTTATGAACATTTCATAATATACGTTGTGGCAATTTCATGCATTTTGAATAGCTACATCTCTGATAAATCTCCTTTATTTCTCCTAAACCTCATTTCACACCTTAAGAAAGCTATTAGGCATTCTGTTATACTAAACACCATCTCCAAATATCTACAGGTCCTATCTGTGAATCACATTCTCCGAACTTGGGGTGTCACATTAGATGAATAAAAAGTATGTGAATAAATAGTACCAATATATCAAGGAACACCTCTGTATTGTGACGTACTGGCAATTATAATAAATGACTATAAAATGGCTGAATTGGGGGTTATTGGTTGACATTTTCTTCGCAAGTACACATATCCCAATGTCAAATGTTTAATATTTGAAAATGAAATCCTCTGTAGAGTGCTTACTATATTGAGATGACAGCGTTGCCAACATTGTGGAAATTAACCATGCATAGTTTGACCTACTTTCTTAAATATCAGTGCAACTTTGTTTGTCTTTATTTAGTTAATATTTAATAAAGAAAAAAGCACTGACTTTACAGTCCCAACATATAACAATCCAACTTTAAAAAAAAGAATTCAAAACTGGAAAAAGACCCAACATATTCCTAGGATCAGGTTTTATCAGATCATTACACCTTTCTGAAATATTACGAAACTGAAAGAAAAAAAAATAGGTACAATTATTTTTACACAAATTAATCAATGAATCAATTTAGAAAAACAAACCATGAGGGGGATCTTTTTGCAATAAAATGCCCATTCTGTAGAGAGGCCATTGGATCCAAAATTCAATTAAATAACTACAGTTGACAAATTATCCTTGAAATAAATTAGCAATTAATTTTGAATAGCTGCATTTAAATAAATAACACTGTAAGAATAGTCAGATAAGCTCTGATTCTGAGTTTGAGGGATAATTCTTGGAACAGTGTAATGTAGACTCCACCTTTACATGTCACAGAACTGCAATTATATACGTAGACCTGACATTATATTCATTGTGCGTCTTAATTTTATTAATGCATGTGATACATTTAAACGCATGGCTGAAATGTAGTCACTGTAGAATTTAGAGATTTATATATGTGTGGACGAATGTTAATTTTGAACGTGATTCATGTATTCTTTATTCACGTTTTACACTTACACTTCAAGTTATATTTGCATATGCAAACATGTATTCTTTTGCTCACGTTTTGTAGTTCTTTTAAAGTAACACATTTGTATTTAACCATGCATTCTAAATGCTCATGTAAGGTAGCCTGGCTATAGAGGCTCGGTGGAAATGTATTTTGCTTTTTTTTCAGGTTTATTATTTCATAGCTACAGAAATGTTTATTGTCTGTTTTAGACTGCTTATAGAGAGGCTTGGAAGAGATTTAGCAGTGAACGTGGAGAAACAATGGTCAGCAAGATGTTCAAGGCTGAGAACCGCAGCCTCATTATGATGCCTTGGGAATTTAGAGCCATGTTGCAGATACACTTGAGTGGTGCGCTGATTCGTTCCTGGTAGTGTGGAAGAGTTTAGACATTTTTGAATCTCTTGACACGTTTATATTGGTGTTCCCTTAGTTTGTGTGGAGAGAGAGATTCCTTTTAGACATAGAGAGGTACGGACCTCACGACTTGCCCTATCCTTGCAAGTGTAAAGCTTTATGCCAAACATGTATTTCATTTCATTTCTGAACTTTTACTATAGTCTGATCATGTTGCCACTGCTTCTTCGATTGCCCTAAATAAGATGATTCTATATTTGACTTATGTTAGAGTACAGAAGGGAATTTTCTTTATGAGTCGACTGTTCACTTTGATCTGTTATTGTATAATTGTGGCAGAAACAATTCTGTATCTCATTCTGTTGCATGTCAACCAACTATTTACTTTTCTTATTGTACTAATGAGCTTACTGAATTTGTAAATGGCTTGCATAGTTACTGGACTGATTGGTGGTCCAAAAAAACTTCTTTAATCATAATCAGTGATTCTTGACCCTCATTATGGAGTTTTGTGCCTTCACAAGTTAAGTTGTATTGTTGAAGTTTTCTCACTTTCAACGCTTCACATATGCTATCAAAGGTTTATACGTCCAATATAGAATAATCTTTGCTGACTTGACTAAAATATTGTGTTGTAAGGGCCAGGATGCTTCAATATTCTAAACCCTGCAGAAACAAGTTTGCTCAGAGAATGGAATTATGAGATTTGTGGTAATAATTGAAAGGTCATATGTGCTTAAATTTATCAAAGAAATGGTGCAGAAAATGCAAAAGAAGAACTCAGTGTATTAAATAACCTAATTTACAAATGAAAACTTGGAATAAGTATTGACTGCACCAAGTAAATAATTCAAGCTCGTGTAAAGGTATTTAATGGGTGCAATAAATACATCTCCTATTTGAACTACTCGGAATCGGTGGTGAGGCAGCAATGCAAGGGCATGTGTTGTCATTGAAGATCCTGTTAACAGCGCTTGTGATGCAAAGTCTGCATAGAGGATGTAGCACACAGTCTGGGTCATGCTTTGGAGCTGCAAGACTGTGATATGAAATCCAGCATCACCGTCAAGGCTGCTGTCAATGAGGGATGCAAGGACCTGTGCCGAGGATGCATCAGAGGTTCCAATGGGACTGCAAAGGTGGTGCGGGTCTTTGCAATGTATCTAATCCACGCAGCAGCAGCGATGCATTGGTTCTACTCAGGTTTCTGCCATGCAGCAGAGGATATGTATTGTTCCACTGGATCCACAGCGGCTGGCAGAGTACCTTAAGCCCACTTCCAGGGGAGCAGGATTGGGGTGGCACCACTTGGCAGGGTAGACTCACAGAAGGCAGAGCGAGGTTCAAAGTATTTGTAAGCCTGTTATGTACCTGAAGCTTCAGATCAGGAGGCTAGGCCACTAGCCCTTGGAGTCACTCTGGGTTCTGGGTTCAAGAGATGCAGGTCCTTCTCACTCAGGCATGAGGGCAGCAGGTCAGAACAACAGGGCACCAGTCCTTCAGAGCAGCTGTCCAGCAGTGTGGCAGTACCTTCAGCAGAACAGCAGTCCTTCTTCCTGACAGAATATCTACAGGTCCAGAAGTGCACTGAAGAGTTGGTATGTGTGGTCTAGTATTTATACCCAGGTGTACCTTTCAAGTGGGGAGAAGCTTTCAGAGGCAAATATTTGAAGTGCAGAGGTGCCCTGCCTTTCTTGCCTTGATTCCAGACTGACTACAGGGGGAATGCAGCCCTTTGTGTGGAGACAGGACACGGCCTATACAGGTGTAAGACACAGCTCCACCCTCCAATCCTGCCAGTGATGGCCCATCCAGTCAACCCTAAGCTCCCCATTGTGGGTGGCTGTCTAGAAGGAATACAATACACAAAGGCAAATTAAGTGACCCAAATGCAGGCTGCAGACACCAAGTTGGGTAAGGCAGGAAAATCCCCTCTATCTAAAAGTTGTATTTTTACAAATGTAGTTTAAAATCCAACTTCATTATTTCTTGGGAAATTCCAAAGACACCAAGCATGACTTAGTTACCTGTACCCATTTGTAAAATACACTAATTATATGTAATAAGCTAATTCCAATGTTTATCCTATGGGAGTGGTAGGTCTTGCAATAGTGAAAAATGAATGTAAGAGTTTTTCATTAAAAGGACATGCAAAACTTTAAAAGTCATGTCCTAAGTTGTACCCCAGAGGTCTTCAAACTTTTGGATGTTGAGACCCCCCTGTCAACATTTTGAGGCGTAAGGACCCCATCCTGACAAAAATTTCTAAACCTGTAGACAGGGATACTGGCATTATGAGGCAGGTGAGGACCAAATTACATGACAGGATTGACTAAATTGTGTGGGAAGAAAACGTAAATGATGTTATGTGATGCCGCTTATTTTAGGATAGCATTGCTTCATTATTTTGACATTTTTGACACTGTAACACCGAGAAAAGATTTCACCCCGTAAGTACCAGTTTATAACCAAAATGCAGCAATTAACATCAGAAAGATTTCTAGTCAACCTTTGTGAAGGGCCTTCCACTGTGCAGGAATACGTGTTGCCACTTTAGAAGCCCACCTGGCCCTGGCCAGGAGAAGCAGGGGTCCCTTAAATCTCTGGTGGTTTTGTGCAGAGTTAAGCAGTTTACACATGCAGCTTTCCTCTCATCCACTCCCTTCCATCCTTTTCTCCTCTCCTAACCCTGGATCCCTCTCTCACTTTGCAAGCCATTTTCTTTCACCCCTTTTTACAACTTCTGAACTCTCCCCATTCAACCTTTTACTTCACCTTTAACAACCTCTTACCATTCTGTCTTTTCACTGCCCTCATCTCAAACAGTCTCTCGCATTAATCTCATGGCCTCTCTGGCCCCATCACCTCCCGTGTAAGGGTGGGCGGGCAACCCGCTACGCTCACGGAGTGGGCGTAGTGCTGCCTACTCCGCACTTTGCGGAGTATGCGTAGCCGGCAGCACTACGCCCACTCCGTGGGCGTTGCGGAGTTGCCCCCCACCCGCCTCCCTCCCGCCCTCCCTATATACTTTAATCTAAATGGTATAAAGAATTAAAAGGCACTTACCTTGCCCGCCGCTGCCCGCCGCGTCCCCGGGGGTCCCTCTCTTCATCGCCGCCGTCTTGGATAGTAATGCGCATGCGCGGGCGGCCGCGCATGCGCATTTCTCGTGAGAAATGCGCATGCGCGGCCGCCCGCGCATGCGCATTACTATCCAAGACGGCGGCGATGAAGAGAGGGACCCCCGGGGACGCGGTGGGCAGCGGCGGGCAAGGTAAGTGCCTTTTAATTCTTTATACCATTTAGATTAAAGTATTTAGGGAGGGCGGGAGGGAGGCAGGCCTGTGGTGCGTAGTGGGGCTACGCGGAGTGCGGAGGTGGGCGTAGTTTCTCGCCCACTTCGCGTAGCTCCGCGAAGCCCCACTCCGCCCACTCCGCCCAGGGTTACTCCCGTGCCCCTCAGCTCTTCTCATTCACCTCGTCTCTCCATTTAAACTTTTGTCTATTTGTATCTTACACCTCTCCAGTCCCCCAATTCATCTTTCACATCTACCCTTTGTTCAAACAGATGCCCTCACCTTTGGCTCACACTCACTTCTTGCGTGTCTACATTCTTTATGGCAATTCACATCCCTGACCTCTTCAATCGAATTCTCTCATTTCCTTGCTGTCCTCTTTCATCCTCTCATCTCTCCTCACCAAGCATACAGACGGACGTGTATGCTCCTCTCGGCCTGTGCCACTCTCCTTATTGTTCCCCAATTCAAGAAGGCATGAGTTGTCTGTCTCACTGTTTTGGTGCAGGCCGCGCAGTTATAGAACTTGCACTCTCCTATGCTTTGCTCCACCATGAATCTATTATCCTTTAGGAAGATATAAAAACCTCTCAATGCTCTGGAGGTTACCCCATTTGGATGGATCTCCTTCTCCGTGTTTCTCTTTTGCCTTCAGGCAGCAGAGGGTTATTAGCCCCATGACATCTTTTGGTAACAGTAGTGCACTACAAATGTAAAGAATAATAATAGGCAGAAGCAGGGGAGTCACTAGACCAGAACTTTGGAGGGGCGGTGAACACTCCCAGCCAGGGCTGATCTAACACTGGTCGCACACGGTGAAACAGTCTTTTTTGGTGCCCCACCCGGTTTCCTCCTTCTCCATGAATTCCTTCACTGCCACTCCCCAACAATGCACCTCATCTCCCTATAGCACCTTTCTGACAGACATTTCATTTTTTACAGCGCTACTCATAGTTTGCTCACACTCATTTCTGTGATCCTCATGGTACATATTCTTTGTAGCAGGCACATTACCTTCTGCACTGTGTGGGTGACAAGAGTACCCATATGAGTGCACAGAGAGCGATGCAACAGTGTAAGAGTAGGGTAAGAGGAGTGACTGCAGGGTGAGTGAGGTGGCGTATGAATTTGGGTGCAGATGCAAGTTCAGAATGGGACGAATTAATGTATGATTACTAATGGGCTTGTTTGAGTGAGTTGCATATTGAGCAGTGAGGGGGACAGGTGAGTGAAGTGTCACTTGAGTGCAGGATGAGTAGTGTACTTGTGTGACTGCAGGTTGAGGTATAGGGTGAACGGAGCAAGTGCATTGTGAGTGCAGAGTGATCACTGTGAGTTCATGGTGAGCAGGTGAATGGTATGAGTGCATGGTGATCAGTGTGAGTGTATTGTGGTCACTTGACTGTAGGGTGAGCGTGAAAGTGAAGGGTGAGAATGAGGAGTGAGTTGTCTGAGTTGCAGGGTGCATTCCCAGACACTTGGAGTAACTCAGCATGTTATTGACGGCGGCGGAGGGTTTGAGATCTAAGTTAAATTATTGCTATTATGGCATTAATCGGGGATCAAGGGTGGAGGAAATAAATAATGGGCTGATCCTGCAACAAATTTACAGTCCTATGGTTAGGGCTGCCAGCATATTATTTTGATTGCCCAGTCAGTACATAAATAAGCAGTCACCTAAAGCTGTATTTTCAGCGCTTATCTGTGCATACTTCGAACAGCAAATATACATAGAAAGCACTTTTCATTGTGTTCTAGGGCTGCCTCAATGATCCATGACTGATAAATTAAAGAGAACAAAGACAGAAAAATCACATAACGAATGCATACATACTTTTTTATTTATAAGTCTATTTAGTGTCAAGAGGAGGTCTTTGCAGGCTCTTTAAACAAAACACTGCTGGTATTTTTCTTTTGGCAACCCTACTTTATATTCCTTTTCATGAAATGCATTCTCACACTACAGCAGTAAATGTAAAATACAAATGTAAGGAATAGGCAGAGTCGGGACCCAGAGGGTACTGGAACCAGGAAAATAACTAAGCCTCTGTAACCAGTTTAAAAAGGCATGTAAATATGCAAATGGTCTTTAAAGACCTGTGAAAAACTCGGGCGTGCCGGAGATAAGACTCCAGACACTGCCCAGCTGAGCCCCCAGCAGCTGAAGTTGCACTGCAGCAGCCCGGGCTGAGTCACAGGACGGGGGAAGAGAGGGGGTTGAGACCCTTGGGCTTAGGCAGAAGTGTGACTGGGAAGGCGCGACCCCCTTTGCATCACTCCACAGCCCCCTGGGGGTCGCGCCCCACAGTTTGAAGACCCCTGGCCTGCCCTACGGGTGACTTATTTGTATTAAAAAGAAATTGTTGGGCCTCGCAAAAGGTTTACTATGCCAGGTTGAAAGGGCAATTTAAAACTACACACACACAGGCTGCGATGGTATGCCTGAGACATGGTTATGTGTCACTTAAGTGAGTTGCACAATCAGTACTGCAGGCCCGTCGGTAGCTGTTAATATGCAGGCCCTGGACACAGGAAGTGTCACTTTACTAGGGATTTACGAGTAACTTAAATTTACCAGTTGGTTATAAGCCAATCTATCATATTTATAAAGAGAGAGCACAAGCACTTTAGCACTGGTTATCAATGGTACCACGTGCAGAGTCCTAAAACTCAACAAAAATGGGTTCAGAAAACAAGAGGGTGATTGCAAACGTTTTGGGGATAACACTGCAAAAAGTGGCAAGTCAATCAGGATGGGTAATTGGTTAACTTTGTGACAGTAGTAGCTTTGTCAGTGGGGGTTTTAATGGTAAATGAAAATGATGCAGCCTCTGATGTGGCATATTGGCCAAATCCGTTTTTGTCAAAACCTGACAGAAAGTGCAGCTGTCTGTTTTCAATGGCAATTCTGAAAATTGACCTAGGAATGCATTATGCCCATTGCTTATCATTGGCACTGTGTTACCTCATTCACTGTTGGGTATTTTTTTATTTGCTGGCTTTTTTGTGTTAGCCTCCCCCTCCTGTAGAGCATTGCCTCTTTACCACCTCTCCGATTATCTGCTTCATTTCTTATGGGAGTGCATCTTTCCAGGAACTCTTTTTTACCTAAGCACTCAGTGACAGTTCCAGTTTATCAAGCTGTCTCCCATTTATGCGTCTTTAGCCCCTGAACTGCCCTACGTGCAACACAGGCACAATGTGGAACCTACTCATTCAACGTTACAGTCTCCTCCCTGCATGTCTGTGACCCCAATACCCACCAAGGTGCTTCTGGTTTGTTTTGTTTCTTTTTAAAATATAGCGTGAACTCAGCATAAATAAATGGGGCATGAGCACCAGACTTGGGGAGATTAGGAGATGTGCAGAGAATCAAAGGAAGTTATGTCCATACTGGGACTCAAACCTGGTTCTCCAGTTCCAAAGTCTGCCGCCATGGCCGTAAGGCCACATGCTCTCCTGCCAACTCTCTTCTATTCCTCATCTCATCCATGTGCTTGTCCCCAGCCTATGTGTTGCTTCAACCCCTCCCCTAACCAGCTTTCGAGTTAGTATTCATTTGCCAATAATTTGTTGTTAGTGCCATATACCTTGAAACATGAGCTTTAGATTTATTTATTTATTTTTTGCAGTTGTATTCAAACTTGTGTTGGAGCACCTTGCCTGACCACCAGATACATTATACAAAGGCATATCTGTTTTTGAAGGGAGGGGACTTCAAGAGATTTGCCCAAAGTCACATGATGTTGTGTTGATGAAGAGATTCACACCTGGGTCCCCAGTTCCAAAGTCATTAGCTCTGGCTGAAATACCACATTTTCTCCCATTGAATGTGCACATTATTATTAGGAACCGATCAGCATACACAGATAGCACTGCTGACAAAGAATCAATCTCTTTTTTGCCATGATACCATTTTGCTTTCCCTGTGGGCGTATATAAATATGCAATCCTAAATGTTGAGAAAAGCATTGCCTTTTCCTTTATCTTTGTCATAAAATCCAGAAGATGCCTGTTCGATCTTTGTGGCTTTCCATCAGCGATGTAGGGCCTGATTATAATGTTGTTCAGAAACTGTTCCTAACGAATCGGTCTCGGAATGGCGTCCAACCGAATCGGGCTCTGCAAGTCCGACTGACCACTTATGACGCTTTCCAACATTGTTCGGTTAGATCGCATTGACTTCAATAGGAGCATGTGCTCTGAATGAGAACACAGGCTCCCATTGCAAAAAGGGATGGTTGGGGAAAACCTTGCACCCTGTGGCGGGCACCCCATGCCTGCCACATTGTGCATGGTTGGGAAGAGGGGTCCCTTGGGTACCCCCACGGGCAAGAACCAGAAGCCTCCAGGTGGCAGGGGGGCCCACAGCGTTTCATGTCGGGCAGACCGAATCAGAACAGCTGTCCAAATTGGTCATGGTAAACTCTCGTTCAGAAACCGTGTCCATAGAGCTGTGCGAATCGGCTCCAAAAGACTCGGCCTGTCGAATGCCTTTTGGTACCAATTTGGACAGCCTAAATGGTTTCCCGGCATCTTAATTGGTTGATTGTAAGTTTGTACGATTCGTTTTGAAACAATGGTTCCGAATCGGATTCTGCAATACCGAATCCCATTCGGAGCCTTTCCGAACAACATCGTAATCTGCCCCTTAGTTGATATAAAGACCGGTGCCGACCAGCAGCTTTCTATGGGTGAAGTTTTGACCAGCAGCGGCTGACATGGCTCAGGCGGGGGGGGCTGGGCACGAGATTTGAAAGCGGGGGCCACAGGTGTGTGGGGGTGGGTCATGGGTGGTGACGCACGGTGGCAAAATAATTTTTTGAAAAGCTAAACTTACCTCGACGGGTCTCTCGTCTTCTCTGCTCCTGCTCTCCTGCCTCCGACAGGAACAGGAAGCAGAGAGCCAGGGTCTCTCTCCTAAGCCAATCACAACGCTTCAATGGCAGCATTGTGATTGGTCTGAACACCGTGACATGCAGCTCAGCCAGGGGTTGGAGGTGTGGGCATGCTCTTCATGCAGGCTGTAATGCAGCCTTCATGGACAACAGGGAAGTGCGCACGACTGTTTTGGGCGGCCCGAGAGGGCCGACCAAACAGTCATTGCGCACTTTTGAGTGGGCAAACCACTCCTCCCCTGCCCTGCTCGGACAGCAGAGCAGCCCTACACAACCGCCTGCTGCCAAACAGCAGGACACGTCAGGAAGCATAAAATGATAATAACCTAAAGTTATTACCATTTTATGTTTCTCTTCTGTACACTGCTTATAAGCAGTGGGGCAACGCTCCTCTGCCATACCGCGAGAGCCACCCCTGGTTTTGACTGTGTAAAAGAAAACTTTTCATAACGTTCTATATGTTTTTTAGAGATTAGCATTCTCCAGTGTACTGAAAGATCTTTATTTATAAAACCAGGGTGTCTGTACATCACAGGCCCATGTGGCAATAGGGCGTTCAAATCTTATGCTTGGGAGGGGGTGGAGATAGAAGGCAATGCCTACGATTGCAGCAGTACATAATTTGTAAAACTAAAAACAAAAAAATACATAGCACTCATCAGGAGGCCACTGCAGCTTGCACCACACATTGCCCCTGCCATGCTGCCAATTACAGTAGCAATCCAACTAATAACCATCACACTCCTACAGTGTGACAGTTAGAACTACACATGTATGTAGAGTTAATAATTAACTGTTGATATCAACTCTAAATTGGGCAGATCACGCCACCTGTGGCAGACTGTAACAAGCGCTGGTGTTGACAATTAAGTGCCGGTGCCAAGCACCAGGAAAAAACGACCCAAATGAAGCGCTGGAGTGCAGTATCGTTTTTTGCCAATGGCAATAGCTCTCGAAGGCGAGACCTATTGGCATTACCAAAACTTGATATTTCAGTCATCCTCTCCTGCTTCATGTAAGAGCAAGGTAGAAGAGCCAGGCACATTGAAACCATCAGTGCCTGCAGCCAATCATGGCTAGCAATGGCTTCTACTGCATGGAGGCTTATGATGCAAACAGACTCCGTGATCTGATGTCACTGCCAACGCCCACACCTTACAAAGAGGCGGTACCTGGGAAGCCTTCCATCACTAACAACAAAAAAGTGCACGGACGCTAAAACCCACAGCCAGCTGGTATTTTCTTCTTGGGAGAAGTCCCGAAAAGTAAAAAAATGTGGCATTTGTAAGGTGAAGTCTGTGTATGTGAATAACGTATTTAAATCTAGGAAGAATGGATTGGGTGGACATAGCTCCTGCCAAGTAGAGTATCTGGAGTGAAGCTACGTTCTGCACTTCCTATATGTAATTTAATACCATCTTAAGCTAAAGATGTTGGGATTTTATAAACATACGAGCAAAATAAGTAAAAGGCCTTCGTGGTTGAGTCAAACGCAGTTCCGAATCTATGTGACATCCAAACCAAATGTTCAGTCCCTGACGCAACCCTCTTTATTGTCTATTCTGCATCTGTCAACGAGGCTAAGATAGATGGCTTTATCCTAGAGCTCAGCTAATAAGTGTCATGGAAACATATTAGAAAACCTTACATATCATACAAAATAACAGCCAGGCTTTGCGATGGGGACCTTCCCGCGCCGCAGGTTGTGGTGCGGTGTCTGGCCTGCTTCGAGCTCTCTGGGAGGAAGGCTTGTGTTGTATTCGTTCAAATGTGGTGGCGAGAGGGGAAATGATTAATCAAAAGGATGCTGGAAATGTTGCCTGAAGCAGGAATGTCGCTGCGCAGTGAGCTCCTGCTTTTATACAAATCCTCATTCAATTGTTATCGTGATATTAATAAAGTGCTGACAAGATGTCTGGTGTTTTTTTTTTAGGATGTACAGGTCTGAATGTCTGGAATCGCCCTGCACAGTTGTGCTCGGGTTTAGAAAACAGGAAAACGTGGCAGTGTCTATCCCTGGAACAATGCCTCTTTATTCTAGTATCCATAGGGTGCGGTAGGGTGGCTGTGGCAGAGTTCACCCAACCCACTAGTTCAACTGATGTGCCAAAATTGTGGTTTATGCTGTGCTTTTGAAATTTTAACATAATTTCATTTGCCTTCCTGAAGCTCTGTTTTGATGTACATCTGGTGAACCAAGCACGGAGATACCCCTACGGGGGTCGAGTGCTGCGCTACACAAGCACCTAAATAAATAAATAAATAAATTCGCTATAAAACAGTGTGGATAAAGTGAACGTTTTTGCACAAAGGGGCTTATTTACAAGCCCCGTGCAGCACATTTGCGCCGCCGGAGCATCACTTTTATGATGCTCCGGAGGCACATTGTGCAGATCCATATCTACGAGGTCACGCAAAGCCACTTTGTGTGGCTTTTCATGGCTTCGTAGTTATGGAGTAAGGCTACGCAGTGCTGCCTTGCCTTACTCTGATTCAAAGAGGCGTTCCATGGGCGTTGCAGTTGGTGTTCCCACACAACGACCATGGATTTTATTAATAATAATAATAATAATAATAAATAATGATATAATAATAATTGCATTTCTAAAGGGCCTCGTTACATTGAACCAGTGTGTCCCCGCGCTGAGGTAACAGCTAAAAAGAGAGCAGCATCCACAGTAACCTGGTAACAGAACAAATGAGTCCACAGGAAACAGATAGGTCTTCAGTCCTTTCCGAAAGATGGATTCAGAGTACTCGAACCGGAAACTCTGAGGGAGAATATTCCACATCTGGGCCGCCAAGTACCGAAAAGAGCGTCCGCTCATCCTGGATCTCATGATTTTGGGGATATGCACCTTTTCTTTCCCACTCGATCTAAGCAGTCTGGTCGGTAAATAAGGAGTGGGAGGGTCATGCAAATACGAAGGCCCCTTCTTCTGTACAATCCGATGGCTCACGCACATGGCCTTAAACTTCACTCTCTCCCTGATGGGAAGCCAGTTCAGGGAGGCCAGCGCTTTTTTGGCTGAGGCTCTTTTCGCTAGCATAAGAACTAGTCTCGCAGCTGCATTCTGGATGCACTGCAATCTCTGAATGCACTTGTCGGTTGCACCCAAATACAGGAGATTGCAGTTGTCCAGGCGAGAGGTCACCAAGGCATGCACCATGATCTTCCTAGACACCATGGGAAGGATGTCAAGGGTCTTCCATAAACCCTGTAAGATACCGAAACAGGCTCCTGCCACCCACCTAGTATGGTAATCAAAAGACAGCTTGTTGTCCACCCATACCCCAAGATTCTTCGCTTGTTCGCACGTTGTGGGGGTAGAGCCCAACGTCTGGGGCCACCAAGCTGATCACCATACTGACGGGAGCCTTCCCTATCACCAACATCTCTGTCTTGGTACCGTTCAGCTTCAGGCAATTATTAGCCATCCACCCAGCCAGTTCTTGAAGGCAGGACAGGAAGTTGGAGGCAGCGTCAACCCGAGCTTGAGTCAAAGAGACCACCAGCTAGGTGTCATCGGCATAGGACAGGGCATTAATCCCAAATTTATCTGAGATTTTCGGCAGGGGGGCGACATAAAGATTGACCAAGGTCGGGCTCAGGGTAGAGCCCTAAGGCACCCCCTGCATCAACTTGATGCTCCTGGAGTAGTGAGCACTTTGCATAACTTGAAAGCTGCGCTCGGACAGAAAAGATTCCATCCACTTCAAGGCCCCGCCAACAACACCGCCTCTCTTTAGATCCTGCAGCAGGGTATGGTGGGCAACAGTGTCGAAAGCGGCATTAAGATCTAAAAGAATAAGGGCCGCTGTTTGCCCTTCATTTCATCCACATGCTTCCGAATGATCTCGGTAGAGTACAACAGAGCTGATTCGGTGGAGTGAAGGGCCCGAAAGCCAGACTGAGAGGGGTGGAGAAGGTTGTTTTTACAGATATGTGTTGTAAGCTGTATATTCACAATCTTCTCAGATACCTTAGCAAAATAAGGGAGCAGGGAGAAGAGTCGCAGGTTGTTAAGTTGCTCAACACTGATATGGGGCTTCTTTTGTAAAGGGAGCACCACTGACTCCTTCCATCTGTTAGGTACCACTCCAGAGCTAAAGGACATCTCGATGAGATATCTTATAAAAGGCTCTAGTGTGTCCATGCTCCCTCTAAGCACCCTGGGAGTAGCTGGATCCCTTGGTGACACATTCACAGATTTACAACATGGCATAGATCTGGGAAAGCATTAGAACCGTGTGCCTCCCCAGACAGGCACAAAGTTTTCATTTTCTCCTCTTTTTATGTGTGCTGCTTTCTGCCTCTTAGGATAGTGTCTGTACAGGAAAGTGCCCATTTCTGTGCAAAAACAATCCTACCAACAGCGCAGACATGCTTGCACCATGGTGGAAGGGTGCCTGCATTGGCGCACGACTGCAAAATATGTGCCAGCGCTGGCTGAAAGGATAGGAATGCATTGTATCTTGTAAATGTGGTGTATTTTCCTGTTCTTTTAGAATAGTTATAGGACAGCACAGCAAGAAGCCTTGCGGTGCTGCCCTACTCTAATTTCTTGTAAATAAGCCCCTCAGAATATAAAAAAACGATTGCTGATTGCTTCACACTGACAACGACATTGTGATTGTAATGAAATAGTTTAAGGTAGAGGGCAATGCAGGTCCCTGCAGCCCTTGTGTTGCATTGTGTACCAAAACCCTTCAGGGGTTGGCAGTCATTCAACTGAGCCTACTCAGCTCAAGGCCAACCCCTTCATCACATTCTGCAAATTTCTGTACGTTATGGGCCATATGTATCATCATTGCCATTTGCGATTTCTAAATAGCGATTTTTAAGGAATCGCTATTTAGAAATCGCAAAATGGTATGTATGTAGGAAATCGCTTCTTTTTAGCGATTCCTTAACATTCATAAATTGCAAATTTCCCATTCATTGCTATGGGCCAGGAGGCCCATAGGAATGAAGGGGAAATTTGCGATTAGCACTTTGCTAATCGCAATTTAGGAATATTTTCAAGGGTGCAGGGGTGTCACAAGAACACCCTACTGCACCCCTGAAAATGACATGTGTGGGCATATGGCGCACATACATGCCCTAAGGGCATGTATGAGCGTCATATGGCACCTTTGGATTTTAAATAAATTGCTTTTTTAAAAGAATTCGCAACTTACCACCAACTAGAAGTTGGTGGTAATTTGCGAATCCTCATGGGCATTTTTGAATTAATTTTCCTTTGATACATTGCATTTAAGGAATCGCACAATTTGCGATTCCATAAGTGCAATCGCAAAATAAGGAATGGCAATTTTTGCGATTCCTTATTTTGCTGCCAAAATGTTTCATACATACCATTTAGCTAACTAGCATTCTACGAATTTCGGCCTTTGCGAATGCTAATTTGCTTGATACATATGCCCTAAGTCTCTGGTTTGAGGAAATTGAAAAATGATAGTAGAGAGAGTGGACCTTCTCTTCTTTTAATGGAATATTTACCTCACTGAAACAGTCATAGGCAGTATCCTGTTGTTTTATGAAATGCTATTATTGTTAGCACGCCCAATTTAGATTCACCTGGTAAATACAATCCTGTAAACAAATGCAAAGGGTCTCATTCATAAACTTTTGATGCACAACAGGGCAGCAGGCCTTCCTGCTGCGCTGCTGTGTGCCATAAGAAAATGGCAGGTATGCAGCACATTCCTGTCTTTCATCCCTGCGCTGGTACACAAACAGCAATAGTGCGTCAACACAGACACCTTTACGTCATGTTGCAACAGTACCAGAGTTCCCGGGGATGATATTTGTGCAGGAAGGAACACCTTCCTGCACAAAAACAATAATTAACATCATTTTCGTCTTTCCATTCGTGCTGCAGAATGCATAGAAAGAGGATTGCAGCACGCATAGAAAGAGGAAAAAACTAGGAGATGCATAGGAATATGACTCATTCCAGGTTTACAATTCCTAATGGATCTGGGAATGCTTCAGATTCCATGGGTGTTGCTTGGGAACACCCACAGCAACGCCCATGGAACACCACATTAACACTGAGTTTGGCGTGAAAAGGGGAACATATTTACAAGGCAAGGAAAAGCCACATAAAGTGGCTGTGCGCGGCCTTGTAAATGTGCTGCAATAGTACATTGTGCCACCGGAGTGTAAAAAAAGTGAGACTCCGGTGGCGCAAATCTGCTGGTAGGGCCTTGTAAATGAGGGTCACAGGTTTTTGAATGTAAATGTCCCCAAATTCTTTACATTTTTCAATAGCGAAAGTATCCCTGTTTTTGTGTAAATACTCAGAACCTATATATGCTGAGAAGAATATTTACGTATAAGGTGTAGGAAGGGAAAACACATATCTATGTATGTATGTATGTATGTATGTATCTATCTATCTATCTATCTATCTATCTATCTATCTATCTATCTATCTATCTATCTATCTATCTATCTATCTATCTATCTATCTATCTATCTATCTATCTATCTATCTATCTATCTGTCTATCTGTCTGTCTGTCTGTCTGTCTGTCTGTCTGTCTATCTATCTACCTATCTGTCTTTCTGTTTGCCTGACCGTCCATCTATCTATTGACATATTGTCAATAATAAAAAGAGCCCATGTATGACAGTCAGTTTTAGGGGCTCCAGTGGTTCCATGGGATTAATAAAATAGCGGGGTTAAACAACTTAAAACCTAGTACAAGCATTATGTCAGGGCACTCAGGATATTAATCAGGCGAATTGTCCAACCGGACAATACAATAATAATACCTACACTGTGCTTGCTTTACAATTATAGCATACTGAAAACATTCAATATTTACAACAGTAGAGAAAAACAAGATGATAGAGACTGGTGCAGTATTTGAGGTACACAAAAAAGTGAATCAGGCCTAATAAGATTTACCCACCAGCGTGAGACATAGTAACAAACAAGTGTGACAATGGCTGTATTTTTATAATTATCAAAAATAGAACCCTGGATGATTTGAAACAGTAGTCATCTTGTAACCATATGCCACAGTGTTACAGTCTGAAGCTGATTATGTCGACATTTCGACCCCCTGGTGCAACTGAAGCACAGAGTCACCATGATGACGAAGCGTGGGAGTCATTGGGGTAACATCATCAGTCAGTCGAGGGTGAGATTGTGAGAAGACTAGCATATGCTTTGAGTAAGTCAGTACATCAGTGTGGGCTCACTAAAGTAGCAGAGAAACACTGTGAACAGTAAGTGGCTTCAAATGACAGGAACAATTAAGGGTTATTCATTTTAGGACAGGAGATAAGTTATTGATGATGCCACCAACTTATCTCCACTCCAACTTACTCTCTGTAGCACAATGTTGTTTATGCTGGTGGTACATAAAGCAAGCTAAGCTGCAAGAGCAACCCCTTAACCCATGATGGCCTCAGAGCAAATGCACAACTAAACATTGGCACTCGTGGGTACAATTATCTTCATCAAGTTCTTTCAAAAGGAGAAAATAGCAAAAGACATTTTATTCATATCATTGTGCACAGATTCCCCAGTGCTGATTTGGGTGGAGAAATGAAGCATGGTTACGCTAGCCACCTTAAAGAGGGAATGGACTAACATGACATTGGAGATACCCGATATGGAGATTACTACATGATAGCTCAGCTACAGCATGCTGTGCATTGGCTAATGGATTATGGTAATTGGGAAAAAAGTCTTCTGCGTGGTGCACATGAGAATTCGTTGTTGGGTGGCTTACTGATGTGGGGCAGAGGGTGTCCCCCCTCATTTGCTTTTATTTTACAATAAGTTGTGATGTATGGGATAGAGCAGTTAAAATAATCTTTAAATACTCCCTGTTTGCACTGGAAATGCGCATAAGGATTGTTCATCCTTCTGAGCATATTACTCAAACCTTGTCAGTGGATCACTGGAAACTGGAGGGGATGTCAGACATTAGTGGACCCCTACCCTGACAACGGTTGCTTGCCCTTTGAGGAGGCACAAGAATTCTTTGACTTAGGTACCGCCCAATTTCCTCAATATGCCAAGATGTCCACACGGCCTGAGAGATGTGGCCTACTTTGCCAGATGACCCCTCACCCTCCTGAACGGTGCTTGAACTGTATGCTTTGTCAAACTGCAGAAAGCTGATAACCTTCCTCTATGGAGCCCTTCCTTCTGATTGACCTCTACATAGATTAAAAACGATGTTTAACCCAATGGTTAACTATCTGATCAGCATGCTCCCACTCCTCCTCACAGATGATTTCCACTGAAAAGTCGATATCCTGATATTGGATTAAACCCAAGGAGGTGTAAACCTAGCAGACTTCAGATTATTCTAGTTAGCTATTCTAGCAAAACAAGGCTCATACTGGATATCACCGCCAGCCGATTACATACCGGTATGGCTTCAGGTAGAGAGGGCCATCCTGAACAATCTGAGCCTACTATAGATACCCCCACGCCTCCAAGCCTATCTTTAAAAACCCCAAAATTGCACTACTAAGGGTAAACAAGAAGCTGGAATTAAGTATCAAAGGGTCTAAAAGGGAATCCCTGTATAAAGGGAAAAGCCTTACCTTCCATACATGGATTGAGAAAGGTATTTACTACCCTTACCAACTAGAGAACGAATTGTATCCCATTACATTCACAGACCTCAAATCAAGACATCATTGAAATGACATTGAGTTCTATAACTTTCTGCTAATCAGATCGGCCCTACCAAAAACTAAACTATCTACCCCACAACCCTCAATCTTCCGATATGTATCAAACATTAACAAATTAGGACACCAAGTCTCGCAGCTCTACAAACTCCTCCGCCCAAATACCTCCAAACTTAATGATAACACAGTCACCTACTTGGATAAAAAAACTGAAACTTCACTTAACGAACAAGAATTGGCCACACTATGGGCCTCAGCCTCACACAATAAGATCTCCCCAGTGCTCGCACAAACAACATTTTGTCTGCTTCACAGGGCTTTTTGGACCCCTGCATGATTATTCTCATTAGGCCTCAGGGAGGACACACTATGCTGAAACTGCAACAAGGGAAAGGGGGACCTACCACACCTTATCTTACAATGTCCAACACTCAAAGTATTCTGGGGAAAATCTTTGGTTTCATAAATGATTTGTTGGATTGCACACTAGCAAAAGAATTTTCCACCCTCACCTCAGCATTTATGAGCACGAAATTGAGAACGGAATAAGATAAGGACCTACTAGACCTATTACTGACAGCAGCAGTGAAAATGGTCCTAGCCGACTGGAAGGACACAAGTAAGACAACTTACAAAGGCTGGATTAACTGGATCACCCATCTTAGAGGAGCAGACAACATTGCACTACAGAACTCACCCTAGAAACCATCCTCCAGAGGGATGTGAAGATCTCTGGACACTTACCTAGACTCTTATGAACCTCCATGAAATTGCTAGGCCACCAAGACAACTGTATCTACCTGGGACCAAACGGTTGCATCCAATTATAGCCCTGTCGGGCCTGCATGCAAGCTCAAACATCTTCACAGAATGTCAGATGTAATTAATAAGGAATGTATCTCTCTCAGTGCCTGTTCCTTACCTCTTTTTTCACCCCTTGCTTTTCTGTCCTTTCCTGCCTGCCTTTCTCTCGTTTTAAAAAATAATGCCATGTGGGGTTAGCTGTATCAACACCGATGTATAAACAGCAACTATTCAACCTATGCTAACCCTTTAACAGCTGTTGCGAATGTTTTCTGTATAAACAAAAATAAAAGAACAACAATTTTAAAAAAACATAAAGAAAAAGGCAAAAACTAGTACTAGAAAACATCACAGAGGTGGAATTGGATAAGGTGTATTTGGGGGTGAGACAGGTGTCTAACAATGCATATGTTAAAATTGTCCAATACAGTTATGTTAATATGACTTACCTGACCCCTACTAAGTTATGTATGACTTATCCTGACAGCTCTTGTCAATGTCTACACTACCAGGAAGAGGACATTGATTCCTTATACCTTACTTTGAAATGCTCAGAAGCTCTAAGCTTCTGGACTAGTGTACTGTCCAAGCTTGACCATTGCACTGACCATGCGGTGCAGATCACGATTTGGCATTGTATGGTTGGTTTTTTTCCCAGAAAGAAGAAAGGGGGGATGGCCAGGAAATTTCATCTGGTAGAGACGGTACTTACAAAAAGATGGATAGATATGCACTGGCACCTAACCCGGTTACCAGCGGTTGACAGATGGACCAGCCTTGCTCCAGCTGAAGCGGTCGCTCCCCCCTTGGCTCTTGGTATCGTACTCCCCACTGCTGCTAATACTGTGTGCTTTGCTTTGTACTTGGTTCATTCTACTAGCGCCTTGATCCGTTTTTGTAGCGCTTCGTTGTGCATTTGCTTTGTGCTACATTTAACTAGCGCTTGGTCCGATTTTGCAGCGCTTCATTGTGACGTGTGCATGCTCACCTCACAGCGCTTCTCTTTGCCTCTGCTCGCATCGCTCTGCATTCTATCTGCACCTGTGCCCCCTGGTATTATTATTGTGCCTTGATTGTGCCCATAGCATTTTTTACTTCGTGCCCTTCACTTCCAGATCCACACTGACCCCAAGACCACACTCAGAGGCACCCTCCTCTACAGGCCACCAGGACCCCGTACAAAATTCAGCGAAGACATCACTGACTTCATCACCCCTCACGCCCTCCCCTCGAAAGAATACATTCTACTGGGAGACCTCAATTTCCATCTGGAAAAGAGCAACGACAGTAACACTACCACCCTTCTGGACAATCTCGCCAATCTCGGACTCAAACAACTTGTTAACACCCCCACACATTACGCAGGACACACACTCGACCCTATCTTCACCTCCAGCAAGCATATCTCCTTCACTCACACCACACCCCTCCACTGGACGGACCACAGTTGCATCAACTTCATTTACAATAAGACCACGATCCACAACCACCCTCAACCAACTCTGCGAAGAAATTGGAACAAAATCACCATCAACCAGATCTCCACATCGCTTCTTCAAAAACCTCCTGCCTATTCAACGAACCCTAACCAAGCCGCCACCAACCTCACACAATGGTTAACCCAAACCGCCGACAAACTAGCACCCGTGAAAAAACATCAAATCAAGCAAGGAAGCAAGAACGCCCCCTGGTTCAACGATGACCTTAAGAAATCCAAGAAGCTCTGTTGTTCCCTTGAGAAAACTTGGAAAAAAGACCCAAACACTATCACCCAAGCCGCTTTCAAAAACGCCACCCGCAAACACCACCAACTAATCCGAACAGCCAAGAAATCAGCACTCAAAGACCGACTAGACAACAACGCCCACAACAGCAAGGAACTTTTCAACATCATCAAAGAATTCACCAACCCCACCGCCAGCTCCAACGACATCACCCCCTCTCAAGTCCTCTGCGACTCCCGAGCCTCATTCTTCCATGACAAAATCGCCGACATTCATAAAAGCTTTGACAACCAACCCGTAAACCAGTCCACCCCACTCACCTCCGAACCTGCACCTCCTCCGAATAACCTTCTCAACTGGAACCCAATCTCCATAGAAGACACCATTCGCCTGATGAACTCCATCCACTCAGGATCCCCTACAGACCCATGCCCCCATCTCATCTTCAACAAAGCAGACTCCATTATCGCACCCCATCTTCGAGACATCATCAACTGCTCCCTCAACTCCGCCACATTCCCAGAAAGCTGGAAACACACCGAACTCAGCGCCCTTCTGAAAAACCCACAGCTGACCCCACCGATCTCAAAAACTACCGCCCCATCTCGCTCCTCCCATTCCCGGCCAAAGTCATTGAGAAAGCCGTCAACAATCAGCTCGCCGCCTTCCTCGAAACCAACAAATCCCTCGACTGCTCACAGTCCGGCTTCCGAGCCAATCACAGCACCAAAACCGCCCTCATCGCAGCAACAGACGACATTCGAACACTTCTAGACAACGGAGACACAGTCGCCCTCATCCTCCTTGACCTCTCTGCAGCCTTCGACACAGTCTGTCACAGTACCCTTATACAACGCCTCAGAAACATCGGAATTCAAGGAAAAGCATTGGAATGGATCATCTCGTTCCTCGAAGGAAGAACTCAGAGAGTCCGCCTACCCCCTTTTAAGTCAGAGGCCACCGAAGTCATCTGCGGCGTCCCGCAAGGATCATCACTCAGCCCCACCCTCTTCAACGTCTACATGAGCCCCCTCGCAGCCATCGCACGTCAACACAACCTCAACATCATCTCCTACGCTGATGACACTCAGCTGATCCTCTCACTCACCAAAGACCCAATCACCGCCAAAACCAACCTACATGAAGGGATGAAAGAAGTAGCCGAGTGGATGAAGCACAGCCGTCTGAAACTGAACTCTGACAAAACGGAAGTCCTCATCTTAGGTGCATCCCCTTCCGCCTGGGACGACTCTTGGTGGCCAACGGCCCTAGGAAAAGCTCCCATACCGACCGACCACGCACAGAACCTGGGCATCATCCTGGACTCCTCACTCTCGATGACCAGACAAGTCAACGCCGTCTCATCATCATGCTTCAACATCCTACGCATGCTCAAAAAAACATTTAGCTGGATCCCCACCGAAACAAGAAAAACGGTCACCCACGCACTGGTTACTAGCCGTCTGGACTACGGAAACACCCTTTACGCCGGTACCACCGCAAAACTGCAGAAAAAACTCCAACGCATCCAAAATGCTTCAGCCAGACTCATACTAGACATCCCCCGCACAGACCACATCTCCGTTCACCTGAAAGACCTTCACTGGCTCCCCGTCAACAAGAGGATAACGTTCCGCCTCCTCACCCACGAACACAAAGCCCTATACGAACTTGGACCTGATTGTCTCAACACGCGCCTTTCCTTTTACACCCCCACCTGCCAGCTGCGTTCGTCCAACCAAGCCCCGCCGCTGTCCCGCGCATCCACAAAGTCACCATGGGGGGAAGATCCTTCTCCTACTTAGCGGCCAAAACCTGGAATTCCCTTCCCATCCACCTCCGCCTTACTCAAAACCACCTAGCCTTCAGAAAACAGCTTAAAACCTGGATATTCGATAAGTAAACCTCCCCCCCTTCCTCAAGCGCCTTGAGACCCCCTGGGTATGTAGTGCACTATATAAATTCTGACTTGACTTGACTTGTTAAGGACATGGTCGAACAGGCTAAACATTAATGAAATGCACACAGTAAGATGACAGGTAGTGGAGGATCTCATGATGTGGCTGGACATGATTAGACTTGTAACTGATCCACCGAACAATAGGCTGCTGTGAGCTCTGTCTACTGGGTTTGACCAAATCGGTGATATCTGAAAGTAGACATTGGGCTGGATCTGGACTCCACGGGGCTCTTGCATTAGGTGCGCCTGCTAAAAGTGATTGTTTGCAGTATACAATTTGTGGGGTGCGCACTGAAGGGGGACGACTGTCGACTGAAGATCATTTTGGTTCACAGGCACCCTCCATTTAATTGGGTGGGTGAGAACTACCATGGATGGTATATACAGGTGTGGGTATAGGTGTGGCTCTCACAAATGTATGTATTCTTCTGCACCTTATGCATCGATTTGATGAAGGCTTATATTGCCGAAAGGTGTGGTTGTGGGGAGTTAGAGTTGGAGGGTAGGGTTTGTTAGAGCTGATGGTCTTGAATTCTTTAGAAATGTTTATGTCTTACTTTATTGCACAATGATGGAACCAGGATCGGATGTTTCATTTATTTTTTCTTTAACCTATTTTTTATTATAATACTGCATTGTTAATCACACAAATCATCCCATTCCACTTTTTGCGTAATCTGCACAGTCTATTTTTTCTTTATCATAATTTCCGCATTGTTGGCATTGTTCTGGGTCTATGTTTTAAATAACAATAAAAACATATTTTGAAAAAATACCCACATATGAGTGCACACTTCTCACGCCCGATTGATGTACATCAGTGTCAAGGACGACTATGGACTTATCGACCTTCGTAGGTCAGCTAGTTTTATTGTTGCTGCATTGCTGTTCACAAGGGAGGTGATGGCTTCATGTTCTTTTTAGTCATCATTAATGTTTCTCTAGAGTCTTTAATTCAATGAGGACAAGTTTCTTAAAATACCTTACTGGGAATACTTTGTGTGGGGCAAGTAAATGTGGAAATAGGTTTTAAGACGGCTTTGATATCTGTCTAAGAGAAATACTTGTCTGCAAAGAAGTTTTGGAAGCATATGTTTCAGAAAATAAATTATTGCTTTTGAAAAGTCATTTGAAAGTATCGTAGCTGGACGTAGGTACAAAGCTCGGATAGATAAGAACTAGAGCCACCACAGGGTTAGCTCGTATTTTGTAAGACAAATTGGTTTATCCGATCCCATGGCTTACGGTGACATCTGTGGCTAGGTTGTTTAATTCTCATTTTCGTATCCATGTTACCGACCTCTGTGTCAGTCCATTGCAAATGTCAAATTTGTGAGACAACTAAAAGATGTCCTTCCCAATGCTTTTGATTATTAAAAAATAATGCAAATAGGGGAGCCTGAAATGAGGAGCTGTGGATTTAAATTTAGACTATTTTTTGAGTTTGTTCATTCTCTGTGATTCCTGAATACAGGTTACAGTTGTACACCCGAGTCCAAACCACTTGTAAAGATCAACTCCTTTGTTATCCTGACATAGTAGGTGACTTTACTGAATGATAAATGTTAGTATATTACAAGTGTTAATGTTTACCCTTTTTTGTTTGTAAATGATACGATGAAAGTGTGTCACACTCATTAGACAAGCTAAATAAAAGAAGAACTGATACGTGAAGTAGATTCAAATCTTTCTCTGGGTGTCAGTAATCAAATAAAACCATGTCAACACCATGATGCAATTATGACTTACTACTCAGGTTCTTTCATACAGGAAGTGCAATGGTGTCATTTTAGTTTTATCTTAACCACCCTTCACATCAACACAAGCAGTATAATGATGCATACAACTTCATTTCCTGTGACACACAACCAACCATACCCAGTCCTACCACTCTTGAGAGATATTAGTGTTCTCTGTTCGCAAACGGGGAGAAAACATGTCTGAAAAACAGTCCGGCCAAGTGAATATTTCTTATAGAGTAGAATTTTAAAGTGACTTTGAATTCGGGGAATAGGCCAAAGAAATATGAGGTAGGAGTATTAAAAAAGAAAGGGTACGTAGAATCATAATGTCTGATAAGAAAACATTTCTACCACTTAATACATTAAAATAATTCCTAGATGTAACTATATTAAAATCTCAAGTTAGGTAACTCATCACATTGTTCAGTTATGCTTATGCTGTGTATACCTGGAGTCAGAGGAAAGCAAGGACCACCATCAATTGCCAAAGAAAAACACATTTCTATGTTTGGTGCTCAGGGTGGTATTTTGCCATATATATGTGTGGAATATAAATAGGCCTATCTTCCCTATAGGTATTTGTGATTTTGCAATGGGAGCGAGTGAACTGCAGCATATGAACTATTAGACAAGTGGCCACAAAACAAGCCCCTTACCAGCCATGGCACGTATAGGGCGTGCCACGGGGCAGTGACATGGGGCGGGGGAGGGGCAGGGTGGTGGATTGTAAAATGCGGCAAACTGAAGATTTCAGGTAAGTAACGGAAAAAAAAACGTATTTCGTTGCACGCGCTGCATCGCCAAATGCGATGCAGCGCGCGCAACAAACTTATTATTTTTTTTTCATTACTTACCTGAAATTGTCCGTTTGCCGCATTTTGCAGTCCCCCACTCTGCCCCTCCCCCACCACACATTACCGCCCGGTGTCACGCCCTATACGGGCCGTGGCTGCCCCTTACTTCTAGGTATTGGAGGAAGCTGCCAGTATATACCCAGGGGAAAAGGAAGGAATAATGATTCATGAGGTGGGATTTTAGGGATTCCTGGATAAAAAGCATTGTTCTCTGATTGGCTGGTTGTGTGGGCAGGAAAGTGCACAAATGGGTGAAACTTTCCAGTAGGTTAAGCTAATGAAATGTTAGTCTCTGAAGACAGTGGAGGAGCGCTGTCGGCTCTGCCCATGGAGCAACCCTGCAGCCCAGCTGAGAATGTGAAGTGAGTACCTATCAGCATGGCAGGAGCAAGGGACCCTGATAGACAACAGAACAAACTGCAAAGGAAGGACCATATACAAACGGTTCAAAGAGCTGCACAGCCACGCCGCAAGTCTCTTCAGGCCACTGGCAGGTAGTCTTCTTTGAGAGGTTCACAGAAGATGAGGAGGAGTTGCAAGACTCAGATCTTCCCATCCCAACCCCATGGTCATGATACTGGGGAAGACTTAGGGGGTAATTATGATGGCAGTGAACCTGCCAGCAGCCTGCCATTGGGGAGTTCACCGCCATTGTGCGGCCATTCTCCACCTGCCAGATAAGGATGATGGGCGGTGTACTTGCAGGCGGTGTGCTGGCGGACGGAAAGCCTGTCTTCCACGGGTCCGACACAGGCAATCGTTACGATTGCCTGTCGTACCCACCCCACATCCACAGAATGGTGGCAGTGCCTAGCAGGCTCCGCCCACCATATTTGTATGCTTCATCCCCGCCAACCTGGCTATGGCAGTTCAACTGCCATTCAAAGGCTTGTGGGGATGTACTTTGGGGCCCTATTGCAGGCCCTCTTTTGCAGGGGCATGTTACTTGTGCACTTGGGGGACACCAGTTCCCTACACCAGGTGGCAGGCATGTAGTGCAGGGAAATTCACAACATATTTTTTTATCATTTTTGTGTGTGCTGCAGGCAGCAGCACCCATTGCAATTGTAAACAAGCACAATGCGACCACCACAGTGGTGGTTGTATTGTAATTACATGTGCGCGACCGCTGCTATATTGGCGGCCGGTCCCAATTCCCGGACGATGGCGGAAGTACGTTAGTCTGACCGCCATCATAATCACCCCCTTAGATTGCAGGTGTTTTTTTTTCCTAAAGATAGTTGGCCAAGAGCCATTGTTACTTTCCTTTCAGTTCTCAGACAGGGTTCATAAGCTGAACCCAACATTTAGGTGGACCCAACAGAGACTAGGGGAGTTGACTCCAAACCTAAATACATGTTTAGTTCTTGCTTCACCACGTATTGAGTTACTACCCCAGTGCAACTATCTGATGCTTTTCTGAATTTTACTAACAGGGAGGGAAAGGTTTCTGAGCCAGTTTTGCATGTATATATTTTTTTTTTGCTTAAAAGATAGAATATGTTGTCTGGACCACAATCATAACGGAAGCTCTAGGATCATTTATAAACATCAGGATGAGTTACTACAGAACAGGACACATAAAGTGTGGGCTTTGAAGTGCTTTCTCTTCTGTGCAGTTTAGTGGTGGCCAGACCCACAAGGAAAAGTGCCACCGGGGGAAGGGTGTATCCTGCACCAGGGTTACCCCATAGCCGCTGGAAGGAGGGGTGCTGGAGCAACCCCAAAATAACCATGCTGAAGTTTTGAAGGTGAATAAGCAATAGAGAGGAATTTATATTTTCTTTGTATCTGTCACATTTGCTGTGTTTTCAGAAAGAGAGGTCAAGGGGCATGGCCAAGGAGCCGAGCGAGATGGTGGTGCTTTATAGGAGCTCTGTCCCCCGACTCAGCAATCCCTCTAGAAATCCATCTGCCCATCCTGCCAGTGGTTTGTGTTGATGTGGCAATAAAGACCCCCGGGGAATGATCTGGGGCTGACTGCAGCATCAGAGACCCTAGCAACGAGCCACCTTTCGCACCAAAGCCGCCGTGGGCTGGAAGGAGACTGATGATGCGTTGATGTGGCTGGGAGTGGAAGTCGCGTACACGGCCTCCACCTGCAGCTCCGAGATTGGGCGGGCCTCTGCGTAGATTGGCGGCCTGTGGTGTGGCTGGGCCTTGGGAGTGAGCAGCCGAGTCGACGATTCTGTCATCTGGGAGCCAGCGACCGTGGAGACTACTAGAAACACCCGTAAGCCAGTGGGCCACCTGGTGCCCAGAGCGGCGTGCTTCAGCCATGGGCCTGTGTTTGGACCCCAGTCCAGGGGGCAACTGTGGACTTCAACCACAATCCGGGTCAACGCCGGAGTGCCACAGTCCCCCAAAGCTGTCCCCTGAATGGGGAGGTGTATGTGGACAGCCCCCGAGTAACAGGAATATTAGCACTCAAAGTGGAGAGCTCAAGGAAGAGCTCAGGTATTGCTGTGGGCCTGGCCTGGAGCACTACCCCAATTGAACGCTGAGAACTGGGCAGAAAGTGCAGCGGTGCGGCCGGAGCCTTAGTGACCCTGGGAGACTGCATGAGCTCGGGAGTGAGAGGTGCCCATACGCAGCCAGAAAGAGGGTGATTGTTGCTGGCCCGAGAGTTGATAAGTATGCCCTTGTAGCTCCCAGGGCCCCCATAAAAGACGGACCTGGCCTGGTCTTCTCCAGGTTCTGGATCTACCACGTGTTTGAGGTGGGGGCCAGCAGAGGGAGAACATTGATTGGTGCAGAGAACTGAGCCATCTATAGTGCCCAACTTCAAGGTACCTACCTGAAAATGTATAGGCGATGATACCAGTCCCCCGGATGAAGCCCAAGGGGCAACTTTGGACACAAACAAAAAAAATAGACAAATGCGCCATCGACAAAGAAGCAGCTGCCGCCCAGGAGCAGCGATCGGAGGGTATTGCGGAAGCGTCCTTGGGCGCAATAATGTTGGTGATTACGGATCTCAAGGGCTCAATTGTACCCAAACTGGACGCCATGACAGTGGAGGTGACCCTCCTGCGGGCCGATCTGCACAAAATGGCCGACAAAATGGCAGCTACAGAGAAAGATGTGACGCACATGCAGACCAGCACGAAAAGCGTTGAGGAACAAGTTTGGACCCTCATGAAGCAGCAGGAGGTGATAGAGGCTAAGCTCAAAATCAGGAAGGGCGGTCTTGGAAAAACAACATTCGAGTGGTGGGGGTCCCGGAGGGGATAGAAGGACCAAGTGTAGACCTGTTCTTGGAAGATCTTATCCTCAATTATCTAAAGCCCCCAAGACTGTCTGCACATTTTACTGTCAAATGTTCACATAGGGCCCCTGTTCCCAAACCGAAATCTGGAGCCTCACCCAGAACAATCATAGCACAACTCCTCATCTATCGGGAGAGGGATGCAATCCTACAGACAGTGCGAGTACGGGGGGACCTACACCACAAAAATGCAGTGATATGCCTGTTTCCTGGCTTCACCCTGCAGGTCCAATTACAGCAGCGCACCTTCAAAGGCGTCAAACGAGAGCTGCGTAGCAAAGACATTAAATACTCCATGTTGTTCCGTGTGAAGTTGAGAGTGGTCACTGAGGGGAAGTCGTGGTACTTCCGTACTACTGAGGAAGCCTGGGAATGGCTGGAGGGCTGGCGCACAGTGGGCCGTACCGCTCCATGCAAGAGACGATGGGGCCTGGCGAAAGACTCACAAAGGGGCCCAAAGGTACATGAGAGGTGCGTGGCCAAGATGGCAGCATGAGGGGACGGATGACTCCGGAGCTCCCGCATACGGCCCTTTCCAGCATTGACCCTCGGGTCGTTTTAGCACTAGTCGGCCCGTGCATAGATGGTAGATTTGCCCTGGATCCCAGTGAGCCGCTTCCCAGACTGGAGTGAGTAGTGGCGGTGTGGTTTGGAGCCGGTGGCCTGCCCATGGCCGGAGCGGTGACTCTGCCTGTGGTGGAGCCCCTGAGTGTCGGAGCGGTGGCCTGGGCAGCCCGGCAGGCGGAAGCGTGAGGGTCGGAGTGCAACAGCCTATAGTGTGGACTCGGAGGGCTGAAGACCGGCGACCCTCGGTGGTAGTGGCCTGTGGTGGAGCTGGCGTGGTGGACTGAGCCGCCATCTTAAGGGGCAGGTACCCTCTCAGCTTGGAGGTGGTGTCGGAGGAGCACATCGGAGCCCCCGAGGCCGGCGACCGCCTTTGGTTGCGGGAGGTGGACTGGCTGGCTCGGCTTCCCTACCCACGAGCGAGGTGACAGAGTGGGGGCCGGCCCTTCGAAAGGTGGAGCGAAGCTGTGGGGCCGGGTGCCGTGCCTGGTGTGTATGACCGCTCGACCTGCTACCGGTGGTGCCTGGAGGTTGAGTCGGTGATTTTTCCCTCGCAGACAGGGGGGAAGCGGTGGCCAGACCTGCGGGTGCAGCAAAGATGGCGCATTTCCTGAGTGGCTGTTGGGGTAGTGAACAGTCACAACTTTGACAGATGGGGCGTGTCTACACCCCCTACCAAACGCACAGCGAAATGTGCCACTTTGGCTGTCATAAGTTGCGAATCTTTCAGTGTCTTTTGGGCAGGACACTGTGACCAAACTGCACGCACATCGGAGTACATGCAGAGCAACTAACAGACTACAAAGTGTGAGCAGGTGTGCATTCCACAACCCCCTACGATTGTGATGTTTATACTGCCTTACCGTGGGATTGCACCCAACAGAATTAAAGGATTACGATAAGAAATGGAAAAATAGTTCCCCACTTGACATCTGGAATATCGGTTTCGTGTTGAGTTAGTGAGATATTCCAAAAGTATGGACCATAAGGAAAACGGTACATGGACATATTGAAACTACGATCTCATCACAGTCAGATTTCACGACTTAGTTGTGTTCATAACAATGCATTATGGGATGTTGAGTATTGAGCATAAGCACAGCCATAGTCGGTGCCTGATCAGACGTCCCCTACGGACCTCTAGATCTTGGGGACAGTACTGTGTTCTTTGACTGGGGTGCGGTCGGACCGGCCTTAGGGGGTGGCCGGATCCAGATATTGCAAGGGGTGCCTCTGCCGACTTCTGGTCCACTGTGGAGTGACCCTCTGGTTACACAGTGTCATAACTATGCACCGGGGTTGCGCTTGGAGGGGGCAGGACAACCGAAGATTGCTTCATGTTGGTGCCGACATGACACGCCCAGGGATCCTATCCACAGGTCGGCGACGGCCGGGCAGCCCGGTCTTGACCCACCGGTATTCGAGAGGTTTCTTTGGACTTGTTGGGACATAGTGGATTGGAGGTGCCCCTGAATATAGAGCTGAGGTGGTACCTGGTGTGGGAAATGTCCACCTCTGGGTGGTCCAAGATGGCGGATTGACACCGCCAGAGCGGACGAGCGCAAAACGGGTCCGGGCTTGCGTTCATGTTTCTGCCGTGTATGCTGTGATTGACCTCGTCTTCTTAAAGTGGTTACTTTTTGGATTAGCGGATTTTCTACACTGATTCAACACTGCGGGTTACGCCTCTGGCTCTGTCGGTGATTGTTACTATTCAAGGCACTAGAGCGGGGCCCCCCGTATTCTACAACACTTCACAGCGGATTGGGTGCGGGTGCAGGTGCCGCGGAGCGCTGCGGATCAGAGCTTACCTGGATGCTGCAACTTCGGCTGATTGAGAGCCGAGTGCGAAGCTTGCTTTGCTCCGCTCGATTACCGCGTCTGACCCCTGAGTCCACAAGGGGGTGGTCGGCGATTAGCTGGTTCGGTCTGCGGGTCTATCGGTGGTTCTCCTCCTCGTCGACAATGGCAACAGGTCACCCTGGGATGGTGCCGAAACTTCCAGCGCGGAATACCCGGACCACGGCAGTAACTGGGAAACAAACGCCGGCGCCAGTGCCAGCGCTGCTAACGACCACCACTTCCAGCAATCCAGTCTCTATGGGGAAGCTTGCTAACAATACACCGACCTCTGCTTGGATATCATCAAACAACTCTCTGGTAGGCAAGAGAAGCTGGGAGTAAATGTGGGTGGCTCTAAAACTAACGTCGATGATACAATGTTATCAAATGTGGGAGCTCAGTCAATACTGCTCGAGTTAACGTGCAACAGTGTTAATGTAGAGAGCCAGGACAATGTTACAGTTTCAACGATTATAGGGGGTAAAGTGATAAACGATAAAACTAATGCTGAGCCTATATTAAACAACTGTCCTTTGACAAAAGTAAATGAAATCGAACTTGAAGTTAACACTGGCTCAGTTGCTGGTTCTCTTGCCCCGACTAATCAAGCTGCAAGCTCAGTAACTAATATCAGTATAAGCCCCATACAGTCTGAAACTCTCTTTACGGAAAATACCTCAATTAATCAAGTGTTATCTACTATCTCAACCGTTAATTCTGTTGAAATGGGAGTGTTAGGGGCTGTAGGAGGTGATAATGTTGATGGAATTGAGACAGATGAGTATTTTGACCTTTATGATCATGGGAATAACACACCATCAGGATTGACTAAAGATAAAGATAAAACTATCAACATCAAAAAGCTTAGAGGCAAAACTAAGAATAAAGCCAAAAAGACTATAAGCAAATCTAAGCCAAGCACTATGAAAGCAATAGCAGAAAATAGTCCTATCAGACAATGGGTGCAAGCTAAGGGCGGTGTTAAATCAATGGCTATGAGAGTTTCAGGTAATAGTCCTAATGATCTGGGTATTGTAACCATTGATGCAAATGTTTCTAATTCTATGATGGACGCACCTGGATCGATGGGTTCTAACCAACGGCCAATTGAAGTACCCACTGCAGCTCAGAATGTAGAAAATGCGGCGACTTTAATGGAAAGACAGGAACTATCTGGCTCTGGTAAAGAACCTCTAGAAGAATCTTCCTTTTCTTCATTAACAATTTTGCAATCGCCTCCTCTAATACCAATAACATCTACGGGCGATACCCCTACACTCTCATTTAATAACAATAATTCAATACAAGACACAGCTAGTATCGTAAGAGTAACAAAGGGTGGCATCGAACCGGCTCCAATGGCAGAGCCAACAAAAGAAATTACTTCAGAAGGACCGGATCACTCTTCTATCTTATCAGCAGATTGGACCCTTCAAGGGGAGGTGTTCGCATCTTTTCAGACGATATTACAGTTACTTAATGAACAGAAACAAGAAGCCAAGATTCATTACCAACAGATGAGGGAAGACAGCAATAAGACTCAAGCCTCTCTGCAAGAGCTGTCATGTAAATTGGGGGCTGTCTCCCAAGATATGGAGGAACTACAGCAAAGAGTGGTTCTAACGGAGGAAAAGTCACATCGCTCTGAAATTGCTTTGAACAAACATACTTCTCAACTACTTCAGATGCAAGCTAAACTTGAAGACTTAGAAAACAGACAACGGAGACAGAACCTAAGTGTTTTTGGTATTGCGGAGGGAGCCGAGGGAGCTGACCCTAGGGCATTTATTGCCCAATTGTTTCAGAAGGCCTTTCCTGATTAATCAGATTGGGATTGGGACTCCCAGATTCAACGTGCCCAACGGCTACCCTTAGTTCAAAGGAATAAGAGTGGTAAATTTCCTCGTCCAATCTTGATCTGTATAGGTAATTATCTGCTTCGCCAAGCCATATCAATAAAATCACGGCCAAATACTCCAGTTACCATTGACTCAGTTATATTTTTCGTTAGATCTGATTCAAGTAAACTTTCTCTGGAACGACGCTGGAAACTGAAACAATTTATTGATCCAATTAAGGAGTTGGGATGTCAAGCTTTTTTGCAAGAACCAGCAAAACTGAAAGTAATCAAAAATGGCCGGTCTTATTTTTTCTTGGAAGAGAACGAGGTTGAATCTGCTATGGCTACTTGGAGATTGGAAAAATGAACTGGATATTGACTAATGTTATGCTCATTTAATTGTATCCTTTTTTTTTGATTTTGCAATCTTTTTGTTTTGCTCTATTGTTATACACTCCAATTTATTTCTAGACTGGTCTGGTTTTCTTGGCTGGGTGGTAATAGATCACATTAGATATTGATGACTATAAAAGCACGGCTTTTCTGATTATTTTGAATGCCCGGATCCTATAGGCGGCTAAATCCGCTGGTTGGCTGCCAATATAGCGGCAGCCGGTCTAAGGGGGGGACCTGCAGGTAGCTATTGGGTGGGGCGAGGCTGGGGCAGAGTGAGGGGTAGGGAAGGGGAAGATATGCTTTGGGGTAAAAAATGCATCAAAGGACACAAAAACTAAAAAAATAAGAGGAATTATAAAGCTGATTTGATTTGTTATAGAGGTCATATAGATAGGGACATATATAATTTGAAATGCATCAAATAAAATGTTTAGCTTGGAACGTGTTGGGTTTAAATAATAGAATAAAGCGGAGTCTTGTATATGAGGAGCTTAAGATGTATAACCCTCAAATCGTGGTCATCACTGAAACTCATATAGCTAATAAAGATAAACACTTGCTTAAGCAACTAGGAAACAATATTATAGTTTGCACTGAATTTAATGCTTAAATCCGGGGGGTAGTGATTTTAAAGCACAAAGGCTTAAAATGTGAGATACTTAAGACACTAACTGATAAAGCTAGCAGATGGGCCATAGCACAGATAAAGCTGGAAAGTCGAAAATATACAATATGTGGGGTTTATGCATCAAATCAAGACGAGCCTACAATTTTTGATCAGATAAATATGGAATTGCTTGTATGGGATGGGGAATATATTGTGTTGGGTGATTTCAATTGTATTATGAATTATAATTTGGACACTACTCGGAAAAATTCCTTTCAGAGAATGAGGAAAACTAGAGCTGCAATTCTGGATCTAGCTGCTATTCATTTCCTAAAGGATGCTTGGAGATGTCTAAATTCCAAATTAGCCGGCTATACATATTACTCCGCAGCTCATAAGGTATGCTCACGTATAGATATGATTTGGGTCTCAGACTTTATTCTCGGTAATTGTTCGATGTCTATATATCCAAGGGTAACCTCGGACCATAACCCGATCTCTTTAACCTTTGAGTCTGCAACTGAAGAGTTTTCTCCTCATCTTTTCTCATTTCCAAGATATCTGTTAACCGATTCTGTGCTTGTAAATCAACTTAAAGAGCACATAAAAGAATTCATTGACACAAATATACAATCTAGTCTACCCTTGATAGTTTGGGATGCTTGTAAAGCTAGCATACGTGGATTCACTCAGCAATATATCTGGCGACAAAATAAAGAACGTCGAAATTTAAATGAGGAAAGGCTTGGAGAAATTTGTGATATTGAACTTCAAATGTCAGAAGCTCTTTCTAATGGGGTATCGAACTTAGATGTACTAAACTTTAAACTAATTGAACTTAAAGCTGCATTAAAAGATCTTCTCAGGGTCAAGAGTATTAGCAAATTAAAGAAATACCAACTTGATCAATATGAAAGCGGTGATAAAATTGGTAAACTTCTGGCCTACAAAGTTGTTGAAGATCGATCCCAGAATACGGTTTAAGAAATTAAAGGGGATAACAATCAACTATTTTGTGACTCTAAATCAATATTACAACAATTTGCTTCTTTTTATCAAGCTCTATATACACCAGAAACTTCAACCTCGGATGATAGTATTAAGAATTATATAGAGTTAAACATGGTTAAAGTTTTAGAGCCGGAACAATCTGTACAATTAGCGGCAGACATTACAGCAATAGAAACTAGGGAAGCTATCAACTCCCTAGCAACAGGTAAAGCTGTAGGGGAGGATTCTATTCCTTTGGAACTATATAAATGCTGTACAGAGGAATTGTTACCATTATTAACTGATGTGATCTGTGCTATAGGTAATGGGCAACAAGCACCCAAATCCTGGAATTTAACTCAAATTATTTTCTTTTTAAAAAAGGGTAAAGTGCCACAAGAGAGAGGATCATACAGGCCAATTTCGCTTATCAACAGCGATGCTAAAAATCTTTGCCAAAATATTGGCTACTAGGCTTGCGCCAGTCATGTCCCAGCTTGTCCCTTCTCAACAACATGGATTTATTCCAAAACGAGACACTACAGCGCATATTAATATGGCCATCTCTGCTTTTGATGCTGCACGGACTCAACCCGCCCCACTCGGTATGATTTTATTAGATGCAGAAAAAGCATTTGACCGAGTGGGGTGGGGCTTTTTATGCCCGGCTTTACAAGCATTTGGCATTAAAGGTCAACTTTTGAGATGGATTCAATCGCTCTATGATAATCCTATGGGCAAGGTACCTTATATGGGAAAATGCTCTCCTATGTTTCCAATTAAGAGGGGGGCAAGACAGGGGTGTCCTTTATCACCCCTGCTTTTTGCTTTAGGTATGGAACCTTTCTTAATCGCACTTCAACGTCAGGCTTTAATCTGCCCTTTTTTTAACGGCTTAAATAAACTTGATATCACTGTGTATGCAGATGACGTTGCAGTTTTTTCTTCGGATGTGCCTCAAGCCATGAAAGGCATTATAATAGAAGTAGGTATATATGGTTCAGTTTCTGGCTATAGACTTAACACCACCAAAACTCAAATTGTTATGAATTATCATCCGCCTGCCCCCATCCCAGGAATTTGTTGTGCCACAATTTATCTGGGCGTCAAAATCTCTTCGGATATTGATTATATTGTAGCATTAAATTATGAATCATTATTAAAAGAGACTGCAATGCAATTTAGGAAATGGCATAAATTGCCACTTAGTATCATTGGCCGAATAAATTTAATTAAAATGAAAATCTTGCCTAAATACTTATATTTATATCGAGCAATTCCCCTACGGGTAAATAATTCTTATTTTCTTAGATTAGAGGGAAATATTAGTAGTTTAATATGGGGATATAAAAAAGCCCGGCGCGCTGTCTCCTCACTTAAATTCCCTTTTAATCAAGGTGGATTGGCTCTCCCGGACTTTAAGCTCTTTTATTGGTCGGCTTTTCTGACTCGTCTTCGTAGCCTAACAGTCAACGATGATATGCTAATATGTTCCTTTACAGGTTAAACGACCCTAACTACTTTAAAAGGGTTAAATTTAAGACGGTACGAGATACCGTTAATATCTGGCGGTCCATTATGGCTAAGTGTAACGTTTCTCATCTACATTATAAAACACCTTTGTGGGGTAATCCGGGTTTTCCTTTAATTTTTCATGATCCATCTTGCCGATTACTCTTAGATTCCGGTATTAGATTCTTGGGAGATTTATAGGATCATCAGGGATTTATGGCATTTGAAAAAATGAAGCAATGTTATAATTTATCTGAATTGGCTAGGTTTAAATGTTATCAGATTAAAGACTATTTAGTGAAGAAATTAGAATTTACCACGGTATTAGATTCTGAGGTATGGGACTGTATCTATAGAGAAGCAGAAAAATCCATGATTAGCATAGGATATAAGATTCTTTCTGGCTTTAACACTAGCGACATCATAAAATTAACTAAGAAATGGAATAGAAAATTGGCCTTGACTGTACCATCTGATCTAATTACTTTATCTCTTAAAAGCTTAAATGTGTCAGTTCAATCCTCTAGTCTTAAACTGCAAATGTTTAAAACTGTATGTCAATTATACCATACCCCGAGAGAATTCTTAAATGGACAATGAACAATAATTTTAGTGATCGTACGAAATGCCCTAAATGTGATCTGAGTGGTGCTGATATTGTCCACATGTTTTTTTCTTGCCCTCATCTTAGTGAATATTGGGATGGAATAATTAAGGTGGTTTCTGAAAGACTTGCTCAACCTATTTTATTTTCATCTATTGATGTGTTGGTGGGTATATGCGGGGGTATTAGCGCATTCAGTGATTTGCTGAATATTTTAGTTACCTGTGCAAGACTTATTATTGCTAGAGCTTGGATTAAAAAAAACCACCAATAGTTATGGAATGGTGGAGCCTAGTTAAGGAAACATATAATATGGAGACTGCCCTTGCTGCTTCAAGGGGTCTACAGGCTATACGAAAAGTTGACAGAATCTGGGGTTTATTTATGTCTCAATAACAGTATATTTCATTTCTCGAGATTTTTTTCTTTTTTCTACTTTCTGTATGACCTCTCTATTGCTTATGATTTATGGAATGTTTAATGGTTATTTATTGCTGTTACTGAATTTTTTTGTAGATTGATTTTGTAAATCATGGCTTTTTTCTTTTGTGTGTCCACTTGATGCAAATAAAAAAAATAAAAAAATAAAAAAGGGAAATTTCCACCTCCAGAACCCGCAAGGACAAATCAGTGAAGGACCTATTTGCGAAGGTCCAGGTGAGCCAGCAGTCGGGCGCCATGGCCTTCGCCTCAACGCCGGGCCTCTCGGCGCAAGATGCGGGATCCAAACCCATCACTAAGGCCTTTCTTGAGTCGCTGTTTATGTCCCTGCGAGAAGATATCCACACTCTGAAGGAGGAGTTCGCAGGGGAAATTAAGGAGGTCCACAGAGATGTGGATGGAATTGGCAAATGGGTGGCCGAGCTTGAGTGCAAGATTGACGGAATGGACACGGAAATAGCATTTTTGCAACAAGAACTTATCTGGGTCTACGACCAACAGGTGGACCTTCAGACTCATCTTGAGGATTTAGAGAACCGTTCCCGGTGGCATAATGTCAGAGTTCAGAATGTGCAGCTGACTGAGGAGACGAATGACCTGTTTCGCTTCATAAGAGCGCTATTTAATCACATTCTGGGTCGACCGTTGGATTCGGAGCTTCGCCTTGACAGGGCTCACAGGGTGGGGCCGCCGCAGGCCCTTCCAGCACCACCGCCAGACATATTGGTCTGTGTGCAAGACTTTCGCACTAAAGAGGAGATTCTCCAGAAAGCCAGACAGATGCATCCATTGTCCTTCCAGGGCCATGCGCCTGTCCTGTTCCAAGATTTGTCGGCTCATACGTTGGAAAAGCGCAGAACTTTTAAACCGGTCACGACCCACCTGCAGCAGCGTGGCATCCCATACAGCTGAGGCCACCCGTTTTGCCTAGTGTTTAAGCTGGAAAATAAGATTTATCAACTGCGATCAGTGTCAGAAGCCTGCCGTCTGCTGGGGATTGATCCACCTGCTGAGGAGAAAGAGGGGACACTACAATCCGCTTCCGAGGATGCTTCTAGGCCCCGGTGGCAGCTGCAGCACAGACGGTGATGCGTAAAGATACCCCCTGTGGCTGAAATCATGGAGGGTCAGCGGGCCGCGGCGGAGGCAGCCGTATTGGATAGGAATCCCTCTCCAACTGGCTGATTTCTATGCTTTTTCAGCGCTGACTGTTTACCTGCTGTGTTTTTCTGGGTGGGGGGCGGAGGGGGTCAGCTTGGAGTTCGTTGAATTACCCCTGCCTATTTCTCTTCTAATTATCTTGGGATAATGGACATTGAGACTGTGCTTGTTTTGTTTATTATTTGGGTTTTTGGGGTGGGGTTTGTGTTGGGAGGGTGTTTAATGTTCTTTGTTCACCAGGCGCTTAAGTTGGAGTCAGGTACTCGAGGATGGGCCCCCTTGGGGAAGTGCATTTGCTGGGCTCTTAGGTCTTTTCCTGTTAGCATACTTTGTCGGCCGCTCACACTTGTCATGAGGTAGATGCCGGTTACAGAGCTTAAATTAGTCACACTTAATGTGAGAGGGTTAAATAACCCAGTCAAACGCAGGGCCGTACTGTTATGTTTAGAACAATCTCACACAGACTTCAGCCTCCTACAGGAGCGTGGCATCCCATACAGCTGAGGCCACCCGTTTTGCCTAGTGTTTAAGCTGGAAAATAAGATTTATCAACTGCGATCAGTGTCAGAAGCCTGCCGTCTGCTGGGGATTGATCCACCTGCTGAGGAGGAAGAGGGGACACTACAATCCGCTTCCGAGGATACTTCTAGGCCCCGGTGGCAGCTGCAGCGCAGACGGCGAGGCGTAAAGATACCCCCTGTGGCTGAAATCATGGCGGGTCAGCGGGCTGCGGCGAAAGGCGGCCGTATTGGATAGGAATCCCTCTCCAACTGGCTGATTTCTATGCTTTTTCAGCGCTGACTGTTTACCTGCTGTGTTTTTCTGGGTCGTGGGCGGAGGGGGTCAACTTGGAGTTCGTTGAATTACCCCTGCCTATTTCTCTTCTAATTATCTTGGGATAATGGACATTGAGACTGTGCTTGTTTTGTTTATTATTTGGGTTTTTGGGGTGGGGTTTGTGTTGGGAGGGTGTTTAATGTTCTTTGTCCACCAGGCGCTTAAGTTGGAGTCAGGTACCCGAGGATGGGCCCCCTTGGGGAAGTGCATTTGCTGGGCTCTTAGGTCTTTTCCTGTTAGCATACTTTGTCGGTCGCTCACACTTGCCATGAGGTAGATGCCGGTCACAGAGCTTAAATTAGTCACACTTAATGTGAGAGGGTTAAATAACCCAGTCAAACGCAGGGCCGTACTGTTATGTTTTGAACAATCTCACACAGACTTCAGCCTCCTACACAAGATGCATCTCTTACAACGAGACTGCATCGTCTCCGATCTCGGAAGTTTCCCCTCCAGTTCTTTTCTTCTAGCTCCAACAAGACAGCGGGGGTCGCTGTACTGGTGTCCCAGAGATTCAAGGGTAAAGTCATACACAAATCAGTGGAGATTAAGGGTAGATTGCTGACCTACAGGTTTTATTTAGGCTCCACTACGTTTACTGTTGGTTCCATCTATGCACCCAATGAGGGCCAGGAGAGGTTCTTTCACACTGCGCTCACAAAGGCCACAACTACTCCGGACCACCACAAACTGCTGGGGGGAGACCTGAATTTGGTTTTCGATAACATTCTACATAGATTGTGTCACCACACCCCCCAAGCTGGTGCCCTTCCCCGCAGAGGGATTGTCTCGTTTAAGCGAGTTAGGATCCAAGGACCTATGGTGCAGCTTCCACCCCCAGGAGTGGTAATACTCCTATTATTTTAATGCACATAAAACATATGCTCGGATTACCTGCTTGCGTCTTCGCCTACACATGCGCTAGCTACTAAGGTGGAGATAGGGGTTGCCTCCCTATCTGATCACGCCCCGGTGTCTGTTGCCCTTTCCCTACCCCCGACTCAGCGCACACAGCGGACATGGCGCCTTAGAGAGACGTTGCTGCATCGCAAGGAGGTGGTCGCACAAATACAGTGCGCTATCACAGACTATCTTTCCCACAATAGCAACACAGACACCACACTCGTGACACAGTGGGCGCCTCTGAAGGCCATCATAAGGGGAGAGTTTATAGCGATTTCTGCCGCAGATAACGCTGAAAGGCAATGCAAGCGAATGACCTCACCCAGCAAATCAGAGAGCTGGAACAAATGCATCAGAGAACGGGGGCGCCTAGGGTCTGGAGGCAGCTGAAAACAATTAGGCAGCAGTTGGTGGCTATTGAATAAGCATGGGCGGAAAATCCGTTTCGCTCGCGGATTTTGCGGATTTTCGGTAAATTCGCAATCCGCGAGATTCGCGAATCTCCCGCAAAATCCGCAAATCCGCGAGCAGCGGATTTTATGGCTTGCTCGCACTGTTCGCGTGAGTTCGCGGCTTCCCAGTACAACTTCGCGCCCCGCGAATAAGCGCAAAATTGCAGAAATACGATCTTAGCAAAACTGAAACTACTTACCAGGTTCAAAGGTTCAGGCTCATCATTAGTAGCCATTTCCTGTAGTGCTTCCTGAGGGGCCCCTCCAGAGTTCAGTTGCCAGTTGCAACTATTATGTGACCCTGCTCTGAACCTCAGAATAGTTACACATATGCCACAAAGGTCCTGAATTACAGCTAAGGGAGACAAGCAGGAGCCAGGCTGGAAGTTCAAATCCATTAATCAGCCCCTAATTCATTATTGTCAGTTGGGGCAGGGCAGGTGTTGTAACTAATTTTGCAACAATGAAAGCACTTAGCAAGTGCAAAAGATCACTAATCAGGAAGCACTAAGGAAGCAGGTGCCAGCTAAAAAAATATTCTGTGACACATTAATCAGCCCCAAATTAATTCAGGTCACTTGAGGCAGGGAAGGTGTGCTTGCTTTGCCACAATAATGTACACTGACTGGACAGCCAGAGGGTGCTGTGATGAAACAGAGGGTGGCATGGGTGGGCCAGAGGGTGGCATGAGTAGTCAGAGAGTGGCAGTGGTGACAGAGAGTGGCAGTGATGAAGAAGAGTGTCCCAAACAGGCTGGACACGTAGAAACAACAAGTTCGCGAAACTTGCGACCCGACAGGTAAGTTCGCGTTTTGCGAAATTGTACAAAACCCTCGCGAACTGGCAGAAACCCGTGCGAACACACAAAAAAAAAATCCGCAAATTCGCGAGAATTCGCGGATTTTGCGGATTGCGAGTTCGCAAATCCGCAAAATTCGCGAACGCGAGATTCGCAAAATTCGCCCATGCTTACTATTGAACAGGATAGGGCGGAGTTTGCGGCCTTGCGGTTACTACACACATAATATACTGGAGGGGATATATGTGGGAGGTTATTAGCACATAAATTGCGCAAAGTCAGACAACAGCAGACATTGCAGGAAATCCTTAGGGGAGGCGGTCGGCGTGTAACAGAAGACCACGATATTGCCGAGGCCTTCAGGGTTTTCTATGCTGACCTCTACTCCGGTGACACCACTGACGACCTAGAGGGGGAGGCATTTCTAGACTCCATCCCCCTTCCCACCCTTTCAAAGGATCAGGCGGGACCACCTAGAGTGTGACATCCGGCCGGAAGAAGTCATTGCGGCCATCTCAAGCCTCAAAGTGGCGAAGACCCCAGGGCCTGACGGTTTTCCTGCAAGTTTTTATAAAACATTCTACGCTCAGGTTGCACCACTTCTCGTGCGCCTTTTTAATTCCTTCTCGGCACCAGGAACGATCCCAGGTGATCTATTAGAGTCCTCCATTGCGGTCATACCAAAACCGGGAAAGGACCGGTTGCAGTGTGGGGCGTACCGCCCTATATCTCTCCTCAATGTTGACCTCAAATTATACACAGGGATTTTAGCTGCACGACTTGGACCCTACATGGGAGGCTTAATCGACATGGACCAGGCTGGCTTCATCCCAGAAAGCCAAACCTCTGATAATACTAAGCGGGCCCTACATCTTATTGAGAAAGCTACACGCACGGCCGTGGAATATATGATGTTGGCCATCGACGCCGAGAAGGCGTTTGATAGGGTCCATTGGCCCGATATGGAAAAAGTACTGGAGATGGTGGGACTAGGCCCGAAGTTCCGTACTTGTGTCCTGAACTGTTACAAATTTCCTGCTGCCACGGTGCGAGTCAAAAGCTATACATCCCCTCAGTTTGCAATTGGGAGGGGTAAGAGGCAGGGGTGCCCATTATCGCCCCTCCTCTTCGCTCTTTACATGGAGCCATTGACGCAGAAATTAAGACTAAACCCAGATGTCTCGGGGATCAAATTTGGGGGCTATGTCCATACAATTAACTTATATGCGGACGATTCCCTGATTTCGTTGTCCCACCCAAGGGAAGCATTGCCCGTGTGTCTTAAGGACCTGGAGTTATTTGGACGGGTTTCTGGGTTCAAGGTTAACATGAGTAAGTCAGTGGCCCTTGACTTGTTCTTAGAGAAACCCACCCGAGATCTGTTGCAGGACTCGTTCCCTATTCAGTGGGCGACAGAGGCAGTTCCCCACCTGGAGATTCAGCTGGCCCCCTCCCTGCGGGATACTGTCAACATCAACTACGCCCTGCTGTGAACTAAGATTCAAAGGGAGTTGGGGAGGTGGAAACACTGCCCATTGTCTTGGCTGGGCAGAGTTACTGCGATTCAGATGACTGTCCTCCCTGAGATCTTATATTTATTTTGCACTATTCCTCTATGGCCCCCGCTAGGCTGGATAAAGAAAACACAGTCAGAGTTGGCTCAGTTCATATGGAACGGGCGGAAACCGCATCTGAAGCTACGGCTGGCGATGCTCCCGCCAGAGAGAGGAGGAATTGGACCTCCAGATTTGAAGCTTTACTTTCAGGCGGCTCAGTTACGTCTCTTGGTGGAATAGAGTCGATGGGAGTCTGAAAAGCACTGTTTGTTCCAGGACTAGGCAGTGGCTGATAGGCCCCTGGAGAAAATTCCTTTCCTCCAGAAACAACACAGGCCCCCTAATCTCTATGCCTCATATATTACAAGGGTTCCATTGGAAGTCTGGGACCAGACAAATGTTAGCCATGAACTCACCACCTTCCCTTCTCCTCTTACTCCTATCATGGACAATCCTGATTTCACTCCGGGTTTAGATTTAGCTGCTTACTCGAGATGGAGACCAGCAGGATGTCGATATCTTTTTCATATGTACACGGTGGCGGGGGTAATTCCCTTTCCCCTTTTTAAGCAGGAGTATGGGCTACCTGAAGTGGAGAGGCTTAGATACTTGCAGGTCGGCACTGGGCGCTTAGCAAGAAAGTGCGCCCCGTGGCGGATAGATGCCTTACACCTTATGAATATTGATTACTCACACGTAAGACAGATAAAGAATTTATATCAGATCTATACCGGATGCTACAGGCTAAATATACACACGTTTATAGCGCTGGTAGGGCACGCTGGGGGAGGGAGCTGGGCAGGACACTTAGTCATAAGGAGTGGGATGGGATATATCAACAAGCGTGACACTCTGCCTGGACCCTCCTTCAGTCCGGTTGCTCCCCCATGCTCCAGCTGACCTGCACGCTGGTATCGTTGATCTCCTGCTTTTCAGTTCCTAGCGCTGCATTGACTCATTTATTTATTTAATTGTTAGCGCTGCACGGTCGCTCTATAGCGCTGCACTGTCGAATTTATTTATTTAATTGAGCTGCACTGTGGCTTTATTTATTTAAATAGTAGCGCGACGTCGCTGAGGCAGTAACTCTGATTTTGGCTACAATATAGCTGGTTTGTGCGTGTAAGGCTCTTTTCCCTAAAACACGCTGTGCATTTGCTGCCCCTGGCTGTGCTCGCCTTTGACCCTCCATTTTGTGTTGTTGGTTTCCCCTGGTCCGCCCCTCCTCCCGCCACCGCCTCCCAGCTGCTGCCCCTCCCACGCTCCGCCCCCTCCACCATCCATTTATGACCGATGACCTCACCCGCAGCGTACGCGCCCCAGCCGCGCCGAAGGTGCGCCAAAGGTAAGCCCGTCTACGCCCGTCCGCGCCTGGACCGCGCCCAGCGCCAGACCCCCTGGCCTTCGATTTGCCCAGCCCTCCCGCATTACTTACGACGCCTCCACCCTTCTATCCCTTAACCTCGGCCGCTCCCCCAACTGCGTCCAAGCCGCTCCTGGTCTCACCCATGGACCCTTCTCTTGCAACTCCTGCAAGTTCGACGGCACCAAATCCAGCTCCTCATCCACCAACACCACTCAGAGACCTGACACCAACCACCTAAAATGCATCCTGCTCAACACCCGCTTGGTCCACAGACACGCCATCGACCTCTGGAATCTACTCGACACCATCTCACCGGACGTCGCCTTCCTAACAGAAACATGGATGAATGCCTCATCAGCCCCAGACATCACCATTGCCATCCCGGAAGGATACAAGATCATCCGTAAGGACCGCACTGAGCAAACAGGAGGAGGCATCGCTATCGTCCATAAGAACTCCATCCGCATCTCAAACAGCTCTGACGCCAACCTCCCCAACGCCGAACACCTCCACTTCCAGATCCACATCGACCCCAAAACCACACTCAGAGGCACTCTCCTCTACCGACGTCCAGGACCCCGTGCACAATTCAATGACGACATCACTGACTTTATCACCCCACACGCCCTCCCCTCCGAGGATTACATTCTATTGGGAGACCTCAATTTTCACCTGGAAAAGAGCAACGACGGCAGCACCACCACCCTGCTGGACAATCTTGCCAACCTCGGACTCAAACAACTGGTCACTACCCCCACCCACATTGCTGGCCACACACTAGACCCTATCTTCACTTCCAGCAAACATGTCTCCTTCAGTCACACCACAGCTCTCCACTGGACGGACCACAGCTGCTTTCACTTCACATACAATAAGTCCACAATCTACAACCATACTCAACCCACCATGCGAAGAAATTGGAACAAAATCACCATCAACCAGATCTCCTCATCGCTTCTTCAAAACCCTCCTGTCCACTCCTCAAACCCCGACCAAGCAGCCACTAACCTCACCCAATGGATATCCAACAGCGCCGACATCCTAGCCCCGCTGAAAAAACGTCAAAGCAAACCAGGCAGCAAAAACGCCTCCTGGTTCAACGATGATCTTAAGAAATCGAAGAAACTCTGTCGCTCCCTCGAGAAGGCCTGGAAAAAAGACCCAAACACCAGCACCAGGGACGCCTTCAAAAACGCCACCCGCATACACCACCAACTAATCCGGTCTGCCAAGAAAGCCGCATTCAAAGACCGACTAGACAACAACGCCCACAACAGCAAGGAACTATTCAACATCGTCAAAGAATTCACCAACCCATCAGCCAACTCCAACGACATCACCCCTTCCCAAGCCCTCTGCGACTCCCTAGCTTCCTTCTTCCACAACAAAATCGCAGACATCCACAACAGCTTCGACAACCGACCCGGAGACCAACCCACCCAACCTTCTGCAGGACCTCCACCCCCCCTGAACATCCTCAACGACTGGAACCCAATCTCCACTGAGGACACCATCCGCCTGATGAACTCCATCCACTCAGGATCCCCAACTGACTCATGCCCCCATCACATCTTCAACAAAGCAGACTCCATCATAGCACCACACCTCCGAGATGTCATCAACTTCTCCCTCAACTCCGCCACCTTCCCGGAAAGCTGGAAACACGCAGAACTCAGCGCCCTTCTGAAAAAACCCTCAGCTGACCCCACCGAACTCAAAAACTACCGCCCCATCTCGCTTCTTCCATTCCCGGCCAAAGTCATCGAGAAAGCTGTCAACAACCAACTCGCCGCCTTCCTCGAAACCATAAAATCCCTTGACTCCTCACAGTCCGGCTTCCGAGCCAAACACAGCACTGAGACCGCACTCATCGCTGCAACTGACGACATTCGAACTCTACTGGACAACGGAGACACAGTCGCCCTCATCCTCCTCGACCTCTCCGCTGCCTTCGACACAGTCTGCCACAGCACCCTTCTACATCGCCTCAGTAACGTCGGAATCCAAGGAAAAGCACTGGAATGGATCACCTCGTTCCTCACCGGAAGAACCCAGAGAGTCCGCCTCCCACCAGTCAAGTCAGAGGCCACGAAAGTCATTTGTGGCGTGCCACAAGGATCTTCTCTCAGCCCCACCCTCTTCAACGTATACATGAGCCCCCTTGCGACCATCGCTCGCCAACACAACCTCAACATCATCTCCTACGCTGACGACACTCAACTGATCCTCTCACTCACAAAAGACCCTAACACCGCCAAAACCAACTTACACGAAGGAATGAAAGAAGTAGCCGAGTGGATGAAGCACAGCCGTCTAAAACTAAACTCCGACAAAACAGAAGTCCTCATCTTAGGCACCTCCCCCTCCGCCTGGGACGACTCTTGGTGGCCAGAGGCCCTTGGAAAAGCACCCATCCCGACAGACCACGCACGGAACCTGGGAGTCATCCTGGACTCCTCACTCTCGATGACCAGACAAGTCAATGCCGTTTCATCATCTTGTTTCAACATTCTTCGCATGCTCAAAAAAACATTTCGCTGGATCCCCACCGAAACTCGTAAAACGGTCACCCACGCACTGGTCACTAGCCACCTGGACTACGGAAACACCCTCTACGCCGGTACCACCGCAAAACTCCAGAAAAAACTCCAACGCATCCAGAACGCTTCAGCCAGGCTCATACTAGACATCCCGCGTAAAGAACACATCTCTGGTCACCTGAAAAACCTCCACTGGCTCCCCGTAAATAAGAGGATTACTTTCCGCCTCCTAACCCACGCACACAAAGCACTTTACGAACTTGGACCTGAATGCCTCAACACACGACTGTCCTTCTACACCCCCTCCCGTCAGCTACGATCCTCCAACCAAGCTCTTGCCACTGTACCTCGCATCAACAAAACCACCATGGGAGGCAGATCCTTCTCCTACCTGGCAGCTAAAACTTGGAACTCTCTTCCTACTCACCTTCGCCTTACTCAGAACCACCTAGCATTCAGAAAGCAACTTAAAACTTGGATATTCGACAAGTAATTCCCCACCCCTCCTCAAGCGCCTTGAGACCCTATGGGTATGTAGCGCGCTATATAAATCTTTTGACTTTGACTTTGACCACATGGGGCTCACGGACACTCTCACTAAAATCGCTACCTACTGGTACTACACCCCGAGCGTCTCCACGAAATGGATCACAATAGAGATGCGTTGTGCTGGCAAGGCTGCGGGCAGGTGGGTACACTGGTGCATTTGCTGTGGGACTGCGCGCACCTCCAGGGGTATTGAAAGCAGATTTTAGACCTGGTAGACACGCACTTTGATACAGAGATTCCCCGTCTCCCATCATACGTTCTTCTGGGGTTACCGAACTCCTTGACGTACCCGTTTCGCTCCTGCAGAGGTCGCCTGATTGCGATCAGGTTGGGTTCGGCGATGCAAATCATATTTGCGCACTGGCGGACTACTCATGTCACGGATGGCTCCATCGCCACTGGCTAGTGCTTGGCATGGAGAAGCTCTCGCTGACAGTGGCTGAGGAGGGAGCCAAATGTACTGAGATGTGGCAGCCCTTCTTGTCCTTGCTGGCCTCGGAGTTCCGTGAGGTCACCTGTCCTCGATATCTTAGATTGTTGCGTCTCTTGGAAGCAGAGAGTTGAGGGCCCGTTTGGGAGGTGTTTGGGTTTGGGTGATAATAGGCAGTGGACATTGAACATGGGTGGCGGGTAAGGGAAGGGTAGGATAGTGGTTTGGAGGGGGGTTATGGTTATGTTGTTCCTTTTTTCTTTTTTTTTTTCTATTACGGGATTGCATGCATTAGCTCTCTTCACCAGTCTAAATTCCTGCTGGTACTGATGGACTCATTTGCCCATTGACTCTTAATTCTCGTTACACCAACGAATGTAATGGCTATATCAGTATAAGTATGATTATTTGTGCCACAAACCTTCAACAAAAATTATTTAATACTAAAAGAACATGAGACGCAAACTTTGATCTGAGGTACGCTTGGACTAATAGATTTGGCTTCGGCAGGTAAAGCGACAATGTAAGTTTTGCACCTAGAGACAAGTGGGGAGCTGATCCTCGGTTAAGGGAAATATGAGACTATATGCACAAGACTCTGCCCATTGGGAACTAAAAGTGGCTGTTGGCCAAATGTATGACTGGCAGTACTGAACCAGATGAGAGAGGGTTTTCTGGGATGTGCAAGGAGTCAGGGATGGTGCATCACTCTGCTCGATGCCTGCCAAACCCTTAAGTAGCTATACAGTTCAGGGCGACAGGCACTTTGCTGTTTCACCCGCCTGCAGGGTAGCAGGGAGGGGGTAAAGGGGATTGGGGAATAGGGGTTACTCTTGTTTAATTGAGAAAGTTAAATTTTAATTTGGAAAACATTGTTATGCAAGTTTCATGCAGTACTTGGTGGCTCTGTTGATGTGGGAGATAACTAAATGTGCGGCACAGGGTGGTTTCCTCCCAAATGGAAGACCAGGGTGTAGATATGATGCGTCAGGGTGACCGTCGACGTTTCAATAATCTTAGAATTCTGTACTGGACTGTTAATGGTTTGGGTAATCATATCAAGCTTACTATAGTATTGCAATATCTGCATAGACACGTCCCAGACCTGGTACTACTCCAGGAAACACACCTTAAAGGAAATCGGTACAAGGTGCTAGATAGAGACGACTATCGACTTGCTGCACACTCTGACTACACCAAAGGTTCCAGGGTGGTGGGGATTCTAGTTAGGACTGGCCTCCCATTTGTGGTGGGGAACATCAGACATGACCCCTGAGGTAGAAATGTGGCCCTTACTGGGAAGTGGGAGACTCGGACGCTAAACATAGTATCAGGCTATATACCACAAGCGCTGCACACTGAAGTGCTGCTGGCTCTGGGGGCCTTGCTGGTGGACCTTCTGCCGGGCATCTTAATACTAAGGGAGGACATGAACTCCACCATGGATCGAGAGAGAGATAGGGTAAGAAATGGGGAGAGGGGTGGAGCCACTGCGTGCTTTTGCAGAGGCCTTGAGCCTAACGGATATATGGCGCCTTCACAACCTCCACGATCAACAATAAAGTTTTTATTCGGCTGTGCATGGCAGCTACTCTCGCCTCGATTATGTCCGGACTCTTCTGGGTAACGAAGGCTGGTTTTGTAATACCCACATCAAATCACAAGGGATCGCGGATCCCTCGCCGGTGGAGGTAACCCTTCAGGGCCCTGTGCGGACCACTTTTTTGCCGCCCAGACCAAACAACTGGACCTTTGCGAATAAGGACTTGGTAGACCAAATGAGGGAAAGGGCTAAATTGTACTTTCAGGAAAATGAGGGATCAGTGGACTCGGCGTGCACCCTCTAGGAAGCGTTCAAACCGGTGATATGGGGGCATATTCAAGCCCGCCTAGGGGACTGTAAAAAAGAAAAATTATCAAATGGGACACAATAGAAGCCAAGGTGGCTACTTTGAAGGCCAGAATCCTGACTGGAGAGGAGACAGATCTGCCACTTAGCCACCAGCTTGAGGTTAAAAGGCAAGAGATGAAGAGCCTCGCAGATCACTCTGCGAGAGCGGCCGCCCTAGCCACACAGCGGTGGGTATATTACCGCGGCAATAAAGCCAACAAGATGATCGCTTGGCTAGAAAGGAGGGATAGAGAATGTAACTGAGTAGCAGAGATTTGTGATTCGCAGGGGTAGGCACACGTAATGGGGGATAGCGGAAGAGTTTGCAAAATACTATGAGGAAGTTTATGCCTCCAACCCCAATAGTGACTGAATGCCGAGAACTGCTGGCTGACATCCGGCTGCCTGCTGTCTCTACTGAGGATAGAGAAAGTATGGACAAAACCTTTACGATCGAGAAAATAGAAAGGGGAATCCAAGGCCTACAGTCCGGGAAGGCCCCAGGGCCGAATGGCCTGCCAGCGGAGCGATTCAAAAATATGATGAGTGTTTTGGCACTGTACATCCTAGCTATGTTTGAAGAGGCAAGGGGCGCAGGCTGTTTACCAGTTGACCAACGCACAGCCACCATTGTGGTTATACCTAAGGCGGGTAGTCCGCCAAACCACTGCAGCTCCTACAGGTCCATATCTTTACTGAATATATAAGTCAAGGTCCTAGCTAAGGCCTTGGTGACTCGTCTTACAGGAGTGATTACATCATTAATACACCCAGATCAGTCCGGATTTATGCCACACCACAGTACCAGATTAAATTTACATCAGCTGTCGGCATGATGCACCTTACTGAGTCCCGGCTGGCAGAAGACGCCGCGCTCTTGTCCTTAGAAGCTCGTGTGGCCTTCGACAGTATTGAGTGGCATTACCTGTTTGCTGTCTTAGACAGATTTGGGTTTGGTCCCTGATTTCAATCCTGGATAAAGCTACTTTATCCCTGCCCTTCGGCCAGAGTACTTGTGAATGGCTCTGTCTCCCGCTCCTTCACCTTGCACAGGGGGGCGAGGAAGGGATGTCCACTGTCCCCTGTGCTATTCACGCTACCTCTGGAGCCACTCGCGGCATAGGTGCGGGCTCAAAGGAGGTGTACAATGGGATGAGAACATCTCCCTATATGCCGACGATGTTCTCCTATATGCGACCAGACCCTGCTTCACAATCAGCAGACTCCTCCAATTCTTTCACTTATTCCGGGGGTACTCTGGTTACCGAAGTAATTGGGATAAGTCCCTTCTATTATGCTGTAGGGCGGCCCACTACCCGTTACCCCGGAAGGGATCCAGCTCCAAGTGCAGGAGCATTTCAAACATCTGGCCATGATAGGAACCAAGACAGAGGCAAAATTCATGGCTCGAAATTTGATTCCCCAACGAGACGTGGCCCACTGGAGGATGCTGCCAATCTTCCTGATGGGGAGAGCCGTCCTTTGCAAAATTATATCAGTACTGCAAATGTTCTATATTCTCCAGAACCCCCCCGTATAGGATACCTGATGGATTCTTCAAAGAGGTTGATAGCGAACTGCAGAACTTACTGTGCGACGGATGGTGCAAGAATAGCACTTGTCAAACTACAGCTTGGTATATATTAAGGGGGCCTGGCAGTGCCGGACCTTAGGAAATATTATTGGGTGTCACAATTGCTGGTGATAAATGATTGGGTCTTTGGGAACAGGAACAACCCGGCATATCGTGTTGAACATCTAGTGATGGGCACTGGCGGCTATCCGGCCGCCTTGCATCATAAACGAGCTGGGTAGTCCATGCCCCATCATACAAAAGCAGTGTTGGATGCTTGGAAAGGGGATAATAGATTCCTTGGGTGGGACGACAGATTGATGGAGCATACTCCACTATGGGACAGTGATATGCTAAAGGAGGTCGGGAAACTACAGGGCTTTGGCAAATGGAAACTGCTGGACATTGCCCACTTAGGGGTTGTATGGCAGGGCCCGGCGATTATATAGTTTCAGACCCTACAGTCAGAGTTTCTGCTTGTGGAAACGAAGTGATATAAGTATATGCAACGGGGGCAAGGGTTTTGTACGCAGTGAGGGGGAACATATTCCGAAGTACAACCCCTCAAAAGATTGGCTTCTAGTGGATCCTATCCCTAAAAAAGAACTCTCCCTAACAAGAAGATCATTAATAATTCATCCGATCCCTTGGGGGCCCTAAGTGAGGCCTGGGAAGCTGACATCGGGTTTCTAGAGCTTGATGATTGGGTGGAAGCCATAGAAAGCCAGAGAGAGGTGGCAATCAGGGCAAGATTCAGATTAGTGCAGTTGCGGATCCTTCATAGGTCCTACTCCACGAGCTCGCTCATGTAGAAACCTGGACGAATACTACCGATACCTGTATTCGGGGCTGTGACAGCACAGGTACCTTTTTCCATATCCTATAGGAATGCCCTTTTATACATCAATACTGGGAGAATATAACACAGGTGAAGTCAGAGGTCCTGGGACAAGAAATTCCCATAAATGCCTGATGGCATATACTGTGTGTCACGGGGAGCAGGGATGGCCAAAATACCAGAAGCTCTGGCTCATAGTGGCCGCAATGGTGGCCAAAAGAAATATTGCCAGGGTGTGGGGGGCTGGCCTGTCACAGAGCGAAAGGCTGTAGAATGTCACTTTTTTCAATAAAAAAATTTAAATACCAGTATTTGAACTGTACAAAAAATTCAAAATATATCAGTAGTTCGAAAAGAACAAATGAATTGCTATTTTTCATAATTCAGAAGTGTGATGGAAACAAAGATTTTAATACGATCAAAAAAATCAAGACACTTTACTCACGCAAATGACAAATATTTGCTGAAACCCGATTTTCTTTCATTATCATTTGTGCACTATATAGTTTTATCCGTAAAACTGTATGTGTGTGCAAAATTAGTGGCCATTACATTGGAGATTGTGCTGTCTGTAAATAACGTGAGACCTCACCCTGCTTTAGTAATAAGGGGCCATATGTATGAAGCTATTTTCGATTCGCAAAGGCCGAAATTCGCCGAATTTCGGCCTTTGCGAATCGCAAACGGACATTTTTGCACATTTGCAATGTATGAAAAAGTAGCAAAATAAGGAATTGCAAAATTTTGCGATTCCTTATTTTGCCATAGCATTTAAGGAATCGCAATTTTGTGATTCCTTAATTGCTATGTAAGAAGCTTTTTTCTCTTGCGAATTTGGTTTAAGGAATCGCAATTTACCACCAACTGAAAGTTGGTGGTAAATTGCGATTCCTTTTCAATAAGCACAAATTGGCATTTTTCATTGTGGCATGTGACGCACATGCATGCCCTTAGGGCATGTATGTGCGCCATATGCGCACACATGTCTTTTTCAGGGGTGCAGCAGGGTGTTCTTGAGACACCCCCTGCACCCTTGAAAAATCGCACAATTTGCGATTAGCAAATTGCGATTAGCAAATTTCCCTTTCATTCCTATGGGCCTCCTGGCCCATAGAAATGAATGGGAAGTATTCCTTATTTGCGAATTCGCAATTTGCGAATTCGCAAATAAGGAATAGTAAGGAATCGCTAAAATTCCTAGATTACCTACATACATACCGTTTTGCGAATTCTAAATAGCGATTCCTTAAGTTTCGCTGTTTAAAATTCGCAAAACGGAAGTATGATACATACGGCCCATAGTTCCGAGAGTGTGCTCCAAAAGGCACCACCTGCTAAATACTGCACCCTTACCATTCTCCTGCTGAATGGGCGTGGTTCACTTGCAACACTTGTCCTTTGTGTGATGTTTGTATTTTTCATAATCCCTGTGAGTTTAGTGATGCAACATTGATGGCACCACTCCCACTCTGAAAAGTGTTCCAGCACTTAATGAGTACACAAAATTAAACATTTTGGAATTCACTTGAACATCACTCATCATGTGTTCACAAGCACTTTTCTCAACTATGTGATGACTCTGCACGAAAGTCAAAGTCTGTATCATTCAAAAAGATACCATCCGCATGTTTGAAACTATGCTATGCTCCTGCACACATATTTTGCTACAGATTGTGGAGGATTCTGAGACTGCCTGAATCAATCAGAAAGCTTGTACTGGTGGTATTAACAACTGTTATTTGACTGGATTCTAAGTTCAGTAAAAGAGAGGAGGAGGGAAATGTTGGCATGTTTCCATGCAGGAGAAAGATTGGAGGGCTTATTTACAAGCCCATAGCACTGCCGGTACCCCACTTTTTTGGACGCACGTGCATTGCAGTGTGACTGCCCATATTTACATAGCCATGTAAAGTCACCCTGCATGACTTTTCATGGCCTTGTAAATATGGGTCCCTTTCACACATTACTCTGCTTGAAAGGGGAGTTCTATGGGTGTTGCTATGGGTGTTCCCACGCAACATTCATAGGACCTGACTAAGTGTTGTAAACCTGGGACTGTGTCAGAATCCTATGTCATCCCAGGGGAGGTGTAGGAGTGGTACAACAAGAGGAAATGGTTTTATTTCTTCTTGTTCTTTGCTCTGTGTGCTGCATTCTGCAGGAGAAGGAGCAAAACACAATTTATTGTTGTTTTGTGTCAGAAAGCTATCCCTCCCTGCACAATAACAATCACCTCCACAACGCAGACACCCCTGCATTATGGCGCAAGGGTGTCTGCGTTGGTGCATGGCTACTGCTTGTGTGACGGTGCAGGGGAGAAGGACAGGAATGCAATGTATCCTGTAGATAGGGCACATTCCTTCCCCTTTATTTTAATGCACAGCAGCACAGCAGAAGGTTTGCTGAGCTGCTGTGCATCAAAATATAGTAAATGATGTCCTGGGTAGTAACAGATGGTTCTTGTCTTATTTTTGCATCATGTTCTTCTCTGTCTGTAACAAGGAGCAAAAATAATTACATATTCCAATTTGCCAAATCTAAGTATTTAACAATGGGTACTGTTTAAAATGAGGCTGTGGAACCATAGTGATGCCATTGGGTGAGGCCCGGTTTAATGTTCATATGCAACATGTTAATGCCTAGTTTGTAGGATGAATGTCCTTGGCAATATATATATTGTTTCAAAATAACTGTCTTCAGAGAGTAAGCACCAACAACAAGAAGCATTAAAGGATTTTGGCAGCATTGAGGAAAAATCTGATTTTTGTACTGCATATGTATTAAAATGCATTATGCATTGTTATGAACACTTTAATTTAACTTTGCTGGTTTTGGAATCGATTGGAATTTAAAATTAATAGGATTTGTGGTCCCTCGTATTACCAAATCACAGTAGACCACATAAGTGCTTTCTGCTAACTCAAGAATAAGAGAAATGTGGCAATGGCACAAGGAAATATTTTGTGGTTCAGCACTTCCTCACTGTAATGTTTAAGTCAGTGGATGAGGTGAAGCTTAAAAACCCCTTAGACGCCTTGAGGGACTGTCTGGATACATACATTCAGAATAGGCAACAATACTTTGATCACATATCTGCATAGGTAGTACTCCTGGGTCACTCCTGGCTATCTCCTGGATTACAGGAGCAAGTGTGGAATAATACAAGAGTAAGTCAAGCCTACTCACAACAAACTATTTGTAAGTTTGGCCCTATGTTTATTTCTTCTACGCCCTTGGTTTAAAGCCATATTATCCACAGTATCAAGTCTGATGTTCTTAACATAACTACTAAAGCCCAAATTAATGTATCCGTCAATTCTAAAAGCCCTAAACGTATGCCCCTTTTGTGCTGAATTCATCATTCTTTTCTGTAAGCGGTCTTCCTGGACTTTACTTAAGATGTCCCACTGCTACCCCTTACTTTTATCGCTCGCAGTCCTCCACCCTGGAAATGTGGATTGGGACTTGTTCATTTAATGCAGTTACTAGCTCACAAGCACGCCTGAGACCTTCACTTTGTCATTATGCTTAGCATGAGGTCTCATATTGTATTCTATAACCTGGCCTGCTTCTACTCTTTCTTTCCTGACACCTATTTCTCTCTACTTAAATGCATCTCTCGGTATCTGTTCCCTTGCTGAATGTAAATCACATACACATTGTTCTTATAAAAGCCTATTTTTGTCTTTGGAAAAAAGCAGGTGGATGTCAATATTCTACCAGCAATTTATGGATTCAAAATAGTTGGAGGAGTTAGTACTAGTATGTGGATTGGATATCATAGCAAGATCCACCAGAATATTCTGTGCTGTAATCTAGTTTATCATTATAGATAATGGGGTAAGCCAGTTAAATGTCATAGGACCTGGGTATCGATCGGTAAGGAAAACAGTTGGTCCCTGACACACCAGAATATACTTCAAACAGTAAGTATACCTTAAGGAGCTCAGTATAACTTATACATGTGATGGAGCGAGGTTGGAAAAAAAACATTTTTGTATACCACTCGTGAAGTTACTTCCCCATAACAGTAACATGAATTAATCGTGCGGTTTTGAAATTAACCAACATAGAATAGAATGCACACACAAAAAACACACGTGGGACACTAATTTTCTTATGTTGCGAACCATAATCGACTAATTAAGTGAAGTTGTCACATTTATTTTGTGCGCATTTGTCATAATCTTACCAAAAATTGCATGAATATGCTTTTTGTCTGTCTAATTGTGGCATAAATGATGGAGAATGGTGAGTAAACCATGCTTATGTGTTGCTGAATTTGCTAGGTAATAACTAATTGGGTTACCTTAGAATGGGGGGAGGTAAACAGAAGGGTTATATTTTGAAAATGAACGTTTAATTGTGTTTGTTTCTATATTAGTCCACATTGTGGGCTATGCGGCCAACATTAAATTGGAAGCTGTCTGCGACTCTGAGTTTGCGATGATATACGCATGCGTGACTGAACTCGAGAAGAGCAGGAGCAGCCTGTGCCTGTGCAGTATGGGTCAAGGACAGTGTGACCTGGACGCCCAACTTAGTGCCAACAAATTTGAATGTCAGCATACTGGGCCTGGGAAAATCTTCACAAATTACGATTTAAAGGACACAGGCAGAAGAGACTGCTAAGAGACGATAGCGACTTTATTTTTTTAATCATAACAATGACTTTGCGGAAATACGAACAATAAGGTGATGAGGTTATGCTCATCCACCCCTCGACTTGTCCAATCAGAACAGTCAAAGACCCCAAAAGTTACAACTTTTAGATAGATAAGTTAGGGAAAAAGGGTATAAAATAGGACGTTTGCAAGTATGAAAAAAGCTTGCTTTTCGATTTTATCTTTGCACCCCGACATGCTGCCGGACGGCTGAATCCTTATATGGCGGAAGGACTTTGAAATTTTTCTGAACTTTAACTTTTGAATTGGTGCGGAGTCCTTATGGGAGGTGAACACTAAGAGAGAATAGAGAGGGGGTCTTTGGGTACTATTCTGTGCTTATGCTGATGTCCGTGTCCTGAAATCTTGGTAATATAAATCTCTGCTTATATTTCTGAACTGTTATGCTAATAAATATAAATGTTTAGATTTAACCTCTTTTCTTCTTAGGTAGTTGATGTTTAAATGACTATTAAATTAGTGTGAATACAAGAAAGGTTATGCTAGGAGATTTAATCCCTAAAATAAAAATTAAATAAATGGAAAATTAAGCTTGTCTTGTTGTCCATTAGTTAACTTTTACTAGCAGATCCATTGAGAAATAATGGTGGCGTGTTTAAATGTTTTCTTGAAATTAAAACCATGGTAATAGAGATAAAGTGCAGATGTATATTTCAGTATGAATTTAGACACTCTGCTATAATCCAGCAGCTCTCCTTCTGGTCTTCATCGAATCCTTAGAGCAGGGTGTATGTGTGTATAAATGACTGGCAGTGTTATGGACCCCACTGATGAGTAATGTGTGAATAGTTCTCTGGGGATAAGGTGATGGTTTGAAGGAAATTTCTGGAGCTGCTCTGCATCAGTTATAACTTGGTAGCAGAGCATAGGTTGCTATAGGTTAAGTAGGATAGATAATGTTTAGGGCGAAGTATACAGAATTTTGATGTACAGAATTTGTGACTAACATTATATGTTGAGTCTGCATTGCGTTATATGCACTCCTGAAAAGGCTTCTGGAAAGTAGGAAGCTGGTTACTCTGTCTGCAGGCAGAGGACGTGTGGCAAGGGAAGTCACACTTCACATAGTCTGTTTCAAAGCGGTGACATTGTCGTATGTTACAAGTTTAGGGACCTTTAGGTGTAAAAGTAGTGAATGTATAGCGAAGGCAACCTATAAAATTTTGGGCTTAAGCAAAGGAATCATTGCTTATTCTGACTTAAAACCTATCCCTGAGAGAGTAATAGAGTTTAACCTAAGCTTGAGAGAAGAGTAAAATAGAGGGATGTGTTACTTAATTGGCGAAACTAAAATTCTGTGGTAGAGAAGAGGTAAGAGCTGTCTACTGGAAATACAGAATACTTGTGTGATTGAGGAATCTATCACTTTTGTTTTAGTGAAACAGAGGAAGGGAGTTGTTTTATGTGGTTACTGACTGGTTTTAGTTGTATAGAGGTGTAAATACAGTTTGCCAATACATTTTGTAAAGGAGGGGTTAGTCGAAGCTGCAGAAGCTGGAGCAGGGCTGAGGTCAAAAGTGTCGCGCTGGGATTGGTCCACGTGACTAAGACGTAGTAAGAGCTGATTGGTGTATCAGCTAAGACAGTGAAATCATTGGTTGTACGCAAGGGAAACGTATCTTATTTTAATTGGTGCGTTAGTGTGAACCGCGCTGTGATAAGTTGGTTTAACGAAACAGTTGCGGAAGAGTGCGAGATTGCTTTGAAAGTCAGGAAATCATCAGAAAAATTGAGTTTTATTACGGAGCAGAGAAAGAGAAATCTACGTGGTCCAAAAATTGAAAAATTTGTTTAAAAAGGATAAGGCAATAGTGACAAGAGAGGAAAAATTGCTTCCTCCACCTAAAACGCCTGCATCGTACATGATGACAAAATATGGCTACCATACATGGATAGGGTTAGAAAATTGTGCTAGATATACCAAGAATTATGGTGCGTTGGCTTTTCCAGAAGTAGGATCTTTTAGTCCTGCGGTACTCCAAAATTTGAGAGAAAAGATGATGAAGCTTGAACCAAGACCTAGACCAACTCAATTTGAAGCATTAGCTGTGTGGGAAGATGAGATGCATGATTTGGAGCGAGAAAGGTTTGAAGAGTTTATAGGACCAAAAAGCACATTTTGTGGATTATGGAGAGAAACTCATGAGAGTAGAATGCGGCGATGGAGAAATGCTAATATGTGTGATGGGATGTATCCGGTTAGAATGGTTGATGAAGTTGGACGACGGAAATGCATGGAGAAAAGAAATAATGTGGAGACAGAAAGGAAAGGTTATGAGGATTGTGAATCAGAGGATATAGTGCTGAAGGAGATATTAAATAGAAGACCACCACCATATCAACCGAGTTCTGTAAATACAACCCTAAATGCTCCACCAATGGAGGATAGGTTTGCTGATACCCCAAAACAATATTCAAATTTCAGAGATCTTCCAGAAAGAGTAGAAATGAGATATGATCCTAATGTCCCATTAATAAACTAGACTTGCTGGTACACCTAAACAAAATTGTGAAACTAGAGGAAGTGTGGCTAGAGTAGAGAGGCGGATTGAAGAACAACCAAGCAGCCACGGCCTGTGGAGAGAGTTTCGGTGGGCCGGAGAGGCGGGGCGGGGGAGGGGCAGGGTGGGGGGTGCTAAAAACTGGAGTATGGACAATTGAACAGCCACGGCTCGTGGAGGGAGTTTCGGTGGGGCGGAGAGGCGGGCGGGGGAGGGGCAGGGTGGGGGGTGCTAAAAACTGGAGTATGGATAATTGAAGGTAAGTAAACAATGTAATTAATAAAACAAATTTTGTAGCGCGCCCTGCATCGCAAAATGCGATGCAGGGTGCACTACAAAATTTGTTTTATTTATTAAATTGTTTACTTACCTTCAATTATCCATACTCCAGTTTTTAGCACCCCCCCACCCTGCCCCTCCCCCGCCCCCCCTCTCCGCCCCACCGAAACTCCCTCCACGGGCCGTGGCTGTAATTGAAGGTAAGTAAACAATTTATTAAATAAAACGAATTTCGTAGCGCACCCTGCATCGCATTTTGCGATGCAGGGCGCGCCATGAAATTCGTTTTATTAATTAAATTGTTTACTTACCTTCAATTATCCATACTCCAGTTTTTAGCACCCCCCACCCTGCCCCTCCCCTGCCCCGCCTCTCCGCCCCGCCGAAACTCCCTCCACGGGCCGTGGCTGCAACCAAGTACTTCTGAATATATACCTTCTACAAATGAATTAACTGAAAAGATACAGGAACTCACTAAAAATATAGAAGCTGGAACTGTTCCAGTAACAATAGGTCCTGTGATTCCAGTGTTCGAAAATAAAAGAACCGTCCTTAACAATTCCTTTGAATCAAAGTTTGCAAAAAGTAAGAGAAAAGTTTTATCCTGATTTGTCTGGGGTTAGGCGCACTAGCCATATGACACTGCCTGACTTGACTTTTAACCAAAGTCTTCCGTATAAGTTTCCAACTGGTGTGGAATCTGATTCTGTGAGTCCTGAGAAAAGTATAGAGAAAATCGATTTGTCACAAACTCCAGTAGGACCAACAGAACAGGAATTAAGTGATTGGATTAAAACTTTGAAAGTAAAAGAACATGAACCTGAAGTATTAAATGTTGCTAGACTAAAAATCAATATGGAAGAATTAATAATAGGAAGAAACGGAACAGATAGGTTAAAAGCATACCAAGATGGTGAATTAATGTTTATATGTAAAAGCATTACTTAGAAAGCGAAAACTATGCATGATCGATCAGAAGGATTGGCAAGTGAGCTAAATGTAGATTTTTTTAAAGCATAAAGCGTTACAGAAACCTTACAGAGTAGATTTTACAGAAAAAGATATTGAAAACATGAATACTGCTAGAAGAATAACCCAAATAAAAGAGCTAATTGTATTGCTGAGAAGATGGGGAGATGTTGATAAGTGGCAAAGAAAAAGGAAGAAGGCAGTGATAAATCAACATTAGCATTCCCAGTAAGAGAAAAAGAACCTGTAGCAAATGAATTCCCTATGAGAGAAATACCGGGAGGAGGGTATGTACATGTTCCTTGGACTAGACAGGATATATTGACGTTCACAAATGATTTCTCCAGACTGAGAGAGAAGCCATTGGAATGGTATCGACAGGTGGATCGATTTGTAAAAGTTTCAAGGGTACTATGGGAGGATTTAGATGGATTGTTTGACATAGTAGTTCCAGCAGATCTATGGTCTGAGTGCAAAATTACAGTGGATTGGCCAAAAACTGAATATCCCCGAGATAAAGTAACAGGTGCTCCTGGACCTGAAGTAATGCGAAAGTATGAACAAGTGATAGTGTTTTTGAAAAATAAAATTCCACCGAAAGAGACAGAATAGGTAAAAATTGACAGGACATTGCAAGACCAAAAGAATCAGTGCATGCATTCTATGAGAGACTGTTATTCGCTTTTAAACAGTATCGTGGATATGAGAAGTTGAATGAAAAAGATATGAGTCATTTTGTGTATTGATTTGTGTTTGGATTAAGACCAGAAATAGGAGACATGATTAAGCGTAATTTGATGGGATGGCAGTCATGTTCAGTAGATGAGGTTTTGAGACACGCACAATACTGTAGTGATGAGATTGAGGTTAAACAAAGAAAGCTTAACCTCTTCGCTGCTGATGACGAGCTCAGCTCGTCATCAGCCACGGTGGTCGTGTGCTGATGACGAGCTGAGCTCATCATGTAAAACGGCTCTTTGAATTTTGCCGCACACAGCGGGAAAAGCCGCCGCAGCGATGCGGTTAAAGAGAAAGCCATGTGGGCACAAGTGAAAGTAGCTGAACATCAAGTAGCTCAATTAGAAAATAAAATTGCAAAAGGAGGTCGAGGAATAATGAAGGGAAATTTCAATAAAACAAAAGTAATGGGAAATCTGGATGAGCTAAGAAAAAGTTTCCTTGTCATAATTGCGGCAGGATAGAGCATTGGAAGAAAGAGTGTAAGTACCCACCAAAATTAATCTCAAAAATATATCATTGAATCCGCAGGTGCAGAATGAGGTAATTCAACTGCCATCGCCACAGCAGCAGGTAGTTACTCAACAAAGTCAGGTGCCACAATCTCCACTTCTACACAGTGTACACCTACAGAAATACAGTACAGAGACAGGATTCTGCGGAGGAGAACAGGTAATAAAATCACCAAGAGTGAATGTGAGTCCGCAGTATTGGTTGAAGGAAGATGGGAGTGAGTCGAATGACAGTTTCTGACAGTGCCTGAGAGAGGGGAAAGAGAGCGCACTTGGCGCCACTCTGGAGGTAGATCAATCTGGTCCTTTTGTGGATGGAAAGGTGAATGATGTAAATGTGACTTTCCTAGTGGACACAGGTGTTACCCATTCTACTGTCAGATCAGTAGAAGTCCAAAATCTTCCTCTCTCTGGAGAACACATCCAAGTTGTAGGTATAGCAAATAGACAGATCAAAACATCCCTAACGAAACCAGCTAAGTAGAAATTGGAAATTTCAAAGACATGCACCGATTTGTGGTGTGTGACAGTAGTCCAGTTAACCTTCTTGGTAGGGACATTTAGTGTAAAATGAACTGTGCCATTTACTGTTCACCAGATGGCATTGAGCTTCAAACCCCAGATGAAGATAGCCTGTATAAAATGACCATGTCACTGATAGAATCAGAGAAAAATTGTATGTTTCCTGTGTTTGATCGAGAAAAGATACCTGTTAAATTGAAAGAGGTAGTCAAAGAACAAGTGTGAGATTTCACAGAAGAAGATATTGGATTAATGAAAAATGTAGCTCCTGTGAAAGTTTCTGTGAAAGAAGGGGTGAGTTACCCGAACATCCCTCAGTACAAAATGACAGCCAAAATAGTTGAAGGAATAACCCCAGTGATAAATAAAATGATTGAACAAGGAATTTTGAGAGAAATAGAAAGTAGTCCTTCTAATTCACCTATAATGGGACTGAAAAAGCCTAATGGAACGTGCAGGATTTGAGAAATGTCAATAAAATTGTTGTCCCATGTTGTCCAATTGTGCCAAACCCAGCAGTAATCCTATACCAAATTCCACACGATGCAGAATGTTATAAAGTCATTGATCTGTGTAATGCGTTCTTTACTGTTCCATTACATCCTGAAAGCCAGCCAATATTTGCTTTCCGGTTTGGAGACCGTATTTTGGCATTGTGCCCAATTCCTATGGGGTATACTGAAAGTCCATCTATTTTTAATCAATTGCTAAAGAAATCATTAGAGAGTTTAAGCACGCCTGGAGAATCAGTTCTGGTTCAATACATTGATGACCTGTTGGTGGCACAAAAAACAAAAGATGCATGTGTTTCAGACACTGTTGCATTACTGAATCATTTGGCAGAAGAAGGACATAATGTGTCCCCATCAAAACTACAGTTTTGTCAGAAAGAAGAGCAATATCTAGGTCACAAGATTGCTAAAGGAATTAGGCAAGTAACTATTGATAGAATTAAAATGATACAAGGAATGCAGCCTCCAAAAACACAGAGACAAGTGAGAATGTTTCTAGGAATGGTAGGATACTGTCGACAATGGATTAGTGGATTCTCACTAATAGCCAAACCTTTACAGAGATTGACAAAAGCAGATGTAAAAGATCCCATAGTGCTGAATAAAGCTGAAATGGAAGCTTTTGAGAAGCTAAAAACCAGCTTATTTGAAGCACCCGCATTAGGAATGCTGATTATGAAAAAGAGTTTGAACTGTATTGCAGTGAGCGGGAAGGATGCACATTATCAGTTGTAATTCAGAGACATGGAAAACTGAGAAAGCCAATTGCATATTTCTCAGCTGTTTTGGATCCAGTTGCAAGAGCATTGCTAGGATGTTTAAAAGCAGTAGCTGCTAAAAGTGTGAGTTTAGAACGAAGTGAAGGTATACTGATAGGATTTCCTGCAAGGGTATATGTACCTCATTCAGTGGAGATTCTCCTCACTAGGACAAAGACACAGTTCCTTACCAATACCACGATGACAAAATATGAGAAGACAATTCTAGGTGCAGATAATGTGACGATTTTGTGATTTGTGAATGTAAATCCTTCTACACTGCTACCTGAAGTTATGGAAGTTGAAGTGAGGAATGAAGTTGATCACAAATGTTTGGATGTTCTTGAATACTGTACCAAGCCAAGGCCTGACATCAAAGATTAACCATTGCCTGAATCTGATTATGTAATGTTTGTTGATGGTTCATGCCTGAGAACAGATGAAGGTGCTCTGAGTGCAGCATATGCTGTATGTACAGTGGCAGTGTCTGAAAGGAATTCGTTCTGCTCAAATAGCGGAATTGATTGCTTTGATTCGAGCATGTGAACTGGGAAAAGAGATATGGGTCACCATAGTGACTGATCGTCAGTATGGATTTGGGGTTGTCCATGATTATGGCCAACTGTGGTCCCAAAGAGGTTATTTGACTTCTGCAGGATCCCCCATTAGAAATGCTGAATTTGTGAAAATGTTGATTGATGCAATTCAATTACCTTATAAAATTGCTTTTGTGAAATGTGCAGCTCACAAGAAAAGAGATGACTATGTCATCAGAGGTAATCGGTATGTTGATTCCATTGCAACATACTGTGCTAAAAATCTTGCATCTATAAATCGGGACAGAAGAGCTGAACATGTTTCAAGTCCTTTAATGCTAACCACAGTAGTTGAGACTTGGCAGGAAGTGAGGCAAATGCAGGAAGAAGCTAGTGAGGAACAGAAAGACAGCTGGTTAAAAGCAGGATGTAGACAGAGAGAAGAGGATGACATTTGGATTTATAAAGATGAAAGACCAGTAATGCCTGATAACATGATTTCAAACATGGCCCGAATGTACCACGGTCAAGCTCATATTGTAAGGGATGTAATGATTAGGATGTTTAGACAGACATGGTATAATCCTAAGTTTAGGATGATTGCTGAAAGCCCATGTCAGAGATGTCTTGTGTGTCAACAATTGAATCCAAGAAGAAAAACAGTTCTGAGTCTGGGAACCAAAGGACGGGAGGGAGATCCATTTGCACGAATGCAGTTGGACTTTATTGAGCTACCAACCTGTAACCGACTTCGATATGTACTTGTGATCATTTGCTTGTTTTCTCGTGGGTGGAGGCTTTTCCTACAAGGAGAAACAATGGAGTGACTATTGCAAAACTGTTGTTGCATGAAATTCGCTACGGTTCCCCAGTAACTATTGAGACAGATAGTGGAACACATTTTCACAACGAGCTATTGCAGATGATTTTTGAAGCACTAGACATTCGTCAGAAATTGCATTGTGCTTACAGACCAGAGGCTTCTGGGGTAGTTGAGCAAGTGAATGGAACAATAAAAAAACAGAATTGCAAAAATGTGTTTGGCCACTGGACTGAAATGGCCTGATGCTTTTCCACTTGTTCTGATGACCTTAAGGAGCATACCTGCTAAAAATACAGGACTAAGTCCACATGAGATTCTGATGGGAAGAGTGATGAGACAAACATTTGTGCCAGTTGATAAACTGTTGACTATAAATCATATCATACTGGATTACTGCAAAAATCTGTCTGACGTGGTAACTTCTGTGTTCCATCAGGTAGGAACTGAGGCAAATTCGAAAGAAAACATCCAGCTCATGATCTAGTCCCTGGAGATTGGATAAAAGTTCACAGGAGAAGAAACTGCTTAGTGCCTAGCTGGCAGAAACACAGACAAGTCATTCTGGTTAGCATGACTGCAGTTACATGTGCTGGAGTAAAGAGATGAGTGCACGCCAGTCATGCCATCCATGTGCCTGAACCTAAAAATCCACAAGACGAAGGTGAAAGCACAACTGATTCAGATTCTGAAGGTGAACCAGAAAAAGATTCAGATACTGAAGCTCGACCTGTTTGTCGACATCTGGAGATATCAGATGCTAGTTCTGTGTCAGAAGGAGAAAGTGAAGCTGTTGAAGTACCAAATTTTGAAGATCGACCTGAAAGTCGAGATTTGGTAAAAACTGATACCAGTAAGGACACTGAGCAAAGTGAAGATAAAACTGGTAGTCAGGAAAATACTGAAGGACAGTCTGCAAGCTATGAAAGCAGGAACTAAAATCGTGAAACTGGTGAAAAGGAAATAACTCACGATGAGGATGAGCTTTCAAGTACCAGTTATGGAGAAGTTCCTAACAGAGTAAAAGTACTGACCAAAGAGAAAACAAGTTCAGAGAAAGAACCAGACATCATAAAGTTCATCATAAATGAAACTGTAGAGAGATCTGAAACTGAAAGTGATGACAGTGATGATGAAACTCAATTAAGAAGAAGTTCAAGTAAAAGAGCTTGGAAAGTGGAACGTAACATTGTCGAACCTGAAACAAAAAGAGCTTCTAAAGGAGATAATTGGCCTAAAGGAGCTGATGGACTGAAATTTAAACTGGTTAATAAAGCAAAAGTACAAGAAGATCAAGTAAATGAAATAACCATTCAAAAGGAGTTGTTGGGAAAGAAAACAGAGATTATGCAAAGGCCAAAGAGAGTGAGAAGACCAAATCAAAAATACAAGTCACCTGAGTGGACATTCATAGTCTTACCTCCTATAAAAGTAAATAGCAGCCAAGAAAATCTGAGTTGCCAAAGTGAAGAGAAAGAAAGTGAGTAAACTGTGACTCAAAGAAAGAAAAGAGATACTTAAAACTGGGAAACTGAGGAAAAGAAAAGCATGAAGAGACAAGATTTGAAATCTTGGTGAAAAGGACACTGTAAGTGTAAAGTAAGGGTTTAAAGAGAAACAATATGAGGGTGAAAAAAATTGTGAAAACCGCTGTGTAAATGTTCTTTTTTTTTTTAAATGGCTACTAATGATGTAACTAAATCGAAATGTACCATTTTCAGAAAATGGTGTAGAATGTGGTTAATATGTACTGCATTATTAATGTTGGTATGGTTGATTTTAGCTATTATTATTCCTTTTAGACCATATTTTGAAAAAATGAAAGCAAATGAGTGTATGAAAGAAAAGAATAATGAATCAAAAGGTGAAAAATGTCATGTGTATAAGCCTGAAGTTCATCAAGATAACTCTATCAGTGATTTCTCTCTAAATACATTTCGAGGTTATTATCTGAGTATGTGAAAACTATGGATGCCAGTGATTGTTACGTTTATGTGAAATTGCCAGCATCAGTATCAGAGGGTGTGACCGATCATCATCTTCCATTAACATATGGAGTTACATGTAGAGTATGAACAAGTTTATTTTATAGAACAGGGAAGTTAGAGTATTATTATTCAAATGCTGATGATGTTTTTGCAAAACTGAAAATTGGAGCTGAGATGAATCAAATTAAGTCTGCAAAAGGTTTGGGAGAATATTTTTGGGAAATGCAAGAATTGACCCATGATTATGCGTTTAAACATAATTTGACTTGTAAAATGAGAAATGAAGAAAAAGCTTTTCTAGATATAGTTGAAGAGAGAAGAAGTCAGTATAAAAGGAGGGAAAAAGTGAAACAAACTGAATCTACAATGTGGTCATTTGAGGATGATAATATTGAAGGACATAATGTGAATGTGGCTATAAATATAGATACGCCTTTATTAGGGAAATTATGTATTCGAAGAGATAAAACTGTGTATGATCATTATTTTATGGGAGCAAGTCAATGTGAAGATACTTATATCATAAAAGGGGGATGGGGATTTAAAGGTGGTAATAACCCAGTCTTTCCTGTGATCTATTTCCTATGTGGGAACAAAGCTTAATATAGATTGCCTGACCACTGGTACGGGTCCTGTTACATAGGCCTGGTCTTTCCTAACATTTTCCATGTAGATAGAGGTACTAATGTAATTCATGAGATAGGTAAACCTTTAAGTCATAGAAGAAGAGAAAGTGTGATTGAAATAATAGGTGATGTTTTTGGAGCACTAATTCCAGCAGTAGGTATATTCTTTAATGCAAACAGACTTCGGAAATTGTCAATGATAGTAGATCGTTTGTCAACAGACACAGCTGGAGGATTTTTAATGGTAAACACTGAAATGGTTGCTATGAGAGCTGTGGTGATGCAAAATCGACTTGCTCATGACATAATTTTGGCAAAAGAAGGAGGAGTTTGTGGAATTTTAAAGGTACAACATTGCTGTACCTACATTTCAGACAAAAGTCAAAACATTGAAAGATATATTACAAATCTTACAGAGTTGCATAAGAAAGTTGAACCACTGGAGGTTGATGGTGTTCTTGAGAGACTTGGTAGAAGTTTTTCAGCAGTTAAAAATTGGTTTCATGTAATAGGTAGATCTATTATAGGGAAGGTACCAATTCCAGTAACAATAATAATAGTAGTAATTTTGATTTTTAGATTAGGTTGTAAACTCAGAAAGAGAAGGAACGTCAAAAGGTCTATAAAGAAAGTAATTGAAGAGAAGCAAGAAAGGGAATGTGAAAAAGGTGATATTGAGATGGAAGAGTTCAAAGAGAAACTTTATCAAGACAGAAAGAAATTAGAAGAAACTAGATTATAACTCATACTAATTGAAAGAATTTTAAACATGTTGAGATAAAATTTGAAAAATGTTGGGAGTTATTTGGTGATAAATCACCAAAGGGGGGAGTTGATGGAGCGAGGTTGGAAACAAAAAGTTTTTGTATTTCACTCGTGAAGTTACTTCCCCATAACAGTAACATGAATTAATCGTGTCGTTTTGAAGTTAACCAACATAGAACAGAATGCACACACACAAACACATGTGGGATACTAATTTGCTTATGTTGCGAACCATAATCTGCTAATTAAGTGAAGTTGTCACATTTATTTTGTGCGTGTTTGTCATAATCTAACGAAAAATTGCATGAATATGCTTTTTGTCTGTCTAATTGTGGCATAAATGATGGAGAATGGTGAGTAAACCATGCTTATGTGTTGCTGAACTTGCTAAGTAATAACTAATTGGGTTACCTTATAATGGGGGGAGGTAAACAGTAGGGTTATATTTCTAAAACTAACGTTTAATTGTGTTTGTTTCTATAATAGTTCCCATTGTGGCCTATGCAACCTACATGAAAATGGAAGCTGTCTGTGACTCTGAGTTTGCGATGATGTACGCATGCGTGACTGAACTCGAGAAGAGCACGAGCAGCTCTGTGCATGTGCAGTATGGGTCAAGGACAGTGTGTCCTGGACGCCCAACTTGGTGCCAACAAATTTGAATATCAGCATCCTGGGCCTGGGAAAATCTTCACAAATTACGAATTAAAAGACACAAGCAGAAGAGACTGCTAAGATACAATAGCGACTTGATTTTTTGAATCATAACAATGACTTTGCGGAAATACGAACAATAAGGGGATGCGGTTATGCTCATCCACCCCTCGATTTGTCCAATCAGAACAGTCAAAGACCCCAAAAGTTACAACTTTTAGATAGATAAGTTAGGGAAAAAGGGTATAAAAGAGGATGTTTGGAAGTATGAAAAAAGCTTGCTTTTCGATTTTATCTTTGCACTCCGACATGCTGCCGGACTGCTGAATCCTTCTATGGCGCAAGGACTTTGAAATTTTTTCTGAACTTTAACTTTTGAATGGGTGCGGAGTCCTTATGGGAGGTGAACACCAAAAGAGAATAGAGAGGTCGTTGGGAACTATTCTGTCCTTATGCTGATGTCCGTGGCCTGAAATCTTAGTAATATAAATCTCTGCTTATATTTCTGAACTATTATGCTAATAAATATAACTGTTTGAATGTAACCTCTTTTCTTCTTAGGTTATTGATGTTTAAATGACTATTAAATTAGAGTGAATAAAAGAAGGGTTATGCTAGGAGATTTAGGGCCATATGTATCAAGATACCAATTAGCGATTCTGTAATAGTGATTTTTAAGAAATCGCTATTTCAGAATCGCTAATTGGTATGTATCAAGAAAATTGCAATTTTTTAGCGATTTCTTGATATTCCTTAATTGCGAATTCGCAAATTGCGAATTCGCTATTAAGGAATACTTTCCCATTCATTTCTATGGGCCTCCCATAAGGCATGTATGTGCATCTCATGGCACTTTGAAAAATGCTGAAATGTGCATTTTTCAAGGAAATCGCAACTTACCATCAACTAGAAGTTGGTGGTAATTTGCGATTCCTTAAGGACATTTTGGAAATTTTTTGGGCTTCATATATTGCATTTAAGGACTCGCAAAATTTTCGATTCCTTAATTGCAATTGCAAAATAAGGAATCGCAAATTTTGCAATATCTTATTTTGCACCAGATTTTACTACATACATATCATTTTGCTAATTCGCATTCGCAAAGGCCGAAATTCTGAGAATTTCGGCCTTTGCGAATGCGAATTTGCTTCATACATATGGCCCCTAATCTCTCAAATAAAAATTAAATAAATGGAGAATTAAGCTGGTCTTGTTGTCCATTAGTTAACTTTTACTAGCAGATCCATTGACAAATAATGGTGGTGTGTTTAAATGTTTTCTTGAAATTAAAACCATGGTAATAGAGATAAACTGCAGATGTATATAATGTCTAAATATTAGTATTAATTTAGACACTACGCTATAATCCAGCAGCTTTCCTTCTGGTCTTCATCAAATCCTTAGAGCAGGGTGTATGTGTGTATAAATGACTCGCAGTGTTATGAGCCTCACTGATGAGTAATGTGTGAATAGTTCTCTGGGTATAAGGTGATGGTTTGTAGGAAATTTCCGGAGCTGCGCTGCATCACATGCATACCAACAAATAGCTACCTGCACATCCAATAAATCAATCAAAGGTCACCGAAGGGCGATTAATTAGAAAACATCATTTTATTCCTGTATACATAAAAAATGAGTAACATACAGGGGACATGCTCAATTGCACGGTTATTTCCAAGGAGTAAAAGATAAGGGGTGAAAGATAAGTGCTCATGTGTGAGGTAGTGAGAGGGGGTAAAGGTACATTACAGAATATTTACATAGTCCAACTTCAAATCATTGAAAAACAGGGATATGACCTTGTTGTTACAGGAAAGGTCGGTAACCCTACACTGGAGGGCCTACCCATAATCACAGTAGTATTAGTAATTAAACTCTGTATCACGAGAACCAATCTCTAATGGCAATGGTGGTGGGGGTAGAAATCAGGAGTAGGCCCCAGGGGGAGAGATGTTGACATTTCGACCCTAATGCCTAAGGGTGACTGAGTTCCTGTGCAGCGGGTCTTCCTCAGGACGGGGGAGAAAAGGGGGACCCGGCCACAGCTGTGGTCCGAAGGTGTGTAGTCAATCCAGTTGCTGTCAAGTTGCAAAAATGAAGGAGACAAATCACCTGGGATACCGCTGGGATCCCGCTGTGTAAGTCCACAAAGTCTTGGTGTAGCTGTTAGTTAACCAATTGAGAAAAGCGTTGCAATAGACGCTGGTATTCTTGCAAGACAGCCGTCTCACGCACCATGAGCGTGCTGAATGGCGCCTATGTGGGTCAGGCACTTGGTGAAGGTGGTGAAGGTTGAAACCGCATCCGTCGGTTTCCTCTCGTGGTAGTTTATGACATAGTATCTAACCCTGGGCGGTGAACTCTGCTCCGTTCGCAGAGTTTTCCACACTATGGGGTCCGCAGAGTTCCCAAAAAGTTGGCGAACGTGAGGGAGGAAAATCCAACTCCTTGTGAGATTTTTCCTCGCTCACACTCGCCAAGGTCTAGTTGCCGAGTGCGGGCCAGGAAAATCATCCTCCTGGGGAGATTTCTCCACGCGGGCAGTCAGATTTCTAAATGCGATCAGTCATGGCAGATCGTGATCACTTGCAATGAGAAACCATCAGTTCACGTTGAGAAAGCTGCTGCGCGAGTTAAAAATCTACTCAAGCAGCAGAAAGGAGGTTGCGCCCTCTTGCACTGCACCGTTCAGGAATATTTTACCGCACAGGACAAACACCCGGCACTCAAAATCCCTGAGAACGGCATGAAACTAACACACTCCGCTGCTCACAGAACTCCGCATAGCCATCAGAGATTTTTTGTCACTTGGCGGGATTCAGCAGAGCAAGGAACTCTGCGAACTCTGCCCAGGCCCAATATTGTCATGCCTTAAGCGTTTGCTATTTTCACAAATGGATAGAAATGTAGCCATTCTTGAATACAGTTTCCAGGTAAAAGAAAGAAGGGAAGCATTTATGTATGTGTTTTATGGTTAGGTGAAACAGGTGACTGTCATTTGTAAAAGTGCCAACGAAAACATAATGACATAACATTGGTAACTGTAAGTTTAGTATTAATGTTTAACATGCAATGTGGTGTTTTTCCCGGTTTTTTAAAATGAAGTGAAAACTGCCATGGACTTAATTTGACCTCTGTCCACATCCCACAGTGACATAACCAGCATGATGATGCATATGACATCCTTTCATAAGCACTTCCTGTCTATTCATCCTATCCTTCATGTTTTGTATTGCTGGCTGCGCTTCGACTCACAGGGTCTGAATTACAAAGGTTTTGCTGTGAGTAGCTGTGACTTACCCTTGTCATACTCATGGCTTACTACTGAATTCCAAGAAAAAAGCCAGTAGTAAAGATAATAACAAGAGAGTTTTCATTTTATAATTTGCTACCAGTACCTTGCTTGTTTCATGGTAGTGTCTTTAAAAACACGGTGTTTGTTTAAAGTCACAAATTGCTATGATTACTAAAAGTTTAACAACTGCATTTTAGATTTATATTTCATTTAATGCTGATCGATATATGAAGATTTCACAGCAATTGTAGACATATGTATACAATGTTAGACTTACATATAATGGGGACTATGGGCTGTCTAGCAGGCATTGGGCTCCAAGTCCCGCATTCACAATGTAGACCACCATTTCGAATTTTTACTTGTACGAGTCTCTGCTGATCGATCGTCATCAAGCCACTGCGTTCAGAAAATAATTTACAACCAAATCTAATTTCAGCAACTTATCTCACTGTGGCACAAGCCTATAAAAAGTCACTGTGAATGTATGAGAGGCTGCTGCCATCTTGCTTCATTCACCCAGATGAAACCTTTTTACTAGCACCACATGCTTTACTTCAATGATTTTTTTGTTGCCTCATGTTTCTTTTTCGCTGTAATTTACAGTACTGTATGGTCTTTTGATCTTCACAATCTCTTCTTCCGTGTGCCTCTTTGCGGCTGGCACTGAAGAGATACACGCAAAGATGCATCAATATATTAATCGCCATGTTTAACATCATACTATAAGGCTCTCAGTATGGAAAGTGGGCCAAATGGTTACCACCTCCGGAGTCAAAAAGACCCAGGGAACCAATCTGGGTCTTTGGAAAATCTTAACCAATACACCTTGATCCCTGATGGTGCTCTCGGTCCAGTACCCCTGATAATTCCTCATTTGCGGATTTTCACCTGGACATTTCTGCTACTTTCAGCAGCCAGAATCTCTATGTGAAAACAAACAAATCTGCATAAACACCACAGATCTAATTATTCCAAAGGGATGGGCAACTACTGTTACCGGCCAAACTGGAATTAAGAAGCGACTTGTAATAAGGGCCACAAAGTGTTTCTCCAACCCTATGAGCCTAACTTGGATCAAGAGATCAAGGCTAGTGGGATTGCACAAGCTAGTTATAACCACAAGGAGCACTAAGTGCATTGAGCAAAGTGATGGATGCTCATCTCTGAAAGTTGTTGGACTGAGACCTCAGGTACTGTTCTAATTTTCCTGTGATTACCTCCTCCCTCTCAGAGAGAAATGGCTCCAATAAGTGCTAAACTACCAGTGTGGAAGATCACAAGTGAATAATCTTCAGTTCACCCTGATCAACCACCATCATGGTCCTGTCTTTTTAGTGGTTGGGGTGAAGAATCACCGTACATCAATGGAGCTATAAACAGTCATCCATCACAAGCGTGTGATTTAGAAAACATTGAAGTAAATAAAAGATTAGAAGAAAGCCTCTTTTTATAACATACTTTTTAATTTCTAGTTTTCTTTGACATGGTAACCTTTTGGAAATGGAATATTACAGTACTAAATGGACAGTAACATCATCTGGCAAATCTAGCAGCTGTGGAAATATTTGCAAGATCAATATGACAGGTGAGAGGGTATGACGCAACGACCAGAGCTACTGTCTTTGGAGCTGGAGGCCCAAGTTCGAATCTTGGCATTGATTTACCATCCTGTGATTCTGAGCAAATCACTTAAACTCCATGTGCCTAGGACCAGCATCTAGAGACACTCATGGGTAAGTAGCCGCGCTATACAAATCAGACTATTATTATACAAAAGGGCGAAAAATAGTCAAGCATGTGTAAGTATTTTAAGGTTTACATGGGGCGTAGGTGACCATCGCTCTAACAAACCGAAGTATTTTCACCTTACATTGATACCCTACAGGGTATAATAATGCATTCCTATAATCTCAAAAACCCTTTTTTAGAGAAATACACTTGAAACTATGGGCCTTATTTAGAGTGTGTTGGTCACTCTGTTTAAATGTGTAGGATAGCCCATTTGCCTATTACAAGTGGGATAGGCTTTATTAAACTTGTAATACAGTGGATGGGTCATTCGCCACGCTTGTGATGGAGCACACTGCCAAAACTCTAAATAAGCCCCTTTGTAGCACACGTATTACTCAACAACTATTTGCGAATAATAAATACAAACTGTAAAAGATTTTCCTATGGGATACCACAACTGTGAATTTGGTCATTTAGCTTCTTAATCAATTGTTTTAAGATCGAACCTATTCAATAATATTCATCCAAGTTTTAACATTTCATGTCAACACGTTTAGTGAAATGTACTTAGTTTCTTCAAGTGCACAGATTTAAAAGTAGAACAAGATGTATACAATCATGACTAAGGGCTTTATTATAATGGCGGTCAGTCAGACCGTCGACTGCCATTGTATCGGGCAGGAGACTGTCTGAGAAAGAGTTGGTGGGCCCACCCCCCAATTATAATGAGAGCTATCATGGCGAAAGTGCTTTTTACTCCTGCCGCATGTGCTGCGGCCCAGGTAAAGAGCAGCAGCACAAGCTGCAGTACAAAAAAACACGTTATGCACATCCATGCACCGTGTGCCAAGCTTGGGAGAGGATGTGGCCTAACAGCTAGAGCAGTTGGCCTGGAAGCTGGGGATCGGTGGCCGTGTCTCGACAACGTTCAGCATCCTGTGATTCTGGGCAAATCACTCAATCTCCCCATGCCTAACAAATATTAATGTGTCTGTTTGTAACAAAACTAGTCCTCATGTAAAGCGCTGTGAGACCTGATATCTTCGGTTCTAGTATGCGCTGTAATTTTTTTTTTTTTAAATAGAGCCACTTCGTAGAAAGGGTCTTAAACAGAATGAATAAAGATTTGACATTTTTCTTTTCCTGATATGTAGCCAGTGAAGATTGTGTTAATGTTCCGAGACTGACTACTTATGAGATAGGTTAAGTACATTTCTGGCAACTGCTTTCTGGACAATCTGAAGTCTATTCAAGAGATTAAGTGAAACACCAAGATATAACAAATTGCTATAGTCGATTCTGAATAGGGTTAATGTGTGAACCACTTCCTTGTGAATGGAAGTAGGCAGAAAAAGGAAGCAATTTCCTCAGGGTTCTCAAAAGTGTAAAACTTGCAGATTCTACTGCGATAATCTGAGCCACTAAAGATAGGCATGGTCAAAATGTATGCCCAGATTTAAAGCCGATTCAGTCAGATGTAACGAGACACCTAACTCATGTGGTCGCCAAAGCTGGGCTTCTGTTGTCCAAACAACAACACCTCTGTTTGGTCTCTATGTAATTTCAAACAGCGGGCATTCGTCCACTTGGCTCCCTCAGGTATATATCTTGAACTCCGTGGGGGTATTGGTATGCGAATGCAGGACAATACTACTAGTTGGGCATTGTCCGTGTAAAATAGAATGTTGAAGCCATACGATCTTATAAGTTCTGCAAAATAATGCATGTTAAATAATGTGGGGATTTAGGATGACCCCTGAGGTATCCCGATGAAAGTGCTGTGGAGGGGAAAGTCAATGTATCCCAATATAGCTCATGTGATCCATTACTACAAAAGGAGGTCTGTTATTCTAAGGTGAACTTACAGACACCCAATTTGAAAAGTGGTTCAACTGTGTATTTGTAATATGCTATGGCCTACAATCCGAGTGAGTGAAATCTAGAGGTTTATTATTTTCAGGAAATGATGATAGTTGCTTATTCACAACTTCTCTCTCATATTTGCTGGAAAAGGCAATAAGGAGATAGGTCTAAATTAAGTCAACTAAAGGTGTTTTGAGTGGATGCATTACCACAACCTCTTTCCAAACCTCTAGGACCAGGGAGTTCAAAAGAGAATCATTCTATTATTTGAGTTAGCTCTGATACTAAGAAATTGGTTTTCATATGAAAGATGCCTAGTATGCAAGGGTGTAAGGTACACCTGTGCTGACATCTTTAAAGCATTTAATGCGCCAAGGGCCCTTAGCCAAACATTGTGAATTTACACAGAAAGGTGCACAAAAAGTGGCATGCCCTGGCACAACCAGTCCTTAATTAAATTGAAGTTATACAGTCACGGCCTGGTAGCAAAAATTGTTAGTAGGGTTCAACAAAAGCTTGTTGCACATCTTATGTAAATATATGTAAACATGTATAGTAATGTATAGTGCTGTTGTCTAAATTGTTTGTTTGAATGTTTTTTGTAGAATTTGTATATAAAACATCAGCCTCTGGTGTTTGACAAAAAAAACCCTCGGACTAATACATTGGTTTATCCAAGTGAAGCAACTTGTAAATGTGGTTTTGAATAAATAATTCACAACTCCCACGAAAATTAAAAAAAAGTTGGGTGTAATCTGCTCTAAATAAAATAAAGCAGTAGAAAGAAATAGCGACTGGGTTCCTCTTTTTTGATACATGTAAAGTATTTATACAGCACAACACGATACAACAACATAACGTACCACAAAGAAAATAGCAGCCACAACAAATTTAAAGGCAGACCACAGCAAACAGTAGCAGCCGCCACAACCAAAGGGGGTAGGGTGAGTGGATAGAAGGCGGGAGGGGGAGCGTAGAGTGGGGGATCACGAGGAGGGTGTTATTAATAATATATTTAAAAAAAGAACGTACCTGAAGCAGCCGTTCACCTCCTGCACCATGTCTCCTGTCCTCTTCCTGGTCCCAGAAGCCCCATGGACAGTCTCCCACCCAATCCCTGTGCTGCTCTCATGCTATGAGAGAAGCACAGGGATTGGCCTGAGTGGGCAGGAAAGATGCTCTGCTCAGACCAGGGAGTCTGTGGGGTATCTCCATCCTGGCTGTTCAATGCAGCTGGGCCGGAGGAGCCTAAGGTCATGTGTGTGTTTTGCCTGCCCGAGATGGCCGGCCAAACATATGTGCACTTACAGAGTACACATGGCACTCCTCCGCCCCCCTCCCATGCCTAGGCCCGCCCCCCTACAGAACTGGCTCAGAGCCAGAAAATGAAAAATAAAACGATGCTAGAAGGTCGTTTTATTTTTCATTTGCTGGCACTGCGCCAGGCGGTGGGGTGACACTCCTCCACCACTGCAGAGGAGCTACTGCTGACAACAAATGATTCAAAACAGAATGCAACACAGTAACCTCAGTAAAACACAACACAATGCAGTACTGCAGCATGAGGACAGAGCACCACAAAAAGCGACAAATCATTTTACCACTGTAACAATTTAAATGCACATATATGCACAACTATTCTTGCCACACATTAACACTTCCAGCAATCCGCATTCATAACACGGTTGTAAAGGGTGTTTGGACCAAGCTCTACATTGCTCACCACCAAGAATATATAATAGTGCTAGTTAAATATGTTTTGTGATCCAGTCCCTGCCCCTAAAATGAGTACAGGTGCCCACCATGGGAAACCACCTGCACAAATTAAGAACATGAAAAAATCAGGAAGCATACACTCATTTTTACATTCAACGTTTTTTCGACGTATAAAACCAAAACGCTCACATCCTGTATTCCCATGCGGAAATGAATGAAAGTTGTTCGCTGCCACCTTTTGCTCCCAAACATTAATCACAATTTACAGTGAGTGTTTTGAGGTTAAATTGCTTGTAGACAACTGGTGAAGGTGTTCTGCAATAACATCATAACATTGGATTGGTTAACCCAGCAATTGCTCTGCTGTAAACCAGTCTGTGGTGCGATTTTGTAATCTCCACCAGCCTCCAGCCTAGAGGTCTGAGTGAGTCAAGGCAGGAATGTCTGTCTGTCTGTGTCTACCTACTACCACAGTCCCGTCTACGGTGTGTAGTTTACAAGGTGCGTGACTCAGCCTTTCTGCCGTTGCACAGCAATAAAGCTGTAGCCCTGCAGAGCACTCTCACGGGCGGAGAAGCGCCTGCAACCAAGCTGCTTCATTCATTAGAAAGCCAGATAAACCCCCAGAGGGGCGAGGGAAAGCATAACTGTCTATGACAGATAAAACTGGGAAATTTGAATCAGACTGGTGATAAGCACTCTCTCTTACGTACAGCGAACAGTCACCCAACCAGTGCACTGAATCACACGCGGGGATTTCCACCTCGTTCAAAAATCACACGCAAATAATAAAACGATTGCAGGGTGATTAACTTTTCTGTCAAGGGGTATAGTGACATCTCGACTCAAAGGGAAATAGCATCACGGCGCTTCCTGTTTATTTGAGAAGCATAAAGTCACGTAGCTGTTCTTAGACATGACGACGAGTCTGCCAAGGATTACGCAAGCCACCGAGTGCTTGGTCTTTCGTTTTACAACGCGGAGTCCGTGGATATCATTTGTTCCTATTATTCAAAGCTCGGCCTGTTTACCGTGCACACCGCAGGAAAGCGCGAGCCCATTCTATAAAACATTACAGTTGAAAAATATCCCTACAGATGCCAGACGGTAATTCATCGTAGATGCTACTATAGAAATCACCCTAAAGAAGAAGGGCGTGCGAGGGAAACGGACACTCCTGCAACGGCATTCTGAACCCAGCATGTTAGCTCGCTCAGTCAGAATGAAGCCATCTTTGATTCATTGCTGACGTTAAACATTAAGAAACTGTGTAAAACCGGCTTGCTCTGCTTCTTTGTAAATGCTGTTTATTCAAGGGCATAGGGTTCCTGTGTGAGTGCGTCCGCTCGTGTGTGTATGTGGTGTGTGTGGCTGTGGCAGCAAGACTGAGTCATTCTCTACACTTACTGAAGAGCGAACGGTGTCAATACACAAACTGGCTCTGTCTCAACTTTCTCCTGACACTCTATCACGAAGTGGTGAATTTATTATTTTCCAAAAAAAACTGCACAGCCCAAGGCCGCAGCCAACAATGGTGCAGCAGGTGCCGTGGCACCGGAGCTCTGGGAATTCAGGGGGTCACTGTATATTACCACCCAACTGCAGTCAGAGGGTTGCCATTTTTCTTGTTTGCACTAGGGCCCATGGCACCCTCGCTGCGTTACTGGCACAGTTCAAAGTTTATTTGGTTCCAGTTATTCTTTTCAGCTTGTACATGCAGGGACCCAATTCACATTTTTTTCTTGGAAATAACTGCGTCTTACTGCTTATATACTACATAATTTATGATATGTTAAATGACATATTTAATTATATCACTTATTAGATTTAAAGAATAATATTGTACAAATTACAAATGAGTAACCCAGGGCTTAATTCACAAGGCCCCTGCGCCACTGGAACGTCACTTCTAATGATGCCCCAGTGGCGCACATTGCAGTGCCATATCTACAAGGTCACGTAAAGCACCCTACATGGCTTTTCATGGCCTTGTAGATGTAGTGTGAGGCAATGTAGCTCAAGTTGCTGCGTTGCCTCACACTGCAATGGAGAGGCATTCGGTGGGCGTTACAGTGTGTGTGTTCCCAAGTAATACAGATGGCATTTGACACATTCCCAGATTTCGAACATTCTGTAAACCTGGGAATGCGGCAAAACCCTACGCCTCCCAGGTGACTTTATTTCTCCTCGTTTTTCCTCTTTCTGTGTGTGCTACATTCAGCAGCATACATAGGAGGAGGGAATTGCCTCAATTGATTGTTTTTGTTCAGGAAGGTATCCCTTTGTGCAGAAAGCAATCATCCCCACTACGCCGAAACCCTTGCACAATGGTGCAAGGGTGCCTGCATTGGAGCAAGGCAGCCAATTGAGTGCCAGCGCAGGGAAAGAGAACAGGAATGTGCCATATCTGATTGATAATTCACATTGGCGTTGCTCTATGATAAAATATTGTAAATGAGGTCCACAGTCGCCAAGGTAATATGTCAGGTCATACGCAGTGCAGTGCATGATGGGGGTTCAAGCTATAGCTAATTGACTAAGCATATGTCGGTAGGTTTGAGTTTTTACCAGTAATTCGTGTCTCAGCACCTAACTATGACGTCACTTTAGCCTTTGTTGTATTTCACCTAAAATATATATATACATATATATATATATATATATATATATATATATATATATATATATATATATATATATATATATATATATATATATATATATATATATATTACCTACTGGCTATCGCCAGTAGGTATATATAGTTAGGATTAATTCCCTATGGGACTTTTGAAAATTCTATGTCTAATAACTTTGGCGTTTGTGGATGGAATCGGCTGAAATTTTCAGGAAAATGGCACATTTTGTTTCTGAGCAGCTCCTGAAAATTTGGTGGGGTTTCGTCAAGGGGGGGCTGAGAAAAAAGGGGGGTCCCAAAACGCGTTTTTTGCATTGAGTTTTCCATAGGGCGGTTGGACTCACTTTTAGCTCGAACGGCTGAATGGATTTGCACGAAACTTGGCAAAATTGTAGGGACTGTTAGCCCGATGTGCCTTTGCTAGGTCTCAATATATGTGCTCCAGTAGTTTTTGAGAAATTAACGTTTAAATCAAGATATATATCTGTAACAGCGCTCTGGGCAGCGATCCGGTCCGCTTACTTTTCGCTTATCGGAACTTTGCGCGCAGAAAGCTGATTGGCTCTCCGGTGTCTGTCAACATTCTAAACAGTCCGGAGCGGCCGCCATCTTGTCTCTCGGTAGGATCGAGAGAGAAGAAGAGGTGAAAAACGAAGGGTGAATTTAATGAAAGGGGGCAAGGTATCCCCCTTTTGACCCCCTAGGAATGCTGTTGGGGTTATTAAAGGGACCCGTGGGGAAAAGAAAAAAAAAATGATTTTTCACGGTAGAAGCGCTTCACGGGCCGCGAACTGGGCCGCAAACTGGTAGCGAAACGGGAATTCGCCATTTTGTGCTTCGTAAATTAAATTACTAGTTATAAGTGGGTACGGGAGACGTATCCTAATCCCCTATGTTTCCTGAGGGTGGGTGAGGAGGCTGATATATGTTGATACATCTCTTCCAGCGGCTGTGCGTGAGCTTTTTTTTTTTTTTTGCTGCGTGACAGTCCGGAGCGGCCGCCATCTTGTCTCTCGGTAGGATCGAGAGAGAAGAAGAGGTGAAAAACGAAGGGTGAATTTAATGAAAGGGGGCAAGGTATCCCCCTCTTGACCCCCTAGGAATGTTGTTGGGGTTATTAAAGGGACCCGTGGGGAAAAGAAAAAAAAAATGATTTTTCACGGTAGAAGCGCTTCACGGGCCGCGAACTGGGCCGCAAACTGGTAGCGAAACGGGAATTCGCCATTTTGTGCTTCGTAAATTAAATTACTAGTTATAAGTGGGTACGGGAGACGTATCCTAATCCCCTATGTTTCCTGAGGGTGGGTGAGGAGGCTGATATATGTTGATACATCTCTTCCAGCGGCTGTGCGTGAGCTTTTTTTTTTTTTTTGCTGCGTGACAGTCCGGAGCGGCCGCCATCTTGTCTCTCGGTAGGATCGAGAGAGAAGAAAAGGTGAAAAACTAAGGGGGAATTTAATGAAAGGGGGCAAGGTATCCCCCTCTTGACCCCCTAGGAATGTTGTTGGGGTTATTAAAGGGTCCCGTGGGGAAAATAAAAAAAAAATGATTTTTCACGGTAGAAGCGCTTCACGGGCCGCGAACTAGGCCGCAAACTGGTAGCGAAACGGGAATTCGCCATTTTGTGCTTCGTAAATTAAATTACTAGGTATAAGGGGGTGCGGGAGACGTATCCTAATCCCCTATGTTTCCTGAGGGTGGCTGAGGAGGCTGATATATGTTGATACATCTCTTCCAGCGGCTGCGCCATCTTGCCTTTTTTCGAATGCCACAATTTTGTCGTGCACGGCAGCCATTTTAGATGCCAGGCTGGTCCCAGGCTATCACCTACCCCTGCGGATGTAGTTTATGGCCCCAGCTGTAGAGAATTCAGACATGCCAATCCTCCTGATTCAGGCGTGTGAGTACTGATTTCAGTGCTAGTCTCCCGCCTCCCGATTTCTGCAAGCAAAAACCCGGGGGCATATTACTAACAACTAGCGATAATTTTTGTCTATAACTTGTTTAGAGACAAAAATTATCGCCGCACATCGGCGATTTTTATCGCAGATAAACCTTGCTATTATCGCAGAAAAGTCAGCGATATTCATGTATTATCGACCTAATGCTCTTAGCCATGTTATCCACCTCCCATTGGATAACATGGCTAAAACCTGCTCAGGGCAGGTGTTAGCTTTTGGAGATATTCGCGCTTAGTGCGAATATCTCCAAAAGTTGGTAATAGAAGGTAGCGATGTTAGGGACTGTTTCCAGTCGCTAACATCTTGGCACGCCACTTTGCATGTCATTAGTGATAAGTATCACTGACATGCAAAGCCGGGCCCAAGATGGTCGCTATCTCCTTTTAGGTGTCACTAACTGGTGTTAGCGACAGCTTGATAATAGGGAAATAATTTTATCTCCGCTTTCATGGTTTTTAAAGCCAAAAAAGGGGAGATAAACCCCCTTGCTAATATGCCCCACGATTCCTTGGGGGTTTCAGCTGATAGGGCTTGGTATTGTGTTACATGGTAATTTTTCCATGAAACGTCAGAGGGTCGATGTAGGGGTTCTAGAAGAGGTGATAAACCATTTAAGCCTCATGAACAAGCGCATGGTCTTTTAAAGATTTCTGAAGTACTCGGGGCGGCGGTGTGTGTGTGCCCTCTTTCAGGAGCGGGCGGGGGGGCACTGCCAGCAACTTGCCAGGTCAGGTAGTGTTCAACACGTGCATCACCCTTTCTCTGCTTGCTATTGCGCTCCATGCTTCGGAAAGGTAAGAAAAAGAACGTGCATTTGAGTTTGAAATGTCCGATCCTGCAGCAGCACACTTCCAAAGCCCACACATGACAATAACCCGATTCAAGGCCCCATTCACCCGTTTTTCAAAAAATAGATAACACTCCAACAAATTAAGGTTATAAAACTTTATTAACTTTTAACGATAATGAACAGAACAAAAACTAAAAACATTTAAACATTTATTAACACAAAAAGCAACAATGGTTAGAAGCTGTCTTTTGTGCGAATAGTCCCAAGGCAGCACAACGTGCAGAGTTCTGGACGGCACCCAGGTGATGTCGCCTGGGTGCCGCACTGGTTTAGGGATCCTACAATGCTGCTCCGAAAATTGGCGTGGGGCGTCCCGGGTGGGGCGGGGGGAGGCCTCGTCAGTAGCGGTCTGTTGTGCGAATAGTCCCAAGGCAGCACAACGTGCAGAGTTCTGGACGGCACCCAGGTGATGTCGCCTGGGTGCCGCACTGGTTTAGGGATCCTACAATGCAGCACAGAAAAACAGCGTGGGGCGTCCCGGGTGGTGCGGGGGGAGGCCTCGTCAGTAGCGGTCTGTGTCCAGTGTCACATGGCTGACACAACATGTACGACAGGCACCCAGGTGATGTCCAGTAAACTGCCGCACTGGTTTTGGTATCCTACAATGCTGCTCCGAAAATTGGCGTGCGGCGGCCCGGGGGGGGGGGGGGGGGGAGGCGGCGTGAACGGGTCTCCCCAGGTGGCGGCCATCTAGCTGAGTTGCGCTCGCTCTTGCGGCCACAGCGTCTCGCTCACCATGTTGTGGAGTTGCTCCCACTCTTGCAGTGCAGCGATAGGCGGCTGCCACATGGCTGTCAAAATGGCGGACGGCTCTTCGGTTTTGGGCCTGGTCCACTGAAATGGCCCTGGGACACCTTGGAAGTCGGACGCTTGCCTGCTAGGGCTTGGGCTCCATTCTCGAAAAGCGTCCCCTCAGCCGTGAAGATTGTATAAAAGTCTTGGGGGCCCCCGACTCCCGCAGGCTTCCGGTGGGGAGCGGCTGCCATGATTGCTCGCGGAATGACCACGACGGAGCCACGAGATGGTGGTGCTCTCATGCTGACGCCAGCTTCAGTCTGAATGATCCAGAAACAAGGTGGGGCTTTCATCGTTTGGGAAAAAAAAATGTTCTAAACCAATGAAAAGTGTTATTTTTAGGTCATATGACCAAGCCTTCCATCTTTAGGAAACCAAAAGTAAAATGAACCAATGAAAAGTTTTATAAACAAGTCACATGACCTGTTATGCGACATAGGGCTACAAAAAGCGTAGAAAATCCGTTGGCACGTGAGGCGGCGTCAGTAGCGGACCGATGTGCGAATAGGCCGAAGGCAGCACAACGCGCCGAGATCCGGATGGCACCGAGGTGGTGTCCAGCAAATTGCCGCACTGGTGTGGCCATCCTACAATGCTGCGCCGAAAGACGGCGTGTCCAGCTGAATTGCGGTCACTGTTGCGGTACAGTGACTCGAACGCGCCGAGATCCGGATGGCGCCGAGGTGGTGTCCAGCAAGTGGCTGCACTGGTGTGGCCATCCTACAATGCTGCGCCGGAAGTCGGCGTGGGGTGCCCCGTTGGCTTATGAGGTGATGTCAGTAGCGGACCGATGTGTGAATAGGTCGGAACCAGCACAAGGCGCCAAGATCCGAATGGCAAGTCCTGGATGTTGAGTGCCTCAGTTGAGATTTCTGAGAAGTGCTTGTAGAACTGTCTGAAGCTTATTTGCACCTGCTGCAGCTTCACTAGGTCCGGCGGAACTTGTTGCCTTTTCCTTTGTGCTTCTTTTCCTACAATGCGTTTCTTCTGAAGACACGACCAGGTCCCTGAATGTGTGCAGGGGGACGCTATTGAATGAATGAACGCGCCGAGATCTGGATGGCACCGAGGTGGTGTCCAGCAAATTGCCGCACTGGTGTGGCCATCCTACAATGCTGCGCCGAAAGACGGCGTGTCCAGCTGAGTTGCGGTCACTGTCAGTAGCGGACCGATGTGCGAATAGGCCGAAGGCAGCACAACGCGTCGAGATGCGGATGGCACCGATGTGGTGTCCAGCAAATTGCCGCACTGGTGTGGCCATCCTACAATGCTGCGCCGAAAGACGGCGTGTCCAGCTGAGTTGCGGTCACTGTCAGTAGCGGACCGATGTGCCGAGATCTGGATGGCCAAGTTTCAAGTTTCATCTGGCAGTTTTTCTCCATCCCTCCTGGATCAAAGAAGGTGAATGCTAAATATGCCACCTGCCTCATCTGAACATATGAAGTTAACTTGTATACACTGTGGTGCTATGCTGTCCTATGGCAACATGAGCATCAACCTGATGAATACGGCATTCGAAAATCATAAATGCCCTAATGCACCCAAGAAGTAATTTTTTTTTTGCTCCAGTTGAGCCGTTTTCAATGCCTGTTTTTTGTTGTTTCCCCTCCATCAAGAACAAAACAAAAATACAAGGCGCTAAGATCCGAATGGCAAGTCCTGGATGTTGAGTGCCTCAGTTGAGAGTTCTGAGCAGTGCTTGTAAGACTGTCTGAAGCTTATTTGCACCTGCTGCAGCTTCACTAGGTCCGGCGGAAATTTTTTCCTTTTCCTTTCTGCTTCTTTTCCTACAATGCGTTTCATCTAAAGACACGACCAGGTCCCTGAATGTGTGCAGGGGGACGCTATTGATTGAATGAAAATGGCGGCTTGACACAAAGCTGACTCAAGCGTTACTGTTGGTGCTATACAGACAAAAATTGGTTTTCAGTTTGTACATTCTTCAGGTTTTTTTTCCATCTAAGTCTGATTGAGAGTTTGTAGAAAAATGGCTTCAGATTTTCCACATACTACTCTTCAACATTCTTCCTAAATGTAACAATGTGAAACTCACTAGGAGAACGGCTGTTTCTGTTTCCTTTCAAAATGCTGCCACCAATATTTTCTGAATAGAAGACACCATCTTGTAACATAAAGGGCCGAAAGGGGTTCTGGTCTGGCCGATGGTTGGTGGAGACATTTTGACTATATCTTGGACCTGCCCGGCCTCGCCCAAAATGGCGCCGGTATAAATGGGACTCGTAACTCTTTGCCCGCAAATGTATATCTAGAAAATGTTATTGTAAGTGGCCCTGTCGTATTTTAATTACAAAATGTACGTCCACCGATTCCGCAACTGTTAGACACCTTTGTTCTTGTCACCTAATGGCCCGCTCGTTACGTTCTTCTACAGTGTAAATGTCTCCTCATCATATACGATTTGAGTTTGCTCCGTGGCCGGCCCACGTGGTTATAGGCCCGTATTTGTATACTGACATTTTCACAATAAAGGTTTTTAAAACAAAACACGGTAGTAGTATTTTCATTTGTAAAGTTTTTACTTTTAGTGACTGTTTTGGAATCAGTAAAAGGCAAGTGAAATAAAGCAGTCCAATTACATGACGGATAAAAGGTATAATATGTAGGAACGCAGTAAAGATAAATGGTCAAGGGCAGTTGTGTTTTTCATGTCTGCAACATAAAGTGATCGATAAGAATCTGATAATCAGGCGTATCGGCGACTAAGACAGCAGGCCGAATCTCTTTTACTCAACGGCTCCGTCATGGAAGGAAGAAACGCCCTTTTTCTCGAAAAAGGAATATATTTTACTTGCAAGACAGTTGTAAATTTTCCGGGAAAGTACATTAGCCTGGAATATTATAACATATGTTTGAAAAAAAAATATTGTTCGAAAATAATAAAAAGCGTAATTTTTAGGTCATAAGACCAAGCTTTTCATCATTAAATTAACAAAAGTAAAATGAACCAATGAAAAGTTTTATTAACAAGTCACATGACCTGTTATGCTTACGTTACGCGCTGCGCGCCGCGCCTCGGATCACTTCCGGGTGCGCTAACGCGGCGTGTCATAAAACGCATTACGCGACAACGTAGGTCAAGAATATAGTCTAAATGTCTCCACCAACCAGCGTTCAGAACACAACCCCTTTCAGCAGTCCAAAAAGTTCTGTTAAATGACAACAGAGGGGACAGGCAACAAGAACCATCAGTCAAAGAGGGGAGGGCAAGTTCTTCTCTTCCGGGTCATGTTGGGGCGCTACCGGAACTGATCGAATTGGTAGTCTACAGTGTTTCTGGATGTTTCACACTAAAGCTGGCGTCAGCATGAGACCACTACCATCTCGTAGCTCCGTCGTGGCCATTCCACGAGCAATCATGGCAGCCGCTCCCCACCAGAAGCCTGCGGGAGTCGGAGGCCCCCCAGACTTTTGTAGAATCTTCACGGCTGAGGGGACGCTTTTCGAGAATGGGACCCAAGCCCTAGCAGACAAGCGTCCGAGTTCCAAGGTGTCCCAGGGCCATTTTAGTGGACCAGGCCCAAAACCGAAGAGCCGGCCGCCATTTTGAGAGTCCTGTGGCAGCCGCCTATCGCTGCACCGCAAGAGCGGGCGCATCTCAACTACATGGTGAGCGAGACGCTGTAGTCGCAAGAGCGGGCGGAAAACAGCTGAATGGCGGAAGAGGCACAGTGTAGCAAAAGCGGGCGGAATGGCAACTAAAACGATAAAGGGGCGCCCCACTACAGCTTGTCTTCAGGTCAAACGGATTGTGGGACAAGGTCCAGAATTGAAGAGTCATCAAAAGGCAAAAAGTACCGCCGGGAGCCGGCCGCCTATGTCGGGGGCGATCTCAGGCTACACCAGTGCTATAAGACTTGGGGAGGGTGTCGGAGCCAAGCGTCTTCTCCGAGTCCATGGCCATCACAGCGTCCCTCAGGGGCCTCCGTCAAGCTGTTTAAGAAGGTAACATATCACATTGTTTTCTAATGCAGTCAGGTCCACAAACGACACTCACTTACTTTGAGAATAGTGAAGCTGCAGTAGGTGGAAATAAGCTTCAGACAGTGTTACAAGCGCTGCTCAGAACTCTTAACTATGGCACCCAACATCTAGAACTTATGCTATTTGAGAATGGTAGTGACATCGAAGCATCTCAGGGACCAAAACCATTAACGTACTTTCACGTATGAAAATCTTACTTGGGGAGGGGGCAGGAGCGAAGCGCCCCCTCCCAGTCAGCGCCACCACACCGTATGTTGAAAATCTGAAGCCATCGTTCTACAAAGTCAACCAAACTTGGATTGAAAAATCTAGAAAAATGTACAAACTGAAAACCAGTTTTGGTCTGCATAGCATCAGTAGCAACGCTTGAGTCAGCTTTGTGTCAAGCCGCCATTTTGATTCAACAAAGCACAGGCATTGAAAAAGGCTGAAATTCAGAACTCTAAACTATGGCACCCAACATCCAGGAGCTTGCTATCCGGATCTTGGAGCCTTGTGCTGTTTTCGATCTATTCACACATCGGTCCACTACTGACATCATCTTATAAACCAACGTTATGTAAATAGTTTTTTAATAAAATGTTTTACCCTGTTTCTTTGCTGGTGTGTTGTCTATATTTTTAATATTTGCATAGGGTTTGTCATTATTTTGTGCGGGATGGGTGATGGAGCCGAGCTGTCTTGCAGCCCTCATGGTGTGGAGCTCAGTTCATGTCACTATTTTCGTATTTCTCAAGAAGGGTTGTTCCTAATATTTCTATTTTAGCGAGGTCAAAAAGAGATCCAATTAGTGGCCTACTGATTTTGCTCGATTACTTTTATTTTTTTTACACGATTTTTCACTATCTGCAAAGACTAAACAGAGTATTGCGACTTTGTGCTTGTTTGTAAATAGAGAATGATCCAAAGAGAACCAATTCTAAAACAGTAAATGCTTGGACAACAATCAATCAAATGGAGAGACAAGGAGGTACGACGGATTACAACGGAGGGGAGGGGGGGGGCAGCGTTCAAAGCACATCAGCGTGCATAAATACGAAAATGTTTTTATCTATCACGTACTTGACATTTTAAAGCTTTTCATATTTGCTATTAAAAAACCAATGAAATTCACAGAAAAAACCATAGGTTATAGTGGATATATAGTTAGGAATTTGCATTTACAAAACCTTGAAAATTCAATGAAAAAACCATAGGTTATAGGCCATATATAGTTAGGAATTAGCATTTACAAAACCTTATTTTACTCGCATAAAACCATTGAAATTCCATATATAGTTAGCTAACTATAAGCGCTAACTATATATCGCGCACCCGCAATCCACTGCTGATGATGTCACATATTACATCATTCATGACATGGTCAGTGACATCACTGATGACATCACTGATGACATCTCAAATGACATCACTGATGACAACTCAAATGATATCAATGATGACATCTCAAATGACATCACTGATGACAACTCAAATGACATCACTGATGACATCTCATTTGTCATCACTGATCACATCACTCATGTGATAATACAATGAACCTCTTCAGACTCTAATATAACCTTACATACACTCAGTATAAACAGACACTCACAGACTGTCACTCATCCATGGAGTTACTTACACACCTAGTCAGTCATGCAAAGAATCAATCACACCTCCATTTCCTCAACTATACAGTTATACACATCTTACTTATTCAAACATATAATAACACATATTTACTCTCTTATATAATCCCTGATACAAGCTCACAGTGATCGATACAGCCACTCACACATTCACTGGCTCTTATGTTCAGTTATTTATATATCTCAACTCTCACATGTATTGTGTTTTACATACGTACTTACTTGCACATGTAGCAATGAGAAATCCATTCACTCACCAACACACCCATGCACAGTCAACCGCCCATATAGCTGTTTCCACATGCACTCTTGAACTCATACTCCTAGTGAATCAACTGCTTACATATCTATGCACAGAGTCACGCACCTCCCAGCCACCCACACACACACTCAGCCTCCCATTCAAATATTTGGGCAACCAATCAATAACCCATATGGCCACTCTTATAGCTACTGATCAACACATGCAGCAGCTTACACAACATCAAACATACTGATGCACGAATTAAGACAGTTTAGTCACTAACCCATGTACTCAGTGAGACACATTTAATCACTCACTCATACAGTCAGTCATGCACCTACTAAATTCTTCATCCAGACACTTATACATCCACTCATTCTTCAATATGTGAAACATATTTAAACTTTACAGACACATACAATCATTGGATGTTGTGATCAGTGATGTCATCAGTGATGTCACTGACCATGTCATGAATGATGTAATATGTGACATCATCAGCAGTGGATTGCGGGTGCGCGATATATAGTTAGCGCTTATAGTTAGCTAACTATATATGGAATTTCAATGGTTTTATGCGAGTAAAATAAGGTTTTGTAAATGCTAATTCCTAACTATATATGGCCTATAACCTATGGTTTTTTCATTGAATATATATATATATATATATATATATATATATATTCACTTAAAAAACGAAATATCACAGGGATGGTAAAGTTAGGAACTGGAATAAAACATTTTTTTTAGAAATTCACTGAAAAAACAAAGGTTACGGGTACATCATAGTTGGGAAATATATTTAAAAAACCTTGTAAATTCAATGAAAAAACCAAAGGTTATAGAGGTGTTATAGTTAGGCTCAGATTTCACTTGAACAACACCGTACAAATTCAACAGTTATAGTTACTTGAGCTAACTATAACTTACAATCCTGCACTGCACTGCTTATGACATCACATATTACATCACTCTTGACATGGTCAATGGCATCACTGATTACATGACTGATGACATCTCAAATGACATCACTTATGACCTCATCCAGGGAGTGTAAATATATATTTTTTAAGTTTATGTTTGTCAAACATACATACTAAGCTACTTCAAAAGGTAAATTAGTGTACTAAGTATTACTAATGAGTGATACTACTTCTAACATATATTAGGTGAGTGGTTGTGTGATTGTGTATATCGGTGTGTTAGTGGGTATCTGAGTGGCTGTATAGGTGTGTGGGTGTGTGTGTGAGTGGCTCTATGGGTGTAGAAGTAGATGTTTGAGTAAATGTGTTGTAGAAAAAGGGTAGGGCTGATGGCCTTTTTCAAAGTTGCCCGGCGCTAACCGCCTCTATACCATTTTAGTTATCAAACAAAGAGGCAGGCGCTGGAGACTGGAAGGCAGGAAACAGAAGTTTTATTCCGACGGAGCAGAACACATCAGATCAGACAACAAGGTATCGTCTCGAGGTGCTCTCACAGCCTCTCTGAGGCCTGGCCTTTTATACCCTGGTTTATGACATGTGAGCATTCTTTATTGCAGAAAAGATTCTTTGAAGTATGTGAAGACATCCCCGTAATCCTTGTCTCAGGCCCACCCCCTCATGTATCCACAATAGAGGTCCTCACCCCTCATACAATAGGAGGGGGCTATCACGCAGCTGAGTGTTCCGCCGATTCTTAGGATGTGTGCGCCTGATCGTATCCCAGGGGGTGGGGAGGCCATGATCAATAGTAGCTCCTTTGTAGAGGAGCGACTCCATACAATAGGGGGCAATAAACTGTATCTCCCGGCTAGGTGAAGGCCTCAGACCTGTGTGGACAATCGGACTCGGGGGAAGGGGTCATCAAAGGAGAGGTATTCATGCTGCGCGGACAATCAAGCGCGGAGGGAGAGTTTACCAACAGAGGGGTATTCATGAAAGGAAAGGAGGTGTTGGTCAGGCGCGAGCGTGACTCCCAAGGACAGGGTCATGCAGAAGAAGAAGGTTTATGACTTGCCCATGTGAGGGAGGGGGGGGGAGAAGCCAGGGTGTGCGGAGGATGCTCGCAGGGTCAGGGGAGCACGCTGGCGATCGATCGTGGACAGGGAGGCCATGACACCTAAAAGGGCTGCCATGCATGTTGTACGTTGGTGACAAGCTGGCGCAGATGATGTTCAGCTCGTGTACTAAAATTCCACAGTGTGGGTCCGATAGTGGCTCTGTGCGTGCAGGAGTGTATTGGTTAGTGAGTTAGTCTGTCAGTGGTGATATAGGTGAGTAAGTGGCTGTGAGCAGCTGTGTAAGTGGGTGAGTGGGTGTGTGAGTAAAAGTCTGGGTGAGTGAGTGTCTGTGAATGGCTGTATGAGTGAGTGGGTGTGGCTCTAAGGTTGAATGAGTGGCCGTGTGAGTACTTGTTTGGTCTATAAATTGGTTTGTGAGTGGTTGTTTGGGTGTATGAGTGGGTATATGGGAGGTTGTATAGGGGTGTGAGTGAGTGAGTGTATGTGGAGTGTGGATGTGGGAGGGCTTGAATGGATTTGTGAATGAGTATGGAAGTAGTAGTTTGGGTGTCTGAATGAGTGTAAGGGCTTATATGGGTGAGTGAGTGGCAGTGTTGAGAGGATGTATGGGTGAGTGAGTGGGTATATGAGTGGCTGTATAGGCGAATATGTGGGTGTGTGAGTAGCTGTATGGGTAAGGGTTTAGCTGTGTAAGTGTCTGTATGGGTGAGTGACTGGTTGCATGAGAAGCTGTATGGGTAAGTGAGTAGTTGGTAGTTGGCTGTATAAGTGAGTGTGTGGGTGTGACTCTATGGATGAGTGAGTGGTTGTGTTTGTTATTGTATGAGTGTATGAATGGGTTTGTGATTGGTTGTTTGGGAATGTGAGTGGGTGCATGAGAGGTTTTATAGGGGTATGAGTGGGTGTTTATGTGGTTTTCTAGATAATTTAATCAGTGACCTAATTTGAAATGGTATCAGTCATGTCATCAGTCATGTCACTGACCATGTCATGAGTGATGTAATATGTGAGGTCATAATCAGTGCAATGCGGTGGCATATGTTATAGTTAGGTCAGGTAACTATAAATGCCGAATTTCACTGGTTTTGCACATGTGAAATTTGAAACTAAGTATAACATCCCAGTACCCTTTGTTTTTTTCAGTGAGTTTCTAAGGTTTTTATTAAATTCTATTTCCTAACTATAACTTCCCTGAAACCTTTGTTTCAATGGTTTTTCAACTTATTAATCCTAACTGTAACAGGTCACCCTTGAGAGTGGCTTAGTAAATGGCTGTTTAGATCTGTGGTGGGGACTGCGAGTCCTTGTATGAGTGTGTTTGGGTGTATGAATATCTGTTTGTGTCTGTGAGTGGGTGTGTGAGTGCCTGTGTGGGTCTGTGAGTGGGTCGGTCAGTGCCTGCTCAGTATGGGTGGGAAAGCGCCAGGACCGGATGGAGTACCCATTGACCTGGTGAAAAGTATGCTTGATCTATGGGTCCCTTGATTTCTAATGTTTTGAACTATTGATTGGCAACCAATAACCCCTACTCCTAGACCACGTCCACTCTCATTCCCATAATAAAAAAGGGTGACCATTCCTTCCCCAAATGCTTTTGACCTATTTCTCTTATCAACAGCACAATCAAAATCATTAGAACAGTGATTTACAAAGCCTAGTTAGATGGGCTAGTGACAAAGATATTCTTTCTCCCTATGAATTTGGATTTTATCCAAACTTGGGCACAACCAAGCAGTGTCTGAACTTAGATTTGATAGTATCCAAATATATTCCATGCTAGACGCCCCCGAGTTGACCTAGCCATAATGGACCTTTCCACTGCATTTCATTCAGTGAACAGGACCAAATTAAGGCTGATGATGTTGGATCAAGGGGTGGATCCCCCTCTAGTGAATTTTCTGTATTCCTCACATACAGACCTCTCAGCCAGAGTGCAATTTAATGTTCTTGGTTGATTGTCACCACCATTTCCTTTAGAGAGGGGAGTGTGGTAAGGGTGCATTTTGGAACCACTGCTTTTCATTTTATATAATAATGGTTTAACTTCTCATTTAATCTCAGCTGAAGAAGACACTCTAAGAATCACTGATGATGCAGTTCTCTTAGGTCTCACTCCCAGTGCTTTAAGGCTGCTGGTGGACTGTTTTGCCACTTTTATGCAAGATTTTGATTTAACAACCAACTGTAGTAAATTGCATATCATGTCTTATGGGCAAATCTAGGTTAATTAAAATTATTACTAACAGGCAGCCACTCACTAGTGTTAGAAACTTTTGTTATTTGGGTGTGATTTTTAGTTCATCAGGGTCCTGGCATTTTCAGCTTAACAACTCCAACATTAAACTCAGTAGATCTGCAGGGGAAGTATGTAATCTTATCTGATTGGATGGTAGAGGGGCTTCCACTTTTTGATGTACTCTTAAAGTGCATGTGCTTCTTGCCCTACACATGGTTTGTGTGGTATATACCAAATTGGTATATTTATTTACCTATAAGTTCCTAGTAAAGTGCACCCCATGTGCCCAGGGCCTGTAAATAAATGCTACTAGTGCGCCTGCAACACTGATTATGCCACCCACCTAAGTAGCCCTTTAAACATGTCTCAGGAATGCCATTTGAGAGCCTGTTTGTGTAGTTTATATGTCACATCAACATGGCATTTAAAACCCCTTGCAAAAAAATAAACTCCCCATTTATCACACATATTTCACCCCTAGAGTAGGCCCTAGGTAGCCCATAAGGCAGGATGCTAAGTAAGTTAAAGGTAGGACATGTAATTAAAATTTTTACATGTCCTAGTATGAAAAACACCCTCATTCGTAGTTCACTATTGTGAGGCCTAACCCTCTCAAAGGTTAACATTGGAAATTCTTTATTACAATTTTAAGATGTAGTTTCTTATTGATAAGAAGTAGCACTGTCATGTTTAATATCTGTAGTATGGTAAGTATCACTCTTCTTTGCTGGCAAAGGTGAATTTAACATTACTATTTTAGAAATGCCACCTTTAGAAAGATGGCATTTTTCTGCTATTAAAGCTCTGTGTGCCTGCAGCACGTCTCCAATATACATCTGGGGTGGATGACAGCTGGGCATTGTGCATTCCCTCTAAACAGCCACCCAGAAAAAAAGGTAGGTGTGACCTGAATTGATTGATTTTGTGCAGTAAGGTGTCCCTTTCTGCACAAAATCAATCAGCCCTGCAATGCAGGCACCCTTGCACCATGGTGCAAGGGTGCATGCTTTGGTGCTCAGCAGCCCATTGTGCGCAGACACTGGAGCAAAGGACAGGAATGTACACTATCTTATAGATACAGTGCATTCCTGCCCTTTTCTTTTGACGTAGGCAGCGCAGCAGGATTCGTTGTGGCACTGCCCTATGTCAAACCCATATAAATGAGGCCCTGGGTCTCTAACCCCACGAAATCAGACACTTCTGGACCAGTAAAGAGACTCTGCCAGGAAGAAGGACACCTATGCTGCTACAAGGACTGCAACTCTGCTGGACTGCTGCCCTGGAAGAACTGCTATTTTACTGTGCTGCCCTGCTGCCTGCCACCCTCTGTACCTACTGAGGAAGATTTGGATTCTTACTTGAACCCAGAATGATCGCCAAGGACATGCTGGCTTGCCTCCTTTTTTGAGACTCAGGGATATGAAAGTCTTGCCATATGCTCATGTGCCTTGTACATTGGAAGTGGATCCAGGTTCTGGCTCAAGTGGAACCGATGCATCCTCCTTTGCGTGAAGCAGAATTGATACACTGGTGCTGTTACAGGACAAGAACCGGCACATCGCACTTGGACCCAATGCATCGCCTCCTGACCTGATGTATCTAAACCTCTACATCACCACTAAAATTAAATGAAAACAGAATTTATGAACTGCGACAATCACCTGGGGGTAGTTAGGCACTAAGCAGAACCTGACAGACTGGGAAGATCCAGAAAATGGCTGAATTATTTTCAAAAAAGCCAAGTTTTAAAATCTTTTTCTGGACTTTAGTAAATTTGTCTTACGTTTTAGCTCTGCCGGAAGTGAATTCAATAATCTTGATGTGCATAGGAAGAAACCTCTCCCACCCTAGTTGGCTTTCTTAAATCTGGGGATTACCAGGTTTCCACTTGTGGATTTTTAATTTTATTTTAGAAGTTTTAGCCTGACCGGAGGGTATCAGAGCGCTTTACATCAGTTAAAGAGGAGAACACAACAGAGCAAATCATAATACAGTCAAGCGAGAAGTTCCGGATAAGAATATTAAAAATGTCAATGATGAAGAGTTCCATTTCGGGGTCTTGTTGACACAGCTTTGGAGAGGAGTGAGGTGACTACTTCAGCACTCCGATTGCTCCTATCTGTTCGCTAGGGATCGATCAAGGAATAGTGTTTTTAGCTGACTTTTAAATTTAGTGAAGGAGGCAATAGTTCTGATGTGGGGGGGTAGAGTTCCATATTTTGGGTGCATTTCTGGCAAATGACCTCGCCAAAGACGTTTTAGGCATGGGCAAAGTGGGTTCTGGCCCAGGCCCCCAGCCTTTTAGGGGGCCCCTGATAGAGCCAGCTGTGCTCTGCATGGCTTGCCCTGAAGACCTTGATTAATTCAGCGGCAGATTGTTTTAAATACTGTTTCTCTTTCATTTAGTTTTGATGTGAGTGGTGTGTGAAAGTCTATTACAAAGATTTTGCAGCAAATCTTTGTGTTTGTTTCATGCAACATCCATAAATTAAGTTTCATTTAGATCAAAATAGGACTTCATATATGAAAAGTGGGCGGGTGTCACAAAGATTATTTGCAGTAATGTAAGTGAGCTGCTGCTGTGCTACAATATTGAAAACACTCACCACTATCCATGAACATTAGATGTAACAACTTTAGAACTGAACAAGTGTGCCTGTGCACTGTCAGTGACCTGGCCTAAGAGGGCATGAAAAAGCTTAAACTGGGTCATAAATTCAAAACTGTTCTGAACAGGGGGCCCCTAAAATCTATCGGCCCCGGGCCCCCAAAATCCTTAAGATGTCCCTGGACCTCGCCTCGGTTTTTTGTTTTTCGTGATTTCAGCGGGATGAGTAGTAGGGTGTTAGAGCTTCTGAGGTTCCTGTTCTGACCTTCTTTTTTTGAGTTTGGCAGCTAGATATTCACGTTTGCCGGTGTGTAGGGCTTTCTGTGTGAGGCAGGCTGTTCTGAAGTTCGCCCTCATTTCCACCAGTAGCCACTGGAGTTCTTTGAGTGCAGGTGAGATGTGATCAAATTTCTTTATTCCGGTGACCATTCTGGCAGCCGTGTTGAGAGTTGTTTTCAGAGGAACAAGATGTGTTTTAGCTATTCCTGAGAGGACAGCGTTTTCATAGTCTAATCTTGACAGCACCAATGATTGGGTGGCTTGTTTGAGATCTTTGGGAGGAATGAACGTTTTTATTTTGTTCAGTAGCTTCAGGTTGAGGAAGGCGCTCTTAGATGAGATCTTAATGTGTTTGGTCATGTCCAGTTTTGGGTCTAGCGTGATGCCTAATGATTTAACAGAGTCGACCAGGAAGAGGTTCGGAATCAGTTTTAAGTGGTTATTTGATATCCAAAGTTGCACTTCCCTCAGTATGTCGTTGAGTCTTTGAATGTCTTTAATAGAGGAGATTTCCAAGTAAATTTGAGTATCGTCAGCATATAGATGGAAGGTAATGTTAGATTTTCTGAGTAGGGTGGTGAGGGGTTCCATGTAAATGTTGAAGAGTTGAGGGGAGAGCACTGACCCTTGGGGGACTACCCAATTGACTGGGTGAAGACCGAACTCAAAGCTTTTGATTTTGATTCTCTGGGAGCGATTGTGTAGGAATGAGGAGAACCATTTGAGGACCACCTCGTCTAGTCCGGCCCTTTCTTTGAGAGCCTTGATGAGAAGTTTATGATCTACTGTGTCGAATGCTGCCGATGGTCAAGGAGGATGAGGAGGCATCATTGATCTGAGTCAAGTGATTTGTGGATATCATCAATGATGTTGAGGATTGCTGTTTCCATGCTTCAGCCTTTCCTAAATCCCGACTGATGGGAGTCAAGGAGGTTGATAGTATCCAAGTGTTGAGTTAATTGTTGGAGTACACAACTTTCCAGGATTTTGGATAGAAGAGGAAGGTTGGAGACAGGACTGAAGTTATTCAAATCATTTAGATCCATGCCGTTTTTTTTCAGCAGTGGAGTGACTTGTCCCACTTTGAGGCAGTCTGGAACAATTCCGTTTTTCAGGGAGCTATTTATAATCTTGCACCAGAGTGGGGCTAAGGTGAGTTTCAGCTTTTTGGTCAGTTGTGCGGGTAGAAGTTCTAGGACATGAGATGTGAGATGAAGGTTTGGAGGTGGAGATCAGTTTGACTATATCCACTTCTGAGATGAAATGAAAGAGTGACCAGGGTTAAGTGTGGGGTAAGGGAGCGCTACCAAATACCCCAGACAGGCTGCTATTGGAAAGGGGGGCACTATTGATGTCCAGTGAGCACTCGATCTTGGAAATCTTGTCATTGAAGAAGTTGGTGAAGTTGTCACAAAGTTGTTTGGGTACCTGCCCTAGGGAAATAGTGGGTTTGGAGGTTTGTTGTCTGGTGATATTAAAGAGCTCCTTGGGTCTGTTTTTGCGTTATCCAGTGAGGAGCGGAAAAATTTGTATTTTTTTTTCTTGATGTGACTGTTGTACTTCTTCCGGACCGTTGATCGCGGTGGATGGTAGTAGGATTGTTCCTACAGCGTCTTCCTGTGGCTCTTAGTTGTCTCCTTTCCTCATTGATGTCTGAGTCGAACAATGATCTGGACGGAATAGCTAGTTATTTTTTAAATTTCAGGGGTGCTAGTTAATGAAGCAAGACTACCATATTTGAGTTATAGAGCGAGGTGAGATTGGTTGTGGATAGGTGGTCATTGTCGCTGGGGAGGAGTGAACTTAGCCTTTCTTCCATGATGCCAAGGGGAATCTGGGTGAGATTTCAGGACCATTTGGGTGGGTGTTGTACGGGTGGCAGGGATAGCACTCTTTGGTTTATGTGGAATAAGATCATGTGGTGATCCGACCAGTCCACTGGTAGAATGTTGTCGATCGTAATTGCGTCTCAATGAGCGATGATGGCATCCAAGGTTGCTCCATTATTGTGAGTGTCCTCTGAACAGTGTTGGGATAGATTGTTGTCACAGAGAAGATTGCTGAATTAGCGTGTTGTTGGCTTCGTTCCAGCGTAGTTTAAGGTCACTAAGGATAAGGTTGTTGGCGTGTCTGAGTGCACAATGGGCAATCAGGTCGCATAAGTGTTGCCCGAATGTGAGGGTGTTGCCTGGCGGGTGCTAGAGAAGGTGATAGAGTAATGGACTATTATTCAAAGGAGCTATACTTGCAGGTGTCCATTTCACCAATGTCGATGTCGTCCTTGTGGATGATAGCTACCCCTCCACCTCATTGATCTTATCTATCTTTGTTGATGATGGTCAAATCTGGGGGCACAAGCATATCCAAGCATGGTGGGGAGATCTCCTTTAGCCACGTCTCTGTGATTAACGCAATGTCTAAGCCCTGAGTAAGGATGGCTTCTGCTAATTCCATTTTGCTTGGGGGCTGATCTGCAGTTAATCAACATGCAGTTAGTGGAGAGCCCTTTTTTGCTGAAATACTTTCCAGATGAGCCCTAGGTATGGTGGAGAGGGAGGGCGGGGGCGGGGGGCGGGGGTCTTGTGATTTTAGTGGGCGGGTAGTCTCTTCTGAAGCCCATAATCACTTGAATGTTGAAGTTAGGGGAGGCTGTTGGAGGAGAGTCGTATGTGGAGGCTTGATCTGCTGCTTCTTCTGCGGACATTGCTGCTTTGGTTCTAGAAGGTCTTTTTGTCTGGATCTCAGCATTCTTACTTACTCTGTAACCCTAACACAGGGGCTTTGATTCCTATGTGACTCTGTGACAGGATCTCTGCATTGATTGTAGTTGGTCTCTGTAGCCAGGTCACGTGGGTGGATGAGGACCCAATAGGGTGTTTTAGAAGGTTGGAGTTGGTCGGCGAGGAAGCCCTGGGTCGGGATTGCTGGGGCTTTTGGGTCTTGTCAAGGTTGGTTAGGATTTCATTAAGGCACAGGAATATTATTTATAAATGACTTTCTAATAGGGCCAGATGGTGCACCATGATTTCCGGGGCTGGGGGCTTGCAGTCTTGGGTAGAGCCATCTCGTGGGGTGGGGGGCAGGACTGTGTTATGAAGACTATTGCTATTTGTGCCGGCCATGCTACCTCTGTCTGCAGACCTCGGTCGGGGGTGCAAAGGGTCGAGTCGTGAGTTCCTCCTCATGGTTTCTGCTGGACTGGAATGGAGGTCAGTGGACACTGCCCGCGGGGCGGTTTTGTGATGTTGAAGATGGTGAATCTGGGGGGGGGTTGTGGGGTCTGATGCCCTCGGATAGTTGGAGATCGCGATTCGTGGGGACGGAGGAGTGGGTGGATACATGATGGGGAGGCTGTAGGTTCTCGCTAGGGATGTGGGAATTGATGTTTGCTTGACCTGATGGGGCAGGTTGACCGGGGAAGGGAGTTGAGGTGAGGAAGGTCGAAGCAAGTGTAAGTGGGCAGGAAGAGGGGGTCGAAGGCCTCTAGGTTCTCATTGTTAGCCTGTATCAAAACTGTGTAATTTAACTAAATGGTCACAGATATGTTACCATTTCTAGTTGACTTGCTAGGGAGAGAGGTTGTCAGTTTACAGCTATATGTGGTAGTCGTCGTTTTGGAGATGTGAAGTTGCATTCTTAATGTAGTGTTCCAGTTCTCAGATCTATCCGTATGGAAGATGAGCTCCATCTTTATCTGCCCTTTGGAGGTGCAGTGGTATGTGTCCACAAATAGTGTTTCTGGATGCTGTCTGATCAGTCTATGTTTGAAGTTTCTTCACGCTTTTAGGGAGGGCTTGGGGGGAAGCTAATTGGGAAGTAGCTCACGCCGTTCAGTTTCAGGGGATCTGCATGGTTGGGTAATGGAAATTGGAGTGCCCGGTGACATTGTTGCTTTTCTTTGAAGAGAGGGCCATGCTACTGATAAGAAGGGGGATCACCCTTGATCAGGGAATGTCGTTTGGGGGAATCTGGATACGATGTGCGGTTGGTGGACGCGTGGGGGGCCCTCACTAATATGGGAGCCGTGAGACTAGATTCGGAGAAAGGCCGTTGTGTAATGATGGAGGAAATAGATGTCAGTGAGTTCTAGTTGCCGAAATAGGTTTCTGTGGGTTCTAGTTGTCCTGATCAGAGGTGGAATGACGGCATCCCTCAATTGATATTGGAGCCGTGAGACTAGATTCGGAGAGTAGCCGCTGCGTAATGAAGGAGGAGATAAGAGTCTGTGGGTTCGAGTTTCCCAGATCTGAGGTGGAAGGACAGTGTACTACGGTCGGATGTGGGGGCACTCCTCCACTGCAGGTTGAGTGTAGAGTGTGGGGGCCCTTTCCCTGGCTATCCAGTTCTGCTATAGAGAGATGTAACAGGTATGGAGGGGAGATGCCGTGTTGGGCGCTTCAGCGCGGGGGTGTAGGAGATTAGGCGCCTTTAAATTAAGATAGGGGAAGGGCTTACTTGACCTTTTAGCTTCCACTCATTTTCAGTGTTTACCGTCTCCGTAGAGGTTTGAGCAATAGCACAGGTCGTTCAAGTATGGTGCGGTACAGCTTCAATATTCTGAGCGCAGAGGGTGCACTAGGATAGTTGAAAATACTGTATAAAGTAGTCTGGGTCGACAGCATGTTGTGCCGTGAAGGGGATGCACAGTGCCTTAAACTGTATAGGTTTATCAATGGGGAACTAGTGTAGTTGAATGAGTGCTTAATAGACTGATGTATGTTTTTGGGATGCTCAGCAGTAGCCTAGCTGTTGTATTCTGAAGTGTTTGTAACTTATGTAAAAAACATTTTTGAATGTTGATAAAAAGTGCATTGCCATAGTCTACTTTGGACAAGATCAGAGTCGTGACTACCCTCCATGGCAGGCTTGGTGGGATGGAAGGTAATACTTTCCCTAATGTTTTCAAAATGAGGAAACATGAAGATATGATGTGATTTATTTGTCTTTCAAAAGATAACTTAGTATCAATAATCATCCCAAGGTTTTTAGATTTTTCCCTGGGGGTAGGCAGACTCCTCAGTTCATGGGGCCACCACTTGTTTCACCAGAAAGAAGGGTTGTTGCCAAAAAGCAGGACCTCCGTTTTTGAACAATTTAATTTCAAGCAATTGCTGCTCATCCAGTTACCGATATGGAGTATGCAGTCGTGAAACTGGGCTGCGATTGATCCAAGATTATTGGTGACGGAGACAACGATCTGTGTATCATCTGCATATTAAAACCAAGGAGAAACCAAATGATTTAATTAAAAATGCAAGTGGAGTGACGTGAAGATTGAACAGAGTGGGGCTCAAGAATGAGCTTGGACGGATTCCACAGGGTAAAAAAAGCTGGTGTGGTGAACTCACCCAAGGAGACTGTTTGAATGGGATCAGTCAAGATAGAAGAAAAGCACTTGAGTGCGTTATCTTTGAACATGATTGACTCATGGCGATCAATGAGAAGAGCATGGTTGACCATATCAAATGCAGCAGATATATCCAGGAGGATCAAGGCCCAATTTCCCCCACTATCTATTGTTTGACTAATTTCTTCTGTGGCTGTAATCAGCACCAGTTCGGCACTTTGAAGACTTCAAAAACCAAACTGTGTGGAATCCAGACTCTTGTTTTAAAAAAAATAAATGGTCAGTTCCTTACTAACAACTTTCTCAACCAGTTTGGCGGTAAATGGTAATCAATTTACCACTTCTGCAATGAGACGCGATCGACGTATCCACTTGACAGGACATAACATAACATAACTCCATTGAGAAACCCAGCACATTGGCTTCAGAACCAATGCATCTTGGCTTCGGCTCTTCATCTTCGGAACTGGCACATTGCCACCATCGCATGGAGAAAAATGGACGCATCACCTTGATTGCAGGATCGACACCGATGCAGCTTTTGGCTGCACCCCACATCTCACTGTTGCGACCAGGATCAAGGTACTCTGATCAGTGGCCATGCGTGGCTGCTGTATCCAGCCTGCATACCATTCTAGTCAGCCTAAACTCTTGATTTTCCCCTGGCACAGCGTGACCTTATGACCCCCATAGACGCTAGTTGCTTCTAAGCTCTATTTTTACATTTAATCTTTTAATTTATATCTCAACCGACCTCTACTCATTGGATTTTTGTCTTTTTGGTATTGTTTTATTTATAAAATAGCTACTAGAGAGTGCGCACAGGTTAGCTTATGGCATGTATCTGGCTTACCTTGACTGGGATTGTGGTTCCTGCTTGGACAGGGTGCATACCTCTGCCAACCAGAAAAATATATATATATATATATTCACTGAAAAAAGCACAGGTTTTAAATATGTTATAGTTAGGAATTAGCATTTAAAATACGTTTGAAATTCACTGAAAAAAACATAGGTTTCAGACATGGTATAGTTAGGAATTAGCATTTAAAAAGCCTTACACATTCACTGAAAAAACTATAGGTTTTAGGGGTGTTATAGTTAGCTGGATATTTCACTCGTACAAAACTATTGAAATTCATCTGTTATACTTAGTTGTACTAAGTATAACTTGCGCGCCCACAATCCACTGCTGATGATGTCACATATTACATCATGTTATGTTATGTTATGTTAGAACTATATTTCTTGAGCGCACGGCTACCCAGATCGGGTGTCCCGGCGCTTTGGCAGAGAGTCCTGAACACAACCAAGAAAAACCCAGCGGCAGAAACACTGTAGGCCCACTGGTTAGGCGGAGAAGAGGAGCGTCTTGAGCTCCTTTCTAAAGGCCAGAAGATTGTTAGCCTTGCGGAGTGACAGAGGGAGCTCATTCCACAAACTGGCCGCCATAAACTGGAAAGACCGGCCTCCCATCCGCACGCGTTTGATCACTGGTACCTCCACTTTAGCCAGGTCAGCAGATCTCAAACTCCTCCGGGGAACGTAGAGAGCAATCCGCTTCCTGAGGTAAGCTGGGCCAATGCAGTGGAGGGCTTTAAACGCCAACGTGAGGACCTTGAAACTAATTCTGCTAGGGATAGACAGCCAATGCAGCCTGCCGCGCAGTAGAGAGGCACTGGCTCTCCGTGGAAGGCCAAAGATGGCTCTGGCCGCCGAGTTTTGGACAACTTGCAATCTGGATACCAGATATTTAGGCAGACCAGAGAAAAGTGCGTTAGCGTAGTCTAAACGCGAACCCACAAGTGCTTGCACGATGTTCTTGCGATATTGAAGGGAAAGCAGTGGGAGAAATTTCCTCACCATCTTCAAGATACCGAAACATTTCCCCGCCAGGCCCGTGATGTGGGGACGAAAAGAAAGACTGTCGTCAAATACCACACCCAGATTTTTTACTTGGGCAGATGGTTTCTCAGGGGGGAACATGTCGGAAGGCCACCTTCATGACATGGTCAGTGACATCACTGAGGCAATCTCAATTGACATTACTGATGACATCACTGATGACATCATCCAGTGAATGTGGTTTGGTTCGATATTTAAATTTGTATTATATATTTCCATTGAAGAATGAGTGGATGTATAAGTGTCTGGATGGAGGATTTAGTAGCACTGTGATTGACTGTTTAAGTGACTAATTTAAAGTGTCTCACTAAATGTATGGGGTATTGATTAAAATGTGTGAATACTTGTATCACTCTATCTCTTGTGTAAACTACTACATACGTTGGTTACTAGCTATTTTAAAGTCTATATTGGTTATTAATTAGTTAAGTGAGTATTTGCATGGGACAGTGAATGTGTGTGTGGTTGAGTGGGAGGTGTGTGACTGTCCAAAGATGTGTAAATAGTTGATTTACTAGGTATATGAGGTTAAGAATGTGTGTGGAAACAGTTGTTTGGGTGAGTGAATCTCTTTATGGGTGTGGTGATAAGTAAATATATTTCATGATACATGTCCAACAAAGTAGAAATATAAAAGGCAATGTGTGTGACATTTGTTGTATATAAATAAGTATACGTAAGACTCAGTGATTGTATGGGTGACTGTATCAAAAACTGTATACTTTTAATAGTGATTTTATAACACACTTACTATAGTATAGACTTACTATCTATACTAATAAATAAAGCGGTGTTTATATAAGTGTGTAGCTTAGTAAATGTAAGTATGATCAATTGTTTCCATAAGTGAGTAGAATGACTGCATAAGTGAATAGGATGTGTGCTGGTGTGTAATGTTGATGTAGGAGTATAAGTATATTTAACCCCTTCGATGCCAGGCCTTTTCCCCCCTCCTCTGCCACGCCTTTTTTTGACTACTTGGGGTAGTGCGTGCTGAGGCCACTGTAACATTTTGACCACATAAGGCATCCACGCCAAATTTGCGTCCTTTTCTTCCAGCATCTTGGGGATTCTAAAGGTACTCAGGGTTTGTGGATTCCCCTAGAGGGGTCACAGAAATGAGCCAAAATACAGCAAAAATTAGTTTTTTGGGTGAAAAATGAGAAAACGGGCTGCAAAAGAAGCATTTGGGTTTTTCCCTGCAAATGTTATCAAAAAAGGGTTTGCGGTGCTGAAATCACCATTTTCCCAGCTCTTAGGGGATACCAGACTTTTGTCAGAAACCCAACATTTTTTTCACAGTTTTGGCATTTTTCTGGGACATAGGCTATTTTTGCGATTTTTGTGCTTTTGACCTTCTTCCAGTTAATGGTAGAAATGGGTACAAAAGCAATAATGGATCCTGAAGAGATATACATTTTAGAGAAGTAGACAAAATTCTGAATTCGGCAAGGGGTCATTTGTGTAGATCCATCAAGGTTTCTTTATAGAAACTAACAGTTAAATATAGGATACATTGAAAATTAGTTGAAAAAAACAGCCATTTGTGTCAACATTTTCACCTGTAACTCCTTCTAATTATGACAGCTCCTTGAAAGAAATATACTGTTAGATCCGCTGGACATTACTGGTTGTGGGGTTATATAGGACTTGTAGGTTCACCAAGAACCCGATGAACCCAGAGCCAAAAACCGAGCAGCAACTTGCAATGTTTTTTTATTATGTACCGGGTATATAGCAATTATTCTGGAAAAATGTGTACATGGAAAAATCGGTATGAAAGACATCTATGTATTTCTGAAATGGGAACAAAATATAGAGTTTAGAAACAGTAGATATTTGCACATTTCCGAAATTGGGAATACTCATACTAGCATGAGAATTATTGGTTATTTTTTAAAATGACTTCTTCATCACATAATGTCTTTCATTTGGAAGGCAGAAATAAATCGAAAGTTGATAGGTAAAACCAGTTCCATTACAAATATGAATTACCCTAAGTCTCCTGATAAAAATGGCATCTCACTTGTGTGGGTAGGCAGAGTGCCCACAACAGGAAATGGCGCAAAACGCATGGTGGAAACACCTCAATTTCTCAGTGAAAAATGAGCCTTTTTGGCAAAGTGCCTAGCTGTAATGTTTGAACCATAGCTCTGCCGGCACCTAGGGAAACTTAGCAAACATATACATTTTAAAAAACTAGTCACCCAGGGGAATCCAGGAAAGGGTGACTTGTCTGCCTCCCACCAGGTTCTGCTACCCAGAATCCCTTGCAAACCTAAACAATTATCAAAAAAACCAAATGTTCCCAACATTTCTGTGGTGGAAAGTTTGGGAACCTTTTTTCCATGAGGAACAGCACGACAACCTTTGTATAAACGTCTAATTTGGGCACGTCGTGCTTGGACCTTTTGCTCCATTAAGAGCAATAATAGCCCTTCACTCCTCCTTTTTGATACCAATAATACCAAGTGAGACATGGGGAAATCATGTTTTGCTGTTGTCTGTAGATCACCCTGACCCATACCTTCTTTCTAGAGACATGTGATTCTTTAAGCAACTATTAATCAAAAAGAATGTGGCATCCATCATGTAATTGATTAATCCCTCTTGACCAGATGGCCCTAACTGGCAGCGTAGTTTTGTCCTTCAACTCTAACCGAAATTATGGTCATGAATGCTCATGCCTGTTTGTAAGACTATAATTAACATACAACGTATTCCAGAAAGTTGGAGAGGATCTTTTGTAATACCAGTGCAAAAATGAGAGACACATATCAGCTTTCCAACTTCTGACAATGCTTTTCTCGTTCAACAAGGCTTTTTCTAAAATTATCGTCATAAATCTAAAGGAATGGGCGGAATAGCAAAGATTACTTTGATATGCTCAAAGTGGGTCTTGATGTAATCATCCAACAATGGTAAAATATTTGTTGTTGATTTAATTACTAAAAGAGTCCATATAAATGTCCTCCCAATACTGGGGTTAAATATGAAAAACATCTATGAGCAGGGTAAGTAGTACTACAGGATTACTCTATTATGTACTCTTGTGTGCCTTTGTGAATCAGCCCTATAATGTGGATTTTTAAACTAGAACCTGTTTTAAGATATTAGACCAATGTCTTTTGAGGAGAAAGCTGGGGTCTTTGGATTCCTCAGACTTTAACAAGTGGCATTCAACCCCAATATAGCAGTACGATAATCAGGATTCATGTGGCATCTGGCATTCATGGTGATTTTATAATGAAATATGGACAATCATGTATGAATGAATGTTTTGAAAATAAATTAGAGCAAATCAAAATGCTCTGGGTAGTGGATGATGGCTTTACTTGGAAACCTTTGACTGATTAAAAAAATTAATTCGCAAAAATGGCTATGAGTATCTCGGATAAATACAATAAGTATGGCAGATGTGAAAACATATTTTGACGGGAAACATTTTAGACTAGTTCCCTTCTAATGGCTACTGTATCGGTCAAATATAATACTCACCATGTGAAAGGCTGGTTAGGGATGAGTCAATTTGTCTATTAACACGTAGGATCTTCATCCAGCACAGTGAAGCTTTCAGAGATTTGTGTTAGGCCAAGTCAATTATGTAACCATGTGGGACCACAATATCCAGTTTTGCTCCAAGAGAGATCAAGGCTATGCTTTCTGTAATAACATGTGCACTGTGGGTATTGTATCGTATTTATTTGGGGATTGATGTTACAAACAGGGTATTGAATGTAACCTTTCAATGATTTCTTTGCTGTGGCATACACGGTAAAGATCATGGAAGCTAGCCCTATAAGTTACTGATTTCGCCAATGGTGTACACGTGGGATACATTCTTGTGTATGTTTCTTATTTTCTGTCTACAGATGGTGCAGTACTGTATGAACTTGCTATGTTATGTTGCTCAAGTGATGTGAACGATGAAGAAAGCAGATGTCCTCACTCACAGAACACTTCTGTCTCAACCTTTACTTAACCAATCTGTATGATACAAGTCCTCTAAACACATCATGGTGGGATGGTTGGGTTCAGAAAAGAAGAAGAAATGTTCTTTGTTCTTCAAATAGAAGCCGCACTTTGTCACACTGTGAGTAAGGCAAAAGCAGGTTGGGCACAAGAGGAACGTTGCTCAATGCTCATGACGCCCGACAACTGTCTTGGCTCATTCAGCTTTATGATTAGCTAGGGCAGTAAAATGACAATTCTCACTGTTCTGGGGACTCTCACTTTAACTCACAGGACAGATGCAGGTGGGAAATGCCCAGTTGGAGTGAAGTGAAAGGAGTGCAAAGTAAGGGATTTCTGTAGGGCTATGTAAAATTAATTTTGCTGCAGATTTTTTTCAAAATGTTAAAAATTTGCATAGGCTGCAGGCTTCCAGCATAAATGATGTTGCAACACATTTTCCTAGGATACATTTTTGAAGGAGAATTTCCCTTTAAAAAAGAAGGTTTTGCAAGATTTTCTATTAGTCACACTTCACATTTGAGGGGACTCTTTGCAAGGCATTTATTTTGTTTTAACTTTATCAGCTTTGCCAAGCTAGCAATTATTTAACAAAAACTAAATTAGCAGCAGGCAGCTTCGATGAAAACACGCTTCCAGGGAGATGCGTCAAAGGCTCGCTTCTCCGGCGTTGTGACGATTTCAGCTGCGGCGGCGACACAGTTCTTCTCGATGCGTCGCGCTTCCAGCTCCCAGCGGCACGCACGTGTCAGCAAGGATATTCAGTGGGGAGCTGGAGGTGAAGTCTTTTGTCCCTGAGACTTCAGCAGGAGGCAAGCACCGTTCAAGCCCTTGGAGAATATTCTGTAGATGAAAGTCCTTACAAAGTTCCTTCTCCTTTTCCTTGGCAATGAAGCAACCACTGCAGGCCAACCCAGCAAACAGCACACTGGCAGAGGGGCAGTAAAACTCCTGCAGCTTCCTTGGTTCTTCTCCTTAGCAGAAAGGTTTCTTGTCAAGAAGCGATCTAATTTCTTGGGATCAGGGTCCCAATATTTATACCCCAAAATCCTTTGTTCTCTGAAGGCAGAGAGGCCTCTACCTAGTTTCACTGTGCAGGGCAGAGACATCAGTCACCCCACAGGAGGTGGAGCCAGCACAGGGGAGGGAAGATACAGCTCTGGAGCACTCTGTTGACATGATTCCTCCTCTCTTTTCACACTGCAGGGCAGAGACATCAGCATTGTAGAGGAAAGGCCCAGCCCTATTTAGGTCCCAGGTGCAACTCCTCCCTCCCATCTAGATGCAGATATCTCTATTCACCACTGGGCTGGCCCATCCTGTCTCCTGGAATCCCCCAGCCCTGTAACTCACAAACCCAGACAAGGAATACACAACCCATCAGAGGCTGGCCTGGATAGTTAGGCAAGAAAACACCTGGGGCCAGATGTAGGACGACAAATACCGGTCGGTAATGGCCGATTTCGGCCATTACCGACCGGTGTTTGCAGATGGAGATGTAGGGGCCTGAAAATGTAACAAATCGGTATATTTACTGAATCTGTAAATTTGCCGATTCGGTAAAATACTGAATCGGTATATTTACCGAATCAGAAAATCTACATGTAGGTGACACTGTAATCAGTGCCACAGGCCCTTACCGATTTGTTATTTACCACCAAATACTATTTGGTGGTAAATAACGAATTCCTGTGTACATGCACATCTGTGCATGTACACCTGTGCCATGTGGCACACATACATGCCCTTAGGGCCCTAACGGCATGTATGTGTGCCGCATGGCACACAAGCCAGAATCAGGGGTGCAACAGGGTGTCAAAGTGACACCCTGTCCCCCTTGCAAATTCGGTATTTTTACCGAATCGATATTTACCGATTCGGTAATTAACATTGATTCCTATGGGCCTCAAGGCCCATAGGAATCAATGACAATTACCGATTCGGTAATTACTGAATCCTACAGAATCGGTAAAAAATACAGAATTTTTAACTACATCTCATTTACCGAATCTAGAATACCGAATCGGTAAAATTCGGTATTTGAGAGTCGGTAAATGAGAATTACCTACATCTAGCCCCTAATTTCTAAAAGTGGTATTTTCAAACACAGAATATTAAAAACAACTTTACTAAAATATGTATTTTATTATTCTGAATTCAGGCATACTAAATTCGAATTTCTACCAAGTTCCCTGAGCACATTAGGATTAAAAGAATGTAATAATCTAACTGCCCATTCTGGTCTATGAGAACAGGTAACCTGCAATAGTGAAAAACGAAATTGCCTGTAATTCACTATTAGAACATGCTACACTCATCAGAGCATGTCCTACCTTATACTTACAATGCACCCAGCCCTTGGGCCTACCATAGGGGTGTCTAACATGAAGCAAAGGGAAGGTTTAGGGACTGGCAAGTGGGTGCACTTGGCCAAGTCGACATGGCAGTGCTAGATTGCACACAGGCCTTGCAATGGCACGCCTGAGGCACACTTTACAAGCTGCTTCTGTGAGTGGCACAACCAGTGCTGTAAGCCCACTAGCAGCATTTGATTTACAGGCCCTGGGCACACATGGTGCACTGTACTAGGGGCTGACAGATAAATCAAATAACCCAATCATGGAATAACCAATTAGTACATAAATGTAACATAAGGAGCACTTGCACCGTGACACTGAGTAGCAGTGGCACAGTGCCCAAAGCATAAAACCAGCAAAGACATATAAAAACAGAGGAAGCAATCCGTCAAAATGGAAGGGAGACTCACGCCAATGATGCAAGGTCTAACAGTAATGATACATGGGGCCAAATGCTAAAAACCCTGATAGGAGCTAATTTCTGTCCATCATTACAGAGTTACCCGTGAGCAAAATAACAATACGTATAGCTAGTATCAGAGAAATAATTAGACAGTAGTGCCTAGCTTCCTGTTGACATAGTATATTCACAGAGTATTACGCTTGAAATATATGTTTACAAGTTAGGTATATATGTACTTAAGAATAACATATTCTTTCTTAGCTCAGTATTCTTGTTATGACGTTTTTAGCACAAAAATGTGCAATGGATACTCTGACATACAACCGTTGACATTTATCATGTGTGCTGGTGTCATGTGAAAAGTTCTCTTGTATCAGTTCAGCAGAATTCCAGCATTCCATGCAGTCGCTGTTCATACACAACCTATCTGTGAATCTGCTGCCTTGATTGGTTTGCTAAGTGTATGTGTATTCGCATGGGAAGGCTCTGTGTTCTTTAAAGCAGTAGGAGATTCAGGAATGTTGTTGCTATTTCCATTTCTAGTATGGATTTTTTTCCCCAGTTACTGTGAGCTGTCAGGCCTGGTGCTGTGCAAGAAGGGAAGACAACACAGACGCAACTGAACAGAGTCCGGTGGTTGTTGTTTTATCCGCATCTTATGTGTCATTATGCTTTTTTAACAATTCCAATTAATTAAAACAAATAAAGTATTTCGTACTATCTGAAAAAAGTCAGAATTGGGTCAAAGGTCACGGACACTCCTGAGCAAAAACAATACACATACAGGCATTATTCTGAATTATTAGTTAATTATAGTCTATGCAATGATTTCCCACTGTGCAGTAATGCACAAACATAGCATCTAATGCACAAAACGTTTTCTGTGAGTAGTTGCGTCTCACTGATGTCTTAATGTATTTTACACCTGGATTCCATAAGTAATTTAGAACAAACTTGATGCAGATATCTATTTCATAGTCAAGGTAAGTCGAATTCCATTTAACGGTGCATGAAAAGGAAATGCAAGAAATTATTTGTTACGGAGTAATATCTAGTCAGAACAATTTTCCAAACGAAGTGTAAGTGAAATGCAAGTTGTCTTATTGTTAACAAACGTATATCACAATCAAGTAATCTTAGGACCACAAACTGGATTTATTAGTTGGAGAGTGTTGTGAAAGAAGGGTGCATTTATCTTTGAGAAAAGGTATGTACATTCAGCTCTTTCATTCTTTAGTTAATCTGATGTTTAGGGGTGAATTCATAATTTTTTTCAGTGAATAATTTTGCTCTTGCTTATTTAACGGTGATTCACGAAAGTGCTTCCTGTGAGCAATTGTGTTTTACTCCATGCTTAGGTGTGGCTTACTCATTCATTTCCAGGGGTGAGACAAGCTTATCCATGGAAAACATTATGTAAATCAGGTCTGTGAGTGTGCTTATCATGGTAATTTATAAATAACACCAACCTAAGTCTGGAACAAGAGACAGCTATTCTTAGAAAATGGTTTGTGACTCAGTCCTGGAAGTTCAGTGGGAATTCCCACCTAAATGAAACAAGAAACCTGGCTGACGAGCCCTTATCAGGGTCAGGGGCGACTCTAGGCTCATGGTGGCCCTGGGCAGGGAGCGTAGGTAGGGGGCCCCGGAAGAGGGGGCCCCCCCGGAGCTCAGGAGGGGGGTCAGGGTGTTAGGAAGTGAAACAGAGCCTGAGGCCGCCAAATCCCTGCCAGGGGCCGCCACGCAAATATGTATCCATCCTCAGAGGATTATTATATTAAGGATATATATTGGCATGGAGGCCCCTGGGGTTTGGTGGCCCTGTGCAGGTGCACAGTTTGCACATGCCTAAGGCCGGCCCTGTCAGGGTGAAACCCGTCATTAGTTGTTTATATTCCAGTTCAAGGAGGACTTGGCTTGGCAGTTCTGGCTGGACTGCTCCCATGAGGAGCAGGGTCACGGCTGATTTGCATATGGCTGTGTCCAATCTTAGGTGACATGATGAACAAAAGAATGATGGGTCGGGTTGCTACAGCGAGCGATTGCAGGTGGTTAGACAAATTGCAAGCATTCCTCCCATCAACTTTTGTGTCTTTCAGGATTTCTCACCTTCATCAGTAGTAAAAGCACAATGGCCTTCTTTACAAATATTTTTAGAAAGTATGTTTTTCTGTGAGTAAATAGGACTTAAGGTCTGTTTCAGCTATTGGCGGTCTTTACTCAATTCATCAGGACGGCGGAGGCCATTACGTCTGCCACCTTGATGGACAGGATACGGCTACATTTTGAGTTCACCCTGGCGGTAATCTCTATGCTGTGAGGGCACTGCAAGTTTGGTGCTTGACCACAGCCCTTTAGGCGACTACGCACCAAACTCTTTTATTTTTCAGATACAAACTCTCAAAGCCAGACTTTGGTGCTGAAAAATAAAAGAGTAATGGCCCCCATTCCTGGGATTTTTCTTCCAGAGCGCGGAAATCGGATGCTTCAGCCCCTTTGGGCAAACAGAATAAGATTTCCGAAGGAGTTGCCAGCCAGTGCACCCCCATCAGAAAACTGACGGTGCTCATGATTCAAAACAGAACGAGCAGACCAAGGGGTTGGCGGACAGGGTACTTCATCATTATTGTGAGTACCCCGTCCACCAAACTCAAAATTAGACTCTTACCTTTAACTTATTGCTGACCTGCTCTCAAATTTCCCAAAGTAAATCACATCTACTCATGGAAATAAAGTTTGTCAATCGAGCCAAACTACTCACAGAGAAAACGTTTTTGCACTGAACATTACTGTCTAAAACTATCTTTATTGTGACAGAAGATTGCATGAGTTTAAATTCATAGGTTCTTCTCTGTTTGTATTTTCTTTTTGGGAGGAGCTCCCTCTTTTCAATCAATCAATCAATCATCTTTATTTCGGTTATAAAAAACCATAAAAGAAATACATATAATAAAAACAATCAGAAATACATAGCCCGTGCCCATCTTTTCCAGCACAATCATGTGGCCGTCCTTTGAGGCCCAGCAAAGGGTATTGCAAGGTTATTTATAAGAAAATAAATACAGAATAAGTTAAAAGCATTAAAACTTTAAAACATTAAAAGGCAGGTATTTGAGAATAGTTTACAATATTTTCAATTCATTTAAACCATCATTCATAGGTTTTTATTTTATGCTGGCTTTTGAATTGTTACAGAATTCAGACCTACTTGTATTCTTGAGATTAATGTTGTATTTATTATTTGTATGACTGAGCTTATTTTACCAATATTGAATATGCCATCTGGCATCAGTGCAAATGCACCAATAAAGCAACAGTTCTGGATAACCAGTTAAAGGACACATGGATTGCATAAATCTTATTTAGGTTTTAGACAGCATAAACAGGTAAATCAGGCACCAGCGTAAACGCCTCAATTTACCTGCCATACACATTTACCCCTTAAGATCTTCCACAAGCATAGACATCAAGCATAGGTAGCCAGAGGTAGCAAGCAATACCTCTCACAGTTTGAAAGACATCCTGTTCTTGAACTGAAGAGGTTTTAAGATTTCCCATAAGAAGCCTGTTTTAAGCTTTCCCATAAGATTGCATATATTTGTTGTAATAATTTAAGTTATGGTATCTTATCGTAATTCTGAAAATAACACTTTTAGAAGGTTGACGTTTACTTGTCCTAACCATTTGTTACTACTGACAGCATCCTGGGTCATATGACTGTGAATGGCTCTGCCATTAGAGTTTGTGTTTTTCTGCCGGACCATTAGACAAAGGGGACTTGGTTTATCCAGATTTAACCATCCTTCCATAAGACGATGTTTCAAAAAGGCATTTTCCAAATGGAAAGCTGATGCAGTATGTAAGGATATGTAAAGCCATTTTTTATTTAGGTAATTTTTAGGAGTTAAAATCATTTTTGACAATGTGTGTTTAGTATTGAACCTCAATGTTTTTCTGTGGTTTACATGTTCACTTTGCTAATGTGAGTGGATGCCACTTTTGTATAGATTCTCCTTCTGAATCAGGCCAATGTCCTCTTTGGAACAAGGCAGGTCTGAAGCAGCAGGTCGGTCCTCTGGATAACAAGGCTGTCCTTCCTCTTATAATATCCGTCGGTCTAGGTGTGTACTGAAGAGTGGCTCAAGAGGTCCAATATTTACACTTGGTGCCAGCCTTTGAAATGGGGGATTACCTTTACTACTCCCACCTGTGGTGAAAAGCTCTTCACTTCCTCTATCAAGGCTGAAAGAAGTCTGAGGTGACAAAAGAATAGTGTCAGTGTTATTTTGCATGTGCTGGAGTGAAGGTTTGAAATGTAAGTGTAGAAGGGAACTGCTCTGCCCCCAACCTTCCTAAAAGGATGGCTAATCCTGTATAAACCCAGTCCCCTTTGTCTCTTGGTCTGACAGGAAAACACAAAACCCAATGGCAGAGCCATTGACCGTCATGTGACCCACCATACTGGCAGAAGATTGGAATGGTTAGGACAAGGAAACGTCAACCTTCTAAAAGTGGCATTTTCAGAATTGTGACTTAAAATATGACATTACCATTTAAGAGGATTTACAATTCCAATTCATTTGAGTATGCACAGCACATATTTATCTACTCCCAATCTAAAGGTAGCACTTGTTAAATGTAATAAGTTACCCAGTGCTAGCCAATGTGAGAGGAAGGCTTAACAGCAGTGAAAAATTACTTTATGAGTTTTCAACTACCACGTCATGCAAAACTTATGTGCACATGCCTTACATTCTAAATACAATGCACCCTGCCCTATGGGCCTGAGGGCCTACCTTATCGGCGAGCTATGAGGTTTATAAAGGATGATTTAGGACTGGCAAAAGGATTACGTTGCTAGGTCGAAATGGCAGTTCAAGACTGCACTACAGGCTGCAGTGGCAGG